>NC_138075.1:31817398-33111148 GCF_964212035.1 Myotis nattereri | reverse complement strand
TCTATTGAGGCCTCTCTCCTTGGCCTGCAGATGTCTGCCTTCTTGCTGTGTCTTCACATGGTCATCCCTATGTCTATATTTTTCATATCTTCACATGGACTTTTCTTTGTGCTAGCACCCTTGATGTGTCTTCCTCTTTTCATAAGGATGCAGTCATATTGATGAAGGCCCCATCCTTCATGCTTATGACTTCGTTTAATCTGCATTACTTCTTTAAAGGCCCTATCTCTAAAACACTCACATTCTAAGGTGCCAGAGCTTCAACATATGGATTTTGTTTTAAAAAATATGTGTGTGTGTGTTTTATTTTAGAGAGGAAGGGAGAGGGAGAGAGAGAGAGAGAGAGAAGCATTTATGAGAGAGAGAAATTTTGATCCGCTGCCTCTTGCATGTCCCTTAATGGGGATTGAGCCTGCAACCACGGGCATGTGACCTGATTTGGAATCTAATCAGCTACCTTGCGGTGCATGGGACAACGCTCAACCAACTGAGCCACACTAGCCAGGGTAATACATGAATTTTAGGTGAACATAATTCCATAACAGTTGGTTATATTCAATTTGTCTCTTTCACAATTTACAATGGACAGTGAGGGAAATCATTAAAACCACGTTGTTTCCAGATATTGAGACTTATTTACCATTCTGTTTCTCAGAATAAAAGAACCCTTATTCATTTTTAATTCACCTTGAACTATAAATATATAGACCACAAATAAAATCTCATTATTATTTTATAAAGAACCAGGGAATATTTTTCTTTTACAAACCATTCCACTTAAATCCTCATAAGTGCTTCTTGCAAACAGACCTCTTTTCACACATAAAACTCTCAGCTATGAAATGGGGCAGCTAAAAGCCTTTAATGTGCCATTAGTCCCACATGCCTAATTTATGGAGTAGATTGTCAAACAAACAAGCCACGTTCTATAGGAAATTGGCCCACCCATTAAAGAAAAACACAACAAAGCACTTAATTAAAATGGTGTATATAGTATATCTCTAAACTATTAAAAATTATTGGCATTACAGCCCGGCCAGTGTTGCTCAGTGTTGAGCATCATCCTGTGAACCAGGAGGACATGGTTAGATTCCCGGTGAGAGCACATGCCCTGGTTGAGGGCTCGATCCCTCGTTGGGGGGGGGGGGGGCATGCACAAGGCAGCCGATCAGTGATTCTCATTATTGATGTTTCTATCTTTCTCTCCCTCTCCCTTCCTCTCTGAAATCAATAAAAAGATATATTTTAAAAAATTATTGCTATTATACACATCAGATATTGGTAAACTTTGGTAGAAATAGTAAAAATGTCGGTTACTATTGAAGTGTCTATAGGCTTATGGATAACATCTACACTAATAAAAGAGAAAAATGGTAATTGGCATACGGCGATACCGTTTTCATTGGCTAATCAGGGCTATATGCAAATTAACTGCCAACTAAGATTGGCAGTTAACTGCCAACAAGATGGCGGCTAATTTGCCTATGTAGGCACAATGCAGGGAGGCGAAAGGGAAAGCAGGAAGAAGCCCCCTGCCACTGACAGTGACCTGAAACCCAGGGGGGAGCTAAGAGCTGGGGGGGGCAGGGCAAAGGCGGCCATGGGGCCATGATCAGAGAATCAGGCGCCTTTGCCGCCCTGGCCAGTGATAGCAGGAAGTAGGGGTGGAGCCAGCGATGGGAGCTGGGCACGGTCGAAGCTGGCAGTCCCAGGAGCTAGGGGTCCCTTGCCTGGGCCTAAAGCGAAGCCCACAATCGCGGCGCCCCCCGCTGCCACTGCAGGTCCCCACTGCCTGGGCCGGACGCCTAGGCCAGAGGTGTTAGGCCTGGGCAGGGGTGGAGCCTGCAACCGCGGGGAGCTGGGGGTCCCCTGCCCAGGCCTGACACCTCTGCCGGAGGCCTCAGGCCTGGTCAAGGGGCCGATCCGGTGATTGGTGATTGGAGGGTGATGAGGGTCCACTCCTCTGGCTGAGGCATCAGGCCTGGGTGGGGGGCGGAGCCGGGGATTGGGGGGATATGATGGTCCCTTTGCCCAGGCCTGAAGCCTGGGTCAGAGGCGTCAGGCTTGGGCGGGGGGTGGAGCAAGCGATCAGAGGGAGATGGGGGTCCCCTGCCCAGGCATGATTCCTGGGCCAGAGGCCTCAGGCCTGGGCGGGGGCCAGAGCCAGTGATCGGGGGGAGATGGGGGTCCCCTGTCCAAGCCTGACACCTCTGGTGGAGGTGTCAGGCCTGGGCAAGGGGCCGATTAGGCGATCGAAGGGTGATGGGGGTCAACTCCTGAGGGCTCCCAGTATGTGAGAGGGGGCAGGCTGGGCTGAGGGACACTCCCCCCCCCACACCCAGTGCACAAATTTCGTGCACCGGGCCCCTAGTAAAATATGTTTCTAAGTCCTAAGTAAGTCTTTCAGTAAATTGCTTTTTATAGATTTCTTCTAAGTCTAACTTAGTTGGTCTTACCTATCAGTAACAGTTATGCATAATTATGGTTTCAGTGTATTTATTTAATTGCTACCTGCTGCTTGATATTTCCCAAGGTTATTGTGATTTACTCTAATACTTTGTATCATTCACCAAATGTTCAAATACTGTTTATCATTCAAACAATGTACCAGAACACTAAGCTTGAACACCTGTTTTCTGGACTCCAACCGGTGATAGAAAGTGACAACTCATTGTCCCAGGCAGCAGAGTCCCTTCATCTTTTCCATTCAGATGATTCAATGTTCATTGTAAAAACATAACGGAGAGGATACTAGATTTAGTTCAGCAGCTCCAGGGATGCATTCCTTTTGATTTCAGATTGTCAAGTCCCATACTTGAATGTGTATAATAAGATAATTCAAGCAATATATTCTAATTTAATTTTAACTTGCTATTCAGGATTTGTTATTAATAAAATGCATAACCTGATTTTTTTTTTTGAAAAATCAATGAATTTGATCATATCTTGGAACCTCATTTCATTCTCTCTGGAGTTGTCATGGCAACAGAGAAACCAGGGTGCTATGGGGAATCTGATTTCAGACTTCTGCTGTAGTTATTCCTGTGTGGTCCACACAGAGAGAAAATATTGTGATGGCTGCTTTATGAAAAAAAATTGCATTTAATAGGCATTATGCTAGTGAAGCACAGGTCGTGAATTCAGATTCTATAAAGTTCTGGGCCTTGCCACTTCATAGCAACTCAGGTTTACTTTTTCCAATTTAAGTTCCTGTTTTGTGACTGGTAGATTCTTTGATATATACAGTATCTAGTTAGGGATGCTTATTGGACCATGAAACACACAGGATGTATAATTCAAAAAATTAAAATTATTCAATTGTTAAGTTAGGCATTTGAATTAATTACAAACTTTCTACATAAATAGGAAGTTAGCTTTGATTATGAATCCTGTCCCACCAGTGATATGGGCAGCTCACTGTCTTATCCATACTGTTGGGACCTCTGAGACTGCCTGGCAGTGGCGTGCAAATTCAGTTATATGATATGACAGCTTTCTCCCTCTGTGTGCAAGATTTGTTTCCTTCCCTCTGTTCCCTTTCCCTCCCTTCCTTCCCCCCTCCCTCCCTTCCTGCCACTTTCCCTCCTTCCTTCCATCCCTTCCTCCTTCTTTCCCTCCCTCCTACCTTGCCCCCCTCCCTCATTCCCTCCATCCCTTCCTGTTTCTCTCCCTCCTTCCCTTCCTTCTGATACTTTATCTGCATTTTATGCATTTAGTACCTGCCACTCTGCACTGTCCCAAACTCCAGCCTGCTCCCACTCTGCTGAATAAGCGCAGTTAGCTTGCCTCTGTGCCTGCCTACCTCTCCTACCCTCACACCTCATCCTGCCCTGTAACTCACACCCATAGGTCTGTGTCCACAGACCATTTGCTTCTTAATGCCAGGTCTCTGCTCCGGATAGATGAAGTTCTTGTGGAATTTGCTGAAAAGCCTGAATGTATGCAATAGAATTATATTTGAAAGCTAAAGTCAGAGAGCAATAGGAAACGTTAAAAACCCCATAGGAGTTAGCAGAAATCATGAGGAAGGTTTTAGTCATGACAAAATGGAGAACTGGCAGCACTCTGAGCCAATCACATATAGAATTCCAAGGGGCAAGGTAATACTGATGAACATCAGGATTATATACATTTAAGACAGAAATGAGCAAATATTTTTTTTTATATATTTTATTGATTTTTTACAGAGAGGAAGGGAGAGAGATAGAGAGTTAGAAACATCGATGAGAGAGAAACATCGATTAGCTGCCTCTTGCACATCTCCTACTGGGGATGTGCCCGCAACCCAGGTACATGCCCTTGACCGGAATCGAACCTGGGACCTTTCAGTCCACAGGCCGACGCTCTATCCACTGAGCCAAACCGGTTTCGGCAGAAATGAGCAAATATTTAAACACATTTTAAACAAAGGTGAGCCAGGGAACAATAGCTAGGCTTATGAATGCATCTGTGCAATATTTAAGTTATTTTAGAAATATGCCATATTTTTCTAAATAAAGACTAACTTGTAGTCCAATGCTATTGAAAATTAGAAGGAAAAAAGAAATGGAACAATTTTCTTGGTAAGTGATAATTTCAGTGTCCATAAGCCACAGTCCAGACCCTCTGTAATATGAGGCAGTAAGAGAATCATACTTCTACAACAAGAGTGCCGGGCATGTCACTGTCACCATACTAGGCCTTGATTGGAAGCATTTGTCTCTTGTTTTTCTATTTAGATAAACCATAGTTCATTGCTAATTCTAGCAACTATTGAAAAGTTTTGTGTATTTGCTAAATGCCTAATATATGCCTACAGCGAGACACTTGGGAGGAGATAATGCCACAGTAGGCTTAGATACTATTTGGGTAACTAACTAATACTGTAAAAAGCACTAGATGGTAAAGACATTTTCACTAAAAACAGACAATATGAAAAACCTAAGATGATTAAAAGGTTTGAATTAATGATGAACTCAACCCTATCCTGACATTAATTAGGCCTGAGCTTGAGACATAGTGAAAATGTCAGTTTTTCCAAATGGCACTTGTAAAGCCATAATAGCTGTTTACCGTTAAAAGAATTAAGGAAACTTTTAAAACATAAGTACGTCCATCTAGTCAACCCTAGTTTGTGGGAATGGAGCATTGGACAGTGACTTTATTAACAATAGAAATGTATTCCTCACAGTTCTGGAGGCTGGAAGTCCAAGGTCAGGGTACCAGTCTGGTACCCTATTTTATTTGCAGTCTGCCAACTCTATATATCCCACACGGCAAAATGAGCAGAGCAGCCAAGGGCACCAATAACATTCATGAGGGCTCCTCCATCCCGATGCCATCCAATTTAAGGAATTTTGTCATAGCAGCCTGAACTAAGACAGAATTGGGTACTGAGAAGTGAAGATGCTGCTGTAACAAGTACAGTAGCTCCCACTATCCACGGTTTCTCTTTTCCTGGTTTCAGTTACTTGCCATCAACTGTGGTCTGAAAATGTGAGATGGAAAATTCCAGACATAAACAATTCATAAGCTTTGAACTGCGTGCCATTCTGAATAGAATGGTGAAATCCTTCTCCGTCCTGCCTGGGGCCTGAATCATGCCTTGGTCGCGCACATCTACTATGTATGTATTTGCTTCCCGCTCACTAGTCACTTACTAGCCATTTCAGTTATCAGATTGATTATCCGGGAGGAAGAGAGACCACATTCACATGACTTTTGGAACAGTATATCGTTATAATTGCTCTATTTTATTATTGATTATTGTTGTTAAGCCCTTACTGTGCCCGATTTATAAGTTAAACTTTAAAGTAGGTATCTATGTATAGGAAAAACATAATATACATAGGATTTGGTACTATTTATGATTTCAGGCATCCCGGGGGTTTTGGAAGGTATCTCTTGTGAATAAGGGGGGCCACTGTACTAAGGGTGTGGAAGCAGCTTTGGAAATAAGTAATGGGTAGAGGCTAGAAGACTTTGGAGATGCATATGAGAAAAAGCCACCTTGCCATGCATGAGTGGTCCTTTAAAGGTGATTATGGTGAGAGCTTAGCAAGAAAAGAGGGGAGTTATAGAGAAAGACTCAGTGTTCTTAGAGAATACCCAAATGGTCTTGGATAAAATGTCAGTAGAAATAAGGATGTTAAAGCCTACTCTGTTGAGTTCCCAGATGAAAATAAGGACTATGTTATTGGAAACTAGAGGAAAGGCAATCCTATGTAATAAAAGGCCAGCCACCATAAGCTTAACAACCAGAACGACCAGAGACCAGAACCACCACGGCCCCTCGCCTGGCTGGCCCCACCCCCAAGCAAGCAGTTAGGGGCATCAGGCAGGCAGAGTGGTTAGGGGTAATCAGGTAGGCAGACCAGCAGTTAGGGGTGATCAGGTAGGCAGGCCAGTGGTTAGGGGAGATCAGGTAGGCAAGATAGCCCCTTGCCTGGCTGGCCCCACCCCCAAGCAAGTGGTTAGGGGCAATCAGGCAGACAGGTAGAGTGGTTAGGGATGATCAGGTAGGCAGACCAGAGGTTAGGGGTGATCAGGTAGGTAGACAAGTTGTTAGGGGTGATCAAGTAGGCAGATGAGTGGTTACGGGCAATCAGGTAGGCAGACAACCCCTCACTGGGCTGGCTCTGTCCCCAAGCAACAGTTAAAGGTGATCAGGCAGGCAGGCAGGCAGGCAGAGTGGTTAGGGGTGATCAGATAGACAGGTGAGTGGTTAGGGGCAATCAGATAGGCAGGCCAAGAGTGAGGGGTGATCAGGTAGGCAGATGGCCCCTTGCAGGGCCGCCCCCCTCCCCCCCCCCCAAGCAAAGACAGAGGGAGGCCCAGGCCACTGGCAGCAACACTGTGGCAGGTGTGCGGCCAGCCAGTGATCGCCCAGCAGAGGGAGGTCCAGGCCAGCCAAGCCATCACACCCCATGCCTGTGGCCTGCAGAGGGAGGCCACTGGTGGCAGGGGATGGGGGCAGTGCTGCACAGATGGCAAGCAGTGGCAGCAGCAGGGGTGGGCCAGCTGCCTGCAGCTGGGGGAAGGAAAGCCCTGATAGACCCTGATCTCAGGCCAGGCCTAGGAACCCTACCCAAGGGGTCCTGGACTGTGAGAGGGTGCATACCAGGCCGAGGGACCCCCCTGAGTGCACGAATTTTCATGCACTGGGTCTCTAGTCCTTTATATAATTCAACAAAGAACTTGGCTGGATTCTGTTCGTGTCCTACCTAGTGTTTTGTGGAAGATAGAACTTGCTAGTAATTGGGTTTTTAGCTAAAGAGATTTCTAAGCAAAATGTTGAAGGAGTGACTTGGTTCCTTATGACTGCTTATAGTAAAATGCAAAAGGAACCCAGCCAGTATGGCTGAGTGGTTAAGCATCGACATATGAACCAGGAGGACATGGTTAGATTCCCGGTCAAGGCATATGCCTTGGTTGAGGAGATTCGCTCTCATCATTGATCTTTCTATCTCTCTCTCCCCCTCTCCCTCTCCCTTCCTCTCTGACATTAAATAAATAAATAAATAAATAAATAAATAAATAAATAAATAAATACAAAAGGAGATGAATGACTTGAAGAAGCAATTATTAAGCAAAAAGAAACTAGACCTTAAATATTTTGAAAATTCTCATCCTATCCATATTGCAAAATGAGAGAGCATGTTTGTGAGAGTACACTGAGGAACTGATCCAGCATCTGTGAGATTAGCATGAGTGTGAACCATGGATTTAATTAGCCACCCCAGCAATAAAATGGACCCAGAGATAGGGGGCCCACAAAATTGTGATGATTACCTCCAGGAGCTTGACCAGTTCCCCTTGCTAAATATCAGAGAAAAATCTCCTTGTGCTTCTTTGGTAGGGAGAAAGGCAAAGAAACCAGTTTGAAATAATCCAGAGCACACCACGTTCTTAACAAGGCTTGCCCTCAGGGAAAACTAACCAGAACCTAACCAGCTGGAATATTATTAGAGTTTATTGACCAGGGGAAAGGTGGAGAAAGCACTGTAGGAATCTAGAGAACAGCAAACTAAATTCAAAGTAAAAAGAAGAAAAGAAATTATGACAGAGCAGAAATCAATAAAACTGAAAACAGGAAATTATCAATAGAGAAAATTGATGAAACTAGAAGTTGTTTTCTTTTTTTAAAAAAGACCAATCAAGTCAATAAGTCTCTAGCCAGGTGACAAAGAGAAGAGACAAGACATAAATTCAGAAGTGAAAGGGGGGACATCTCTTCAGATCCCATGGGCATTAAAAGAATATTAAAGGAATACTATGAACAATTCTGTTCCCACAAATATAACCTAGATAAAACAGACCAATTCTTTAAAAATTACAATCTGCCAAAGCTCACACAAGAACATAGAGACAAAGCTGAATGGCCCTATATGTATTAAAGAAATTGAAAGAACAATTAATAACTTTCCAAACAGAAAGCAATAGTTACCCAAATGGGTTCATTGGTGGTGAATACTACCAAACGTTTAAGAAAAATATATTACAAATTGCCTATAATCTCTTTCAGAAAATAAAAGCAAAGACAATATTTTCTAATGCATTCTATGAGGCCAGCATCACTCTAATACCAGAACCAAACAAAGGCATTAGAAGAAAACAGTATAGATCAATATCTCTTATGAATATAGATGTAAAACTCATTAACAAAATAGTAGCAAATTGAACGCAACAGTGTTAATATAAAAGGAATTTTACACTATGACCAAGTGACATTTATCCCATATATGCAAGGCTGTGTCAACATTGGAAAATCAACTAATGTAATCCATTACATCAACAAGCTAAAGAAGAATCACATAATTATATTAATAGATGCCAAAAAAGGCTTGACAAAACCCAACACCTTTTCAGGAAAGGAACACCCAGGAAAGGAACACTCACTATGAGTAGTGGGAAACTTCAACTTTACAAGGATATATAAAAAAAATCTACAATGGACATGATACTTAATGGTGAGAAACTGGATGCTTTCCTTCTAAGATTAGGAACAAGGCAAGGATGTTTCACTGTTCCTTTTCAACAAACATCATACTGACAGAGTTAAGGCAATATGACAAGAAAAAGAAATAAGGTACACTGATTGAAAAGGAAGAAATAAAGCTATCTTTGTTCACAAATGGCATGATCTTCTATGTAAGAAAATCTAAAATTATTGACAAAAATCCCCTTGGATTTAATAAGTGATTATAGCAAGGTTGTGGGACACAAGGTCAATGTACAGAAATCAAGTGCTTTCCTATACATCAACAGTGAACAGAGGAATTTGAAATTTTAAAAAGTGCCATTTACATTAGCCCACATCAAAAGTCTAACAAAGTATGTATAAGATTTATATGAGGAAAACTACAAAACTGATGAAAGAAATCAAAGAAGAACTAAATAAATGGAGAGATAGTTTGTGTTCATGAATAGGAAGTGTTGATATTGTGAAAATGTCAGTTCTCCTCAACTTGATCTAGTGATTCAATTCAATCCCAATCAAATTTCCAGCAAGTCATTTTGTGGATATTAACTGATTCTAAAGTTTATGTAGATAGATCGAAGACTCAGAATAACTAGCACAATATTGAAAAGAACGAAGTTGGAGGACTGACACTACCCAACCCCAGAGTTACAATACAACTATAGTAATCAAGACAGTGTGGTATTGGTGAAAGAACAGATATACTACACGTCAATGGAACAGAATAGGAAGCTCAGAAATTGACTGCCATAAATATAGCCAATTGATATTTGGCAAAGGAGAAAAGGCAATACAATGGAGCAAAGATAATCTTTTCAACAAATGGTGCTAGAACAACTGGACATTTACATGCATATATAAATGAATGAATGAATGAATAAATAAATAAATAAATAAATAAAAATCTAGGCACAGACCTTATACCCTTTACAAAAACTAACTAAAAATGGATTACAAACTTAAATGTAAGACACAAAAAAATAAAACACCTAGAAGATAATGTAGAACACCTAGATGGTCTCTGGTATGGTGATGATTTTTTAGATAAAGCACCAAAGGCATAACCCATGAGAGAAAGAGTTGAGAAGCTGAACTTAAGTAAAATGAACAACTTCTGCTCTGCCAAAGACTCTGTCAAGAGAATTAAATAAGCCACAGGCTGGAGGGAAACTTAGGTGGCTCTCTCTCTGGAGCAAGCCCACACCTTTCCCCAACCCCTTCCCCCAGGTGCATTTTCCTTGCCTCTCTCTCCTAAGCTCCAAGGGCTCTTTTGCCTCTGTAACTTGATTTGTGAGTCCATTTCTTTTATGGTTCACTTCTTCTACCTTTGTGACTTTCTAAATAAACTTAAAAAAAAACCACACAGACAAATAAATCTGATAAAAAACCTCATTCAAAATATGCAAAGAATTTTTCAAACTAAACTTAAGAAAACAAACAATCCAATTAAAAATGGGCCAAGACCCTAATGCTTTGCCAAAGATGTTATACAGATAGCAAATAAGCTTATGATGCTCCACATGATATGTCATCATGGAAATGCAAATTAGAACAATAATGAGATACTACTGCACATCTTTTAGAATGGCCAAAATCTGAAACATTGATAGATGCTGATGAAGATGTGGAGCAATAGAAACTCTTATCCTTTAATAGTGCGAGTGCAAAATGTACAGACACTATGGAAGTCAATTTGGCAGTTTTTTTTAAATAAAACTAATCATGTACTTACCATAAGATCCATAATCAAGCTTTTTTTGTATTTACCCCATACATTTGTATTTATGACCATACATAAACCTGCATAAGGATGTTTATAGTAGCTTTATTAATAACTGCCCAAACTTGAGAGGAACCAAGATGTCCTATAGTAAGTGAATGCATAAATATACCGGTACACCTAGACCAGTGGTCGGCAAACTCATTAGTCAACAGAGCCAAATATCAACAGTACAACGATTGAAATTTCTTTTGAGAGCCAAATTTTTTAAACTTAAACTATATAGGTAGGTACATTGTTATTAACTTAATTTGGGTACTCCTAAGGCTTAGGAAGAGCCACACTCAAGGGGGCAAAGAGCCACATGTGGCTCGAGAGCCGCAGTTTGCCAACCACGGACCTAGACAATGGAATATAATTCAGTGCTAAAAGGAAATAAACTATCAAGTCAAAAATGTCATGAAAAGACATGGAAGAATCATAATTGCCTATTATTAAGTGAAAGAAGCCAATCTGAAAGCCTATAGACTGTATGATTTCACTTATGTGAAGTTCTGAGACAGAGAAAGAGAAGAGAGATCTTTTCATATGTCACCATTCCTATGGGATTAGGACCCCAGGTTTATGACCTAATTTAGTCCTAAGTACTTTCTAAAAGTTCTATCTCTAATATAGCCATGGTGGGATTAGTGCTTCAACATATGAATTTTGACCCTCTCTTCCGTCACTTTCTCTTCCACTCATCACAATTTACTACTGGGGTGTTTTTTTTTTTCTGTTCCTGTGCACACCTGGAATATTCCTGTATCAGAGTCTTTACATATGCCTGTGACTTGGCCTGAAATATGCTTTTCCTAGAACTTGCCATCATTCAGCGATCAGCCCAACTGGCACTGCTCAGGCAGCATTTCCCTGACTACTCTAGTGAGCATTTTTCATTCTTTTTGGTTTCCCAGCATATTTGATTACTCTTCCTACTTTTGAGGAATTTCTTACATTTTTAGACTTGATGATGTTTGGATTCTATTTTCCCACCACTCTTGGCAGCTAGGATACAGGAAGCAGATTTACATATATTGGACTTTGAATTGCAAATTAGGGACACAACAAAGAGGCATCCATTCTGCTAAAGGTGGTGGCTACTATGAATAATCTACAGAGGCAGCTGTACTAGGCATGCTAACAGCATTATGCAGGGTAAGATGCAGCAGACTGATTAGAGTGTAATCAGGGACATTATCATTAACTTGATAGCCCATAAGCCTGATATGGCCCATCCTGAGATTCTGAGAACTATTTAATACCTCCTAATAAGTTCCCCTTCAGCTTAAAAGAATCAGTTTCTATAGTCTGCAAATAAGAGGCTTGATGGATATACCACCCTTCCAAAATTGTCCCCTTTCATTTACTCTTTTACATAATATTTTTGAACCCTTGCCACCTATTGATCATGGTGCTAAGCATTTGGCATGAATATTTCAATTAATTCCTTAAAGATAGGTACAGAATGACTCTTAATCACTCACTATATGTTCTCTCCAAGACCTCCATACATGATTAACTTTTATGTGCTTGTGGTGTCTAATATGGTCATTTACACTGAGTATGAACTCAACTGATATTGATGATGTATGAAAAAATTGGGTAGAGGCTTTGTCTTCGTCTGCTCAGGCTATTACAACATTATCATACATTGGATGCTTAAGTATCTAAGCCTATTGTGAAATCCGGGTGCCAGCATGGGTGGTTTTGATAACCGCTCTTTTCCTGGTTTGCAAATGGCTGCTTTCTGGCTGTGTCCTCCCTCAGATGGGGTGGGAGGAGAGAGAGAGAGAGGGAGAGAGAGAGAGCACTCTTTGGTGTCTCTTCTTAGAAGAACACTAATCCCATAAAGCCAAGGCCTCACCCTCATTACTTGATTTCCTCCCAAAGTCTCCATCTCCAAATAACCATCATATTAAGGGGTAGTGTTTTAATGCATCAATTTTAAGGCAACACAAACATTCAGTTAATAATGAACAACTTCGAATACATGGACATCTTGTGGCTTTGACCTTTGCGGGGAGGCAGTAGGAAGCTGACCTGTGGGTTGAGGCAGAGGTAGAAAGTGGATTCTAATGGAAGTACTCTTCTCTTTGGAGCGGCAGGTATATTAATCAGGGTTTTGAGACTTCCTTAGAGAGCATAAGAGGAAATGGAGGAAGAATTAAACCTCTATCCTTGTGCAATTCTTGCTATCTATCCTATTTACCTCTCCAGTAGCTTTTGGCTCTCTCTCTTACTTGAAGACTCAGATTAGATAATATCCTCTGACCTATGATTTTGTAGGCCTCTGTAATCCATCTCCAGCATAGTTAACCTTTAATGGAAGTGGTTACTGAATTTCTCCAAGGTCAACAGGATGTAGGGAGGGGGAAGAGGATATAAGAACAAAGAACTGTGGATGTGAGCCAGCATCATGGTGGATACCCCTGAGGTGCCTGCCTCAACTAGACAGAAGCAGGTGGAGACAACTAGAAAATGCCTCAGCCAATTTTTAAAAAATGGCCCAATGGGAGATAATAAGACCTAGGCAACATGTGATGAAACAGGTGACCCCATAGTACTCAGCCAATGAGGAACCAGAGGAGGGACTGGATAAATAGGCTGTGATTGGTACTCCATGTGTTCCTGTACAACTCGACGCCCGCTCTCGAGAACATATTAAAACTCTTGTTTTCTCTATACTTCTGTCTCTGAGTCTGTTATTTGAATTCGGACAGGTGAGCATTTCTCACAATTCCAATTCACTGTGTAGCCTTATTCTAACCTCTGGCTTCTGTCTAGGAAACTAGAGAAGAACAAAGAGTAGAGATTGAGATATGTTAACATTCATGGTTCTCCATTAAAGAGGCAAGATTCATCACTGGCTCAGAAGGGGAGAATAGCAGTATCTCCTCACTGAATGCGTTCTGACAGCAGCTCAACCGAGCCACAGTGTGTTTCTTTCAGCTACCCTTTTGACAATGATCACAGTGTAAGTTGATCACCAATGATAACTAGTGAGTGGAAATGATGTGTGCTACCTTTGAGTCAGGGATTTTAAGATGAGAATAGGGCTTCTCTACCCTTTTCCACCATCCATCAGAAATATGCAGAGAACTCGGAAGCCATAAGCGAGATGGAGGAGACTCAAGATGGAAGGTGCCTGGCTCCCTAAATCATCATGTGGGAAAAAGCTTCCACTGACCTTCAGTGAGTGAGAACTAAATGTTTATTATGTTAAGTCACTGGAAATTTGGGGTGTTAGAGTGGTTAGCATTATTCTGACTCAAAGACTCTCCAACATTAGGGTGCTTTAGAATCACCTGGAGGGCTTGATATAGCACTCATTGTTTACTCCACCTTCAGAGTTTCCATTCTAACAAGCTACCTGTTGATGCTGATGTTGCTGGTATGGGTACCAAACTTTCAAAATCATTGCCCTAACTAATACAATATCCATGGGAGAGTGTGAAAGTTCATGGCCTTAGGGGATATATAACTGACTCAAAACTGTGAAATTAAAACAAAGTCAATGTAGCCCTTACAGGGACTATTTAGTGCTGCTGTATGGGCTGGTTTTGCCGAATGTTGCCAGGATAAGTAAAAAAATGGATCTAGAAGAAAAAAAAATGAAACTTATTAAGCTTAATGTTGGAGTGATAATTTAACAGATCCTGGCATCTCTGCTTTTCTAATTATTCCACCTTTGCATTCTGCTCTTCCAGTCGTCTAGTAGAGCAAGCAATTGACTTATAACTCTTAGAGAGCTCTCAGCCTAGCTGGCCTTGTTTGCATCAGTGGGAATAATGCTGAGCTTTGAGGTACAGTGAGAAGCCAGGCTGTTCTCTGCCTCTCAAAGGAGGTAAGAGAGACCCAGGTCTTCTCTTGGCCTCACCTTTAACAAACGGTCCCAAAGCTTCACTGTCACTTAATGCTATAGCTTAAAGGATGTTTGCTGTCTTTTTTGGGAGTATTCTGGGCTAGGCTGAAATGAATTAACTTCTTCACTTAGAAAAACTTGCTTTAGTTTTGGAAGGAGTTACTGTAGATCTTTCCAACTTGGACTTAGTCCTTTCAAGGTACCTCATATAAATTAAGTCTTGGAATTCTTCGGAGAAATTTGTGATTTTATAGCTCCTCTCATCCAGCATGCTCTTATTAAGTTACCATTCTGGATCCCTCCACTGACAGCTCCACTTCTAAAAATAGAGATCAGCTGTATTCTTGGACACTGGCACCAAAAAGCAGAATCTGAAATTCTGGTTTCCAACTACTATTTTTCTACTTTCTAAGTTCTCTTGATTTATTTTAGAAGACATGGCATGTACTTCTTCTCTAAATATCTTTTGTGCTCAGTACCTACATGTGACGAGTACCGTTTTATTTGCTTCAATGTTGTTAATTGGTGTGTGGGCCCCCTTTTCTTATCTGGATGTTTTCCAACCATATTGATGTCAGGGCAGGTTTGGAATGGGCCTGTGTTGACATTGGCAATGTCCTCAGAGGCCTCAGGTGTAACCTGACTGAGTTCCACCTTGGGGAATGCTAAAAAGACTAGATCTATTTCTTTTATATCCTTCCACCCATCCACCTTCCCCCTCTCCCTCTCCATTCCCTCCCTTCTTCCTCAAACATTTATTTACCACTTACTCTATGCTAGGCTCTGGTGATTCATCAGTGAACAAGGTGGACAAAATTATAAACCTTATATTTTAGTGGAGGACAGAAACATTGAAACATTGAATACAGAAGCAGAATTCAAATGGAACTAAGTGTTCCGAAGAAGATAAAGCAGTATACAGTGAGAAATGTGTACTAAAGTGGGGTGGTTTATTTGGAAGAGTGGTCAGGGAAGTCCTACTTGAAGAAGTGGTACCTGAGCTGATCTCTGGATGTGAAGTGAGCCTGTGAGGGTCTAAAGGCTTTGTATTACAGATAGAAGGAAGGGCAAGTGTGAAGCTTATGAGATAGGAACCCTTTTGACCTACTTGGGAAATAACATGGAAGCCACTGTGGCTGGATAAGTCGATAAGCAGGGGGAGGGGCATTGTCAGAAGTCAGATCTGGCAGAGATCAGGTCACATGGACATTATAAATTAGTGAATTCCTTTAAATCATAGTTTCAGTCAAAATCTTAGTAGCTGAAAAAACTCAATTATTTTTCATTATATTTATTTGTGCAACCTGCTTAATTGGCTGTTTCTTTTCCTAAATAGTGCTCTGTATTTATTAGTGGGAGCTTTGAGAGAAAAAGCTTGCTTTAAATTCTGGTACCGGCATTCAGAGTGGTCCTGCTTCTCCTTTCCATATTGGGAACCAGCAGGGAGGTTAACCCAACAGCAGCAGGTTGAATGGCACTGCATTGGACAGCCACTCAGAGTTATCTTTGTTGGAGTGATGGAGATTTCTGATTGAGGGAAGCTGACAGGGACATTCCAGGTATAACAAAATGAATAAGAATTTCCCAAGGAAATATTTCTAGTTGTCAAATGCAAAATATTTTAAAACTTTATTCTTTTAGCAGATATTTTCATTGAAAAGGAAGTATTTCATTTCCAAATTGACTCTAGAGTCAATTTGGAAATGTGAGCTTTCTAATGAAATAGAGTATATTGAAAAGAGCATGGGATTTATAAATGGAAGACTTTACTGTGTCATTTAAATATATATATATATATATATATGCATATATATAATTTCAGAGAGGAAGGGAGCAGGAGAGAGAAATAGAAACATCAATGATGAGAGAGAATCATTGATTGGTTGCCTCCTGCACCCTCCCCACCCTCCTCTGGGGATCGAGCCCGCAACCTGGGCATTTATCCCTGACTGGAATCGAACCCAGGACCCTTTAGTCCATAGGCTGATGCTCCATCCACTGAGCCAAATGATCTAGGGCTACTGTGTCATTTTTTTTAATAACTTCTTTATTAAGATAGAATCTGTATACCATACAGTTCACCCATTTAAGATATACATGCCAATGTTTATGTGTGTATTCACATAGCTATGCAACAATTACAACAATTAATTTTAGAGCATTTTTATCATTATAAAATAAAACCATATTTATTAGCAGTCACTCACAATTATCCCTTAGCTGCCCCACAACTACCCCAGCAACCACTAATCTAATTTCTGTCTCTACTAGAGACCTGGTGCACAAGATTTGTGCACTCAGGAAGGGGGTGGGGGGCGTCCCTCAGCATGGTGTGTGCCCTCTCACAGTCCATGAGCCCTTGAGAGATGTCTGACTGCCGGCTTAGGCCTGCACAGGGAGTGGGCCTAAGCTGGCAGTTGGACATCCATAGCACTGCTGTGGAGGTGAGAGAGGCTCCTGCCACTGCCTCTGCGCTCACCAGCCATAAGCCCGGCTTCTGGCACACTGACCGCTAGGGGGCAGCTCCTGCATTGAGCCTCATAGCAACCTGTCATTCCGCAGTTCAGTCGATTTGCATATTCGCCTTTTATTATATAGGATAGTTTTGCTTATTCTGGACATTTCATATAAATATGATCACATAATGTGTGGTCTTTTGTGAGAAGTTTCTTTCACTTAGCACAATGTTTTCAAGGTTCATCCATGTTGTATTATGTATCAAGGGTTTATTCAATTTTATTTTTGAATAATATTCCATTGTATGGATATATCATATTTTATTTATCCACTAATTAGTTGATGAACATTCATGTTGTTTCTATAATTTGGCTATTATGAATAATCTTGCTATGAATATTAATGTAGAAGTTTTTGTGTGGATATATATTTTTATTTTTATTGTATGTATGCCTAAAAGAGGACTTGCTGGTCATGCAGTAACTCTATGTTTAACCTTTTGATAAACTCTTCATCTATTTAATGATAATAGCAATGCATTAGCTAACTGTTTAGCTATTTTCTAAAGCAACTGTATTATTGTAAATTTCTATTAGCAATGCATGATTATAGCAATGTAAAGTTAACATTCCAATTTTTTTCCACATCCTTGTCAACACTTGTTATCTGTTTTTTTTTATTTTTTAATTACAGGTTACATTCAATATTGTTTTGTATTAATTTTAGGTGTATAGCATAGTGGTTAGACAATCATATATTTTACAAAGTGTTCCCCCTGATATATCCAGTTCCCAACTGGCACCATACATAGTTATTACAGTATTATTGACTATATTTCCTATGCTGTATTTATATTTCCATGACTACTTTGTAACTACCACTCTGTACTTCTCAGTCCTTCACCGTTTTTACCCGGTCCTCCAACCCCACCCCCATCCTCAGTACCTTTTGGCAACCATTAGCCTGTTCTCTATATCTGTGAATCTGTTTCTGTTTTGTTTGTTCATTTATATTGTTCTTCAGATTCCACATATAAGTGAAATCATATGGTATTTGTCTTTCTCAGACTTATTTCACTTAGCATAATATCTTCTAGGTTCATCAATGCTGTCACAAATGGTAAAATATCATTATTTTTAATGGTTAAGTAATATTCTGGTGTATATATGTATGATTACTTTTTATCAACTCATCTATTGAATGGCACTTGGGTTGCTTCCATATCTTGGCTATTGTACACAATGCTGCTATGAACGTAGGAGAGCATATATTTTTTTGAATTTGTGTTTTGTGTTTCTTTGAATAAGTAGAATCATTGGTTCATAAGAAAGCTCCATTTTTAATCTTTTGGGGACCCTCCATACTGTTTTCTACAGTGGCTGCACCAAACGGCATTTCCACCAACAGTCTAGGAGACTTCCCTTTTGCCGCATCTTTGCCAACACTTTTATTTGCGGATTTTGATTGATGATAGCCATTCTGACAGGGTGTCTTTCATGATGATTTTAATTTGCATTTCTCTAATGATTGAGCACCTTTTCATATGTCTATTGACCATCTGTATGTCTCTTTGGAGAAGTGTTTAAGTCCTTTGCCCATTTCTTAATTGGATTGTTTTTTGGTGTTTAGTGCTCTGTCACTAAAACTTCAGCTTCATAATGATGAACACCTTCATTTCTAAGTCCAAATAGGACTTAGTCCTTTTAAAGTACCTTATATAAATTAAGCCTTGGAATTCTTCAGAGAAATTTGTGATTTTATAGCTCCTCTCATCCAATGTGCTATTGTTAAATTACCTTCACTGTCAGCTCCACTTCTAAAAATAAAGATCAGCCGTATTCCTGGACCTTGGCATCAAAAAGCAGAATCTGAAATTCTAGTATCCAAATGGTTCTTGTTTCTAACTCCTATTTTTCTACTTACTAAGTTCTCTTGATTTATTTTAGAAGATATGACATATACTTTTTCTCTAAATATCTTTTGTGCTCAGTACCTACACATAATGAGTACCATTTTCATTTGCTTCTCTGTTACTAATTGGTGTCTGAGGGGACTTTAAATGTAAATATTTGTTGATTCCTAGCCCCCTAGCTATTCTATTATTAGAGAACAATCTACCAATTACTTGCCTGAGGCAGTACTTGCCTGAGTGCCAGCATTTTTAAAACAGAATGTAGAAAATGGTTGGGGTGGGGGGGGGGGTCTCATTCAGTATGCCAATTTTAACTTAATCTGCCTGTTTTCAGTAGGATGCCTATTCTACCCCAATCCTCTCTGTATTTGGAATGTCTGTGGTTCAATTTCTCCACCAAATCAATCCTGTTTATGAACTGAAGAATGCCTGGGGATATAACTACTTCTAATGCATATTTTCGCACAAACATCTTGTTTTCAGCCCTTTGCTTCTCTTCCTTCATTGGGAGAATGAGTTACCACTACATCCTTTCTTGTTTGCATGCCCTCTGACCCCTGCCATGTGCACCTGGCTTTCAGATTTCTTAGATCTATTCTTCTATTCATACTTCACCTTTCAAGCTTTGTTTACTTTTGTTTCCAATTTCTTTTCTTTTTTGTCTTTGTGAGTTGAATTTACAGTTGAATTGTGTATAACCAAATTTCATATGTTGAAGTCTAACTAAGTACCTCAGAATGTGACCTTATTTGGAAATAGGGTCTTTACAGAGGTAATGAAGTTAAAATAAAGTAATTAGGGTGAGCCCTAATCCACTATGACTCATATCCTCATAAAAAGAAGAAATTTGGATACTGGGGCACTCATAGAGGGAATACAATGTGAAGGGACATTGGGAGGAGACAGCCATCTACAAGCCAAGGAGAGAAGCATAGAACAGCTCCTTTGTTCATAGTCCTCAGAAGGAACTATTCTTTCAACACCTTGATTTTGGACTTGTAGTCTCCAGAACTGTGAGACAATACATTTCTGCTGTCCTCCCATCCATTCCCACCGCCCCCCTCCCCCCCCCCATCCATCTGTGGTACTGCCTTCCATCTGTGGTACTTTATGGAAGCCATGGAAAACAAATACAATGACTTAAGTTATTGTCCATCATATAAGGAAGGAGCAGAGAAAACCTGTATTTAACAGGAAGTTCTGAAAGTCATTTTACATGTATTTAACTTAATGTAGGTGCTAATCCACAAATGATAACATTTATAATGTTTCTGTAAAGCAGGGGTCCTCAAACTTTTTAAACAGGGGGCCAGTTCACTGTCCCTCAGACCATTGGAAGGCCAGACTATAGTTTAAAAAAAAGCTATGAGCAAATTCCTATGCACACTGCACATATCTTATTTTGAAGTAAAAAAACAAAACAGGAACAAATACAATATTTGTATTTGCATGTGGCCCGCAGACCGTAGTTTGAGACCCCTGCTGTAAAGGATAGAGTGAGAATCTGAATTTAGGTGTGCTTGATTCAAAACTTAGGCTCTTGATCACTGCATTAAACCCCTCGAGCTTTAGCTTCCTCGTCTTTAGAAATTTATAGCGTGGATCTTGTGTACAAATTTTAAAAGGACAAAATAAAAGTGTCAGTGAAAGTGCTTGTTTATTGTCAACTAAATCAATAATAATTATATGTGTTATTATTTAACATAGGAGAAAAGGGAGAAAGGCTGATACTGAGTACTTCCTTTATGCTTTACTTACAAGTCCAATTTTGATTCTCAATAGCCCTATTGAGGATTGTATACACAGTACCATTTTAAGAATACAAGCTTAGAAATTTGAATAACTTGTCTTAGGTGGTAGCATCAGAAAATGGGGGAGATGGCATTCCAATGAAAATTTGGATGCCACCTTCATCACACTCTTTCGATTAATGCCCTATGAGAAGAGAACTAAGTAAATGGACAGAAAGTGAACCATAGCCACAGATCCTCCAGAGACCAGGCTGCTCCATTACCTTCAAGCACCTTCAGAGCTCCTCCATGAGTTTGTGGTGAGTTCACTGATCGGATGAGATTCAAACTTAGGCACTTTGATATTCAGTGTATGGCCCATGGATTTGTAGTATCAGTGCCACCTGGAAGCAAAGTCTCTGACCTCTCACCACACTTCCTGAATCAGAATCTGCATTTTAATGAGATTCTCAGGTGATTGATGTGCATAATAAAGCTTGAGAGCCCAGCTGGTGCGGCTCAGTGGTTTGAGCATCAATCTATGAACCAGGAGGTCATGGTTCAATTCTGGTCAGGCACATGCCTGGGTTGCATGCTCAATCACCAGTAGGAAGCATGCAGGAGCCAGCCGATCAATGATTCTCCTTCATCATTGATGTTTTTATCTCTCCTTCCCTGTCCCTTCCTCGCTGAAATCAATTACACATATATATATGCTTGAGAAACATTTAGAGTGACATTAGGTGACCATAGAGCTGAATTAATATCAACTGAACTAGTTCTGAAGAGACTGACCTCTTTTCTTTTGCTCATTATCAGTTCTCAGTGGTTTCCCATTTTCAGTAGATCTGTCTCTGGCGTCTCTCATTCATTATCTTACTCTCTTTTACCCAATTCCCTCAGCGACTTACTCATGTCTGTGCATGGCTGCTCTTTTAAAAGTCCTGTATATGAGTACCCTCTGACTGCAGGCCTTTCTAGTCACTCTCTGCCTTTTTACTTCATGTTCTATTTCTCTGAGTGTTAACGATCATGAATAATTTAGGATCTCCCGTTCATTTCACCACTTACCTTGCATAGCTCAGCAGTCAATTCTTCTTCATTAATGAAACTTTGCCTAAAGGAGAAATAACCTAGGGTTCTCCACCACGAGGAATTTTTAAAACAATTATTTACAAACTGGAGCAGAGCTTGATATCCCTGTTTAAGTTCCCATTTCTTTCCTTCCATCTAATTCAGGGTGTACCCTGTATCCTCAGTATTTCTTGAATAAATTATTGCTCCAAGTAGTTGAGTATTTAGCTCCTTTACTTGACGATGAGATGGGACAGACTTTGATTTATCTTTGACTTCCTAGTGAATGTTTTGTATTACATAAATGAATGGCCTTTCATCTTCATATATGTCTATCATCTCTGAGTGTCCTGACATGTCCTGTATGCTAGAACCATTTGCCATATGACACTATATGTCCTGTATGTCATACAGAATTGCTTCCTGTTGGTTTAGAATAGGTGGTTTGTACAGAGTGGTGGAGGTAAATTGAATGAGTTTTATGAGCCCACTCTTCTTTATATCGGAAGAAGTTCAATTCTGACAAGAGAAGCTGTATTTAGCACAGGTTGTTATTTGCATTTATTGTCTAAGAAGGTTACATGTACTCAAAAT
Source organism: Myotis nattereri (assembly GCF_964212035.1). NCBI lineage: Eukaryota > Metazoa > Chordata > Mammalia > Chiroptera > Vespertilionidae > Myotis > Myotis nattereri. The sequence goes on along the minus strand of NC_138075.1, from coordinate 33,088,798 downwards.
ATACCTTTGAATCTTCTGATGTTCAGAAGCCTTCACATTAATTTTTCTGAAGGTTAAAAGAGACAATACCTGATTGGGTTAAAAAGAAGATGAAGGAACATACAAAGGGTATTCAGGGACAGTGGACGGCCCATTTTATTTAATAAAGAAATCACTACTTAGTGCCTTACAGTGGTCTCTAGCCCACCTCCAAAGCCAGTTCTTTATTAATGGCATTAAAACCATATGGTATTTAAATTCCCTCCTTCTCAGTTCACTTCCTGTGTCTTATACACAGTTGATTGAAATTTCAGTAAGAAAGGATCTGGAACCCACAGAACAAAGCTGAAGAATTATCAGGCTTTGCAATCCTTGGGAAAAAAAGGATCAGACGTTAGTGAAACATCTTAAAATTTTACTTTTATGCTCTTTTCCAAAGCCTGTTTTAGAAAATTACATTTTGAAAATTCAGTTCAAATACAAAAGCAAAATTCTTTATTTTTGAAATTGTATAATAAAACTTGGCACAGTTTCATCCAAGGAAAATACCAGAAACAGGAACAGAGAGGAGAAGTTGACTTTGGCAGAAATGGAGTCCATGAAAAGAAGTCCTGCTCTTAGGGCTTTGGTTGCGGAATTTGATTCCGTGAACCCGTCTTTAAAGAAAATTGTAAGCTCCTAAATTCCACAAGGTTACAGCATATCCATCACCATATCTTTTCCTTTTTGATCTTTCTTAGGACCACTTCTGCCCAGTACTTCCTTTCTCCACCCCTTCTCCATCTATTGATTCCACACCTTATCTCCTCCCTCTTCATCATCACTTTCCCTGCTTTGACCTCACCTACAATCAAAATACCAGAATCAGTTTTAACTTTTTTTTTTTTTTTTCAGAATATACCCAGATTTCTTTCTGGGCTAAAATTGCACAATTCCAAGTGAGAATGTAGCTCCTCTGAGAAAAACTCTGACACTTTGCTACTGGTGAACTTAGGAAATGTTGTGAATTTGCCACAGGCAAAGCTTGCTGTTTCTGCAGAGCCTAAGCATCTCTGGTTTTGTGTTGTTGGGTTGTTTTTTTTCAGTCAAAGTTAATGTTCACAATATTTTCTAGCTAAAAAACTTGCTTTCTTCCCCATTAAGATGTTGCAATTTTTTTTCTTAAACAGCAAAATTTTTGGAAGACTATTTTAAAATCTCCTTATTCTTTCTTTCTGACATGTAGGGCAACAGGCAGAAGGGGCTCCCTTTAAATTTACTGAGCACCTACTCTATGCCAGGCAACGGTCTCAGTGGACATTATTTCTTAAATTTTCCTATGCCAGTTGCCTATACTCTTTGAAAGGATGGTTCATGTATTTTTCTGAAACCTCATCCTAGCTGATAGTCTTGACATTTAAGAAAATCTTTTTTTTTAAGAATTGTGAAAAATGCATTAAACTGACCTAATAACTTTAGAGCCAGTGAAAGTATGGCCAGAAATTTGGGGCGTTTGCTTTTTAAAATATTTGATTTTTAGAGAAAGAAGATAGGAGAGGGACAGAGAGATAGAAACATCAAGGAGAGAGAATCATCCATCAGCTGCCTCTTTTACAACCCTTACTGGGGATAGAGCATGTAACCAGGGCATGTGCCCTGACTAGGAATCGAACTACTAATCTCTTGATTCATGGGTCGATGCTCAACCACTGAGCCACACCAGCCAGGCTGGGCATGTTTAGTTGTTAATACGGGTCTTTGTGAGAGTATTAGGGCACCTTGGAACACCCAGCAAGAGAACAGGTCAGGGATTATTGCTGTGTCCGAAAGGTTTCACATGTCTTTCAAAAGTCACCCTTCCCAGTCACACTCATCACAAACTCCAAAACATTGACTTAGCATAGATTTTACTTGAGGTTTTGGTTTATCTATATAATTAAGCAGCATAGCCTACTTTCCCACCCCCACCAAATATTTCTCTGCTTAATCTTTCCTTCATTCCAATTTGAAATAAGGTTTACAATGCAAATACCATGGGAAGAGGTACTAGAATATATAAATAATTTAATAAGTGGATAGCTATCATTTATTGGGATCACTCTGTGCAAGGCCATTTTCTAGTCTCGCCTGCAACCCCATAACAACTCTCTGCAGTGGGTGTGATTGTCCATCATCCCATTTCAGATAAGTAACCCAAGGCCTAGAAGAGGTTAACTAACTTGCTTGAGATCACACCACAGAGACACAGTGGATTCAGATACAGGCCGTCTGGTGCTAGCACGACAATGCCATGCTTCTAAGTCGTGACTGCAGTTTCTCTGTGGTATACATGAGTTATGAATACTTTGAAATCCAATTTGGAAGGGATTTTGGCTGGGGAAGAAGGCAAAAGAATGAGGCAACTACATTACCAAAGGGAGGGGAGAGACATAATCAAGAGGAAAAGGTCCCGGAGAGAAAGATTTTCTGGTCAGCATTGTTCACTAGAATGATCCTGGGCATGAAGCCAAGTGTTGTTTCTTACTTGTTCAGAATAACTGCCAATTATCCACAGGAATGGACAAAGGACAAAGCAAATTCAATAGAAATTATTGGATACCTCCATTATATTCCCTTTTCTAGGATCCTTCACTCATATATCCTGTCTTCTAGAAGAACCAGAGATGACTAAATGCATTGCTGTTAAGAAGTTGTCTATCATGACAGTGCAATGCCCAAGTGGCATGAAAGCTGATTTGCATGCCAATTAATAGAAACTTTCATAACTGATGTTAAAAATTTATTTATAGGTGAATTGTCAACTCATTGGTGGTGAAATTTTCCAAGGATGTCTATGTGGGTTGTATTTATGCAGAGGGAGAGATCCAACCAACGGTAGTTCTGTTTGGTTTCCATCCTTGGGGTGAAATCGGTTCATCCCAACCTTCATCTTGCACCTTCAGCATTTATTTCTATGCAGTTCTGTCTGCATTTTCCACCTCACACCCAGCATTTGCAAGTCTCCTAATCTCTGAGCAACAACGCTCTCATTAAAGCTACTATTTGACATCGCCATTCTCTGCTGACATTCTTGGAAGCTGTTTGAAAATGTTTGTACAGCTGTACCCTGTGTTTTCCAATCAAGAGAGGCTAAGGGATATGCTAATGTGCTTTCCACACCAACCCAGAGAACATGCCCAGGTAAGGATCATGTGGCTTGAATTTCTATTTTCACTTCTTTCTGACATAAGTTCTTTAACCAGGCAAATGTGTCAATTTGGGTACTGTCAATGTCAGCATTATACTTCCCTTGCTTTTTGGATTTTATTTTCAAATATTTTGCCAGAAGCGATTAAGGCAGAGCTTTGTTTTGGAAGCACTGGAGAGTTCTGTCCAATTTCTGCAGGAGGAGCGTGCCAGGCACAGGGTTACCAACCCAATTTATTTCTAATGAGAAACAACAGCGAGGCATACAAAATGCTCTTGAGAGGAGTGCCTGGCACATAACCATCAGGCAGAACACAGCGGAGCTCATGCTCCAGTCCGGATGGGGGTATCAGATCTCCCTGCTCCTACGTGCTCACTGAATGGGGGGACAACAGAGAAACGGTGTGGCTAAGGATGAGCACTAAGTGAGGGGATGAAGTAGTGTTACTGAGGGACACTGCGGCAGCAGATAGGCAGCCTCCAGCAATTGAGGTTTTAGAGGACCGACTTCAGAACTAGGAGAGGCATGAGACAGAAGAAACGTAAAATACCAGCTTCACTGCTGGTAATGGAGTGGAAGACGAAGCTTCTCCACAAGGGGATATGAGGTGCGGTTGTAACATCAATTACAAGGCTTATTATCACAAAACAATATCTTTTAAACTCCACAGTAAAGCCAAAACTCTTTAGTATGGCACAGCCCACAAGGTCCTTCAAACGTTTCACATGCCTACCCAGCTCTCCTCTTGTTCCTCTCATCTTGTTCCTTCCCTGACACGAACCCTGTGTTCCAGTCATGCTCAGCTGTGTCCTTTGCTTGGGATGCCCTTTGTATCTCCCGTTTCTTCTAGTAATTTCTCTCAGTATGCACACCTCCCCTGTTCTTGGTAGAGTTTCAATACTACACTTGTCATTTCCTCTGGAGAAACTTCCCTGATCTACATTGAGTAGTCCTTTGGGTTTCCATAGTTCCTGTGGTAGATGCTGCTAGCTCTCTACCTGGTTGTACTTCTCCACTTATTCCTTATTTGTTAGAACCCATCACGGCAAAACTAAAACCCTTATCTTCCCATACTATCTTGCTGATAGGTTACTGACCCATTTCTGGCAACTGAAACATAGAAGTTTCTAGATAGAGTTTCTGGGAAAACTTTATTTTTTTTAATTGAAGTATAGTTGACATACAATACTATATTAGTTTTAGGTGTGTAACATAGTGATTCTACATTTATATACGTTACGATGTGATCACCACAATAAGTTTAGTAACTATATGTCCCCATGCAAAGTTATTATGCTATTATTGACTATGTTACCTGTGCTGTACTTTACATCCTCCTGACTTTTTAATTTTATAACAACCTTTGTACCTTTTATTCCCCTTCATCTTTTCCATCCTCTTCCTCCAACCCTCCTCCTTTTGGTACCCATTAGTTTGTTCTCTGTATGAGTCTGTGTGTGTGTGTGTGTGTGTGTGTGTGTGTGTGTGTTTTAGATTCCACATATAAGTCAAATTATATGGTACTTGTCTTTCTCAGTCTGACTTATTTCACTTAGCATAATAACCTCTTGGTCCACCAATCATGTTGTCCCAAATGGCAAGATTTCTTTTGTAGTTGCTGCTATATCTATATCTATATCTATATCTATCTCTATCTCTATCTCTATCTCTATCTCTATCTCTATCTATCTATATCTATAATCTCACATCTTCTTTATTTATTTAGCTATCAATTGCTTCTATATCTTGGTTATTATAAATTATGGTACAATGAACAAAGGGGTGCATACACCTTTTCAAGGTAGTGTTCTGTTTTATTTTGCTTATTAAATAAATGCCCAAAAGTGAAATTATGGGGTTCTATGGTAGTTCTATTTTTAATTTTTTTGAAGAACCTCCATACTATTTTCTATAGTGATTGCACCAAATTACAATTTCATTGACATGGCATGAAAGTTCCCATTTCTCTACATTCCCACCAAATACCACAAAATACCATGTGCGGGCGCGCAGGTACAGTGTGATTGAAACTTCATGGCCCATGCGCAGAAGTCAGTATTTTGTGGAAGAGCCACACTCAAGGGGCCAAAGAGCCGCATGTGGCTCACGAGCCGCAGTTTGCCAAGCCGCAGTTAGCCGACCACTGGGCTAGATAGAGGATCTGGATTTGTATAGCATTGTTAGAAAGAAAAAACCCACAATATTATAAATATTTAAGGGTTAAATTGTTAGAACTTATTATTTACTTGATGATATATTATGTTCCTATTTTAAATGTTGTTGACTTTTTGATAATAGCCATTCTGACAGGTGTGAGGTGATATCTCATTGTGGTTGTAATTTGTATTTCCCTGATGATTAGTGATGTTGAGCACCTTTTCATATATCTATTGGCCATCTGTATGTCCTCTTTGGAGAAGTGTCTATTCAGGTACTCTTCCAATTTTTTAATCAGATTTTTTAAAAATGTCCAGATTAACTGGTATACTTCTTTTTGGCCTTTGTTTCTAACATTTATTTTTCTGGAACATAAATAGAATGTATAGTGCTAGTTATGCCATTTTGTGAAAATGAGTATGAAAGGATGATGGAGTAAGAAGATAAAAATATCCTGGGTTTCTAATCATCCCTGGGCTATTTCAGATTTCTTGTTAAATGAGGCAAAATAAATTGCTTCCTCTTAAAGTCTCTATTAATTGGGTTTTGTGTTGCCAAATATGTTTCTGACCAATAATGTACCGATTGTTGTGTTTTTAATTACTACTTACTCTTTGGTCTCATATCTGTGAACAGTCAGAGATATAGAACTCTGCTTTGTTTGCTTTCTCAGCACTGAACATGCTCCCTAGCATGGAGCAGGAACTCAAAACATCTTTTTTGAATTTGAGTGTTACTACAAAAGCCAGTTTTTCTTTTCTGATGACCATAACTAAAATTATGATTGATATTATGCTTACATCCATATAACCCATAGCTCTCAAGTAGCTGTGAATAATTCATTTCAGTAAGATATGAGTTTAAAATCATGAGATTGATTTTTATGTGTGGTTTGTGTTATCAGACTGATAGTTTCACATAAAACCTCTCACTATTCAATCTAAAAAGGTACATATTGACAGAAATCACAATAAAACAAAGAAATACAAGATTAAGCATTTATATTAGAAAATTATCTTCTCTTTTGAATTCAGTGAATTTGGATTTTAGGGGCACCTTTGAATGAAATTAAAATTTATCTTTATTCCCTGGCTGGTGTGGCTCAGTTGGCTGAGTGTTGTCCCATGCACTGAAAGGTCACTGGTTAGATTCCTGTCAGGGCACATGCCTGGGTTTCAGGCTTGATCCCTGATCTGTGGTTGGGGTGGGTGCAGGAGGCAGCTGATTGATGTTTCTTTCTCACATCAATGTTTCTCTTTCTCTCCCTCTCCCTTCCTCTCTCTCTAAAATCAATAAAAACATATTTTTAAAAAATAAAAATTTTTGTTTCTATAGAGTGTTGATAACAGCCCCCTTCCCCTCAAAAAACCCCTAAGCAAGTGATTGCCTTTTCTGTTTGTTGTTTATTCACTCATACGTGATGGAAAGTCTAGAGCCACATTTTGGGTTGGTTTTTTTAAATCAGAACTGGCATAATTTCTTTAAGGCCAGGATTTCTCTGTTTAGCTAGTAGCAAAAACAGTCTCATGATTATTGCAATTCTTTATCACACAGGACACCATTTACTCTCAGAACTTAGTCATGAAGGGCATGTTTGTGGGGTCAGTGAGGCCGCTAAGCAGGTTGTTTCTTTCTTTTAAGTTCACACTCAGGGAGGGCACGTGGAGCAATCACAGTCCCCAGAGCCACAGGCTGGTCTGTGGGATTTCAGGTGAGAGGCACAGCCCCAGCACTGCACAGGTGCTTTCATCATTAACTACTCGGTAACCAGGGACTGCACACTGAGGAAGTACATGAGCAAAGACTCGGATGTAGTAATAAAGGCCTCAACACAAGAAATTGGCATCTCAACAAAACTCAGAGCTCCCTTAGGACAAGAATAATGAGAAACACACAGGTTGGATCAATATAGAGGCAATTACCCTGGCCATGGTCCCTGAATAATGATGACCTGCAATCTGATGTTTGAATCTCTTCTTAAGCTTTTTAGGTCACTGTATATGAAGTGTGCATAATTAGCCTTCCATTTCTCATTACAGAATGAGAGATTGTCATTATCAAGAAAGCATTCATTATATTAAGAAACAAATTATTCTAGGTTCTTTGTAGATATCTGGACCAAGTAACTCTTACACCATAATTAGCACCAAGATGTAAGTGCCTAGAGTGGTTCAGGTGAAGAGGCCATCTTGCATAAATGTCGTAAGCCCAGTTTTTCTATATATGCTACAAATTAATGAAAACATTGAGATTTGTTTATTTTTCCTGTAATCGTTACTCCTGGTGAGCAGACCATGACACGTGTTATGATGTGTAATAGCTCTGGAAATTTGTAGTACTCCTAAATGAAATTGTCAGATGAGTGCCTATTTGAAGAAGTACTTGAAACATGATTCATTGCTTGATTCAGGAGAACTAGAATTTTATTTTCTCAATGGGGTGACAAAAGTATAAGGGACTGTGATCAATGACCATCTTCTCTGGGGTGCTTTACTTACTACCATTTCCGCTTGGCTGTATGAGATGGATCCCATTTTAAGGGATCTAATATTAATGAGTCAGAGCAAGAAATAACTGAGTCGCATATATTTGTGTACAAACAATCACCCTTTCTTATATGCAGTATTGCTGAAGATTATATGTTGTGGCTCTGATTACAGATTGATTGATTTGATCTTTCTGCCGAGGAAATGACCATCATCCTTGAAGGTTGGAAGGATATCTGATGGTTACAAGTTTAGAGTTAAAAAATTACATGCTTACTTTGGAGTGCATCAGACATTTATTTTTACACAGAGTTAGGCAAATAATGAAATTAGTTTTCCTGGTTAGTCCTACTGACTTTTAGAGGACATAAGAGAGCATTCAAACCCAGTGTGCCATTGGTTCGTTCTTTCTAGAGACATGGCAGACCCAGCAGGCCAGTCACAGGTGCCCTACAATACCTGCCTGTGCTTCTCTTTCCAGCTGCCCCCTTTCTCAAAGAGCCCTGGGCTGCATTGGAGCTCTCTCAGGACTTGACACTCTGCTCTCTAGCATTTCTCTTTTTGCTTTATTTCTCCTTAGGCAACCCTTCTGAATCCCCACCCCCTTTTTGCAAATTCCTCCTTTATTTTTGTTCCTGCGCCTTCAGGGTGGTTTATGATGTCTTAATTAATGTTCTTATCTAATCACTATTGTGACTGCTTGCCAGGGCAATGGTAGGAGGGAAACGTTATAAATAAAGTGATTATTGCCTCAAAATCAAACCAGGCAGGACTTAGCCTCCCTTGTGTGGGTCTGCTGCTCCCTGATAGGCATCCCCCAGTTGAAATCTGCACCCCCAGCATTTCTTTGCATGTGTGTAGGAGGGGTGGGATCGCATAACCTGTTTACTGGAGTTGGTTGACATTGGGATGCTGGTGGGTGGCATCACAGCTGCCTTGGAAGCTGCCTCAGCAGGGAAGCAACCCCACGAAACTGTAAGGAACAAACTACCGAAGTGGGAGAAAAATGGAACAATGAAAAGACCTATTCAGCAGCAGATATAACCACAGAACCTGGGCTGGGTCACCGACCAGCCACCTCTTTGGAGAGTATCTGGGGATAGTGTGGCCTCATGATTTTTAAAAATTTCGTCCACAGCAAGTTTGCAAATGGGATCAGGTAAAGGGAGAGCAGGTAGAGCAGAGATTCACGGCTTCTCCGCTCCCTGCCAAACACACTCAGTGTGCTGTGCCTTCCATGCACAGCGAGAAAGGCTCCAAGCCTGACAGGGCTCTGGTGCTGCACATATTGAATGTGGAAACTGCCTTTTGAGAGATCGCTGTGTTGCCTTTGCTTTACTGTAGAGCTGTGAAAATCATCTCAGCATCAGCAATCATCACTTGAAGGAGGGAGGAGAATTATGTCATCAAATGTTTGTTACATAATTGAGTTTGTTTATTAATTACAAGGAAGGGTCATGTGGCAGGGAAATAACTGTCACTGCAGTGCCCCCTTCTTCATTGAATTCTGCCATTTTTGGCAAACACTACGTCCAGTACAAAAGCTCTGGCCAAGTTATTAATCATGTTTGTTGGGCAAGCTACAATAATCTGCTGCCTGGATACAAAGCCAAGTATGGAGTTGCCAGCAGGAGGTGATGATAAAACACTTGATACCTCTCACTCTCAGACTTTGTTCCTGCTAAGGATTAAATTTTTTTTATCTCTATTTAATTAAAGGGGGTGGAAATGAAAGGAAGTGATTTCAATGATGTCCCATGCTCTCAGCTGTCATGTTCTTGGTCACAAAGAAATGGACAGTGTAGGACACATGGGCTATGGGCTTCTATAGATGAGGGAATAGAGAATAGCACTTTTCCATGCAGCCAAAACTCCAGCCTTTTCCCTGAAATTTCTGTCCCTTTCAAGGAGGCTTTTGATGTTCTAACAAACTCAGCTAATTGAGTTGGGAGGAAAGAGTTACCACTTAGTCATTGACCTTTAGAGATGGCCCCCAAGGTCAATTAAAGTTCTTACCCGCCCTTATCTTAGGAAAGGTCTATCATCTGATTAGCTGCTATAATTTCCATGGAATCAAAGATTGAATAATGACCATCAATTACATTATTTCAAGGACTGAGTATTTGAGAGGTCTCTTCCCCTAGTCAGAAAAGTCTTAGCTCCTATGAAATGGCCTTACATGTTTCATAGCATTAAAGGTGTTGCTTCTTTCATCTGAAGTTCTATTTCTCAAAGTATGTTCTTTGGAAAATTTATTCTGGGGGTGTCAAGAAAGTACAGAAGTGTGGAAAATGATCAATGAAATAAGCTTTGTAGAATTTTTAATGTTCTATCTACCATTTTGAGTTTCCAAAATAGAGACACATGATGAGTATCTAATGAGACAGTGTGTATTTTATAGGTTACACTTTAGATAAAATTGTTGTACAGAATGGATGTGCTTAACCCTTAAAGCATCTCTCTTCTTGTTCTATATGCTCCCAAAATTTTAATTCTTTTTAGACTTGAAACTCCTGCTCTTCTTTCTTACCTACATCTAGAGTTTGAATATCTTACTGTCATCTAAAGTTAGATGTCTAATAATGCAATCTTTGACTCATACAATCTAGATAGTGTGACATACTACTTTTCTGGCTGTCCAACCTCAGAATCCCCTATTGACTTTGGAGAATTTGCCATTGTGTGGCTATGAGTAAGAGGCCAGAAAACTTATCCTGTCCCATGTCAGAAAGGTGTGGATACTTGACAAAAGCTTAGCCATTTTGATGTATCACCTTTGCAGGGTGTATCTAGGATGTGTAGCATATGGAGAAAGGATGGGTGAGACTGGGATTGGGACAGCATCTTGCTCTGATGATACTATAAACATCCCCAGTGGTGGCCAGTCTCTGGTTTCTGCTGGGTCATTCTGAAACTTATACTCCCATTTTCAATAAGTACTATCTTTAGATTCAGACAGATGAGTTCTTTCTCTTAGATAAAAGCAAAAACTGACTGGTCAAGAACTCGAACTAGCTATAGGTATTTGATGTCTCTGCTCCAGACAAATGTACCATTTTGCTTCAATGTCCTGTCTTGTTTAAGGAGAATGAGTCATTTGGAGTCTTTTTGCAGGAGTGTGTCTTTGGGTACTGCTTATTCATTCCCCCCCCCCGTACCCCCCCCCCCCGAGTCTTGAACCTCAACTAGAAAAAGCCAATAACTCTAGCATGAAATCTTCCAATTCTCAATGTATCAAAAAATCTACAAATTAGAAAACACAGAGACTCTATACAATGCATAGATTAATGTGTGTTCCTAAGGTTGGTATATGTTCTGGGTAGAGGCAACACAGCAGAATGGCCCAAGCCAGGAGACCTGGATTTCATGCCTGTCTGTCTCATCATCTTAGTCAGGTTACTTCTCTGGATAAAGATGAATTTGACAATGAGCTCATTATTTCAGCAATGTTGAAAATGCTATAGCCAAATAAAGTTCACTGGTATTATAGGCTTTTAGGTAAACTAAAACTCAACTTCTTGAAAATAAAATTAAATGTGTAAATTAAATTAAAAATTAAAGACAGTACAGGGCTTCATTCCTAAAAGGAGAGGTAGGTCATGTGATTTTTTGTAAATTGAATGCTGCTGAGCCTTAATGTCTCAGGGGCAACCTGCAAATGGGGGTGGGAAGTTAGATTCTGGGCAAAGTTTCAGAACCATCTCACAGCTTCCACCAGGCCAGCTTTTCTTCTTATATTGGATTTGGATATTGAGGCTCTTATTAAAGATTTATTTGAACAAAAGTTAGAAAACCAGGGATTGGGGTGATTCCTAAGACCCATTCTGTGAAGTTGTCTTATAAGTCTGTTTTAACATCCTTAATGACACTTCTTAAACCATTAATTCCTCCCATTCTTTCCATCAGAACTCCTGCTCTCTTTGCTCACATATGGAAAAATAATACTTTCTAAAGTTCCAAGACCCAACTTCATTATTTTCATATCTTTCCTGTAGAGTATAGGGTTTTAGGTTCTGGCATTTCTAAATGCACTCCCTGTATTGAAAAGGTACATTCAAAACCTCCATTAATTATTAAGCACCCTCAAGTGCTTGATAATAAGCACTTGAAACTTGGGAAGTCATACCTGTAAGAAACTGATATCCAACTGCTAGCTATTCTTTCCTAACGTGCTGTGATGGTCAAATTTCTTCTCACCTGCCTTCCTCTCTGCCCTACCCTCGTCTGGTCCACTTAGCTCCACCACCAGCCTCACAAATTAATTCTTAGAGATCACTTGACTGATAAAATTTTATTGAACATCAGTGCACACACACTCCAGGCTTAGCTTCATTGTCACCTCCTCCCATAGCCTCCTTGATTTCCCAGGATACATATTTACTTGTGTGTCCCACAGCAGTGATGCAAACCCCTCTGCAGGTATTTATTCTGCTTTCGAGAGTGTCTTTGTCTTCCTATCTAGGTTGTAGGTTCTCTGAGGGCAGAGACTATGCCTATCAGATTCATGGCACTTCCATAGCAATTAGCACAGGGGAGCCTAGTGCCTTCACGGTAGCTTGTGCTTCTTAGATATTTGTTGAGTATCTGCTTCCCCTACTCCTAAGTCCCAGAAACTCACACTGGAAATGAAAAACAAGGTTTGAACTCTGTTATATAAAACAGAGGTTATTATATAAGCTCTGAAGTTGGTTGTTGATTTTATTATTGTATTCAAGGCCAGATGGACATTGGCAAGAGGCTTTATTGCAGACATTAGAAAAGGAGTTGCATAATCAGACCTGGGCAGATGTCTCTGTTACTGACTGTGTTGTGGTGAAGTACATTCTCTCCTCAAATGCACCTGTGAACAGGACTCTCTGCCTTGTGCCCCCCAAAACCACAGTTCTGGGGACTATTGCCTCTTGTCCTGTCCTCCCATGTCACAGAGGAGATAGGAGTTCTGGAGAATTTAGATGACTGGCCTAAGGTCACATAGATGAGTTCAGTCAGACAGACTTCAGTCCAGATTTAGTGATTCCAGTGTACTTTTCTGCCCCACTCCCCCTGCTGAAGCCTACAGATGGTGTATGAGGGAGGGTTCCTTCCAAAGTACTTCACAAGCAGCAAGTGGCTGCCCCCTGGGGGCAGGCTGGGTGGCTGAGTGTCTTTAGTTCAGTCTTGCTGCAGAAGACTGGGTTTTGCCATAGCACCACTATGCTGGGTCCACTTTAGATGGCCATTTTTACAAATTTCATTATGTGGGTAGCAAAAAGGAGAACTCCTTCCTTCCCTCCATTGATATGATATGATAATGAACAACCACCAAAGTTTAAGTTAAACAAAACAGTGGCAATGTGCCCCAGAAGGAATTCTTACATGACCTACGCATGGCTCTTTTAAGCCTGGGTCAGGATTAATAGACTTTTAGGTCTTAATTTTTAAAAATCTGAAACACGTTTATATTTTAACTTACATTTTTTTATGTTTATTGTGAATGTTTTGCTACCCCTATAATTCCAGGATAAATACATACATATTTTTTAAAAACTACATTTAAAAAAGTACTTGTTGTCTATGGAGAAATGTAATATAGAACAAGAAATACAAAAAACTAGCATTACATTTCAGTACTGTTACTCTTCAACTGTGTCACAAAATCCCTTAATCAATACTTTTGATTTGATTTCTAAGAAAAAAATAACAAGATTCCAAGTGTATGGGTTCCTCTCCATGTGCTGGGGGTCTGTGCTGAGTCCAGGATCAATAGGTGCAGCTAATTCAAGATCTGTGGCCTCTATGTGAGTGGCACCTGGAGCCTAAAAAGCTGTAACTCAATTTTATTGAAATAATAGCTCCCCCCCCCCCCCAATTACAATTGAATCTACTGGTGATGTGATTTTCATCAATTCAGTGTAAGGGTTTATTTTCTGCAGCGGTTCTAGTCAAATTTCAGGACAACTCCATATTGTTTTTCTAAATTCTCAAAAAATGCCTCCTTATCTCATAACACTATTTCTGAAACATCAACTCATTTTATAATTAAAAATAGGGTTGTAAGTACAGTTACTCTGGGATTGGTAAGACATTGACAATTTAAAGCATGCATGGAGATCTATTTTCAAACAAACAGAGCACAGGAGCCTCGAAACCATGGAATGTGGTTCTGAATTTTAACCCCATTTCTTACAGAATAACCTGTTATTTAACTGCCTATTCCTTATACCCATGATTCAGTGGATTGACTCAGGAGGTTCAGGACTATGTTTGCTATGTCTCTTTCTTGCTTTCAACCCTCTGATGGGACTGCTGTATTAGAGCATGAAATGCCCCAGTGGGAACGAGGGAAAACAAATCAGTCTGTGCTCACGAATCTGCGATTGCTCTTTCTTGTCTCTATAGGATATAGTTCAATTATAGCAGCTTGGTTGTCAAAACTGGAATGTTCCCCAGGGCTTGGTGAACCTGGACAATTATTCTGCCATACGTTGGGTGGGGATGGGTGTACTTCTCAAGGAGGGGCAGTGATTAGAGGTGGAGGGAGGGGAAGGAGAAGAGCAAATGTATGGGAAGCACCTTCTCTCTGCCGGATGCAAGACATCCGTTGTCTTATTTAATCCTCACGACCACTGTATCTTTATGTCAATTTACAGTGGAGGGACTGAGGCTCAGTGAAGGTCAGCAGTGAGTTAACACAGCTAATAAGAACAGAGATTCAAATGTGGATCCATTTTATCAATCAATCAAGAAGAAAATGACTTCTAGTTGACATTCAAATATGTTTAAACCAGACTTAGGGAATTAGCACCAATCTGTCCCTACCTGCCCCAATTCAAGTGCTTTTTTTTTTTTTTTTTTGCTTTTTTTACAATTCCTTCCCAGTGTCTCACCTGTTCTTATTCATTTTTACTTGGTTTTATCTATGTGACATGTTTGAGGGATCAGAATGACAGCAGGATTAGCATGTGTCGAGGTTTGCTTGACCTTACAAGCCCTGGGAACAGTTTATAACAGACCTCCTGCTGTCTCATCCCAATACACTTGTTTATTTTTACTTTCAATCCTGTCCCTAGAGGACCTCTTTGCTTTTGCTTGCTGATCTGTTCACTCTCCCCAGCTCTTGCTTTGGCTATTGCTTTAGGGCAGCAATTTTCAACCGGTGTGCTGCAAGAATTTTTAAAACATGCAACACCTGACTATTTAGTCAGGGACACTGACCTCTTCTCCCTCAGCTTGTCAAATAAAAAAACAAACAACTGACAACAGCCAACACAACAATAGCTGTCCATTTTGAATGAATCAAAATTATAATTTTTTTTTCTGTCAGATTGGCAAACAATGTATTTTTGGGCGTGCCACAGAATTTTAGTAATTAGTGTACATGTGCCATGAGATGAAAAGGTTGAAAATCACTGCTCTAGAGCATCTTGCCCTCGTTGGTCCCAAGCTTCCCTGACTAAATTCTGTCCTCTTTCTCAAACATTTCCCAGGCAGCAGTCTATGGGCTATTTTGAGGAAATATTTTCACAAAATATCTAAGCCTTATGTTTGCTGACAGGCTATGAAGTCTAGGTTCTTAGTAAGAAAATTTTCTCTCACACCAAAACTTTCCAGCCCAGCTGGCACGCCTGCTTCCTGTGAATCCGCAGAGCAGATGGAAGTGGGAACCTGATTTTGACTGAGATTTAATCCAGCCTTAGGAAGAACTTTTAAAATCTCCCATCAGCATTCCACTAACTTTTGATGTTTTTGTCTGAGTGGCCTGGCTTCTCTCAGGAGAAACTGAAAGAGAAAATCACAAAGGTAAGAGTCTGCTTTATGGATATCAATATATATTAAGTAAAAATCTGTTTCACCAAGCGAGTTCAGTAATTTATTTAAAATAATAATGAATTTGAATGTGTGTCAGGATTATGTGAAATGACACTTGGAGGTTGGCAATAATATTGTTGCCATTCGTCGTTTCCTGAGAATGTAAAGCCAAATGCAAGTTGACCATCTTGCTCTGTGAATACGCTGCCCTTTGCTTATTTAAGCATAGGCTGCAGTGATGGCGAACCCTTTGAGCTCGGCGTGTCAGCATTTTGAAAAACCCTAACTTAACTCTGGTGCCGTGTCACATATAGAAATTTTTTGATATTTGCAACCATAGTAAAACAAAGACTTATATTTTTGATATTTATTTTATATATTTAAATGCCATTTAACAAAGAAAAATCAACCAAAACAATGAGTTCGCGTGTCACCTCTGACACGCGTGTCATAGGTTCGCCATCACTGGCTAGTGCCTTCCTCTTTCCTGACCAAGAAATATTTCGCTACTAGAAGAGATTCTGGGATGTTTGGTGGGCATGTGTAACACCGGTGGAAAGTCAGGCCCTGGAGTGTTTTGGCTAAAGTCACCTCAGCAATGAAATATGAGAGTTTCTCCTCTATATGAAAGGCAGGTTAGCTAGAAGAGATGGAATGTACTTTGTGGCCCTTTCCACATTTAGGGCACCAAGCCCTCAGTTATAATTCTTTACTCTCAATTAATACTCAGAGGTTAGAGAGAAAACAATGATGGGCAGCCCTGCTCGGTGTGGCACAGTTGATGAGAGCATCATCCTGTGCACTAGATGGTTGTGGGTTCGAACAGGGCACATACAGGAGGCAACTGATTGATGTGTCTCTCTCACATCGATGTTTCTCTCTCCCTTCCTCTATTTCTACATAAACAAAGAAAAAACTTTTATGGAAATATTTTCCTCCTAAATGTTGACACTCAAGTGTTTTTCCTCAGGTCCCATAACTGACCTGACTATTCATTTGTATGTTCCTATTTTTGTCCCTCGTGAAAAGGCCAATCCCTGACAATTTTATCTAGATCTCAGTCTAACATGCTTAGGGAAGCTGACAAGTGAATCTTAAGAGGCTAATACCTCAAAGACCAGATTTCAACCTGGTTATCCTCGTCAACTTGTGTAAGTTTAATATCACAAGTTACAGAAAAAAAAACACCTTAAGTTCTAAGCTAAAATATGGGCTTTTTGGCAAGCCCTTTCTCAATCCTCAGAAAAGGACCCACATTTCTTTGTCATATGTTTTAGTCCAGAATAAACCATTTCCTCAAAAGCACCTTTATAGACTTCCTTTTAGTAGTTTGCATGCAATTCTTTATTTAGTCATTAAATATGTGTTAACAAAATAATATGTGTCAGTTCTGTGACTTCACTGATTTTAAAACCATTCTATCTAGAAGAGTTGTGAACATGTTACTCCGATAAATATGCTTAGATATTCAGGAAATACTTTACTGTATTTCCCAAAGGGAATTAAATAAACACATGTAGAATTGAAATAAAGTCAGTTACATCAGAGATACCTTTTGAAGTTCTGGATGGAAGGAACCATATTTCAGGTGTGTTTGTGTGTTTTACCCCCTCACAATATTAGAAAAGTATTTTGTACATAGCTTGTGCCCAGTAGTCAACTGTTGATTTGAAATACATTAACCCTTTCCTGAGGAGCTATTATGGGTTTAACAGGATTCTGCAGCTACTTAAATGATGCATTGGGGTTCAGTTCTGCCCTGCAACTCTTATCCCACTGGTTATCAACTGGAACAATTTTGCCTCCCAAAGGACATTTGGCAGTAGCCCAAGATGTTGTGTTTGATTGCCACACTCAGGGGTGTGGTAGGGAGGTTCGAGTTGCTACTGGCATCTACTGTTTAGAGACCAAAGAAGCTGTCAATAGCCTACAAAGCACAAGCAGGCCCAAACAAACAATGTATTATATGGCCCGAAATGTCAATAGTGCCAACAGTAAGAAACCATGGGTGAATCTCTCACTAAAACCCTTTTAGGCTTACATGTAACCTAACATGATATTTCAAGGGTATTTTCAATGTTTGTTTTGCATTGGTAGTTTATTTCATAGGAAATCTTTTTTTAAAATATATTTTATTGATTTTTTACCGAGAGGAAGGGAGTGGGATAGAGAGTTAGAAACATCAATGAGAGAGAAACATCGACAAGATGCCTCCTGCACACTCCCCATTGGGAATGTGCCCGCAACCAAGGTACATGCCCCTGACCGGAATCGAACTTGGGACCCTTCAGTCCACAGGCCGACACTCTATCCACTGAACCAAACCGGTTAGGGCTCATAGAAAATCTTGACGTCAACATGGCCATTAAAGTAATATATTTTAAAACAATCTCTGGTTGTCACTAACCTTTAATTATGTTGTTGATGACTGTTACTGTAATACAAAACATGGTAGAGTGCAGATTTTTGAAAATTTCATGGGAAAACCAATCATTTAAGTACCACTGCTAGAATTTGTACTGTTTACCTACATGATTATACTATAAAAACTTGAATAAGACAGGCCGATCTTACTAAATAGTTGAGTATTATTTCATATTGCCATTTTCAGATCTCCCAAATTATTTGTATTGAAGATATGTAAGCCTGTAAATGGAAAGAATTAACTTTGGGATTTAAATAGCTAATAGTAATGTTTATGTATCATATAATGTAACTGTATCCAGTCTTATATCCTGAGGTATATTTACAGAAGTTAAGTAGAGAATACATTACAGAAATACTTTAACATGGGCCTATTAAATGAGGGAATTAGCAGCATGGGAGAATGAGATACATAGGACTGGTGAGTAGTTAGGGCAACTATGTAATTTCTCACCCAAACCAGGGCCCCTTGAGAATGGTACTCTATTGATAATTAAGCCAGGATAGCAGGCTTAAACAAGGACTATTTGAGGGGAAACCAGGATACATGGTCACCTTATCCACAAAGAATACCTCAGGTTTGAGAAAAAGAAGAGGGGATGGTTCTGAAATTAATATAGTATCATCAGGGCTGTAACACATAGAAGAATATTTTTAAAATTCTTAGCCATGGAAAGACTCCCCTAATATACCACAGCTTTGGAGCTAGAGGCGTTGGCACTGATGAGAGTGCGTTGTCTGGAATCATAAGTAGCTCTGAAGTAGCCTTCCCTGTACTTTGGCATGAATAGTGGTGCTTCAGCATTAGACTTTACCACAGGGAGATGGAGTGAGAATGGGGAGACAACACATCCCATATGCTAGTTGAGGGGACCACTTCAGAGCAATGTGAGAAACCCCCTAGCAACCTGGAAATGGCTAACTGGGTGAAGAATAAGGAAAGGTGAATGGAGGTATGGAATGTGGGTCAAAGTTCAATTATAGTTCTGTGATCACAACTAGAACAAAAGAGTTTCTTACTACAGATTCTCTTACTACAGATTATCTTAATTTGTCCAGCATGGTGACCTGTGGGGAAACCCTGGTTATATTGGGCAGATGATACGATCTGGAGAATGTGAATTCTGTGTTCCCCAAATGACAGGATCCACCTGGGGTTTTTGGAGAACTTCTGTGCAGACAACCAAAGGGCATTTTAGAATAGCAGCAGCCTAGGGCAGGTGGCCACAGGATCATTGTGTTAGTTAGTGGAGGGGTGAGGATTCAAATCAAGGCCAGCCTAGTGGAAAAGTCCATGCTTTTCATACCCTGTAACCTTGTCCTTACAAAAGAGGGTAGGAGTTAGATGTCTGTGTGTCCCAAAGAGATGGAGGCCATTTGGGAAAATTATATGAGCAGAGCAGTGACTTAGGGATTGGGTGCCTCGGAGAGGGGAAGCTTCAGCATGAAAGATGAACGTGAACTCATCTGACATTGAGAATGTATGCCTAAGCTAGATTTTAATTCTACATAAGGGCCATCAAACGGTGCCTTCCAACATCAAATACTAATGCAATGATCTCAACATAGAACAGGAGCTATGAGCTGTGTGACTGATTCAAGAGTTCCCTGATAGCATCCACCAGTTCTGTGATCCATGCCTGGAGTCCTGGTGCCTGGAGGTCCCCCTCTCCACCTTTCTGTTCCTCTGGGCATTGGAGACGTATCTTTCAAAACCAGCTCAGGTATACATTTTCATTGGAGACTTTTCTGATATTCAGGAAGCATTGATCAAATCTTTATCTGAGCTCCTCCTTTACTTGATATGGAAGTTCTCCATGTTGGCATGTTTGACTTTTGAGAAACTCACATTTTCACACATCAGTTACAAATAGAGCAACATGTGCAGCCAACAGTTCAGCTTCTGAAATGATGCTATTTCAGTCTAGACAGAGATACTAGTATGTGAGCATGGCTTGACTATTTTGTCTTATTTGTACATATCACTTTATGAACAATGAGAGGAAAATGAAAAGATAAAAATGGTAACAAGTATAGTTTTTACAAACTTTATTTAGTTGAGACCAGGTGGAGATTGATTCAGTGTGTTTGCCGATAGTGACAGAACTCAAGCCTCAACTGGATGCTCATCAGATTTAAGCCTGATGAATTGTGCACAAGAACACAATATTAAAAACACATGGGATTCTGGATACATTTTATTTAAGATTATGTTGTTCATATATTTACCTAAAAACACTTACATGACCCTTGCTTTAGAACTTACTAAGTTTAAAAGGTCACTGTGGTGAAATCAGTTTGAAAAAAATATGCTAGGTCAAATTAGCTATGTAGTATTTTTTTCCTAAAGGCCTTTCAGAGCATTGGACATGTTAATATTCATGGTGATTGTTCTAGAGAGAGAATTGATATTAAGCATTTCCCAAATGTATCTGACCATAATATTCGCCTCCCTTTTCAGCATATTTTAAGATTACCATCTAATAAAACAGGTTTGGGAGGCATTTCACCAGAACCTGCTCTCCAGGTGTTTGTTAGGAATTCCTTCCTGCTGCCCTCCGTCCTGCCCTTCCTCTTTTTCTCTCTCCTCCCTCCTTCCTTCCCTCCTTACCTCTCTGCTATCCTTCCTCTTTCTTCCCTCTCCTTCCTCCCTTCCACCCTCTCTTCTTCCTCTCTCCCCTCTCTTCCGGCCTCCCTCCCTTTCTTTCCTCTTTATCTCTCTGCCTCCCTCCCTCATTCACACTCTCCCTCCTCACTTTCATTTGATCTCTTCCTTTCTCTTTTAGGATCCCAAATTTGCAAATATCCTTATAGCATATGGTTTTTATTATAAATTATAGTGCTTTCCCCTATGTATACTTTACAGTTGTCTCCATTAGGAAATGTATAATGAGTTTATGTATTAGAAAGTTGCTCTCTTCAGATAACAGAAAACCTTCTTATTTTGGTTAAGATACATCACTTGATTTAATTTTTGTTCATTTTCTTTTTACTTCTGTCACAGAATGATCAATTGGTGGTTTCCTATTCTGTTATTTTGGGGGAGCATGGAACATATTTTTACTTAGAAATAAAGGCTTCATTATATTACATCCCAGGATTTAACAATTAGGTGTGATAAGCCAAGAAATAAAAGCCTCGTTGAGATGTGCATAGGTACTTAGTGGACTCACTCACTATCTGAGTATCTTGTCTCTATACACTAGGGATGCAAATTTACTCCTTAACAAAAGCAATGACATGTTAACTCTCTCTCAAGTAGCGTTACTTCCAACTAGTTGCAATAACTTTTCTTTTCATGAATGCCAAGGATTTTCTGTAGCAAGTTTACACTGTTTGGTACATTAGTCTCTTGTGAGCTTAGTTGTTTTTATAGAATCTAAGAAAAGATTCTATTCCACGGGCACTGACCAAATTACTTCTGGATCTGAGAAGCTAAGGACCTGACTCTATCTGTAATGACTTCCTGGAAGACCTAGAAGCAGCTAGTGCATCAGTCTTCTGGACAGCATTTCCCCTGCCACATGCCCCTTCCATCCATCATCTCACCATTGCCATTTGCTGAGTATTACTCCATGACATGCTATGCTAGGCTCTTAACATTCATTTCCTCCTTTGATACTCAACACTCAAAGCTAGATTGTAAATGTTGTCAGCTTTGCTGACCATGGAGTCTCTATCACAACTATTTAAATCTACCATTGTAGCATTAAGGGAGTTATTGATCATATATAAATAAATGGGTATGGCTGAGTTCCACTAAAGCTTTATTTACAAAACTAGAGGCCCGGTGCACAACATTTGGGCATTGTGTTTGTGTGTGTGTGTGTGTGTGGTGGTGGTGGGGGGAGTGGGGGGGGGAGTCCCTCAGCCTGGCCTGCACCCACTCGCCATCCTGGACCCCTCGGGGGATGTCTGCCTGCTGGGGGATTGGGCCTAAGCCGGCAAGCAGACATCCTTCTCGCAGTCCCGGGCTCTCACAGTCTGGGACCCCTCGCTCCTTAATGCCTGCCTGAAGCAGAGGCAGGAGAGGCTCCTGCCACCAACGCTGCACCCAGTGGGAGTGCACTGACCACCAGGGGGCAGCTCCTGTGTTGAGCATCTGCCCCCTGGTGGTCAGTGTGCATCATAGCGACCTGTCGCTTGGCTGTTCAGCTGATTTGCATATTAGCCTTTTATTATATAGGATTAGGCATGAACCGGATTGGTCCATGGGCTATAATTTGTTGATACCTGCTCAGAATCACCCAATGAGGTAGATATTGTCATCTCCATCTTACAGATGATGAGACTGAAGATTAGAATCCAGGTTAAGATTCAGGATCATTGTGTTAGTTAGTGGAAGAGTGAGGATTTAAATCAAGGCCAGCCTAGTAGAGAAGTCCATGTTCTTCACACCCTGTAACTTTGTCCTTACAAAAGAGGTTAGGAGTTAGATGTCTAGAAAGAGAGGAGAGAGGGCTTGTGTCCAGTAGGAGGGAAGAAAGAATGAAAGGCCCAGAGCTCACGGTCCATGTTGCGGACAATAAATAGATGAGCTTAATGGTAGAAGGGGCAATTACAAGAGTGAACAGAAGGTATGGTTGGGAGGGAGGCACATGTGCCAGTTAGGATCATATTTGTCTGTGAGTACAGAAACCTCATTAAACAATATACATGCATGAAGAATCTGGAGATGGTCAACCTGGGACAGGTTCAGCAGCTTCATAGTGCCATTAGGGATCAAAGCTTGTTCTAGGTTTCTGTTTGCCATCTTAGGCTTGTGTCTTTAATGCATAGCCTTCTTGTCTCATGGTTATCACAAGAAACACCTACAGCATCAGGTCCACATTCCAGATAGTAAGATGGGAGGGATTAAAGGTTAAACACACATTTCATCGTAATCTTATGCTTTTTAAAGAGCTTTCATAGAAGGCCCACCTAGCAGCTTCTGCTTATACATCCTTGGCCAATTACATGACTATTTCAGCTGCAATGAAAACTAGGAATTGTGGGAGGCTAGCCACTTAAAACAAGTCAAGGTTCTGTTAGCAATGTATAATAGATAGGTATTTAGCATTGTCTGCCACAGTATAAATATCTAGACCATGAAATATAATGTATTCTTACACACACATACTGCTCTTGGGTGAATAATGCGTTAGATACAGATACATTAGGGTGAGAAAATACAGCTATGAGACTATTGCAGTTATTAGTGAGGACTAAAGTAAGTGATACCTTGGGGGCTAGATCATGAGTTTTTGAGAGCAGAGGTTATGCCTGTAACCTCTGTAGAATATAGTACGAAGTCTGGCTGATAGCAGAAGCTCAAGAGATAAATGATTTAAAAAGTACAAGGAAAGGGAAAATCAAAGATGTGCTGATGTCTCAATGAGGTGGGTTAAATGGGAATATAATGGAGACATGAGACAAATGGAGAAGGTGAGAAGTTGGAGCTTTTGAAGATTTTGCTCAACTTTAAACAAATGCTGATAAATTCTTGTTAGATGTTGGATGGTGTGGCAGGGCCTATGTGTGGTCCTTTGTCACTTCTCTTGTTACTTCTATTCTTCCGTTGGATGCCTCAGTCCCCTCTGACCTGCTTTGTAAGTGTCAAATACCTGAAAACCTTTGCTTGTAGAAATTTTCACTTATGTAAGATATTATGTATTGCTGGCTTACCATTAACACCCCAGGGAATTATCAGAGATAAAAGAACCAATGACCAGTTTCCATCTCCTTCCTCATTTAATCCATTCCCTGGCTATCACCTCCAAGTTTGGCATACATAATCAGTAAAGGAGGGTCAGAACTTCAGGAAGACCTTGGTTTCTGTGAAGGTGAATCCCACCAAGATGTTGATAATGAGAAGAGGGGAAAAAAATCCATGACCTGTGGAATTCCTTACACATTCATTCAATAAATGCTGTGTGTGCCTGTACCATGCTAATCATGGGAGCTCCAACAGGCGCACATTAAAGACTGGGTCATAGCCTACACATCTGGAGATCTGAAACCTTGGCTCAAGGCTGGGGTCTATCTTACCACCAAGGAGGCTTTCACTTTTTCATTTTATTCAAATGGTTGTAATAACCACCAGAAATCTTATAAATGTTCCTGTGAAGGCTACAGAATGATCTATTCTCCCTTTCACAGGCCTTTCCTTTGAGGCCATGTTTTATAATAATTTAACATTTACTTTGCACCATTGGCCTGGAGACAATACAGTAAATGGAAAATAATCATAGTTTTTGCCTCATGGGCTTGCAATATATTAAATATTATTGTCTCTCTTCCTGCCTGAGATGTTAATGTCCTGAAGCCAAGTATAGCAAGGTCATTTTAATATAAAGGTATTAATCAAGATATGTAGTTTTAAAATTATTTACTCTTTCTCAGGACATTAATCTTCTATAGGGATTTATTGCTGTCAATTAGCAAGACACTTGTGGAAGATTTCTCTAAGGTATAAATTTCAGGGACAATTTGCACACAATTGAGTAATCTTCATACAACTTCTCTGTTGTTTTCTGGAATCTGATTATGCTACAAAAATACATTTCTTCTTACCAACAAAATCAAATTAGCCAATGAGTTAATATTTGGGATCTATTTTTTGACTTTTTGAGATCTAAGCTTTTGCTTAATCCCTTTACCTTTTTCACCCAGCCCTCATATCCCCATCCCCTAGCAGTTATTAGTTTGTTCTTTGTATCTACAAGTCTGTTTCTATTTTGTTGTGCTAGTTTATTTTGTTCATTAAATTCCAAGTATAAGTGAAATCATATGTATTTATTTGTCTCCCTCTGACTGGCTTATTTCACTTTGCATAATTCTCTCCAGGTCCATCCATGCTGTTGCAAAAATAAAATTTCCTTCTTTTTTACAGCCAAGTAGTATTCCATTGTGTAAATGTACCAGAGTTTTTTTTATCCATTCACTTACTGATGGGCACTTGGGATGCTTCCAAATTTGGTTATTGTAAATAATAACTAACTAACTAACTAACTAACTAACTAACTAACTAAATAAATAAATAAAACTTATGGCCAGATAGTAGTATGGTGATTACCAGAGGGAAATTGGGTGCGGGGGAAGGTAGGAGTGGGTAAAGGGGAGGTAAGTGGTAGTGGAAGGAGACTTGACTTGGGTTGGTGAACACACAATACAATATACAGATGATGTATTATAGAATTGTACACCTAAAACCTATGTAATTGTATTAACCAATGTCACCAAACAAATTCAATAAAAAACCTTGAACTTTTTAAGTAGGAGTGAGGACATACTCTTGCAAAGGTAGTTTTGTGACAGTTTGCATCCTTAAAATAATACTCTTGCTCAAGAACCAATGGCTCTTAAAATAGGGTTGATTGGTTGATTTCTGCAGGAGTTAAACCAAGCAGTCTCCTTCCCTATGTCTTCCCTAAGACCGCATCCTGACCCTCTCCTCATCAGCCTGCTTCTCAGGGTTCACAGCTTCTTAAGCTTCTTTGTGTGAGACATTTCTTTTTGGCACTTTCCATTGTCAGAAGAATCAGTGTCTCCATCTAAAAGTTATACATATTATTTTCCATTTATTTGGAAGGCATTTCATGTCTCTTTTTATTCCAGTTTCCTATATCCCTTGCATTTGTACAGTGTTTTGTGAATTTTTGAAAGCATGTTACCTTCATTGTTCCATTTGTTCTTTCCATTGACCCTTCTGGGTAGATAGGACAACTCTCATTTCCCTCATTTAACAAATGAGAAACTCCGGTCTCAGAACTTATGACTCGCTAAAAGTTACATGCTAGGAAATAGGGCTGGGACAGAAGCCTAGGCCTCTAGTCATGGCAAGGAAATGCTTATGATGATGTTTTATTTTTGTTGTTGTTTTTTAAATTATAAAAGTTAAGTATAGTTTGTACTTTAAAAAAAGATTCATCAATTTCAATATTAACAGCATCCCCTAATTCCTTAACTTACAGAGTAACAGCTATTTGTGGTTTGGTATATATTCTAGATTTTTATACCAGTGTAATGCTAAACACATGTAATTTAAAGTACTTAAAATGGCAACATATTACAAATACTAGTTTGTTGCATACTTCTTACATTGAATGATAGATCCCTGCTATTTCTGTCAGACTAGAGAACAATCATTCTTTAACCACTACAGAATATTTTATACATGAATATAACATAATTTATTTAATCATAATCCTTATGATGGGCATCAATATCTCTCCCAAATGTTGCTATTAAAAAACAAAGATGAAATGAGCAGCCTTTCATTATACTACTAGAGGCCCAATGCATGAAATTAGTGCATGGGGGGTGGGATGGGAGGCCCCTCAGCCCAGCCTGCACCCTCTCCAATTTGGGACCCCTTGGGGGATGTCTGACTGCCGGTTTAGGCCTGATCCTGGACTGCTAGCTCCTAATCAGTCATCTGCCTGCCTAATCTGGTCACCCCTTACTGCACCCCCTGCCGGCCTGGTTGCCCCCAAATGTTCCCCCTGCTGGCCTAGTCACCCCTCACTGTCTCCCTGCCAGCCTAATCACCCCAACTGCCCCCCCCACCTTACTGGCCTGGTCACCCCTAACTGCACCCCCCCCCCCCGCCAGCCTGGTTACCTTTTACTGCTCCCCTGCCAGGCTGGTCACCCCCAACTGCCCCCCCCGCCAGCCTGGTCACCCCACACAGCCAGCTGTTCGGTCATTTGGTCGTCCCTCACTAACCCCACTGCCAGCCTGGTCATAGACAGCCATCTTGTGAGGGCGTGAGAGTTAATTTGCATATTACCTCTTTATTATATAGGATTTGTGGGGATAGAGGTGACTATTAATATAGGATGGTTTCCAAAAAGCATAAGCAGATACATGTTTGAAATTTAATAGAGTTTTCTCAACTGGCCTCTGAATAGGCTTCAACAATCTGAAGCCTGAAAATATATAGTCCTAACTTCTTCATATCCTGCAACATTGAATGTGATAAATTTCCACTTTTATCTTTGCTACTTCTTTGTACTTACTGAGAGTTATTTAGTTGTTCCTATAGAAAGTTTTTAAACTAAATATTTCATTTTTTAATCTTATTTTCTAATAAGTACAGTTAAATCTGTAGAATGTCCTCTAAATACCAATCAAGGTACACCTCTGATTTTAGTTTTATAGGATGACATATTGTCTTTAATTTTTCTATAGCCTGTAATTTCTATATTGATTTCACCTTTAAAATCACTTACATAAAAGTCCCAGTTTCTAATTGGATAAATTTTTGTGTTCAGTTTTGTTGTTAATTTCAAATAGTCTTGCTTTGCAGTGAGAAAACATTGTTTACACTTTCTGGAGTTTATTTTTTTTTCTGGACTAAGATATGGTTAATTTCAGTAAATGTTAAAAACACTTTAGAAAAGAATGTGTAATATCTATTTTGTGGACAAGTTAATCAAATTTTTTCGTGGTGTTAATTACAGTTCATTTAAGTTTCCCACTATGCTTGGGGATTTGTCATTTCTCTTTGTGTTTCTGACAGATTTGCTTTGCATATATGTCACTATGCTGTTAGATGCATAATATGTAATGATATATCTTCTATAACAGTGTGAAATAACCCTCTTTTCTCTGTTTAAAAAATTTTTTTAACCTCAAATAAATTACAGATGTTTTTGATATTGCTACTCAATTATATTTTTACCTTTATCACCTATAAAATAATTTTTTGTTTCATATTATTTTGGTGTGTTTTTTGTAAGTAGTATAGAGATCATTTTTACAATCCAGTTCAAGAATCACTGCCTTTAAATAATAGCCATTTAACATAATCAGTTGCAATGACTGATATAATTGGTGTTATTCCTGATATTTATTTTGAATGTTTTCTTTTTCTAGTATTTCTCCCCCCTTTTCTCTCTAGAGTCGTAATGATTGTTTTTCTCCATCCTTCTCCCCATCAATGGTTATGCATCCTATTTGCATTTTTCCCTAATGGTTATTACCATTTAATTTAATTTAATTATATTTTATTATTTTTTATTGTCTAAAGTTTTACATATGGCTCCTCCTCCCCCAATTGACCTCTCCCCATCCTGGGCAAGCCCCCACCGCCCCAGTGTCTGTGTCCATTGGTTATGCTAATATGCATGCATACAAGTCCTTTGGTTGCTCTCTAATGCGCCCCCTCCCCTACCATTTGTCTCTGGATCTATTCTTGTTCATCAAATTATGTTGAACATTATATTCCACATCTGAATGAGATCATGTGATATTTATCTTTCTCTGACTGGCTTAATTTCACTTAGCATAATGCTCTCCAGTTCTATCCATGCTGTTGCAAATGGTAAAAGTTCCTTCTTTTTTATAGTGGCATAGTATTCCATCGTACCATTTAATTTTAAATAAGTATTACAAAAATGTTTTATGAATGTAAATAATTAATCAAGTTATTTGATCTTTCCTGAAGAGGACAAAATTCTTAGCACTCTAGTACTTTCTCTGCCCCCGACCTATACATTCTGTTGTTTTTTTAAACACTGAAATGTAAGCTCTAGATTGTTCTTCTTATTATATTATTATCCCCATTTTATAAATCATTTAACGATTGTCTTAGGCTTCATGATTCTATGTTAAGCAGTTGTTTAGAATGATTTATGTATTTTATTGTTTAAAAATGTATTATTACATTTAGTTTCTCATGTCTCTTTCTTGGATCAATTTTTTTCATTGGCTGAAACACATCCTCAATAATTCTTTCAGAAAGATTTGTGGCTTTAAATTCTTGATTGCAAAATGTTTTTATTTGGCAACTATGCTTGAATATTAGTTATCTATTGTTCCATAGCAAATTATGACTAAACTTAGTGGCTTACAACAACACTTATTTTTCACAATTTCTGTGAGTCGGTAACCTGGGTGAAATTCTGATGGTTGCCTCTGGATCAGTCACTCAAGAGGCTGTAATGAAGCTGCCAGCTTGGACTGTTGTTACATCTAAAGACCTCACTAAGGAAAGGATCCAATTTCAAGCTCAATGATGTGGTTGTTGGCAGAATTCAGTTCCATGAAGGCTCTTGGATGGAGGCTTCCTCTCTTTTCTTGAAGCGCTCCTTTCCATAGGGCATCTCCAAATGTGGAAGCTGGCTTCTTCAGAGCTATTGAGCATGAGAGGAAAAGAAAGTGCCCCTAGGACAGAAGACAAAATCTTTAACCTGATCTCAGAAGTGACATTCCATCACTTCTAATTGTATTCTCTTTGCTTGAAGTGACTCAGAGTCCAGCTCATATCCCAGGAGAGAGGAATTACAGAAGGGCATGAATACCAGGAGGTGGGTTTCATGGAGGCTGTATGTTATAAGAGGTTCAACATTATTTTCTCTCAGTAATTTGAAGACATTCTCTTATTGTCTCCTAGCATTTGTTTTCAAACAAGATGACTTAAGTTAATCTGAATTTTATTTCTTTGTAGGTAAACTATTTTCTCTAGGTTAGAAAACACTGGTGTGTTTCTAACTTTTATAGCGTCTCATTATTAATGATCACCTTTATTAGCTTTAAATCTGAAGATGTGATGTTTTGCTTAGAGATATTTTCTTATGTTATTTCTTTCTCCTGTTTTTCTTGTAGTTGACTTATGGAAATCATTAGATATTGGAACTTCTATATTTATACTCCATTCTTTTTTTGTGTTCTTTTATATTTTTCATCTTTGTGCCCACAAAATAAATATTTCAGGTCAGTTTTCCAGTTCATTAATTTGATTCTCAGTTGTGTCCATTCTTTCTTCTGACAGGGGTTATAAGGTTTTTCTCCTCAGCCCTATGAGTTTACATGATCAATTTTTCTCCATCTTCCTTATATCTTCCTGCAACTCATAATACTGAATTATGGTCTGTCTACATTAGCTTTCCTAAGCTCTAAGATTTTCTTTTTTATCATTTTATTCATTCTCTGGGAAGGAGGAGAATGTGCTAATAAGCAAGCTATCTTGAGCTGCAAACCTCTGATGATCTTTCTCCCATTTCTGTTAGAATCTTCTAAAAAATTTATCACCACATTTAAAAAGTTGAAACATTAAGAGAGGAAATATTATTAAATAATTTAAACATTGAGAGAAGAAAAGTGGAGTTAATTTTTTGACTTCAATGCAAGAAACTGCCTATAGCACTATGTTGATGTGGGAGATACCACTTAATTATTGAGTTATATTTGAATCTGACTACCAAACACCATTCCTTTAGCTATAGGAATAAATGTGTATCAGCTTCAATTTTAAAATTTATTCTGCTGTCTTTGGACTATCAAGATAGTCCGAAGGCTCAAAAACATTCTAATCAGTTTCCACAATGAGAGAAACTCTATTAATGGACTAGTGAATAATAAAGATGAATTCACTGCCAACCACTGTCCTTTAGTGAAACAGTCAATACTAAACTTCAGAAAGACTTATACCACTTTTTTTATTTTTGTTTTTATTTTTTTGCTACTCTCACTTTAAACAGATCTCTCCCTTTGACAAAAAGCTGTGAAGGTAAAGTACTTTTGGAAAAAAAGTATTTGACTTCCAACAGGGAAGAGCATATAAGGGAGGTATGTGAATCAGAAGGATATATATTAAACATGGGGCCACTTATTTAGCAAAGCTAAGTTCAAGACTCTTTCAAACAACAGAGATTGGGTTTTCTAAATTGCTACAAGCTGACATTTAACACTAGAAAAAAATGTTTTGAAAATGCTTTAAATTTTAACTTAAATTTTTTTCTTTTCTGTATACAGAAGAAAAAATCAATTTTCATTGTGTGGAATTGTTTATATCTCAGATGTGAAAGTGAATTTGTGCATTTCTACAGTGTAGTCCTGGGTAGAAAATGAGGGCATTTAATGTCACCACAATTTTTGTTGCCTTTCTGATTTATAAGATAACTAGAGGCCCGGTGCACAAAATTCATGCACGGAGGGGGGCGGTTTCCTCAGCCCACCCCAATCAGGGACCCCAAGGGGGTTGTCTGACTGCTGGTTTAGGCCCGATTCCTATGGGATCGGGCCTAAACAGGTGGTCGGACACCCTTCTCACAATCTGGGACCACTGGCTCCTAACCACTCAACTACCTGCCTGCCTGATTGCCCCTCACCCATCTGCCTGCCTGCCTGATCAGCTTTAACCTCTCTGCCTGCCTGCCTGATCGCCCCTAACTGCCTCTGCCTGCCTGATTGCCCCTAAATACCTCTGCCTGCCTGTCTGATCACCCCCAACTGCCCTCCCCTGCCAGCCTGGTTGCCTCCAATGGCCCTCCTCTGCCGGCCTGATCTCGCCCCTAACTGCCTCTGCCTGCCTGACTGCCCCTAACTGCCCTCCCCTGCTGGCCTGATCTCACCCCCAATTCCCTTCCTCTGCCAGCCAATTTGGTTCTGATTGGTCAGTTTCTATGCTAGTCAGCATCTATAGCTCCGCCTCCTAGGCAACCATTGGCTCCTCACAGTTGACCCAGGTTTGGTTCTGGTTGATCAGTTTCTATGCCAGTCAGAGTCTCTGGGCCTATCAATGGGGCCTGATCAGAAATGCAAGGCTGATCAGCAGCCCTGGTGGAGGCCTGGGGAGAAATGGATGCTTGGCTGTTGGCCAGGCCAGGAGAGAGGAAAGTCCTGATCAAAGGCTGCCACAGAGGCTATAGATCAGATTCTGCCTCTCTCTCTGCAGGCCTCTTTCTGGGCCTGATCTGCAGCCCCCTAGGCAGTTAGTGCTGGGTCGGGGCACCCACAGCGGCCCCAGTAAGTGCTGGGTTGCCAGGGCAACCCAGCACTGACCTCCAGTCTGGTTGAGCCTTCGATCATTATGGTCGTTAAGACGCTGGCTCTTTATTATATAGATTAGTTTAAGAAAGTTTAAAAAGTTAAATCTTTACATTCTGACTCTTCAGTTAACATGGTTATATTTCATGAGAGTGCTTTTAAAGCAGCGGTTCTCAACCTGTATGTTGAGACCCCTTTGGCGGTCGAACAACCCTTTCACAGGGGTCTCCTAAGACCATCCTGCATATCAGATATTTACATTACGATTCATAACAGTAGCAACATTACAATTATGAAGTAGCAACGAAAATAATTTTATGGTTGTGTCACAACATGAGGAACTGTATTTAAAGGGGCAGAAGGTTGAGAACCAGGATTATTACTGTTAGTTCTATTTTAATTTTTTTTTCTAGATTCTTACAGTGGAAGCTTAAATGACTAATAAAAACTTTTTAAAAAACTTTTCTAATGTATACATTTAAAATTATAAATTTATGCCCAGCTGGTGTGGCTTAGTAGTTGAGTGTTGGCCTATGAACCAAGAGATCATGGTTTGATTTCTGGTCAGGTCACATGCCTTGGTTGCTGACTTGATTCGCAGTGGGGGAGGTGGGGGGTGCAGGAGGTGGCAGATCAATAATTCTCTCTCAAATTTGATGTTTCTATATCTCGGCCTCTCCCTTTCTCTCTGAAATCAATAAAAATAAATAAATAAATAAATAAATTTTCTTCATATGTTCTGCCTGCCTCTCTTTTTTCTGGGAATCCAATTAAGCATATGTTAAACATATTGATACTGTCTCACATATTACTGAAACTGCTATTTTGTACTTTTAACTCTTTTTCTGGCTGTTTCAGTTTTCATAGGTCCTTTTGCCCTATTTTAAAGTTAACTTAGCTTTACTTCTGCAGTGCTAATCTGCTATTAAACCCATCAGTGAGAATTTCATTTCAGGTACTGTCTTAGATTTTATTAGGCCTATATTTCCATTTTTACAGTTTTTGCTTCCTCATCTCCATGTTTTTCTCTATATTATTGAGCATATTTATAATAGTTGCTTAAAGTCTTTGCTAATTTTATCATTTAGGTTTTGTTTCAGTTGAATGAATTTTCTACTGGTTATGGCTTATGTTTTCCCACTTCTTTGAATGTCTGTTTGCTTGTTTTGTTAGATAGTGAACAGTGTTAATGTTACCTTGTTACCTGTCTGCTTTTTAATCCCTGGTGGTCTTAACTACCTTTGGGCAGAACGTCAGGTTGATTATACAGCTCACCTTGTTACTTTCCTTCTTTTAGGGATTATAGTCCAGCACTCTCTGTTGTTCAATGTCGATGAACTGTTTTTTTTACATATTTTGTACAGTATTTTGGTTGCCATGTCAAGAGAGCTAGTCCAGTACAGATGCTGTCATGGTCTACTGTAGAAGTCTACATTTACTTTTAGAATAAATTTTATACCAAAGAGTTAGACTTAATTTTATGTTTAGTGGATTTTACTTTTTATATCAGTAATGCATAACATGACCTTATAATCTTTAAATTATTTTTATTTTTCTCTCAGTTGACTGGCTTATATTTTTATGCAGTATATGAAATATTTTCTAAAATGAGACAAGTCAGACAGAGAAAGACAAGTGCTGTATTATCTTATTTATATGTGGAATCTAAAATAAATCTAATCCTAGAAACAGAGAGAAGAGTGGTGGTTGCAAGAGCCTAGGGGGTGGGGGGAAGGAAATGGGGCAAATAAGGTCAAAGAATACAGACTTTTAGTCATAAGATTAATAAGTTCTGGGATCTAA
Organism: Myotis nattereri; assembly: GCF_964212035.1. NCBI lineage: Eukaryota > Metazoa > Chordata > Mammalia > Chiroptera > Vespertilionidae > Myotis > Myotis nattereri. Next base: position 33,055,243 of record NC_138075.1, on the reverse strand, counting down.
TGTATAACATGGTTACTGTAGTTAATGATACTGTATTACATACTTCAAAGTTTCTAAGGAGCAGATCTTAAATGTTCTCACCACAAACACACCAAAAAAAGACAATTAAGTGAGATGATGGAGGTGTTAACTAGCCCTATTATAGTAATCATTTTGCAATATTTACCTGTATCAAATAATCACATTATACACCTCAAACATATGCAATGTTATTTGTTAATTACATCTCAATAAAATTGGGAGAACATTTAATTGGGTATACAAATTTTGAAAGCAACTGGTAGAGTGCATGCTCTCTATAAATTTGTCTGTATGTATTGTCGCAAGTTTTATTTTGTTGTTTGAGGCTTATGATTTTTAATCGTTATGATTTTAGAATTGTAATGGGTATCTCCTTAATGTACTTATGCTAACAGATAACAAGAAAGTTTTGCTGATCTACACACCTGCCAGAAAATCCAGAGAATTTTTTCCACTATTGATCAGAAGAAATATCTAATATAGTAGAATATAGGATGTTATTAAAAGTAGAAGAAATAGAGTGGGTTAACTTGTTAATTTCAAGAGTGACATAGCCCTGGGTTGTAGGTTCATTCCCTGCTCTGAGGTTGGGGCGTTTGCAGGAGGCAATCAATGGATGTGTCTCTCTCACTTTGATGTTTCTCTCTGTCTCTCTCTTTCTACCCCTCCTTCCCTCCCTTCTACTCTCTCTGAAAAGCAATGGAAAAAACATCCTCAGGTGAGGGATAACAAAACAAGGGTGACAGAAATGTGAAAATTATGTAATTCCAGAGTGTTTATATTTACGCAACTATAAAGTAGAAATGAACCAATGTCATAGTGGCTCTGATTCATCCAAGTGGATCTGAAAGACATTAAACTTAATGGGCTTTTCTTGTTAGGCCAATGATATAATGAGAGAATACATATACAAACAAGAAACATTAATTAAACATGGGTTATGATGTATTGTAAATAATTTCCCCATAGGAACTAGTGGATGGTGCCAAAATATTTGGGAGAAGTCTGTGTATTGGAGGAAGGATGAGATCACAAGAAGGGTTGGTACTCCATTACTGTCATCTATGGATTGCCAAAATGCTTCTGTGCTGGTGGAACACAGCTCCAGCCTCGAGCTTCTGTCTCAAAGGGCACCCCTGACCTTACCCCTGATTCAGGAACTGAAGGACTCAAGTCTTATATAGCAGCTTCTAGCTTTCAGAACCATTAGAGCCCATATCTATTTTGGTGTGTGCCAAAATCACCCTTAGATAGTTGACCATAAGTCCTATACAAAAGGATGGATTTGGATTGTTAATGAAGGACATTAAATTTGAGAATTTCTTGGGCTCTGCAGACAGGTGTTATCTCCAAGTTACATGCTTATAGTGTGTAAACAAATTAGGCGCTGCTACATTCACATTTTATTTACTCTTCTATCTGGTAGGCATTGCTCTAAGGGCAAAACCCAAGCACTGGAAAATAATAGAGCTTATTTCCTAGGTTGGGATGACTTTTGTAAATCGGGTTGGGTTACCAGATCGCTCTGCTCCCCACTTGTCACCAAGAAGAACTGAGCCCAGAAGTAAATAGATGTATGAATCAACAAGATGATTTTTTTTCCCAACAGAGCAAATCAGCAGGAAAATGCCTTGTGGTAATTACAGGAGGAGCTGATGATTTTGTTTTCCTCCCAACATATTTTATATTTAGATGACATATGTTGTTGCTTCTTAAATACTAACTCCTGTTGGAAAATTATTCTAATCATTGTAATATAGTTGCTTCCCAGTCTAAAAAATTAAGGAGGGCAGCAGGAAGAGAGGAATACAAGCTACTGCGAAAGCTGCATCTTTTATTTTTCTTAATGTTTCTGCTGAGATATAAATTGCAACAGAAGAATACCAGAGCAAGAAAATCACTGTGGTACATTTAAAATAAAGATTTCTCCCCAAACTACCCATCTCTGATAGAAATGAAATGAGCATCATCATTTCTTCAACAGAAATATGTGATAAGTACTTACTTGACTCTGAGAGGATAGAGAAAATGATTATATTTTATATCTAATGCAAACTGAATCAAGTAAATACTATAAGTCTGTTGTTAGGAAATCTGTTGGAGAGATTAACAAGATGGAAAAATACATTTTTTTTCACTTACACTGAATTTAAATAGAAAAGTTATAGATGAAGTCTAGTTAGCTGCATAAATCCTGAATTGTGTACCTAGGGGTGCCTTGGCCTGTCTCCACACATACATCCATAACCAGTTCTAGCAATATCGACAGGTTGACGAGCATGGGAACAATTTTTATCATTAATATCTAAAGGCAACCTTTAAATTTAATGTCTGGGAGGAATATATATATTTGGATCCAGGTGAAAACATAGCATCATCCAAAATGATGAATTTCCTAAGTTGTTCTCATTCTTACTAAGGACGGGAAAATCATTGCAGAGGAAATAAGACTGAAAGTTTAGCAAATGCTCTAACCAATATTTTCCTCTCACCCTCAAGGCACTTCCCTGCCAGTATCAGTAAAAAGAAAAACAACATCTCACAAATTTGGAGAAGTTATCACCAACACTGGAGACCAGATTTCTAATATTGCTCTAGCATTCAACTGCTGGGGTGACTGCTGAGTGATCTACCTTTTTTTTTTCTTTTTAAAATATATTTTATTGATTTTTTACAGAGAGGAAGGGAGAGGGATAGAGAGTTAGAAACATCAATGACTGAGAAACATTGATCAGCTGCCTCCTGCACACCTCCTACTGGGTATGTGCCCGCAGCCAAGGTACATGCCCTTGATAGGAATCGAACCTGGGACCCTTCAGTCCACAGCCCGATGCTCTATCCACTGAGCCAAACCGATTAGGGCAAGTGATCTACCTTTTAGAATTGTTTTCGTCATCAGCCTAAAATTACTGTATTGAAATACTAGGGCATTTTTTGAAGTGCTGCTTTAAAAAGAATCTTATAAAATGCCTTTTCATAATCAAAATTCACCCATCTAATTTTTAACTAGGGTTACTTGCTTATCTCTGCTGGACATGATATCATAGACTCAGAAATGAATCTCCCTTTCATTTATATGATCATATCACAAGCAAGAAAATTCAGGCCAGTTTGAACAGAGAGAGTTTTAACAACAAAAACACTTCTGTATGTATTGAGCCCTTCCTAGTTGTACTATGCTAAATGTCACTTAATTCTCACAACAACTTTATGAGATGGGTGTGATTAGTACTGCCCTATTTTGCTTCAGAAAAGTGACTTGTCCAAGGTCACTCTGTTGGTAGGAGAAGACCTGGCATTACAACATAACTAGCCCAATCCCAATGCTGGCTTTTCACCTTTCCTGTCCTATTGCATTAGCTCCGCACAGCTCTCCCTTTCTGCATCTCACAGCACTGCCACGAGAGTAAAGCTTTTAAGGAACGTTTATGAGGACATTCCCACTCTGCTTCTATCCAAATTCAAACATTTTATTTTGACATGCATATTTGGAGTGATTCTTGCCTGTGTCTTTTCTTTTCCCCTCTATCCTATTCCTCAAACCAACAAACATGGTTAAACCTCTCTGGTCTTAAAAGATGTCGTTTAACCCTCTTCCCCTCCCCCAATGCTAGTGGCCACACTCTGCTTCTCTCTTCCCCACTGTGGTTCTCATAAGACAATTCTCAGGGCTCTGCATCCCATTTTGCACCATCTACTCAATCCTCACTCCTTGCCAGTCGGGCTTCTGCTTCCTCCATGTTATGGGAAATGCTCGGCAGAGCATGACTGATGATGTTCAAATGTAACGGCCCTTTCTCAATCCTTATCCTTCCTGACCTTTTCTACAGTGTGATTTAAATCCTCCCACTCTCTTTGAAATTTTCCTTTGAGGTGCTGTATCATCATGGTCCTCCACCTGAAATCAAGGATTGACAAACTGACCCGCAGGACAAATTTGGCCTTCTGCCTGTTTGTTTGGAAAAGTTTAGTTGGAACATAGCCATGTTTACGTAGTGACTGAGGCTGATTTCACACTCCAGTAGCAGACAGTAGTTGCAACAGAGGGCTATGTGTCTAGCAAAGCCAAAACTATTTTCTATCTGGCCATTTACAAAATAAGTTTGCTGACCCCTGCTCTAAATGTTTATTTTAGGTTTCTCTACACCCTGTCTTGTGCCATAAATGCATCCAGACCACAGAGGGTCATATCTGGGTCTTTTCTTTTTTCTAAACTATGATCTCCTGAAGATATCCTTCATTTCCCCACTTCCATCCCCAACTTCCCTGAAGTCAACATTCAAATCTCTCTCTCATTCATGGTACTCCCTGGGGCTGTACCACATTTTCATCTGCCTCAAGAACATGACCACATGGGTGTTCTACTAATACCTGACAAAGAAATGTACATGACCTTCTCCATGAAGAAGACCCACCTCCTGATTTCCAGATAAGTGCATCAGTGTCTGTTAATGATTCCATGCACAATTCATTTGTGCCATACTTTACAGTTTACAAAACACGTTCACTTTTTTATTTCAATCTTCCCCATTATTCAGTCTTATTCCCTCTGCCCTTGTCTCTTCTGGATTTTCATATTCACTAAATTCCTAAGTTCTATGGACTTGACCTCTGCATTATTCTTATACTCACCTTTTCTTTTTCATTCCCGCTGCCTTAGCCAAACTCTTATAACCTCAACCTGAAATAGCAACCTCTGTCTCCCTCCACAGTGCTTTATTTAACACCTTAGAATCAATCATATTATTAAGAGCAGTTGTGATCAGATCTTTGCCCTGGTCAACAGGCTTCAGTTTGTTTTTATTGCTTATCAAATTGTGTCCCACACTCATCAGCCTGCCATCCATCTGCACTCACCTCCTGACTCTTCCAGCTTCCTCTCTATTTCTCTAAGTCAGGGGTGGGTAACATCTGGCCCACGGGCCATATAAGACCTGTGAAGTCACTTAGTCTGGCTCTGCCAAGGAATTAGGGGTGAGTTAATTAAAAGTTTTCCCAAATATAGCAGGCTAGTTTTTAAGTTGATAATTTTGTATGGCCCATAAACGATGTTACAAATGTATGGCCTTGGCAGAAAAAAGGTTCACCATCCCTGCTCTAAGTGTACCTTTATGTTCCTGCTCAACTGAACTATCCCATCTCTCTAGAACCCACCACATTCATGCTGACTCCTGCACTTTGTCCAGGCTGTTTATTTTATCTGGAATGCCACTCTCAAATCTGTTCAGATCCAATTCATTTCAGACCCTTTTTCAATTCAAGCTACGCCATGAAAGTTTTGCTGAGCTTCCTCAAACAAGTGAGATCTGTTCATAATTTTGAACCCCCATAGCACTGTGCTTATTATTTTCTCTGACTCTTACAATTCCTTTTTCTGTTATGTATTTGTGTATTTATTTACCTTACACTCAAGATCTTTCAGTTGGGGATTGGATCTCAATCATCAAGGAGCTCTATTCTAACCTAGTATGCTAACATAGATAATTCCAAAGGAAGTGACCTTAAAGATTTTCTTGGGGAAGGTTCAAAAATAGAAATAAATAAAATATACCTATAAATACATTTGGAGAACACGTACTTTTGGAAAAAATAAATAAATAAGTTCTTTTACATTTATTTATTTATTTATTTATTTATTTATTTATTTATCTTACTGTCGTGTGACTATAATCTGTAAACCTGCATAATAAAACCATGCTCTCAAAATGGCCTCACATGATTAGCAATGTTTAGGCATCATTACCATGCCAGAATCATGATCAAGTGAACAGATCTTGACACTCCAGCAGCAGCCCACAATGAATGTAAGGAAGACAGATGCCATCCATATGTAACTGAAACCAAGGTTCAACCTCCTGCTACCAGCAAAGCCAAATTTGTGAGATAGACACTGGTAAAAAAAGGAAAGAGGTTTATTCAAGTGCAGACATCTTGAGAAGATGGGAGACTCTTGTCCAAAGCTCATCTCAGCATCTCAGTGCAGGCAGGGGTTTTTATAGGGAGGGAGAGGGAAAGCAGAACAAAGAGTTTAGGAGGACGGGCTATGGACATGCAGGCAGTGTCCTTGCTGGTCCCAATGTGGATTACATCTGGAGAAGGTAAAGTAAGTTAGGTACAGTTTAGGACAGAGGTCTCTGCGAGGGCTCTATGTATAGCCCTTAAAGCACCTTCACTTGGATATTTTACTAAACTGGAGTCAGGCAGATCTATATATGCCCATCTCCACTTAGAAGAACCACCCATAGACAGTTTTCTGACTCACCCACATTTATGAAAGTGTTAATAGGCTGCAAACCTGTGTGAACCAACCTCTGTCCTAGTTTAGAGGATTTTTTTTACAACTTTTCTTTAATCTTCAACTTTGTCTTGTATTTTCAACAGAGAACTCAAGTTCTCTGGAGAGAAGGACCTGTGGCTGCTTTTCCAGTCATCCTGCTGGGATGGTACCTTCATTAATATAAGCATTCAGACACTGCGTTTACACACTTGTCGTTAGAGACCTAATTAAGCATTTGAGTAGTCCCTGTAGTTGACCATACTGTCCCTTGTTCAATAGTATAATTGATGGTGTCTGGGTTTAGAAGAATTGGCCTTCCTCATTGCTCCTGTAAACTCACTACAAGCGCATTAGTGTCAGGTTTGATGTGGGCTAACCAATGGTTCATCTTCCACTGCAATGCTATAGAGAGGGAATGAGCCTCAAGGAAGTGTGCCCTTCAGAAAAGTTTTGTAGAGCGGGGGAACAAGCCAGGCCGCCCTAATGATAGGATGGAGGAGCACAATACACAGTGGCGGCAGGAAGAGCAAATGGCATACTCAGATGTGGTAAAAAGAATGACTCAATGAATTTAAGGATGGATTTGGAGGGGGGCATTTAGAGGAGGCTATACTGTGGTCATCAAGACAGGAAGTACAGAGGTAATGTAAGAGTGTAAAGGTAGGAGAAATCTCAAAAGAAGGAATGCCTTGGGCATGCATTAACATTTAGCTTTGTTTTCAAACCCAAAAAATATGTTTATTTTTGAATATTTAGGCACTGGAAGGAGTGGCAGGAATATGAGTAGACTAAGGATGGTTAGTGAAAGGGTTGAAGAAAGAAAGAATCTGAAGCAGAACCCTATGATAAGGGAATGGATTTTGTTAATATCAGGCTACAGTGGCTGGGCTGCTGCGAATGTGCAAGATTCACACACATTGGATTCTCACAGCCTAGGTAAGGAGGGCAGAAAATCTCAGCTCCATTTTAAATATGAAGTGGAAAGATGGAGAGACTGCAAGTGAAGTAGGGTGAAATGATTTCCCCTAAGTCATATAGCTATTTTTATAATACTTCCTAAGACATTGTGAGTCACTGCCTCAATGTTTTTCAACTATCTCAGGAATGTCATTTTCTGTCAGTGTTAATGGAATCCATGTCTTCCCCCCCATGCAAATCCACACTGATAATTGTGAGCCTGAACAGAATCAGGAAAGAGAATGTTGAAGTCTGCGTTCCAATGTTAAAGCAATGATTAGCTGGACTGAAATTTAAATACTCAAGACCCATAACCCCAAATAGCATGCTCTCTGTAGTTCCTTCCACGCTGTGATGAGACAGTGTGTGGAAGGGTCAGCTTGACTAAATGCCATTATTTAGTTTACAAAAGATGTCTTCCAGCGTCCTTGTAAAAGTTTTATAATAGATTGTAGTGAGGTTGCAATTGTTCAGATTGCTGTATGTGTTAAGCACAATCTAAAGCTTCTTACATAGACTTTTTTTTCTGACCAGGACATTTTATTGTCCTTTGTATTTTTTGAGAATATCCATTAAAGGGGAACAGCATGCTTCATTTATGAACTAGCTAGAGACTGTGATCATTAGTAGAGTTGAGTCAGAGTCAAGGCTGGCCAGGGCTCCTCAGGACTCCACACAGGGAGCCAGGATTCCAGGCCACCTATGGAAATTCAGATGCTCTTGGCCACTTCACCTGCTATGCAACTCTTCCCCTTCCCCCTATGCCCAAAGTTTAGTAATCCTGTGGCCTACAGCCTGTTCTAGGGAGTAATTTCCAGGTGACTCTAGTTACCTTAAAGTAAAGTGCTAGAATTTGACAGGGTTCCTCTCTCAAAATTGTCCTGAAATTTCCAAAAGCCAGAAGGAACAGCGAGAGCCAAAGCTAGAACAGAGGAGGAGTCACAGGGAGTGAGGGAGTGGCAGGATTTAGGTCCTGGCCAAGCCACTGGGCTGCAATCTGCATAAGAAACTCTTAACATAACAACATCTGCATTGCCTTTGGGTAAGTGGCATCTTTCCCCTCGGTTACTGTTGAACTCAAGGCAAGGAAATGACAAATGACAGACTGACTAGTGATATATTTCTGTTAGTGCTTATCAATCTCTTCCTTTCCCCACATATTGAAAGGGAATCCGTGCAAAGCCTTTCCAAGGCAAAGGGACTCAATTTGACAGAAACCCCAGGAATATCTATCCCATCAAGAAACCTTTCTTTACCCCTGAAGAGGGCATTACCATTTTGGCCTTGTGTTTCTGTTTTAGCATTTTAATCTGATACTGATTCCACTGGGCAGGCCCAAGTCCAATTCTGTGTTCTCTTCATGTCCTGAATATGTTTGGCACTTATTGGTATTGTTATTCCTAATGATAAAACATGATGGATATCTGTTTGGACAGGGATTCTCAGCTATTGTCTATTCAGAAACATCCAATTAATGAACTAAGGAACTGGGGTGCAGGAGACAGTGGGGCTGACAGATACAGTTGCAGGAGAAATTTGTGAATGTGGTTGAGGGAAGGCTAAAGACACCTATTTCAGATGTTCCTTACACAAGTATGCTACTTGCTTCTAGGGACTGTTTTTGATCAATTGTGCTCTTTGAAGAATTCATCCATTTCATTTAGGTTATTGGATTTACTATCACAAACGTATTCACCACACTCTGAGTTGTTCCTTTAACATCTACAACATCTCTAGTGATGTCTCCTTTATATACATATATATTTTAGAATTAGTTTGAGGTTCAGTTGCAGTCAATATTGCCACATCATTTGTGAATTCTGCTCTACCTGACTTAAGTCTTCTCACAAACCCTTTTCTCTACTGACTCATATTCTTGAAGAGAATAAGGGGATTGTAATGGAGAACACCAGCTCTAAGGATTCTAGTTTAGATGTTTGGTAACTGATATCCTGTTTTGATACCTCATTAAAAACATTAGTTCTACTACCTGCCATATAATGTTAATATACAATTTTAAAGAGTGTATAGCTTTCTACTCATTTAATTTATAAATGTGTTTTAATTTATAATTCTATAAGATCTTTAAGCCTATAGCTTTTACAGTATAAAAGCAATTTTTGTCTATAGTAGAAATCCCCTTTTAATTAATGATATTGGTAGTTTTTCTTTTCCTCTCTATTTTTTAATCCCTGATTAATCTGGCCAGGGGGGTATCAATTTTTATTAAATTTTCAAAGAACCACTTATTGGTTCTGTAAACTTTCACTGTTGTTTGCTTTCTATTTAATTGATTTCTGCTCTTATAATGTTTCCTTCCTTCTACATATTTATGTTTAATTCATCAGTCATTTTAGCTTCTTAGAAGAGAAATTTTTATCTCTTTTAAGCTTTTCTTTTTCATATCATTATTAAAATTTATAAAATATCTTCTAAGCACTGCTTAACTGCATTCCACAAATTTCGATATACTGTGCTTTATATACTATTCTATTTGCAATAAATAAGCATTTACTTGTGACTTTATTTTTCTGTGACCCAAACCCAGCTCTAATTTGTGTGTATCAGGATGGAAGTGAATCTTTCAACCCAGAAAAGCCATTTGCTGTTTTATGTTTTTGTGTACAAGTTATTGTTTCCTATTCAAATATTTGTGACATTTCTAGGGGTTATTAAGAAGTGTATAATTTAACTACAGGCCTGGTGCACTAATTTGTGCATGGGTGCAGTCCAGCCTGCCCTCCCCGATGGGGTAAATCAGGCCAGGTGGGGGGAGGGGCCCTGGGCAGTTAGCAGGCCGGCCCTGTCCCCTGGTCAAACTCCCTGTTGAACTCCTGTTGGAGGGGATAATTTGCATATTTGCCTTTTATTATGTAAAGAATATTTAAGTATTCAAGACTTATTTTTTTTTAGCTATATGAATCTTTTGCTGAGGCAGTTCCTATAAGATGCTTCAGAACCAGAGGTCCCTAATAGCTGGATGAGCTACCACCCATTCAGTCCTCAACTTAATGAGTTTCACCTCCCTGACAATCCATAACATTACTCAAACAAGCAGGAACCAAATGCCACCCATCCTCTTATCACTGTAAAGCCTGCCTCCTGCAACCCATACTGGTTCATTCTGTTCCTATATACTGACCCCATGGCCCTGCATGGCCTTGAAATCTTGAACAAATCAATATTCTCATCCCTTTGATTTCCTTGCTTGCAGGATGGAAGAATTATAAGAATTGGTCTGGGGTCTGAGAAGACTTTTGGGAATAAGGATTTATTTATTTATTTATTTATTTATTTATTTATTTATTTATTCATTTATTCATTTATTTATTGTTTAAAGTATAAGGTTTTCAATTGTAGGCGTCAAACCTGTCTTTGATTCTGGCTTCAAGGAATATTGGGGAGTTAACAACTGAAAGAATCTTTATGAACTTCAACAGGTTTTTCTCTAATTTTCCCATGTCAGTGGATTTTTTAGCCCATAGAGTGAAGTATGGTGCCCGGGCCTTTATTTTGGATAGAATATACATAGAATGCATAGAATATAACAACACAGGCAAAACTATATTGAGGACAGACACTACTTGTTTATGAATGGAGGTGTTCCTTGGAACTCTAGAAATAGTCCCTTTGGTGTGCATCTGATATCACAATTTTATTTGCAAAATAAGTCTTTTCCTATGAAATTTTCAGGTGTGGTGTCACAAAGCAGGAAGGGATGTTTTACAATCAGGGGCCGGGGTTAGAGTTAAGGGCAGGTGATAGAGAAGATCTGTGGGCTATTTGAAATACCTACTACCTGTTTGGTAAGTTTAATGTTCTAGGAAGAGGTTGAACAAATTCAGGATTTAGTGTAGAGCAGCACTTGTATCTGCCAGGAATTGATGAGTGACCATCTATATTCATAGTTAACTCACTTTGAGTGTTGCGGTGTCAGGCAGGATATTGGATGTGTTTTTCCTTCCTCAGAGAACCCTCATTGATCTAAATGCTGGGGATTTGGTTTCATTTGGTTTTGGATTTTCTTTTGTCAGATGGAACAATCATTTTCAGTGTCCCTTTTGTTTCCAATATCAGCAAGTGTCCTTGTCAATAGGTGGTTGGCTGGGAATTGGGCCACCTCACTATTTGATCTGTGGGGACATGTGGTGATTTTGGGAGCTGTCTTGTTTCTGTTCTAAAGCCTTTTGAAAATGTTCTGCCAGGTGTTGTATGTGAAGCACCATGTAAAGCATAAAATAAATATATAACCAATATAAAATGAACAAGACACCACCTATGTTTTCCATGACCTTAACATCTAAAAGATGCATTGCAAAGCTTATTGTGGTTCGAATTATTTTATAAAGCTTTTTTTTTTTTTAATTCCAGGAAATGCAGAATGGATACATAGATTTGGACTTTGATCATGTTATACTGGGCTTAAAGGACCCAATGGTCAGAAAACAAGCCATACATTTAAAATAAACAAACAAATACTTTATGCATACCTACATTAGTAGGACTATAATGCATGCGCACTCAGATGAGTCATTTTTCTTAAAAAGGCGTCATTGTCTTTTTTAAAAAAATATATTTTATTGATTTTTTACAGAGGAAGGGGGAGAGATAGAGAGTTAGAAACATTGATGAGTGAGAAACATCGATCAGCTGCCTCCTGCACATCTCCTACTGGGGATGTGCCCGCAACCCAGGTACATGCCCTTAACTGGAATTGAACCTGGGACCCTTCAGTCTGCAGGCCGACACTCTATCCACTGAGCCAAACCAGTTTCGGCAAAAGGTGTCATTTTCTTAATAAGGTGTATCAGGCCTTGAAACTTCATTTATTCCAGTGGCTCACATCCACAGGTGATTCTTCTTCCCAGGGGACAGTTAGCAATTTCTGGAGACATTTTCACTTATCCCACCTGTGGGGAGTGCACAGGGACTTCTAGTGATATCTGGAAGGTAGAAGCCAGGGGTCCTGCAATGCACAGGACACCTCCCTCTCCAAAGAGCTATCCAGCCCCAAACATTAAAATGCTGAGGTTGAAAAAGCCCGGCTTTGTATAGAAGAGGTGATCGAATTCTGAAAGCAAATCCTTCAATTACCTATTTGCTGCCTATTGGCCAATGCCAGAAGAATAGCTTGTGAGTTATTTTAATTTCATGCCATATAAAATGGAGGCTGGGCTGGGTGGGACAGAAGGAGGGGTGGTATGGGTGGGAAAATGATGATGACTTTAGTGCTAACTTATTCACAGAGAGATTTAATTCTTTGAAAGGGAGAAAAGCTACTAAGACCTAGGTTACCATGGTAGCACATGGCTTCAATCACTCCTGATTAATTTGCAGCAATTAGAATAAAGGGTGAGCCTTCACTTACATCTCCAGTGAAGACCGAGAAAAACAGCATCGTTCTAAGGAGCACAGTCAATTTTAAAAGCAGAATTTCTTTTAATCCCATACCTGGCCCAGAAATGGCAATACTGTGGCTGTATACCATGAGAACCCCTTTCCATATGCTGATAATGAAATGATTACTGTTGGCATCACTGGACCAGCTGTTCCTGGAATTTCAGACGGTTCAGGTGAAATTGACTTAGAGTTGCATCAAGGATACTAGAGACTTTCTTTTCTTTTTCATTCTATTAGTGTATTCTTTGTATTTGTTTTAAGCCACTGAAAGAGTAGCCAATATTCAGGCTACATTTTCAATGCCTATTTGTTGTCTATATTTATAGCAGATTGTCAAATCCCCATATGTGTTTACATCTCTGGTACCGTGGGTAAGGTTTTTTCATTTTCAAATGTTTAATTTATTGTTTAAATTTTGCAACAACTCTGAAAGTAGAATACCCACAATCCACAATACCAATATCAATGAAATATATTCATTTTTAATATTCTGGTCCTGTGTTGTTTATATAAATACATGGTGGTGTATAATTTTGCACTGTTCTTTCTGTACTTACTACTTAAAATAAATTGTCCCATGTTGTTTCTTAGTTTTTGTAATGATTACTTTACACCTGGGGTTTATTTGAAGTAAAAATTCTGGTTTCCTTAGAGCAGTGGTTCTCAACCTTCCTAATGCCGCGACCCTTTAATACAGTTCCTCATGTTGCGGTGACCCCCAACCATAAAATTATTTTCGTTACTACTTCATAACTGTAATTTTGCTACTGTTCTGAATCATAATGTAAACATCTGATATGCAGCTTGTATTTTCATTGTTACAAATTGAACATAATTAAAGCATAGTGATTCATCACAAAAACAATATGTAATTATATATGTGTTTTCTGATGGTCTTAGGCGACCCCTGTGAAAGGGTCGTTCGACCCCCAAAGGGGTCGCGACCCACAGGTTGAGAAGTGCTGCTTTGGAGGAAGTGCAATCTTGGTCCCAGAGCCTAGGTTCCCCTTTTATTTAAAGACCAAGCTTGGATGACTGGATCGCCTCTCCTGAGTGAGGGCAGTAACTCTTATCTCTGCACATCCCAGGATGGCCTATGAGGACCTGAGAGACGTTTTGTTCCTCATACTTTCAATAATTCCTATAATTTCTTAAATATGTATTGAGTGTCTATTCTGTAGCAGACCCATGCTGCCATGAACAAGAAATGAACAGAGGTGTGATCAGAGTTAGGTGTGTATGTGTGTGTGTACCTATGCTTTTTCCCCTGTGTGTGTACTTGTGGCTGTGTATGTACCTGCGCCTGTGTCTGTGTGTGTACCTGTACCTGTCCTGTACCTGTGTATGTACCAGTGTGTGTGTGTGTGTGTGTGTGTGTGTGTGTGTGTTGGGGGAAATACATGGTGCTCTGGACAAATGCAAGGAGCACCTAACTTAGTGTCAGGAGAGTAGGGAGCAGCCCTCCCCCTCACTCTCAGAAGCTAGCTAAGGCCGTGGTAGCTGTGGGTCTAAACCAGCAGGTTTGGCCTCACTTCTACTCTATTCTGATTGTACCACTGGCAAATAAATAGATATGTTTTGGGGGTTTTATTTTATCACATTCCACCACTTGCAAAATTGCTCCTTTGGTTTCTCGTTATCCCAATTGCTCGAGAAGGTCAGAGATTTAGTTTCCCATTACAGAAAGCCTCCTGATAAAGAACCTGGCTTAGATGGTCTATTGAACATATTAAACCTATTAAAGATCCAGCAATAACGAAATATTAGTTCAAACTTTACTCGTTTGGAATGCGTAATGATTACACCCTTGCACACTTCATTGTAAATGTGCTGCTGAAAGAGCTATTAAGACAGTTAATACCTTTCCAGCAACAGGATCCCCCCCAGTGAACATTCAGAATGCTTGGCCCTATCATCTGTTAAGCGTGTCCACAAGGCCCTCGAGCAGATGCCTCTGGTGCCCCACTCACAGTCCTTCAACCCACGTCTAATTTCAGCCACAGCATCTGTTTAGATTAACTTCAAGCCCAGCTCAAGGGCTTAGTGCATTTTCCTACTCGCTGCTGCACAGCCTCCTCGGAAGCCAAGGGCGCCTGCTTCTCCTCCTCTGTCTCATTCCAAGGGCGTCCTCACTCTCCTCCCCTCAGACCCATTCCCCAAACGCCTACAGACACCAAGGTCCAGCCTCAGGCTCTGCCAAAGCTGAGAGAGCTTTCAGCTTGGAATTTTGTCGGTGGATGCTTGTATGGAAGCAATGAAATTATAAAATGATTGACTAGTATTTAATGTATATAAGGAAAGGAATTTTTTTTTTTAAATATATTTTATTGATTTTTCACAGAGAGGAAGGGAGAGAGATAGAGAGTTAGAAACATCGATGAGAGAGAAACATCGATCAGCTGCCTCCTGCACATCCCCCACTGGGGGTGTGCCCGCAACCCAGGTACATGCCCCTGACCGGAATCGAACCCGGGACCTCTCAGTCCCCAGGCTGACGCTCTATCCACTGAGCCAAACCGGCCTCGGCGAAAGGAATTTTTCATAGCTTCAATCTGGCTTAACTCCAATTTATCTAATTGTATCAGTGATTAAAATGCTTGACTTTGGACTTACGGGAATTCATAGGAAGAAAACCAGTTTGTTCTGTTTTGATTTATCTTTTCATACCTCACCACAGACTCTTCCTCTATTTACATAGTTGGAGATATGGAGTCGATTTTAGTTGGAGTTAGGGCTTTTATGAACTGAAATCATCTTGGTTTAAAAAAACAGTGGAAATAGCAGTGAAGTTGTGGTTCTTAAGTCTGACTCTGTGGTGATTCTCAACCCGACCGGATGTCCTGCATGAAGCTGCTGCACTTTGTCAGGATTTATGGAAATGGATTCAGAGTGAATGTGCACCACTCTCTAGGGGTGATCTGAACTCTGTCTCAAGTTCAAAGGCTATCATACCCCAAACAAATCTAAGCATTCTCCCTAATATTAATATCTGCTGTTGCTGGTCTTTAAGTAAAAGGGGAATATAAACAAGTTTCATATATGGCCATAGTATGTTATTTTTAACCTTGGGCATCTTTGAACCTGAACTCAGTGATATATAAAATGAGATGGAATTTCTTTGCCCTTCATATCTCTAGAGGGGCCTTTCTTTTATTGAAAAATATTTTTATTGATTTTTTTAGAGAGAGGAAGGGAGAGGGAGAAAGAGATAGAAACATCAATTGCCCGCCTCGCTGCACGTCTCCCACTGGGGATTGAGCCTGCAACCTGGGCATGTGTCCTGACCTGGAATCGAACTGTGATCTCCAGGTTCATAGGTTGATGCTCAACCACTGAGCAACACAGGCTGAGCAGAGGGGCCTTTCTTTTTACCTGATTCTCATAAAGTTTAACTGCCCAGAGGCTCCCAATCCCACCTTAAATTCAGGGAAATTCCACATCAGATTAGATAGTGCAACAAATGCTCCCAACATGTTTAAATGATATTCTTAAGGTACTTGGATCCTATTAAATATTGTCTCCTAAAGTCCCATTCAGATGGCTTTATTCTAGGCAATAGGTGACTAAAGTTCAATAGAATTTAACCCAAGATTTCAATGCCAGGCTAGTCCATCTGTTATGTACCAGGATTCAGAAAGTTTTGTGCAACCTAACTGGGTATTGGTTAAGGAAAATTTTTATTGGGAAACTGGAAATTCATATAAACCAAGGGTGAGCAGGAGAGAAAAAAGTAAGACCCTTCAACTCTACCAACCCCCCCTCCCCCCATCTCATCCTCATCTCACAGTGAGCCATTGGAGGCCAGTGTCTATGGATCCTGATCTGTTCATCTGCTCATGGAATCAGACCTCCCTTCTCCCCCAGCCCCAGTCACTATGTGCAAGCATAATAGCAACCTTGTTGGAGAGGAGCTAGACTGCCTGATGTAAGAAGTCTGGATTTGCAGAATTTTTCAGGAGTTGACTGCAGCCACCTGGACACTTTGAGGCCCATGGGGAATGGCAATCACTTTTCTGGGAGAAGGGAGACTCCAGTCCCATGGAAAGCTGAGTTTAGGGGAATCCTCTGAAATTGGGAGCAGAGGCAACTCAGACCCTGTTAGCCCTTTGTCCAGGACTCCTAGGATCTCTCTCAGGGTGACTCTTGGACAATTCTATTTTATCAGGTTTGTCAGAATAGATCAAAGAGAGGAAAAAGGTGCCTCTAACTGGAAAAGTGTTTCCGCTTACCATGACAGGTAAGGGTACCCATTTAGCTAAACAGTTCACTGAACCAATCCTGGCAACTACCAAGGTGAAAACTATCATAGTTACATTTCATAACTCTCTTTCCACACTCTTACCTCAACCAATGTCTCACATCTGAACCCTGCTTTGTCTGATATTAACACGGACGTTTAAGCTATTTTTTTTGTAGTGTTTGCATGGCATGTCTTTCTCTGCCTTTGACTTTTAATGTATGCCTGGTGGGTTTCTTTACAGAGCATATGGTTGGGTCTTGCTTTTTAGTTTTATCTTTTAAAATTTATCTTTATTGTTGAAAGTATTACAGATGCCCTCCCTTTTGGGTTGGGTCCTGCTTTTTAAATCCCATCTGGCAACACTCTTTTTTTGTAATTGATGTTTTTAGATCATTTATATTTAGAGTAACTATTGATATGTTTGGATTAAAATTTACCAAATTGCCAGCTGTTTTTACTATTTTCTGTTAGTTACATCTTTTTATATTTTTTTCTTTATTGTTTTGTGATAACTGAGCATTTTTATTGGGGTAAAATTGACATATAACATTATATTAATTTTAGTTGTACAACATAATGACTTGATATTTGTATACATTGTAAGATAATTATCACAAGTCTAGTTAACACCTACCACTACCACATCTAGTTATAATTTTTGTGTGTGATGAGAACCTTTATGACTGAGCATTTTTGTGATGCAATTTTATCTGCCTTATGAACTTATGACTTTTCCTCATTTTGAAATTAATGGTTACCCTAGGGCTTATAATATCCCTTTTTTTAATTAATCTACCTTCAAATAATACAATATCCCTTTAGTTACATTGAAAGAAATTTACAACAATGGATTCCCAGTTCTTCCCTCCCTCCCTTCTGCTATTATTATGTGTGTGTGTGTGTGTGTGTGTGTGTGTGTGTGTGTGTATATATATATATATATATATATATTTTTATATATACTAGGGGCCTGGTGCACGAAATTCGTGCACTGGGTGGGGGGCGGGGGGGAGTGTCCCTCAGCCCAGCCTGCCCCCTCTCACATACTGAGACCCCTCAGACGTTGACCCCCATCACCCTCCGATCACTTGATCGGCCCCTTGCCCAGGCCTGACGCCTCTGCCAGAGGTGTCAGGCTTGGACAGGGGACCCCCATCTCCCCCTGATCACTGGCTCTGGCCCCCGCCCAGGCCTGAGGCCTCTGGCCCAGGAATCATGCCTGGGCAGGGGACCCCCATCTCCCTCTGATCGCTTGCTCCACCCCCCGCCCAAGCCTGACGCCTCTGACCCAGGCTTCAGGCCTGGGCAAGGGGACCATCATATCCCCCCAATCCCCGGCTCCGCCCCCCACCCAGGCCTGATGCCTCGGCCAGAGGAGTTGACCCTCATCACCCTCTGATCACCAATCACCAGATCGGCCCCTTGACCAGGCCTGAGGCCTCCTGGGCAGGGGACCCCCAGCTCCCCGCGGTTGCAGGCTCCGCCCCTGCCCAGGCCTAACGGCCTCTGGCCTAGGCGTCCGACCCAGGCAGCGGGTACCTGCAGTGGCAGCAGGGGGCGCCGCGATCGTGGGCTTCGCTTTAGGCCCAGGCAAGGGACCCCTAGCTCCTGGGACTGCCAGCTTCGACCGACCGTGCCCAGCTCCCATCGCTGGCTCCACCCCTACTTCCTGCTATCACTGGCCAGGGCGGAAAAGGCGCCTGATTCTCCGATCATGGCTGGGGGGCAGGGCAAAGGCGGCTCTGGCCGCCTTTGCCCTGCCCCCCAGCTCTTAGCTCCACCCTGGGTTTCAGATCACTGTCAGTGGCAGGGGGCTTCTTCCTGCTTTCCCTTTCGCCTCCCTGCATTGTGCCTACATATGTAAATTAGCCGCCATCTTGTTGGCAATTAACTGCCAATCTTAGTTGGCAGTTAATTTGCATATAGCCCTGATTAGCCAATGAAAAAGGTATCGCCGTATGCCAATTACCATTTTTCTCTTTTATTAGTGTAGATATAACTTTTACATATGATATAATCATATCATACATTGTTACTCTTTTAGATAGTTCTCTTTTAGAGCAATTGTAAATTTAAAATTGCTTTTGTTTTGTTATTTTATTTATTCCGTATTCAGTGTTCTTTGTTTCTTTGGGAATAAAAAAAATCTACTCCTAAAATTTTCAGTACTGCAGATCCAGATTTCAGTATTTCTGACTGACCCGAGTTCTTCTGCCTGAAAAAATTCCTTCAAGAGGGAAATTTTCTTGGAGTTCTCCAGAATCTCTTTGTACTTCCCCCTCCTCACTTTCTATGAATCTGTAATTATTTAAAAATAAGTTTAAGAAAGGTCCACAAATATGATATGGGTTATTTTCCAATCCAGTATATGTTATGTGTAATTTTTAGTAATGAAACAAGTAATATAATGTAAAAGTTAACTTGGATTGAAAAACAAGAAAGATTAAGAAATTACATAGGTTGGTTATAGTTTAAATGGTCATATAACATAGGTTGGTTATAATTTAAATGCTCACATAACATGTCTTACACCAAGGAAAAATATATAACTAATCAAACGGTGTAGGAAATTCAAAGAAACATTTTTGAAGGGCTAATTGGTGGATTTGAGTACTTCAGCCAAAAATGAATCTTTAATAATAGCCAAATTAAACATCTATTTTGAAATCTGGCCCTGGTTATAAATGTGTTAAATACTTTGTAAATGAAGCAGCTTGTTAGAATTCATGGAGAAAATAACTGACTTATAAAACAAAAATAAGGCAAACACTTAAAAATATATGATCAATAATTTGTAAAGTTTAGGTAAAATACAATACACCTAACCATTGATACATATTCTGATAAACTCTAAATAATATGTCTCTCCTTTAGACTGCAAGTATACATTATATGGGCTAAAATATTTAAAGCCACACTTACTAAGACCTTACTAAATATGGATTCTTTTGTTCATTTTTTATTTTAATTTTTACAACAATCCTATAAGGTTGTCATTAGCAGCCCTGTTTTACAGATAAGAGAACTGAGGTTAGATGCCTTGCTCAACATTACTCATTTAATAAGTGGTAGATTCAGGATTCAAACTAATTTAATTCAAAAGAGAATGTTCTCTTTACTACAGAACTACCCTTTTTTCTTTCACTTCTCTACAGAGCTACATTATATTACTTGTTGCATTACTTTTTTACAATACTGGTCAGATAGAAAACTCCACTGGTACTTGGTTGATAGCACTGTGAACTTAATCTTCAAGTGCAATTAGTTCAATAATATGAGTTCCCTGGCCCTACAGCTCATACCCACTGCCAAAGTAACGAGACACGGTATATAGTTGTCTCTCAGGAGATTGGTTCTAGGACACTCCCCCCCCACCCCCCCGCCGCCCTGCAACAGATACCAAAATCTGCAGATGCCCAAGTCTTATATAAAATGGTGTACTAAAGGGTGTCCCAAAATTCACGCAAGATTTGAATTTTGTGTGAGCATTTAACAACAACAACAAAAAATAAAAGTCTAATTTTAATTGGTTTATTGAATCGGATTCTAATATCTGTTGCCCTTGATTTCAATCCCTTCAATTTGGTAAGCATTACCAAGTACCAATTATGGCCCAGGAGCAGGGACAATGAAGACCAGCGAAGACCACGGCTTTGCATATGTGCCAGCAAAGCCGTGGAGGCCATTTACCCAATGTGCTATTCCATACATAGCCCTATACTATATACTTTATGAATCAATAAAAAATTTACAATTTTTAATTATAAACCTGTGTTTTATATCAAAATTACTTCTTGCGTGAATTTTGGGACACCCTATATTTGCATATAATCTATACACATCCTCCCATGTATTATAAATCATCTCTAGATTACTTATAATACCTACTGCAATGTGAATGGTTTTTAAATAGTTGTTATACTACATTTTTTGGGAATAATGACAAGAAGAAAAGGCTATACATGTTAGGTACAAAGACACCACTGTAGGTCTGACAACATAGTACACATCAGCAACAATGTAACTTTTTTCTGAATATCTTCAATCCACTGTTGGTTGAATCCATGGATGTAGACCCTGTGGATACAGAGAGCCCACCATGTGTATCAGGCTATTTTCCCAAAGCTTGTCAATGCTATAGGCTATGAGTCAATTGTGTTCACCCCATCCTGGATTTTCTCGCAAGAGCCAATTCTCTAACAATCCATGAAAAGTGGAACTCTTTCTACGAGAGGCAGATATTGACCCTCAGGATTCTTTATTGGACACGGCTTTCCCTGTGATGAGCTTTCTTGCAAGACTCTGGTGTCTGGTTGTGTAAGAACTGACTTGACATTGAAGTGAACATGATTGAGCACTTACAATGCCAGCCCAATTCAGTCTAAGGTTGTTCCTTCTCTATTTGGGAAAGGGCCAGTGCTGAACAGTGATCAGAGGCAGTGGGGAAAAGAGTACAAGGGTAAGAGATGACGATGGCAGAGAAGGGTCTCCTCTCTCTTTTCACATGGGCACAGCATCGACTTTTAACTAGACTGTGTGATCAAATTAATCATGGTGGCAGGTTCCCACTAGCTGAATTGATGAAATTGTCATTTCAGCAGGACCACTTAACTGTGGGCTATGCTCTGGGAAAACTTGCGTCCCTAAGAACCAACTTTTCCAAAGGTAGACACATCCATGGGGTCTGCACCACACACCGTTGGCCAGCCACTGCAGTTTCATTGTATGTGTATTTCAGAACAGCACATTTAGCACATGTGTTCCTCTCATAAAGCGTATTGCATACTTATGGCTTTCAGAAGGGCTAAGAAGGTAAAAAAGCACTCCACTTCAATTCAATTCAGAAATATAAAGGGCCTAATATGTGGCAGGCACAATAGAGAGTTTTATCTGTTTTCTTTTTTCAACTAAAGTGTACTTTCTCTCTCCCTCTGGTTTTCTTTCTATTCTTCTCTAGAACTGAAATTAGGGGAAAACTTCCGAAAAACAGGTTGGCTCTAGATCAGGGGCCATATTGCAGGTTCAAACCACCCATTTTATTTTATTTTTTAAATACATTTTTATTGATTTCAGAGAGGAAGGGAGAGAGAGATAGAAACATCAATGATGAAAAAGAATCATTGATCGGCTGCCTCCTTCCTGCACAGCCCCTAGTGGGGATCGAGCCCATAACCCATGCACGTGCCCTTTACCAGAATTGAACCCGGGACCCTTCATCTGCAGGCCGATGCTTTATCCACTGAGCCAGATCAGGTAAGGCCAAACCACCTATTTTAGAATCAAAGCAGATGTGGCTTTGAAATGTGACTCATCTCTCATTTAAGCAAGTGTCTGAAGCCCTCTGAGCTATAGCCTTCTTATGTGAAGATTATGATGCTAATTTAAAAAATAGCTCAAGGAGCAGAAACAGGGATTATAAAAGAATGTATGACTGAAATACTAAGCCCAGTGTCAGGTACTCAATAAATGTTAGCGACTATTAAGTAAAAATTATTTCCTTCCTTTGTGGTTCGGCACAATAGGAGCATTTGTGCAGAGCCCCTTTCAGATGCCATGGGCTGTTTCTACATTACATAGCATTCTTCTTCCTCCAACACCCCACACTGTGCTGGCTGTGAACCATGTGCAGGCAATGATTACGGAAAATAGGTGTGAATTTTTCAATATTTATGCGATTTAGCTAACAGCATCCTCTTCTGAAGTACATTAGCTCTTGCGCAGTTGAAAGCAAGAATAATTGATGGGGGCAAAGAATCACCTGATTCTCTTTTTATCCTTAATTAAATATTAAAGACAAAGCCTGAGTGATGGCAAGGATGGTTGCTTTTTCCCTGGGCTTCCTATGGTACAAAAAATAAGAATGAAAAGCAAAATAACCAAATCAAAGGTTTGAAAATGATGCTGATTAGGGAGTTGAATCTGCATTTCAAAGGTCTGCGAACGCCCAAATCTCAGTGATTTCTTGGGTGGAGACATGCTACTTTTATTTTACATTTAATCTTGCTGAGTAAATACTTATAAGTTGGGAATTATTTCAATCTATGTTTTTAATAGCTTTACTGAGCCATAATTGACATACAAGTAACTGCACACATTTAAATTGCACAATATGATAAATTTTGACATATGTATGCACCCTTGAAACCATCACCACATTCAACATTATAAACATACAGCATCAGAAATATTTCCTTGTGCTCTTTATTTTTAAAAAAATTATCTTTATTCTTAAAAGTATTATAGATGACCCCTCTTCTCTCCTATTGACCTCCTCCACCCTGCCCCCATTCCCCCTAGGCTTATGGCACTATTGTCTGTGTCCTTGGGTTATGCATATATGGTTAATCTCTTCCCGCCCACATCCCCCTTCCCTCTAAGATTCTTCAATCTCTTCCATGCTTCTGTGTCTCTGAGTCTATTTTGTTTGTCAGTTTATTTTGTTTATTAGATTCCACATATAACTGAGATTATGTGGTACTTGTCCTTGTACCCTTTATTAGAGCCACCCTTCTCTTCCCTGTCCTCCATCCTCAGGTACACACTCACTAATTTGTACATTTTTAGGTTTTTATATAAGTAGAATCATAAACTAGGTACACATTTGGCTTTTAAAAATCCAACCTAATTATTTTGAGAACCATCCATACTGTGTGTATAAATAGTTCATTTCTCTTGATTGCTACATAGAATTCCAATCTATGGATATGGGTATGATCTGTTCATATTCATCTACTGATTGATAGTTGAATTGTTTCCTGATTTTGACTATTACAAATAAAGCTTATTTGAACATTCATATATACATCTTAAAATGGACATATAGTTTAATTTCCATTGGGTAAATTCTTGGGAATGGAATGGCTAGATCATGTGGTAAATATATGCTTAACTTTATAAGAAACTGCCAACTGTTTTCCAAATTGAATGTTTAATTTTACATTGGAACCACCAGTCTATTACCTCTCCATCCTCAATGAACTTTGTATAATTCATTTTTTAATATTAGCTCTTTTAATAAGTGTGTAGTGGTATCTCATTGTGGTTTCGTTTGCATTTCCCTGTGGTTAATGAGGTTGTGCATCTTTTCTTATGCTTATGATCCATCTATATAATCTTCTTTGGTGAAATGTCTGATGATATCATTTGCCCATAATTTTATTGAGTTATTTATTTTCTTATTGTTGAGCTTTAGGAATTCTCTCTATATTTTGGAATAGAAGTCTTTTGTCAGATATGCGATTTCCAAATATTACCTCTCCATATGTGGGTTATCTTTTCATTTTTTTTAACATAAAATTATTTAGCTTCACACAAAAAATCATTTAGTTTTAATAAAGTCCAACATATAGTGATTTTTAAAAATAGACTATGCTTAGTTTATCTAAAAGCTCATCACCAAACCCAAGGTCAAAATGTTTTCCCACTATTCTTACCTAGAATTTATACTTTAAAATTTTACATTTAAACATGTGATCCATTTTGAGGTGATTTGTGTATGCTATCAGGTATATGTTGAGTTTTTAAATGCTTGTATATAATATCCATTTGTTCCAGTACAATTTATTGAAAAGACTATCTTTAAAATGAAGACTATCCTTAAGTGAATTGCCTTTGCGCCTTTGTCAAAAATAAGTTGACCATATTTGTGTGACTGTTTCTGAACTCTGTATTGTTTTCCATTGACATGTATTTCTAACCGTCCACCAACATCACATTCTTCATTGCTATGGAATCTTTATATCAGTCTTAAAATTGAACATGATGAGTTCTCCCACATTCTTTTTTTTTTTTTTTTCAGAATTGTATTGACTACTCTAGTCCCTTTGCTTTTCCAAATAAATTTTAGAATCAGTTTTTTTATATCTACAAAAATGCTTGCAGGGATTTTGATCAGGACTGCATTTAATATATGCCAATATTGGGGAGAATTCATATATTAATAATGTTGAGGCTTCTAATCCATGAATATGATACACTATATCTTCATGTCTTTGGAAAAATCTTTTATTTATTTCACCAGTGTTTTGTAGTGTTCGGCATATAAATTGTTTATATATTTTGTTAAATTTACACCTCAGTGTTAATTTTATTTGGTGATTTTAGTACTGAATATTAATTGATAATTAATTGCTGGGTTTTAAAGATTAATTGGTGGTTTTTAAAATATAAAGCTCATTCTAATTTTTCATTGCAGCTCTATAGGGATATAATTGGTTTTTGTGTATTGGCCTTGTGTACTATGTTCTTGCTAAATTCACTTGCTGGTTCTAGAAATATTTTTAGTGGATTTTTTGAAATTTTTAGGTAGAAAATTGCATTATCTGAAAATAAATAAATGTATATATTTTTTCTAATCTGTATGCCTTTTCTTATCTAGTTGTCCTACTAGGGCAGCGGTTCTCAACCTGTGGGTCACGACCCTTTGGGGGTCAAACGACCCTTTCACAGGGGTCATAATTACATATTGTTTTTGTGATTAATCACTATGCTTTAATTATGTTCAATTTGTAACAATGAAAATACATCCTGCATATCAGATATTTACATTACAATTCATAACAGTAGCAAAATTATAGTTATGAAGTAGTGACCCTTTGGGGGTCACCACAACATGAGGAACTGTATTAAAGGGTCGCGGCATTAGGAAGGTTGAGAACGACTGTACTAGGGCATCTTGTGTGGTATTGAAGAAGATTGGCAAAAACAAACATCCTTGCCTTTTCCTAATCCTAGGGTGAGAACATTCAATATCTAACCAGTTGTTATGATGTTATTTGTGGGCTTTGCATAGTTATCCTTTGTAGGTGAGGGAGATTCACTTGTATTCTTATTTTGCTGTGAGATTTTATCAGAAAAGAATATTTAATTTAGAGAAACTCATTTGCTGCATCTATTGATATTATTATGTGATTTTCCATATGTATTGTGTTAATATAGTGAATTACTTTGATTTTGGAATATTGATCCGGCTTTGCATTCTTGGGATGAACTCTACTTGGTCATGATATCTGTATCCTTTTTATATATAGTTGTCTTTAATTTGCTAATATGTTTTTGAGGATCATTGTGTCTGTGTTCATCAGAGATATTGGTTTGTAGTTTCATTTTCTTGTAATGTCTTTGGCTTAGTGTCAGGATGATGATGGCCTTATAAAATGAGGAAGTGTTTTCTTCTATTTTCTGGAAGAGATTTGTCAGTAAAACCATCTGTGCTCGTAGTTTTCTTTTTTGGGAGATACACATATAACTAAAAATTCAATTTCGTTCATCTATGTATGACTGTATGGGTTATTTATTTCTTCCTGAGTGAATTTGGATAAAATAGAAATGGTCTATTTCATCTAAATTATTGAATTTATGGGCATAGAGTTATTTGTAATGTTCCCTTATTATCCTTTTAATTTCTGCAGGATCAATTATAATGTCTCCTTCAGTACATATTGTTGGTAATTGAATGCAGTGAAAGTGATGCTGCATGACTTTTAAGTCTAGATTAAAAGAAGTTTTGCAGTTTCTGCTTTAATTTCTTGGAATGCTTGCTTTCCCAATCCTCTCAATTTGGATACTTTTCCTTGGAATTAATCTGCCATTCTGTGAGGAGTCTGAGTCACCTGGAGAGACCTCTAGTAGGTTCTCTTGTTAAAAGTCCCACCACAGCCCAGCCTTGGAGGTATCCCACCCAGGTTCCAGACATATAAGTAAGAAAACCTCCAGGTGTTTTTAACTATTTGCATCATTCCTGGGCATTCAGGTTTTCCTGCCTGAGACTCCAGACATTATGAAGCAAAGACAAGTCATCTGTGTTATGCCCTGTTCAATTTCTTGGTCTATAGAATCTGTGAGGAAAATAAAATGGTATTTGTTTTATGCCTTTAAATTTGTTTGTTGGTCAGTAATAAATGTCTGGCACAAAACCAAGGCCTGATCTTTACTAGCTCTTCTCCCCAATTTTGTTTTATACACGATGTGGATTTATCTCTTATTGGCTAACTTGACCCTAAGAGCTATGTGTTTGAAGTAGAAATGGCTTCTAACTGGTTCAGAGTATGTATTTTGCTTAGCAAAACAAAATTAAGTAACACTAGGAGTAAACACATATTTGTGCCCAAAATGTGTTGTCCTGACAGTGTGTTTACTGTCCCATCCCTTGTGATACGTGAAAGACAACACTCTTTTTTTCTTCATCTCCAGAGACACAGTGATCACAAAAAGAAGTTTGAGCTATTTTCTAAATGACAGACTCTGGTCAGATTTGAGGTTTAGTTCATTTAGGTGGTATTGCCATTAATAGACAGTCTATTCTCTCTTCAATTTCTTTCTAATCTCTTTTCCAATACCACTTCCAATGCTCTAGATCAAGCCCTTGTTATCTCACTGGAACTACTGCAGTAGTCTCTTCAGAGTCCCAAACTCAAATCTTCTTCTAATGAAATTTATCCTGCTCAGTACTCTTAAAGACACCTTCCTTACTTAGTCTCATTAGTACTTTCTCCTCCTCACAATTTTCAGTGGTTTCATGTTATAGTCTCAAACAGATAGGAAAACTCTTACCCACCCAAGTAAAACTTAAGGAAAACTTTTCTTTTCTCCTCTCACATTAAATTCATGGTAGGTGGGACTCACAAAAGTCTATATACCGTCAGTGAAAGAATAATGAAAGAATAAAGAAAAGAAAATGAAAAAAAATAAAGAAAATGGGAAAAATCTTTTTACCAACTGAGAGAAGGACAAAAATGTTCTCTGTGAATTTCATTGCATAGTGGAAGGGGGGTGGAATTCCCATGATGAAAGGGAACAGCACGTTAGTACCTTATACAACTTTGAAGCCTGAAATATTCAACACATATAATGAAGGAATTTTAAAGCCAGAAATTCACTTAAAAATTGTTACTGGGCTTGCCTTGGCTGGTGTGGCTCAGTTGGTTGACGATCATCCCGTGCACTGAAAGGTTGCTGGTTTGATTCCCTGGTCAGGGCACATACCCAGGTTGTTACTGGTCAGGGTGCATGGGAGGCAACCAATCAATGATCCTGTCTCACATTAATGTTTCTTTCTCTCTCTCTCTACCTCTCCTTTCCTCTCTCTCTGAAAAATATCAATAAAAATACTTATTTTTTAAAACTCAGTACTAGACTAGAGATAATTTTGTTATGGAAGATGAAAACACAGAAGCACTCTGAAAAGGAAAAACAATAAGAAAGCCAGAAGGTAACATGAGGTTAAAAATGTGCAGATTAAAAAAAGGAATCAAAGAGAATTTATAGAAAAAAAAATATATATATATGGTTTATTTTGCAATATATATATATATATATATATATATATATATATGTCACTGAACTGAAAAACTTATTAGAAGAATTAAATAATTAGATATGAGAGAAGAAAAAATTACTGAACTAGACATTAGATCCAAGGAAATTTTCCATGACTCCTTTTGGAGTACACCAGGAAGAAAAATATTGAACATATAAGGAAAGAGTGGGAAACATCTTACTGTTTAAATGTTTCATAATTTAAAGAAAAATAAGGACAAAATGTTCTCAAAGAATCCAGATAAAAGCATGTTATCCATAATGGAAGAAAGAGAAGAAAGAAGAGAGAAGAGAGAGGAGACACCTAACGTTAAATGCTTATGAAGCACTAACTATAGAATTTTGAGAGAAAGACTTTATAAGTCTTCATATGTGGAACATACAGATATTCTGAAACATGTAAGGACTCAGGATATATTCCATTCATTTGACCTTTATAAATTAAAAGCAAACTAAAAAAGAAATCACAGTTTAAAAAGAGAACTAAGAAACGGTGGTAAGTAATAGATCTACATAACAAGGTAAATATCCAAATTATTTTTTATATTGTCATACAATTGTATAAAAGTACAAAATACACACATGTATACAAAACAACAAATCTTGAGTTGGGCATCTAACATTATTTCAGAAATAATTAGAGAGTAGTGGGATGAGGAAGGAAATGAAATATTAAATTTCTCATCTTAAGTCGAGGTTTATGGGAGAGCAGGCAATGGACATGATGTAAAAACAATGTGAGCAGGCTTCATGGAGAGTGAGGACAGGAGAAGCCACTATCCCTATCAGAGTGAAATTGGTGAGGGGACAGCTATCCAATGAGGATTGGTAGGAAGTTAATCTGTATAAAGCACTTTGTAAAATCATTGTGTTGCCTCTGGGAACCTTTAGTGAAGACCAACGTTATTTTTTAATATTTTCAGAGTCAACTTTTTTAAAATGTATCACAGTACCAAGACTAGGTCATTAGGCTACAAGGATTGAGGCAATTTATATGGAAGTTACTACAAAAATATTATTTAAATTTTATTAAGTTTATTTGGGTGACATTGATTAATAAGATTACATGGTTTCACCCTGGCCAATTGGCTCAGGTGGTTGGAGTGTCATCCCATACACCAAAAGGTGGCAGGTTCAATTCCAGGTCAGGGCATATGCCTATGTTGTGGGTTCGATCCCCAGTCGGGGTGTGTATTGGAGGCAACCAATGTTTTTCTCTCCCACATCGATGTTTCTCTCTCCCTCTTCTACCACTCTCTCTAAAATCAATAAAAATATATCTGTAGGTGAGGATTTAAAAAAGATTATATAGGTTTTAAGTGTACAAGTCTATATCATCTGTATATTGCATTGTGCTTTCAGCACCCAAAGTAAGGTCTCCTTCTGGCAGCAAATATTGGATCAATACCCTTAACCTTCTTCTACATTCCCCATTTGTTACTTTTAGTTTTATATTCCATATATGAGTGAAATCATAGGGTTTTTTGCTTTTTCTGCCTGGCTTTCACTTTGCATGATATTCTCAAGATCCACCAAGGCTATCACTAATGACGATATCTCATCTTTTCTTTTGGCTGAGTCATATTTCATTGAATATATGTACCACACCTTTATACAGTCATCTATTGAAGGGCACTTCTGTTATTTCCATGTCATGACCACTGTGAATAATGCTGCAATGAACATAGAGGTACATATATCTTTATGAATAAATGTTTTCAGTTTTGGGGGTGAGTACCCAGAAGAGATGTTGCTGGTTTGTATGTTACCTGTATTCTTAATTTTTTAAAGGAAACTTTATAGTGTTTTCCATAGTCCCGGTACCATGTTCCATTCTCACTAGTAGTTTATGATGGTTTCTTTTCCTCCACAGCCTCTCAACACTTTGTATTTCTTGTCTTGTTGATAATAACCACTGTAACAGATGTGAGGTGGTATCTCGTGGTTTTGGTTTGTATTTCCCTAATAGCTAGTCAAGTTAAACATCTTTTCACATGTCTGTTGGCCATCTGTAGGTCTTCTTGGGAGAAGTATCTGTTCAGGTCCTCTGCCCATTTTTAAATTGGATTGTTTGGGTGTTGTTGTTAGGTTGCATGAGTTTTTTTACGTACTTTGTGTGTTAACCCATTATCTGAGGTATTGTTTACAAATATCTTCTCCTATTTGGTTGGTTGCCCTTTTATTTTGTTGATGGTTTCTTGTGCTGTGCAGAAGCTTTTTATTTTGATATAGTATTTTTAAAAAAAATCAACGTCAATACATGTCCAAAATAATTTTACCATTATGTGATTGCTAACTTCTAAGACCCAGGCAGTTTTAATGTTTTTAAACCATTCCAATGTAGAGTTCCCCAATGCTTCTAACACTGATGCTCACACAAAAGAATACTTGTATGACCCATTGGGATAAATCTACAAATACAGTAAAGGAAGACATGTCAGGACCCATATTATGAGATAAGATCCATATTTATATTTATAAGTAATTTGGGAAACAATTCTGATATGTATTCATCTGTAAGTATGATCTTGGGGAGTAGAAGTTACCAGAATATTGGAGGGGGAGAAGTTATATCATTTCTCCTTTCAATTCAAAATTTGAATCACTTAAGATTGCCCTTGATGCAAGGCCAGCATTTGTGTTTATTATACTGCAATGATATTCTATTCTCTATCTGGGACATTTTTGTGGTTAATTTTATGTTTGTCAAGACAGTATATCACAAATTTTTGCATATGGAAGAGACATCATGGATGGTCTTATAGAAAAGTTCAATAATGCTTCCAAAGTTGCCTATTTAGTGGTTGTGGGAGGGTCCATGAATTAGAACCAATGTCAGGATCGTTGTCCCCTGATGTTTTCATTCCACTATCCAGTTTGTAGAGTATGGATTTTGCAAGTTTAGTAAAAATGATATCATGTAGTCTTCAAGATGCATCATTTGGAATGGTTGCTAATGGCCATGTTTATACTGCACTTACAGAATCTCTGGTTAAAGTTCAGAAGTGAAATGGCAAACCTGAAGGTAACATATCTTATTCCTGCTTTGGGAACAGGCTTGCTACAACTAAATCGTAGGCCTTTGATTAGAGAAATCATATGTAATTATTTGACAGTTTTTAAATAACACATGTTCCTTTCCTAAAGCAATCTGCTGGTACAAGTGTAGCTGAAGCTGCTACCATTGTTTCAGGCTATAATTTATTAGAAGTAGAGATTTTTGTATTACCTCCCCGAAGGCCATTGTGGTTGCTAGTCAGTCATTGTAGAGAACAGATTTACCCTGGATCAAAATTCAGATGTGCTTAAAATTCACTTGTAAAATGAGTCTGCCTCTTAGAGGTAGAGAAACTCCTCTGCTAAACCTGGTACACTGCAATAGCCCAGGCTCTCTTAAGCTATCCTATAATTAACATCTCTTTCTTGGTTTGCAAATGCCAGATGGTTAAATGTTTCTTTCATGATCACCTGAAAGAGGCAGGATGGACTCCCACCTGTATCAAAATGTAATTTGGATATTGAGACTGATGGCATCATACCAAGAGGGTATAAGAAATGTTATTACTCACACAATGAGGCTTTCTCAGGAGGAAGAGGGAGGCGCCAAAGCAGGTGTTAAAATGGCTTGAGAGAGCAAGGAAAGGGGACGGATTTGTTTTTATGGTGGTTAGGAGGTAGAGCTGAACTGAGGACAGGGCTTGATTCATCTGAACTTCCCTCCAAGGCCAAGGGAAGGAGCAGCTGGACTTTCTTCTCAACTTACATAGATATGGGGCAGAAGAGGAAGGGGGACCAGTGGGACTTGAAAGCTGTCAGCAGTCAAACATCAAAAATAGAGTCAGACTATTACAGTTTCATAACTTACGTGGTCATAAGAACAGTTAGTATTAGGTATACTACTCTGAGTAGTAAAAGGCAAAAATATTTATGGAGAAATATATCATTTACCATTTCCAGCTAGCCGAATTAGGGGTACCAGATTATATTCTTGTTTCTTTTTCACTGGGCTCCAAATGGGAGAGAAAGGTCACCCTTAGACTTGGGCAAACTGGCCCTTAGCCCCAGCCCCATGCCTTAGGGCCCCTGTGCTTTGGGGTGCCTTTCTCTTCCTGGGTCTCCTGTGGCACCTTGGACTGGCCTCAACCAGCAATACTGTCCTTGCAGGGCATCTCAAGCCTCTGATTCTCTACGATCAACTCCTAAGATGACTAGATGTCCTAGGAGCTTTTGGACTTTGGTCCACAGTATGCTTTTCTTGGGATCACAGAGATTGAGCCACAAGAATGGTGCTGATACATTGATTCTCAGTGATGTGACTCTCACTTATGTGGACTCAGGAAAACCTCAGCATTCAAAGTCAATGACTGTCCACTACCTGGTCTGGGCCTTCAGCTGTGCCCACAGGCTAGAGTTCTCACTCATCTGTGCTTTTTTCCGTGTTGCCTCCGGTCCACAGCACCTGAGAGTGGCAGTGGTGGCATCAGGTGTCCTTTATTCCCTGTTGCTGGGATCCAGGGAAGTCACCCCACCCCTCTGCAAGCTCTATCCTCCCCAGGAGGATGCCTTATCTATCTCCTTTGGGGATTTTGAAACAGCATTCCAATGTCAGTGGGTCCTTTCTGGTCTCCAGGCCCCATGATGACACTGCGCTCTCCCAGGTGGGTCATAAGCCTTGCGAGATGCAGATGAGGGACAGATTTCCTGTGCAAATGGGCCACTCATCTCTTCTGTTATTCTCCTGCCTTCTGGTGATGGTGTGTGGAAGTCAGGCTTTGGTAAACATTGAAAAGATCATGTTCTTCGAATGTAGTAATTATGGCTAAAGGGTTTAAGAGAAGACATGGTTGGAATCTGTCTTTATGCTATAAAACTCTAAATTGCAAATTTAACATCAGAACACACATTATTCACATTTGCCTACTTACTCTAGGTAAGATTCGCATTTGTGGTTATCCTCAACGAAGGTCAGTAACAACCTTTAAAAGAGTCACTAGAAGGCAGTACCCAGGGGTGGCATGATGATATAAAGGGATCTCATGAGAATGATTTTACCAGCATTAGCTAAATGCATTTAGAGATGCTTGCAAAGGCAAGAAATTCTACTTGTTCTAATACAGTTTCCCAAAGCCATAGCTACATGATTAATAACATTGCTATTTTTTTCTTACGGTGTGAGATATTAATTAGTTGGAAATGGCACATTGGACAGAAAAAAAAAAAAAAGATCTAGTTCCAGGATTCGAGCAAAAAGAATGGCATACTAGGAATACTAGATATGCCTGTATACTAGGAAAAATTTCGACTGGAGAGTAAACGAATAAGCACCAGTTATCTAGCTGTCATCCTAATATATAAAAACCCAGGGTCTGTAATGTACAAAATGACCCAAGGCTCGACCTACCGGAGGTCAGTCCTGCAGTCAGTGCTGGGTTGCCATGGTTACACAGCACTGACTGCCACCCGCTGTGGGCGCCATGACCCAGAACTGACTGCTGAGGGGGCTGTGGATCAGGCCCGGAGAGAGGCCTGGAGAGAGAGGCAGGGTCTAATCCGTAGCCTCCATAGCAGCTGTTGATCAACCCTTGCCTCTCTCTTTCTCTCCGGGCCTGGCCAGCAGCCACACCTCTCTTTTTCTACAGACCTCTGCAGGGGCTAATGATCAGCCCTGCCTCTCTGATCAGGCCCGGAGATAGGCCTGGAGATGCTGACCAATCAGAAACCGACCAATCAGAACCAAATCTGGGTGAAGTGCGAGGAGCCAATGGCTGCCTATGAGGCGGAGCTTTTGATGCTGACTGGCATAATAACTGACCAATCAGAACCTAATCTAGGTGAAGTGGGAAGGCAGAACCTAAGGTGGGGGCTGAGGAGGGCTTTTAAGGGCAACAGCTGTTTGGTGTAAGGTGTAAGAAAGTGGTTCAATTTTTTAATGACCAGTTTGGCAGTATAGTGCATATGGCTGGATATCAGTTCAGATATAGGGATTATGTATTTTTGTCTGCCAAGAGCATCTCCTCCTGCTGGAAAAGGCCCCCCCCCTCCCCCCATTTAAACAATCCTATCCTATATAATCTATCTATCTATATAAAACCCTAATAAGCAAATAGACCAAATGACAGAACAACTGAACAGCTGGTCACTATGACGTGTGCTGACCACCAGGGGATGCATGTGGAACATGGCAGGCATTGGCAGCAGGTGGCAGAGGGTAGAACATGACGAGCTTCAGCCACGGTGGGATGGTGGAGCAGGTGAACGGGGATGCCAGACCAAAGTGGGGCGCTGGTCGCTGTCATCAGGGTGAGCCTCTAGTGGTTACTGAAAATTCTTTGCTCCTACACGCCACAGTCCCACCCAGAGTTTGCACCTGCTGCCAGTGCTGGCCTTGCTCACACTTGCTGCCAGCGCTGGAGCCGCCACTTGCACCCATGCTGGCACCTGGCACTGGCCCCAATTATTCCTGAGGGCTTCTCCACCTTCCCCTGCTCCTGAGGGGCAACTGGGGCAGCAGCTTCCACTTGCACCCACTGCTGGCGCCAGCCCCAGTTGCCCCACGCTGACAGCAGGTGCTCACTGCAGTGTCGCAGCCCACAGTTCCTTTCAAGGTGCACAAATTTGTGCACTGGGCCCCTAGTCTATACTAATAAAAGGGTAATATGCTAATTAGACCGGGTCAATCGGCCATCTTCTGGGCATCTGATTTCCTTCTGGTGGGGGCCGAGGCAGAGGCAGTTAGGGGCAATAAGGCCAGCAGGGGAGGACAGTTGGGGGTGAGATCAGGCCAACAGGGGAAGGCCGTTGTGGGCAAGATCAAGCTGGCAGGGTAGAGCAGTTGGGGGCGAGATCAGGCCGGCAGGAGAGGGTAGTTAGGGGTGATCAGGCAGGCAGGCAGAGGCAGTTAGGGGTGATCAGGCAGAAAGGCAGAGAGGTTAGGTGTGATCAGGCAGGCAGAGGGGTTAGGGCAGGGGTGGGCAAACTTTTTGACTCAAGGGCCACAATGGGTTCTTAAACTGGACTCAGAAGAAGGAGCTGCGGCCGTGTTTCCCGACGTTGCCATGTTAACACTGCTGCTGGTGAAGGAGCGGAGGGGAGAGCAAGAGAACCCTTCGCTCTTTCGGCTCCGTGGGCCGGATAGAACAGCCAAACGGGCCGGATCCAGCCCGCGGGCCATAGTTTGCCCATGGCTGGGTTAGGGGCAATCAGGCAGGCAGGCAGAGGCAGTTAGGAGCAATCAGGCAGGCAGGCAGGTGAGCAGTTAGGAGCCAGTGGTCCCAGATTGCAAGAAGGATGCCTGACTGCCGTTTTAGGCCCAATCTTACAGGGATCGGGCCTAAACTAGCAGTCAGACATCTTCCAAGGGGTCTCCGATTGGAGAGAGTACAGGCTGGGCTGAGGGAACACCCCTGTGCATGAATTTCATGCACCGGGCCACTAGTCTATATATATAAAACCCTAATATAAAAATAGACAAAATGGCGGAACAACCAAACAACTGGTTGCTATGAGGTACACTGACCACCGGGGGTGGCGCAGAATGAAGGAAGGCCCCGAGCAGGAGCTGGAAGGCTCTGATCGGCCCTGATTGCTGACCAGGCCTAGGGACCCTACCCATGCATGGATTTTGTACACTGGGCCTCTAGTTGTAGAATAAATCACTATACCTCACAAGGACGTACTGGAACTTTGCAAAATTGTTTGTCTGGGGCCCCAAGTACCCTAGGAGTAACTCTAGAGAGCAACCTCTAGCAAGAAAATATGCTTTATATACTAATAGGTATACATTGTTGATACAAAAAGGATAAAGAGGAAGAGAGAAGAGACATTACCTGTTTCTGCTCAGTAAAATACATACAGTGAAAAGTTAGTAAAACACAAGAGGGTCAAACACTTGTGTGTCCCTTCACTGGCAGCTCGGTGAAACACATTGTAAAGTAGACTTTAGATAAAAGTGAGAAGAAGGCTCATATTCATGTGATTAGCTGGAAGAACATCAAAGATGATACAAATGTATGCAGACACTTCAGGATGCCCATTTCTCAAGGGTCATGGCTAAAGAAAATGCAAGATTTACCTTCTAGCCCTATATCTTTTATTTATCACTTTCACATGATAATAAGCACATAATATCCATAAAAAATAAGTCTTCATTTTTCAGCCAGGGTATTTCCATAATTTTAAACATCATGTTATTTTGTTCCAGAATTTTATGCTTTGAAACAGATCATACAAATGACTTGGTTCATAGGCTAAAAACAATACTAAAAATTTTCAAAGAAATGTACTGTTTACTGGTAGATAAAAAAGGGTCTAAAACATATTGAAGTCTTTTATTTTTTTCATTTCTTTGTCTTCTGAATTTTTTTCTTTCTGATATTTCTCTTCATTTGTATGCAAAATTAACATCCAGAGAATCAATATCTCATATTAAGAGGAAACTGCCTTGTTATAACGTTATTAGAATAATTGCAGATTAAAGGACTAGTCGAACCATTTTATTCATTAAGCTTATTAACATAAATCAAATTCATAAGGCAAGTATAGAATAATAAAAATTACAGTAAAATTTAAATTCTGTGGAAATTATTCACATAGAAATGCAAATATTTTAGCTAGGCAGATATAGAGTGAGGCATAAAAAACAGAACCACAATGACAGAGCATGAGGCTAATTTAAAAAGTTAAAGACCAGAAAATCATCTGATTCCTTGACCTTTTAAGAGTACACACTAAAATACATGATCTGATAGCATAAGCCACAGTGATGCTACTTAAACCATCCCAGAAAGAATATTACACTACATATTTTTAAAAAATGTTTATTATACTTGTTATACATATTCATCATATACACCTTTGAAAAATATGCATAAACACAACTAAATTTAAACCAGCCACATCTGTCCACAACCCATCTTGTAATCCCAAATATATGTAGGTATATGTTTGATGAATAGAAACATATTTGCTATTATATTTTACATAAGGTTGCATAACCTGATTTTTCACTCATTATACCACTCATATCTTTCCATGTAAATTTCATGTATGACCATTATAATATTGCTAGAGGCCTGGTGCACAAAATTCGTGCATGGAGGGGGGTCCCCACAGCCCAGCCTGCACCCTCTCCAATCTGGGACATCCCTCTCACAATCCTGGACCGCTGGCTCCTATTCGCTCACTTGCCTGCCTGCCTGGTTGCCCCTAACTGCCCCCCTTGCTGGCCTGATCACCCCTCACTGCCTCTGCATGCTGGCCTGGTTGCCCCCAACTGTCCTCCCCCACCGGCCTGGTCACTCCTCACAGCAACCCCCCCCCCCCACTAGCCTGGTTGCCCCACACAGCCTGCTGCTCAGTCGTTTGGTCGTCCCTCACTACTCCCCCCTGCCGGCCTGGTTGTAGGCAGCCATCTTGTGAGGGCGTGAGGGTTAATTTGCATATTACCTCTTTATTATATAGGATTGCCTTCAATGATATATAGAGTTGCCAAATGAGCCTTTATATGAAGACCATTGAGATTTATGTATGTTCACTTGTTTGATATTTTCTTACAATGAATTCATAAAAGAGGATTTGTTGGGTCAAAGGGTAAAATGTTTTTAAGGTTTTTGATACATATAATTTCATTGTGCTGCTAGGCTTTTTTTTCCCCAGCTCTGGGATATCATAGGATTTTTGTATGCCTAACTGACCATTTTGTTTTAACCAACTTGCGTGACAAACTATTTTATGATCTACATTTCTCACTCTGTTTTCTTGGTAGTGACTTTTTCCAAATTTTGATGTCTAAGTGCTTCTATTATTACTCGTGTTTTTATCTGGGGAAAAAATGCTCATTCATACAAAAGAAAGGAAATCTGCACACTACATTTTTTTGTTAAAGCAACTAAACATTTTTTTTTTTCCGTAATAGGCTTGATATGATTTGCAAATGCCAATGTTAGCATTAAGAAGTCTTTTAGAAAACTTTTATTGCTATTCTACATTTTTCCAGTTGGATTTGTAACAATCACTATTTGTATTTTTCATTCAGAAAAAGTATTGGTAATGGATACCCAAATGTTATCAAAACTTCAGTATAAGTATCATATTACTATTAAGTTTGTAATATTAACAGTAAACTACCTTAGACCTGATCATTTCAGCCTTCTGAATCATCACTATAAGAAGCATGCATCAAAGGTTTAATATTACTGAAAAAAATCTTTTTTTGCCTTATTGAAGCTTATAATTAATTAACCAATTATAAAAAAGAAACTAATAAATGCAATTCCTATCAAGATACCAATGGCTTATGTCACAGAACTAGAACAAATATTCTAAAAATTTATATGGAACCACAAAATATCCTGAATAGCCATAGCAATCTTGAGAAAGAAAACAAAGTTGGAGGAATCATGCAACCTGGTATCAAACTATACTACAAGGCCATAGTCATCAAGAGAGAATGGGGCTGGCTTAAAAACAGACACATCAAGGGACCAGAATAGAGAGCCCAGAAATAATCCACACTTTTATGGTCAATTAATATTCAACAAAGGAGGCAAGAACATACGATGGGGTAAAGATAGTCTATTCAATAAATAGCTTTGGGAAAGTTGGACAGATACATGCAAAAAATGAAATTAAACCACCTTCTTACACCATAAACAGGAATAAACTCAAAATTAATTAAAGACTTAAATGTGTAACTCAAAACCATAAACATCCTAGGAGAAAACATAAGGAGTAAAATCTCAGACATTTCACATAGCTATATTTTCTCTAATATGTTTCCTCAAACAAAGGAAACAAAAGAAATGGGACTACATCAAACTAAAATGTTTTTGCATGGAAAAGGAAACCATCAACACAATGAAAAGAAAACCCATTGAATGGGAGAACATATGCCCCAATGATACATCTCCTAAGAGGTTAATATCCAAAATTTATAGAGAACTTATACTACTCAACACCAAAAAACAAAACAAAAAAATACAGGCAAAGAGGAGGGGTTAGGAAGAGATAAACCAAAGAACTTAGCAGTGCCATCTGTTCAGAGATCTGAGAAACATATTTCAAAAATAACTTTTTAAATAAAACTATTTAAAATTTATACCATAAAAAGTAACTTTTTAACAGGATTCAAAAATATCTAGATTCTGGGATTTCCATTATTGGTTTTAGCTTTTTCTATCACAGAAGTATTTTCTAAGAAATTACTCAAAATAGTGGGAATTACTGACAATTCTCATATATATATATATATATATATATATATATATATATATGTTTTTATTTATATTTAAATATATATTTTTTATTTTTTTAATTGATTTCAGAGAGGAAGGGAGAGGGAGAGACAGAAACATCAATAATGAGAGAGAATCATTGATCTGCTGCCTCCTGCATGCCCCACACTGGGGATGGAGCCCACAACCCGGACATGTGCCCTGACTGGGAATTGAACCAGTGACCTCTTGGTTCCTGGGTTGATGCTCAAACACTGAGCCACACTGGCTAAGCAGGATGCTCAGGTTTAATGTTGATATTTTGCTTTAAGACAACTTGTCCTTCATTAGAACAAATTATTGTTCTGCTTAATATGTTTCTTTTGACAGAATATGGTTTTCAAAATGTACATATTCTTTATTTGTTAAATTTATTGGGGTGACATTGGTTACTAAAATTATATAGGTTTCAGGTGTACCATTCTGTAATACATCATATTGTATTATATGTTCAGAACCCCAAGTCCAGTCTCTTTCCATCACTATTTATCCCCCTTTAACTTCTTTGCCCATCCCCTTTCCCTCTGGTGACCATCATACTGCTGTCTGTGTCTATGAGCTTTGGTGTATTTTTTTTTTGCTTAATTTATCCACCTTTTTCAGCACTACAACTTACCTCTCCTCTGAAAGCTGTCAGTCTGTTCTCTATCTATGTGACTGCTTCTATTTTGTTTCTTAATTTTAAAATCACAATGAGATATCACCTCATACCTGTCAGAATGGCTATCATCAATAAATCAACAAACAAGTGCTAGCGAGGATGCAGAGAAAAGGAAATCCCCATGCCCCGTTGGTGGGATGCAGGTTGGTACAGGTACTTTGGAAAGCAATACAAAGTTACTTCAAAAAATTAAAAATGGAACTGCCTTATGACCCAGTGATTTTACTTCTGGAATATACCAAAGAAACCTGAAACACTGATTCAAAAGAATATATGCACCTCTACGTTCATTGCAGCATTCTTTACAATAGCCAAGATTTGGAAGCATCTCAACTGTCCATCAGTGGATGAGTGCATAAAAATATACAAATTCTTTTTTAAAAAAATATTTTTATTTTTGAGAGAGATAGGAAGGGAAAGGAAGAAAGAGAGAGACATCAATGTGAGAGAAAAACAATGTGAGAGTTGCCTCCTTCATACCTCCTAGTGGGGATTGAGCCCATAACCTGTGCCCTGACCTAGAATCAAACTGCCAACTTTCAGTGCATGGGATTACACCCAACCAACTAAGCCACATAGGCCAGGGGAAAATATACATATTCTTAAGGAAGGAGATGGCTGGATCAAGCAATATTTAAATAAACCAAATAAATTCACGACCTCTGATTATTATTTTTTTGGTTGTCTGATTTCAACCTTGCATGTTGAAGTTTTCATATCAGAGTCTGGATATTAGTTAAGGACAGGACAGAAGTTCAAGATTCTTTAGGCAAGACTTCTGACCCCACTGACCACCTGTGTATCAGCAAGTGCAGCATGAGAAGGATTTATCAGCTTCTTCCAGTTTCTTCTTGCCTTTCCCTGTGCACTCACACAGGGGGTAGGCACACCCAGATTTGCACAGATGCACACACAGGCTCTAGCAGGCAGATTCCTGTGAAGATGTTCAAATGCCTCCTAAAATGGCCAACGATGCTTTTGCTGCCTCTGTCCACAGAGAACATTACCTCTGAAGCACATATGAAAGACTCATGTACAAAAATGGTCCACATGATACTAGCTTTTAAATATATTAGGCCTAAGTGAAATTAGCTAACAGACTTAGACAAATATCCTGTTGCATTATTTTACCTTTGAGGTTGAATTTTATTAGAAGCATTGCCAGAGGTTGAAGGGTAAAGAGATTATTAAACATAGAGCTGGCTAAAAGGAAGAGAAGCTAGCTGAAGAAATATAAATGAAAAGTTTCACACACAAAAAAATGTTAAGATAGGCATTCACACACAGATATATAAAGACTTAAGTTTATACCTTAACTCAAGTTTATTAAAAATACTTAGGAGTAAATTAAATCATTTTGACTGCATATAGCAAAATAGGAAAGGTAAGCATTGTAGATTAAATAATGGCATATGATTTATTGCCACAAGTTCTGAAAAATGTGCTCTAAATTTGCATGCAGAAATTATTAAATGTGTGTTAAATTTTCATTTGCGCTGGTGACAGCAAAGGTGATTGTCCGTTTATGAGCATATTCTAGGTAATTTCCCGAGTGATACACTTCTAATTATAATGCTTTGTTAAATCAAGCAATACACGAGCTGAGTCCCATGGCATCTTGCTCTGCTGGTGACATCAGCTTGAATTACTTCATTTGCAAATATAAGGCGGCTGTTTTATCAATTGAAATTGCTTCTGTGATAAGCTAAGAGAAAAAAGCTATCCTGATTCACAGAAGAAATACTGGGGCATGACAAAATATTTTGACAGAGTGAAGAATAGAAGAGTAAAGGTATAATGTGGAAAATCTTCACTTTGGTAGCCTCTCTTTATCCCGGTAATACTGAACCTGAGTACAATATTTTAGGATCTTTATTCATTTTCAATCAGAAGATATTTTTCCACTATAACTATGCTAAATAGAGAAGAATTGGTAGAAATATTAATTACTTTTTCCCACCTTCTAGCTTTTCGGGGTTCATTGTTTTGTTTTGTCACTTTGTACATAACCAGCACATATATTCAGCTCTTGGGAGAGTAGCATGTTTAGCATGAGAGAGGGAGATCACTTTGTTTCTGCTTCATAGTGATTGACAAGCTACCATCTCACATTTCTTGGTCTGATTGTCCTTTTGATTATGATTTCTGTGTTGTTAACAAACGTATATAAAAGATGCCAATGTAACATGAAACATTGCAATCTTTTTTACAGTTCAACCTTGCATTAATTATAGCTACGGGGCCATGTCAATGTCTTTTTTCCCCCCTCTCTATTCAATGTTGTGCTTTTTCTTTTTTAGCTGGGAATTGGGGCATGTGTCACTGATTTTGTAAATTTACTTGAGGCTCGGTGCATGAAAATTCATGCCCTGGAGGGGGGCTCCCTCTCACAGTCCAGGAGCCCTCAGGGACGGGAGGCGACCTGGCGATCAGGGGAAGGCTAAGACCCGTCACACCTCCACTGCTGCCACTGCCACAGCACAAGCCCCGGCCAGCCCTGGTTACCTGAGCCTCGTGCTGGCCCAGGGCGGCTGGGGGGCTAAGGGGACTGGGGGAATCCGGAGGCAGGTGTGTGGGGGCACGCCCGGCCTTGCCACATGCCTGCTGCCCTGGCAGGGCTGAGGGGACTGGGTGCCACCATCTTGTGGCTGTGGGCACTGCCATCTTTGGTGGTGAGGCAGACAATTAGCATATTCCCTCCTTATTGGCTGTGGGTGCCACCATCTTTGCGATGGCGTGAGGGTCAATTAGGATATTCCCTCTTTATTAGATAGGATTAAGGTCAGCATTTTAGAACCAGAGAGAGAACAGACTTGAATGTGTAGGGAAACATAACTTAACTTTAGATTGAATAGCAAATAAATATAAATATTCCCTCTGTGCTGATTGCTTTCTATATAGAATTTCTATGACTTCTCCCAGCTCTACCACTTCCTAGTAGTATGGCCTTGGAAAAGCTGCTGAACTTCTCTATGCTGTAATTTCTTATCTGTAAAATGGGAATAATAAAATTTATTACACAGTAGGGTTTCTGTGAGAAGTAAATGAGATAATACAAGTAAATCAGGAAAGTAAGCACTCAATAAATTTTAGCTTTTGTTTTGTGTATTGAACAGGAGTTAGGTTTAATTAATATTTTAAAAAGTACATTGGCAT
Source organism: Myotis nattereri (assembly GCF_964212035.1). Lineage (NCBI taxonomy): Eukaryota > Metazoa > Chordata > Mammalia > Chiroptera > Vespertilionidae > Myotis > Myotis nattereri. The sequence continues at coordinate 33,011,945 of NC_138075.1, read as the reverse complement.
GGGAAACTGAAATAAATATGTTCTTTTCTTATGAAGTATATTTATAAACGTGCAGCTGTTCACAATAGTACTCTAGAGCTCTAAGGTAGGCACATCGAGGCAGTTTTGGATTTATTTAAAGTTTTTATTTACCTTAGATTGTATAGCAAGCATGTCAAACTCAAAGGCTAACACGGGCTAAATAAATGAGGCATGTGGCCCATGGGCTGCGAGTTTGACATACTTGATGTATAGGATTTTCTTGGCCTGGGAGTTCCAATTTATTTGGCATAAATGGATTTTTGGGGGAACTTTTAAGTATCACCTATCAAAACTGTTCTGTGATAAGAGAGAATGTTGACTGTAAGAAGAGAATGTAGAGAAGAGACAGTGAAGGGAACAGGCGGCAATACATTACTTCTAGTTTTTCCCCACTATGCCCATCCCTTCTGAATTATGTGAATTTGTAATTTCTTCTTTTCTCTAAGCAAATTTGAATTGCTTCCTGTAACTTAAAACCAAAGGGGTGATGACTGACAGAGTGAACGCTATGAAACCATAGGGAGGTTTTGTATCCTAGGTTTTTAGGAACCTAGCTCATCATATGTATTTTGGGTACCTTTTTTTGAGACAAAGGTGATCATTTTATTGTATTTCTATATGCCTGTGACCTTGGAAAAACAATAAATCAGGTCCATGCTTCACTTACATTCTGTTTCCTATGTGTTATCTTAAAGTTCTGTGCTGATGTGTCAATCAAAATCTGTTTATATGACTTAGTAATAGGACCCTTTAGAGCTCTACTTACTGTATCTTTCATCTTTTCTCATCTACTCCTTTCCTTCTGCCACTCATAAATCTACCTCTAACTATATATAGAAAAAGAGTCTGAAATAAAGTAACCTAAATTTGAATTTCATGGAGAGGATTCTGCCTCTACAAGCAGTGGAGTGCACTGAAACTTTTCCTCAGAAACAAATTGATAAATATGTAGAAAGATAAAGAGACTAATTTTGACTGATTCCTTTGTCAAACTGGGTGTCCAAAAGAATATGCAACCAGGAAATGGCTTAAAAACATCAAGTATAAGTGGGAATTACATCTTATAATTTTTAAGGGGTTAGCACAGGAAAGAGTGATTGCTTTTTAAAAGTCCGAGATCATATTCATCTACCACAGCAGAGTGTTATGTGATTTAGAACACTGTACTCGCCTAAGAACTCATTTTAAAAAATTTCATTCTAAACAAAGTTTTGTTATTTACTTTTTTGTTTGTTTGTATGTTTGTTTGTTTATTTCCATCACTAATGATGCCCCTATATCCTCTTCCACATCCACCCACCCCCCTTCCACCTGCAATCACCACCACACTTGGTTCATGCCTGTGAGTTCTTCTTCATCTGATATTTGAACTGGACTAGATTCCAGGAGAAGCTGAACATCAGAGAGAGGAATTTGCCTTCTGTATATCAGAGACAAGTTTTCTTTCCTCCACAGGGTAAGTTCTTTCCAGTGAACAAATCCAATTAAAAGTTTGAAAGGGAAAGAAGTTTTGGAAAGATTGATGTAAAATATTCCCAATTGAAAGAGGAAATGTGAAAATTAGAACTATTTTAGAGGGGATATGAGATGAAGTAGGAACAAATAACTCTTAATTAGAGACATGGGGAAAGAAAGATAGATATACTATCTCCATAACCAGACAATTTCTATACCGTTAATATAAACTGAAACATGAGAAAAGAGGGCTTTAGTATTTAATAAGAAAATAATGGTGTTTTGAAGAAGAAAAAAAACAAAGAAGGAAAACGTAATAAACGAAATATGTTCAATTCTCTTCTTAAGGTTCCAGATGTTGTTATGTGGAGACCCAGTTTGATTGCCTCTGGAGCAAAAGCAAGCCTGTGGGTTACATGAGGCTGCAGATGTCCTCTCTTAAAAGGTCATCTGAATCTACCTGAGTGACCATGTGATGGGAGAGATGGGGCTTTATGGCATGTGGTTGGTTGCAGTGTTGACTCTTTCTACAGGTTCAGTTACCTTTCCAGACAAAGCATATATTTCTGGATTTAGGGAGATGACAATGACTACACATTCTAGTTAGTGAGAAGTAGTGTACATTTTCTTAGCTCTCACACATCTCAGGTCAATAATAGATCGATAAATCAGCTGTTCATGAAACAGAATTCCCTTTTCCTAATAGGAAATTATGTGTTAGTTAGTGTAAAGACATAATTCACAGGATTGTGGAAACAATACTCTTCTGAAGTTCAACAACTTGAAAAGGCAACAAAATAGATCCAGAGACATAGAAGCAGGGAACAGACTGACAAATCTCAGAGGGAAGGGGCAGGTAGGAAGAGATTAACCAAAGAATTATATGTATATATGCATAACCCGTGGACACAGACAATAGTGCTGTGAAGGTCTGGAAGTGGGATGGGCATGGGGTGGAGGGGTCAATAGGATAAAAAAGGGGACATCTGTAATATTTTCAATAGTAAAAATAAATTTTAAAAATACAGAGAAAATATTTTAAGAAGGCAAGGCAACTTACTTAACAGGAGAAAATATTTGCAAACCACCTGCCTTGCAATGGGTTAGTATCCAAAATATGTTAAAAACTCATATAACTCAAAGCAAAAATATTTGATTTAAAAATGGGCAGAAACCTGAACAGACACTTTTTTCAAAGACATATAGGAAAAAAAAAGCCAATAGGTACACGAAATGGTGCTCAAAAATTTTCATCAGTAAAATACAAATCAAAACCAAAATGAGGTATTGCATCACACCTGTTAGAATGACTAGGATAAAAAAAGACAAGGGATAACAACTGTTGGCGAGAATGTGAAGGAAACGGACTCCTTGTGCACTGTTGGAGAGAATGTAAATTAGTAGAACCACCATGGAAAATAGTATGGACGTTTTATTTAAAAAGTTAAACATAGAACTATCATATGATTCAACATTGTCACTCCTGGGTATATGTACACAGAAAATGCATATATTAAAAAGATATATTCACCCTCATGTTTATTGCAGCATTATTGATAATAGCCAAGATATGGAAACAACCTATATGTCCCTGTATGAAGGAATGGATAAAGAAATTGTGATATATATATATATATATATATATATATATATATATATATATATATATATATATATATAATGGGATGTTACTCAGCCATGAGAAGGAAATCCTGCCATTTGTGACAACATGGATGGACCTTGAGGACATTATGCTAGATGAAGCAAGGCAGATAAAGACAAGTACTATATGATTCCACTTGCATGTGGAATCTAAAAAAAGCTGAGTTGATAGAAATTAGGATGGTGCTTGCCAGGACTGGGGTTTGGGAGAACTCAGGAGACTTTGGTCAAAGGATACAAACCTCCAGTTATAAGATAAATAAATTCTGAGATCTAATGAACAGCATAATAACTGTAGTTAACAATACTGTATTATGTGCTTGAAAGTTGTTAAGAGAATATATCTTAAGTGTTCTCACCACATACATAAGTAGTTATGTAAGGTAATATAGATTTTAACTAACTCTACTAATCATTATACAATATATTATGTGTATCAAATCATCACAATGAACACCTTACACAATGTTATATGTCAGTTATATCTCAATAAAGCTGGAAAAAAATAAAATTCTATCACGGTGTACAATATCTGAGCCCAAGTTTAGTGTTCAAGCAAGAAATACTGGGAAAGTAAGTAGCTACCTTCTACAGATTCTATAGTGAAAAAAAAAAGTCAAGATACAAGAAAACATGGCTAGGCAGTTTAATGAACTAAGAAATAAAATCAATAAACAAAACAAGTACTTTACCAAAGAGATTGAAACTTTAAAATAGAAATTCTGTAGATAAGAACTCAATAAAAGAGGTAAAGAATGAACTAGCGAGCTTAGAAATAGAGCTGACCAGATGGAGGAAAGAATTAATTACATTGAAGATAGAAATCTAGAAATGATGCAGATGGAAGAAGAAAGAGACTTGAGAGTAAAAATAAATTAATTAAAGTACTCTATGAGAACTGACTCCATCAGAAAGAGTAATATGAGGATAATTGGTGTACCAGAAGGAGAAGAGAGAGAAGGAAAAATTCTATTCAAACAAATAGTTGATATCTTCTCAAACCTATGGAAAAAGCAAGATCATTGAGTCCAAGAAGCAAACAAAACACCTAATTATCTCAACCCAAAAGGGCCTTCTCCAAGGCACATTTTATTAAAACTGTCAAAAATTGATGACAAAGAAATAATTCTCAAGGCAGCACGGAAAAAGAAGACAGTAACCTATAAAAAAATGCATTAGACTATCATCAGATTTCTCAGCAGAAACCATACAAGCTAGAAGATTGTGAAAGCAAATATTCAAACTACTGAAAGAGAAATTACCAGCCAAAGATAATATAACCAGCAAAGTTATCCTTTTGTTATGAAGGAAATAAAGACTTTTCCAGACATACAGCAGCTGAGGGAATTTGCTACCACAAGACCTCCATTACAATAAATACTCAAAAGGGTTATTCTATCTCAAACAAAGAGCAAAAGGATATAAAACAATGGGTAAGATTACTTACAGACAGACAGAAATAGAATATTGCAACTCTTTTTCAGAAATGGGTACTATGCACTTAAATATCATATACATTTTAAAGGAGGTAAAAACATTTTTAAAAAGAGAAGACAATAGCTACTGCAATATGGAAATGAGATCACAGCATAAATAATGATAACTTGTGACAACAAAAACATAAAATGAGAAAGGGTAAAGGTCTGAAATTTCAAAGGGGAATGGAGATAGATGCATTCAGAAGAAAAAGGACTATTGTATATATGAAACTTTTTATTTTGCATTATCCTAATGGTAACCACCCAAACACATACAAAAAAATCCAAAACTGAGTCACATAACTTAAAGAGGAAACAGAGGGAAAAATTATAGAATACCACCAAACTAAAATGACACACAGAAACACAAGGGAAAACAAACAATGAAGACATAGAACTACCAGAAATCAAAAGATAAAAATAGCTATTGAAAATTCTCCTATGCCAATAATCATTCTAAATGTAAATGGGCTAAACTCACCAATAAAATGGCACAGAGTAGCAGATTGGGTCAAAACACAAAACCCAACCATACATTGCCTTCAGGAGACACATGTCAGCTGCAAAGTGAAGCAAGCTGTGCCTTCCTCAATACTCATAAGGTGGAGATATCTCTAAACCTAAAGAGGGATAAGATGTTGAGAGTCTAGCCCTAGCAGGTTTAGTGCAGTGGATAGAGCATTGGCCTGCGGACTGGAGGGTCCCAGGTTTGATTCCGGCCAGGGGCATATGCCTGGGTTGTGGGCTCAGTCAATAGTAGGGGTGTGTAGGAGGCAGCCAATCAGTGATTCTCTCTCATCATTGATGTTTCTATCTCTCTCTCCCTCTTTCTTCCTCTTTGAAATCAATAAAGAAATATATATATATATATTAAAAGATGTTGAGAAGTCTAAAGTTGACAAATTTCAACCTAAGAAGATAGAAAGTAGAGGTCTATAGAGAGTTACTTTTAAAATTAAAGCATATTATGCTAAGTTAAATGTCAGTCAGAAAAAGACAAATACCATATGATTTCTCAGACATATGGAATCTGAAGAACAACATAAATGAACAACAACAACAACAAAACAGAAACAGAGTCATAGATGCAGAGAATAAACTGATAGTTGCCAGAGAGGAGGGGATTTGTAGAATGAGTTAAAAAGGCGAAGGGACTAAGAAGCAAAGATTAGTAGTAACAAAATAGTCATGGTGATATAAAGTACAGAATAGGAAACATAGACAGTAATATATATATGTAAAAGCCTAAGTGACAGTCCGACCATTCAACCATTCAACCAGTAGCTATGACATGCAATGACCACCAGGGGGCAGATGCTCAACACACAGGTATGGAAACATGGAACAGACTGATGAATATCAGAGGGAATGGGGGTTGGGGAAGGGTGGGAAGAGATTAACCAAAGATCTTATATGCATACTAGAGGCCCAGTGCATGGATTCGTTCACTGGTGGAGTCCCTCCACCTGGCCTGCAGGGATCGGGCCAAAACCAGCAGTCTGACATCTTCCGAGGAGTCCTGGATTGCAAGAGGGTGCAGGCCAGGCCAAGGGACCCCACCAGTGCATGAATCCATGCACCAGGCATCTAGTATTGTAATAATTATGTTTGGTGCCAGTTGGGTACTGGAAATATTAGGGGAAATACTTTGTAAAGTATATGATTGTTTAACCACTATGGTATACATCTGAAACTAGCACAAACTATTAAATGTAAACTGCAATTGAAAAAAATTTTCAAATAAAAAAAGTAAAGAAAAAATAATTTCAGCTCTTAAGATAAACTACAGCATATTAGTGGTTGCTCTTAGTTTCATCTGGATCTATTTCTTATTAAAAGTTTCATTATGATCTCAATAGCACAGATGATAAATAAGAATCATGTGTTTTTACTTGTTGCTGAAAGGTAGGTTTTCAGATCTCATTCTGTATATTTTATTTCACTGGTACTGGTATAGGATAAAATAGGAATTAAAGCAGGAATTGATGTAATTCTGAGTACACAGGAATTGCGTTTAGATACCTGCCCTATCACTATCTGGTTGTGTTTGGCAACATCATTTGATCTTTTTGGACCTCAATTTTCTTCTATAAAATAGAAATATATCACTCAATTTGAAAATATTGGATCAATGATTGCTTTAAAATCACCTTGGAGGATGCCTAACACAAAATAAAAAACTAAGTAAGTTACAAATGATAACTTGTTTTGTTATTATTGTCTTTCTTTCTAAGAGTGATTGACTATAAGTACTTTAGTGTGTCTACAATGCCTAACTTTTTTTTTCTTCTATCTCCTACATTTCCACTATTTCCATTATTTGTTGCAGTAGCTACTAAGGTTTGTTTTATGATCTACTATAGTTGCATTCAGCCCTCCTGATGTTTTATTCTTGTTGCGCAAGGACAAAGCCATATCCACATCACCTGGGAGGGCTCTCTTTCTAGAAAAACAAAGCAGCAAAAAAGGAAAGGAGAGGAGGATTGGTCAGTGATATATTTTGCAGCTCTCCTGATAAATACCACATCAGCAATAGAACTGGCGGTAATTCAGTACCATTCAAGCTGGTTACACTTTAGCTAGAAGAATACACGACAAAATCCTTGCACCTCCATAGTGTGAAACTGCAGTCTTGGAAAGCTGAATAACAACCTGAAACTTTCCTCTGACGAGTGAGGTAAACCTCTCCAAGGGAAATCAGCTCTCAGCAGCTTATTTTCTTGAAAGTATAAAGTGATATAAAGTTAACATGTGTGTCTACAGGAGCACAGTTTGGATAAAGGTATCAGAATTCTCTCCGGATGGCCCTGCCCATTAAGATAACTGCAGGGCATAATATTTTATTATGCACATTCTAATTTAGAAAATAAAAAAAACATAACTTTCATTTCCCCTATTTCTGTCTGATAGCAGAGTTTGAGGGAATCGCGATAATTTAGAATAAGCTCTGGCTTATAAAGACTTGAAAAGGAAATAAGATTTGCTTTCAAGCATTTACACATTGAATAATAGCTCTTAGAAAATTTGTTATCTTGGGTCATATTTACAACTCTATTGCCAACCCAACGAATGACTTCTCAGCATGAATTTGAGCTTCTTTCATTCTTTTGAGTCATTTGTTCTTCTCAGTAAGAGACAATACTTAAATATAGAAAGTGTGTGAAAACGTGCTTATGCATAAATTGTAGTTTGCAGTTATAACAGGGCCTCTTACTTAACAGGAAAATTGGAATTCTTGGGGCAAACGATTTAATCCAAACAAATATATTTCTCAATAGGACTATAAAAAGAATCCTAATTAATGTGCTAATAGCTACTCCCTATTTACAGGGCATTATCCTGGATCTTGAACTGTAACAAATATACATAAAAATTAATGTTCACAGAGCAGAGAGAGAGAATACATTTCATTTCCAGAACTTTGCTTGTGAGACATTTCAGTCAGAGATTTTGCACAAGAAATGGGTCTTAAAATGTTATCTTCTTGAAGTCTGAATCTAAGTTATTCATTATAAAATTGATTGTTTACTGTTTTCTAGACTACATACGTAACTCAGACATCATCTCCATTTCCTCTTGGGATATCACTTACTAGGGACTCAACTGGGCTAACTCAGATCCTATGTAAGAGCCAACTAACTCTATCCAAGCTTAGGCAGCTCACTAATTCTTAAAGCAAGCTTTCCCAGCCTGGCAGTCTAATTATTAACATGTTTTGTTTTAAGTTATTTTCCTGAAATTAAGCCTGTTTTTGTTGCTGTTGTTGTTGTTGTTATTGTTGTTGGTCTAGCTTCTGAAGATACTTAGAAGTATAGATTCTTTTTTCCCATGATCGCCCTTCAACTTTAAATTGATATCAGTAAACACACCTCTTTCATGTGGTCAAAGCACAATTTCCCTTTCTTTTTAAATATTACTGATATTATCTGGTTTCCTAGAATTTAAGTGTCATAGAACTTCTATTTCCAGGAATGTTGGATTAGGTAATTCTGACCAAATGTGCCACTGAAAACAACTAAACGTTTTTAGGGGGAAAGTAAAACACTTTTTTTCTTTATTGATTAAGGTATTACATATGTGTCCTTATACTCCCATTGCCCACCTCTCCGTCCCCCCACTCATGCCCCCACCCCCCTGGTGTCTGTGTCCATTGGTTAGGCTTATATGCCTGCATACAAGTTTTTTGGTTGATCTCTCCCCCTTCCCCTACCCTCCCCTACCTTCCCTCTGAGGTTTGATGGTCTGATCGATGCTTCTCTGTCTCTGGATCTGTTTTTGTTCATCAGTTTATGTTGTTCATTATATTCCACAAAAGAGTTAGATCATGTGATATTTATCTTTCTCTGACTGGCTTATTTCACTTAGCATAATGCTCTCCAGTTGCATCCATGCTGTTGCAAATAGTAAGAATTCCTTCTTCTTCTTCTTCTTCTTCTTCTTCTTCTTCTTCTTCTTCTTCTTCTTCTTCTTTTTTTTTTTTTTTTTTTACCACAGTGTAGTATTCCATTGTGTAGATGTACCACAGTTTTCTAATCCATTCATCTGCTGATGGGCACTTAGGTTGTTTCCAAATCTTAGCTATAGTAAATTGTGCTGCTATGAACATTGGGGTGCATATATCCTTTCTGATTGGTGTTTCTAGTTTCTTGGGATATATTCCTAGAAGTGGGATCACTGGGTCAAATGGGAGTTCCATTTTTAGTTTTTTGAGCAAACTCCATACTGTTCTCCACAGTGACTGTACCAGTCTGCATTCCCACCAGCAGTGCACGAGGGTTCCTTTTTCTCCGCATCCTTTCCAGCACTGGTTGTTTGTTGATTTGTTGACGATAGCCATTCTGACAGGTGTAAGATGGTACCACATTTTTGAAAATATATCAAAATGCTAACAATATGACCAGACCAAAGGATGGGAATCTAGAGAGATTTAAAAAAAAGTATTTGAACAGTTTTTGCCCTAAGGTTGCATAAGAGACAGCTGAGATGCTGAGCTTTGCTCCTGGTCACCTAAAAGGCACAGGGAGATAAACTCAACATTTGTGACTCACTAATGGGGCTGATTCTGAGAAATGTCTTCTGTTTGGTTATGCAGAGCTGGCCTGTACTAGGTGTACCAGTTAATAATAGCAGATTTTATAATCAAAGAAAACATGATCATTTCAAGAGAAACATCAAAAGTGCTTTAATTCAAAGTAATGTCCATCGCTAGCTACACATTTCCCCCATCTTTCAGGTAATTTGTGGATACTGTCCCAATAGAACTTTTCTTGTTTTGAGGCAAACCATTCAGAGACCCAATTTTCCTCTTCTTCATATGTTTTGAAGTGTTGCTCAGAAAGTGCATGTACCATCGATCGGAACAAGTGGTAATCTGAAGGAGCAAGGTCTGGTGAATACTGTGGGTGGGTTAATACTTTCCAGGCAAGATCTTTTAACGTGTCTTTAACTAGTTTTGAAGTGTATGATGGTACGTCATCATGAAGCAAAATTACTTTGCCGTGTCTTCTGGAACATTCTGGTCATTTCATGATCAAAGCATGGTTCAAATTGATTATTTGTTGTCAGTAGCAATCAGTATTAACAGTTTCACTGGGTTTTAGAACCTCATAATACACCACACCTTCCTGATCCCACCAAACGCAGAGCATTGTCTTCTTTTTGAAGAGATTTGGCATTGCAGTCGAGGTTGATGGTTGATCTGTATCAACTCATGATTTTGTGCATTTGGGATTCTCAATATAAATCCACTTTTCATCACCAGTCACAATTTGATGCAAAAAAAAATTTTCTTTTGTGCCATTGAAGCAACATATTACTGATGACTTTTCGGTTTTTCATTTGTCTTTTGTTCAGTTGATGTGGCACCCATTTCCTTCCTTTAAAACCTTTTCTATTGCTTGTAAATGAGCAGAAATTGTTTGCTGAGCAACGTTTAATCTTTCTGCAAGTTGTTTTTGAGTTTGACACGCATTTTCATTAAATAATGCTTGTAATTGTTGGTCTTCAAACTTTTTCAGTTGACCTGGACGTTCTTTGTCTTTCACATCAAAATCATCACTTTTAAAGCTTTTTAACCAGCATTCACAAGTATCTTGAGACGGAGCATGTTCACCATAAGCTTCCTGAAGTACTCAGCAGCACTTTTCTTCAAAATAAAGTAATGAATTATAACTTCCCGCAAATGCTCTTTTTTTGGCACAAAATTCAACATTTTTAAATGTAAAAATATCTATGATGTTAACACCTTCAGCAAATTGGACATATGGAGTTTTGAAGCTTGTTTTCAATACAACAAGCATACATATCAAATCGCATATATATCAACATATGTGTAACTCCATCTATTAAAAAAAAAATCCACATTATTAACCAGTACACCTAGTAAGAGTAAGAGTGGACTGGGAATAAGCAAGCCCTAGGATGGTATGTGGCCAAGTTTCACATCATCAAGTGATCTAGAAAATCTTAAAACTTAAATTTACATTAAAATGTTCCTAGACTTCCAGTGTCCCAAAGTATTAAGCATTTGGCTAAAGCAAATAAAAATATTCCCTGAAGGAAAATATTATCAAGTGAGAACTCAAATTATTTCTTCAAATAATTTTTCAAGTACAGCATCCAATGGCTTATTCTAAATAACTAGGCACATGAGGAGATAGGACAACATGAGAAACATAAGAAAAAATAAATAGACAATAGAAATATAGAGTTTAGTGTATTAGAATTCTCCAGAGAAACAGAACCAATATGTTCTATACATAAGAGGAGATATATTATAGGAATTGGCTCATACGGTTATGGAGGCTGAGAAGTCCCACGGTCTGCCGCAGCAAGCTGGAGACCCAGGAAAGCCTGTGGTATAATTCATTCCAAGTTTGAAGCCTGAGAATAAGGGCAAATCTGAGTCTGAAATCCCAACTACCAGGTGTGCCAGTATCAGTGGACAGAAGTTAGATGTCTCAGTTCAAGCAGACAATGCAAATTCACCTTTCCTCCACCTTTTGGTTTTATTTGGGCCCTCTACAGATTGGGTGATGCCAACTTGCATTGGGGAGAACCATCTGCTTTTTTTGATTAGCAATTCAGATGCTAATCTCTCCCAGAAATGTCATCACAGACATGCCAAAAATATTATTTTATCAGCTATATGGGTACCACTTAGTCCAATCAAGTTGACACATAAAATTAACTATCACAATTAGAGATATTGATATTATCAGGAATATATTATAAAACAAGTGCCCTCACTTTATACAATTAGATAAAAGCAAAGTTAAAAAAATTTGGCAGGGAACTAGAAACTATAAAAATGATATACATTTTTTTAAATAAAAATTAAATTCAAAACTGTGAAAACAGCTAGAGAGAACATTAAAATTGTTATTATAACTATATCCTTATGTTCAAGAGGTAAAGAAAACCATAAACATGTTAAAGAAAGATGTCTATATTAATAAAAGGATAATATGCTAATTAGACCGGGAGACCTTCTGGACATCCTTCCAGGCCAAGCCATGGTGGTGGGGCCGAGGCAGAGGTGGTTAGGAGCGATCAGGCCAGGAGGGGAGGGCAGTTGGGGGTGATCAGGCTGGCAGGAGGGGGCATTTGGAGGCAAGCAGGCCAGCAGTGGGGGCAGTTGGGGGTGAGCAGGCTGGTGGGCGGGGGCAGTTGGGGATGAAAAGGCCAGCAGCAGGGACAGTTGAGGACAAGCAGGCCAGCAGGCAGAGTGTTTAAGGGTAATCAGACAGGCAGGCAGGTGAGCGGTTAGGAGCCAGCGGTCCTGGATTGCGAGAGGGATGTCCGACTGCAGGTTTAGGACCAGGGGTTGGGCCTAAACCAGCAGTCAGACATCCCCCGAGGGGTCCCAGATTGGAAAGGGTGCAGGCCAGTCTGAGGGACACCCCCCTACCCCTGTGCATGAATTTCATGCACTGGGCCACTAGTGAAAGAATAAAGACGATAATAAAATTTCTAGAGATGAAATATCTATGATTTGACTCCTTGGTTAATACACACATGTATTATTCCCATCAAAACACAGCACCAGGTAGAGATCTATAATTTAATATTTGTGCTTCATCCTGAAGGATGGCTTCCATCCTTTCAGAGTGTTGCCTTGGAGCTGGTACTTCATTGATGCTTTTAGAAGGCCAATACAGCACTCTAGGAGACTTACTGCTACTGGGTTGTTTAATATGTGGTATAAACAGTGACGCCTATGAGGATGTGATCCTAGGAAACCCTAGTCCCACATCTCCTTTTCTGTAAAGTGGGTCCCTTGATTAGGTGCTGTGCTCTGTGAGATTCTGTGCCTGTGAATAAGGCATTGTAAACCCCTAAGGCATTGTAAATGCTGATTAAGGCTCTGTGGACAGAAAAGAAAAACATACCTGAAGTACTTATCTATCCCTTTAAGATGAACCATTGGCCTTTCTGGGATGTTACAGGCCCAATGCTGTCAACTTGTTACCAAGTTGTTAGTTCGTTTCCTCCAGGGATTTTGAGATTCTAGAGCAGTGGTTCTCAACCTTGGCTGCACATTAGAATCACCTGGGAATCTTTTTAAAATCCTGATTTCTGGGCCTCATCCTCCGGAAACTCTGTTTCTTTGTTATGGGGTGGGGCCACAACAGCAGCAGCAGGCGAGCAAGCTACCAAGGACAGGAGTGTAAGAGTGAGCACCTCCTGCCAACCCAGAACCTCTTGGGTGGGGCCACAACATTAGTAACAAAGAAACAGAATTTCCGGAGGATGAGGGCCAGAAATCAGGATTTTAAAAAGATTCCCAGGTGATTCTAATGTGCAGCCAAGGTTGAGAACCACTGAGAGGTACTAGTAACTAGAGGGTCAGCATTGGTCTCTGTTAATAACAGGTGGGATATTCAGTGGCTGGATGTGCTTTGTTAAGTGGAATCCTTCTGTTGACTCAAATTGTAGCCTCTGCCACCATAGCTACTGCTTTCATGGGCCACCAGCGGCACTTCTAAGGTGACTGATAACAAAAGCTAATTTACATAAATTGTCCAAGACATTGGCCATGTGGTCATTCAGTACCTCTTCCATTGTAGATTCCTTCTGGTGAATACTGATGTCTTTGTACTCAAACCCATGTGTTCACCCACATGCCTCTACAGCAAAATTTTTTATCTCTGATTCTGTAGTCCTTTCCTTTCCAGGCATCTAAGCATTCAGCTAGGCCATTGGCCACTAATTAGAAATTGGTATATATTCTCATCTAGTTCCACTTCTTCCATCCAAAGTAAATGATTGTGTGCATTGTTCATGGCTCTGTTTTTTGGAGATATTTTCATCTCCAATCTTTCAAGACCACCCCTGAATATAGCTTTGATGCAATCACCATTAATTTTTTAGCTTGCACCCACTTACTAAGCCAACCTATTCTAAACTAAACTTGGGCTTTTTTTCTCCTCTTCTTTTAAGCTAGTCTTATGTGACCCCTCCCCCAATTTAATCAAAGATATGAGCTAGGGAATGGTATTGGTCCATCCATGCCAGTTAATATGAGGGCCTGGGTACCTGTTTCCATATCTTACTCTTGCCCTTTCATCCTCCTTGATTCCAATTCAAGATGTACATTTTTATCTTATAAAAACTGTTGCTGGGACTATGTAATTTTATGGTTTGGTGGGTCTGGCAGACCCAGCTCGTGGTAGACAGTTCTAGACTCATGGTCACTTGGTGTGCCATTATTAACTATTTCATCTCTACCAGCATCAAAATAACATGTCAAGAACTGTTCCTCAAAAGGCACAGAATTTTTTGATTTGCTCCAGAATCCTAATGGACATGGTGAATGGTGTGACTTCTGTATTTTCACATGGAATGCAATCTTCTGCTGGGTCTTCTAGCTTCATTGTTTATTCATCCCAAGCATGCTCATATCCATCAACTTCTTCATTCTTTCCTTCCTCATCTGACAGTACTTCTCAGTCATCTCCACTTCACTTACCATTGGCCATTGTTTTTTTTCCAGACTTCTAATAGCTATCTTAACAATGCATTTGCTTATCCACTAGGATCCCTGCCCCTGGTGATATTCTGAGAAATTACCTCAAAGTCAATGAATTCCTCCTTATCCTAACTTACTCTGGATCTATTGATCGAGCTCCCTAAAAATTCCATCCAAGGGTTACTTACCTGCATCTTTCCAGTTATACTATCTCATTCTTGTGTCTCCTTTAGCATATAATATTTTCTCTTCTTTATTAGGTCCAATACAACCCCAAGCTTGTTATGCTATGATGTAACCCAATTATTATCCTAGCTATCAAGAGAACAGGTAGATTAGCACCTGAGGGGAGCACTGTTGTTTTGCAAGGAGAGGTCTTTCTAATGGAGGAGAAATACTAATGCTCTTACTAGGGAAGAGTTGACTCCATCTGCAAACCCTATGGATTCTGCAAAGATCTCCCCAGATCTTTCCAAACCAAATTTTAGGGTTTTAGGTTTCTCATTAGGAGCCTACACTTGGCTTGCAGACCCACCTTAACTAAAAATTCAAATGTCTTTGTTTGTGACTCAATCAGATCTTTGTCCGCTGCTCAGCAGTGTCTGCTCTTTACCAGAGGAGACACACGCTTCTTTATAGTCTACCAAAGTGGCCCTCTTGTTAGAGATTAGCTTACTTTCTCATTATCCTTCTACAGAGGAACAATTAAACATTGCAGTAACCAATCAACTGATGTTTTTATGGGCATTGCCAACTACATTTCCAAGACCCCTGATATCTTTCCAGTGCCTAAACCATCTCACCTGTAAAATCCTGGATAAATGGCTCCTCCACTAGGATGTTTTCCTAGGTCACCACGAAATCTTTAGCAATTATTCTGCCTGCTTGTTCCAGTAACTATCTGTATTCCCCGCAGGATGATGTCCTCTTCACATAATGGACATTGGGTGCCCTTAGCATGAACATAGATCAGGACCCAGAGGAGCAAGTAGGTAGGTCCATTAGACAAGTATGCTTCTTGTGGCAGGAGACATGAATGGTGTGTTTACATGGCTGAGGCACAAGATAATAAATGAAATTATTTAAACATTCCCTCTTATTATTGCCATTTTCACAGGATATAATCTGTCCTAGTTCAGTTTAGAGTTTGAATATATTCTTTTATGATATCTTTATCTACAATGAAATTTAATTCTCTCCACATAATTTTGTAAAATCTTTTTAAAGTGGAGGTTGTTCTCTTTTCTCGCTGACTGAGAAGAAAACATTTTGGTTTTGTCTCTTATTCATTGATTGCCACTTATTCTATTTCACTCTTTTATCTGTGTTTATTCCAGATTATAGCACATGGTCACTTGACACTGTGTCATTTTGGTTATTGTTCTTCCAATAAATAAACAGGTAGGTAGGTAGATAGACAGATAGATAGATAGATTTTTTTAAAAAGCAATGAGTCTTTGAGGTTTGAGGGCAAGAAGGAAAAGATGACCATAAGACTTGGTTACCATAGTTTTAAATATTCTTTTAGAGAAACTCTTCTTAATACTCAAATAGGCTAGTAGAACTGTCCTAGACTCAATGTCAAAATAAAATAAGATGATCTATCATTCAACCCTACAGAGTTAACAATAGAATCTGGAGTAACCAGAAAAGACCAGGAAAAAAATTAAAGACAAAGTTGGGGAAAAAAAACAAAACTTTGAGTGCTTTTAGGAGATAAATATTTCTCATCAAAAGAAATATTTAACTTTATAAAAGCATGCCACACTATATTATTCATTATGGATGGCAGGATACAAGGGCTTGGGAGTAATTACATTTTCTTTAAAGTGGATTTGTATGCATAATTTAATACAGGAAGCCAACACTGAATATTTTTGAATCCTATTAAAAATGTTAGAATATCAGAAATTATACCAGTCTAATATAGTCATATTTTATGACATTTTCACATTTTAGTTTTAACTACTCTTTGCTTTACTTCTACAATATGCTTATCTCAAGGTCTTTCAAACTTAACTTTCAGTTGCCAATTGCTTAAGGCAATTTATTACCTTTTATTTTATGTGTGTTTTTGTTGTTGTTGTTGTTGTTTTACTATTTACTGTGTGTGGTGTGCCTGGTTGAACCAGTTGATAAGCACATATAGCTATGTCAGTTTCTGTAAGTACAATAACCACTTTTAAATTGGAAATTTAATACTTTGAAAGAAGAGAAAATAGAATTAAGATTCATGGCTGCTGATGTTCTATTTATAACAAAATTCACAAAAGAAATTGGCTAATTCATTAGAGTGATGGTTTAGACTTATGAAATAGTCTCATATCTCATTGAGACTCTCATGCTTTCTCATAGTATCTTGCCCCGATCTTCCCTTCTCTGATGAACCGATTTAAAGCACATTCACCCACTTTAAAAAATTAAATCCCTGAGAAAAGTAAAGCTTGCCTCAATTCTTCATGTCACCCAAGAGGCCAACAGGGTGGACTGAAAAAAGAATCTTCCTACAGAACCACATGAAGTCTAAGCCAAATGGAAGATAAAAATAGCTACAACCAATGCCAAGAAATAATCATCATATGTTTGTACAGCTTGTGAGCTAAATCCTTAGTGGGTAAGGTCCATGTTGTATGCTTGTCCTACATAAATTCTGGCTAATTCAGAATTATTTTTAGTGAGTTGTGAATCGTGGTGCATATTTTTAGAAGCTTTTCTCTCTGTTCTAACAAGACCAAAGTCACTTATTCCAACTACACAGAGGCAGTCATTAATATTGGATAGCAGAAATTTCTTTTCCTTTGCCCAGGCTTACCCTAAAATCTAGTGTCTCCCAAAAGTGTTCTCCTAGACACAAAGAAGGCTAGGGAAAATAGCATGCATTTCCCAGCATGAGCTACTTATACAAAGAGCACTTTCTATTGGTAGTGTATCATTTGTGTCCTCTTAGACAACAGGCAGCAAAATGTAATGAGGGGGCATGGGTTTGCCTTATTAAGTGGCCTTTGCTTAAAAATATCAAAGTGAATCCACTTCTATAGAAAATGCTATTTTTTTTTTTTATACATTAGGTCCCTGTTGGGTGATCTGTACTACTTAAACTTTAATATTTGCTATCATCTCCCTAAGAGTTAATATGTTTCATTCTATAGAAACACAAACTTACTTTAGAATGGTGAATATGAATCATTCCGCTGGGCTAGACAAGTCAGAGGGTCCAGCAGTGAATTCACTCGGGTGGTAGCAAGACAGGGGATTAGCATATTATGTTAATGAGGTGCTCCCATGCTCTTGGAGACTTGTTGCTAAGCAATACCCACTACAGCAGTGTAAAAGATATAAAAACATAATTCAGTTATGGAAACAATAAAAGTTCTTACCATTTTTCTAAAGGAGGTTGCAATAATACATAATTTCAGGTCAAAACCACTCTAGAGCTCACATGAGGGTTGCAGAGCAGCTGCAAATTATTCAGATTTATGAAGGGGTGGTGTGAGATTAGCAAGAACTTGATGTAAAATCGGGTTAGGCCTCACTGCTATCCATCACTCCCCGGGAGCACAACAATAACCATGAGTACAATAACATTACAGGGAACCACACATACACAAGAGATTTATTTTACCAATATAATGCTATTAGATCAAAACTGGGCTTGAAGTTCATTCTTTGTACGTAGAATATTTCATTCATATAAAATCGTTTCTAAAGTTAACTGGCATTTTCCACACCAAACACACACACACACACACAAAAAAAACAAACAAACAAAAAAAAACACAGAACAATATTAAAGGCATCAAGTATGTACAAGAGTCAACTGTACATACATAAATGTGTGTATTTTTTTTTAAAAAAACAATATTTTTGGCATGGATCTTGAAATTACTAGAATTCTGAGTTAATTTTTAGGATCAGTTTTAACAAAAGAGGGGTGCACTTGGTTGGATAATAAATAATTTGGAGACTAATCTATGGATTCCAAATTGATAAAGATAAATTAGTCCATAAAAGAGGCTATGTTGGGGTTTCTAGTCGTGTAGGCTCTGTTTGAACTGTGTTCAGAAACAATGAGGCATACCATAGAGACCAAGGGCATTCTCACTAGGCTCTGTGCTCAGAATTAAATAGTCTTTTCCTAGAATGCAGTGTGGTCAGATCCTCTCTCAATGCGTTCGACCCATTTATAATTTTATACAAGCTTTACACACTGCTTGTAAATACATATAGCAAGCCAGACCTTTGTTAGGGTTTTACTGTTTGGATATCGACAATACCAGGAAACTGCTATCTGAACTACTCTAGAAATGAAATTTTTTGGTGAGTGTCTTAACAACTCTATCAGAATAGTTAGACAAAGTAACAGGTGTTTTTGTTTGTGGTGTTATTTTTTTAATATGGCTATCCAGAAACATCCATCATTTGTGCCTAAAGGTATGACATTGCCATTCATCTCAAGGGAGAGTTGTCAGGATTATATATGTGTAAATATTATGAGTTCACTTGAAAGATTTAGGAAGAATAATACATCAGCCAGCAGAAAACCCGTCACCCATAATAGATAGAGACCCCTGAATTTGGGGAAAAGTGAAAGAGAGTAGGGAGAGGAAGCAGGAGTTAACTTAAAAGTTTGCCCTCACAGCCTTGGGAGAGTTCTGATGGCAGGGAACACACTTTAAATCACCTACACGTGGATGATCTGAAGGTGAAGACCTAGTTCCAGAGGCTCTTTGGATCTCTGATAAAAAGCAGCATCACCCGTTTCTCCCATCTTGGCACCAGGACAATCAAATGGCTGTCGTGTTTTTAGGGGAAGAGCGAAACTTCATTGACATATCAGTCTCCTGCTGCCTCAGAAAGCCACGGGTGTGCAGTGAAATCTTTTCTGTGTTCCTGGGAAGGCCACAGAAGAACTGAAGCAACTCTGAAGCATTGTGTGGTCCGGTCAGAAGGGAGCAGAGAATCATACATGACCTCATGGCCAGAGGCTGAGGGAGACCGGGCACATTCTGTAGGGTAGAGGTCAATGACTACAGGCTAAGCCCGATGTCTGTGCGCCTCAGTGGGTGCCATGTGCCCCCCAAGGAGCAAAGAGAACCAATGGAGATAGTACAGCCCCTTTATTGTTCAGTTTCATCCTGGAGGTTTACACACATCAATACATGTTACTCCCCCTGCCCCCTCCCCCACCCCGCTCTCAGCTTTGTAAGGTCAATTAGTTCTCCCTCAAAGGCAGTCTTCAAGGATATGCTAGAAGATAGCTTAACAATTCAGCGGTTCACAACCCGTGGGTCGCGACCCCTTTGGCGGTCGTACGACCCTTTCACAGGGGTCACCTAAGACCATCCTGCATATCAGATATTTACATTACGATTCATAACAGTAGCAGCATTACAGTTATGAAGTAGCAACAAAAATAATTTTATGGTTGGGTCACAACATGAGGAACTATATTTAAAGGGATAGATGGTTGAGAATCACTGACTTAACATCTTAGTCAGTCAATTTTAAACTTTTAATTTCACATTCTACTTACAACTTCCTCCGCATTGTACCCAACATCACCTCGGCAAAGCTTGTCTCAAGGGAAAGGGATATGATCTGTTTTATTATTCCTCCTCACACCCCAGGACTCTGAAGTAGAAGGTCAGGGCCAAGTTCTTCTTTTATCCTGTCTGTGTCTTTCTCCCTCTCTCTCTCTTTTATTTCTTTTCCCTCCCATCCTCTCTCTCTTCTTTCCTTTTTCCTTTTCTCTTACCTTCCCTCTACTCTTTCCCTTTCTTTCTGTCATTCTAATCCTCTTATTCTTCTTTTTCATTTTCTTGCCTTCCTTCCCTCTAGTCTTTCTTCCTTCCAATAAATTCTTTATTGTTGTATATAACAAAGGTGATCCTATGTCCTGGTTTGCTAGGACAGTCCTGGATTATGCCTGCTGTCCTCATGTCATAATGCCATCCATTTTTACTGTTAAAGTTATATGAGTTTGGATAACTAATTACATAGTCATGCTAAGTGATCCATATGAAGAAAAGTGGAAAAAAACATAAATGCATGACTCAGTGAATAATCCCAAGGTAATACTGTTAGCTCCCTCCCACACAAGTCAAGAAAATAGAACATCACCAATATCTGGGAAGCCTTCCTCAATTCTTCTCTAAATCACTTCAAAATGTTACTACCGTATTTTCAACACTATAATTTAGTTTTGCTTTTAAATTTTTATAAATCTGATCTTTGAGATTCATTAATGTTGCTGAAATACAGTTAGAAGGCATTCATTTTCATTGTGATGTAATATCCCATTTGATTATATCACTTTTTAAAAATGTATTCTACTGTTTAGGAAGTTGGATAGTTCCTAGTTTTAGATTATTATGAATAATGCTGCTATGAACATTTGTATACATGTCTCTTGGCATATACTTCTTTTGGGAAAATATTTAAGAGAGAAATTGCTCAGATGCAAGGTATGAACATACTTAGTAGCTAATGTTAAACTATTTTTCAAAGTGGTTCATGACATATGATAATATAGATGATTACTTTGTACATATGTATGTTTTTATTGAATTCTCAAAATAACCCCCTTTAAGATATAAATACATGTTTGTATATGTGTGTGTATATATATATATTAGAGGCCCGGTGCACAAAAATTTGTGCACTTGGGGGAAGGGGGGGTCCCTCAGACCGGCCTGTGCCCTCTCGCAGTCTGGGACCCCTCGAGAGATAACGACCTGCTGGCTTAGGCCTGCTCCTGGGTGGCAGAGGGCAGGCCCAATCCCTAGGTGCAGACCCTGGTCGGGCTCAGAGCAGGACCGATTGGGGAGTTGGGGTGCCTTCCCCTGTCATGCACAGAGCAGGGCAGATTGGGAGGTTGCGATGCCACCCTCAGTCACGCTCAGGGTAGGGCCGATTGGGGGGTTGGGGCACTGCCCCCTGTCACACTCAAGGCAGGGTTGATGGGGAGGTTGCGGCGCCACCCCCTGTCACGCACAGAGCAGGGCCCATCAGGGGGGTTGGGGCTCCATATCCTGTCATGCACAGAGCAGGGTCAATCAGGGGGTTGGGGAGCTCGCCCCTGTCATGCACAGAGCAGGGCCGATCAGGAGGTTGAGGAGATCCCCCTTGTCACTCACAGAGTAGGGCCTATGGGGGAGTTGGGGCACCGCCCCCTGTCACACTCAGGGCAGGGCGGATCAGGGGGTTGGGGCGCTTCCCCCTGTCACGCTGATCCCGGTGCCAGGAGGCATATTACCCTTTTACTATATAGAATAGAGGCCTGGTGCATGGGTGGGGGCCGGCTGGTTTGCCCTGAAGGGTGTCCTGGATCAGGGTGGGGGTCCCCACTGGGGTTCCTGGCCAGTCTGGCTGAGGGGCTGAGAGCTGTTTTCAGGCTGGCGGGTGACTGAAGCTCCCAACCGCTCCTTTTTTTCTTTTTCTTTTTTTTTTATTCTGGGCCAGCTTCAGCTCTGAGGCCTCAGCTGCTGAAAACAGGTTTCTGGCCTTTGTTTACCGTCTGTATTTGATACAATGTTGCAGTCCGGCTGGCTGAAGCCCCGCTGAGTAAAGCAGGTTTCTGGGGTTTTTTTAGCTTCTTTATTCACAACATTGTTGCTTAGAGTTGCAGCTGAGAGGCCATCAAATCAGGCGGGGAACGTTGGAGTTCTCCGTCACTGAAGCAATCAAGCCTCCCTGTTCGCATCGGCTGCCTGGCTGCCGGCCACCATCTTGGCTGCCAGTTAATTTGCATATCTCGGCCCTACTCTGTGAGTGACAGGGGGATTAGCCAATGGGAAGGGTAGCGGTCGTATGCCAATTACCATGTTTCTCTTTTATTAGTATATATATATATATATATATATATATATATATATATATATCCTATCTAATAAAAGACAAAAGGGTAATTAACCGTACCTCTGCTATGCTTCCCATTGGCTAATCAGGGTGATATGCAAATTAACTGCCAACAAAGATGGCGCCCGGCAGCCATGCAGCTGAAGCGAACATGAGGTTTGCTTGCTCCAGTGATGGAGGAAGCCAAGGTTCCCCGCCTGCCACGGCCTGGCTTTGAGACCGAAAGCAACAATGTTTCAATTATAGAAGGTAAATAAATCCCAGAATAAAAAATAAAGAAAAAAAGGAGAGGCTGGGAGCTTCAGTCACTGGCCAGCCTGAAAACAGCCCTCAGCCCCTCACCCAGACTGGCCAGGCACCCCAGTGGGAACCCCCACAGTGAAGGGGGTGTGACCAGATGCAAGCAACCATCAGCCCCTCACCCAGGCTGGCCAGGCACCCAAGCGGGACCCCTACCCTGATCGGGGGACACCATTCAAGACAAACCAGCCAGCCCCCACCCGTGCACCAGGCCTCTATCCTATATAGTAAAAGGGTAATATGCAAACTGACCCTAACAGCAGAAAGACTAGGGATGACTGGTCACTATGACACACACTGACCACCAGGGGGCAGATGCTCAATGCAGGAGCTGTCCTCTGGTGGTCAGTGTGCTCCCACATGGGGGAGCTCTGCTCAGCCACAAGCCAGGCTGATGGCTGCCAGTACAGCGGTGGTGGTGGGAGCCTCTCCTGCCTCCTCAGCAGCGCTAAGGATGTCTGACTACAGCTTAGGTCTGCTCCCCGCTGGCAAGTGGACATCCCCTGATGGCTGCCGGGCTGCCAGAGGGATGTCTGATTGTTATCTTAGGCCCAATTCCCTGGGGAGCAAGCCTAAGCCAGCAGGTGGTCATCCCCCAAGGGGTCCCAGACTGCGAGAGGGCACAGGCCGTGCTGAGGAACACCGCCCCCCCCCAAACGAGTGCATAAATTTTTGTGCACCGGGCCTCTAATATATATATCCCACGTTCAAAGGCTGTTAAATTGCATTGTTTATCCATATATTCAGAAAAAAATCACTTCTACTGTTGTAAACAACCTGCTTCCCTATTTATAATGATCTGGCCCTCTAGCGACTTCAGCACAAAATTATAACTAATTTGTCTACAAACGGCAGGTGTATGTGTGTGTGTGTATGTGTGTGTGTGTGTGTGTGTATTACATTTTAAATTTACAGATGAGAAAACTAAGACTTAGAAATGTTATATACTGTGTTATAGTTCATACAACTAGTAGGTGGTAGAACGATATGCTAAGCTAAGTGATATAAGCCTAATGCTTAAACATTAGGCTTTACTTCCTCACATAGGAAGAAAAAAACTGCTAGTTGCTACTCAACTATGCTTTATCCCTGCCTTCCTAATCAGTGAATCTCTTCTCCTTCACATAACTAAAACTATATTTCCTAGTCTCCCATGAAACTAGGGCTGTACAATGAGATAATAACTAGAAGTCTTCAGATGAGGATTCTGGGAAAAGTACTTAAAGGACTAACTCTGTTGGGAGAAACATTATTTTGTCCCTTTTATGTTTCCTCCTTCTTCTTCAAAACTTTGAGGTGATGGTTGGAGTTTCTGCAGCCATTTTGGACCCAGAGGAAACCTTTAGAACAGATTCGTCTATTTCTCCTTTCAGTTCTATCAATTTTTGCTTAATGCATTTTGGAGCTTTCTTATATGACACATAATCATGTGGGGTTACTATGTCCTCTTGGTTAATTAACCTCTTTATCATTGTAAAATAAACCTTTGTGCCTGGTGTTTTCATTTTCTGAGGCTGCAGTAACAAATGACCAAAAAGGTGACTCCAAACAACAGAAACTTATTTTCTCACAGTTATGGAGGCTAGAAGTCAAAAATCAAGGTGACAGACGAGCCATGTTCCCGTCAAAGGCTCTAGGGAAGAATTCTTCCACACCCCTGCTGGCCTGGTCGCCCCTCACTGCCCCCCCTGCTGGCCTTGTCACCTCCAACAGTCCCCCTCCCACCAGCCTGGTTGCCCCTCACTACCCCCGCTGCCAACCTGGTTAGCCCACGCAGCCTACTATTCGGTCATTTGGTCATCCCTCACTGTCCTTCCTGTCAGCCTGGTCGCCCCACGCAGCCTGCTATTCGTTTGACCAGTATTTCGGTTGTCATGGTCACTGCCTTTTTATATATTACTAGAGGCCTGGTGCACAAAATTTCATGCACTCAGGGGGGTCTCTCAGCCCAGGCTGCATGCTCTTACAATCCAGGACCCCTTGGTTAGGGTCTAGTCCCATCACAGCATGGCTCTGGTTCCCCAGGCCTGCGGGTCGGGGGAAGGGACCAAGAGGCCAGTCTGATCACTGTGGGCCAGGGGTAGGGACCAAGAGGCAAGCCCAATGGCAGCATGGCTCTGGTTCCCCAGAGCCTGCGGGTGGCGGGGAGGGACCTAGAGGCCAGTCTGATGGCAGCATGGCTCCATTCCTACAGCTCCCGCCTGCCTTCATGCCGCGGGCGGCCAGGACCTAGAACTGATTCCCACTGTGGGTGGCCGGAACCCAGGACTGACTCCCACCATGCTGCTGGGACCCAGGACTGACTTCCGCCTGCTGGCCGAGGTGTTCAGTCGTCTGTCCAGATGTTTAGGTCATGACATACCCTGGCTCTTTATATATTAGGATATAGATAATGTTTAATTGTCCTCAGAATGGTCTCCCCTTATACGTTCTTATAATTTGAATCATATAAGGCCACTCTTTCAATAGTTCTTAAAAAGGGACATCATGGCCCACATGAAGAATTAGTGGATGTAAGTATGAATTCTTTTTTCCTTTTAATAAAAGGCCACAACAGGGAATTTATGTAAAGACATTTCATAGCTTAACAGATACACTCAAAATTTCCAGCATCTCTAAAGTACCTGACCCACCCTGAGCTGCTTTGGCATTCCAACTCTGTCTCACATTAATATTCATGTTGGGTTTCAGGAAAGACATTTTGCTAAGTTTAGAACCTGCAATAACTCATGAGCTAAAAAAAAATTTTTAATTAAGCACCAAATTTTGTGGGCCCAGTTCATTCACCCCTGGCAGAATGCAGCTTCTAACAGAAGAGCTTATATAGCTGATCATAAAAGCTGTAAAGGTTCCCAGGACAGAAGATGAGTCCAAGAAAAGAAACATCCCAACAGTGATCCAATGATCTAACTGTACAAGGCTCAGATGTGTAATAACAAATGTTCCTTCCTCCAAAATGCAGTTTTAAAAGCCAGACAGGGGAAAAAAGTGGCAGGAGTCAAGCATATTCTGCAATTTAATAAATTTCAGCTCCAGTCAAGAAGAGTGTGAGTGAGGCTAAGCATAAAATACTAGTCAAGGATCTTTTTCAAAGTATAGCATCATGATGGCTTATGAACAGCCTGCTTCTAGGGACTAGACAGCTGGGGCATCTAAGATGTTAATATTGTTCTGGCCCATAATGATTTCATTACTTTAATTTATGAAAATAGTGCATTAATTAGAAATATCATGAAGGTCACCACCCAAATCGTCATGAAGGGAGAGGTTGACAAATGAAATCCATAGCTTCTGCCAACATGGAACTGGTGATCCTGACAAACTCACTCTTATGCTCCTCATCTTAAAATCATTGTGTCCTCTTGGGCAATGACAAGAAAGCCACTACCTGGCAGAGTCCGAAACAGGAATTTTGATGAAGGTGAGGCAACAAAATGAAAAAAAAAAAAAAAGACATGAATCCTTCCAAAAGAAACTCACCTTCAGCAAGTACTGATTATATGCTTTCTTGACATCGGCACCATGACAGGTGCTGGGGCTATGGATGAAACAGACATGATTCCTGCTCTCAGGGTTTCACATCTTCCCAGGACCAGCCTCTTAGAGAAGGAAAAGAAAGCCCCAAACCACCTGATTTGCAGTCCAAACTTTTCATTGTTTGTCACAGTATATTAAAAACAAGAGAATGATAAAAACAGCAACAACAATTTCTATTAATTGCCAATGAAAGCTGCTACCCTATTGCCCTGAAAGAGCAGATTTGAAAGCTAAACATCTCATTCATTAACAAGAGCCTCAGACTCGCCAGCATAAGTGGATGAATGACTGTCCAAATGCATGTTCTAGTTAGGCTATGTCAGAAGGATTCTATTAATTCCAATTAATGATGCCATTTTGGCATATAAATCCTCCGGTTGTGTATCTTTGTGAGGACTGGCTGAATAAATAAAGCAAACGGGACCTCAGGGTGAGTGAGCATGTTGGAAGCAGGCACCAGTAAACCCCACAGAGATGCCGGGGACAGAGTTCTTTTGTTCCCTGCAGTGATTTCTAAGATTGTCTAACTTTATTTTCTGTTGACAGAAGCTGATATAGTTTGTAACTTTATTAAAGCCATAAAAAGGGAAAATTTGTAAGCTCCATGGGTGTTTTATTCATATATTCAGACTGCAGGCTGTTCCATAAAAAAGGATCATATGAACTCTGCTTATCGCACAGGATGCTACATTTTCAGAGGAGGTTGTCCAATCCCACCCCATAGACCAAGATAAGCCATAGCATCCATCACCCACACAATTAGCACAACTGAAACCTGGAACACCATTCCTTTTTATTTTTTAGATGAACCAGTTGGTAGCAGGAAATGCCTAATATTGAACAACCCAGCACTACAATGTAGGTTACCTAGACTCAGGTTTGAAGCTATTCCAGTATTAGGGGAAATAATAAAATCCTTGTCTAGAAGAAGGGAATAAAATGATTTCTCCCTTTTTTATCAGGATGGAAAGAAGCTAAACAAAAGATTTTTTAAAAACTAAAAATCAAGATATCATTCTATTTTAAAACTAGAAGAAGGTAAAGAAATGTTTAACTTAATTCCTCTAGTTTTCAGAATCTATACCATATAGAAAAGAATTTCAATTTGAATAGGAAGGAGTGTACTTTGTTTGCAGGGACGTCCTACTCATCACCAAAACCACAGCTTGAAATTATTTTCAAAACCACTTTTAGTAGCAGAGTTGTCTATAGCCTTGGAAGTCCCCCTCCCCTTTTTTGGATAAGAATAGATTTGTTTCACAATTAGCTGATGTATTTTCCCAGTCCCTCCAACCTAATGTGGTCCTTCCCTTCAGTAAATATTTTGGTCTACAGTTTTCAAATCCTCTATATAAGCCCATCAGGCTAGCAGACTTTAACTCCAGTTCTGATTTGACTAGATAATCTTCTCCTCCTCACTTCTCTGAATCATTAGAATCAAGTGGGTTAACTTGAATGCCATCCTTTCAGAATCATCATTCTAGAACAAAGGCCTTTCACTTTTCCAGAAACTTGCTTACAGTAAAAAACAACTATTTAACAATTTTTCTGATAGTACTAAGTACAGAGCTTTACCATGAAGCCAAGAACAACCCAACTTATTTAAAATTATACAAATTTTAATTCACAGTGACAGCATTTGAAAATATGTACCATGTGAATAGTTTGTGAAATTTGTTCAGATAACAGTTAGGAAAAGCTCCTTTGATCATTGCCTGTATTTTTGGTGCTTAGATTTAGAAAGAAAAATTTATAGCAACCTGGGTAGAGCTTAATCATTAAACTTGAAACATACACAATAGAATTGAAAACAATGTTGAGGAAATTATTTTCTTCCTGACAAATTCCATCTGGTAAAATTAATGGTCAGGATTGGCATAACCCATGCAGCATTCAAGTGTGTCTTTAGGAAAAAGTCAGTCTTGGACATGAAATCCAGGTTAGGAGATGGTGCTGTGTTTTAAATTGATTCACAGTTTGATGTAGCAAAACAATCTTTATCGAGAAAAATAAAAATGTGAAGACTTGTCTGTGATGAAGGACTCATGCCAAGTGAAGAAGGGAAGACAAGGGTAGGACTAGGGGCAGTGGGCTGGGTATAGCTTGTAGTTAGGACAGATAGACAGACTTATTAAACAAGAGAATTGGATTTTTCAATTGAGATTTTTATTGAAATAATAATGAAGTCACATATAGTTATTCTTAAGAAATAATACAGAAATATTCCTGTACACATTCCTGATTTTCCACAAGGATAGTATTTTGCAGAACTATTCTGTTTTTACTCTTTGCTTAAGCCCTTATTCCCCTTGAGAACTGGGGAGAACAGGTATGGGTGGATGTGGTGACTGTGTCATCAGTGGGTAATATAGTATAAACAAAAAAGAAATGGTCTTAAAACTAGATCAATCTGGATTCAAGTTATGTCATCCGGTCTTACTGTCTGGGTAACGCAGACATGCTATTTATGCATTCAGATACTCCATTTTTTAACTCATCAAATTCTGCTTCAAACAAGGCTATTTTGATTAGGATGTGAAATAAAAGATGTGGAGTCACTGGGTAAGAATTAGGTAGATGTTCAGTACATTCCAGTCCCTTCCACGCCCTTGCTGTCTGTATAAACCTAGAGGCACCATCTGTGGATGGTTATAGTTCAAAGCAATTGCTCAGAAGACTTCGTGTTCCTCAAGGCCCTTGCCTATGTAGTTTTATAAAAAGTGTGTTAATTTATGGAAAATATACTGTATTAAAGCTTATTTCTAAATAGAAGAAACATAAAAACAAGCTAAGCTCAGAATGGCTCTAGACCTCTCCTGCTACCTTCTTTTTCTCACTGATGGATGCACATCCTCTCTCACAAGTACCCTTGCTTTTCTCAGGCAGACATAGGAGTGGTCCTTAGTTACAATTTTCAAATAGACCTCTCTGCGACGTCTTGGATGTGGGATATGTCACAACTAACTCTAGCACCTTATTTTCTAAGTGAAAAAAAAAATGTCCCTGTGCCCTCAAGAACATCTTAGGCTTATCATTGGCTCCTGGCTATTTCCTCCTCCCTGCCCTGCAGTCAGAAAGGAAGCACCCTAGAATGAACGAGGTGATTACCTCAATAAATGATGATAGTTGGTCAACACTCTAAAAATATAAAAACATAATGTAGAACACTTTAATAGTATCAATGAACAAAATGTACATACAATTTATCAAACGAACAATATTGATCTGTTGCAATAATGTTTTTATTTTCCTATAAATAATGAGAAATGCTCTCATTCTTCACTGCTGTACTCAATCTGGCTCTTGGCTCCTTATTTATTTATTTTTATGCTTAGAGGCATGTGTGTGTGGGGGGGGGGGCTTGTTTATCTTTCCTTTGAGATGAAATCTCTTTATAGCACTGTTAACTGATTTCACCATACGTCTGGGCTTCTTTATATTTTCCTGTATTTAAGAAGATGATTCATTTCATTGGCTCAAGAGCTTATTTGCCAGTTGGAATTGTAAGCCAGAGGAATTATTTTACAAAAACAAAATTTTCATTTTCTTTATTGTTCTTGCCTAGAGGTACTCTCTGATTTATTTAATTCTTCTTTTAGTTGTATGATTGAAAGAGACAATAGAAAAAATACACTCCAGTGCACTTTTTCCTGTGCTTCCTTCTTTAAAGCAGCTTTTATTTAAATTTTTAATTTCACTAATCCAGGGAAACTCATCTTTGTTTTCAGTTCTCTAAGCCTTAGATAAATCAATATCTTAAACATTCCTCTGATAAAAGTAGGGTCTAGGTTTTCTATACTATATTTTGGATAATTTGGATAGTATTGTATATTTTGGATCATTCAGCAAATGGTTGTTGGTATGAGGTTGATGAGGGAATAGTTGATTTTTTATGGTAAAAAGAAATTATTAAAATTTCAGTGGAGGCCAATTTCCATTCCCTGTGGTGGAAGTTTTCTGAGTATACAAGGCAGGAACCTTGAACCTTCTCTCCCATTTCTTCCTGCCCTGATTCCATCCATTCATTAAGATAAAGCTCAGATGTTATCTCCTCATTCTGGCCATAACTGCTTCTATACAACCACTGAATTCCCATGATCTTGGTTTATTAATCCTCTATGGCACCCATCTTGATCTAAATTATGATACGGTTATTTGTAAACATGCTGAATGTCCTTCACTAGATTACAAAATTCTTTAGCAACGTAACCATCTCTAATCTACCATTTGATCCTTGAAAGCATTCATTATACTTTCCTTGTATATATTGGTCACTGAATACATGTTTAATGAATGGATAAATGAATGTTCAAAGCATTTTAGGTAGAGTTTTTCTAATAAGATGATATTTGTAAACTGCTTTAAGAATTAAAAAATATATATGATTAAAAGAAGTTTCACACTATCTTTGTAGGTGATTGTGCCAGAGTGGTGAGAAAGAAGACTCAAGGTTACTCCCAGTTATCTGACTGTGTCATTTACTGAGCAGTTTTATGTAGAAAGCTAGTGAATTTAGCTTTGGATATGTTGAGTTTGAAATACCACTGAGACCCTCCTAATGGAGAATTCAGTTAGCATTTGGCTATATGGGCTGGAGATAATATTTTAGATTAAGACATATATCAATATGGTATGATATATACTGCTGGCAGTTTACTAAAAATTTATTTCTACTTCTTTCTAGATGTAACTTTACTGCACTTCTCAGCTTATTTTCTAGTGAGGAATTGCAATGTTACTAAATCTGACCAATAGGATATGAGTGAAGAGAATGTGTCATTCCTGAACAAAGGCTTTTAAGAATCAGTATAGCTTCTCCATGTTCTCATTCCTCTTTAGCTGGATGGAAGTAAACAATGACAATGTCCTAAGGGATATTGGACTCAAAAATTGAAGCATTTGAGTTCTTGAATCTCCACATGAAAAATATCTTCCCACCCACCAGGAATAGTACTCACTTTGGACCACTATTTGAGAAATAACCTCTACCTGTTTGAGCCATACATTTTGTGATCTATGTGTTGTAGCATTTTAGCCTACTTTAATAAATACAGGTAGTGATGGAAACAATAGAAGTTGGTGAGATGACCCAGGAGTGCAGGGAGCAGTGAGAGAAGTTGCAAATGAAACCCCCGAGAAAGGTTTGCAATTAAGGAATGTCAGGAGGAAGATAATCAGTGAGGGAGACAGAAGGAGCAAGTAGAGAGATGGGAAGAAAATCAGAAGACAATAAATTGAAATAATCCAAGGAAAAGAGTGTTATCTGTGTTCAGTGCTTCATGTGCAGGAGCAGAGGAAGGCTGCATTGGTCCACAGACAAAGTTTTATTAAAAGAAAAATGGACAGAGGCAGAAAGAATTTAAGGATGGACCATGAGGAATAAAATGAATAAGGAGAGAAAATAACATAAAGGAAATAAACAGGGAAACAGCAGGAAAACCAGGATTGGTTAAAGGAACAGCGTAGTATGAGCAGCAGAGTGAGAGAAATCAACAGAGATTGTGATTCAGGAGAAATGCTTTTTGATTAGGAGTGTAGAAATGCGGCAGTTCTAGGTAACATTGATGTCAAGGATGTGGTCATGAAAAGACTTTAAAAAGGAGATAGTTTAAGTGAAGACTGGAACTGAGGAAGCCATGGCTTTGGATAAATGTTTCCTTTTGAAGCTGAATTCACCTACGTTGTTCTTTGATTTGGGGTATAGTATAACGAAAACTAGTCTTTAACTCATCAGTTTATCCAAGTGGATGAGATACTATATCTCAGGAGCCAAATTTCAAAAGTTCAAATCCTAGTCTACAACTAACTAATTGCATCCTTTGGGCAGATTACTTACCTGCATCTTACCTTTTTCTCTGTAAAATAGGCATGAGGATAGTACTTACCTCAAAGATTTGAAATTCTTAAAACAATGTTTGACCTGGAGTAAGCTCTAAAAATATTAGCTACTATTATAATTTTAATTTATATTATCTTATTAAAAAGTGCTTGGATTGTATAAGTTTCTGTTGCTTAACTAATAGTGAACAAGGTAAGTCATACACTTACATCTCAGTTCCCACCATTAGAAGTGTGGTGAGGAAGTATGAATATATTACAAATTATGATGACAAGCTTATGCCTCCAAACAGGAAGTAAGGACTCAATTTTAGCATCATGGAAAACCTTTAATTTAGGTATGCAGGTACCATATATGTCATATTCTTAGGCTGAGTACTGGTTTATTCTTCTGGTCCCAAAGTGTCAGAGCTAAGAATTTTCTCGAGAAGCATTGCTCATACTGTCAAACCTCAGAGGGAAGGTAGGGGAGGGTGGGAGTAAGGGGGAGAGATCAACCAAAGAACTTGTATGCATGTATATAAGCCTAACCAATGGACACAGACACCAGAGGGGTGAGGGCATTCGTGGAGGGGCGGGGGGGGGGGTAATAAGGACACATATGTAATACCTTAATCAATAAAGAAAAAAAAGGAATTTTCTCGAAGCTTCCTATGATTCTATTTTTAATATCAGAAATAGAGTTAACTACTCTCCTTGGCTTTGGGTTATTATAACTAATTGAGGAACTAGATCATGAGTCAATAACAGAAATGGCTCATAAGTCCTTTTATTTTCCATCAGGCAGGATGACTCACCTGGCTGGAACCTCTGTCATATTTAAATCTTTATAGCTCTGCGTTAACTAGCTGTAGTGGCTTTGGCCCAGCACAGTCTAGCAGGAAAGGGAGCTAAGAGTGAAAAATACCCTTAGCAATTCCAAATGAATTAAACTAAAAAGGTTGACAGCCCTACCCTTTCCACCAGCTGATTCAAAGATTATATTCATCTGATTCAAGTGGAATAAAATGCATCTTATTACCTTGACTTCCTACCACAGCTGAATTCCAAAGTCTGAGTGCTTTGTAATCTTTCCAAATTACCTTTCTATTTGTAAAAGAAAAAAAAAAAAAAAAGGGAGGGAGGGCATTGCACCAGACACAATAAAATAACAATTTATTCCTTTGGAAAATATGATTTTAAAAAACTTAGTGCTCTGGTTATTCTCAGAGAGGCCAACAGTAGTGATGGCTACAAGGCCTATTCAAAGGATCATAGGAAATTTATTTTGAAGAAATACTCTTAAGCAAATTCAAAGCTAGTCATATCAGGTAAACTACTGAGAGATGCTGATGAGAGTAATTTATTACTAACTAGAGGCCCAGTGCACAAAAATTTGTGCACTCGTGGGGGGAGAAACCCCTCAGCCCGGCCTGTGCCCTCTCGCAGTCTGGGACCCCACAGGGGATGACCACCTGCTGGCTTAGGCCTGCACCTGGGGGATTGGGCCTAAGATGGCAATCAGACATCCCTCTGGCAGCCCGGCAGCCATCAGGGGATGTCCACTTGCCAGCGGGGAGCAGGCCTAAACTGCACTCGGACATCCTTAGTGCTGCTGAGGAGGCAGGAGAGGCTCCCACCACCACCACTATACTGGCAGCCATCAGCCTGGCTTGTGGCTGAGCAGAGCTCCCCATGTGAGAGTGCCCTGACTACCAGAGGGCAGCTCCTGCATTGAGCATCTGCCCCCTGGTGGTCACTGTGTGTCATAGTGACCAATCATCCCTAGTCTTTCTGCTGTCAGGGTCAGTTTGCATATTACCCTTTTACTATATAGGGTAGAGGCCTGGTGCACGGGTGGGGGCCGGCTGCTTTGCCCTGAAGGGTGTCCTGGATCAGGGTAGGGGTCCCGCTTGGGTGCCTGGCCATCCTGGGTGAGGGGCTGATGGCTGTTTGCATCTGGTCACACCCCCTTCACGGCAGGGGTCCCCACTGGGGTGCCTGGCCAGTCTGGGTGAGGGGCTGAAGGCTGTTTTCAGGCTGGTGGGCGACTGAAGCTCCCAACCTCTCCTTTTTTTTCTTTTCTTTTTATTCTGGTATTTATTTACCTTCTATGGCTGTCACTGGAGCTGAGAGCTGGCTCCAGCTTGAGGCCTCGGCTGCTGAAAGCAGGTATCTGGGGTTTGTTTGGCTTCTATAATTGAAACACTATTGCAGCTCCAGCTCTGAGACCTCAGCTGGCTGAAAGCAGGTATCTGGGGTTTGTTTAGCTTCCATAATTGAAACATAGTTGCTTTCGGAGCTGTTGCTTTCAGGCTCAGAGCCGGGCCGCGGCAGGCAGGGAACCTTGGCTTCCTCCATTACTGGAGCAAGCAAGACTCCTGTTCACTTCAGCTGTGTGGCTGCCGACCGCCATCTTGGTTGGCAGTTAATTTGCATATCTCACTGATTAGCCAATGGGAAGCGTATCAGAGGTACAGTTAATTACCCTATTTGTCTTTTATTAGATAGGATAATCATACATTTTGAAGCTCATGTCTAAAGTTGTTTTTATGACTCAGGGTGGAGGTAATTGGTAGTATTCCTAACATAATCTGTGTGTGTGTGTGTGTGCATTCACACATGTGTTCATTGGTTGAATTATAGGCTATCCCTAATTTTTATGTAAAATACATTTAAACATTCCATATTATTGTTGCATGTGAGAAAGTCAACTTGATTATGCATGTATGTTTGGAGAAAGAGCGCAGGATAGGGATGAGCAGAGATGGACTGAGAATATTCTATCTAGAAATGAAAAAAAAATTAATTTTATTTGTGTTCTTAGATACAATCATCCAGGATATATTTCCAGTATTGTTTACATGTTCTCTTAATTATTTTACTATTCCACATGCAATATGTCTTCAAATGAAATGGAAGGTTTGCCACTTCTAGTACACCTAATGATACTTCCATCTTTCTCTCAGATATAAGTTCATGACATCTAGAGGTTTAATTAATAGTATCAAACACTTTATTGTCCACTCATTTTATAAATTAGTAGGATCAAAATGCAAGATGATCGTCAATTGCTCAATTATTTCTGACAGACAAAATGGTGACAATTTCAAGATCGTATTATTTGGAGACAGCCATTGCCAGCATGGAAGAGCCCCAAATGTTTGTTCCACCATGGATGGAAAAAGCAAAGATGTGACATATGAAAGATCTTTTACAAATATATGAAAGCATAGACATTTCAAAGTTAATTATTTGAAAGTCAATGCATTTGTAAAAATGCTGCATCATAATGTATTCTTTTAGGAACTCACATACTTCAACACTTGCTGTTTTTGCCTTTCTTTAGTGTTTCTCATATGCTCCCTGGGTGGTTTACTCTTTTTCTTCAGCACAATATTTTCACGCTGGGATCCCTGGTAGGTGGGTTGAAGACACGGATCTTAGCCCCATCAGGATCACTGGTTCCATTGCCACTTCACTCCCTTTGATGGGCAAGTCAGCAATGGCTCTCACTGAGGCGCACCATTTGCCTGGAATCTGAGGTCATGTTGTTCAGAGTTTGAGGCTCTGCTCTGGCTACAGTGTTATTTATCAATCCTGCTGTTGACCCCCTTATCCTTTTCCCTGTTTCTTAAGTTCTTGCACCTGTTTTTTTAGACCCTGAACAGTGTCTGTAAATTATTTTCATGGGTTCAATAGGATTCTATTCATGCCTGCTTTGCCTAACCTCTGACTGTTGTCCTGGCTTGGACCTCAAAACATGTTTGTGCTACTTTCCCTTTGACTCCCTTGGATGTGACCTCTGATTCCTTTGGCTGGGGCATATTATAGGTTCCCTATTGTCTAGGTGAACTTCCATCTTGATTCATTCTGGCCAAAAGCTTTTCCCAGTGTGACAGACATTTAAGAGCTGCTTCTGTGTAAAACATAGGATCTGTGTAGCTAGTTAAATAAAATATTTACCATTTACAAAAGTGGGTCATCTCAATTTTATATAATAGCCTGCACATCCTAAATAGATTTAGATAAGTACGGATTTCATACAAAGCAGAATCGTTTGCAGCATGAGTATCCATATAACCAACAGAAATCTAGCTGTTTAGTTGTTATGTACATAAGAGCACCATCAGAAACGATTACATCTGTAAGATCTAGTTGTTTTAAATTTTGCAGCTATCCTGTCCTTAGGGAAAAATAATACTTGGCAGGAAGAAGTGACGCAGTAAGGAAAGTGTGGGGAGTGTAGTATAGCAGTTAAGAGCATGGATTCTAGATCCAAACTACCTAAGTCCAAGTATGATTTTTAATCTGCTGAAGAAGAGTTTATTTTTTAATTTTATTTTTTAATTACAGTTGTCAATAAATATTATTTTGTATTAGTTTCAGGTGTGCAGAAAAGTGGTTAGACAATTATATACTTTACAAAGGGTCCCCCTCCCAATATTTCCAGTACCCACTTGACACCATGCATAGTTACTACAATATTATTAACTATATTTCCCATGCTGTACTCTATATCCCCATGACTATTTTGTAACAACCAATCTGTACTAAGTCCAAGTCTTTACTTAGGCACCCATACTTCAGCAACTTTGGGAAAGCTGCTTCATCTCTCTATTCCTATTTCCTTATCTAAACCTCATAGGGTCTTTGTGAGTATTAAATGAGATAAAAGATGTAAAATTGCTTAAATTCATGACAGAAGCAAAGTAAGTGATCAATTACTATTAAAAAGAACTAATATTTGCTGAACAGTTATTCTGAGCCAGATACTGTTCTATGCACCGTATGTGTTTTAATGCAGTTAATTCTCACAATGATCCTATTAAATTGGTACTGTAATTCCTATATTACAGATGATGCACCTTAGGCAGAGAGAAGCTAATTAACTTGTCTGTAGAGTAGAACTGAAATGTAACCTCTTCCTATGGTTCCCAAATCCAGTTTTAATTGCTTTACAATACTAACTGTTGAATAATGTTAACTGTCATTAGTAAGCCAATTTGTGTTTTTCAATTTTTGGAAAAATGATTTCTCAATTTTTGGTCTTCAGGCTGTGTTCATTACATTTGGGGCTTTACATAGCATCTTTATTACTGGATTGCTCTCTTCTCTTGCTTGTAGATCTCATGGACTTTTTCTTTGGTATCCACACATATAGATACTAAACAAATTCAAGTCTTTGAAGAAAGTCAGTGCTATTTACCCAATCCTTCCTATATAATAAAGAGGCAATATGTAAATTGACCATCACTCCAACACACAAGATGACCACCCCCATGTGGTCAAAGATGGCCACCCCCATCTGGAAACAAGATGGCCACCACAAGATGGCTGGTAGGGGAGGGCTGTTGGGGGTGATCAGGCCTGCAGGGGAGAGCAGTTGGGGGTGACTGGGCCAGCAGAGGAGGGCAGTTGGGGGAGACCAGGTCAACAGTGGAGGGAAGTTGGGGGACCAGGCCTGCAGGAGAGGGCAGTTAGGGGGAACCAGGCCTGCAGGGGAGGGCAGTTTGGAGCAACCAGGCCAGCAGAAGAGAGCAGTTAGGGGTGACTGGGCCTGCAGGGGAGGGCAGTTGGGAGGGACAAGGCCTGTAGGGGAGGACAGTTAGGGGTGACCAGGCCAGCAGGGGAGGGCAGTTGGGGGTGACCGGGACAGCAGGGGAGGGCAGTTAGGGGCAATCGGGCTGGCAGGGGAAGAGTTAGGCATCGATCAGGCTGGCAGGGGAGTGCTTAGGGGGTAATCAGGCTGGCAGGCAGGCGAGTGGTTGGGAGCCAGCAGTCCTGGATTGTGAGAGGGAAGTTGGACATCCCTCTAGGGGTCCCAGATTGGAGAGGGTGCAGGCTGGGCTGGGGGACTCACCCCCCCTGCACAAATTTTGTGCACTGGGCCTCTAGTGAAACTATAAGTCCCTTAGTAGCAGGGAACATAGGAACTCCCAGTGCTGTGCTGAGAACATTAGGGGCTCCATAGTATTTTCAGATTGACACTTATATAACTAATGACTTCAGTTTATTTTAAATACAGTGCAAGAAGTTTGAAGCTTTGTATGAATACAGATAGGCTATCCCAATGCAT
Organism: Myotis nattereri; assembly: GCF_964212035.1. Lineage (NCBI taxonomy): Eukaryota > Metazoa > Chordata > Mammalia > Chiroptera > Vespertilionidae > Myotis > Myotis nattereri. Next base: position 32,973,769 of record NC_138075.1, on the reverse strand, counting down.
TATTTAATATATCTTCTGATGAGGTTCATAGAAATTCTAGCTTTTCCTAATTACTGCTCTGGTTAAGCAATAAAGAACAAATTGATCTTTATGTAATGGCTTGAATATGAATTCAGTCATGCCTAGAATATTGTCCCAACCCTGGCTCTTATTCTGCCTCTTAGCTGCCAAAGATAGCCCCCAAATTAGATACTCTAGAATTCTGACGATCTAAATTATTCCAAACTCCCAGCATGTCCTGTTGGCACAATGAGGCACTACAAACTCATGCTATGCACTCTGATACACGCTTACTAAACTCTCTTTAATTTTCCAAAAAGTAAGTTATGCATGAATGAGTAAGTCATCTAAAAATGGAGCATTTTCACTGATACAGCACTTTAGGGTGACAAGCCAGAGAGATCTTCAGTATCATAGCACCAGAACTGGGCACTACGGTTTCTGACTTTCTCTTGCTTATGGACAACTCAGCTCGACAGTTTTTATCAGGGATAGAGAAATGTGTGTTAAACAATCTGAATTTAATAATCTTTAAGGCACTTTAGATGAATTCTACGTGTGATGACATCTTGACAATGAGGATAGGATTGAGATTTCATGTTTTTCTTAGTGAGGAGTTTTTGGGTTTTTTTTTTTTAACTTTTTATCAAACCAAAGAACAGAAGAGCAGTGGATTTTCTCTGGCAGATAAAGGGAGATTATATAAGCAATTCAAAAAGGTCAGTGAAGAAGTGTCATCTTCTATATTAAGTACCCTAGCTCCTAAATATCATTAGCCCTCTTTTGTATGTGGTAAAGACACTGTTAAGCAATATTAAAGGTCACAGTATATGTATAAGTGTAAAATGATTTACTTTAAACCAAATATAGGGTTCCTCTGTCTATTAGAAGACAAAGTATAAAATTTATTCTTAACTAGCTAGTGATTCTGAATACTTTATAAAGTTGGAGTGTGATTCCACCTACCTTTTCATAAAATAGACATTATATTATTTAGTAATAAATGTGTTTCCAAATTTAAAATATAAATTCCTGTCATCCCAAGAGAGAAAGCATAGTGAAACTTTTAAAATAACAGAATATAGTAGAGCCATTGCTAATCCTAGTAGGTAAGCTTCTTAGAATTATTATCCATAATATTGGATACCTAGAAGAAAAATGGTTAAAAGACCACAAACTCAGTCCTAGACTTTTATTGCACGTATTCAAATAGGAGTTGGTAGGTTCATAAAGACATACAAAATTTGTCCTGCAAGTGAACTTGACTAAACTGGGAAATATATTTGTCATTTGGAGAAATATAGTTATCTATACTATTCGATACCAATGGAAATTGAAATCACCAGCCAAGCCTCTTTTTATTTTAATCAAAACTGCTCTTTTTACAAACTAATAAAATAAAAGGAGTCTAAAACATTGAATATCAAGTCATTGATTTCCCAGACTAAGATTCTTATAGACAGAATTTAAAAGCGAGAATTACAAAATTAACATATTCACATTTGTGTCTTCAATTTGGGCTTTGGGACCAGACCATCTTGGAGAGAATCTCAGACTCACCACTTTCCAGTGATACGGTCTTGGGAAAAATCACTTAATCTCCTTAAACCTTAATTTTTCTCATCTGTGCAATTGGGTACTGATCCAATTTACTTCTCTGCCAACTCTGCCACATGTGAGTATATGATATGTCAATAAAGATCAGCATGGTCTCTACTATGTAGGGGGAATGCTTAAATGTTAATCCCCTTGTGATCCTCCTCCTCTCCCTTACCTATATTAGCATGATTTCCCCCCTCCGTGGCAGAAATCACAGTTGGTATTCAGTTATGATGCACAGGTCCAATGGTACTGGCTTTTTACTATCAGACTATCTTCTGACTCATTGGGGTTCTGATTGTTTGGTGCCCTTCCTGGATTAGTAGTTAAATATTCAAACTAGTTTAAGGAGAAAAAAAATGCTTTGACTCTCATAACAATACAAGACAGGAGTGGATATATCATCTGGCAGAGTTGGTTCCAGGGACTCAAGTGATATCATCTGGATCCCTTCCCTCCCCATCTGTCAATTCTGACTGTCCCTGCATTAGTGGTGAGAATGACCATATTATGCTCCAAGCCCATATAACCACAACATACAATTTACTTTAATAACTACATTGGAATGAAATTATGTCCACTTATTTGTATATCAGTATCAAGGCAGGACTCTTATTTGCCAGATTTGATTTATATGCTAATTTCTATATAGGCTGGAGTAGTGTTTGTTGATTGCGCTGACTTACAACTCCATTAAAATCACATGGAATGAAAGAAGGATGCTTATCTGAATGTTACTAAAGGGGCTTAAGTGATTCTGATAAGAAAAACACAACTAAAACAAACAAACAAACAACTTCGATGTTCACCACTCTAGCATAATCTAATACAGAGGAGTTATTCCTTGTAAGTGTGATCTGGACTACCTTTAAAAACTAGAGAAGACACATTAATTGGCTTCCTTGCTTTGTGATCATATGAATTTTATACTTCAAGTGACAATATTATCTCTGTAATTTATTTGATGAAAGCAAAGGTCACAGTGTGTATAGTTCAGTAAATTTTTAGTAATTTGAGATTGCAATAGGATTGAATGTGAATGAAAAACACATTGTTAACTTTTCTAAAATTGAACCAGTGAATGATAAATTGATTCAGACTTCAATTTTTATGAATGCTATATTTAGCAACATGTTTTAATAGAAAAAGATAAATAGGAGGGTGGATTGTATGCTTTATTGCAGCTTGGTTTCCCCCACCTGCAGAGAAATATACCTGCTCATGCTACACAGCATGAGAGGGCATGCAGACTGAGGGCTACAGGGCCAGAAGGAGAAGAACCAGACATCAAAGCACACTTATAAAGTGACCTAATGTCCTACGCTTTGTATTCAGAGACAAGTTTTATTGGCTCCAGTAGACAAACGACCAGTAGTACCTTAAACATTGTACACATTTTAGGCAACATAATAGAAAAATAAGAGTTTAAGGTTATTAAAAATATGTTTGTAGACTCTTTATTTTTCTTAGACAGCTTGTCATGAGATGTAGGGTCCATAAAAGTGGAAAAAGAATGGATGAACATTGAGAAGGGAAAGAAAGAATGACTTGGTATCATGAACCCATGAGTTCTCAAGTCATTGCCTTCTCTTCTCAGTACTCCAAATACTATCTACATGCAGCATTTGAGCAGTAACCCAAACAAAGTCTATAATATGTAAGACTGGAAAATATATTTTAGTACATAGTGTTTCAACATTGAATATTATTATACTTTATGTTGTTCATGAATTGAGCTCCTTTTTCTAACTAGGTCATAAACTCTTTTGCGAGCATGGGCTATGTTATATTTACATGTGTTTATGTGTTCCAGAGCACCCAGCAAAATATTATGACCATAACAGTTTCTTAAATAATGCCCACTGAATTACACAAATGTTATTGAAGGATTAATGCTATTAGTCAGTTGCAAAGAAATAATACAGATGTTTGAACATCATAAATGTGAATATGTAAATAAAATATGAATATAGTAGTGATATAATCCTATATAATAAAGAGACAATATGAAAATTGACCATCACTCCAACACACAAGATGGCTGCCCCCATGTGGACACAAGATGGCCAGCAGGGGAGGGTAGTTGTGGGCAATCAGGCCAGCATGGGAGGGCAGTTAGGGGTGACTGAGCTGGCAGAGAAAGGCAGTTGGGGGCACCCAGGCCTGCAGGGGAGGGCAGTTGTGGGGGACCAGGCCTGCAGGGGAGGACAGTTGGGGGGGACCAGGCCTGCAGGAGAGGGAAGTTAGGGGTGACCAGATCTGCAGGGGAGGGCAGTTGAGGGGACCAGGTCTGCAGGGGAGGGCAGTTGGGGGCGACCAGGCCTGAAGGGGAGGACAATTTGGGGCAACCAGGCTGGCATGGGAGGGCAGTTAGTGGCGACCTGGCTGGCAAGAGAGGTAAGTTAGGTTAGTAAAAAACAAAAATTACAATATTATAATGATTAATACTACCAGTACAACTGAGCTTTTGTAAATGGATTTATTTTGTTCCTCTAAGGGTCAATTATTATATTTTTATTTTATTGATTTCAGAAAAGAAGGGAGATGGAGAGAGAGATAGAAACATCAATGATGAGAGAGAATCATTGGTTGGCTGACTCCTGCATGCCCTATACTGGGGATCAAGCCCACAACCTGGGCATGAGCCCTGACCAGGAATCAAACCTTGACCTCTTGGTTCATAGGTTGACACTCAACAACTGAGCCACATCAGCCGGACTCTAAGGGTCACTTTTATGATAAATGAAATAAGGAAGTAACAGACAACACAAATGTTACATTAATTTAAACACTCATAAAATAATCGAAACCAGAAATCTTGTTCTTAATTGCTTAATTATTAAAATGGTAAACCAAGTTCCATGGGTTTACTGGCAAACCTGATATTGATTTAAAGATCCCATTTATTATACCGCCATTTCTATTAGGAAGAACATAACATACTAAAACCTGTCTTAGTGTTACAATAAAGAATTATATTTGGTCAGATTCCAGCAGAATATAAAATATTGCTAAAATTCTTCTTGCTATTAAAATGTATGCACCCTGAAGTGAGAAAAATAAAAGGAAACTGAATCAAGGAAGATGTGGCACACATGAAAATATACAGCTTGGTAGAATACTAAATTTTACATCTTCTAAGTATGTGGAAAATTATAATCATTACTAGAGGCCCGATGCATGAAAATTCATGCAAGAGTAGGCCTTCCTTCTCCCAGCTGCTGGCACCGGCTTCCATCTGGCCCTGACTTCATCAGGAAAGACATCCGGAATGATGTCCCAAAGACGTCTGGTCTAATTAGCATATTGCCCTTTTATTATTATAGACTAGAGGCCCAGTGCACAAAAATTTGTGCACTCGGGGGGAAGGGAGGGTCCCTCAGCCCAGCCTGTGCCCTCTCGCAGTCTGGGACCCCACAGGGGATGACCACCTGCTGGCTTATGCCCGCTCCCTGGGGGATCGGGACTAAGATGGCAATCAGACATCCCTCTGGCAGCCCAGCAGCCCTCGGGAGATGTCCACTTGCCAGCAGGGAGCAGGCCTAAACTGCAGTCAGACATCCTTAGCGCTGCTGAGGAGGCAGGAGAGGCTCCCACCACCACCGCTGTACTGGCAGCCATCAGCCTGGCTTGTGACTGAACAGAGCTCCTCCAATGTGAGAGCGCCCTGACCACCAGGGGGCAGCTCCTGCATTGAGCGTCTGCCCCCTGGTGGTCAGTGTGTGTCATAGTGACCAGTCATTCCCAGTCTTTCTACAGTTAGGGTCAGTTTGCATATTACCCTTTTACTATATAGGATAGAGGCCTGGTGCACGGGAGGGGGCTGGCTGGTTTGCCCTGAAGGGTGTCCTGGATCAGGGTGGGGGTCCCGCTTGGGTGAGTGGCCAGCCTGGATGAGGGGATGATGGCTGTTTGCAGCTGGTCACACCCCCTTCACGGTGGGGGTCCCCACTGGGGTGCCTGGCCAGTCTGGGTGAGGGGCTGAGGGCTGTTTTCAGGCTGGCGGGTGACTGAAGCTCCTAACCTCTCCTTTTATTCTTTTCTTTTTATTCTGGTATTTATTTACCTTCTATGGCTGTCACTGGAGCTGAGAGCCGGCTTTAGCTCTGAGGCTCAGCTCCAGCTCTGAGACCTTGGCTGCTGAAAGCAGGTATCTGGGTTTGTTTGGGTTCTATAATTGAAACTCTGTTGCAACTCCAGCTCTGATGGCTGAAAGCAGGTTTCTGGGGTTTGTTTAGTTTCTATAGTTGCAACATTGTTTCTTAGACTGCAGCTCAGAGGCCAGCAGCGGCAGGTGGGGAACCTTGGCTTCCTCCTTCACTGGAGCAAGCAAGCCAGCCTCCTGTTTGCTTCAGCTGCCTGGCTGCTGGCTGCCATCTTGGTTGGCAGTTAATTTGCATGTCTCTCTAATTAGCCAATGGGAAGGGTAGCAATGTTATGGTTAATTACCATGTTTCTCTATTATTAGATAGGATATGGGACTCAAGAAAGTTATTTATTCTAATTTCATTGATTTGTTATTTGTGGGTTTGAGTTTTTCTGGTATTAAAAGTAAAACACAAAAAAATTATTTCTGATGTGCTGCAGTAGAGTTGCATAATCATGTACTGGTATCATTCCATGGGTTTACAGCATCCACATTGTGGGAATCATAGCAATAGCAACAACCTCTATATTATTGAAATTGTAAGTCTCTAGTGCCATGGCTCCACTCAAACCAATATGAGGAAATTTATTTTACTTTATTATTTTAAAGATGTATTTTATTGGTTTTAGAGATGAATGCAAAGGGAGATAGAAACATCAATGATGAGAGAGGAGCATTGATTGGCTGCCTCCTGCACACCCCCTATTGGAGATTGAACCCACAACCCAAGCAAGTTCCTTGACCTGGAATCAAACTGTGACCTCCTGGTTTATTGCTCAGCCATTGAGTCACACCAGCAGGTCTATTTTACTTTATTTTTAAAATAGATACATAATTCTTTAGAATAACCCATTGACCAATAATGTCCATCTTTAGGCTTTATTCAGTGTTAATCTATGGTTTTGTATTTTTAAGACTCATCAGATGTAGACTGTATTGTGTGCTCAATACAGCACCTCCAAAAGTTCCTCCCAACCCTCTCCATCCTGGATCCAGGTCCTAAACATAGTAGCAGGGGTTGGCAAAGTTGTTGATGCGTGAAATCTTTATCATCATCATCATCATCATCATCATCATCATCATCATCATCAGTATTCTTTACCTCTTTATAAATCTTTCTTGGTCCTCAAATTGGCTGTACTCAAAGGAGAGTGGTTGCAAGAGAGATGGGAAAAGAGTAATTAAACAATGATCCCACTTGAGAAGACCTCAGAGTTTAAATTTATTATAAGTATCCAAATGCATAGAACTTAATGAAATCTTAGTATGAGTTAATTGTTTCATTATACATAAAAGTCCTCAGGATCTCCAGTGGGGGATGTTGGTTTACTCCCAGGCTTAAGAGCACATGAAAGTTATATAAAGATTAAAAATAATAATGTGGTTTTTATACTGCTTTTTTTTTTTTAATCTGGAAAAGCATCCTCTTAAGATTCTTCCTGGCCAGTCTGTCTCATTCAACCCCTCTACCACCACTGTAATCACACATTCATCCTTCAAATTTGTCAGGTGCTATCTCTTCCATGCAGCCATTCTTAGCTTCACCTTACATTCTCCTATGCTATGCTTCCATTTGCCATAGCCTTTATAAGTATATAATTAACTTATTCTATCCGTCTTTCTTCCAATTAGTCTGAAAGCTCTTTGAGGGAAATAATCTTTGCTTTCTCTTTTTAGCTCCTGTTCTGAACTAATCAGAGCTCCCAAAATGCAAATTATTAGAGATGGGTCTAGAACTGTGGTTCCCAAATACCTGTTCTCAGTTTAGTGCTGGATTGAGAGGAATTAACTTGGAGGGATTTTTAGAAAGATGAATTTCTAGGCCCTATCTTTAGATATTCTAATTTAGAAGGTTGAAATTATGTACAGATTATATAATTTTAAAAGATATCTCAGCTTTTAGTCCCTGAAATTATATTGGTGGAACAGATGTCCTGAAAATTTCTGTCCTGGATACCCCACATTCAAACTCAAAATAAAAAATATATTTAGCTAAAGTTAACTTGTGTGGGAGGTTGGGTGATGGGAGGTATTCTGGAAATCCAAAATCCCCTTATCTCATAAACTTTATCCTTCTCTCCTGAAATAGGTCAGAGCAAGAGTAACCAGAGCAGATATGGATGTGCTCAATAGAGACAAATCTTCTCCCAAATATTTTCATTGTCAGTAGTTGATAACATTTCTAAGTTCAATACTTATATTTTAAAAACTCCTAAGTCAAATGGCTTAATGTCTATTTTTAATTTTACTTTATCAAATAAAAAATTTCTATTTATAATTTATCACATTTATTCTTAACGTTATTATTAAAATTAAGGTGATTATCGACACAAGTAATTTTTCTTGAAGTTATCTATTATAACAGTTTCTATCTGGGATCATTTTCCTTCTGCCTGACAAACAATTTTCATTTTGAGTCTCCTGCTGACACACACTGTTTTTGTTTGATTGTTTTGTTTTTTGGTCTGAAAATATCTGTTTTGCTTTCATTATTTAAGGGTATACTCAGTGGGTAGAGAATTTTAGCTCGTCAGTTACTTTTTATTAGCCTGAGGGTATTTTTCTATTGTCTTCTGCTTTCCAAGAACTCAGTTGTCAGTCTGTCACACCTTTGTGGGCAACTTCTGTTTTCTTCTGGTTGCTTTTCAGATCTCTCAGTGTCTAGTTTTTAAAAGTTTCATCCCCGATAAACTCAGGACTCAGACCCAAGCACCCTGCATCTCTTACTTGTATCTGAGCTTTCTTTGCTGCGTGGGCTTTGTCCCTGAGGCAATTCAGCTCTAGCTCACCTCAGAGATGCAGGTCTCTTCCTGTGCTCAGCCGGACAATGTTTCAGTCGCTAGTTAGGTCGCTGGACTTTTTAAAAGGCGCCTTTTCATTAAGCCTTTTAGTTTCATCAGGAAAATTGACTCTACTTATTAGGACTGTCATGATCAAATGCTTTGATAACATGTTATTATTTATGAGTGGTTATTTTTCATTTTATGTTGGTTTATAGTTTTTAATCCTTATTTTTTCTTATTTGATTGAATTATTATTCATTTTTTTCATTTTTTAATTTGAGTTTTATTAATTTTTATTGCATTAATTATTGTATTCCTTTTCTTACTACTCATTATCAAACACATTTCTTCACTAGTATATGAAATTAAGATTTCCAAAATATATCCAATCAGTATGTTTCTGCTAATAAATTTCACTTCTTAAAGGTGAAGGGATTAAGTTACAAAATAGTCATGGGGATGTAAAGTATAGCATAGAAAGTAGTCAATAATATTGTGATTCCAAGTGGGTACTGGAAATATTGGGTGAAACACTTTATAAAGTGTATGATTTGTCTAACCACTATGCTGAAAACCTGAAATAATACAAAATAATATGAAAAGTAAACTGTAATTGAAAAATAAAAAAGAATCTGCTAAGATACTGAACCAGATCACTTTTGAGATATTTTCTAATAGAATAGTCTATGTAAATTATTATTAACTAGAGGCCTGGTGCCAAGGTTCGTGCACCAGTGGGGTACCTCAGCATGGCCTGTGCACTCTCGCAATCTAGGACCCCTTAGGGGATGTAGGACTGCCAGTTTCGGCCTGATATCCACAGGCCAGGCCAAGGGACCCCACTGGTGCACGAATTCAGGCACCAGGCCTCTAGTATGCATATAAGATCTTTGGTTAATCTCTTCCCGCCCTCCCACCACCCCCCCTTCCCTCTGAGATTCATCAGTCTGTTCCATGTTTCCATGCCTATGCTCCCTGGTGGTCAGGTCAGTGTGCGTCATAGCTATCAGTTGAACGGTTGAACGAACAGTCACTAAGGCATATATATATATATATATATATATATATATAATAGTTTAATGTTATTTCACTAACACCTTAATGTTGTTTTATTTTAAATAAAATAGAATTATAAGTGGGGCCACTCGCACAGGTTAGAATGTTCTGAGTCCCCTTGTGCAATCAACATGTAAATTGCATGTGTGTCCCTTATTTAGAACATGGAGCTTACTTATATAGTTTCAAAGGATTACAAATATTAATGATGGTTGTATCTTTAGTTTTATGAAATTGTTAGTTATACCTATGATTTACTTAAAGCTTAGACTTTGAAGATACTAGGATCCTGGTGTCTAATTTATTTCTGTGGGAAGCCTCTTGGCTTGATGATGATATATTTTCTGATGCAATTCCCGGAATGTGTTCTGGAAAAAACAGGAGCCTATATGGACTTGTTTTTTTAATTGGTAAATTCTATTTATTGATAAACATTGATCTATTACATGTATGTTTATATTTGTACATTCTCTGCATGCTTATATAAATTATATATTGAGGAAAATCTGAAATCTTAAAACTAATAACTGAATTTTAAATACACAATAAAGTGCCAAAGTCAAAAAACAAAACAAAAGCAAAGTGACTTGTCTAAAATGTCAGAATGGACTGTTCTCTGTTGCTCTGGTTCTACTTGTCCCATCCTGCATTTCGGCCAGTTCTCCATCATGTATTTTCTTCCTTCTTCATCATAACTATCCACTCTTCTTCCATAGCTGTTCCCTTCCCATTATCCTTATCCTCTTCCCGTTTCATTTCTTCTTATATCCTAGCAATATTTTACTGACTTGAACACCTCATTCTCCTAGGTTTCTCTGTTTAACCCAAAGTTTCTAAGTCATCACAACTCTACCCTCCAAAGTTACTACCCTATCCATCCTGGGCAGAAGCTCTTTCCCCACAACCTCATCCTTGATTAGACAATGCTGCACCTCTTTGACATCATGTCACCCAGTATACAAGGATATTAACATTATAGAAATAGGACTTAATACAATAGTATTCCAGAATAATTCATCAGTTCTCATGTAGGTTTATGATGTCCAGATTTGTCATGTGTTTAGTGTTTGGATATTATATTATATCAATTTATGTTTAGACAACATCAACCTGACATCTGTTAAACTTGCAGATCAGCAAATTTGTAGAGCCTGAACATTTTTACTTATTGAAAAAAATATGACATTCTATTTACAATTTACCTTTAGAGGAACCACTAGCTTTCTTGTAATTAATGTATATTACATAAGAGTGATAATAGTCTCATCATGGGAGTTTTATAACTTAGCAACTTGATCTTTTTATAACGTTGTGTTCCCTTTCATCTATGACCCACCAGGGAGCCATATCCTTATTTTATATACCAGTTTCTTATGTCTCAGCACTTGAATAATTTCTGTATTTTCCCAGTAGGGTTGCTTCACCTTGATCCATTTTCTTTTCTATTTTTCCCTGCTGTTCTTTCATATTTCTTTAAACCCATTGTGTTTTCTCCCTTGAGGCTGCTTTTTTAGATTGTTTCTTACTGACTATTCAACTTTCTATGAAAGTGCAGAGAAGTCCCTGGCCAAATATTTAAAAATTTATTAAAATAAATAAATAAAACAAATCTGAAACAAACAAATAATTCCAAGCTTACCTCCTTCTAACATCTGAGCAAGGTCTTTATAAGGCAATGGTAAAATCCCTACCTTGCCCATGAGCACACGAAAATCATAAAAACCTAGAAGCAGCGATTTAAATGGGAAGTGTGGTTCTTCTCTTAAAATTCTTTTTCTCCCAGTTCCACATTCATAGACATGAGATGTGAACCTCCAATTCATTTACGTGATCTTATTCTCACATTTTGGACTTATAAGAAACTCACAGACTAATTTGACAGACGTTACATGTTTTGCTTACACTATATTCTACAACTTTTGAATTAGTTGTCAACATTTAAAATGTTGGAGATTTGCATGAAGTTTTGGACTTATAGTTCTTTATTAAAATGTATGAGGACTGTGCTGTTGGACCTGTATTTTGACATGGCGATATAATTCACTGTAGTTGCATAGCAGCTACCTCCTTCATGTGAGACAGAAATCTAGATCTGCATAGTCTTCACATCTCACCACTATGTTTTGCTCTGCCTGCTCCACAAAATCCTGTTACCTGGCTAGCTCCTAAAGCATTTAAGGTTGTACCATTTCCTTAGAGATCAGACTCCAATGATGACACATGCAATTTCAATGAGTAAAGAACCAATGAAAACAAATTATCATCATAACTTTCATTCAGGTTCTTATAATTTAAAACAGATGAGGCAGGCAGTGTCTAAATACACCTATTATTTTCTACTAGCCCATACAATCTCCCCCTAAGCAAAACACTTAGGATTATTTTAAATTATCATACAAACCAAAATATTATCAGTGTAAACTAGACCACTCTCAATAATTTGTTAGGACTACAATTGTATAATAAGACTGTTCTGGTAAAACTATAACATATTCTTATCCTACTTGTATTCATGGAAAGTATCCTCTTTATCTATGAGCTTAAAAATATATCTGTAACTTTATCTTCTCACTTAAATTTCCAGCTACCTATAGCTTCTACTCAAAATGTTCATTCACTTATTTATTATTTCAATAAATATTATGTGCTATGCTTTATTCTATGTTCTGGGGATAAGATTGGAAACACAGCAAACAAATTCTCTACCCATATAGAACTTATATTCCATTCACAAATAAAGATGCAATGCAATATCATAGGGATAAAAATCTGTGAATGAAAATAAAATAAGATCAGGAATGGAGGGTGATATGAAGGTTCTATTTTATATAGAGTTGTTAAGAAAGACCTCACTGAGCAGGGGATATTGGAACAGACTCCCGAAAGAAATGGGAAAATAAACCCTTCAAATGTCTGGGGATAGCATTTGGAGGCAGCAGCTAACATTGATACCCTGAGAGTGCTTGACATCTTCAAAGAAGAGCAGGTGGCCCAGTGAGGCTACCACAGAAAGGTAAGGGGAACAAGTATTAGAGGCCAAAGATGTATTGAACAAGATCAAATAAATAGAAGATTATAAGAATAAAACTCGGTTATCTACCTCTTGAGACTTCTCCTTGTCCTGACAGAAAGTATGAGGAAAGCATCAAGAATAATTAGGCCAAAACACCATCACATTTGGATCATCCCAGTGCTTTGGGCACTGGCCTCCGTAAGTCAGACCTTCTGGTGCTGAATTCTAGACCTCATGCGTCCTCCGACTTCTCCTTTTGCTCCAAGCAACCCGGGTCCCAGACCTCTGTCTCCTTCCTAAGCACTCATAACTACACAGGCTCCCCAATCTCTCAATCAAGTTTTTGATCTTCTAATCCTTAGTTGGACCCTAACCTCTGGACCTTGCATATGGTTGTGTTCTGTCCTAGTTTCCAGCTTCTTGATCTCTGGCTGAACCTTCAATCTTCAGCCTCTTCTCCTTCTTAGTGCCTTTCTCGATTCTTACTTTGAAATAACAGTTTTACGTTTGCTATTTGGCCCTGATCCTGATACCACAGTTTAATCTCTGGTGCCACGAACCCATATTGTATAACTAACTGACTTCATTGAAGTGAATAATTAAACCAAAGCGAATAATGCCCGAAAGACAACTTCTCCCAATGTTGTGTCTGCACCTGATACCTAGAGAGGTCATGTTGGCTTCTTGCCAATATAAACCAACATCAAAAAGATCTTTAAAGTTTCCCTTTCTTCACATAAAATGGGTAATTTAATTTTGCTTTGTATACTCTGCTTTGCTACTCACAAGAAAATGTTTCAGGTCAACGTCATGACTTATCCCTACGCCACAAAACAGTGTTTATCTCATAGCCTCATGTCTTAGCCATGTAGAAAATTATATTTTGGGGTCACACTGAGGTAACTGGATGTGACTACATGATGGTCCCAGCAAATCAACTCCTAAGCACATCAGTAAACCATCCGGAGCATATCAGTTGAGAGCTCTTCTGTGCAGGCAGATTTTTTGTTTGTTTTTGTTCTTTGTGAATCCTCGCCTGAAATATGTTTTTCCATTGCGTTTTCAGAGAGGGAGTGGAAGAGAAGGAGGTGGGGGAGAGAGAGAGAAAAACATCAATGTGAGAGAAACACACATCTATTGGTTGCCTCCCTCATGTGCCCTGGCTGGGGGTGGGTGAAAGCCCACAACCCAGGCACATGCCCTTGACAGGGAATTTAACGTGTGACCCTTCAGTGTGGGCCCTGACACTCTAACCATTTAGCCACAGTGGCCAGAGCCAGGTAGGGTTTTTTTTTTTTTCCTCTCTAGAATTAGCTTTGTTATGTCTAATTCTATTAATTACAAATATTTCTACATATACCATAATAACAAAATGACAACCCCAGCTATACTTCAGTTACATTTTTGAAATTCTCAAGACTAAAGAGAGTAAAAATTACCATACCACTAATATATCTTATATATACCACTAAAATACTTAATATACTTTACCTTTCAGAAATATAAAAACTTATTCAAATGAGACCAATATGAACAATAATATATTTTAGAATTAGTTCACATTTCAGAGCTTTGAAAATATATTGTTTTCTTATTTACTTCATTTTTCTCTAATATTATCAAGCCTAAAGTTTTTCATAATATGAATCTTATTCCAGATTATTTTCATTTTCAGTTTTATATTTCCAAAATAAGAATGCACATTTTATTTTTTCGTATTTCAAGAGACACCTACTTACCACCTATGTTATGCTATGATCTTTTTTTGGGGAAAGTAAGAAGAAAAAGACATAAATCCTTGCTCAAGTTGTTCATGGTTTAGAGGAGGAAACTGGTAAGGAAACCAGTAGCTATGGTATATGCGCTACTTACAACATCAGATGTGGATATAAAGAAACAGAAGTAAGTAGGGAAGAGTGGTCAACTTTATTCAGGTGGTAGGAGATAAGGCAAGTGTGATCCCAAATCCCCAGATCAAGAAGAGGCAAAACATCGAAGATACCTAGAATATCTGCAAATTCTGTGTCTTCAAAAGTAATGTCCAATCCTTATTGTGTAAAGTACATCACACTTGGCATTGATAATCCCACATATATTCCTATGCCTATTCTAGACTGAATCATTGTGGCATCTAAGTCGTAATCTTTTCTCACCATAGAAAATAATTCTCAATTCATAGTGGGCAGCATGTGCATCTATGGCTATGAGAAAATGCTGATCACTTCCATTGCCTTGAAGGCGCCAATTTATCCAGTGTCATTGATGTACTGTAATAGATGATGGAGCTCCTAATGATTTTATAGAGGGAATGAAGCCAAAGCTTTTGGGACACCAACATCTTATTACCCATCTCAGCAGCATCGCATTGGAAGAACATCAATTACATTACATGCTGAACAAAAATGTATTCAGAACGTTTAGGCAGCTCCTCTGCATTTAACTTTGTCCTTGCAGGTGGCATGAGTGAGTATGTTGGCAGTTATACTGCCTGTCCTGAAAATGCCTAAATTAGTTGCTGCTTTTGCCCCTGCTAATATAGATTATTCATTTGAATCCCTGGATATGAGGAAAATGGTAATGTTAGAGGTCTGATAAAATTCTAAACCAGGTCATTGTGATCTAACTTCTTTCTATTTAATACCTCTTAGCAACTTAAATTATATGTAATGTATTGCTTTATTTCCCCCCAACAAACCATTGGGTATGACTAGAAAAGATTGGTGAAAGAGGTATCACTTCTAGTTCTGATATAAATAATTTTATTACATATTATAAGTGTTATAAATTAGGTTTGTTTTTAGTTATTTTCTTAATTATATATTTTATAAATAATTTGTGATATTTTGAAAAATAAAGGTAATTGAAACAAATTAAAAAACAACTTGATAATGACTATTATGGAGCAGTAAACACGAGGTCCTGTATTGGATTTTCTATTCATTACCTTTTTTTTTTTTCTTTCTACATGTTCTCTCAGGGTAATATCTTCTATGACCATGATTTCAATTCAAGCCCAGAATTATCAGTCCTGGATTTTAGGCTCCTATTTTAGGTGAGACATTTGTTTTCACCTGGATGTTCTCAATACATTTATTCTCCTAATTGCAGAAATGTTCTCATTATTTGTCCTATATTTTTTGTATCTTGGTCTCTCCCCATATGCCCTATGGCCATTCAGTTTGCCAAGTCAGAAACTTGTGAGTCATAATAGACCCGTTCTCTGCCTCTCCATTTCTTCACTATCCAAGAGTTTTCAAAGTCATATGATTTTGATTTTAGGAATATTTCTTTCTTCCATATCTTCTTTCCCATTCTCACTGCTATTAGCCTGGTTCTGGCACTGACGATCTCTCTCTAAATCACGAGAATGACTCTTGGCTGAAATCTTCAATGCCTAGTTTAGATCACTTTATTCTCATGTTTACAATGGCTAGAGAATATTCCTGTGTTTAGCAGATGATATGAAGTTAAGGGTTTCGGTCATATTTTGGGGTAAAACATTTTAGAGATTTGGTAATTTGAAGTTCTGAGGGTAAATTAGAGCAACTGACTAATTTTATGAGAGCAGGTAACCTAATAAACATTAATAGTTAAGGTCCAAAACCAGAAGAAAATAATAAAGACAATGGAAATATTAGAGAGCCAAACTTTTAATATCATTTCAGTGTATAATTGAGTTTGCCCTAATCTGGACAGTAAGTCTCTACATTCTTTTTTTCGATAGAGTGTATGAGTGCATCCATCCAAGATTAGGTTAAGTTAGCCACTTGCTTCAAAGTACACCAAAAATCCTTAGGATGGAAGGAAACATTGGGCCACTTATACCTAGAAGGCTCTTATAATTGCCTGTTGCATTTTGTCATTTGTCTCACCTGATATGTTAGCTTCACAATTCATATCAGATGGACCTTCAATTGGTGAAGTGGGAGGCAAGGAGAACAGAGTAGTGCCAGGTACATGTTCACTTGATGAGAATTTGAAACAGAAAACATCTGTGCAGTGTGGTCTCAACTCTCATGGGAAAACTGTGAAAACGATACTGTTAAAGCTGTCATGAAGCAAAACAGAAATACAGTAACTCGAAGTACTTAAGTTAGACACCTCTCTCTTCAAAACCCACCGCATTACAGTCTGCAAAGGATTAGAAAAGCGAACATTATTGTTACAGTTAATCACTTGACACAAACTTCTGAGTTCCCTTAGTATTTAAGAGCTATGTGTTATACTCCACTGGACCCGCCATTATCACACCTAATCTGGAAACATAGTTAACTGAACAGCAGCTCCAAATCAGCACTATTTCTGTAAGAGCAGCACCCTATCTCTCCTACTCTAGAAGATACATGCTTTAATAAGAGAAACCAAGAGCATATGGAACTCTTTGTTTTGCAAAGAACCTGATATTGTGGAAAGCAATAAGCAATGTATTACCTGCTTCTAGTGCCTGTTTCACAGTAAGGTGTCTAGCTCAAATGAAATGCTTATTCAAAACAATCACTTGTGATATTGCTACACCTTTGTCCTTAGACAGAGAAAAGAAGAAACTATTAATGATGTTGAAATAACACAGAGGTGTAAAGAAAGGCATTTTCTATCAGATTTTTAAAAAGCTAGTACCAATCAAATAGAAGATCTTTGCAGGATACACGCATCTAAACACTTACAGAAACTATTTAAGTTTTCAATTAAATGTATCTACAGAGTAAGCGTAAGTCTTCACACTTTTCACTCGACTGATTTATTCAAGTTGAAAAATTTCTAGCACTGTGTTAATTGCATTGTTTAACTTGTGAGCATACAATAACTTTCAACACAGGTCAAAGCAAGCAGCCTGATGGCCGCCCCCCTTTTCTTTAAACTTTTTTAAAAATAGAATTTTTATTGATTACACAGAAGCAGGGAGAGGGAGAGGGAGAAAGAAGTCAATGCTGAGAGAGAATCTTTGATTGGCCACCTTCTGCATGCCCCACACTGGGGACTGAGCACACAACCCAGGCATGTGCCCTGACTGGGAATTGAACTATGACCTCCTGGTTCTTTGGTCAATGTTCAACCACTGAGCCACACTGGCTGCCCCTTTTGTCCTAAGAGGCAAGGCCCTGCCACTGCCACCTCCTGAGATTCAAACCCACAGTTATTTTATCCTGGTGACCCCTTCTCTACCCCTGCATGAGTCCTGGACTCCACCAGGTCACCTCCCACCACCCCAGCTGGCAGGTCTGCCCAGCCCAGACTCCCCTCTCCTCAGCTTACAGCAGAATCACTGCTATGATCAGGCAGTTGCCTTCCTCCCACCCACCCACTCCTCCTGCCTTTTCCAGGGAACATACTTATCAGGAAAGCATCTTTCTCTCCTATTTGCCCAGTTTGTATAGTTCAAAGTTTGTTCTTATTTTAAGTAATAATTATAGGCAGAGTTATTATTTTTAAAATATGCATTTACAAAGGTGCGTTAAATTTCAGGGACTCAGATTCAGCTGAATTCTTAATTAAGAACCCCTTCTTGCCAGCCAAGGTGGCTCAGTTGGTTGAGCATCGTCCTGTGTACCAAAAGGCTGTGGGTTCTATCCTTGGTTGGGGCATGTATGGGAAGCACACATTGATATTTATCTCATACAACTATGTCTCTCTCTTTCTCTCCTCTCTCTCTCTCTCTCTCTCTCTCTCTCTCTCTCTCTCTCTCTCTCTCTTTCTCTCTCTCTCTCTCTCATCAATAAAAAAAAATATCCTCAGGTGAGGCTTAAAAAAAAAAAGAATCCCTTCTATAAGGAAGAAGCATAGAAAAGATTTCAGTAAAAGAAAAGTAGCATGTTAAAAAACAAACAAACAAAAAACCCCACAGGTCAACCAATTGCACTTTATAAAACATTCAGTTTTCAAATTATTTTAATAACAGTAACACAAGTACTATTATTAGCCTTCATACTGTGTCTGGCTGCAATGGTTTCAAGCAATCTCATGAGTTTTATTGGTACCAATCTACTTTATTCCTGCTTTAACTCTGTTAATACAATTTTAATTTAAATCTAAATACCCTAAAGTTGGGCATTGAAAATTATTCTTAAAAAAGCACAAATAAGTACAAGGACAGCTCTTCAAAATAAGCTTGGAAAGTACTGACCAGTGCCAAATACCTAGACCCAGTCACTGCCCTTAGCTTCAGATTCTAGGGTCTGACTTGGATGTGGTTCCTTTGAGTCATCAGGTTGTTCACACAGACACTGAGATTCCTTTTTTGCTTGTGAAAGTTAGTTCTGGCTGGTCTCTATATTCCAGAATAGATGCCTGGACATTTACCTTTTGGCTGCCCGTGGAGGGATCTCTTATTGCTTCTAGGCCCCCATTGGTCAGCCCATGCTTCTTCTCTCCTTCCAGAGATCCCCCACACAAGGCACCGCACAAATCCAAGGCCCTAACTCATTCTCCACAACTCTTCATTCCAGTAGGAAAGTGCAAGTATCCTATTTGAAGTTCATGTTTTTCGTCTTAACTGGTTTAGGATTATCTTTGTAAACAGATGAACCTATTCTAAAATCCAAGTAAATATGGGGGTTCAATTAATTGTTTGTCCAGCCTGAATGAAGATGTCCTTCTTGAAGTACAGAACTAGAAATTTTATAGGTTAATTCATGTGGCTTCCTTCCTTTGGATGGTTGAAGGATATACTGATGATAGCACGTGAGCTGCATGCCTATGTTTTACACATTCACATTCCTTTTCAACTAACTCCCTTTAGCCTCTAGGAGAATCAGAGGCACTTCTTAAGATAGAGGCCTTGGAAAGGGGTGTTGATATAAGGAAGGCAAGAGATAGTATTCTCAGTTAATATATCTTAGTACCTGCTACCAGGCCTAAGCAGAAGCAAGATTAAAGCAGGGGTATTTATGAGTTCTCTGACAATGGAAGGATGAGGGCTGTTTCCAGCAGGTCTCAGCCTATCAGTAACCAATGTTGTGGCTGCACCAGCCCTTGTGATTGTTTTTGTTGTTGTTAATCCTCCCTGGAGGATATTTTTCCATTGATATTAGAGAAAGTGGAAGAGAAGGGGGAGAGACAGAGAGAGAGAGAAACATGTGAGAGAGACACATCGATTGGCTGCCTCCCACACACGCCCCAACCCGGGCCAGTAATTGAGCCTGCAACCGAGGTACATGCCCTTGACCGGAATCAAACCCCAGACTCTGCAGTCTGTGGGGTGACACTCTACCCAGTGAGTCAAACTGGCTAGGGCAGCCTTTGCGATTTTTATTATGATTGCAAGACGCCCTTAGCAATAACATTAGAAAATTTGTTTTAAAAAAGTGTATCACTATAAGTCCTGGAAATTACAGGGTACACCTGAGGCCACGAGGGAGCTGGGAGAAGGGGAGAGGGAGCTGTGGCAGGCCTAGGGTTCTGATTTTGTTAGCATTGAGGGTAGGGGCCTAGAATTTTACTGGCTAACTTTTTTTTTTTTTTTTTTTTTTTTTTTTGTAAATTTAAAACATAAAAGCAGAAATTTAAAGTACAGGAAGAGAAAAACCAAGCAGTCCAAATGGTGAGTCATCACAATGTCTTTGATCTCTAAGACAAAGGAGATTGGGGATGTAGGTGGGATGGAGATGGGAGTGGGATAGCATGGCTCTTTATCTAGTCCTGTGGCTGGCAAGGTGCTCATTCAAGATAGCCATCTTTAAGTATATTTCTAAGCAATCAAAGCTTAAGTCAGACACTTGCATTGCAAAAAATAAAATTAAAAAAAGAAATAAAAATCAACTGTTAAGGCTTATAGTACAAGATCAAAGGAAAAACTAAAATAAGAGTAGATGAAAATTATAGTGCAAGGTTCACTAAGAAACAATAAATCCG
This sequence comes from Myotis nattereri, assembly GCF_964212035.1. Lineage (NCBI taxonomy): Eukaryota > Metazoa > Chordata > Mammalia > Chiroptera > Vespertilionidae > Myotis > Myotis nattereri. The sequence goes on along the minus strand of NC_138075.1, from coordinate 32,953,323 downwards.
ATTTAGACACAGGTTTTAGTGCCAGTTCAGGATCCCAGAAAGAAAAAATAGTTAGTACCCTACATAACTCTCTTGGAAGTAAATCCCTCAGAATATATTCCAAATCTGCCTGATAATTTTTAATTTAGTTCTAGACTTATCAGGGCCAGGCTGCTGGTGCTCAGCGATGGAAACAGGCTAGGTACTAGGTATGGGATTAATATTAATTGGTCCTCACAGGGATTAAATTATTAAACTTGAACTCAGCCTGGATGGGTGAGGCCGGTAGCAGGAGCTAGTTAGACCTGGATGATCTGCCAGTGGATTAAGTAGAAGGCAGTGTGGTCTGAACTTGGGTGATTAGGAGGAGGGTGAGAGACATTCCTGAGGTGGCCAGACAGGACTTAACAACTCTAAGTGTGTGTTAGTGTGGGGGTGGGGAGAAAGAAAGAGAGAGAGAGAGAATGTGTTGTGAGTGTGTGTGTGAGTGTGTATGTAAGAGTGTGTGTTGTGTAGGTGAGAGTGTATGCTGTGTGTGTGAGAGTGTTGTGAGTGCTTGTTGTTTGTGTGAGAGTTTGTTGTGTGAGTATTGTAAGAGAGAGTGTATGTTGTGTATGAAGAGAGAGAGAGTGGTGTGTGTGTGTGTGTGTGTGTGTGTGTGTGTGTGTGTGTGTGTAAGAGAGAGGGTGTGTGTGTATGTGAGTGCCGGGAGCCGGTCCATCCTTGCTGTTTCAAGGGACCTGGCATATATGGCATATTGTTCTTGATATGTTTGCTCACCTTCTTGGCACTATGTGTTTTAACCAAGGTCACCTCTCTGAGAAAGGTTGTTTCCCCAGGTAGGGATTTTCCCCTGAAGTTAGGGAGGGAATAAAACCTCTTAACTAAGTGCCAGGCGGGTAATTAATCACTTTAACTATGAACAATCATCCTTAAGCTACATAATCTTTACTCCCTGGAATGGAGATAAGAAACGCCCTAACCTTTGGAATAGAGATTGATAGGATTGGAATAAACTGGTATAAATACAGATGTAACAAGACAGAACTTAGAAGACAGAACCTACACAGAACCTAGAGACAGAAGAACTTCGCTGGAGAGAACATGGCAAAAGATCCTGGACAGAAACTGGCAACAGAACCTAGAGACAGAACCTAGCGAGAGAACATGGCAAAAGATCCTGGACTGAACCTGACTATAGAACATGGCAAGAGAACCTGACTAGAACCTGGACAGAACCTGGCTGGAGATCCTAACCAGAACTTCGCTGGAGATCCTGACCAGAACTTGGCTAGAGATCCTGGCTAGGCTGCTGATCAACTGAACACTGTCTCCATGTCATTCCTTCTTTGCTGACTCCGTCCACACCTTTGGGGACCCCTAGACCCGCTGGGGTTGGACCCCAGCATGTGAGAACGTGTGAGAGTTTTGTGTGTGACTGTTGTGTGTAAGAGTGTATGTTGTGTGTGTGAGAGTGACTGTGGAGGGAGAGTGTCTGAGTGTGTATTTGTGAGTGAATGCATTTGTAGGCAGTTAAGAAGGAATCCCTCCTAGTGCTTAGCAGCCAGAGCTCTCTTGCCAGGAGCTAATTTTCCAGATGCCCCACAGTCTGGTGCCAATAGCCGCCTCTCCCCACCTGCAGGGCTTGGCCACCTCTCTAGGATCCCCTTTCCACACACGAACCACAGAGAAACCCAGAATAGGAGCAGGAAGCTGCCTCAGATTTGGACTTGGCTGCAGAGGGCTGGGTGCCCTGTGGTTCTGCTAGTTGTTAACCTGCTTCCTCCTCTCCAACCGCTGCCTCTCACCTTGCTCCACTCATGTTTAACATTCATCTGCTGTTCCCAGGCTGTGTGGCCGGTGGCTTCTGTGGCTGCACACGGGTGCTGGCCTGTGGCCCGGACCCAGATCCAGGTCCCAGGCGGCAGGCAGGCGGCTTCTGGGGTCGCACACGGGGGCCTGGATGGCGGCTCACGCCAGCTCATTGTGTCCCACCTTGCCTGCAGTATGCAAATTAGCCACCATTTTTGTTGGCTTTTTATTTGCATATCACACTGATTAGCCAATGGGAGACATAGTGAAGGTATGGTCAATTACCATGTTTGTCTATTATTAGATAGGATAGCTAAGATCTGAAAACAGCCCAAGTGTCCATCAGTAGCTGAGTGGATAAAAAGCTGTGGCACATTTACACAATGGAAAACCATGAAATTGTAAAAAAGGAGCTCTTACCCTTTGTGACAGCATGGAGGGACTTGAAGATTATTATGCTAAGTGAAATAAGCCAGTTATAGAAAGACAAATATCACATGTGGAGTCTTATGAACAAAATAGGTCCACAGGCATGAATGCATGGAACATAATGACAGATCTAAGAGGGAATGGGAGTGGAGGGTAGGGGAGGGGAAGAAATTAACCAAAGAACATATATGCATAACCCATGAACACAGACAACAGTGTGGGGAAGGCCTGGGGTGGGGTTCAGGCTAGGTGGAAAGGGACAAATGGGAGGAATGGGGGCACCTGTAATACTGTCAACAATAAAAAAAAATAGTATAGAATGAGATGGATAAAAAATGGAGCAGAAACGTTTGAATCTACTCCTCCTCTATTTTCTTTTAGGGACCTGGTGCTTCATTCTTTCCTCAGTGCATAATCACTTCAGAATGACTCTCTGAGAGGAGTCAGTTATGGACATGCAAATGTACAGATAATAGTGAAGAAAGCAGGTTTCTCCTCTCTAATATACAGAATGTGAGAGAGTTGGGATTTTTAATTCTTGGACTGGGGGGCTCAGTAATCTAGCCATAGTTTATTTGGCAAAGTTACAATTGTTAAATGATATAAAAGTTCTTAGGTTAGAAAAGTACTAGAAAACTCTTGCCTTATTTGTTATCTGGGTTTCCAAGGTGATGAGCGTAGAGGAAGAAATAGGAAGAGACTGGAAAAGAAAGTGTAATATTTTGCTAATCATCTTTGTAAATTTGGTGAGGGGGGATGATATAAGATAACTAAGAAATAAATGGGAATGTTTGTAAAGCAAATAACTTTTTAAAAAAATGCTCCAGTGGTCTCAGCTAGCATGACCCAGTGGTTGAGAGTCAGCCTATGAACCAGGAGGTCATGGATTTACTCCCAGGCAGGGCATGCATCCAGGTTGTGGGCTTGATCCCCAGTGGGGGGCATGCAGGAGGCAGCCAATCAATGGTTCTCTCTCATCATTGATGTTTCTATCTGTCTCTCCCTCTCCCTTCCTCTCTAAAATCAATAAAAATATATTTTTTTAAATGCTCAAGTAGGAAACTCTCTTCTTGAAAAATCATGAAACCAGTATTTTTCCTGTTTCTGTCAAGAACCAAGGATTATGAATCCCTTCCAGGACATGACAGAAAAAAAGAAAAATGACATATTGCAGCAAGCAGAAGAGAGTCTTTTAATCTGAAGTCAGTGCATTTGTTCAAATCTGGGTTTCATCAAACAGAAACAGAAATAGATCTTTTAAAATAATTTGTTCTTGAAAAGTCTAAACTTTAAGCACTTGTAACAGAGACTAACCAATCTTATAGTTGATATGTACTTTCTAATGCAAGGAAGTTATGAAACTGACTTGGGCTTTCATGAATACAATGGAAGATCAATAGATACCGGAATAAGGGTAATGAGGGAAAACGTAATTTCCCGTGCCCAGTCTATATGCAGGGGTTCATCAGTGCAGTAGTGGTGGTGAACTCTGAAATCCCACATTGCTATTTATTGTCATTGTGTTAGTGTGGGTGTACACACGATTATGCATATCCACAAATGTGCTTGTGTTCTCTGTTTGTGTTTATGGTCAATTCTATCATGAGTTTAGTTCTATCATAAGTGTTTTAACCAAAACACTTGTTGTTTTTTATAAAGTCCACGTTTAAAACACAGTCCTATAAGTAAAGTCTTAACTGTATAGACTCAAATAAAATTATCATTGATTATCCTGTTACTCAAAACCGACAGACAAAATAAGCATGCCCACATGCAAAATGATGAGACTCATATACTTTCCCAGGAAGGTATGTGAAGCTAATAGTCAGGCATAAGAATTGTAATATACAAACGCATGAGCCTATAAAAGCCTTGAAATGTAATAGAAGCCACCATTCCTTGAAAACAGCATCATGTACAAGGCAGTGATATAAATAAAATGCGGGAATTATTTTTACTGAGCATTCCTCTTCATGGGCCAGCCATTTATTTCATATTTTCATATTATTCGAATAAGCGCCTCGAGTATGGGGTGGGAGGGTATGAATAAGCATAAAAGTTTGCACTATAAAATCATATGTTTATTATGATAGCAAATACATACTGTGGCAATGAGGAACAATGTATATTGCTAACAATGTATACTGCACTTTTTTTTAAAAGCCTTCAAATAAAATAGGGGTGCCTACTGAGGCATCAGTCCTGCTTGGGTCTCGGTTAATCTTGCCTAAATTTCCCCCCGCCTGCTAACCAATTTTTTAAAAAAACAAACTCCTGTGTTTTTTTTCCAGCAGATGAGTCCTGATTTCAAGACAACCTCTAGAGCAAAGTGCAGGCACAAGACTTACTTTGAGTGGTTGTTGACTGTAAAGTAAGTTAGGTACAGCAGAGAGCCACCCAGGGCTCATTTTGTATTTTGTGAGATTTGGATTCAGTAGAAAATGATTGCTGTGAATAGATTTCAAAGAAGTGCTACAATCTCTACATATGCCAAGTTTCCGGAGGAAAAAAACGGAGATTGTGACCTTGCCCAGAATAGGCACTAAGGGCAGGTAGTACCTGCTACTGAAAAAGGAATCTTCTTGCTCCTCTTTGGGTCTAAAAGCCTGACCCAGCACCACTCATGCCTTGCACTTACTTCTCCGGCACCTAAACAAGAATGGCAGTTCTCATATTATTATTCTTACTCTAGCAACATGCCCAGTGTCATCAGTAAGGACACTGTGATCGAGTTCCTTGACTGAAGAATGCATTTCCTCAGCTCTAATGTCCCCAGGGCTTCTAAATAAAATGGAAATTCAAACTTTACTTTTAGAAAAAAAAATCACAGTGTTGCATTTCTAAAAATAAGTTTTGTTCAAAAAGAGCTTTCTGTAATGCTAGAGGGAGGCATTCTTGCTGACATTTATAGAAAGTGTCAGCTATGTCTCCTAATTGATGTACAGTCAACAGTCTGACATTAACTCTAGTCACAGGTAAAATAAAGCTAAGGGATGGATGATCTGCATCCCAGGGAGGAAAAACAGAGCAGGCGTGATGAAGGTCTATGGGTCTTCTGGGCCAGTCTCAAATGCCATCATGGGCCAGACAGGCATGCACATTTTAGAGCAGTGGGTATAATATAACATGAGAGTTAGGGTCGGTGACACACAAGGCACACACATCTGGAGGCTAGCATTGGCTCATGAGCTACCAGCTGTGCTTCTGTATCTAGGATCTAGACTAATTAGGATTGTTTCCTCCCCTGGAGAAGCATTGTGAACTCAAGAGAGAGGCAAACATTTGTATTATAAACCTCAACAATTCTCTCTTGGTTTTTCACCTGATGTACTTCCTTGTCTCGCTGAGGTAAAGTCAGAAGGTCTTGTAAATGCTTTTCCATTTTCACCAAAGCTAAGGATCATAATGATGAACCGCAGAAGACTAAGAGGCAGCCTGAGATTCATGAAAGAGATCCTGACATCTACTGTTATGTTCTTGTTTAATTGGGCTTCTCTTTGCTTATTATTTTCTGCATATTATTCACCAGAAAAGCAGATTTCATAATTGTTGGTAAAGCGCAGGGACTAATTCTATAACCATGAGAGAGTCATTTTTCCTAGCTGAACCTGTTTTCTTATTAGGAAAATAGGAATAATAATATCTTATGGTAGCTTCCTAAATTAACTGTTAGATGAAAATGGAGTTTCTAATAGTAAAATAATACACATTAAAGTAACATTTATTTATATTATAATTATGAGACTACAAATGGTGATTTCTTACAATGAACTAAATTTTAATTAGCCTTATTCAAATGTGTGTGTATTTTAAGATTATTATCATCTTTTATTTGGAACTATACGATAAACATTTTCTACAAAAAGTAGGCATATCTATAAATACATGTATAACGGACAAAAATATTTCTTACTCTAAAAATCCTCCCCTAGTGTGTGAAAGGGTACGTGAACAGGTAGTTGAATCTGCCTTCCTTTATGGTGGCTATTATTGAGACTTCTCTTTGTGAGATTTAGCAAAAATCATCTATTACAACACAAGAACCCATATCATTCTGAGCCCAGAGAACTCTTGTTAAACTGTTGCATTGGTAAAAAAATTATTTTGTTGAAATGGAGGAAGAAGATTTTTCTTAACCAAAAAACAATAACAAATATTCAAACAATTAGTCATAAATTATGAGACCTGAATTGAGAGAATATTTTTGAAAATAAAAGGAATGGAATCAGGTTGATGGGGCTGTGTTTTCTACAGAAAAAAAAAAAATTGAAACATCCTTTCTGTTTGAACCCAAATCAGAAAAATATGTGATTTTTATGTCATTTAGAAAATATAATCATCACGTGCTCAAGTGAATAACTCTTTTGGAATGAATAGATCCATTTTTCCTAATCAAATCATTAGCAAATAGCTGAAAATAATATCTTTCTTTGCCTCTTGGAAACTTAAACGTCAAACTTAGCTAAGTTGAAACAAGATTTTGCTTTTCTTAGAATCATGAGAAGAAAGTCCTTCTAAATGATAATTCTTTGTATTGGTTTATATCCTTCAATGCTCTAACAATAAGAGACAGATACACATAGGCTTAATTAATTGATGTCTTTCAAGAATATTTGACAGAGCCTCAGAGAATGCTGCTACATCCAACATAACCAGTTAACTGGTAACCAGGGATCACTTGGTTGCAGCTACATCATTTACTGTCATAGATCAAAAATGTTTGTAACTATAGAGTTTCTCTCACTCATTTATTCATTCAACAAATACCTATTGAGTATCTACTGTGTGCCAGTACTAGGCATATACCTGCAAATAACATTTCTGCTCTCAGAACAATCCAGTGCAAGAACCAGAAAATTAATAGATATTTAACATGTGCTATGAAGTAACAACCGATCACTACCAAGGCTGACCAACCTGGAAGTCCTTCAGTCACTGCTGGGTTGTTGTGGCGACCCAGCACTGACTGCCCTGCAGCAGCCTTGCCACCCAGCACTGACTGCCCAGGGGGCTGAAACCCAGAGAGAGAAGGAGGGTCTGATCTGCAGCCTCAGTGGCAGCTGTTGATCAGTACTTGCCTCTCTCTTTCTCTCCCTCTTTCTTTCCTGGCTTTGCCAGCAGCAGACCTTTTCTCTGGGGCTACTGTTCAGCCCCACCTCTCTGATCAGGCCTGGAGATAGGCCCAGAGATGCTGACTGGCATAGGAACTGACCAATCAGAACCAAATGTGGGTGTTGTGAAGAACCAATTGCTGTCTAGGAGGAGGAGCTTTTGATGCTGACTGGCATAGACACTGACCAATCAGAACCAAATGTGGGTGCTATGGGGAGCCAATGGCTGCCTAGGAGGAGTAGCTTTTGACGCTGACTGGCATAGAAACCGACCAATCAGAACCTAATCTGGGTGAACTGTGCAGGCAGAACCTAAGGTGGGGGCTGAGGAGGGGTTTTAAGGGCAACAGCTGTTTGGTGTAAGATGTAAGAAAGTGGTTCAATTTTTTAACAACCTGTTTGGTGGTATAGTGTATATGGCTGGCTATCAGTCCAGATATAGTGGTTATGTATTTTTGCCTGCCAAGAGCATCTCCTCCTGCTGAAAAAGGCTTTTCCCCCCATTTAAGCAACCCTATCCTATATAATCTATATATACTAATAAAACGGTAATATATTAATTAGACCGGGTCAACCGGCCATCTTCTGGATGTCTGACTTCCTTCCGGACAAAGCCATGGTGATGGGGGCCGAGGCAGAGGCAGTTAGGGATGATCAGGCCAGCAGAGGAGAGCAGTTAGGGGTGAGATCAGGCCAGCAGGGGAGGGCAGTTGGGGGTGAACAGGCCAGCAGGGGAGGGCCTCTGGGGGTGATCAGACCAGAGGGGAGGGCAGTTGGGGGCATTAGGCAGGTGAGTGATTATGAGCCAATGGTCCTGGATTGTGAGAGGGATGTCTGACTGCTGGTTTAAGGTGACATTTGAACTGAGACCTACAGGAAATAGTGAGTGAGTCAGCCATCTTTGAGAAGAAGGAAAAGCAAGTTTCAGTAATCAGAGATCCGAGGGCAGAAGTGTGCTTTCAATATTTGATGAGCATAAGGAGGCCAATGTAAATGGAATGGAGAGAAAGAAAGGGTGGTAGCCCTTATAAAATTTGGTTAAATCATATAGTCTCTTGAAAGTTAAAATAGAGATGACTGTATCTTAATATGAGTGAGATGGGAGGCATAGCCTTATTTTAAGTAGAGGAGTGACACAATTTATTTCACATTTTGAAATTAATAATTTGGAAATAATGTGAAAAATATGGCCAGGGGTGTGAGTGGAGAGATGAGTTAGGAGGCTCTTTCAGTGTTGCAGGTCAGAGATGACAATAACTAGGATCATGATGGAAGCAAGAGAATTAAACACTGAGAGAATAAAACTGCCTAGATTTGCTGATGAGCTAGAAGTATGAAAAGAGTAGTCAAAGGTGGTGCCAAAGCTCTGACTTAAGCAATAGGAAGAACAGAGTTGCCATTTACTAAGAAGAAGGTGAATCTGAAAATAGAATATTCAGAAACTGGAGCTAATTAAGAGTTCAGTTTTGCAAATACTAAGTTTGAGATGCCATTCTGTATGTAAATTTTAAGTAGGCAGTTGAGTAGACAAGTTTGGAAGGCTAGAGATATAAATTAGGAGTTAGTGGCCAAATATATAAAACTGTGATGCTTGAGATCACCTGGGAATGAGTTATAGACAGAGACAAGGGCATGTCCTAAGACTAAGCCCAGGGCACTATAACATTTAGAGACTGGGAACATGAGGATGATTCAGCAAAGGAGAACAATAAGGAGTAACTTGCTAAAAGAAAATCAAGAGGATGGTACCCTAGTAGCCAAGCAAACCAGGTGTTCTAGTGAAAATGAGTAATCAATTGGTAACCACAACTGATTGGCTAAGTAAAATAAAATGTTAGAACTGACCGTTGGATTTTACAATGTGCAGCCCATTGGTGGTGGGATACCAGGCTTTACCATGAAGTGATGAGGAGAGTATGATGCCATCTGGCCCTCAGCAGAGCAAGGCAATATGCAAGTCAAGGCCCAAAGATTGGCTTTTATTTAAAGAAGGAAAATCTGGGAAATGAAGGAATTTAAATGACAGTAATGAAGAAAACTATATGAACTAAACCTGCTTAGCCAAGAGAAGAAACATAATGGATAGAGGCAGGATCTGGTGTGTGTTTTGAAGGTAGAAGTGGGAGGATGTACATGGGGTCAGGCAGGGACATCTGTTAGTTGTCTTTCAGGATTACTATAGTCATTGTTTCCAGTTTATAGGCCAACACTTTCTAGATGAAATCTTCACTAACTTCCTTTAATTTCAGGATAAAATCCAGAATTTTCACCATGCCTTAGACTGTCTGACCACTACTTGCCATTTGTCCTCTCCACATTCACCCTATGCACTTGCAATTCGGTTTTCTTCGATATCACTCCAAGATGCATGCTTTCCTGCTCTATTCTCCCCCACTTTATATATATATATCTGGTGAGAGTTAAAGCCTGGAGTCTCACTACTGTTCAAACTTTTTCCAACACATCTTGCTTCCTTCTTGCTAATTGCAATCTGATTTTAGCATAGGATTAGATTTAGAGGCCACCCTGAAAGAGACAGACCCACTCCCTTGTGCCATCAGTACAGAAAAATAGGACAGAGTACGCCTTTTACTTTGGAGCCATCTGCCTCACATACCAACTCCCAAGAGAGAATGTCAGTTACCAAGCCACTGTGTAGCCTTTCCATTCAGAGATTATCGAGTTCCTGCTGATGACTTCTGCTCCAAAGGCTGCTTTCAGCAGTGCAGAGGGCTCCAGTCAATGGAATCTTTATTTTTAGAAATACTGCATTCCCTCTTTTCTAAAAATAAGTCCCTGACAGTTCTCATCTTCTAAAAGCCCCTTGGGTAAATGTACCCAAATGGACAGCTTTGAATTTATAAGATCTTACTAGGAAATTTTCACCTGGATATAAAATTCTGGGGACTGAAGATAAATAAGATGATTTGTATGTTTTGTGAATGTAAACCGTTATGTACATCTAAGGCACAGTAGAATAATAATAGAAAAGGGAATAATGGGAACTTAAAAGAACTACCCTTCAGGTAGAAAAGCAAATCTCCTTGCTATCTTTCAGTCAGGTTGCTAGGGGACAGCAGTGAATTTTGATGTTAAAGGATCCATGATCTGCATGAATGTTTTCCTAATTTTTCCCTTTGTTAAACTCATGGATTTTCTGTCCATTTCTCAAGTTCAATTACGGAAGGAAGGAAGGAAGGAAAAACATTCATTTTCTCTGTATGTTAATGTCATAGAGTTTCCGAAACCAGCAAGAAAGTCAAGGGTTATAAGTAATCCCTCTCCTTTAGCAAACCTGTTTTCTTCTCCCTCCCTGTTCCTCTCCCCTCTTTTTTTCTTCTCGCTCCTCCTCCCCCACTTTTTTTCCCAAATAACATTAGATTCACTGGTAGAGCTCCAGGGACCCTCCTTCACTCTCATCTTACACCAAATACTCATTCTGCTCAATGGCAGACAACTAAGGTGTGATTGTGTCAGAAATCCTCCTTCTTCCCATTGCTTCATACTAATCTCACAGATGTCACACTCACCCTACATTTGTGAACTACAACCTCAACCCAAATTACTCTCTTCACTGCTGCTACTTGACACTCTTCTGTTACATTCAGCACACTGAGTTTTCAAAGTTCCTGCTAACATAGTGCCATCAGGAACATTCTTATCTTGCCTCTTCCTATCCCTCCCTCAGGGAAATGGATCAACATCCTCTAATATCACACCATTTCAAAATGGGGCAGACACAATTTAGGAAACATGGTTACTGCACCATATTAGCTGGTAGCTTATACATTCTACATTCTGAGGGAGAGTATGGCCACTGCATTACCCCTGCAGAACTGCACCTTCTTTCTCTGCATTGTTTTGATACACATATCTGGTATCTGTTCCCTATTTTGACGCAGAGAAGTGAGTGAATAGATATGAGCTGTTTGAAGCTATTGAGGTTGGGGGTTCTATTTTTCCATAGAGATAGACTTTGGAAACTTCATTATTGGTCATGATTCATCAGTGACTTTTTAGCCTTGGATTTCTCTTTTGAAAATTCTTACCTATGCAAAAATCCATTTCTGTATGACTATTTCTCACTTTCTAGGATTTCAGTTCCAGTGTACTTGAAATTCAAGGCACACTTAATGGGATACTGCTTATAAATATTTTAATGTATTTTCCATTAAAACCCCCTACATTACTCTCTGAGACCTGGACACTGAGTCAGACATTAACATCTCCAAATGAGGAAGTCAGAAAGAAATGCACTAAAGTGTGTGCGTGGAGCATTATATGCATTGCAATATATATATTGACCTATGGTTTGCATATTTTTACAAAGGTGCAAAAAGGATTTACAGCATGACATTGAAGCCAAGTAGAGGAGAAATTCCACAAAGTTTCTGTGAACAACATGAAATAAATGAAAAATAATTGGATAACGATCAAAATGTCTAATTTAAGATATAGTATCTTAATTATAAATGGGCTGCTATTCTGCATTTTTGTGGGCAACAAATAAATTTCCATTATTTAGTGTAGCTATGACCATTCTGGTTATTTATTTTCATGTAACAGTTTATCCCAAGGCTTGGTGGTTTAAAACATCAACAATCATATTATTATCATCTCTCCAATTAGAACTTTGGGAGGGACTGGAATGAACAATCATACCATGGTTCAGGGTCTCTCATGAAGTAGCTGCAAGACAAAGGATTGAATCTGGAACAGAGGAGAGTTGGAATGTCTAGAGACTGGTAAGGATGCTCCCTCTCCCTCTCCCTCTCCCTCTCCCTCTCCTTCTCCCTCTCTCTGTCTCTCTCTCATTATGTGACCCCATAGTTTTCCATTTTGTCTGTTGCATGAGTTAATTTGGGCTTCCTCACAGCTGTGGTGAGAGCAGGACTCCAACATGAAAGTAGTGATGAACAGGCCTATTTTGAACTAGCTTCTACAGTTATAACATTACTTCCACCCTAATCACATTGCTTCCAAAATTTGAAAGGATGGAGCATAGATCCCACTTCTCAGTAGGAGGAGTATCAACTAATAAAAGTCTCGATATTTTACATTTTGGCCAAAATTATTTGCATTATTCCCACATTCAAAATACAGTCACACTTAAGTTTGATCTCATTACAGCATGAGGCTCAGGAACAGCATCTCATTACAGATTGGAAGGGTCCTGCATTAGTTCCCTTGGACACACCTCCTGAAATGTGGTTCCTCTCAGTTTTAAGATGTGTAGATTAAGATGAAAAGTCATTTGCCTCTTACGCACCCAATACACAGTTGTGAGGCAGGCATAGGATACATGCTATAGGCACAACTACTCAAAAATGGGTGGAAATGGGAGGCACGGAGGTCATGCATACAACGCAATTTTGAAATACAGTCTGACATGTTTCCTTGATTAGAAGCCACGTCTGCTCCCTGGGACTGGCTCTCCAGAGTTCTTGCTTCTGTGATGTGAGATCATGGTTCTGTCACTCAAGTTATCTTTCCTTTCCCATAAAAAAGGAGGCTGTATATGCCAGTCAGTCATTTTCTCAGACTGTTTCCTGTCTGTAGACATTCAAAGATCCAATACTACTTTGCATGTTGCATTGTCTTTGTCCCATTCTGTCCACACTGATACAATTACTTTAAAAATCATATGGGCACAGCCAGCGTGACTTAGCGGTTGAATGTTGACCTATGAACCAGGAGGTCACAGTTTGATTCCTGGCTGGGACACATGCCCCGGGTTGCAAGCTCCATCTCCAATGTGGATCATGCAGAAGGCAGCCAATCAGTGATTCTCTCTCATCATTGATGTTTCTATTTCTCTCTCCCTCTCCCTTCCTCTCTGAAATCAATTAAAAATATTTTTAAAAATGAGATGGGTTTTCTGTGTACCAATCTACAATTGATTACATTAGAGAGAGCTCAAAACTATAAATATTTTAAAATAACCTCTTTTCTACCTTGGGTTCCCTGTGAGGTTTCTTTAGGAAAACATTAATATGATTCTTGGGAACAGTGGCGGGATGGAGGTGTCTGCCAGTCATGCTCTTAAAACTTTTAGAAGGCTTTGTTGTCTATTTGAAAGGATCTATGCAGCACAAAGTTAAATTTTTCGGAGGTCTTACCAAGGACTCTTATAGGCCCAGCTGGATTTGCCCTTTGTCCTGAAGCCATTTCTTAATTTGAATATAGTATTATATAATTTTGTGTTTACCATCTAGAGCAGTGGTTCTCAATCTTTCTAATGCCGCGACCCTTTAATGCAGTTCCTCATGTTGTGGTGACCCCCAATTTCATTGTTACAAATTGTACGTAATTAAAGCATAGTGATTAATCACAAAAACAATATGTAATTATATATGAGTTTTCCGATGGTCTTAGGCGACCCCTGTGAAAGGGTCATTTGACCCCCAAAGGGGTCACGACCCACAGGTTGAGAACCGCTGATCTAGAGAGACTGGGAATGAGAAATTAATTTATTTTAAAACCCAGCCAGTCTTGGATCCTTTCTATTTCCTCCTAATTTTGCTTGAAAACCAAGTAATTCTGTTTTGTGGTTCATCTGTCTTTATGACTTATCATACATGGCTAAAAGAGCTTACACTTTCAATATTCTGCCCCAAAACTTTAGCCAGATCCATCAGCTCATGAGGTACATTTTCTATTATCAGTATTACCACAATTAAGAGTTTTGCTAAACATTATGCCACTACGTGAAATAAATCTCCTTTCTTCTAGCTTTTTATAAAATTTTTCTTAATTTCCTTTAAGCCCCCACTAATAACTTCCTTGAAGCCTGTCCAGCTTCTGTTAACAGTCTCCTCGAGGTCATTCAGCTTCTGCCCACCACTAGTGAGTCCCCAAAACCAATGCCAGCTGTTATAGGTTGTGTTAGAGACACACTGCACTTCCAGATACCAACTTTTCTTCTGGTTCTCTGTTGCTGCATAAAAAAAAAGGAGCTTAAAATTTAATAGCTAAATATAGCAATTATTTTGTTATGTCTCTCTATATTTGTGGGTTAGGAGTTCCCAAAGGACATGGGAGAACCGTTCTGCCTGGGTGTCTTTCATGAGGTTGCACTTGGATGGCAGCTAGAACTGGAAAAGAAGGTGGTTGAAGCAGCTAGCAGCCTGCTGGGCCTTTTGTGCACAATGTTGGGGTTTGTGTCTGTGATTTCCTCATGGGCTATTTGCACTTCTTCACAGCATGGAAGCCTCAGAGTTTCGCACAAGTGTTCCAGTGAGCAAGGCAATATCTTCATTTCCTTTTGTGACCTAGCCTCTGAAGTCACTTACCATCATTTCCTTTGTAGTCACAAGTTCTTCAAAAGTCAAGAGGAGAGGCATAGACAGATTCATAGGTCAATGCTCAATCACTGAGCCACACCGGCTGGACATAACTTTGGCTTTTTAAAAAAATCATACTTTTAAAATAAGGTCTTAAGTTTATTAACCATGAAATCTAAGTCTCCTACAGAAATTTTTCAGTAATCCAATTCTCACCTTGATATGAAAGTACTATAATATAAATTTGAATTGCTACATCATAAACTTTTAAGGTTGTGTGGCACTAAGTTTATCTTAACCATCTCCTCTTCGGCCTTCCTGTTCTCCTAAAATAATAGTTTGGACCAGACTCTGAATATCTAACTTCCTGTATATGAAGTCTCTGTTTTCCTCAGCTAGTTTCCATTTCTGATCATTGCTTATTAAAGCAGGAGGTATTTTAAATCAATTACACTAAATGGTATGACTTTTGAGTAAGCAATCTGATCTTTTGCTCTAAGACTTTTTCTTTTACACAATTGACTTCTCTGTCCCCCTAAAGGACCTCAAATGGACATTTCATTATACCTATCAACCTGCACAAATATATCATTGGAGCACTATGTTCATTATAACAGTAGCTGTTTAACGTTAATGGGCTATAAATGTAGATCCTATGACTATGAAATTCCCATACTCTTAATTTTATTTCTGCCTAATTGGGAATATAAAACATCAACATGCAAATAAAATGTTTATAACAACACTAGGTCATCACAACAAAATTTTGTTAATTTTCCTCATCAGTTTTACTTAAAAAGCTGAGCAGTTTCAGGCTTTTGCACAAAAATAAAATTCTTAAGTAGTTGAAGTTCTGCTTAGTTCTTAAGAACAATCTTTACATGGCATGTCATTACATAAAATTCTTGGGTTACATGTAGATTTCAACTTAATTTCACTACCAATCATCCATCACAACCACATTGGTATCACAGCAGGAGAGTACAAATTTAAAATGAAAATTCTTGCCCTGACGTTTTACTCTTTTAATGAGCACACACTTTCACTTCCGGTTGGTAGCCTAATGTGACTGGCCAGAAGCAAGTCTGCCTACTTGTTTAATTAAGGGGTGACTAAAGTCTTCCATGACTATGACTTTCTCACACTATGTAAAGTAAGAAAAATTCAGGAAATTAGAATCAGAGGAATTGACATTTTAGAAGATCTTTATCTTTCTCATTCAAAAATTACCTGCCTCTAAAATACTCCTAGCTCATACCCATCAAATTCTTCAGCTCATCAGAAAGATGCACAATGTTATATAGTCTGCCTCTCATCTCAGTATTTAATATTATCAATAGAAGTCATTGATGAATATTAGTAAGTATACTTATGGCCTATTCTGTTAATCAGAATACCACTTGGCACAGTTGTCTTTATTTTCTACCCTAAGACTAGGTCAACTTAGAACATGAGGCAGGAATTTATCAGAAGTTGCTTTCTCTTCTTCAACAATGGGAAACTGACCTACCTGATTAACTGATTGGTTAGTCTATTCATTTATTTGTTTAACAAATATTACTCAGTATAAATCATGGGCAAGGCAGAAAGGACTTCCATGTGATTATCCTGACTTTTAATGAGTATAAAGATCTCATTCCTTCCATTCAGGAAAGAAGAGAGATCAGATAAAATGTGGATCCTGTCTTCTAGAATGTTCTGGAGAAAAAAGCTCAAGAATAATGGGTGTCTTTTGGGAATCAAATTCTAAATGCAATTAGTTTGCAGAGTCAAACTTAATATAAAAATAAAAAAGAAATCTGTCAATTGACTAATCTTTTGCATTTCCAGACACTGCCATAGCTTTTCATTATCTTCCTTAATCATCTTCAATATTATTTGCATGTGTCAAGGAAATTGTTCAAGGCATTTGTTTAGAAGTCTTAAAATAAATTGGAGCCTTCAAAAAGCTTCAGTTACAACAATAATTATTTTATTCTTAGATAAAGCAAGGCTCACTGACAATATACCAATTTGTATATAAAAATATGTACACATGTGTCTTTTTTCACACACACATATAATATCTTTCATCTGTGTGCTCTGTAGTCTTCAAAATGTTTTCACATGAGAGTTCTCTGCTGATTCTTACAGAGGGATTAGGATACATATAAAGCAAGTATGCATACTTATTTTTGAAATTAAGTCATACTTAAACTTGCCTAACTAGATAGTTATACCAATCTGGGTTATATCATAGAAGCAGAACTGCTAGAATGATATAGAATAAATAATTTATTTTAGGGGTAGACATAATGCAATTTTAGGAGAGGTTGGAGCAGCCTGCCTAAGCTGTTGTTTCTTTGCCTAATGTTGAGCTTCATGTCACTACATGTCAGCCAGATGGGCAGTAGGAAAAAAATGGATGTGGATGAGACCAAGAACAAATGTACCTGCAAGAATGGAAGGAGACACAGAATGGCAATTGGAACTTTAGAAGACACACCAAAACTCATGTCTGTGTCTTACCATACTGAGGTTCAGTGCCATGGACATATAGAAGCTGGTGTCTTTACCACATAGTTTTACATGCACTTGTACCATGAGCCAAATTGTCTGATACCCAGCACCACCTTTCAGAGCTTCCCCATTTGTATCTTCCAAATATCATGCAAAATATCTCCTGTGAGTTGTGCAAACTCAGAATCATGCAGAGGATTTCTAAAAAACATGGTTTAGCTTAGTTAAGATGACTCAATACAGAGCCATGGTAGAAGAGCCTAAAAGACAAACTATAAAGAACGAAGTCTAATCCATTTGAGATGTAATGACTTCTATAGTGATGTGGTAAAGTCAACCACTCTTGCCGAAACTGGTTTGGCTCAGTGGATAGAGCTTCGGCCTGCGGACTGAAAGGTCCCAGGTTCGATTCCGGTCAAGGGCATGTACCTGGGTTGCGGGCATATCCCCAGTAGGAGATGTGCAGGAGGCAGCTGATCGATGTTTCTCTCTCATTGATGTTTCTAACCCTCTATCTCTCTCCCTTCCTCTCTGTAAAAAATCAATAAAATATATTTTTTTTAAAAAAAAGTCAACCACTCTTGCTCAACAAGGAGGAAGAAGAATCTCGTATTTTGGTTTATGCACCAGGCACATTTCAATGGAATACTAACCTTTGCTTTGATCCCCACTACCTTTTATCATTTATGCTATTGTTTTAATAAACTACTTTCTTTAGATAGTTTTTAGTAAGTAAATATAAGAATGAAAGTAAGTTATGATGATTGGATTAATCATCTGATAGTCATCGATGACTTTGCTTTAGTGAAAATAATTACATCTCTGTGTTGAGCCATCAGACTCTTGGCCATATGAAAAGCCAATGCTTGGCCAGGGAATAAAGTACTACTAAATGTGCAGGGACTTTTGTTCTCTACATTTAGGATTGTCTAGTCAATTAGCAAGACAGTACAGGATAAATCCAAATCTTCAGGAAACAACACACTATTAAAATTTTATCTTCCACAGCTTTCCAAGGCACCATTTCTCCTTTTCTTTTCTTCTACTTCCCAATTACGGGGAACGTGGGCCTTAAATACCATGGACAAACCTAAAGGTTGTGTATTTCATTGCCTCTGGCTACAGTATATGGAACCCTGAGAAGCTATACAAGACAGCATGTCCTGGGGAAAGAAGAAAAGTAGTCAGGCAGCCCTTTACATGAGTCCGAGGGGCTAGAGAGAAAGTGAGAATTTAGGCAAACAGATATAAGGAAAAAAACAAGGTGAGGAATGAGGATAAAGGTAGAGATTAAATGTATGGGCCAAAAGCCTTCACACATCTTATATTTTCAAGTGTGGACAAGGAAAGCTGTGTGAGTCCATTAGGGAGAAATGAGATACAAAACCTGGGGAGGAGGACTACACAAAGTACAAATGGGGGTCATTACAATACAGATCATAGAGTTTGAAGTTAAGAAGAGAGCGGGTCAGAATCAGATAGTATAGCAACTGAAAGAAGAATCAAAACCTTGGCGCTTCCTCCAGGGCACACGTAAGCTTTCAGGCCCATCCCAGAGTCACCACAACCACATATATAGGCTATTCTTCCCAACATATATGATGCTGAGACCCATTTGTTTAAATTATAAAGTACTTGACCATTAGAGAACTGTGATCTCCTTAGCACCTTTTCTACCCTGTCTAATACTACCTAGTAAGAGAACAAATCAGCAAGATTGACTACGACACAGAAACTGTTTCCTGGTCAGTAACAACAGTGCTGATGTTTGCTGTGGAGAAGCAGAGGAACGGCTGATGTGAGTGAGGGTTAGTTAGCACCTGAGCTTGAACCGGGGGTAATATTTGCTTTTGCTTTTATAATATGGGCTGCTACTTTTTTTTAGAGAACACCTACCTTTTTTTCTCTTTACTCAGCCTTTCCAACCCAAAGACTCCAGAAAAGACTTCAGAAATTCCTGAATGAAGAGTTTGGAAGAGTAATGGCTAGTGAAAGTCCAACGTGAAAACACAGAAGATAACAGGGAGTCTGCGGTTCTAAAATAGGCTTTCAGTTGTCCTGGTTTTCTTTCATCGAATCTGAGGATGAAAAGGAAAAATCTATATATAAGCAATTTATACTCCCGATACTAAAATCATCTTGTTCTCTTTGGCTCAAAAGGAAATGGCAAGAGACCAAAGCCATGTTTGCTAGCAGTCCTGTTAGAAGTCTGAATAAACTGCTCCTTTCCATTCCCTTGATTTACGTTGTATTATTCACATCAATCCCTCATACTGTTTCCCATCAATTTCCTTTTTGCATAATTGCTCAGGAATGAAAATTACCTAGATTTGTTACTGGCAAAGGAGATATTTCTAACTTCTTATAAACATGCCTTTAAAATTTTTTTCTCTCTAGCACAGCTTTGTAAATCCATTAGCATAAAAACAATATGGAAAATGAAAAAAAAACCACACCTTTAAATGAAGATAATTTGGGATAACAGAATATGCATCTTTGCTTTTTAAAACATGGCCGTCACTTTGTTTTACAGTTAATACTGAAGGTTTCAGCTTCAATATACAACTGAATTCTTTAAACCCAAGAATTGTGCCTCATTCATATTTGGGGCCCAGGTTTTGGCATTGTGCCCAACATAGAATAGTACTCAATGAGTGTTAAATTGAGTTAAAATCATGTTAAGACCATACACTATTTTCACAAACAAGATATACCTTGCTTTTGTCCCAAAGGAGACAGTTTGGACTATTTCCTAGGCCTTTTTCTGGAGAACAATAGTGGAAGATAAGCTCAGATGAAGCTTTTTTTTCTCTCGCCCACCCCAGGCCTTATGTGGCTAGATCTAATTAAAAGCATGTCACTCACATCAGGTGGGTTTACCCTTTAGGTGAGCGCTCAGAGTTCTGTTCTACAAAGTTAGAGAAAGCTGCAAGAGTAAATTTAGGTTTTATACTCCATCATTTCAGTTCCAGTTAGCTTTGACGTGATTGTAAATACAGTTTACTGTGTTATTTTATTACTGTATTTAGCTTGTGTCATTGCCATAGTTATACATTTAAGTGAATTATAACTTGGAACAAATGTAGCTGCTTGCAATCATTCAAAGAATTATCATTAGTTGACTATTATATCACTAGTTTAAATACAGATTGAGAGGAATCTGGATTTACTGCATTGAAAAGAAATTTTATGTTGGTAATTTCCTCCTGCAGCTACGCTCATGCTTAAAACCTATAATATACCACTTAACGCATTTACTGACATTCAGAACCAAGTAAATAAGAAGTGGAAGAAATCCTGTAATCAACGTTCTCTCATGACTGACAAGAGAAACTCTGACTCGTGCTGAGAACCAAAGTTACCAGAGAGAGAAATTGAAGGTCCCGATCACTGAAGGGAATGTCAGTGTTAAGACTAGTAAAGCCTGGTTTTCACATCTTCCTCTCATGGCACTTTCTGAAGCCAAGTCTTAGGCTATGGGCCAGCCTACTCTCTTGAGATGAAATCCACTGCTCTAATTTAGATCATTCTAGAGAACAATGTTCTGTCATGTTTAAAAAAACCCCAAAATCTTATATATAAGAATGCTCTAGAACAGAAGTCCCCAAACTTTTCAAACAGGGGGCCAGTTCACTGTCCCTCAGACATTCCACACATGCGCACTGCGGGCCCCGGATGAGTCGGCTGCTAAGCAGGACAGGCAGCAGGTGGCAAAAACACCCGGTGGGCCGGGTAAATGTTTTCGGCGGGCCGCTTGTGGCCCGCGGGCTGTAGTTTGAGGACCCATGCTCTAGAATTTACAAATTTACAATACAGGGTTGGGAAAAAGTAGGTTTACAGTTGTGAGTACATGAAACATGAGGTTTATTCTGGCATTATTATTTATTAATTGTGGTATTATTTATTTGCTTTGCAGCTGTAAACCTACTTTTGCTCACCCCTGTAATCCTCAAGGCCCTTTATATCTTAGCATTTTTAAATCTGCAGCATAGTATATAGTACTTTGTCACTGCAAGTTCACATTCAAATAAACTGTATATTATAAAATTCTCCCTAAAACAAAATTATAATAATAGCTACACCTACAATCTAATTTTTATTACTAATGATCTATCAGATGACTGTGGTTCAACATGTTAACTATAATGTAATAATTATAAAATATTATAGCAGTTTCCATTACAATTATTATCAAGCAATGTTATGTTAGCAATGTTTTAATGGTTCAAGGTAAGCTCATCCTTATCAAAACTGCATGTTTCATAAGAACAAAGAATTGACTAGAACTGCCACCTTTAATAGGATTATGATGGAAAGTTGAATTTTAATATTATTCAATGCAGTATTATTATTATTTTTGTTTACCCTCACCCAAGGATATTTTCCATTGATTTTTAGAGAGAGTGGGAGGGAGGGGGAGAGCCAGAGAGAAAAACATCGGTGTGAGAGAGACACGTAGATTGGTTGCTTCCCACATGGTTACAGTGCCGTTGACCAGAATTGAACCTGGGACCCTTCAGTCCACAGGCTGATGCTCTGTCCACTGAGCCAAACCAGCTAGGGCTTTAATGCAGTATTATTACCATTAATGCGTTCTAGTTCTCTGTAAGTACAAAAGAGTGAAAAACATGAAAATATTCTATACTTATCTACAACTTGAACAATCGGAGGGTAAAATTTACTATTGTCACATTAAGAGGATAAAATTGTGTTCCATACACCACATTTTGATAGTTATTTCAAATATTTTCTCTGTGTTTTTTTTTATTGCCTATACTTTGATGTTGTATTCAAATCATCAACAAATCAAATGTCAGATATATTTGTCTCTATGTTTTGTTCTAAAATTATTAGTTTTAGTTCTAGCATTCTCTTTTATATATTTTAATTTTTGTATAGGGTATAAGGTAAGGGTCTAATTTTTTTTTGCTTGTGGATGTCCAGTTTTCCCAGCACCATGTGTTTAAAAATAACTGACCTTTTCCTATTAATGGTCTTGGCAGCCTTGTTAAAAATCAGTTGCCAATATATGCAACAGTCTATTTCTGGACCCTCTATATGATTCCACTTGTCTATATATCTGTTTTTATGCTAGGACCACTCTGCTTTGATTATTGAAAAGTTTTGAAATCAAGAAGTATGAGTCTTTCAACTTTAGTTTTCTTTTTCAAGATTGTTTTGGCTATTCAGGGTCCCTTCAAATTCCATATGAATTTAAGGATAAATTTTTCTGTTTATACAAAAACATTGTTGAGATTTTGATAGAAATTACATTGAACTTATAGATCAATTTGGCTAGTAATGTCATAACAATATTAAGTTTTCCAATCCATAGTGTGGGATGTCTTTCCACTTCTATATGTCTTCTTTAATATATTCAGGAATATGTATGTTAGTGATTTTTGCCTGTTAAGTTTATATCTTGCAACTTTTCTGAATTTGTTTAACAGCTCTAACTTTTTCTGGACTATTTTATATTTCTACATATAAAATCATGTTATGTAGGAACAGAAATCTCTTTATTTCTTCCTTTCAAATTTGGATGGTTTTATTCTCTTGCCTAATTGCTCTGGCTAGAACTTCCAGTAGAATGTTGAATAGGAGAGAAACTATATTTGACACTAATGAAAATGATAAAAATATATATATCTCAGGCATTAAGACAAATACTTCATATATATGTTTCTATGTGGTTCTCATTACAATACTAAAAGATATTAACATCCCCATGTTAGAGACAAGGAGACTGAAGGAAAGGCTAAATAAATTGCATGAGATCACACATTTAGAAAGTGACAGAAGTGGAGTGTGAATCAGGTGTGAGTGACCTCAAAAACTATATACTGTTCGATTCATTTTGTCTTTATGACAATTATACAAGCAGTGCCATTAGTGCACTTTCTAAATGTATGTATTTCTCATTTGCAATGCAATATTCATGGGTGACTTAGAATCTGCATCATAAATAGCAAGTCAGCAACACAGAAAATCCAATAGGTTCTTTATGGTCAATGTGTATCTTATCTGAATTACTAATTAAAACCAGATAGAGTATATATATTTGTGTGATGACGCATGAAAAATTATAATAAGTAATTTTATGTTTGGCTTTTAAGAGCAAATACACCATTATAAGAAAAAGCATATATTAGCATCCCCTCTTGGCATATTCCAAAAGTGACCCTACCGATATAAGAACTGCAATTGCACAAGATGCGCAGAGCATTAGCTTGGCAAGATCAATTCTGTACTCTGGTGTGACTCAAACTTCCTTATTATTTCACAGTTTTGAAATAATTTTTTCACTTAACAATATTTTCTAAAATACTTTCCTTTTTATCAAAGCTTTTCAATACTTCCAAGAAATTATCAGCAGGAACAAGAAGCCTACTTCTGGAAGAACTATTAAACTAGTTCAAGAGTTAGCTAGTGAAAAAGAAAAAAGTGGCCATCTTAGTCTGGCTTATATTGAGGGATGGTGGGGTTTCTTAAAGGTTCAAGGAAACAATTCTATTCTGCTAGATTCAATATAAATTCTGATTATCATATATAAATACATATATTTATGGAATATATATATATATATATATATATATATATATATATCAGTATAGCTTAAGGATATAGTTTGTACCCTTGCATACCCTATGTAGAGATAGACCTTGCTTTTACAACACTGTCTATGGAACACTGGGTGATACAAATTTGTATAAGACGTTGAGATTTCCATATACATTTTGAGAGAAAATTAGACATAGTAGAATTAGCTCTGTAACACAAGGGCTATCTGAATAAGTCAGATTTCTACAGAAAGAAAATAATTAAATAAAGCACTTTTGCCCTGTATTGTGATGTAGCTACACAACAATACAGCAACTAATAGAATAAAGAAAGTAGAAACTATAATGATTAAGAAGGAGAATAAAAAAACAAATAATTAACTCAGAGAAATAGGAAAGTCAACATAAAAAAATGGGGGAGACATAACTTGCAAGGCACATAAAAAGAAAATAAATTATTCATGTAAGAAAAAATCAAGAAATTTCCTGATGATAAATAAAAAAATTGTAGAATTGCACCTAATATTGAAGATATGGGGATTTGAGTACTACATTAGGGTTATTTCCATATGCAGTTGTTCTTATGGAAAAAGACATGCAGGTTATGATTATTACAATAGCTTCAAAAGAATTCCACTCCCAACTATAAACCTGCTTTTGCCTACCCCTGTTCAGAAAATTTGATCTTTTGAGAAAAAATAAATAATCTATATCTTTTAGAAAGATCATCACCCATCTGCATCCATCTCATCAGACACATTTTGGGAGGAATTTATAAGTTTAGACTGAGAGGTAAAAAGGAGGCAGGCTCTTAATACAAAAGGTTTTGTCACAATCCATAAACGACTGGTAATAAAAAAAATACTGGTTATGTAGTTATACTAATATAAATAATAGTGAATACTATGTCACTGAAAGCACTCAAGGTAATTACTTTTTGATAGTGAAATATGAAATAAGTAGATTACCTATAAGCTTCATTTCAAATCTAAGATATTATTTTTCATCATCATATTACATTTCCTTTGTTTTTATGCTTTTCCTGATTCTAGTCCTTTTAGTTATAAAATCATTTATTTTCCTTTGTTTGTTGTAAATATCAATTATAAAGTATATCACTGCATATGTATCTATTATGGCACATTATTTACTGTAATAAAAATTATGACCAAGGAAATACAGAGTGAAAAACATTCTTTCAGGAAATAACATCTCATTAAAGATGCAACTTGTATCAAAAATGTCATGTTATACAGTTTTTCTTATTACAGAATTAAAATAGGTTCATTGTAGAAAACAGAAGATTGAGATAAAATGTAAATCACTCTGTGGGCCAAGGAAGGGAAGTATTTTTTCCTCTCCTCCCTCCTTCCCCTTTCACTTTCTGGAACAGGGGATTAATATTATAAGCAATACAGTAGTCTGGAATGCTGCTAGGGCTTTCTTCTGGTCAGAATCACTGTGCTTTAAAATATTAAACAATGGATGTAGTGTTCTTCACCCTCATACCTGAAAAGAGGGGGTGGTAGTTGTAATCTATCTATCTATCTATCTATCTATCTATCTATCTATCTATAGCTGAGTCTTTAATCACATCCATGATTATATCTTTGGGATAAATTTCTAAAGACCGAGCATTTATTCATAGGAGATTCAACATGCTAAGGCTTTTGATATTATATTGTCAAATTGTCTTCAGGAAAGATAGCACAAGTTTAGGATTCAATAAACACTATAGAAATTATTTTAAAAATAAAATTGTACCCCCAAAATGCCAATTTTCCTTAAGAAAAACCTATACCACTGCAAGTTCCTGGAAGATCCAGCAAAACTGCAAAAGAAAACAGAGTGTCCATAAAGTCTGGAAAACATAATCAAGTATATAGAATGTCATGAAGGACACCTTCAATCTGTAGATGCGTACATATGTAAAGAAATCCTCTAAGTTTCCAGACTTACGGACACCTGGTAGAACTATCAACTGGCAGTGCTCTCTGAGTTTCAGCACTTAAATACCTCGGTGAGCATGTGCTCCATAGCACAGTGACTCCACAGCACAGTATAGCTCTATGGCTAATGTGCGTGTTGTTCCTGAAGACTGTCACAGGAGAGCTAGAAAAAATATAATTGTCCCTGGAACTTTATTCTCAGACACTTACAGCTGAGTTTCTGAACTTAAAAGTTCCTACTGCCCCATCCTCTGAGTCTGCCTTCCCTGGAAAGGTCATTCCAAAGACTTATAAACCCAAAAGTCAGCAAGAGACTACTCAATGCCTTGAAATGGTGGGGAAACATACGGCTGCTGATTGCTCCAATATAGCTCAAATTAACAACCCAGCAGAACCCCATGATCAGGTTAGTTAACTGAGAGGTGAAAGAAAGGTTGAAGGTACAGCATGTCCTTTTCAAAGTTTTTTTTTTTTTTTTATCTATCTCTACTTTAGGGGTCCATTTGAAAAGTCTATTCTTAATATCAAAATTTATATGCTAAGATATGTTTAAAGCAAATTTCTGTGTCATAAAATGTCATTCCCCCTAATGAGCAATTTATTTCCAATTTTCTCTGGGGTCAGTTAACAGTAGGAATACACAGCATTTCCAAATATTTATTCTAATAAGAATAACAAGTTCATTGTAACCATTCCTGACTGTTCTCTTTCATAAAATGACCCTCTTCACTTTTAGCTTTATATCCATCTCATGAAAATGTGAATTTAAAATAAAAGAAGGGGTATGGGAAGACCCAGGGATTAGAACAAGCCCTATGAAGAACACAGTATTGGCTTTATCATCATTTGTTTTATTGGCACAGGTGTGAAAGGGAACCACGTGAGATTATTATGGCATGTTAGTACCAAGAAAAGAAAAAATGCCCTGTGTTCTACAATGCCTAAACTCAACTCTAAAAGTGTTGCTGCTGCTGCTGTTAAAAGAAAGATATTAAAGGCCAACCATAGAATTGAGAGGTATCAACATGATCTTTGATCCTGAGATGTTTGCAAATTATTGAGAAGAGATTACAAGGACATAAGGAGAGTTAGCTTTAATGTGCGTACTGGGAGAATACCATGTAAAGACAGGACTTATGCTGCCACAGTCCAGGAGCTGCCAGAAGTCAGGAGGGAGGGCTGAAATCAATTCTTCAGAGGGAGCATGGCCCTGCCAACACCTTAACTTGGGATTTCTGGGCTGCAGAAGTTTTAGACAAAACATTTCTGTTGTTCTTAGCCACCCAATTTTTAGTATTTGGTTATAGCAGCCCCAGGAAATGAATGCAATTATGCTTAATACTTAATCATCAATACTTCTCACCACCTTATTTGTTTACTCATTTGCATTCTATGTTGTCCACAGAATATGTTTCATGAGAGGAGTTCTGGGTGCTGGAGCTGCTTAGATGGGTGAAATATACTATTTGTCCTGGAGGGACTTAAGAAGGTATTTGTAATTATAATGTAAAACATTTATATATTCATTAATTGAGCAATGTTTAAGTACTGCATGATTCAGGTACCGCTACAAATTCTGAGGTCACAGTAGAGGTGCAAGAGAGAAAGATAAATAAAAAGGTATGAACAGAATGAAAAATAGAGAACAGAATAATATGATAGAGACTGGAATTGTGAAGGGAAATTAAATTGATTGGTTAAGAAAAGTCAGTCAGAAATGAACTAGGTTTGCCAGAAGAGCAGTGAGAAGGCGTGTGTAGATCAGATGGGACAAATGAGAATGAGGGGCCAGGTGTTTGGTTTTGTGGGACCTGAGAAGTTATGGGTGGAGTATGTCTAAACACCCTGACAAGTCATTAGGAGGTTGAATTTAAAATTCTTCCATGTTCTGAATTATTTTTTTAAAATATCACTCTGGCTGCTGTGTGGTAAATGGAATGTAAGGTGGCAAAACTAGAAGCAGAAAGAATAATTGGGGAGCTATTGCAGTAGCCCAGATGAGAGACAGTTGTGGCTTTATCTAGGTGGTAACAGAAGTGATGAGAAAGGACCAGTTATTGAGGTATTTTGAGGTATAGCTAATAGATCTAACTGTTGGAAAAGAGGTGTTGGGAAATTAAATATCAGGACTGAATCTTAGGTTTCCTAATGATCTCTTACAAAGTAAAGCCAACCTATATTGATTGGATAACAGCTCTTCAACTGAGTAGAGTTTACTTGATGCTTATATAGAAGAGGGTAGGTGGGCTTTTGGGCTAGATGACCTTTAATCTCTTTTACAACTTAGAGTACTGATCATTCCAGTGCTCAGAGCAGAGGTGCTGCTCTGCTGTTGGTCAAGTGATCTCAGAAACTGAAGAGCCCACCCAGTAAAAGGGTAGCTTGGAACTAGGATGGAGACTCTACCTATACTCGATTCGTGTTGCACATGAATTTTCCAACTTCTCATGACAACACTTTGTTAATCATAATCATGATCATTTTCTGGCTGCCCCAGCAATCTAAGTTTGATGTTAATGCTTTACCTGTTACCACATCATGTTCATAAAAATGTCCTACAGTAAGACTGTCCTTTTCTTATAGATAAAGGAACTGATTATGAGAGGGCAGTAAAATATCCAAGACCTCAAAGATGTGAGACTAATTAAAAATTGGGTGGATCTGATAAATATTTTGCCTTATTTTAGTTTATTTGAAGTTTTTTAGTATGAAATAGTGTGACTATGTTTGACTGTGTGAATATACACACATATAATGACCTACCAACATACAAAGCACATAAATATTTATATTAATTCTTGATAGAGAAAAGGTCTTAATAGTAAAGTTGGTAAAATCCTGTTGTCATGAATGACTTGGATGATTTTTAGATCTACCCAAGTAGACCAGTACTTTGACTTATTGGAGAAGAAGCTCCTTTAAAGCCAAAATGAGAGTGTTCTTTAAAAAGAAAGAGAGAGTGAGAAGTGGAATGACATTTTTATTGCCTGCTGTATGTTCCCATTCACCTGCTCCTTAGGGAGATAAATCAAAGTGACACTGAGTTGAAATCAAAATCAAGTTTTGCTAGCATTTTGATTCAAAGAAGAATTCTCAAGAAGCTGAAAAATAGAAGAAAAAAATGAAAGTCATTCTTATTGTTAATGAAATGTTGCCTTGCTGCGGAGCAGTATGTGGCTAGAAGAAAAATGACTTGAACTTAATCAGAAACTCAAAATACAGAGTGTGCATTTCCAACCTGGTAATTAGGCTGGTAGGAGATGTCACAAACAGCGACCATTACAATGGACTGGCTCTGAAATGCACACTCTGGATTAAACGGTAGCTGAATCGTGAGGGCACCACTCTGCAGTCTTGGCTAATCCATGTGAAATGATGACACAAGGGACGCTGCTCCTGCTGGTTCCAGCTAAAGCCTGTCTCTAGGAACCTGTGGACAAGCAGGTGTTTTTGTCCACAGATCTGATTTTTTAAAATAAGGTTAAGAGATGACAGCTGTGAGAAAATAAAGCCATTCTCTGGGGAGTAGCTGCCTCATGGGACAAGAAAAACAGCTCTTGGAAGCCAGCCCGGCAGCACTTTATTAGTCAGGTGTAAAAGAGAGATGCCGCCTCTAGAGCTTGGGCTGAAAAGTTTCCTTTTAATCCTTGACTTTCCAAAAAACAAAATGCAAAAGAAAGAAAGTGAACCTCTGTGCCCATATATTCATTTAACATTTTCTCAACAAATACTTATTCAGCAATTACTAAAATAGTGTTAATGAAAATGCTAACATGCACCTGAAAAACTAAAGAACTTTATAAGTGAAGGGAATTGTGCGCTATATCCAAAAAGAGTTTGAATTCCGCATTTAGCATTTCTACACACATGTGACCAGACTATTAACTGTTAAGCAAGGTCATTTTGCGGTGTTGCTCAGGGACATCAAAAATCTTCCAATAATTGACATTGCAAATCCAAATGTATTTAACAAAATTCTGTGCTGTACAAAATAGGTGTACTATGGAGGAATATAAAGATGAATACAATTCTCTCTTTAAAATGCTCACTTTAAGGGAGCTGAGAATTAGGTCTAGAAACAGAGCACATACAAGTCACAATTATGCCTGCTCGGTGAAAGTGTCCTATAAACACTAAACAGAGAGAAAGGACTGCAATTGGGATAATTAAAGAATCATTTAAGAGGATCAAAATTGGACCTAGATGTGGATTTGTATAATGAATTAAGGTAGCATATTCTGACAGAAGTAACAGTAGAACCAACAAAAGACCCTGAGACTAGAAAATTTGGGGAATGACAAATAACATTCTGGTGTGGGGTGGGGTAGAAGAAGGAGATATTTTACTGGGAGATAAAAATGAAATGAGTGGGCTCAAATAACATGCTAACTATTGTAAACTTTATATTTATAGAAAATCAAGAAACATTAGCAGAGTTTGAGCAGGAGGGAAACTATACCAGTATTTGTCACAATGGAGCTTTAGGAAAATAATGCTTGTGTCTATATTGCAGACAGAGGGAGAGAGATCTTTTAGAGGCTATTGCAATAGTCCAGACAAGAAATGATGGGGCCTCAAATGAGTGCAATGGCAGTATGGATGAAGGAAAAAACAGCTGTCAGTAACACTGAAGAAATAGAATTAGTATTGGTTGTCAGTAGTTTGGGTTTTAGGCCAGATGTGAAGATGTCTGGACAACGATCGGAAATTCTGATCTCATGTCAAGAGAACCAGTGCTATAGGTGTGCATGGGTGCATAAGAGTTAATGAAGGTACCCAAAGAAAGAAATGTTATCAAGCACTAGGGAGAGAACTTTGTGAGATAATACCAGTATTTAATAGTCAGCTTAAGAAGGGGAGCCATCGAGGGAACATGCACAATGAGTCCAGAAAGGTAGGTCCAGGCTGTGGGGAAACCACGTCCGATGCATTACAAAAAGGAGGATTTGGTCTTAGTGATTCATAGTCATTGGTGACCATTGGCAGAACATATTCAAAGACAATGTGCTGGCAAAATCCATACTCCTGTGGATTGGGGAGTAAAAAACTGAGTAAGGAGAAGTAGTGAACAGATATGACTTTTTGTGACATTTGGGATTTAGGATGCATATTGAATGGGAAGCAGAGTCAAAGGGGATAGTTTTTAGAAGTGAGGACACAAGAGAATGTCCATGAAAGTCAAAGAAACCTGGAGAAGGAATGAATAAAGTTGTGTGAGAGAGAATCTAAGAAGAGTCAGGGTGAGCACATAAGTGGGCTACATAGTTTGTCTTGGCAAAATAGAGTGTTGAAATGCAGAAGATTTTGAGGTAGATAAGAAACAAGCCTATAGAATTCCTTGTCTGGGACATCAGATGATGTCCAGGTACAAGCCTAACCCATTCAGAAGCAGGCAGGAAGGATTGGAAATGAAGCTAAATGAAGTTTAGGAAAAGAGACCTAGTTGTTGAAGTCACCAAAGATTAGGAAAGGAACAGATAGGGAGAATAGAAAAACCTGATAATTAATTGTTAATTTCATCTGTGATGGTTAATTTTACTATGTATCAACCTGACTGGGCCATGGGGTGCCCAGATTAAACATTTCTGGGTGTGTCTGTGAGGATGTTTCCAGACAAAGTCAGCATTTGAATTGATGGATTCAATAAAGTAGATTTTACTTTCTAATGTGAGTGGGCATCATCCAATCTGTTGAGGGCATAAATAGGACAAGAAGTAGAAGGAAGGAATTGCCCCCTCTGCTTATTTGTTTGATCTAGGTCATCAGTCTTCTCCTGTCTTTGGATTAGAATTTATACCATTGGCTCCTTTGATTCCCAGTCCTTTGAACTGAGACACTGAGACTGGAATTATGCCATTAACTTTCCTGGATCTCCAACTTGAAGACTTCTCAGGCATATATATCTATATCTATATCTATATCTATATCTATATCTATATCTATATCTATATAGCTATCTATCTATATCTATCTGTCTTTCTATATATCTCCTATTGTTCTCTTTCTCTGGAGAACCCTCAGATACACTATCTCTACTAGTCTATATGTCATGTTTGTGTGTTTGAACATATATATGAATACATACACATTTTTTCTACCTATACAAATTTAATAACTTTCTGTTCCTTCTTATTTTTTCATAAATGAGATTACATTCGAAAAATATGTCTTTAAGACACAAAAATCAATTTAGTTTAATGGGAATTAGTTTAATTGATGAGGATGAAAGTTAAGGTATAATAATAGAAAGGTGAAGTCTCTCTTATAGTCCAAGTGTACATAGTGTTTTTGCAATGGTTAAAGTACTTTCACATACCATGTGATCTTGGAGCTGAACAGAATAACCCTGGAATCACTCAGGTAGGAAGTATTTCTTTTATTCTGCCAATGAAGAAACCTGCTCTGACCACAGATCCTCATCTTTGAAATCCTGACCCAGAGCACTTTCTACTGTTCATTTCTGTTCAGATAAATATTTGAAATTATTTTTTACAAGGATTTAGGATGGTAAACACACAACCCAATATACAACTAATGTATTATAGAATCGTACACTTGAAACCTATATAATTTTATTAACCAATGTAACCCCAATAAATTCAATAAAATATACATAGAAAAGAAAGACAAATAATAAAAGGAGTAAGATATGGAAGTGATCTTTTTGGTGCTCAAGTTTTAATAAACAGTTAAGTTCAATGTTTAATACTTATACATTAACTAGTGGCCCAGTGCACAAAATTTGTGCACATTAAAAGGGACTTGATTAGAGGAAACATTTTAATATTGTTATTTGCCCTTTCTCTATAATAGAAGTGTCAGAGATGAAAGAAAATTAGTAAAATGCATATGAAAATCTTCCTCCTGTCAGAGTCTGGGGCACACCATGGGACCCAGAGTCAAGTTCCCACCCACTGTGTGCACCTCAAAATTGTGCAAGACCCAGACCCGGCCAGCCTCCCCGCCATTGGACAAGATCCAGACCTGGCCAGCCTCACCCCCATCAGGCCCTGCCAGGAGGTGGGTGCAGACTCAGGTCCCCCGGCCCAGCGCTAGGCTGGGGGATGTTGTCTGAGTTCCCCAGCTCAGTGCCAGGGCAGAGGGTGTGGCCTGAGGTCCTCTGTCAAGCCCTGCCAGGTGGGCTGTGCAGCCTGAGGTCCCCTGTCAAGCCCCATAGGGCAGGGGGCACAGCCTCAGGTCCCCAGCCCAGGCCCAGCCACGCAGCCTCAGGTCCCTGCTGATCATTCATTATGGCTCATTATGGGAACCTCGCCTCCGCTGTGGGCACAGCCATCTTGTGTTATGTGAACCCTGCCTCTGCTATGGACGCCACCGTCTTGTGATGGTGTGATGGAGTGATGGTCAATTTGCATATTACCTCTTTATTATTATATAGGATATACTGTTCAGGAGGAGTTTGATACTATCTCCATGATGTCCACTAGTTATTCCCTTGAATTCCAGGACAACCTTTCATTGCATGAACATTAACATTATGCTACCTTCCAGGTCCCTTAAACCTAGGGAATGTAAGGTGTCCTTCAGACTGAAAAAGAAAAATCAGACTTAAAGAAATTACTGGAGAGAAAATAAACCACACTTTGATAGTATTAATTATTGGGTTGAAATTTGCAATCTGGATATTCAAGAAGCTTTTGACATATCCCACATTGCAGTCAGACTCTATAGAGAAAGTAACAACACAGATGTTATTATTTCCTGAAGCATGTTTTTAACATGGGGCCCAACGGTGAAATCATTCATGGGAAACTAAAACACAAACCTATTTTTGGAAGTTGGTTTGTGAGGACTTTGGGGTTAACATATATGAAGGGCTCAAGTACCATCTACCAGAGTAGGCTTGCTGCTCCATTTGATTTAGAATTGTAAATAGGTACAAAAAGATAAACTGTAATTAAATTCTGACATGTTTTCTTTCTCATTTTATAGAAAAGAGGATGTCATTGGGTGGGCAGCAATAAAAAGCATTCTTCCAGAGTGGATGTTAGAGCCATTAACCCAGGGTTTCATCCTGGCTTCTTTCAGCAGGGCCAGTATCAAGGGACACTTTTTGTTGAGTCTCACCTGAAATTTATTTTCTACCAAGTTGTTTAGGCTCTGAAAAATGGTGGGGCTGAGCACCTCAGGGCTTTTTGCAGCTTCAAGGGACCCATTTTCTGAGCCTGGTTCTTTTCCTGTAGTTCTGTTTCAGGCATGTAATTTAAGGAGGCTGCCATATTATTTTGTAGGTTAACTGAGAGCATCCTTGGGTAATTGAGGTCACCTTCATGTGGGCAGGAGTTTGTCCCAGGTAATTCCATTTAAAAATATATACTTCCTTTTCTCTGCAGATATCTTCAGAGATGGCCGTGAAAAAGTCAGAACAGAATGCTGTATTTTAGCTGGTGATAGGTTCATGAATATTCAGTTTTTAAATTTTTTTGTACCATGTATGGTATATATAATTTTTATATGTATAAAATAGTTTATTTAAAAACTTTAAAAATAAGTGGGTTTTTTTAAAAGTTTTTGAAAAGTCATATGTTCTCAGAAGTAAGATTTTTTTTCCCCCTTACTCCATTTCCTTTGCTTTTCTTTGACTTTGGCACTTGTGAGGAGAGCAGCAAAATTAAACAGCCTTCTAAAATTCAACTTTTTTGAAAGGCTAAGAATTATAGACTGAGAGCTGTGTTGTTTTGTTAAAGGATTTTTGAGACCTTTCCTTTTGGAATGTTGCAGAGCTGTGGTGCTGCAGAAACTGGATATTAAGCATAGAGAGAGCTAACATTTAAGCTGAATTTGATTGAAATCAGATGGAAAAATATTTAGGTCTTCCTCCCCACCCCTCCTGTTTAGCTACAACATTATCTCTTTTTTATTGAATGAATCTTCTAAAACTGATAATTTGCACAATGACTTTACTAATTATTAGGAGTGAGAAGACAAGAGCACAACAGTGGAAAACAACTAAAATTTGAAAAGGAGGAAATAAAGATATGTCAAAAGAGATAAGAAGGGCAAGATCAAAGTGTATAAAGAGTGTCTAGCAGTGATGGTGAACCTTTTGAGCTCGGCGTGTCAGCATTTTGAAAAAAACTTAACTCTGGTGCCGTGTCACATATAGAAATTTTTTGATATTTGCAACCATAGTAAAACAAAGATGTATATTTTTGATATTTATTTTATATATTTAAATGCCATTTAACAAAGAAAAATCAACCAAAAAAATGAGTTCGCATGTCACCTCTGACATGTGTGTCATAGGTTCGCCATCACTGGTCTAGGCGGTGACCCCTTTAGGAATGCCTTTGTTGATGTCTGAAGGCTTCTGGGCTAGGGATGTGGAGGTGGGGGATAAATTGTAATGAATAAGATAAAGGTAATAAAAGGAGAAGAGTGAGGCATTTTCTTCTCTTAGTCACAGAATAGATGTGATTTAGGATGATGATGATGATGATGATGATGATGATGATGATGATGATAGTGACGATGATGTAACATAGGAAAATGTGAGAAGAATGGTTTTACCTACTGTGTAGAGGGCATACAGTGGTCTATCAGAGAATAGACTAGTCCTATGTTGAGAAAGTCTCCAAACAGAGCAATTGTCTTCTTTTGAAAGTCACAGTTACCAATCTCAAATGAACACTTGGTAATGCCATGCAATCCTAGTAGTTTATTCCTGATCAACCCACTGTCCTACTTTCTGCAATGATACCCTCCTTACTCTTTTTAGAATTATGCACCATCTCCCCAACCTCTTCCTGATTCCTGGCAGATAGCTTCAGTTCATACATCACATGGAAAATTGAAGCTATCAGAGGGAAACTCCATCAGCCCACAAGGCCTCCAACCCAACAACCCAACCTACTGTACACTCATCATCTCTTTCCTTTCTTCTATTTCAATACATGAGTGTCTTTCCTCCTATCTAAATCCACTTCTTCCACTAGTGCTTTGGGTATGAGCCTTCTGCCCTTCTCAGTAACTACACCGCATTGTCCCTATTCTTTTTTGCACTGATCCTTCAGCTGGTTACATAAAACATGTTCAGATCCCATAGATAAACCTCCCTTCAATCACAATCCTCCTCCTATTGCCTGAATGAATGAATAAATGAATGAATGAATGAATGAATGAATGAATAAATAAATAAATAAATAAATAAATAAATCTCTGAATAAGATCATCAGTATCTCTGCTGGGGGTTGGTGTTGGTGGTGTGTGGAGGAATTAAGCAAAAAAGAAAAAGGAATAGAGAACTCATGGACATGGACAACAGTGTGGTGATTGTGGGGAGAGAAAAGGGAGGTGGAAGGGGGCATAGAGAGGATAAATGGTGATGGAAAAAATTAAATTAAATTAATAAGCTAAAAACAAAAAGAGCATCATTATCTCTTTTTCCTCCCTTAATATTGGGTCCATGGTGATAAAAGGGGACAGCAAATACAAGGTGATACCAAGCCT
This sequence comes from Myotis nattereri, assembly GCF_964212035.1. Classification (NCBI taxonomy): domain Eukaryota; kingdom Metazoa; phylum Chordata; class Mammalia; order Chiroptera; family Vespertilionidae; genus Myotis; species Myotis nattereri. Next base: position 32,917,234 of record NC_138075.1, on the reverse strand, counting down.
GCAGTCTCTGTGAAAGTGCTCTGGGTTGAGCATGGGCTGAGATCAGCTGTCTCTTACTCCTCTGTGCTGTACCGATACTCTATGCATCTATGACCTTCAGGGGGATAAGTTGTAGAACGATAGCACTGCTCACTTTCCCGTGCAATTTCCTCATTGTGTCTTTGGTAGAGTATTTCACGGAATGTAGACTCTTCATTCTGGGTTTTCTAAAACTTGCGTTTATAACTCCACTGAGAAGTCCTCTGCTACCTGCTCCTAATCTTGATTCACTTTGCCTCATATTCTCTCCTTTCCTTCCCACTGTGCTTCATGCCCTCTCCCCCATTAGTCAGCTCCCTTCTGCTATAACTAATTGCAAAGAGGCCAGGCTTGGTGAGGCCTTTCCTTTTAAGTTTTTTTCTTGCAACTCACCTTCTCTTTGGCTACTTAGCATCAAACTGGGGGTGGAGGGAGACAAGAAAAATCAGTGGAAACATATGTGTCTGTACATACTTATATTTATACTAGAGGCCCAGTGCACAAAAATTTGTGCACTCGGGGGTAAAGGGGGGTCCCTCAGCCCTGCCTGTGACCTCTCGCAGTCTGGGACCCCTCGGGAGATAACGATCTGCTGGCTTAGGCCTGCTCCCAGGTGGCAGAGGGCAGGCCCAATCCCTAGGTGCAGCCCCTGGTTGGGCTCAGAGCAGGGCCGATTGGGGAGTTGGGGCACCACCCCCTGTCACACACAGAGCAGGGCAGATCACGGGGTTGGGGCGCCGCCCTCTATCACCCACAGAGCAGGGCCAATCAGGGGGTTGGGACGCCGCCACTGTCACACTCAGGGCAGGGCCGATGGGGAGGTTATGGCTCTACACCATCACACACAGAGCAGGGCCCGTGGGGGGGGGGGGGGGGAGTGGTTGTGGCGCTGCACCCTGTCACACACAGAACAGGGCCGATCAGGGGGTTGGGGCACCGCCACTCTCACATTCAGGGGAGGGCCGATGGGGAGGTTATGGCTCTACCCTGTCACACACAGAGCAGGGCCCGTAAGGGCGGGGGCGGGGGGGCTTGGGGCGCCGCACCCTGTCACACACAGAGCCGCAGGGCAATCAGAGGTTGGGGAGCTCCCCCATATAAGGCACAGAGCAGGGCTCATCAGGAGGTTGGGGCGCCTTCCCCTGTCACGAACAGAGCAGGGTGGATAGGGAGGTTGTGGCCCTACCCCCTGTCACACACAGAGCCGCAGGGCGATCAGGGGGTTTGGGCACTGCCCCGTCACGCTGATACCAGTGCTGGGAGGCCTCTCGGCTCCGCTGATCCCGGTGCTGAGAGGCATATTACCCTTTTACTATATAGGGTAGAGGCCTGGTGCATGAGTGGGGCTGGCTGGTTTGCCCTGAAGGGTGTCCTGGATCAGGGTGGGGGTCCCCACTGGGGTGCCTGGCCAGCCTGGGTGAGGGGATGATGGCTGTTTGCAGCTGGTCACACACCCTTCAGTGTGGGGGTCCCCACTGGGGTGCCTGGCCAGCCTGGGTGAGGGGCTGAGGGCTGTTTGCAGCTGGTCACACACCCTTCAGGGTAGGCGTCCCCACTGGGGTGCCTGGCCAGTCTGGGTGAGGGGCTGAGGTCTGTTTTCAGGCTGGCAGGTGACGGAAACTCCCAACCGTTCCTTTTTTTCTTTTTCTTTTTTTTTATTCTGGGCCAGCTTTAGCTCTGAGGCTCCAGCTCTTAGGCTTCAGCTCCTGAAAGTAGGTATCTGGTTTGTTTCGGTTCGAAACAATGTATAACTCCAGCTCTGACTCCAGCTCTGAGATCCCAGCTCGCTGAAAGCTGGTTTCTGGGGTTTTTTTTTTTAGCTTCTATATTTGTTATATTTGTTAAAATGTTTCAAACTTGCAGGCCTGCAAGGCAGGTGGGAACGTTGGAGTCCTCCGTCACTGAAGTAGGCAAGCCTCATGTTAGTTTCAAGCTGCCTGGCTGCCGGCTGCCATCTTGGCTGTCAGTTAATTTGCATATCTCCCTGATTAGCCAATGGGAAGGGTAGCGGTTGTACACCAATTACCATGTTTCTCTTTTATTAGTGTAGATATAACTCTGTATGTGTATAGCTCTATAAATGTGTTGTTACTCTTTTATGTAAATTGTATGTGCAATATAGCCAATTTCTACAACATGCACCCTACCTTACAGCAAATACTCATAAATATTGGTGAACATCTTTTAAAAACTTTATCACTTTGTGCAACAGACTTAGGTTTCTCTGAAGACAAAAGCATCCCCTAAACTATTTGTTTTAAAGCCTTGTACTTTTGTAGTAATGAAGGCAGTATATGCCATTACATTGTGAGATTCAGAAGAATGAATTCATAGAGTTAGTAGAGAATACAGAAATTCTGCCTCCTGCAAATTAGTTCACCCCTCTCTTCTTCTCACTTTTAAGTGGAAGAAATGACTAAGAACTTCTGAAAGCTTGTTAATGTATTATTTATGAAAGGGTCTGAAAAAGCGCTGTTTGGTGTATCCTTTTGAGTCTTAAGGTACATGTCCTTACATCTAAGAAATAAAGTAGTGAATAGAAGTCCTATCAACAAGCACAAGAAGACATATGATTATAAATTGTAGAATTCAATCTTCCTGGATGATTACAAATATATATTTATAAAACTGATAATTCAATCATGCATCAGATATAAACATTTTTATTTAATCCCAAATCTAAGTATTCAGAATGATTGCAAAATAATGTAGAAAATAAAGTGTTCTGATTCAGTAATTTCTTTTTTTAAATTTTTTTATTGATTAAGTTATTACATATGTATCCTTATAGCCACGTTACCCCCTATACCCCCACTCATGCCCTCACCCCCCTGTTGTCTGTGTCCATTATTTCTTTATTGCATGATATACATGCATTGAATTAAAATAATCATAAATAAGAAATCTATGCATAAATAAAATCTTTAAGTTACATAATTGAATTTGTGCCCTTTTTGTAAACTTCACATTCTGAATTTTAAAAATATTGGGCAAATAGAAGTTGATTCTTTGATCAAATTTATAGAAAAGCATTGTTTTGAACAAGTGATATTAGACTTATGAAAATAAAATTTCTTACCTAGTGGTATAAAAGTAGGCAAGTGAGTATGAATGGTTTATAGTGCCTTTGTTACTCTAGCTCCTCTAACTTGACTGCCTGTTTCACTGGTATCCCCTACAGTTGTGTAATGCAACAATATCGCCACCACCTTCAGATTCTCCCCACATTAGAGAAATGTCTCCCCTGACAGGTGTTCTAAACAATTCCCTCAGAATTTTGCTCTTGTTCTGTAATGTAGTTACATTATCTCATAAAGCTTCATCAATAGATTTCTTCCAACAGTTAGTTATTAAGTGTTCAAACATGAAGAAAAGTTGAAAGAATATTACAGTGAAAACCATATAACTAAGACTTGCATTCGACATTTACCTACTATATCTTATTTATTGCATATCTGTTCATCCATTTATCCCTCTATCCACCTATAAGTTTGTTTAATTTTTGGTGTGTTTCCAAGTAAGTGCAATCATCAGTGTATTTATCTCACAGTACTTCAATGTGCATCTGTTTACTAAAGTTTCATCTTTGTTCACATTTCTTTTTCTTTTGAGATGAAATTCACATACAAGGAAATGAAGACTTTTTAAATGTACTATTCTCTAATTTTGTAAACAGCACCTACCTGTCTGACCTCTACCCCTCTTTAGAGACCGAACACCCTAGAAAGTTTCCTCAGGCCCTTTCTCAGTCAATTCAGGTTCCAGAGGCAAACTCTGTTCTCGTGTATTTTTTCAACAGTGATTTGTTTTGCTTGTTCTAGAACTTCACATAAATACGGCCATTCAGTATACACTCCTTTGTGTAATGCTTCTTTACTCAACATAGTGGGGGTTTTTTTGTTTGTTTTTTTAATATATTTTATTGATTTTTTACAGAGAGGAAGGGAGAGAGATAGAGAGTTGGAAACATCGATGAGAGAGAAACATCGATCAGCTGCCTCCTGCACATCTCCTACTGGGGATGTGCCCGCAACCCAGGTACATGCCCTTGACCAGAATCGAACCCGGGACCTTTCAGTCCGCAGGCCGACGCTCTATCCACTGAGCCAAACCGGTTTCGGCAACATAGTGTTTTTGAGAGTCATCCATATTGTTGGATGAATCATAGTTTGTTTCTTTTATTGTTGAGCATCATCCTATTGAATGAATGTATCACTGTTTTCTATTGATGAACACTTGGACTCTTTCCAGTTTTAGGTTATGCGAGAAAATATCAATATTACTTCTATATAAGATTTTTACTTTTAGTCATTCTAATGAATATGTTGTAGTGTCTCATTGATGTTAATTTTCACTTCTCTGATGTGACTTAATATTGAACATTTTTCATGTACGTAATTTTTTTTGAGGTGTTTGTTCAACATTTGGCCACCGAATCCTCTGAAATCAACTTGTTTTGTTCCTTCACATATTTCGTGCTTTTTTATATGGATAGTGAACATTATGACAGATACATTGTAGAAACTCCGAATTTGGTTATCTTCCTTTGAAGATTCATTCTTATTCTATCAGAAAATCAACTTAGCTAGGTTCATACTTCAAAACTCAGGCTTCCCTGCTCATATATCCTCAGTTCTATCAGGCTCTTTTGCAGAGTCCGGTGTCTCCTTTGCAATTGCACAGTTTAGCTGTTTTTGTTTGTTTGTTTTTTGTTTTTCGTTTTTTGTTTTTTACATTATACGTACAGGTTTTGGCACTTCCATCTATATGACTCCTTCTAAGATTCTTCACAATTGTTCTCCACTCTATCAGCCTCAAATTTGTCTTTTCACATATAAAGCCAGTAAATGTATAGTTTTCTGATATCCTGAGAAGTTTTTTGATGTCCTGAGTCATGAGGAGATTAAGGAGTACATCTGAACAACAACAACAAAAAAAACCTTTAAATTTATAACTATAACTGGGTCTCATCTTTTCTATCTCTCAAAGGAAGTTTCCTCTCCAGTTTCTGCCTGCTTTGAATGATTATCCAGTGCCTTCACAGAGTTGGGTGATTTCACATGTGTCCTGGATTTTATATACGGTATCTCTGTTTCTGATATATCTTTGTACACGTCACATTGCTATCACTGGAACCTGTAGGCCCCTAAACCTCTTGGTGTGGATATCACGTTGTAATAGTGAAGTTCAGAGAAGGTGTTATTCAGCCTGTGGATCTGCTTGTTATGTTATGCTTAGTTTTTGCTAACAAGAAATACAAACTGATCCCCTTTTTAAAATTGTCAATTATTTTCAGCATTTGAACCACTAAGTTTATCTACCACAATAACATTGCACCCTTGAGGGAGGTGTTTATGGGTGGAAGAAGCCAGCCGTCTCCATGGATGCTGATTCTCTCCCTCTCTAGATCAAGGAAGACCAGCATTTGAATCAGAGTCATAAGTGAAAGGACGTTAGCATATCTGAACAGAGTATTGCCCCGAGAAAGAGTGTAAAAGCATTTCCTTTGGGGTGTCTACAAAGAATCATGATTATTATAGTAAAATTCCAAAGATCTTTTGATAATATCACTATATCACGTCAAATTAAGACATCAAAATTTACATTATAACTAATGGTTTCCTAGTCTACTCTTTTTTGGGGGGCATACCCACACTTCTCAGTGTTAGTAGTAAGACAGTATATAAGATAAATATAATGGCTCAAAGTGTAATACATGGACAAGCACCATTAGCATCATCTGAGAAATATTTACAAAAGCAGAATACTAGGTTTTATGAATTTAATGAATCAGAAAGTGTATTTTAATAAGATCCTAAGGTGCTTCTTATGCACAATAAAGTCTGAGAAACACTAAGCTAATATACAGGCTGCCTAGAGAAGTGATTCTTAAACTATCTGTGGATATATTTAAATTTTTGTTTGTTTGGGGTTCATATTCATCATAAACCAATACATCTGTAGCATACAAAAAAAATAAATTAATATAAAAATAAAATAAGATATATGATATAAAATCCTGATTTTATTAGATTCATTAGACATAGAATTACATTTCAAAAATATAGTCAGAACACACATAAAATATAAAAATTTAAAATTTATAAAAACTATTTTTCACTGAAAGAGTTCATTTTAGATTATTAATATTTATATATAATATGTTAAAAATCTTCAGATGATTCTATAATTTGGTTATTATTTCTTTCAGATTATTATTTGTATGAACTTATTTTTACTGGTTTGTGTGAAAATTCCATTTAAACTTTGATGGTTTCATTGCTTCATTAGTCAGTATATCTCTGCAAATAGTACAATGTGGTTTTCTCACTTCATCATCAAATATGTTTACAAAACTGAATCCAGCATATATATATATATATATATATATATATATATATATATATATATATATATATAACTTGAATGAATTACCTTTGTCTTTATTCTTCAGAATCACTTTCATTTTTAGTATTTATTTCATTACTATTGCCACTTGAGAAAAAGTCCAATGAAGGTTTTATCAACAACTGCACTTGTGTAGGTCCTGTTCAAAAGACAAGTACATTGATCATACTCTTGGATGTCACAGTAATGTCAACTTACTATAAAAATGTCTAAGTGTTTACACTCAACTATAGTACTTGTCTGTAACAGAGTTGTTGGTCTTTATCATCCACAGACCATACTTGGAGTAGCATTGGTCTAGACCACAGTATACATAGGTCTATTTCTGAATAACCTATTCTATCTCATTGATTTATATGTCTACTCTTACATCAATAGCTATATTGATAATCAGTTTTATGGTTAGTCTTACAGTGAACTTAGTTCTTTTAAAAATATTTTTGATTATGTTAGTCCATTCTAATTTCTAAATTTTGCATAATTATGTGCATTAAGACTATATTTCCTCTTAATTCTTTTAACATGTTTATTTATAATAGCTGCTTTAAAGTCTTTATCTCATTAATCCAACATCTGGGTCACTATGGGTCAGTAGACTACTTTCTATTTACAGAGTATTGGCCACAGTTTACTATTTTATAAATGTCTAATATTTTACTTTGTACTGGACAATGTTAATTATTTTAGAAGCTCTGATTTCTGTGATCTTCCCTCGTATGGTGTTATTGGTTCAAGTTCACCGTTTGATTACGGGCTGAACATCTTGAACTTGTGTATGCACATACTTAATTTTGTTAGTGAAGATATTTGAGAACCTCACTATATTTCCCAAGCCTGTCTAACTTGATAGAATTCAATATTTAAACACTGTCTGCCCTAGATATCTGGGCAGGTCATGGCTTTAGGCTTTATTAGGGTAGATCTAGAGTAGGGCTGTTTTTTCGTTTGTTTGTTTAAGGTTGGGGTTTTATGATGTCTATAATGAATACCCACAATGTTAAAATGTTTACAAGGTTTCTACAATCCCATGGCAGCTGCAATTGGGTAAGCCACATGTTCTCTTGCCCTGCCCATGCACAGTTTACCCTGTTGCCAGGAACCACCAGAAAACCCTCTGTGCAGTGTCTTTCCCCATATATTCCAACTAGAGGCCCAGTGCATGAAAATTTGTGCACTGGGGGGTGGGGAGGAGGGAGACTCAGCCCGGCCTATGCCTCTCACAGTCCAGAACCCTTAGGGGGATGTCCAACTGATGGCTTAGGCCCACTCCCTGGGGCATCGGATCTAAGCTGGCAGTCAGACATCCCTCTGGCAGCCTGGGAGCCCTTGGAGGATGTTCGACTAACGGCTTAGGATGCTAAGCCATTAGTCAGACATCCTTAGTTCTGGCAGAGGCAGGAGAGGCTCCCTCCACCACTGCTGTGCTGGCCAGCCATGAGCCGGCTTCTGGCTGAGTGGCGCTCCCCCTGTGGAAGCTCACTGACCACCAGGAGGCAGCTCCTGCGTTGAGTGTCTGCTCCTTGGTGGTCAGTGCACATCATAGCGACCAGTCATTCCTGGTTGTTCTGCATTTAAGGTCAATTTGCATATTACCCTTTTATTATATAGGATGATATAAGATGCCAGGATGTCTAAACAGCTGACTCCTCTGCTCAGCATAACTGCCATTCCCTATCTGGACTCTGACTCACTGTGCTGTGGTCAGAATATTAACCCCAGGTAGGTAGCTGGTCTAATTATTGCCGGGAGCCGGTCCATGCTTGCTGTTTCAAGGGACCTGGCATATATGGCATACTGTTCTTAATATGTTTGCTCACCTTCTTGGCACTATGTGTTTTAACCAAGGTCTCTGAGAAAGGTTGTTTCCCCAGGTAGGGATTTTCCCCTGAAGTTAGGGAGGGAATAAAACCTCTTAACTAAGTGCCAGGTGGGTAATTAATCACTTTAACTACGAACAATCATGCTTAAGCTACATAATCTTTACTCCCTGGAATGGAGATAAGAAACGCCCTAACCTTTGAAATAGAGATTGATAGGATTGGAATCAACTGGTATAAATACAGATGTAAGAAGACAGAACGGGGAGAGAGACAGAAATTGGCACAGAACCTACACAGAACGTTCTCTAGAGACAGAAGAACTTCGCTGGAGAGAACACGGCAAAAGATCCTGGACAGAAACTGGCCTCAGAACCTAGAGACAGAACCTAGCGAGAGAACATGGCAAAAGATCATGGACTGAACCTGACTACAGAAATTGGCAAGAGAACATGACTAGAACCTGGTGACTGAACCTGGCTGGAGAACCTGGACAGAATCTGGCTGGAGAACATAGCGAGGGAACATGGCTACAGAACCTGGCTGGAGAACCTGGAGAACCTGGCTGGAGAACCTAGCAAGAGACCATGGACACAGAACCTGGCTGGAGATCCTAACCAGAACTTCGCTGGAGATCCTGACCAGAACTTGGCTAGAGATCCTGGCTAGGCCGCTGATGAACTGAATGCTGCCTCTATGTCATTCCTTCTTCGCCGACTCCGTCCACACCTTTGGGAACCCCTGGACCTGCTGGGGTTGGACCCCGGCAAATTATGACTCTCTTTTGTTTGATGGTGGAATTAATTCATATTTTTGAGGCAGTGCTCTATAGTAGAACTTTCTGCAGTGACATAAATATTTTACATTTTTGCTATCCAATAAAGGCACTATTAGCCCTGTGCAGTTATTAAGCACTTAAAACATAGCTAGGCAACTAAAGAATTGGATTTTTAAATATTCTTTAATTTAAATAGTCACATGAGGCTTATAGCTACTATATTAGACAATGCAATTTCTAAGTATTAGGGATAAAAATCTCTAATCCAAGCGAGAACAACTGCTTTATTTGGGTATCTTATCTTGATATTGTTGAGTCAATTCTTTTGCTAGCTTTCTGTGTTTTCTTGCTTATAATTTGTTTGATTCTCAGATAATTGCTCAGCCGAGTCACCATGATTCATTCTTTCTCAGACGTGTGTATTCTTCTGCTAGTTCTTTTTTCTGCATTGCATCTGACATAATGCCCGTCTTAGCCTATCAGTCTTCTTACTTTTCTATATTTAGGCTCTTTTTTTGACTCTGATCCAGAGTTTTGATCTAAAAAAAAATGTAGTGTAAGTACTAGAGTACTAGGTCTCTTTATTATTTTATTTTTAATTGAATTTATTGGGTGTTATTGGTTAATAAAGTTATGTAGGTTTCAGGGGTACAGTTCTTTAATACATCATTTATATATTGTATTGTGTGTTCTCCACCCCAAGTCAAGACTCTTTCCATTACTATTTATTCCCTTTACCAAATCCTTCTAACTCTCCCCACTCTTCTTTCCCTCTGGTAATCATCATAGTGTAGTCTATGTGTGTGTCCGTGTATGTGTGTGTTTTGCTTAATCCCTTAATTTTCACCTAGGCCCCCAACACTCCTCCCCACTAATATTTCTCAGTCTGTATCTATGAGTCTGTTTCTGTTTGTTTGCTAGTTTATTTTGTTCATTAGATTCCACATATAAGTGAAATTACCTGATATTTATTTGTCTTCTCTGACTGGCTTAATTCTGTCACAAAAGATAAGATTTCCTTCCCTTTTTATGGTCAGGTAGTATTACATTGTGTAAATGTACCAGCACATTTCATCCACCCATATACTAATGGGCACTTGGGCTGCTTCCAAATCTTGGCTATCCTATCTAATAAAGAGGTAATATGCAAATTGAATATCACTCCAACACACAAGATGGCCACCCCCATGTGGACACAAGATGGCTGGCAGGGGAGGGTAGTTGTGGGCAATCAGGCCAGCAGGGGATGGCAGTTGGGAGGGACCAGGCCTGAAAGGAAGGGAGGTTGGGGACAATCAGGCCTGCAGGGGAGGACAGTTGGGGGGAACCAGGCCTGCAGAGGAGGGCAGTTGGGGGAACCAGGCCTGCTGTGGAGCAGTTAGGTGTCAATCAAGCTGGCAGGGGAGTGGTTAGGGGCAATTAGGGAGGCAGGCAGGCAAGAAGTTGGGAGCCAGCAGTCCTGGATTATGAGAGGGATGTCTGACTGCCCATTTAGGCCCAATCTAGGGGGCAATCGGACAGCACTTGAGGGGTCCCCGATTGGAGAGGGTGCAGGCTGGGCTGAGGTATTCACATACCCCACCTCCCATGCATGAATTTCATGCACTGGACCTCTAGTCTAATCTAATAAAAGAGAAACATGCAAATTGACCACACCTCTGCTACACCCCAAGCCACGCCCACCAGCCAATCAGAGTGACTATATGCAAATTAACCCAACCAAGATGGTGGCCGGCAGCCACAGAGCTGGGGCAAGCAGGAGGCTTGGTTGCCCCGGTGATGGAGGAAGCCAAGCTTCCTGCCTGCCCTGGCCAGCTGTGGCTTCCTCTTAAGGCAAAAACTTTCAATTATAGAAGATAAATAAATCCCAGATATCTGCTTCCAGCCAGCCTCCTCTGAGTACTTGAGTGGCTGGGAGTTGTGGCCAGCCTGCATACAGCCATCAGCCCCTCACCAAGGCTGGCCACAACCTCATGGGGTGAGGGTCCCCACTGGGGGACTTGGTGAGCCTGCAAACAGCCATCAGCCCCTCACCCAGATTGGCCAGGCACCCCTGCAGGACCCCTCACCCTGAAGGTGGTGAGGCCAGTCTGAAAATGGCGTTCAGCCCCTCACTCAGGCTGGCCAGGAGCCCCAGTGGGGACCCCCACACTGAAGGGGCTGTGGCCAACCTGAAAAAAACCATCAGCCCCTCACCCAGGCTGGCCAGGCACCCCAGGGGGACCCCCACCCTGATTTGGGACACCCTTCAGGGCAATCCAGCCGGGCCTCACCCATGCACCAGGACTCTATCCTATATAATAAAAGAGTAATATGCAAATTGACCCTAACAGTAGAACGAGTGCGAATGACTGGTCACTGTGACACATACTGACCACCAGGAGCAGATACTCAATGCAGGAGCTGCCCCTGGTGGTCAGTGCCCTCCCACAGGGGGAGCTCTGCTCAGCCACAAGCCACGCTGATGGCTGCCAGTACAGCAGTGGTGGCGGGAGCCTCTCCCGCCTCCTCAGCAGTGCTAAGGATGTCTGACTGCAGCTTAGGCCTGATCCCTGCTGGCAAGTGGACATCCCCCACCCCCCCGAGGGCTCCCGGGCTGCCAGAGGGTTGTCTGACTGCCAGCGGACCTAAGCCAGCAGGTGGTCATCCCCTGAGGGGTCCCAGACTGCAAGAGGGCACAGGCAGGCTTGAGGGATCCCCCCCCACCCCCGAGTGCTCAAATTTTTGTGCACTGGGCCTCTAGTCCTATCTAATAAAAGAGAAACATGGTAATTATCCATACGTCCGCTACCCTTCCCATTGGATAGTCAGGGAGATATGCAAATTAACTGCCAGCCAAGATGGCAGCCAGCAGCCAGGCAGCTTGAAACTAACATGAGGCTTGCTTGCTTCAGTGATGGAGGAAACCAACGTTCCCCATCTGCCTTGCTGGCCTCTGAGCTTGCAGTTTGAAACATTGTTACAAATATAGAAGCTAAACAAAACCCCAGAAACCTGCTTTCAGCCAGCCAGGATCTCAGAGCTGGAGTTGATACAGTGTTTTGATTATAGAACTCAAACAAACCAGATACCTGCTTTCAGCGGCAGAGGCCTCAGAGCTAGAGCCAGAGCTAAAGCTGGCCCAGAATAAAAAAAAAAAAAAGAAAAAAAGGAGCAGTTGGTAGCTTCAGTCACCTGCCAGCTTGAAAACAGCCCTCAGCCCCTCACCCAGACTGGCCAGGCACCCCAGTGGGGACCCCCACCCTGAAGGGTGTGTGACCAGCTGCAAACAGCCATCATCCCCTCACCCAGGCTGGCCAGGCACCCCAGTGGGGACCCCCACCCTGATCCAGGACACCCTTCAGGGCAAACCAGCCAGCACCCACCCGTGCACCAGGCCTCTATCCTATATAGTAAAAGGGTAATATGCCTACCAGCACCGGGATCAGCGGAGCCACGAGGCCTCCCAGCACCGGGATCAGCAGAGCCAAGAGGCCTCCCGGCACCGGGATCAGCATGACAGGGGGCAGCGCCCAAACCCCCTGATTGCCCTGCAGCTCTGTGTGTGACAGGGTGCAGCACCCCAACCCCCTGATCGGCCCTGCTCTGTGGGTGATAGAGGGCGGTGCCCCAACTCCCCAATCGGCCCTGCTCTGAGCCCGACCAGGGGCTGCACCTAGGGATTGGGCCTGCCCTCTGCCAACCAGGAGCAGGCCTAAGCCAGCAGGTCGTTATCTCCCGAGGGGTCCCAGACTGCGAGAGGGCACAGGCCAGGCTGAGGGACCCTTGCCCCCACCAGTGCACAAATTTTTGTGCACTGGGCCTCTAGTATATATATAAAAGGCTCATATGCAAAGTGTACCCTCAGAAGTTTGACCAGAAACCGGGAGTACGATCACTCACTATGATGTACACTGACCACCAGGGGGCAGCACAGAACATGGCAAGTGACCAGCTGCGGGGAAGGGGCACTGAGTGAGCGAGGGAAGGAGAAGGCTAGGATGCTAGGAGGCAGGGAGGTGGGGAATCTGATGGGCCCTGATTACTGGCCAGTCCTAGGGACCCTACCTGTGCATGAATTAGGCCTCTAATATATGTATAAATGCACAGATTATGAGAACTGGACATTGCTATCAAAAAAATGAATGACAGAAATTGCTTATAGCTCTTAATGTTTTTGCTTTCAAATTGATGTGTGTTTGTGTATGTATGTGTGTGTGTGAGGGGGTGGGGGGTGGGGGAAATAATGATTACTTAACCAATAATTTGTTCCCATAAAAGAAATGAATTTTCCATTTACATCGACTTCAGATGATCTTTTAAATTTATTTTTACTATTATTGTGTATCATTAAATGAGCACTATATCTTTGGATCATTATATTTTATTATAATACTCATGATTCATATAATTGTATATGGATACTTAGTTGTATACAATTCTTATCCTCCATAGTTCATACTATATAATAAAAGCCTAATTTGCAAATCGACCAAATGGCAGAACACCCGGAGGAAAAACCAGTCACTATGATGCACACTGACCACCAGGGGGCAGATCTCAATGCAGGAGCTGCCCTCATCTTGCAGGCCCCAGGCCAGCCAATATGGATCCCAGTAGAGGCCCCCTGATCACCCTGCCAGTTGCCTCACAGATTGGTTCTGATTGTTGGCCAAACCTAGGGGTCCTACCCATGCATGAATTCTGTGCACCAGGCCTCTAGTGCCTTTATAAGTTGAAAACATTACAGAAAGATGACATAGGTAATTGATGCATTTCCATAGTCCAGGACATTTGTCACCATTGAAATACACTAATAAAATATTTCTATAAATAAAAATAATAATTAAAATAATTAATAGTTATGATTATTAAAGGACAGGACTCAAAGGGACCATGACATAGCATTTTCAAGTTTCTATTCAAACAAACCCACTGCTATTTTGTTTCATAAAAAATTGTCACCATCTTCTGTTTTATGACATGCTCCATATAATCAATCTTATTGGCTTAAATTTATGTCTATTTTTCTCATTCTGTGATTAGTGATTTATTTTATAAAACAGTTACTACTCAGATAAAATTCCATTCCTATTTATAGCATAGAGAATTGGTAGCATTTTGTTCAACATTTTCTTATTTTGTATTATACTAGTTGGCTAAATGTCTCAATGTTTCTTTATTATAAAGATTTCATACACCTTTTCTTATCCTCCATGGTACCTACTTTGGTATTTTGCATAAAGTACTCTAGTTATTTGAAATGACACAGACTACCTTTCACACATTTAAAAGGTAGAAATCTGGACCTATCTCCCTAACAGGTCACTGTAGCTCTCCCACACTATGTTTCATCCCAGCATAGATTTGACTTTAAGCTCCTTGTGTTCCTTAATCTGTCTGCTGACTATTCCCAGGTGGAGGCCCTTGATCATTCAGACCCCTCTGTTGTGACTGGTTAGCCCAATATGTGGTAACTATGAAACACCCAAGGTAGTATAAGCTCTTTGGTTAGTATGTGTGGGTTGGTAGTCCAATTTTCACTCTTTCCAATGGTGACATGGGCATAATACTCTGTAACTAGGGACAGACTCAACATAGACAAATGTACCTGATGAGAGAAGTGGAGGGAATAGAAAGAAGAGAGAAAGTGAAAATCTGCTTAGTGTCCATAGCATTTCAAAGAGCTGAATAACAAAGCAAAGTAGAGAATGAAAAGACTTGAGGAGGGAATTTATGCTTTCAGATTTTTGCTTCAGAATAACATAAAAAATTAATTCAATTTATAAACTTGCTGACCTTGTGATAGTTTTTACTTATTTGATCTAATTTAACACACTTGGCAGGGAAGGGATTGAAGAGAAGAAAAATATGAGGAAATTCAGGGTAGAGAGATGCAGTTTTTTTAGAGAGAGGACTGAAATGAAGGATCTTGGCCAGCAGTCAGCCTTCTTGCAGAGAAAACTAGAATCCTAGGCTGTGGCTTGATGAAATTACTCCCTGCAGCTACCAGGTTTACAACTTCTCTCTTCATGGAGTGGGTCTTTGAATTTCCCTTCTCCATGAAATTAAAGTAAAAAAGCAAGTTTCTCCTAATTTCTGATATTCCAAATATGTATGTTCATGTTTCAAGGATAATTGTAAGGATTCTTGCTTTCCAAACATATATTCAACCTGACCATTGATGTCAGTTATTCTATTATTGAGATAGAAAACCAAATTGGGAAATATTTTAAAATAAAAACAATTCCTTAATTGGAATCAATAGAAATATGTATTACATACATAACTGCCATTCTTCACCAGAGTCTTCTTAACCCAAAGAAACAGGAAATAATAATATTAATATTCAGCCATATTATTTTCATAATTGTGATGAGAAAACTCTTGAATAAAGGCACCATTTAAAACATTGACATTTTCAAAACCTTGCCTTATTAAGAAACTTGTGAAAACAACCTTTTTGTGTGTGAGAACCAGCAATAACTAAGATTGGACTAAGACACAAGAATGCCTGGAGCAATAATTTGAAGAAAAAACATGTTGACTGCAAAGCATTTTGCATATATAAAATGCTAGATGCTAATGATGATTATCTGAGACATTTTGATGACTTAAGCTCATTACTATGATTCATAAAAAGTAATTATCAGTCATACTTAACATGATAGACACTCTTATGTTAACGACCCTAAAGAAACAAAGTCTGGTCTAGTTTATTAGCTTGTGTCTATAGTAGCACAACTGATTTGATTTAGTGTAAACATTGGCTTGGTGTTAACCATTCATCAGTGTTTTGTTTATATAATCTTATTTTATGCAAAGCAAACTTTCCATGCTCATTAATCTTGTCCAGGCAATCAAATTCATTTATTGCTTCTATTGTCAATCTTTAAACAATTATTTATTAACGGACTGACTCTAATTTTATAATGGTATAATATGCAAGCAAAGTTTCCAGTTCTGCTATTTAATTTTACTTTAAAAGCACAAGCAACTAAATAAAAATTAATTTGAACTCTGACTCATGATGCAGCAAGATTGGTCAAGGTAAGGTTTGTCTTAAATAAATGGGTTTTAATATTTTCCTGGTGTAAGTTACATTTTGAAAGACTTCTCTCTGAATAGGACAATGTAATTGGAAAATAGCTCAAAGAATGCACAGCTGGGAAACACTTGAATATAAGGAGTAAATCTTGTTAATCATAATATTTTGCAATGTGTTTTCCTTTCTTTACTAAAATGATACTTTGAAAAAACAAAGAAATGTTGTGGTTATTTTCACAGTAATAAGCATGTTAATAAGTTTACATTGAACTGAGTCCACCACTTAATCTCAGTCCTGTTGTGGCCATTTTGCCATAATTGCAAGGTGGCTGGCATGGGTTTTAGGATACTGAAATGAACCTGTACTTTTAAATCCCATCTGTTGATTGTTGTTTTTTCAAATATTTTATTTTTAAAACTCTTTTTTTGTTTTCTGATAACTTAGTTTTCAGATCAATCAGCTTTTTTTTTTTTTAAAGAATGCAGTATCCTTTCAAATCTCTTCGAGCATACTAATTAGAATTATTTTTTTTTTCTCATAGTTATCTCTAATTTTTTCAGGGATTTTGTTCTGTTGCTTCACATTGGAATTATTTTATTCTGTTTATTTTCCTCAAATAGCTGGTGATCTTTGGTTTTCCATTTAAAATGATTCATGACAAATTTATTGGCAAAATTTGAGTTAAATGGTATTTATTATCCTTTTAATGTCTATAGGATCTATAGTGATGGTCATTCTTTTATTCCTAATATTGCTGATATTTGTCATTTATGTATCTTCTCTTTACTCCTCCTCCCCACTTCCTTCACCCCCTACTCCTCCCATTCCCTTACTTTCAAGAATAAAGATATTTTTTTAAAAAATTACAGATAACTCCCCCAAAAATGGGTAACAAGAGAACTTCCATTTTCTAAGCTGACATGTGAAGACCTTAGAAGTCAGCATACCCATCTCACAAGAAAAATACTAAGCCATCTAAAGATCAACAACTCTTCTTAGATCCATCAGAGAATTGAGGTCACAGGACAAACTGCTCCTCTGAAATTTGGAGACTGACAGATACAAAGAATTACATGGTGGAGAGAGTAGAAGCCTGCAGCTGGAGCCAGTATCAGTATCAATGGGAACACTTTTCTTTTCCTTTAGTGGGAACACTTTAAAATGTAATTGATGGATTACTGGAGACTCAACATAGAAGAGCATGAGAGTTAAAATTTCCAAGGGGGGAAATTTCCCAGTATTAAGGGAGTCTCCACACTTTCATAAATTGTACCTCCAGGAACCCCACCAGAGTCCATATAGTAGGATTCCATTTACATGAAATTCAAATCTGTAGTGATAGAAGCAGATCACTGGTTGCTTGGGAGTAGGAGAATTAAGCCAAGATTTATTGGGGAACTTTGTGGGATGAAGGAAATGCAGTTATACATATTTATCAAAACTCATCAAACTGTTCACTTAAAAAGAGTATACTTAATGTAAAGTATACGTCAATAAAATTGGCTATAAAGATACTAGCATGAATTTTGGGTGGGAGAGAAGACTGATGAAGTGATTTTATAACTAATATAGAAAAAAATAGGATTGGTAAAGTGTCAATATAAATTATGTTAAATAAAATATTTTAATATATGAACATTCCTACCATTAAACTACTACCATTATATATTTTAAGCTTGATTTTCTAATTTAGCCAAAACATTACAATAACACAGATGTGTTTAAGTTAAATTTGAAACGTTTTTCTTGGATTAAGGAATGGCATGGAAGACAGGTTAATGTGAAAATGCCTAGTCAACCATAAATTCAGTGAGCAAAAAATGTGGTTGATTTTTAAATGAGCAGTAGGCTTAGTAAAATTCAATTATTAAACTAACAGCAAGCAATAAATATTAAGCTCTTAGAAAGGACTGTAACGAAGCCTGCTCTAAAATATATCATATATCTCATTTCACATGGAGAGGAATAAACATCTCAATCTTTAGTATACTTTGGAATCTGATTGGACTTTTTCCTGTTGGTGTTGGCCCAGAATAGATCTAAATGATGGGTTAGAAGAATAAGAAACTGTCCAGAATAAAAGACAGAATGTTTCAGCATCCTCTATTCTTTAAGTCTCAGTCTTTGTTCTCTCTCTCATATATCCTATATAATAAAAGCTTAAGCTGCTAAGTGTCCAGTCGTCCAGTCATCCATTCAACCAATCAAAGCGCTATATGCTAATGATATGCTAAGGCCGCTCAACTGCTCGCTATGATGTGCACTGACCACCAGGGGGCAGACAGTCAAGTGGTCAACCAGTCGCTATGACATGCACTGACCACGAGGGGCCAGACACTCCAACTGGTAGGTTAGCTTGCTGCTGGGATCCCGCTGATTAGGACAGAGTGAGTTGGGCGGGACACACCCTGGAGCTCTCCTGTGGTCCCTCCCTGGTCCCAATCATGCACTGGTGGGGTCCCTTGGCCTGGCCTGCACTCTCTTGCAATCCGGGACCCCTAGAGGGATGTTGGAGAGCCGGTTTTGGCCCAATCCCGCAGGCCAGACCGAGGGCCCTTAATGGTGATGAATTTGTGCACCAGGCCTGTAATCCTATCGAATAAAAGACAAAGATGCTAATTGACAGTACCTTCACTACTTCCATCAGCCAATCAGAGTGATATGCAAATTAACCACCAACAAAGATGGTGGCTAATTTGCATACTGCAGGCAGGGCAGGTCAACGCAAGCTGCCATCTGGGCCCCCGTGTGCCACCTAAGCCTCGCTGCCAGCCAGGAGACCCCATGTGCGGCCCTGGATGGCGGGACCCCTGTGTGTGGCCCTGGGTGGCCAAGACCCCCATGTGAGGCCCTGGGCGGTGGGGCTTGGTGGCACGATCGGCTCGAGGAAGCCCTATTCTTGCAGGAATCTTCCTGCAACGGGCCTCTAATATATATATATATATATATATATATATATATATATTCAATATATTCATTTCTTTAGTTATCTATATATAAATGCATGTATAAATATGTAAAGAATATATATGTATGTATGTATTATATATGAATTACATGTATATTTAAAGGAAACCTTCAGATCTACCTAGAAAAACATTTTGTCACTGGCAAAAATGTTTATTAAAATATGCTCCAGTGGAAATTAGATCATTGTGAACTCAATGAACTGCCTATCCTGGAATATTCATATCAAATAAGTTCATAAAACCAGTAAGAATGAGAAAAGTTTGATTTACTACATTTTTTTGAAAGAAACAAAATTAAAGTAGGACTTTTGTTACACTATTTAAATAAATATTATTTTGGGTAGAATAGCTTGACTTCACTGTGTAATATACTTATTGTTAAGAAATTTTAAATTAATGCACACCACACACACACACACACACACACAGATACACAAACATATACACACTCCTAAATGTGTCTTTATTTGGACAAAATGTGTTCCCTAAATTTGGTAATTCAGAGGCTTTTAATGCACTTTGGAAAAGTATAATTTCCCAATTAAAAAAAAATAACAATTACAAATCACCAGTTCTCCATTTCCATGCAATAGACTGATTTCTGACAGGTTACTATGAATGATTGGATTTGAATTCTGATTTCTTCTCTATCTCTGACCCTGGTCACTCTCTCTGCTTCAGTTTACTCATCAATAAAATAGGGATAATAACTCTTGTCTTGAAAGGATTGGTAGAGAGGCAGCAAAATAATAAGTAAAAAGGATTCCTTAAAATGTGGCTTAATTTTTTAAACGACTTTAAAAAAAATAGCTTTATTTAAAACTATTGTTCTTTAACCTTTTATTTTTGCTTTTATTTGACTTTATTTTTAATAATTTTTTAAAAAAATATGTTTTATCGATTTTAGAGAGAGAGAAGGGAGAGGGATAGAGAGATAGAAACATAGATTGGCTGCCTCCTACATACCTGCTACTGGGAATCAAGCCCACAAGGAGGGTATGTGTCCTGACCGGGAATTGTAACCTCCTGATTCATGGGTCGACACTCAATGAACTGAGCTACAGTGGCCAGGCTTGAGTATATGTTTTAAAGGAATATTTGTAGGTTTTCTTTTTGTTTCAAGACCTCACTATTCTATCTTAATGCATATCTATACTCTACTGCTTTTTATTGTAGGTAAGGATATTTAAATGTTTATTTCTAGCAACATCTATAATAATAAAAGCATAATATGCTAATTAGACTGGACAGCTGAAAAACCTTCCAGATGTCCTTTCAGATGACCTTCCAGGTGAAGCTGAGTCTGTGAGGGCTGAGGCAAGCTGCCGCAGCTGTGAGGGCCGAGCCCTTGCATGAATTTCATGCATCAGGCCTCTAGTCTATAATAAGAATTTAACTTATTAATAGAATCAGCCAGGAAACATATAGGTTTTAATTAACATTAGAGCTAGGCCATTTTAGGCTCCTCAGCTGCATACAGTAAATAGGTGGATATTCTACATTCATTTCGGTGATTTTCATTTTAAAGATGATTGCCAGTGTCACTGAACATAGGACTATAGGCATCAAATTAAGTGCCAGGGCTGACAAGTCAAGTCAAGTTTATATAGCAAACTTCTCCAATTAATTAGAGAAAGAACATTATAAAAAGTTTCAGAAAATGTATTTAAAGGAAATCCATAAACTGCCCAGTGTCTGAGGTGACAACGGAAACCTTATTGATTATGCAGGGCCCATCACCACCCCTGGCAGAGTTGAAGCAAATCTCAATACAGCCTTTGCAAGGAATACACTTTCTCAAAGATATATAAAGTTCAAGTCCTTCTATATTTAATGGCATATTTTACAATTTCCTCCTCTTAGACTCTATCCACTCCACCCCCATCACCATAACAACCCACATCCCAAACTAAGCAGCAGGAGCTTTATCAGGAAAGGTAGGAGTGAGCTCAATTGGCGCTGATTCCCAAATGGGAGAGATTTTCCTCTAGGGGTTCTCCTGTCATGTTATTATTGTCTAACAGGTACATTCTGGTGCCACTTACACTAGTTTAATCTATGATAAGGGAATGATGGGTATTGGAGACAATAAATGTAAAATTAAACAATATCCTTAGAGTCAAGGTGCTGACCCATCCTTTATGTAGCTTTTGTTGGTGCTGTTGTGCTACTCCTTTCGCAGGTATACATCTATTCCAGATGCTCACATTTTTCTATTTCTTTCCCAATTTATTCAGCTGCTTTTTTTTCCCAGACAAGCTACTTAGAGAAGCTTTTCTGTTCCCTCTGCCGATCATGTAAGGCTCCTTTCCAGGCTCTCCTCTCACGCTTTGTACTCTTCTGCAAGTTCGCATCTAGTCTCTAGGCTACAATGACAAGTTATGAACCAATGACTCAAAGTTATATCATTAGCCCAGAGCTCTCTTATGATCTATAATCTGCTATACCACCCAACAGCCTATTAGATATCTTAGTTTGAATTGCCCCAGACCTTCAAGCTCCTCACATAAATGAGTGTCCATTATCCACCTTGGCCAAACCTCTTCCTTTCAGTTTTCACCACCTCAATAAGTGGTGCTATCCTTCTCCCTGGTGCCCAAGTCAGAACCCTGAGCATGTGATGCCTTTCTCTATCTCACCTCTGCATAGAATCACCAGGTTTGCCTATTCTACCCCAAACAGTCCACATATCTTCATCCTCATAGCCACTGCCTTCTATCCAGTCCCCATCAATTTGTGTCTAGATCATTTCAAAGCCTCTAAGTCATACTTTCCCTACAAGTTTATAGTCTCTCTAAGTAATCCTCCACACAGCTATCATCGTGGTCTTTTAACATTATAAATCCAGTCATGCCAGTTTCCTGCTTAACATGCTTCAGTGGTTTGACAGTTGCTTTAAAGTTAAAATCCAGATTCATTAGCATGACATTCTCCAAAATCTGGTCCCTGTCCTTCTGTCCAACCCTATGTCAGCAACCTTTACTGCCACCCACCTTTACTGCAGACATAGCAAAGTACTGTTTTTTTAGTTCTAGGAAATTGCCCCTCTCTCAATTCCTGCCATCGCTTGAACAAAGTTTATCCACTGCCTAGGATAATCGTGACCTCTTTGTTTGTTTAGCTCTCACCTGTCATTAACAATTCTGTTTAAACAAATGGTATTTCCTCTGGAAAGTTGACTCCAGTCCTTTCTTATTTCTGCAATTTAGACTATATTAGAAGCCCTTCCTCTTAGCTCCTGTATTATGAAGCTCTCACCATTTCAGTTCTCGTCAATTTTAGTTTTTATTAAGAACTGAATATATGTGCCAGGTATTGGGCTAGAGCTATACAAAAATGAAGATGCAACCCTTCCCTCTATAAAGCACTTGGTCTAGTCTGTTCACACCCTTTCTAATTACACTATGAGTTTCCTGAGGCCAGAGCATCTTGGTCTCCAAAGTTGGTAGCTGGCACAATCCATCTATACTAATAAAATGATAATATGCTAATTAGACCGGGTCTCTCCCTTCTGGACAGTTAGGGGGAGACCAGGCTGTAGGGGGCAGTAAGGGGGTGAAAATACCATCAGGAGGGTAGTTAGGAGGCGACCAGGCCAGCAGGGGGACAATTAGGGGGCTATCAGGCCACCAAGCAGAGGCAGTTAGGGGCAATCAGGCAGGCCAGCAGGAGATCAGTTAGGAGCCAGCAGTCCTGGATTGCGAGAGGGATATCTGGGATGGGGCCTAAGCCAGCAGTCAGACATCCCCTGAGGGGTTCTGGATTGGAGAGGGTGCAGGCCAAGCTGAGGGACGTCCCCCACCCCCATGCACAAATTTCGTGCACCAGGCCTCTAGTGTGCTTAATAAACATGTAAAAAATATGGTAGCTTCAGACCCTGGCTGGGTGGGTGGCTCAATTGGTTGCAGAATTTTCCCATACACTAAAAGTTTGTGGGTTTGATTCCCAGTCAGGTTGTGGGTTTGATCCCCAGTTGGGATGGGTGCAATCAATCGATATTTCTCTCTCTTTCTCTCTCTCCACCTTCCCCCTCTCTATATAAAGTTAATAAAAACAAATCCTCAGGAGAGGATTTTTAAAAAAAGAATGGCTTCAGCTTTACCATACGTGAAAGAAAATGTCAGGGGCCTCAAAATTCCAGGTAGCATTTTAAAAATAAGCATGCCTATCTGCAAATGGGCAGAGATATTAACTATATATTTGTGGTAAAAATCATTCATGGCTTCTCTTCATATCCCTCAGCATTTTGGCAGAAGCCCAAGCTGTATCCAGGCATTATGGATGTAATGCCTCCTCTCAATACACGCCTTGGCTGAGAGGCAGGAGAGCCCCAGCTTTTCTATTAAATCAGCCCCTTATCTCTGACAGAATACTCAACTTGGTTTTCTTATTTTGCATTCCAGTTGCTTTAACAGATATCCTAGAGCTTTTCTTATTAGCCCCCCTGGTGCACCGTGACAGCTGTAAACCATTAGTTTGGGACTTGCCGGAGGCCTGCAAAACACTGTGCCATGATCATCTGATTAATCCAATTCATGCAACAACCCAAATTCTGGATTTCTGATGGAGTTTTAATATGGATGGTGGGGGAGAATGTATCTCAGAGATACTGAAATTCATTTGTCCTCCCAATCAATGCCAGACTAAGTTTGAGAAAGCATTTTTTTTAAATTAACAACCAAAAAAATTCTATTTCATGTCTGGTGAGGTAAATTGTAGACACTCTCTGAAAGTGTTTTGCAGAAAACAATTCTCCAAAGTTTATATCTGTCATTAGCTGCATGAATTGTCTGTATGTGGACATAGGAAAGTGAGCTGGGAAATATCTGTGCTCACCCCTAACTGGCTCCCAGCTGTTTCTATGCTCGTCTCTTTCCCCGCCAAAGTGGTGAATGTCATGGACTCTGCAGCAGTGTCCCCAAGGTTCTGGGTCTTGTTTAAAAGGACAGGTTTCCTAAAGGATCTCTGAAGAGAAAATCTAAACTTGAACATCTCATTGCTGTATTATGCTTTAGAAATTAAAAAGGAGGGCAGACAAAAGAAAAAAACTAGCATATATTTTCCATACATTACCTCAGTCAAGATTAGCTGCTCAAAAAACTGATTAAATATGTAATAGAGAAAAGACAAAGTTTCCATTGTACCTTGTATCCATATCAATTCTTAACTCCCTCTCCCATGATTTCAGTTTTACCAGATACTGAAAGGAAAGGAAAACATTCCTATACAAGATGATGGTCACTGTGGTACTACACTTAATTACTACAATTCTCAAGAATACTTTATTTGCTCTTCATAAATGTATTTGGTAAATTCTTCTTGTGTGTCTACTTTATGACAGATTCTTCATGTCGTGTTGAGAACCCCAAAGTGTTAAAAATAGACATTCCACACCTTCAGTGAACTTAAAGTACAGGAATTGAGACCAACATTAAACTTTCCTTCACAGGAATAGATACTGGTGTGATTATATTTGTGATGAGGGTATTAAGTCAAAGCAAAGAATGTGAGAACACAAAGTGTTATGCAGCCTTCCCCTCCCCACCTCCAACTCTAGCACAGATGTGCAGAGCAGTGCTCCCTGAATGGTGTGAGCTACAACTTCTCAGCCCCAGTGTGGGCAGAGCAACCCGCTGTTTTGCTGGAGTCGATTGAGGTCCATTGCTGTGTTGGCCAGGAACCAGCTGGGGAGCATCCCTCTATCTAACATCCCAGAACTGTCTGTGATAGGCCACTGCCTGGGAAGGTTTTGGGTCTGACAGAAGAAAATTTAATGTTTGTTGGAATACAGGAAGGCTCCTTGGAAGCTCCTCTTGGAGGTTACTCTTCTAGCTTTCAAGACTCCTTCTAGACTTTCCATAGCAATGAAAACACCATTATTTATATATCACCCGCTGGTTCCAAACTCAACCACACACATTATCCAGCTTGAATTTCCATCCAGGGAAACACATTCTAGTATTCTCATTTGCAAGGGAATCAAGGCTCAGAACGGATACATGACTTGCTCAAGGTTACAGAGTTAATAGATGATGATATTGGGGTTCAAACCGAGCTCTCCTGAATCCAAAGCAGGAACTGTCTACCATGCCCTATAGCTCACCCCTCCAAGGAATCACATCAATTCCTGGGATAATTGTTTAGATCCTGCTTTTAGTTGTCTTCAAGTTCTTGAGCACCTTGGTAATAAAACTACTCTTTCGGGAACTTATGGTGAACAGTACGTGAGCCACAAGAAACAGAAATTGTGAAAGTGTCTTTTAGAAGGAGAAGGAAAGTTGAATAACCAGTGTCACTCTCTTTATGAGATGAAAGTCCAGACAACTGAGAAAGAGAAAGTGACAAATAGGATCTTGAATTTACAAATCTATTGTACTGTGTTTATGGGAGATGTTAAATTTATGGAATCTGGGTGAAGATGGGATAGGGAAGAATTCTTTTTATTATATTTGCCATTTTTGTAAGTCTGAAATAATTTCTAAAAGAGATGTTAAAGAACTCCAAAATTTGAATAGCCAAGCTCAAAGGGCACTCTCTTCCTAGGTTCAGTTGCTTCCTGAAGACATACCATCCTACAGTGGGAAATAAAGAATTCACCTTAGAGAGAAAAATAATTTATAGGAAGCAATACATTGAATAGGAAGTAGATTATTGTATCCATGGGGCGGGGAGGAGAGAGTCCCAAGGAAAGGCATACTCATGAGAAAAAGCACAAAGCTTTTTTGTTTATTTGTTTGTGTTTTTTTGTTTTATGTGGCTCAAGCATACAAGGAACATAATTTTGATACTGAAGCAACATTCTAGGCTGGTGTTTGCTCCCACCTGACTGGGGAGACAGCATGCCATGAGAAAAGCTGCTTATCAGCAAGTGTGCTTTACCTTAAAATATCACTGTCTTTTATTTAGCAGTTAGCATCAGCTTTTATTTCCCTCTCTGGCTTGCAGTAGGTGCTTCGTTTTCTCAAATAGTACATGGTATTTTGAAGGAGCAGAGGTAGTGCTCAAATCAAACAGGTATGCAATTCTGGGATGCTAGAGTCTAGGAAGTAAAATGACCTTGGAAAAGCAGAAACTTGTGTTTAGCGTGCTCTCATCTATGCTTCTGGTCTATCAGTCTGCACTGCAAGAACAGTAGCATGATTAAAAGCACAAAATCGGAACTCAGGCTGCCTGGTATTGAAGTTTGGCTCCACTGCCGATCATCCGTAAGTCTGAGAGGAAGTTATTTAACTTCTGTCATGCCATCAATAAAATCAGAATAGAGGATGTACTTTCTCTTATTCTTTTTTCTTCTCTTTTCTCTCTCCTTTTCTCTCATCTGTCCTCTTTCTCTTCCTCCCAGTCTTTCCTCCTTCCTAGCATCACATAACCTTCCCATGCTTCCTTTTGAGGAATCTACTACTTGTAAGTCTTTTCATCATAAAGGGCAAAG
Source organism: Myotis nattereri (assembly GCF_964212035.1). NCBI lineage: Eukaryota > Metazoa > Chordata > Mammalia > Chiroptera > Vespertilionidae > Myotis > Myotis nattereri. The sequence goes on along the minus strand of NC_138075.1, from coordinate 32,890,785 downwards.
AGGCCAGATTTCCTCTCAACCTCCTACCCTGCTGGTTAGGGCTCCTGAATGTGACCTCCTCTCAGCCAAGAGTTCTTCTCACTGAGACTTTGCCTCTGGCGTTAGGAGTGCACATGTAAGGAGAGATGAGAAGTGGGTGATGCCGAGAGACCAGCATGCAGAAGCAGTGGAACTACAGGCAACACCTGGCCTGGCCGTACTGCTCCCATCCCTGGGTCCCAGCTCCCTATCCCATCCTTCAGCCTTCCTGTAAATTCTGTTAGCTTCCTCATGTCTACCCAACACATTTCTTTTCCAAGTTAACCCAAGTCAGGTTCTATTGCTTTCTAAATGTCTGTATCTGTGTGTACATGTGTGTAATTTCTGTTACATAATTGAATTGATATCATAGACTTAATTTCATAAAATTGTTCTACTGTCTTTACATTAAATACTAGAATGTTTCCATGTCATTAAAACTTCTTTTATCAATATCTTCTCCTAAAATTCTCACCTGAGGATATTCTTATTGGTTTTACTTTATTTTTTAAAAATTCTTTATTGTTGAGAGTATTACATATGTCCCCTTTTTCCCCCATTGTCTTTCCCCATCCCGCCCCTGTCCCCCAACCCAGGCCTTCACCCCCTATTTATTGTCTGTGTCCATTGGTCATGCTTATATACATACAATTTCTTTTGTTTATTTCTTTAATACCTCCCCTGCCCATCCTCCCCTACCTTCCCTCTGAAGTTTGACAGTCTTATTGATTTTAGAGAGAGAAGGAGGGAGAGAGAGAAAGATCTATGTGAGGGAGAACATTGGTGTTTTTTTTCCCTATGTGTCCCAACCATGGATTGAATCCACAGCCTAGGTATGTGCCCTGACCGCAAATCAAGCCCACAATCTTTCCATATGTGGGTTGATGCTCCAACCAACTTAGTCACACTGGCCAGGGCTCAATATATTTTTAAAGTCTGAATAACTATTATCTTCTATACTTGTGTGTATTATCTTACTGAAGTCTCAACAATGTCCATTCAAAATAGACATTTTTAATAATACTTTTATAAAGGAGAAAACTGAAGTTCAGAAAAGTCAAGTAACTTACCTGGGTCACAAAGTAAGCAGAGCCAGTGAGTAGAACCAGCATTTGGACCCAGACTGCTTCAACCTGGGTCCATGCTGCTTCAATCTCCTCCATGATGCCTTGTCTCTACCCTACTCCTATGCATAAGACTCTGAATATAATAGCAGCCTTTTACCTCTATTTCTTGTAGTACTCATTCTGGCCCTAGCCAAGGGAAAAATTGAAGTCAGAATGTTATGCATGGCCCCTCTCCTTAACTTAATTGTTACTGTCACCTGGTTGTTAGACATAAAGTAATAAACTTTTCATTAATTTATTAAAAGTTTGTGGGACATATACTATGTGCAGATAGAGGTCACATATGCCTTTAATAAGCTAGTGGAGGAAAGTAAAGGAGAGAGACTAGTATAATTCCAAATGATAGTCAACATGATAGAACTGTATAGAAAGTTCTTTGGGAACATAATCCAAAGAACAGAACTGCAATGAAGGCTTTTGAGGAAGCTTTTGAGGATTTTTTTGAGCATTCCAACACAATAACAGCACTTGTAAGAAACAGCCAAAGAAACATTAGGTATAACTAAAGAATTTTGTGTGTGTCTTGAGGGAAAGGGGGGAGGGAGGGTTAACAGGAGGTATTATGGGCTGAATTTGGTCCAACCAAAACTCATATGTTGAAGCCCTAACCACCAGCGCCTCAGAATGTGACTGTATTTGAACACAGAATCTTTAAAAAGGTAATTAAGGTTAAATAAGATAATTAGGGTGGGCTATAATTTAATACAAATAATCGCTAAAAAGAAGTTAGGACACAGACACACAAAGAGGAAAAACCATATGAAGGCACAAGGAGAATAGCGTCATCTACAAGCCAAGAAGAGAGTCCTCAGAAGGAACCAATCACCATGACACTGATCTTGGACTTCTGGCTTGCAGAACTGTGAGAAAATCAATACTAGCATCTATTATTTAAGCCATCTCATCTTGGCAGTCCTAGACACCTATTACAGGAGATGAGGCTGAAAAGGCAGGCAAGGACTTGATTAGGGAGGTCCTCACATGGCCCTGTTTAGGACTTTATGCTTCCTTTCAGAAGACAATGGGGGAGCTACTAAAACATGTAAATCAAAAACAGATATAATAAAATTCATGTTTTAGAAATGTTTAACCTTTATACTCATTAAATCCACTTCTGTCCCTATGAGTTCTTCTATATTGAAAGTAAAGGGATGAAGGAAGAATGGAAGTAATTATTCAGTGACTGGTCCCTACATGTCTGATTAGGCTTCAAGCTGCCTTCACCAACAATCCCATATTTGGCTTATCCTTGTTTCCAATTTTATGTGTGTGTTTTTTCTTCCTGAATAAGCCCTGAGTCCACAATTCAGACTCTTCTTCCAGGCCATTAGTCATGCCTGTCTCACCAAATCTCATCATTACCCATGACCCAACATGACATTTAGGGAACATTGGAAAGACTTAAAGAGGTTAAGAAATGAAAGTATTGTAATAGAGACCCAATACTGAGCTTTAACTGGGATTAAGACACATCTGGGCATACCTAAAAATGTAACTGGGAAACCCCCAGTTGGGCTTGGGCTGCCTGTCACTGTGTCCAATATCGAAGACAGGGTTGAATCATATTAGGCATTTATTGGGAAGACTAGCCAATCAAGAAAACAGGATGCTTACAAGCATCAAATCCTGCCCTCCCAGCATGGTGCATGGGACAGGATTATATAGGGTAGGGGGCTAGGGGGGCACATCCAGCCCAGGGGTCTGCAGATGTCAGCTATTGTCCTTTTGTCATCAGGCCATGAAATGATGTTGATGAGATGTTTTGACTCCTGGCAGGTCATCTGACCCTGCTTATCGGTTCTGCTTGCTGGATTCACAATTGAGTCACCTCCTCAATCGCTTCACACAGGCCTTGAAAAGTAAACTTAAGAAAACATAACCCCTTATTCACATATAAGAAACTTAACCCCCCTATTCACAGAAGTATATATGTTCTAAGATTTAAAATAATATGATTACTTTTCAGATTAATTCCGGTGCTCTATCTATAGATTATAAGTGCCCCCTATCAAACATGTGGGTGATAGCTGTGGAATTCCCAGAGGATTAAATAGTCCAGAAACATTGGTCTCTGCCATCAATTTCTAGTCCAAACTTTTGGATGTGTGCAAAGCTAATGGAGGAGAAAACAGAATAAACTGGTTTTATGAGATTCTGGTGAGAAGTAGAGTGGCTGCATGTAGCAGGGTGGTTAGCAGAGGCCTCCCCCGCTCCCCCACCCTGTCATGTTTTACATATCACATGGCACAGCCTATGTTAGGGGTCTTGCTGTTTGGGGAACATGGGGAGATAACAATGTTGGTGTGGAAATGAGAGTTCTCACAGGAAGGAGGTAGACCATAGGAGAACCATCTATAAATACATGAAGTATCCTCCCCTCCAACCCTCATTCCTAGGGATCACCCATGACACTTAAGGTGGTTATGGAACTGGGAGGAGTTAAGTCATTGCGTGGGCAGGTTGCCAAGAGCCTATGAGCCAGGGAAACTTAGCTTTACTGGGTCAAGGAATTACTCAGGTAAATACTGAGTACCATTCACCAGTTTTGATGCTGTTTCATCCCTATTCCTTCTTCAGGGTGTCAGTGTTCATGTGGCATGCCATGCATCAAACTACTGCATCTCATCCTCAACTTCTGGGATGAAATAAAGATGATGGTAAGACTGACTTTTACCCTCTCTGTATAACATGACTTCCTCATATTTTCTTAACTTTTGTGTCTTTATAAAATGGTTTGGTAATTAATAATGACTACTTTAAAAATTATGATAGAGTTGGAATGAGGTGCTGCTATATTCTCATAAAAATTATCCTTGTGACATTTAGTATTATCCTACTCAAAGAGGGCAGTAAAGATCATTGCTGCATTTAAAAACTCTTGGGCCCTATACTCAATAGATATGATAAATTAGGTAGAGTGGGCTCTTTTTTTTTTAAATGGTGGTTGGGAGAATGGGGAGTGGGTATGAGGCAGAAAGGAATTTTTATTTTTAATAAACAATAACTCCCCTCTCCAGGTTATAAGCAATTCATTTATCTTTTCCACTTCCTGTAGCTGAATTCACCATGTGTGGCGCTGGCAGGGCCATGGCATACTCAGCCTCAGGGCACCTTATGTGCAGCGCCAGCTCAGCCAGGTTCGGTGAGCCCGAGTGGGGGCCATGAAGGATTAAAAAAGACAGACAAGAGAATGAAAGCTGGGCCTCCACTGGATGCTGTGGGGAGAGACAGTGCCAGGGACTACAAACCGTGTCTTTATTTTATAGCCAGATTCCAGGATGCAAAGTAAGGGCGTGGTTAAGATGTTTACAACATTCTCATGGGTTTCAATCCTACTCAATTACATGCACCTGAACTCTATCAAGCCCACATCACTCAGGCATGTGGGGCCACGTGTTGGGACCATAGGTTCAAGCTTACAACTATAGCTGTTGGCTATAATTGTGCTGGGAGGGCTCTGCCCTCCAAGCTGGGACTTACACGTGGCCATGAGAGGACTGTGCCCTCTCATTAGTCCAAGGCTTGAACCTGTCTAAACACTGTAGCCACTCTCCACACCATGGAATCCAGTTATAGACATAAGACCACCATAATTTCTGAATTAATCATGACTGAGTATGAATATATACCAATAAGTTTTAGTTCTACTATTCAATTAGCCTTAATAATGGTATGGCAAATTACACTTTCTAAAAGTAGTCAATGGCAATATTTCTGGCCTCACGTGTTCTTCTAGAAACATTCTAGTCTCCCACCAAGAGGTAGAGTCTATTTCCCTTCCTCTTGAAATTGAGCCAGCCTTTGTGGAATAAATGAAATGCAGCAGAAGTAACTCCGTATGATTTCTGAGGTTGTCTCATCGAAGGCCATACGACTTTCACATGCCTTGCTCTGCTTTATTATGCTTACCCTTTGGTAACAAGTCATCATGTGGTCAGGTAGCCCACGCCCATGGAGAGACCATCTAGCATTGTTCTAGTCTATGGCCATAGCTGCGGTTGAAGGCCATATAGTCAGAACCAATTGTCAGACATGTGAGTGAACAAGCCTTCAGATAATTCTAGCCTTCAGTCTTCAAGCTGACATTAGTGAAGCAAAGCTATTTTCACTGAGCCTTTCCCCAACTGCAGATTCATGAATAAACTAAAAGCTTTCATTGCTTTGGGGTGGCTATACACAGCAACAGGAACTAGAACAAATGGGCTTGTTGTCCACATGACATAGTTTCCATTATGTTGAGGATGAGTGTTCTGTGTTGTTGTATTGAGAACATGGAGTTGCAACATTTTGCAGTTATCTTTGAGTCTAAATTTACTTAACAGACACAAGTATAGACTTTGGAAGCAGAAAAATGTAGGTTCAGATCCAAGCATTTAATACAGACTGGCATACACTCTCTTGGGAACTAAGATTTCTGAATCAGTAGAGATCAAATTTTAAGGGACAGGGACCAACACTTTGGGGAGCAGGTTATTGAAAGCAGTAATCAGAAGAACCTCTCTTAGTTCCATTCTTTGTTTCCTGAAATTGTAGTATTTTGACTATCAGATTAAAAAGTTCCATACTTTAGCCATTGGTTCAGAATGTATATACCACTTCCACTTAATAACAGAGTGTGGATTTCCCCAGACTTCATATGGTTTGCTGAATTAGATATCATTCAGTTCATGAAGAGTAGCTCAGATTCTGTGGCTATCTGGTATCCCATGGTCAGTCAGTAAGTCTTTATGTGGGCCTAGGAGCAAGCAGGAGTTATGGGTCTACACAACATCCCTGTTTGCACAGATTTCGGCATCATTATATCTGCCAGGTCAAATGCCTAAGTGAATAGTTTGCAATACAACCTGGCCCTTGTGCAGACCTTCTTTTGCTCCCAGTCTCACTCAACTGTCAGTTCTCAGCAAATGAGAGCATCACACTCACATTAGTATATATTGTTTCCAAAATTCAAATGATGGTTGGTAGGAAACTTGTCCTTCACTTTGGAAGGGGTATTCCAACAAACCCCAGACACTTGAACTCTTAGAAACTTTTCTTAGGAGACAGACCTCTGAGTTTTCATTTCCCACAGTCTGGACCCCATTTGTCTTCTTTACGCTTCTAGGAGACTTCTCACAAACTCTCCTCAGGGTGAGTCAGCATAATGAATGATCTATGGGATGTCAGGTAGATCTAGGTTCTCCAAACTCTGTTATAACTGAGTGGAGGAAAGTATGGCCTTCTCCCTCTTTGGTGAAACAGCTTCTCGTGGTCCTTGATGTTAATAAGGAGAAAAAAGCACTTATGTGATCAGTATGCATACCAGCTCTCAAGGGCTGTGTTAATTTTCTTCAATAAACATCCCACATCTGGAGCAGCAGCTGTGAAATGAAATCACTGCCTAATTGGAGCTATGATACTCCATTGTTATTCTCTATAATCCACTTGCCAAACAGGGCAGTTAAGTGAGAACGTGATAGGAGTCATCACCTCTAAACGCTCAAGTCTTTGATGAGGGCATTACTCTTTCTTGTGTCCCCATACATAAAGCCTAGACTCTGGTTTGCATGCTGACAAAGAGGGGAAGTTCCTGAACAATGGGATAATTTTGCCATTTCATGGGTGTGTTTATTCCAATTCTGTATTTAGGAACTGAGGAAATACCCACTAAATGATTAGATCCATTGGGTCCCCATTTAACAGCTAATCTCTATAAAACCTCAACAAGAGAGGTGGCATGGCATTGAGTAGTGCTTGCTCAACAAGGAATGGTAGAATCCATTTCAACACACATTTTTCAACTTTCAATTACTGTATTTTAAATTAATATTTTTCTGTTTAGTTTAAACTCAACTCTATCCTAGTTAAAGTTAAGTTTCCTCTAGAGCTTCCTCTACCATGGCTCTAGTTATGGGTCTAGAAGTAATTAGGGCTAGTGGAGTGGATCAGGGGAGCATGAGCAACTTCTTGCAAGTTACCTGCTTCAACTGGCATTAATAGAGGAGGAAGGATTTCTTTTACTGGCAAGGGATGCTCAGCAAATTGGTGGGTTCCTGGTTCTCGGATTTTATCCAAGTGCTCCATTTCCATTCTAAGGGTCTCCCTCCATCCCAATTAAGGACTTAACTTTCACATGAGAGACTTCTGTTGTATTTTGCAAACTATAAAAACAAATTCTGAGTGTATTTCAGAATTTCAGCTCTCAGTCTTATGGATGCTGAAAATCGTAAGCCTTGCGCTTGTTCTTTTCTTTGTGTAAGCTCTCCGATGTAGAACCAGCCAAGTATCTCAACAGCCTCTGCCATCATCACCACTCTGGTAGTCTGAGTCAGTGTCCAATTGGTTTCCCAACCCCTGTCTTCTATAGGTATTCTTCCCCAGATTTCAACAGATTATATTTACAGCAATTGTGAAAATTAACCACACCATGGGATATCAGCATCATATTTTCCACTAATAATGAGTTCATCATTTTATTTATTCATATTCTTTTTTTTTATAATATTTTCCAAAGATACTCCCATGGGTACCAATAGCAATCAGGATGTACACAGGAAATCAAAATTAGGTATTTCAGGCAGAGAGTATTCAATAGAAAAACAGTTGAAACATGTTGAAAGGACTGCAGGAGCAGAAGGAAGAAACAATGTCATCCTGAAAAAAACACACAAAAATGCCATCATCTATATAATGGAGCCCATTTGCATGCATGGTCTAGTATGCAGGGGCTAGAACTTCCACAGAGAGCTACGCCTGCCAGAGCCAGGATCCAGGAAGAGCGGGCCTGCTGGAGGGAATGCACAACCATCTGGTCACTACTCTTACAACCACCAGCTACCAGGGTAACTGCTGATGCTTTCAGAGCCAGAATCAGAATTATTCTTCCTTCCTTCCACTTCAGAATCTCCCATCTGAATTTAACAAGAAGCTGGCTGCCAAAAGAGCTGGAAAATATAGTTTGCAGAATCCCCGGGCCCACTAGTTAAGAGCTGAGTAGAGAAGAATAAACTGGTAGAAATCAGATAAATAACTAAAGATGGCTGGGTGGAAAGATAGGTTCTGGATGTTGGTGGCATTGAGGAGTTGCTTTAACAGCCCTGGGCTATTCTATTTCATGAAAAGTAAAAAAAAAAAAAAAAAAAAAAAATCCCATTTGTTTAAATGACTATTATTTGTATTTTCTGATGCATGTGGCTAATTACTATCCTTGCCTGAAACAGAACTTGGTAAGGGGAAGTAGGATGCTACAATATAGAATTAACTTAGCCGGGCCTTGGGAGGGAGGACACATGCACTGTAGACAGGAGAACTGGTGACCTTTGTTCTGTGGTGGTGAAACACTGGGCCAATTTTTTATCTGCTGTACCTTGAAACACAAAACATGTTCCCATTAAAGCTGCAGTGTTAGGGGAAATGGCAGGAAATCTAGATTTTTTTTTGGTGTATGCTGGTTATTTCCTGATGCTTTCTGCAAGAATGTCTTGATAGAGAAATACTAGTATGAGCTTACACTGGACCTCAACAGCCAGAAAGCTGAGCTAGAAAGGATTATGGCACTGATAAAAAGATGTTCTCTGTCCTGACTGCAATCTAAATTGAATTAGAGTTCCATAATTTGGAGACTAATAGAGTTGAAAAGTTTCCTGCTTTTGTTTCCCAAACAGGAGAGTTATAAATTAGACCAATGAAGCTGTATTTGTAGTAACAGATGAGCCTAATGACCCAGGCTTTTACCGAGAGCCTCCCTAAAATGGGGAGATTACAAAGAGTTTTGACCAGGATCCACATTAAAAAAATGAATTTTATATTGCAACCCAGCATGCATATACATCTATTACCTATGATATTTCTACCTGGTGTTCTGTAATCCATTCCATCCTTTCTACTTTTAAGAGGCTGACCATGACCCACTAAACTGCTTTCATAATCCTAAAATGAAGTATTTTCCAAATACTGGTCTACATCTTTGTAAGTCCTATTACATTTTTATTCATCAACTCACTTTGCTCTTTTCCCAGCTATATAATGGGGTATATCTTTCTAATCATTCCTGGCATCCCCCTCCACTCTGTGACTTCTCTTTCTTGCCATCATAGATGTCATAGTTGGTTAAATGCAATTCTTCACTTATTCCACACCTGCACTTGAGTAGGTGAGCATGACAAGAGCATTCACACAACCAAGCTAAGTGGTCCACTAAGCCTCTAGTGACACCCAGTAATCTTCCCAAACTCCTTTGTCAATTCATTCATTTACTCTCCTAATAGGTGATGTCACATTTTCTCCTTTTTCCTGGACTTTTAACACCTTTGTTCCCTACTTCAAGTTCAGTTGATATAAATTCCCTATTCACTGAGAAAATAAAAGCAACCAGAAGAGAATGTCAGCATGCTACCACTGACAAATCTATCAGCCCACTCACAAACACTATGCCTTTTATTCTTCTATGAGGCTTATTGTCAGCACCTCCACCTGAGCACTCAATATCATATTCTCTTGCAATTGTCACTTTTCACCTGCATCACCAATGTTTACCTTTGTGCTAGATCATTCCCAAAGTTGTACAAACACATCCTAACCTATCCCAGCTCAATAGAAATCTGTCTTGACCCCACATTCTACGCCAGCTAATACACATTTCTGTGATTCCTATTACAGCAAAACCCTGGAGTTACTATCTCAACTACATCTCCTCCCATTATTTCTTGAATCAACCCTAAACAGGCTGTCATCACCACCACTAGCCCGCAAAGGACTTTATTTCAATTTCAGTGGCTTTGAAGGCCTCATCTTCTTCAGCCTATCAGCAATCATTAATAGATACAGTGGCTAACTCTACTTTAATTGGATAAATTTTACATGTAACATTGTGTAAATTTAACATGTACAGCATGTTACTTGTACAATTTCATATATTGTAATAAGGCTGCATTGTAAGGGTATTTATCACATTGTATATTTATAGTATACTATTATTTTTATATTCAACATACTGTATATTAAATCTTTATGGCTTTTCTTAGTACTTATTGCAAGTTTGTACCATTAAATACCATCAATTTTATCCCTCAAGCCCCTCCTCTGGAAACCACCATTTTTCTCTCTGTTTTTTTTTGTTTGTTTGTTTACAAGTTTGATTTTTTTTAGGTTCCACATATACATGATATCATACAATACTTGTCTTTCTCTGTCTGACTTATCTCACTTAGTATATTATGCTCAAGGTCCATCCATGTTGTCCCAAATAACAGAATGCCATCCTTTTTCATGGATGAACAATAATCCATTATATATATATATATCATTCTCTTTGCTTTTCCATATAACTTCCTATGATTTGTTAGACATCTTTCTAAATACCCAGCTCCCAGACCTCTAAACATTTGTGTGCCCAGGTTTTAGTCTCACACATCTGTTTTGTATAGATATTTTAGATTACTTCTTTCAGCCCCATGAATTTTAATAGTATCACTTTAGTAAGGATTCTTAAATATATATTTTCAGCAACAATTTCTACCCTGAACTTTGGTCTCAAAACACACACACACACACACACACACACACACACACACACACACACACAATCTGGCTACTTGACATCTCTACTCCACTCCACTCTTTGAGGACTATGAAACTTAATGTCCACTCAACTGAACATGTCTTTTTATTGATCTCAAACCTGCCTCTCCTCTAGTGTTTTCAGTATTAGAGAAAAAAAAAAGAGCTTTCTTCTAATTATTAAGGTTTAAATTCTTGACTTTGCTCTTTTACTTCCACATTCACTCACACTCCATATTGCCCCTTTAAGCAAATCTTGTGTGTTCTTTTTAAAAATATTTTCAGAATCTGAACAATTATTTTCAATTTTGATTCTACCACTTATTTCATGATATCATCATTTCTTGCCTGGACTACTGAAATTTTTTATATGGTTTCCCCTGCTTCCATGGTTTGCTTTCCTTTCTTGTTGAAATCATCAGATACTGGTACAAAGGTCAACACATGAATCAATGGCATAACTCAGTCCATAAAGAAACCCACACAAATATGGTCAATTGATATTCTGTAAAGGTTCTGGGATAACTCAATGGAAAACATAATCATTTTAACAAAGAATGCTTTGTATTTTAAAATTAACTTCACCAGTGATGCTCTGCCTTCAACCTCATTGCTAAAATTTATTGTCTGTTAAATATGCAGAAAATGAATTTCACACATAGTACTATCTCGTAATCTTGCTCTGGGATCTTGTTCTTGTTTTATCAAAGAAACTGTTCCATAATGTTTACGGTTACACATTCCCTTCTTTAAAATTTATGTTGCTTAAAAGTTGAAAATATTACTGGTGGTCATTGGTATTCATTTCTCTCCTATATCCTGGGCACACAGGAAACTATGCTTCCCACCATCTTGGCATTAATGAAGCCATCAAGTCCTTCCAGCCAATCTACGGTAAGTGGAAGTGACCTGAGTCATTTCCTGCCCAAGGCTGTAGAAGCCCCTGCGTGAAAATCCATCCCTGTCTTTGCCTACTACAGCAGTGATTTTAACTGGTGTGCCACAAGAATTTTTAAAACATGCAATACCTGACTATTTAGTCAAAGGCACCGACCTCTTTTCCCTTAGACTGTCAAATTTAAAAAAAAAATCTATCTTATTTTTGTGTGTGACAGATTGGCAAATATATATACATATGTATTATTTGGTGTGTCGCAGAATTGTAGTAATTAGTTTATGTGTGCAATGATGAAAAAGGTTGAAAATCGCTGCGCTATAGTGACCTGGCAGCCTGTGCTGAGACGATAGAGCACACGAGTGAAAGCACATTAGATCTCTAGGTCATTGCTTGGGAGATAGCTCCCTTGGGAAGAAGCCATTAGATCTATTGAAAACCTAGGGTGAGCATGAAATAAACTTTTGATATATTAAGGCATTGTAATTTTGAGTTAATTCCTTTAGTGGTTCAAAAGATGCAGTTATTTGTGTATCATTACTGAAAAAGAATCTGAAAAAAAAGTCTTAAGCTGAGAGATATTAAAGCATTTTAACTTTTTTCCAACTCTGTAGCCATTCTCCCACACTGGATAATTTATCCAAATAATACCTTATCTGACTCTGCAGCAGCAATGTTTTCCCTTATGAGTTTTTTAATAGTACCTGCTGACAGAGAAATGCACTTTAGTTTATCACCATATTATTTTTCATATATCATTTCAGCCAACATTGCTGTGGAAAAGGAATAAGTGTTTCTCTATTGATGTCTCTTTGTTTTTTTCTATTAGATAAGAAAATGTCAAAAGGAAATTCTAAATGTTTATAAAATTCATTGAAAAGTTTAATAGACAAAAAGTCCCATAAATTAAACATTGCTAAAAAAAAGTTGAAGAGGTTTCTTTTTATGTCCTGTGTTCATGGTGCTTATTATATGTTTTAAATTCTGAGTGTTTTCAGACAAATCATAATGGTGTCATGCTAGGTATTTCAAGATCCCATATACAGTTAAGGTGTGGTTCATTCTTAAATCTTTTGGATAATTTCACCATGTTTTGCCTGACTTCTAGTATGATTTGTTTGGAACACGATCATTTTAATCACAGAACATGTGTGATAACAACCTCTTGTAGCTTGTGTTTTCTTAATTATTACTAGTATCTTCATATTATGGTTTCCTTGCAAGAATCACTTTTGGGGCTTCTTTCATGTAAGATTTCATTCTATTATAATATAAGATAAGGCATAAATACACCTAACCAAGAGTACATAAGTTTAAATACATGAGAGCATACTGAAAGGTAACAAATGAATAAAGGTCCCATATCAAGCCTTCTGCATTGGAGGAACTCCCACACACCTCCTATACCTCCCATGGCAAAGAGTGAAGGAAGACTCAGCGAGGATTCTTACACACTCCTTCTTTCTCAGTCCCTCCGTTTCCTCTAATATGAATAGGGGGAACAAGCTAAACCAATTTCAAGTCCTTCCTTAATCTAGAGATGGTACTGTTCTAGCCAATGTATAAGCAAAGGTCCCTGAATAAAGCATCTATCTGAGATAATGCCTGGCTAGAAGGACTTTAACTTTTGGTCTTTTCTTTACTTTTAGCTTGAAACATGCATGCAATGCTTTAAGAAGAAACAACCATCTTGTCTGAATCAAGTATCAAGCCGCAAGTATCAAGAAGTAAATATCAAATTGTGGACTAAGATCCAAAAATGCCTGATCCCAAAGCTGTATGCTTTTAATCCCTGTGGTATACCACAGCTGGGGTAAAATGAACTTCATGGGAGGGAGAGGATTTCAGATGAAAAAAGAAAATAACAGCAATAGGAAGTTAAGAAATGATAAATTGGGTATAACAGTAAGATTTTTGGAGAATAAGGCGTTTCTACAACACAGGACAAAAAAGAAATTGAAGTCCTCAGGACATTTGTAGAAGTAGGGGATCTTGATGAGGCTTCTTTAGTATTAAATATGATCACACATAAGTCAACTTTATAGAATTGATTCTAATTGTTAGTGAAGTTGTAATAAAAATGGAGATTGTTAAATGCTCTGTGTTCTATAGGATTTGTCAGAAGGCCATGAAGTAGGTGAAGAAAAGTGTTAACATATTTTGACATTTTGGCAAGCTTTCTCTACTTGACTAAAAGGCTGAATTTCATGGTGCATCAGATCCATGTATCAGATCCTGTTAACATATGATTTTTTCCTTGAATGAAACTCATTTTTTTTCCAAAGGATAAAGGATAATAATAATAATTATCCTTTGTACAAAGGATAATTTTTATTGTAGGCACTATTAGTAAAAGTTAACACTATAGTACTGCCTATGTATAATAATTAAAATTATTGGGCTTCATTGCATTGAATTTACATTTTTACATTCTTATTGTACAAGTCTTATACTTCAGAGAGACTCTTGGAAACAGACTAAATATTTTTAAAACTATAGTTATACAGATTTGAATAAAATAAGGATTCCTAAACAAAATTAGTGTGAAATGCAACTTGAAGGTAGGTAGGAACCTTTTCTTTTGGAAAAGGTACTGAAATTTAGAAGGACCATAGAGTTCAGAATAGAGATTTGTTGATGTCAATTTCTGGAATCAAAATGGAAATATTATATCTTATTCAAAAATATTTGAATAGGACATGTGCAATTTTTGTATCAAGAATTAAGTTTAAGTTTCCTGTACTTTACTGAGTATTTTTTTCAGATATTCCACATATACTAAATTTTGTTCTCATAAGTCTGCAACTGACTCCTTCTAAAAATCCCCTATGCCTGAGTAGTGATGACCAGGAAACTGAATTCTATTCTTTCAAACCAAGCCAGACATGGGGAGAAATGGGAGCACAAGTCTCTTTGTGGAAAATTCCCTATCATTAGATTCGTGAAACTGGATTTTGAGCACTCCTAATAAAAATACCACTGACAATCTGAACATCATGGTAAGCAGGTGAAAAGCATTTTGAAAAGCATCTAGACTGGAGACCTCATAAAAATTTGTAGCTGGCAGATAGCACCTAATGTTATATTCTGACCCACACCCAGAGCCTGGTCACAATGTGCTCTCCCTGCTGCTTATACCATTGTGTCAAACTCCTAGGTTCCAGATGCCAACGTGAAAAATAGAGGTGGAATGAACATTTCTGCAACCCAATTATGATAATTTAAACCACATAGATAATTTAAACCTATTTGGAGTTTGATCCACAAAAATTTCAATAATTCTCTTCCATTTGGCCCTGTCTAAAGGGTTTTTCCAACCTTGGCACTATTAACATTTGGGCTGGATAATTCTTTGTCAGTGAGCGGGGCAGCTAGCTGTGCATTGTAGGATATTTAGCAGCATCCTTAGCCTCCAACCACTTGAGGGAGTAGCACTCCCTTGTTGAGTCAATCAAAATGTCTGTGGATACTGTTAAATGTCCCCCGGGAACAAAATTGTCCTTCCCCCCCTCAGTCTAGTTGAGAGCAACTGCTCTATTCAGAGAGAAATATTCCAACTGACTATGTGGCCCACAGTACTGAGTACTACACAGGGGTCATACAGAACAAGAGCTCAGAAAGGCCATTCTGGTTGGCCATATGGACCCCAAGGGGTATGGGAAGGCATAATTCCGGCAAAGTGAGAACAATAGATTACATTCAGGGGTTGGGAGAAAAGAGAGACGTGATTTTTTTAAAAAATATAAATTGGCTGCTTTTCCGCTAGTTGGCATGCAGAGAGACTTGTAGGCTGATATTTGGAAGGTCTTACTGAAAGGTGTACTGAACAAATAGATATGTGTTTTTTTGGTTAATTTAGAACTTAACTTTGCCTTTTTCTCCAGATGATCAGGTTGGGAGTCAGGAAAGAGTTACTAGAAAAGAGGATGGAGGCAGCCATAGAAACAGGAAATAGAAGGTGGAAGGAAACAAGAGCCAATCTGGCCAGGCTGGAATATATATATATAAAATATATTTTACTGATTTTTTACAGAAAGGAAGGGAGAGGGATAGATAGTTAGAAACATAGATCAGCTGCCTCCTGCACACCTCCCACTGAGGATGTGCCTGCCCGCAACCAAGGTACATGCCCTTGACTGGAATCGAACCAGGGACCCTTAGTCCGCAGGCCGATGCTATATCCACTGAGCCAAACCGGTTAGGGCTGGATTCCATATTTTGAAAGAACTTTCTATGTCCAGGACATTTGGCTTACTGTGTGTTATGTACATTACTTCAGTCAGTCTTCCCATTAATTCTATAGAATAGGGAGATTATCACCTTCAACACTTCACACACTAGGAAAATGAGGCTCAGAGGGTAAGTTATGTACAAGGTATCAATAATTATCCATCAATGTAAATAACAGGTGTTTATACTATCTACTGTTTGTACAGTATTTGTAAGATGTGACTAAATTCAATCATGATAAACAGCATTTTTCTGAACCAATGTGTTAAATGAACTTTTGTAGCTTTATTTTAAAGAGTTTCTATTCTCTCTCTCTATTTTTTTAATCCTCACCCCATGATATGCTCATTGATTCTAGAGAGAGGAGAAAGGAGAGAGAAACATTGATGCAAGAGAGAACATCAATCAGTTGCCTTCTGTACTTGGTCTGACCATGGATGGAACCTACAGCCTTTCGGTATAGCAGATGACGCTCCAACCAACTAAGTCACACCAGTCAAGGCTCTTATCTTCCTTTTTAAGTTCATTTTTGGTTCTGCTTTTAATAATTATTTTAAAAGTAAATTTTGATTGTTCATTCAAGTTAATACTATTATTGAATCAATGCTGGTTGTGAAGGCCCTGGTAAACTTATCTAACATCTATATTGTTTCTATGGGTTTTCATTTACACATATAATGGTACATAGAGTAACTTGCATATTGGCTTACACACAGAAGATACTTAATCACTGGAATCAAATAATGCACTTAAACTGACATGTTTCTCATACCTGCTTACTATGTCAACAGCCAATAAAAATACATCTTACATTCTGTTTCAGATGGCGTTTAGGTTGTATTTGTAATTTGGTATTATAAAATGACTTGGCCTTTTGTTTTCAATTTAGTTAACCTATATGAAACATGATTATTCACCTTGATACTTGACTGTTTAAAGCTTACAAAATGCTCACCATTGGAGTAGGAAAACAGCATTTTTAGGGGGGAAATCAGTGAATTGGCAATATCACCAATGATCTGTGATGGGACTTGTCAATAGCTGCCACTTCTTTAGCTTGAATACTTTGAGGAGATCATTGTAATTCCTTCCTCATGATGTTCTTATGCTTCTGCTGTGGTGGTGTCCTTCACTTTCCTTTCTTAGCTAAGCCAGTTGTCTGTGTACCCAGCTCAGAGGTTTTTCCATCTCAAAATACAGACGATTTTGAAATTTGACAGCAAGACAATACTAACCTGGACACACACTAAAAGGAACCACCAGTGGTTTCTCGGAAGAAGTAGAATGACTATTTTATGAGGAGAACATCTCTCCTGAGTCCTCTGAATCATGGAGATTGGCCACATTCCAATTTTTTGTTCAGCAAAATGAAGAAAAGAAAAAAAAAAAAAACTGGGCTGACTAGCTAAGCAAAATGCAAGCTGCATAAAGATTAAAGGAGCACAAATGATATCTCAGAAAGGGCAGTCAACTAGAAGTTCAGAGTCAAAAACTATCAGCTCATTGGATCAGAAAAGTTTAGGAACTTAAACTTACAAGAGAATATAAAATTATACTAGTTTTCCTGAGCCTGTGTGCAAGTGTGCGTGCGTGCATGCATGCGCCTGTGTGTGTGTGTCTATGTTGATTATATGTATACTAGAGGCCCGGTGCACAAAAATTTGTGCACTCAGGGGGGAGAGGGGGTCCCTCAGCCTGGCCTGTGCCCTCTCGAAGTCTGGGGCCCCTCGGGAGATAACAACCTGCTGGCTTAGGCCTGCTCCCGGGTGGCAGAGGGCAGGCCCAATCCCTAGGTGCAGCCCCTGGTCGGGCTCAGAGCAGGGCTGATTGGAGAGCTGGGGCGCCACCCCCTGTCATGCACAGAGCAGGGCGGATCGGGAGGTTGCGATGCCACCCTCAGTCACGCTCAGGGTAGGGCCAATTGGGGGGTTGGCGCACCGCCCCCTGTCACACTCAAGGCAGGGTCGATGGGGAGGTTGCAGCACCACCCCCGTCACGCACAGAGCAGGGCCAATCAGGGGGTTGGGGCGCTGCCCCCTGTCACTCACAGTGCAGGGCCCATCAGGGGGTTTGGGGCTATGTACCCTGTCATGCACAGAGCAGGGTTGATCAGGGGGTTGGGGAGCTCCTCCCTGTCACACACAGAGCAGGGCTGATCAGGGGGTTGAGGAGCTCCCCCCTGTCACTCACAGAGTAGGGCCCATAGGGAAGTTGGGGCACCGCCCCCTGTCACACACAGAGCAGGGCAGATCAGGGGGCTGGGGGGCCACACCCTGTCACACTCAGGGCAGGGCCGATGGGGAGGTTATGGCTCTACCCCATCACACACAGAGCAGGGCCGATCAGGGGGTTGGGGCGCCACACCCTGTCACACACAGAACCGCAGGGCAATCAGGGGGTTGGGGAGCTCCCCCCTATCAGGAACAGAGCAGGGCTGATCAGGGGGTTGGGGTGTCTTCCCCTGTCATGAACAGAGCAGGGCAGATAGGGAGGTTGTGGCCCCACCCCCTGTCACACACAGAGCCGCAGGGCGATCAGGGTTTTGGGCGCTGCCCCCTGTCACGCTGATCCCGGTGCTGGGAGGCATATTACCCTTTTACTATATAGGATAGAGGCCTGGTGCACAGATGGGGGTGGGCTGGTTTGCCCTGAAGGGTGTCCAGGATCAGGGTGGGGGTCCCCACTGGGGTGCCTGGCCAGCCTGGATGAGGGGATGATGGCTGTTTGCAGCTGGTCACACACCCTTCAGGGTGGGGGTCCCCACTGGGGTGCCTGGGTGAGGGCCTGAGGGCTGTTTTTAGGCTGGCGGGTGACTGAAGCTCCCAACCGCTCCTTTTTGCTTTTTTTTTTTATTCTGGGCCAGCTTTAGCTCTGAGGCTTGGCTCCGGCTCTTAGGCCTCGGCTGCTGAAAGCAGGTATTTTGTTTGTTTGGGTTCTATAATCGAAACACTGTTTCAACTCCAGCTCTGAGATCCTGGCTGGCTGAAAGCAGGTTTCTGGGGATTTATTTAGCTTCTATATTTGTAACAATGTTTCAAACTGCAAGCTCTGAGGCCGGCAGCGGCAGGCGGGGAACGTTGGAGTCCTCCGTCACTGAAGCAAGCAAGCCTCATGTTCACTTCAAGCTGCCTGGCTGCCGGCCGCCATCTTGGCTGGCAGTTAATTTGCATATCACCCTGATTAGCCCATGGGAAGGGTAGCGGAGGTATGGCTAATTACCATGTTTCTCTTTTATTAGATAGGATACTAGTGGCCCGGTGCACAAAATTGCGCAGTCTGCCCACCTGCACACACC
Organism: Myotis nattereri; assembly: GCF_964212035.1. NCBI lineage: Eukaryota > Metazoa > Chordata > Mammalia > Chiroptera > Vespertilionidae > Myotis > Myotis nattereri. The sequence goes on along the minus strand of NC_138075.1, from coordinate 32,871,683 downwards.
CGGCCCTCCCGCCCACCATCCCGCCTTGACACCCAGAGCTCCAGCACTCTTGGCCCTGCCCCTGATCTCTCCGACCTTCTCTGGCCACTTCAAGCCCCGCCCTCAGTCCCGCCAGTCGCCTTGGGCTGGTCCTGCATCCTCCAGGTGCCTCCCCACTTCTACCCCATCTCCAGAGCAATGCAGTGGCTCCACCCCATCATGGTGCTGGAGGAAAGCATGGAAGCCTCCCACCTGCTGCAGAGTTTTGAGCACCACTTCCTGGCGGCACATGAGCTGTGCTCCTTCCCCTGGCAGGTGGGTGCGCTGAGTGGGAGCGGTGGGTGGCGAAGGACTGGTGGGGGGGCGCTATGGGCTCTCATCCCCTTCCTCCCTGCCACAGGATGGTCCCGCCTTCCCTGGGTGCCTCCCTGCTTCCGCCTCATCTCTGGAGCAAAGTGGCGGCTCTGCCCCGCTGTGCACGCAGTCTCCTGCTGAACAGTAGTTACGATGTGAGGATGTCATGACTATTAGCATATTAGCTCTTTATTATATAGGATATTTTTTTTAATAAAATTTCCAAGCAGATGCTTATGTTTGAACAGGTTAACTTCCACACCCACAGTGACACTGCAAGAAAAAAAATAAAATACTGTGCATATTAAAATGTGTAAATATTTTCTCCTACTGCTTTTATTAGCTGAGCTTCTGATGTGTATGTTGCCCCTTATTCAGCCCAGTAGGTTTATTTTCTAGATTCTGTGTTTTACTTCAAGTTGAACAAAATGCCTCTGAGGTGAAGATGACTGATCTTTTCAGACTCGCCCCGTGAAGGAGTGCTTTTATTGCTTGCTCAAGCTTAAAAAAATAGCTGCTTGTTAAGCCTAAGAGATCAGAATACTGTCCTTAAAAAGCCCTGGAATAGGGCACTCTACATCACATGTGCTCTGCTAATCTCCTTTGGAGAAAAAAATATTTAAACTGAATGCCTTTTTTTGCAAATACAGCAGAGTATACAGAGTATTATTATTATTATTATTATTATTATTATTTTAAGGAATAACAGTGGCAGCTCTTCTGACCAGAATGTGAAGACTGTCCTGATTCCATATTCTATTCACAGGAGCTACTGCAGGAATTAAAACATCTATATACTAGAGGTTACTTTAAAAAAAAAAAAACAGTCTACTTATGGTTTAGGTACCATTTAACATTAGGATATAAGAAGTCCCATAGCTTAAAGTCTCAAGTAATGGTAGGAATACATTATAAATAGAGTCAAAATTGTTGCTCTAACTAGATTAGATGTTCACTTTGTAAGGTCAGATCAATAAATAGGTTGCCTATTTTCAAGGTGTCAGTAAGAGTTACAGCTATTATTTTCCTCATACATTGAACATTAACAACATTAATTACTGACAGTCCTTTCAAAAAATGTTGAATGCATTGATGAAAGGTTAATCGTTAATGCATCTTTATAGGGCCCCGAAATTACCTGAGTGGGGCACCTGTTACATAGCTTCTTTGAAGGTTAATGGAGCAGAAGATGGAATTCAATTACGTGGGACTATAATGAAGGGAGAAGAAAGGAGAAAATACTAGCCTTTCAGAAGCACATAATGGAAAAAAAAATCTTATGGTCTTTTATCCTTTTCACATGTATTTTAGGGTGTTTGTTTTTTTAAGTCATTATATCCTCAATTATATTTTAAGTTATATAACTCCTACCTATTCTAGGCCTCCAAATCGCTTTTATCTCTGACTTGAAATATAGCTTAGAACTACAGTCCTACCATCCACTGAAACTGCTTTTCACATTAAACTCTGTGCAGCCTAATCAGGATCCTCATTGGGTAACCAAGCCCAAAACCTGAAAGCAGCCCTAGCCAGTTTCGCTCAGTGAATAGAGCATTGGCCTGCAGACTGAAGGGTCCCAGGTTCGATTCCATTCAAGTTTCCGTTCAAGGGCACATGCCTGGGTTGTGGGCTCGGTCCAATGTGTAGGAGACAATCAATGATTTCCCTCTCATCATTGATGTTTCTATCTCTCTCTTCCTCTCCCTTCCTCTCTGAAATAAATAAAAAAAATATTTTTAAAAAACAAACAAACAACACCAACAACAACAAAAACTGAAAGCAATGAGATGGGACACAAAGCATACGAGGGCCAAATTGCCTTGGGTTCCTGGGACAGCCAGCAAAGCTGTCTGCAACTTCTTACTCCATTAATGAATCTTAATGGATCCCTCCCCCGACCCCCAGCATGGAAAATCAGAATGATCCCTTATCCTATAACCAAATGGCTGGCCCTGCTTCTCTGTGATAACATGTCTACCCTAAAAGGAAGCTAGCTACCTAAACAGCTTCCAGAGTTCTCTGTTCATCAATATATATACTAGCAAAACCCTTGTTGATTTATAAAGTACAAATATCAAGCCTGAACTTAACAACTCAAATAGCTTACAAGAAACCAAATAAATTTAGAACCTGTCTTATGAATGACAAGAGGCTTCTCGCATGGAACCAAGAGTTTATATTTATATGAGTTTTAAACTGTCTGAAGAAATTTTACATTTTACTCAATGTAATTCTTACACCAGTTAGTGGCTTTTGTTATGACAAACCACTCCAGAATATCATTGGCTTAAAACAGCGATTTTCACTAGTATGACACAAGAATTTTTAAAGTATGTGCTACCTGACTCTATAGTCAGGGGAACTGACCTCTTTTCCCTTAGATTGTCAAATAAAAAAATAACAGCCAACACGACAATAGCTGTTGGTATTAATGAATCAAAATTATACCTATTGGAGGAAGAAAATGGCGGAGGTTTAGACAGACGTGTCGGTGCCTTGTCCCGGAGCAGATAAGGGCGGGCAGCTGAAACGGGTAGCATACAGCCCGAATAAGCAGAGGAGATTCAGCTGAGACAGTCTGCAGCCAGGAAAGACAGAGAAATCCTAGATAAAGGGAACGGTTAGAGGCCGAGGCTGAAACCTCTCCAGGTGCGCTGGCACAGCCGCGGAGACCGTGCCATCTTGGGTGACTGTCGCCGGCATCCAGAGACCAGCTACTAACCCGGCAACAACGGCTCTCAAGCAGCGCGACTACGTGAACTCAGAGGAACTCGGCTTCTCCCCACAGAAAGGTTAGACTTTCCCCAAAGGTGCGGTTTGCAGTTTAGGTTGGAGAGTGGAACGCGCGCAGGGGGGTGGGGGCTCTGCGCCCCACAAAGACCGTGGCCGTTGGAACCAGCGTGACCCACGAGTGTGGAAGGGCACCCCCAGGGCTGCTGGCAGAAGGGAACGCTATAAATAAGCACACAGTTGGACGGGTCACAAACGGGCAGCCTCAGATTACGCCAGTTTGCCGGCTACTCGGTGCCAGGAGCCAGAGCGCGCGCAGAGACTTCGCGCAGATTTGGAAGGTGAAGCTTTGCAAGTTCGCACAACTTCCCAGGCTCTTAAATCTGTGCGTTTGATTGTTGAACCCAGTGCAAGGGACTACCCAGTTGGGGTCAGTCACAGAGCTTGTAAGGGAAGGCTGTTTTGAGGGAGCCTGGGAAACAGAGCAGGGAGTGACTACTGGGAAACCAGCTCTGGGCGGAGGACATTCCCAAACCAGCTTCAGGTACAATAGAGAACACCTGGTCAGAGAGGTCCTATACCCTCGGAGGTCAATCCCGACGCACTGCCACCCAGAGGCAGAGCCACGAACTGACTCTTCTGTAAATACAGATAAGGGCTGTCTGGGAAACCAATGTAGCCTGCCTTAAAATCAGGACTGTGGCTTACAACACAGAGGAACAGTGTATCAGAGGAAAATTCAACATTCTCCTGAATACCTGGTGTGCCAAAAAGAGGAGCAGAAGATCTGAAGCACCTTCATTACAGCCCATTTTTTTTTAATTATTTTTTAAATTATTGTTTCACCTTTTAACTAAGAAACCATTTATTTTCTTTTTTCATCACCTGATTTTACCCTTTTAATTAATACATTTTTATTTTTAACCAGTATTATTACTGCTGCCATTTTACCATTTTTTTTTTAAAGTGTCATTTTATTTTCTCTTTATTTTATTTTGGGACTAAGGTTCTCCATTCTATTTTCATCGTTCCTTTAGCATCATTTTCCTCTACCTCAATTGTGCTGCTGTGCTAAAACTCTCTTCCCCACTTTTCCCCTTTTGCTGTCCTGTTTCTCTTACCCTATTCCTGCTTTAGATTTTCCCTATTCTTCATACGCCCTGTCTAAATTTCACCCTACTTATATATCCCTTTTCCAATCACCTGCTCTAAATCCTTATCCACCTCTCCCTTATCTTTCTTCACTACCCAAATTTTTTATTCTCTCCTTTTCTCTATTGTTCTGTTGTTGCTTGCTCGATTGTTGAGTATATTGTGTGTTTTTTTCTTTTCTTTTCTTTAAGGATTGTATGTGAGGTTGTTCTGCTTTTTCTTTTTCTTTTTCTGTCTCCCATTCCCCCTCCTCACCACCACCCCCCCCCCCCCGCCCCCGGCCAGTTATTTTTGTGCTTCTGCTTTCCCTTGCCTCACTTGATATTATTGGCTGTTTGTAGTTTGTATTCACTCCAGAGATCCGTTGCTGGAATTTGTTGGGATTAGTGGCGGTTCTATCGGAGTTTTCTCCTCATATGAATAGTCTCCTCCCCTCTTCTACTTCATTCTATTTTTCTTTTTTTTTCTTTTTCTTCTTTTTTTTTCCTCTTTTTTCTGTTTTTCTCTATATCTTTTTCTCTTCTTTCTTCCTTACCCCCCAACTCTCTTAGCTCGGGTGGCCATCTTTATTTGGGGTTATTAATACCGTAATTCATTTGTGTTCAGTGCCTGGTACGTTGTGCCTTGTTGTGTTGTATTTTGTGCCTTTAAATCAACGCAGCAGATCCAAGCAACAGCGGCCTCCTGATCTCCACATGCTCTGTCTGAGGAACAGCTGCTGTGGGTGAAGCCTCCCTCCACCAGCCAGAAGAGCCACAACAGCTGTGAACAGCACCCATCAGAAGACCTGCTAACAACAGAGGAGCAGCTGCTACCACAACCGCCCAAGGAGCAACCACAGCCCGAGGAGCCACTGCCACCTAGGGAGCAGCCACTGAACGACTCAATATCTATATACGTCAGTGAGATCAAACATGGGTAGACAAAGAAATCCCCAAAGGAAAGAAAAGGAGGACTCACCAGAAAAGCAGCTAAGTGATACAGAGGCATACAACATGACAGAAAAAGAATTCAGAATAAGGGTCCTAGAGTGCATACACCGGATGGAGGAAAAAATCGACAACTTATCCAAGAAGCAAGAAGAAACAGATGAAAAAATCGACAACTTAACTAAGACCCAAGAAGAAATGAAGTGCGATATAGCTGCAATAAAGAACACCGTTGAAAGTATCAACAGTAGACTAGGAGAAGCGGAAGACCGAATTAGTGAATTAGAAGACAGGGAAGCAAAACACACCCAAACTGTACTTCAGTTGGAGAAAAAAATTAAAAGACAGGAGGAGAGCCTAAGGGAGCTTTGGGACAACATGAAACGAAACAACATACGAATAATAGGGGTGCCAGAACAACAGAAAGAGGAACAAGGATTAGAAAACCTATTGGAAGAAATAATATCAGAAAACTTCCCTGAGGTGGGGAAGAAAAAAGTCACACAAGCCCAGAGTCCCAAGCAAGGTGAACCCGAAAAGACCCACACCAAGACACATCATAATTACCATGGCAAATGTTCAGGACAAAGAGAGAATCTTACAGGCTGCAAGAGAGAGACGGAAAGTTACATACAAGGGATCTCCCATTAGATTATCAAATGATTTCTCAACAGAAACACATCAGGCCAGAAAAGAATGGACGGAAATTTACAAAGTGATGCAAAGCAAAGGACTGAATCCAAGAATACTCTATCCAGCAAGGCTATCATTCAAAATTGAAGGGGAAATAAGAAGCTTCACAGACAAAAAAAGGCTAAGGGAGTTTATCACCACCAAGCCAGCAATGCAAGAAATGCTAAAGGGACTGGTGTAAAAAGAAGAAATAAAAATCCCAGAAAGAAAACAGCCACACACACAAAAAAAAGAAATGGCTACAAACAAGTACCTTTCAATAATAACTTTAAATGTAAACGGGCTAAATGCTCCAACCAAAAGATATCGAGTGGCTGAATGGATAAAAAATCATGACCCATACATTTGCTGTCTACAAGAGACCCACCTCATTAGAAAGGACTCACACAGACTGAAAGTGAAGGGATGGAAAAATATCTTTCAGGCTAATGGAAAAGAAAAGAAAGCTGGGGTAGCAATACTTATATCGGACAAAATAGACCTCAAAGTGAAGGCCATAACAAGAGATACGGAAGGCCACTTCATAATACTAAAAGGATCAATACAACAAGAAGATATAACCCTGATAAACATATATGCACCCAATGCAGGAGCACCCAAATACATAAAAAATCTTCTGGAAGATATCAAAGGAGAGATCGACAACAATACAATCATAGTAGGGGACTTTAATACACCACTGTCATCACTGGATAAGTCCTCTAGACAAACAATCAGCAAAGATACAGCAATACTAAATGACTCACTAGATCAGATGGACTTAATAGATATCTTCAGAACACTTCACCCCAGTGCCACGGAATATACATTCTACTCAAGTGCTCATGACACATATTCAAAAATAGACCATATATTGGGTCACAAGCAAAGTATCCCCAAATTCAAGAAGATTGAAATCATAAAAAGCGTCTTCGCAGACCACGATGGCATAATATTAGAAATAAACTGCAATAAAAACAACCCAAAATACTCAAACACCTGGAAGCTGAATAGCATGCTATTAAATATTGATTGGGTTACCAATGAAATCAAAGAAGAAATTCAAAACATCCTGGAAACTAATGACAATGAAAACACAACAATCCAAAACCTATGGGACACAATGAAAGCAGTCCTGAGAGGGAAGTTTATAGCTCTACAGGCCTATCTCAAAAAACAAGAAAAAATGGTAGTAAATCAGCTAACTCTACAACTCAAAGAATTAGAAAGAGAGCAACAAGAAAACCCCAGAGTGAGCAGAAGGAAGGAGATAATAAAGATTAGAGCAGAAATAAATAACATAGAGACCAAAAAAATAATACAGAAAATCAATGCAACCAAGAGCTGGTTCTTCGAAAGGATAAACAAGATTGACAAACCTCTAGCCAGACTCACCAAGAAACAAAGAGAGAGGACCCAAATAAACAAAATCAGAAATGAAAGAGGCGAAATAACAACAGACCCCACAGAAATACAAATGATTGTTAAAAAATACTATGGACAGCTCTACTCCAACAAACTAGACAACCTGGAGGAAATGGACAAATTCCTAGAAAAATACAACATTCCAAAACTCAATCAGGAAGAATCTAAAAATCTCAACAGGCCAATAACTATGGAAGAAATTGAAGCAGTCATCAAAAAGCTTCCAGCAAACAAAAGCCCAGGACCAGACGGCTTCACAGGGGAGTTTTACCAAACATTCAAGGAAGAACTAAAACCTATCCTCCTCAGACTACTACAAAAAATTCAAGAGGAAGGAACACTTCCAAGCTCATTCTATGAAGCCAGCATCACCCTAATACCAAAACCAGGTAAAGACAACACAATGAAAGAGAATTACAGGCCAATATCCCTCATGAATATAGATGCCAAAATCCTCAACAAAATCTTAGCAAATCGGATCCAGCAGTACATCAGAAAGATCATACACCATGACCAAGTAGGATTTATCCCAGGGATGCAAGGATGGTACAATATCCGCAAATCAATAAACGTGATACATCACATAAACAAATTGAAAGAAAAAAACCACATGGTCATATCAATTGATGCAGAAAAAGCATTTGACAAAATTCAACACCCATTTTTGATAAAAACTCTCAGCAAGGTGGGAGTAGAAGGATCATACCTCAACATAATAAAAGTCATATATGACAGGCCCACAGCCAACATCATACTCAATGGACAAAAACTTACACCATTTCCCCTAAGAACAGGAACAAGACAGGGATGCCCCCTCTCACCACTCCTGTTCAACATAGTACTGGAAGTGTTAGCCATTGCAATTCGGCAAGAAGAAGAAATAAAAGGCATCCAAATTGGAAAAGAGGAAGTAAAACTGTCCTTATTTGCAGACGACATGATATTATACATACAAAACCCTAGAGACTCCATCAAAAAGCTACTAGACTTAATACATGAATTTGGCAATGTAGCAGGATACAAAATTAACCCGAAGAAATCTGAGGCATTTCTATACACCAATAGTGAACTTTCAGAAAGAGAGATTATAAAAACAATCCCGTTTACCATCGCACCAAAAAAACTAAGCTACCTAGGAATAATCTTAACTAAAGAGGTAAAAGACCTCTACTCAGAAAACTACAGGACATTGAAAAAAGATATAGAGGAAGACATAAACAGATGGAAGAACATACCGTGTTCATGGATTGGTAGAATCAACATCATTAAAATGTCCATACTACCCAAAGCAATCTATAAATTCAATGCACTTCCCATTAAAATACCAACGGCATACTTCAGAGATATAGAACGAACTCTCCAAAAATTCATCTGGAATAAAAAAAGACCCCGAATAGCTGCAGCAATCCTGAAAAAGAACAAAGTAGGTGGGATCTCAATACCAGATATCAAGTTGTATTACAAAGCCACTGTTCTCAAAACTGCCTGGTACTGGCACAAGAATAGGCATATAGATCAATGGAATAGAATAGAGAGCCCAGAAATCAGCCCGAACCAATATGCTCAATTAATATTTGACAAAGGAGGCAAGAACATACAATGGAGCCAAGATAGTCTCTTCAATAAATGGTGTTGGGAAAATTGGACAGATATATGCAAGAAAATGAAACTAGACCACCAACTTACACCATACACAAAAATAAACTCAAAATGGATAAAGGACTTAAATGTACGACAGGAAACCATAAAAATTCTAGAAGAATCCAAAGGCAACAAAATCTCAGACATATGCCGAAGCAATTTCTTCACTGATACAGCTCCTAGGGCACTTGAAACTAAAGAGAAAATGAACAAATGGGACTACATCAAAATAAAAAGCTTCTGCACAGCAAAAGAAACCATCAACAAAACAAGGAGAAAACCCACTGTGTGGGAAAACATATTTGCCAATGTCATATCTGATAAGGGCCTAATCTCCAAAATCTATAGGGAACTCATACAACTTAACAAAAGGAAGATAAACAATCCAATCAAAAAATGGGCAAAGGACCTAAATAGACACCTTTCAAAAGAGGACATTCAGAAAGCCAAGAGACATATGAAAACATGCTCAAAGTCACTAATCATCCGAGAGATGCAAATCAAAACAACCATGAGGTACCATCTCACACCTGTCAGACTGGCTATCATCAACAAATCAGCAAACGACAAGTGCTGGAGAGGATGTGGAGAAAAAGGAACACTTGTGCACTGCTGGTGGGAATGCAGACTGGTGCAGCCACTATGGAAGACAGTATGGAGTTTCCTTAAAAAACTGAAAATGGAACTCCCATTTGACCCTGTGATCCCACTTCTAGGAATATATCCCAAGAAACCAGAAACACCAATCAGAAAAGATATATGCACCCCTATGTTCATAGCAGCACAATTCACCATAGCTAAGATCTGGAAACAGCCTAAGTGCCCATCAGTAGATGAATGGATTAGAAAACTGTGGTACATCTACACGATGGAATACTATGCTGCTCTAAAAAGGAAGGAACTCTTACCATTTGCAACGTCATGGATGGAACTGGAGAGCATTATGCTAAGTGAAATAAGCCAGTCAAAGAAGAAAAAATACCACATGATCTCACTCATTCATGGATAATAGAGACCATTATAAACTTTTGAACAATAATAGATACAGAGGCAGAGCTGCCTCAAACAGATTGTCAAACTGCAGCGGGAAGGCCGGGGAGGGTTAGGTGGCAGGAGGTAGGGGGGTAAGAGATCAACTAAAGGACTTGTATGCATGCGTATAAGCATAACTAATGGACATAAGACACTGGGGGATAGGGGAGGCTGGGGGACTGTCTAGGGCGGGGGGATAAAATGGACACATATGTAATACCCTTTGTAATACTTTAAGCAATAAAAAAAAAACAAAATTATACCTATTTTTTGTCAGATTGGTAAAAAATATATTTTTTGGTGTGCCACAGAATTTTAGTAATTAGTTTATGTGTGCCATGAGATGAAAAAGGTTGAAAATTGCTGTGTAAAAACAAAAAAAGCGGCCAGGCTGGCATGCCTCAGTGGTTGAGCATCACCCTAGGACCGTGGTCGGCAAACTGCAGCTCACAAGCCACATGTGGCTTTTTGGCCCCTTGAGTGTGGCTCTTCCTAAGCTTTAGGAGTACCCTAATTAAGTTAATAACAATGTACCTACCTATATAGTTTAAGTTTAAAAAATTTGGCTCTCAAAAGAAATTTCAATCATTGTATTGTTGATATTTAGCTCTGTTGACTAATGAGTTTGCCGACCACTGCCCTAGGAGGTCAGGGTTCGATTCTTGGTCTGGGCACATGTCCAGGAGTGGTTGTTATGCTGGAGGCAGCCTATCAATGATTCTCTCTCATCATTGATGTTTCTCTCTCTCTCTCTTTCCCTTCCTCTCTGAAATAAATTAAAATATATTATTTAAAAAATAACAACAAAGGCATATTTCTTGCTCATGCTACTTGTTTATCATGAGTCACTGGGGAGGGAGCCTTGCTCTGTATCATCCACACTCAGAGGCCAGGCTAAGAGGGTCTGTCTCTGTGCTCCCGTGGTTGCAAAGGTGGAGAAAAGGGAGCATGATGACTGAGGTGCTGCCTGAAAATGACTCAGAACTCTCCTGCTCATAGTTTATGGGCCAGAGCAAGTCACAGGATCCCTCCTAACATAAAGGAAATGAGAAAGTTTAATTTTGTTTTGTGTCTACAAATAAAAGAACATGAAAGTTTGGGAGAGACCAATAACTATCGTACCCCTCTTCACAGCAGGGCAAGTCATGGGCAGCAGCAAGACTTTCTAAAGATGATATTTAGAGAAAGAATGGATAATTACATACATGGAGAAATGCTTTTATTTTTTTGTCCATAGATATCTTCTTCTCAACATATCAAAGCCTCAAGTTTTATTTTCCACTTCTTTAGACTAAGCAATACCTTGCTTAAAAAACGATAATACCTTTCCTAACATCTTGGTACAAATTCATTATTAAGAGATGATGGGAAGGTGCTCTTCATGGTGGACAGAGAGCACATTCATGACACAGGAATCAATTCAGTGGTGTACCCGAGGCTGATCCTGGCAGCAGGGGTGTTAAGAGTGCAGCATGAGGTAACGAGGTGTCCGTGATTCTTGCCCTATGGTGGGGTGAGGGGCAGGAGGTTAAACAGGTTCTATTCATGAAAGGTAGGGCAGTCTATATATATATATATATTCTCTGGGATAGGAACTTTGTAGACATTTTTACAAACACTACACTGTAAAAGAATAAAGTTACATGTCTAGTTATCATTTTTCTCTGGACTCTGTAGAGCAAATTAAAAGCAAAATAAAAATTAAACAGATGATGCATTTAAACAGTGAACTTTATGAAAATGCAAATTGAGACAGAATTTCCTTGAAATTGCTGTACTAGTGCTACCTAAGTACAGTTAACCCTTTGTATCCATGGGTTCCACATCTGTTGATTCAACCAACCACAAATCAAAAATATTTGGAAAATACTTAAAAAGCTGCTGATATGTACTATATGTAGTTAGGCCTACAATGATTGTGTCTGTACTGAACATGTCTAAGTTTTTATTCTTATTTTTATTCCATAAACAATACACAATAGCAACTAATTATATAGGTTTTACATTTTATTAAGCATTTATTATAAACTAGAGGCCCAGTGTACAAAATTCGTGCATGGGTAGGGTCCCTAGGCCTGGCTGGCGATCAGAGCCCAACTGTGGGGTGACCGGCGGGGTGATCGAGGCCCCTGCTTGCACCCATCTTGGCTGGCCTGGTGCCACCGCTCACCAGCCCTGCCCCCCGCCACCACCACCAGGCACCTCCTTCTGCGGGGCAACCAGTAGAGCAATCAAGGGTCCCCACTGGCACCCACCTTGGCTAGCTGCCTGGCACCACCTTCTCACTGGCCCCACACCCCACTGCCTCCGCAGTTCAAGGTCTGTGGGCTGGGGGCAGCTCCTGTGTTAAGCGTCTTCCCCCTGGTGGTCAGTGAATGTCATAGCAACCAGTCATTCGGCTAGCCATTCTGCCATTTGGTTGATTTGCATATTAGGGTTTTATTATATAGGACTAGAGGCCCGGTACACAAAAATTTGTGCACTCGGGGGGGGGGGAGGGGTATCCCTCAGCCCCACTTGTGCCCTCTCATAGCCTGGGACCCCTCGGGAGATAACGACCTGCTGGCTAAGGCCCACTCCCGGGTGGCAGAGGGCAGACCCAATTCCTAGGTTCCTGCCCCGCAGCCCCTGGTTGGGCTCAGAGCAGGGCTGATTGGGGAGTTGGGGCACCGCCCCCTGTCATGCACAGAGCAGGGTGGATTAGAAGGTTGCAATGCCAACCCCAGTCACGCTCAGGGTAGGGCTGATTGGAGGGTTGGGGCACCGCCCCCTGTCACACTCAAGGCAGGGTCGATGGGGAGGTTGTGGCGCTGCCCCTGTCATGCACAGAGCAGGGCGGATCAGGGGGTTGTGACGCCACCCCTGTCACATACAGAGCTGGCTGATCAGGGGGTTGGGGCGCTGCCCTGTCACACACAGAGCAGGGCCTATCAGGGCCGTTGGGGCTCCATACCCTGTTACACACAGAGCAGGGCCGATCAGGGGGTTGGGGAGCTCCCCCCTGTCACGCACAGAGTAGGGCCGATAGGGGAGTTGGGGTGCCGCCCCCTGTCACCCACAGAGCAGGGCCGATCAGGGGGTTGGAGCACTCCCCCCGTCACACTCAGGGCAGAGCTGATGAGGAGGTTGTGTCTCCACCCTGTCACACACAGAACAGGGCCCATGGGGGTGTTGGGGCGCCTTCCCCTGTCACAAACAGAGCAGGGCAGATAGGGAGGTTGTGGCCTCGCCCCCTGTCACACACAGAGCCTCAGGGCAATCAGGGGATTTGGGCGCTGCCCCCTGTCACACTGCTCCAGGGGCCAGGAGGCCTTGCGGCTCTGCTTGACACCGGGGAAGTGAGGCCTCACTGCTCCGCTGATCCCAGGCCAAGAGGTCTCACGGCTCCACTGATCCCAGGTTCTGGAGGCCTTGTGGCTCCGCTGATCCCGGTGCAGGGAGGCATATTACCCTTTTACTATATAGGATAGAGGCCTGGTGCACTGTTGAGGGCCGGCTGGTTTGCCCTGAAGGGTGTCCTGGATCAGGCTGGGGGTCCTGCTTGGGTGCCTGGCCAGCCTGGGTGAGGGGATGATGGTTGTTTGCAGCTGGTCACACACCCTTCAGGGTGGGGGTCCCCACTGGGGTGCCTGGCCAGTCTGGGTGAGGGGCTGAGGGCTGTTTTCAGGCTGGCAGGTGACTGAAGCTCCCAGCCTCTCCTTTTTTTTCTTTTTTTTTATTCTGGGATTTATTTACCTTCTATGGCTGTCAGTGGAGCTGAGAGCCAGCTTTAGCTCTGAGGCTCGGCTCCAGCTCTGAGACCTCGGCTGCTGAAAGCAGGGATCTGGGTTTGTTTGGGTTCTATAATTGTAACACTGCTGCGGTCCTGCTCGCTCCAGCTCTGACAGCTGAAAGCAGGTTCCTGGGGCTTGTTTAGGTTCTATAATTGCAACATAGTTGCTTAGAGTGCAAGCTCAGAGGCCAACAGTGGCAGGCGGGGAACCTTGGCTTCCTCCATCATGGAGCAAGCAAGCCTCCTCTTCGCTTCAGCTGCCTGGCTGCTGGCCGCCATCTTGGTTGGCAGTTAATTTGCATATCTCGCTGATTAGCCAATGGGAAGGGTAGCAAAGTTACTGTTAATTACCATGTTTCTCTATTTTAGATAGGATTAGAAGCTCAGAGCATGAAATTCATATGCAGATACAGTCCCTAGGCCTGGCCTGTGATCAGGGCCATCTTCCCCAGCTGCCCACAGGTGACCCCACCCCCTGCCACCACCCACCCCCAGTTCCCCTTTTGCCATAGGGTGATCAGTGCCTGATGGCCAGGGGAAGGGACTGAGAGATGGTCAGTGCACCTCAATAGTGACTGGTCCAGCCGTTGTTCTGGTCGTTCCACTTTTAGGGTTAATTTGCATATTACCCTTCTATTATAAAGGAATAGAGACCTGGTGTATGGGTGGGGACTGGCTGGCCTACCATGATGGGAGCCCCAAATCCGGGTGGGGGGTCCAGGTTGGGGGGCGGGCAAAGCCAGCCTGGGTGAGGAGCCATGGATGGTTTTCAGGCCAGCCACACCCCCATTAGGGTGGGGGTCCCTGTTGGGGGGTAAGGCCAGACTGGGTGAGGAGCTTTGGGCAGTTTGCAGGCCAGCCATGCCCCCAATGGGGTGAGGGGTCTCCGCTGGGGGGCAAGGCCAGCCTGGGCGAGGGGCTGCCAGTGGTTTGCAGGCCAGCCACACCCCCGATAGCGATGAGGGGTTCCTGCTGGGGGGCGAGGGGCCGTTGGTGGTTTACATGCTGGCCACGCCCCCATCAGAGTTGGGGTCCCCTCTGGGGGGTAAAGGTGACCTGGGCAAGGGTCCTCACTTGGGGGTGAGGCCAGGCTGGGTGAGGGACCGCCAGTGGTTTGCAAGCCAGCCACACCCCTGATCAGGGTGAGGGGTCCCTGCTGGGGGGCAAGGCCTGCCTGGGCGAGGGGCTGCAATGTTCTGGTTCTGGTCATTCTGGTCATGATGGTGTTAAGGTCACTGGCTTTTTATATATATAGATAACCTAGAAATGGTTTAAAGTATATGAGAAAATGTGCATAAATTATATTCAAATACTACACCATTTTATACAAGGGACTTAAGTACTCACAGATTTTGGTATCTGCAGGGGCTGGCCATCATGGAATCAACCCTCTTCCAATATCAAAAGCAAACTGCTATGAAGGTAAATTTGGAACACTGAAATTCAAAATTAGAAACATGAGAGATAACTCATAAAATTTAGAGACATACATCTCCTAAACACACTGAAGAATCCTTAGAAAGAATCAGAAGTTGATACCAAAATCATGCTATATATTATTTGATGGATACAAGTATGTGCTTTCTTATAATTCCACTAGAGGCCCAAAGCACGAAATTCATGTGGAGGGGGGTCCTCAGCCCAGCTTACACCCTCTTGCAATCCGGGACCCCTCTGGGGATGTCTGACTGCCAGTTTAGGCCCAATTGGACCCCTTGCTCTTAACTGCCTGCCTGCTCACTCCTTACCACTTGGCTTGCCACTCCTTAGCGCTGCCGCGGAGGCGGGCGAGGCTCCCAACACTGCTGTTGCCCTTGCCAGCTGTGAGCCCGAATTCTGACTGAGCGGGGCGCTCCTGCTGTGGGAGCGCACTGACCACCAGGGGACAGCTTCTGCGTTGAGCATTATGCCCCCTGGTTGTCAGTGCGCATCATAGCAACCATTCATTCTGGTCCTTCTGCCATAAGGGTCGCTGGGCTGTTGTATTAATAGATGGTACTTTGGAGTTTTTGATCTGATTAAGAAACTTTTTTGAATGGAGGCTTCATGAAATCTCATATCAACTGCTGATCTTTTCCTGCTAGTGTTCTCATAAAATACTAGCATATTTTCAATCCATAGTTTCTGTTCATTCTTTTGATTTAAAAGCTCAAAAGCTCCAATGAAAAGATACAAGTGACTTTAGGCAAGTAATCTGTCATGGTGATAATTTATCCTGCTTCAAATAAGAAGTACTAAAATATATCATAATTTAGAAATATGAAGGATTTTTTTCAGGCTTTCCATGAATTGCTGGCTTCAGACTGACTTATCTGTAGGGTATTTAAAATGATTGAAATTTTAAATTGTTGGAAACTTAAATTTAAAAAAATTATAATGAAGTTTTTAAATACTAACTGCAGTGTTTGATTGTCTTTTGATTAATTTTGAGTAATATTTTAATGCTTAGCAGGCTATCCTGGGACTGAAGTGATAATTAGTAAAGATTCATTTTCTTTATCATGCTTCCCAGACCCTACATTTTGTTATTGAAGTTTCTCCCAGATAATAGTCTAATATTCCTAACCCTTTAACTCAAGCAATTGGTTGGCCTCACAATAATTATTAGAAAAGAGCAAATGGTATTGAGAAGAGTAGTAAAGAGAAAGGCAAAAAAAAAAAAAAAAAACAGGGAGGAGAAAGAGAGTAGACTTTTTCCCCTAAATCTTATAATTGAATTAACATACTTCCCTATTTAACATGAAATGTATCCTAGATAAGGACGCATTCTCCCAAATTAGTTTGCCTTCTTTGTTTCTTTATCTGTAAAATAACTATAATGTTTCCCTTGACTTTTTCGCCTATAGTTTCTTGCCTATGGGTAAAATTTTCTCTTTCACTAAAGCAACAAAACAATCATGATGTTCTTTATCTGTGGCAGAATGAAATCAAATCAAGGGCCTTTGGTTCCTACTATAATCTAGAATGGCATGCTTCACATTTCAAAGGAAAAGCAAACATCTTTTCTCCATTTCTTGAAAATCTTACTTGGGAAATTTCAATGATAAGACAATCACCACATGGATGCTTTCAGCAAAGAACAGAAAGATGGAAAATTGGAGCTGTGTGCTTCACTAATTTCTGAGAACTATAAGGTAAGAGAACCAAGCTCTGCATGGGCAGAACTTACAGAGAAAATAGTTTTAAGACTTATTGAAAGATGAGACTTTACTAACACACTCAAACTACACACATTTTCAATGTCAGCTGAACTTGAAATCAGTCAGCACCCCCTTCCATGTACTCACATAAAGCTGTTGTCAATCCCCTTCACACTCTTCCTCCTCTGTGCTTCCAATGCCAACTCCCTCCTTCCCATCTCCAGTTTAGACCTCTAGATGGCCAAGGTCAAGCCCTTCCCATTTTGCACTTCTCCTCACCAAATTGACCAAGCAACCTATCGCTTCATTATAGGTAAACACAATCTTGGATTTGTTTGCTAAGCAATAAAAATAGTCATTTGGGGCAGTGAGGGAAAGAGTGTGAGTGAGTGAGGGAGCGAAAAGGGAGTGCATGTGTGAGTGTGAGTGTGTGCGTGTGTATGAGTGTGTGTGTGTGTGTGTGTGTGTGTGTGACTGAAGGACAGTTATATTCCACGGGACTGTTGGGGGCTGGTGGGCCAGGCTCTCCTGGCCGGGCAGTCTCTGCTACCGCTGCAATCTCTCTCCTGGGGCGGCCAGCTCTGCCACAGAGGCCACACCATTTTGAAGGGGAGAGCTGCTGTGCCTAGGAGCCCAGCCTCACCTCCACCCAGGGAGCCCCAGGACCCCACAGCCACATGGGCCAGGGACCTGCTGCCTCGGCTGCAAACCCATGAACCCAACACTCCACCCTCCTTGGCCGTGTGCTCCTAAAACGTTTGTCCAAGGGAGACAAAATGGCAGCCGAATAGGCAGACATGTCCTGCGCCTTCTCACAGAGCAGATAGAAGAAACAGCTGAATTGAGTAACATCCACCTGGAATTGGCAAATTAAACACATCTGGAGAAAAAATCCGTGGCAAGGACAGAGGATGCCTAGAGAATGGTAGGACAGGGGATCTGGGCTGGAGAGAGATGTGAGACCACCGGGACTAGGGGGTCAGACGGAAACTGTGCTGCACCAAGGCTGTGTCCCTTGGGGACACACATAACACTCGACGGGGGAAGGGGGTCCACAGGGCTGCTAGATCTAAGCCCACAGCCATGGGAGGCTGCTCCCAGAAAGGCAACCTGAAGTTCTGCACTGGCCACGCACTGACAGGGGTAGAGAAATGTGCAGTGGCGTGGTTGCTCTGTCTTTATGTTTTCCTACTTTTACTCACTAAATCCAGTACATAGGATCTTTCAATTACAAACACTCACTGAGGCTGCGGTGCAGGTGGAGGATTTTGTGAAGGCTAGGGAGCAAAACAGGGAGAGGCAACCAGGACTCCAGCTCTGGGACAGTCCAGTCCCTCCAACCCTAAACAGCCATTTTTCTCCTAAAGAGCCAGCCCCACCTAGCAGCGCAGCCACACCCAACCTCGAGCTCTGCAGGAAAATAAAGATTCTGAATACCCTCAAGGAACCCTCGGGGACTGGGTTGAGGGGCCATTTGGTCCCAGAAACTAATACAGCAACACCCTGACCTAGAGCCCATGTCAGAAATAGACACTTGTGTGAATATGACTAAAAGCAGGCAGACAAGCAAAGCAGGCAGATTGGTCCCGCCTGCCTGAAACCAAGGCTGTGGAGACAGACACAGAGGAGCAGTGGATCACTGGGAACTTCAACGTGGTGCTGACTACCTAACAGGAAACTGATAAGTGTTAGACAGAACAGTAGAGAGGGGTCTTAATCCAGCCCCCATGGGACATTAAAACACAGCTGAAGTGAACGACACTTCTCTACTTCACTTTTTTATTTTTTTATCTTTTACTTGAGAAAGAAAAGGAAAATATTTATTTATTTATTTTTATTTACTTATTTATTTTTATTTTTTTTAATCTTGTTTTGGATTAGTGTTCTACATTCTATTTTTATTTTTATTTTTTTTTTAATATATTTTATTGATTTTTTACAGAGAGGAAAGGAGAGAGATAGAGAGTCAGAAACATCAATGAGCGAGAAACATGGATCAGCTGCCTCCTGCACATCTCCTACTGGGGATATGTCCGCAACCCAGGTACATGCCCTTGACCGGAATCGAACCTGGGACCCTTCAGTCCGCAGGCCGACGCTCTATCCACTGAGCCAAACCGGTTTCGGCTCTATTTTTATTTTTTAATCATTATTTTACTTTATCTCATTTTTTTCCCTCTTGCCAACTTTTTCTTCCTCACTGCTGTCTTTTTCATCCTATTTCTCTTCTCCTGTTCCTGCTTTAGTTTTTCTCTCCTTTCTTTTTACTCCTTGTTAAAAATTGATCTTCTTTAACTGCTTTATTGACGCATTACTATTATAGTAGTCTCTATTGGCTTACTCATATATCTAATTACCTCTCCCCTGCTCAAAGTTCATGCAACCTTCTCTTTTCTCTTTCTTTGCTAGCCAACTTATTTTTTCTTTTGTTCATCCTCTCCTCTCTTGCTCTCTTCTTCTCCTAATTGCTTAATTAGTTTTACTCACCAAACTCAGGCCTATTTGCTCTCTACTCTATTCTCCTTTTCCAAAAATAGATGATTAAATAGATAGAGAGATTAAAGAAAGGAAATTTTTATTATTTTGTTTTTCACTTTTCTTCTTATCAACTCATTCTTGTTCTACCTCCTCTATACTGAACTGTGGCCATTCCCCCATTCGTTCAATTCTTTTACCTTACTTTCTTGATACAAGCTCTACCTCTTCAGATTCAGTCACTCCCTCCTTTTTTTTCCTGGGTATTTGTTGTTGGCATTTTTTGGTTTATTTGTTTGTTTTGTGGAGTTTTCTACCCATATATGTATGTTTTCCCCCTTTTTTCTTCTTTTTCTTTTCTCTATTACCGTTTTTTCTTTTCTCAATATCATTTTTGCACTCTCTTCTCCCCCCATAATTCTCTTTTCTCTGGTGGTCACCTTTATTTGGGGTTATTGGTGTTGTGAATACATTCATGTTTTGTTCCCTTTGTGTTGTGTCTTGTCGATTTGTATTAATGTGCCTTTTGGAAAACGTGGTAGAGAGTGAGCCACATAACCTGACACCCTGAAAGGAGCAAATATGGGGAGACAAAGAAACAGCCCGCATATGAAAGAAAAGGAGGAATCACCAGAAAAAGAAGTAAATGAAATGGAGGCAAGTGATTTGTCAGAGAAAGACTTCAGAGCAATGGCCATAAGGATGCTGAAAAGGATGGAAGACAAATTCAACAAAATGGGTAAGAATCAAAAGAAATAAATAAGAAGCAGGAGTAAATAAAGAATGATATAGCTGCAATAAAGAACACAGTAGAAATAACCAACAGTAGGCTAGAAGAAGCTGAGGACTGCATCAGCGAGCTAGAAGACAAGGTAGGATAAAACATCCAAGCAAATCAGCAACTGGTAAAAAAAAAAAAAAATTAAAAAACAGGAGGTGATCATAAAGGAGCTTTGGGACAACATGAAATGAAACAAAACAATATCCACATAACAGGGGTACCAGAGGAGAGGACTGAGCAATGAATAGAAAGTTTATTTGAAGAAATAATGACAAAACTTTCCTGATATTGGGAAGAAGAAACTCACACAAGTTAAAGAAGCACACAGAGTCCCTAACAAGATGAACCCAAAAAGACCAACACCAAGACACATCATAATAAAATTGGCAAACACCAACAACTAAGTAAGAATCTTAAAGTCTGCCAAAGAGAGACATAAAGTTACCTATAATGGATCTCTCATTAGACTGTCAACTGATTTTTCAACAGAAACACACCAGGCCAGAAGGGAATAGAATGAAATATACAAAGTGATACAAAGCAAGGGACTGAATCAAAGAATATAATTCCCAGCAAGGCTATCGTTCAAAATTGAAGCTGAAATAAGGAGCTTCACTGACAAAAACAAAAACAAAAAACAAAAACACAACAAACTAAGGGAGTTTATTACCACCAAGTCACCAATGCAAGGAATGCTAAAGGTACTGCTGTAAAAAGAAGAAATATGAAGGGAAGAAAGAACACAGGCATAAAGAACAAAAATGGTGACAAACAAGTACCCATCAATAATAACCTTAAACGTAAATGTATGAAATGCTCCAATCAAAAGACATAGGGTAGCTGAATGAATAAGAAAACATGACCCATATATCTTCTGTCAACAAGAGACCCACCTCAGAACAAAGGACTCACATAGACTGATAGTGAAGAGATGGAAGAAAAGTTTTCAGGCAGATGGGAATGAAAATAAAGCTGGGGTAGCAATACTTATATCTGATAAAATATACCTCAAAGTGAAGGACATAACAAGAGATAAGTAAGGCCACTTCAGAATACTAAAGGGAGCAATTTAACAAGAGGATATACACTGAGTGGCCAGATTATTATGACTAACCCATCAGTACTTCGTTGGGCCACCTTTTGCCTTCAATTCTTTTGCAGTGATTCTTCTTGGCATTGACTCCACGAGATGTTGAAAGGCGATGCGAGGAATCTGACACCATGCCTGATGAATAGCACTGTCCAGTTCTGTGAGATTTGATGGTTGTGGAACCAGCTGCCTGATGGCTCTTTTAACTTCTTCCCACAAATGCTCAATTGGATTGAGATCTGGTGATTGTGGGGGCTACCTAAGCAAGGTAAAGTCTCCCTCATGTTCTTGAAACCACTCCTGCACAATACGAGCGTGGTGGTATGGCACATTGTCTTGTTGGAAGAAGCCATCTCCACTGGGATACACCATCAACATGTTAGGATGAACTTGATCAGCAAAGATACTTAGGTATGTTGTGCTATTCAGACGTTGTTCCACACGAATTAAAGGGCCCAAATCATGCCAGGAAAACATGGCCCAAACCATAACACTGCCTCCACCAGCTTGAAGGATTGTACTCATGCATATGGGGTGCATGCTTTCATGCTGTTTCCACCAAATTCTCATTCTGCCATCTGCATGATGCAACTGGAAACATGATTCATCAGACCACATGACTTTTTTCCAGTGCTCAACTGTTCAACCCTTGTGTTCCTGTGTGAATTAGAGATGTTTTATCTTGGTAACCGCAGATAGCAATGGTGTTCGAACAGTCCTTTGGCTTCCATATCCCATATGATGCAGTGTACGGCTAATTTGCCTACAAACGTCAGGTGGTCATAATAATTTGGCCACTCAGTGTATATCTGGTAAACATACATGAACCCTACAGGAGCACCCAAATACATTAAAAAAAATAAAATTTCTGGAAGCTATCCAGGGAGAGATTGACAGCAATACAGTCATAGTAGGGGACTTTAATACCTTATTGACACCACTGGATAAATCCTCTAAACAAAAAATCAGCAAAGAAATCAATCCTAAATGACTCACTAGAACAGATGGAATTAATTGACATCTTCAGAACATTTTACCCCAAAGCTACAATATATACATTCTTTTCAAGTGCACATGGGACATTATCAAAGATAGACCCCATATTGGGACACAGGCAAAGTCTCTTCAAATTCAAGAAGTTAGAAATCATACCAAGCATCTTCTCAGACCACAATGGCATAAAACTAGAAATCAACTATAATAAAAACAATGAAAAAAATGAAACAGTTGGAGGCTAAATAGCATGTTATTAAACAATGATTGGGTTACCAAAGAGATCGAAGAAGAAATAAAAAGCATCCTGGTAACAAACAACAATGAAAATATAGCAATCCAAAATCTAAGGGACACAGTGAAAGCAGTCCTGAGAGGGAAGTTTATAGCTCCACAGGCCTACTGAAAAAAACAAGAAAAAGTGGTAATAAATTATCTAACCCTGCAACTTAAGGAATTAGAAAGAGAGCAACAAGAAAAGCCCAGAGTAAGCTGAAGGAAGGAATTAATAAAGATCAGAGTGGAAATAAACAACATAGAGACAAAAAAATACAAAAGATCAATAAAACGAAGATATGGTTCTTTGAAAGAATAAACAAGACTGATGAACCTCTAGCCAGGCTCACCAAAGAACAAAGAGAAAGGACCAAAATAAAAATCAGAAATGAAAGAGGTAAAGTAACAACCAATCCTACAGAAATACAAAGGATTTAAAAAATAATACTACAAAGGAGACAAGAGTACAGTGGAGTCAAGACAGTCTCTTCAATAAATGGTGCTGGGAAAATTTGGTCAGTTACATGCAAAAAAAATGAAACTAGATCACCAACTTACACCATATACAAATAAACTCAAAATGGTTAAAGAACTTAAATGTAAGATGAGAAACCATAAAAACTTAGAAGACTCCTTAGGCAGCAAAATATCAGACATATGTTGTAGCAATATCTTTACCAATACAGCTTCTAGGGCAATGGAAACTAAGGAGAAAATAAACAAATGGGACTATATCAAAAAAAGAAGCTTCTGCACAGCAAAAGAAACCATCAACAAAACAAGAGAGCCCATTGCATGGGAGAACATAGTTGCCAAAGTTATTTCCAATAAGGGTTCAATCTCCAAAATTTATAGGGAACTCATACAACTTAACAAAAGGAAGATAAACAATAAAAAATGGGCAAAGGACCTAAATAGACACTTTTTAAAAGAGGACATACAGAAGGCCGAGAGACATATAAAGACAAAGCCACTAATCATCTGTGAGATGCAAATCAAAACAACAATGACGTATCATCTCACACCTGTCAGAATGGCTATCATCAACAAATCAACAAAAGACAAGTGCTGGAGAGGATGCGGAGAAAAAAGAACCCTCTTGCACTGCTGGTAGGAGTGCAGACTAGTGCAGCCACTGTGGAAAACAGTATGGCGTTTCCTCAAAAAGTTAAAAATGGAACTTCCATTTGACCCAGTAATCCCACTTCTAGGAATATATCCCAAGAAAACAGAAACACCAATCAGAAAGGATGCAAGCACCCTTTTGTTCATAGCAGCACGATTTACAATAACTAAGATTTGGAAACAGCTTAAGTGCCCATCAGCAGATGAGTGTATTAGAAAACTGTGGTACATCTACACAATGGAATACTATGCTGCTGTAAAAAAAAAGAATTCTTACCATTTGCAATAGCATGAATGGAACTGGAAGCATTATGTTAAGTGCAATAAGCCAGTCAGAGAAAGATAAATATCACCTGATCTCACTCATTTGTGGAATATAATGAACAACATACACTGATAAACAAAAATAGAACCATAGTCATAGAAGCATCGAACAGACTGTCCAACCTATGAGGGAAGGCGGGGGGTGAGGGGGTATGAGATCAACCAAAGGACTTGTATGCATGCATATGAGCATAACCAGTGGACACAGATGGGGTGGGGTGGGGGGGGGGGTGACAGCATGCTGTGGGGGGTGAGGGCAGCCGGGGAGAGGTCAATGGGAGAAAAGGGAGACTTATGTAATACTTTAAACAATAAAGTGTACTAGCTGCAATACCTGATTTAATTGACTCTCGGGAGAGGCAGTCAAGCAGGTGCTTTTGCACAGGGGAAGTTCTGTTAAATGCTTGAGTATCACTCAGTACGGAAGGATTATTTGGGGAATTCTTTCCAGCCTGTATATATTAGTACACAGTAGCTTGTCAGTAGTTCCTAGATGCTTTAGATGAGTTTCTATAGGGATAAAATCCAGGACAGCTGTTTTAATTAAGGGATAAAGTTTAAGAAATATGATGGCCAAATTCTGAGTGTCTGGGATCACAGAAAGCCAAAGGCATTAGGAGAAAGTACCAGATAAGGGATTGTGTAGAATATGGTTAGGGGAGTGGTTAAAAGATGCCTGCCATGTGCCGGGAGCCGGTCCATCCTTGCTGTTTCAAGGGACCTGGCATATATGGCATACTGTTCTTAATATGTTTGCTCACCTTCTTGGCACTATGTGTTTTAACCAAGGTCACCTCTCTGAGAAAGGTTGTTTCCCCAGGTAGGGATTTTACCCTGAAGTTTGGGAGGGAATAAAACCCCTTAACTAAGTGCCAGGCGGGTAATTAATCACTTTAACTACGAACAATCATGCTTAAGCTACATAATCTTTACTCCCTGGAATGGAGATAAGAAATGCCCTAACCTTTGGAATAGAGATTGATAGGATTGGAATCAACTGGTATAAATACAGATGTAACAAGACAACAGGACACAGAACCTAGACACAGAACCTACACAGAACCTAGAGACAGAAGAACTTCGCTGGAGAGAACATGGCAAAAGATCCTGGACAGAAACTGGCCTCAGAACCTAGAGACAGAACCTAGCGAGAGAACCTGGCTGAAGAACCTAGAGACAGAAACTGGCTACAGAACCTGGATAGAACATGGCAAGAGAACCTGACTAGAAACTGGTGACTGAACCTGGCAAAAGATCCTGGACAGGGCCTGGCTACAGAACTTGGTTGGAGAACCTAGCCAGAAACTGGCTGAAGGACCTGGCTGGGGAACCTGGGGAACCTGGCTGGAGAACCTAGCAAGAGAACATGGACACAGAACCTGGCTGGAGATCCTAACCAGAACTTCGTTGGAGATCCTGAACAGAACTTGGCTGGAGATCCAGACCAGAACTTGGCTGGAGATCCTAGCTAGAGATCCTGGCTAGGCTGCTGATCAACTGAATGCTGTCTCCGTGTCATTCCTTCTTTGATGACTCCATCTACACCTTTGGGAACCCCTGGACCTGCTGGGGTTGGACCCCAGCATCTGGCGCCCAATGTGGGGCCCGAACCCACGACCCTGAGATTAAGAGTCTCATGCTCTATATCTAAGAGGAGAGAGACATTATCAATGATTGATATTTAGAGAGTGTATTGATCACCTAGGAAGTATCATAGACAGATGTACAGGCCACACCCACAGAGTGAATGGAATGAGACCAAGAAATCTGCACTTTTAATAAGCAGCCCAAGCTATTCTAATACATGTGGTCCAAGGGCCATTCTTTGGGAAACTCTGGCAGGAATTACCAGGTTTCACAGACAAAACATGGCTAAGATGCCAGCACATCCTAGTTAATTTACAGCTTGGCCTGTCCAGGAACCTGGTATCTGAGTAGGAGGAAAAATATCTGGATGGCTTTATGAACAGATTGCTCACTTTTGTGGCCACCAGAGGTCCAATTTCAAAGAGACGAAAGGATCTATAGTTTTGACACATTCAAATCGTGAGGCCCCACATCTGTTTCATTTAGACCCTGTTTTCAGCTGAACAGGATGCAATTTTTCTTTCATATATTTAAGTTGCTTAAAGTCCAATAGCAGGCATAGTTTTCAATAGTAAAAGCTCTATAGATATCCCAATGATAATTCATAAAACTTCTCACAAGAGCCAAACATGCAAGTATAAACACGATCCTTTAGCTTTTTAACTTTCAAACTATATCCAAAGATCACAATTAAGTCTCTGTACAGTACTTTTCTCATGAAAAATGGCCAGTAAATGCTTCCCATAGATAATTTATTTTAGTGTTATTGATTTTTTCCTCCTAAAAAAACTATGTTGAAACAACAGCCATTAAGACTTATAGAGCCTTGCAACATCTGGTTATGATTGCAGACAATTGCTCTATTCCTTATTCTTGAGGCTGCCTATAATTCCATAGAGAACACCTTCATTAGCTGCCTACTATTCCCTTTCAGATGGCACCTGGGGAAAGGCATGCAAAAGAGATAAATATCTGAAGGCAAAGCAATAGTTATTGTCCATAAATTACTTATGCTGTTTACCCACGGAGTCTGCTCGCTGGTGTTATGTTAGAACATATTGCTTTGAATCCATCGCCTGGGAGAGCTATGCCCAATGTATTTAGTGAATTAAATACATCAATTTTTACATTAGAGGCATACTTACACATAGCCTTCCACTTAAACAATTTTGCATAAGTAAAATTCATCAATAGTTATTAGTCAATTTTGTTAGCAGAAAGACAGAAACTGAAGGATTTTATCAAAAAGTTCGGCGTAACTTGGGAAATGCCTCAGGAGGCTAGAGCCGGGGGCTTGGAAAATGAGCAAGAAGAAGGAAAGACCTGGTAGGTGCCAGAACCACAGGAACTGTGAAGTCACTGTTTTCTCTGCCACTGTAGATAAAATGAACTTGGCTGTTGCTACCAACCTGGGAAATGGGTGTGGTTGCTGCATAAATGAATGAAGACTCTGCTTTTTGTGCCACTCCTTTGAATTTTAAATAGCAGTACAATTTTTATCTTGTTGGCCTAGGCTAGATCGCATGAATGGGAGAAGCCTGAATCTGAACTAACTGGGTTTTCTGGAGCTTTAGTAGAATTCAGGCCCTGTCTCCCACAAAGTCTTATACTATTACTTGGCCATACAAAAAGAATGGAATCTCACCATTTGAGACAGCATGGATGGACCTAGAGGGTATTATGCCAAGTGAAATGAATCAGATAGAGAAAAACAAATACCACATTATTTCACTTGTATGTGGAATCTCAAGGACAAAATGAATAAACAAATTTGAAACAGACTTATAGATACAGATAACAGACTGAGAATTGCCAAAGGGGAGAGGATTTGGGAGGTTGGATGAAAAAGGTGAAGGGATTAAGAAGTATAGATTGGAAATTACAAAATAGTCTCAGTGACATGAAGCACAACATAGGGAAAATAGTCAAAAGTATTATAATAACTATGAGTGGTGCATGGGTATTTGAAACATTGGGAGGATCACTTTGTAAAGTATATGATTGTCTAACCACTAGGATGTACACCTGAAACAAATACAAATAATATTGAATGTAAACTTCAGTTGAAAATAAAATTTAAAAACATAGGAAGAGGATTCAGAAATGGGGCAATAAAAAAATCCTTGTACCCACCAACAAGGCCTAACAAGAAGTTTGACTTATGTCTACTTCAGAGCCTTTTGACTCAAAATAACTAATGTTTAACATGGGATATACCACATCTAAAAGAGTAAAATTAATTACTAAATCCATATCACAGTAGTAATAACTTTAAGGAGGTTTAACTAGTATAGATTCTTCAGAGAATCATATATTTATGCCCACAAAGAAAAAGTTTATAAACACACAAATATGTAGCTGAACAACATTAAATAAATATGAGCTTTCCATCATTCTTACATTTCATCTTCCAATAAACATGTAGTTAGTGTTTTCTATAGAACGGGTGCTCTGTTAGGTACTGGGAACTCACAGGTGAATTTAAATCTATTCTTGTCCTCAATCAATTTACATGTTAGTAGAAGATATATGTGCAAACACAATTCAGTAGTGAAGCTTGGGTGCTTTATGAAATTATGTACACAGCACAGTGGAGGTACAAATATGTGAGGGGTCAAAATTAAGCAGAAAAAAAGACTTCAAATAGAAAAGATTAAAAGTAAATGAACAGTTTTAGTAAATGAAGATGTGTTCTCTTGGGAAAGTAGAAGAATGGATTCCCTGGCATGAGGAAAGGAATGGAAGTAGTTGCATGTTATTCAAAAATGGGTTAATGTGTATATGTTGCTGGGTTTGGGAGGGAGAGTAGGGATAGGTGGAATCATGAAATAAGACTTCAGAAGTAAATAGAGTCAAAATTTGGAGTGCCTGACCCAAGTAGGAAATTTCAGTTTATCATATTGGCAATAGAAAATCATTAAAAATTTTTAATCAGAGGAATACTGTATTATACTTTTTGGCTTTATGTTTTATGAAATCTTTTATAAAGATTTTTTTTCTTGTGAAAAGATGAATTAGAGAAGGCAAAAGGAGACAAGAAGGTCTAATAGATTTTGGTAATATCTTAGGGAAGAGAAGAAGAGAGCCAAAGCTAGTGTAGTTGAAGTCTTGATGGAATTTGAGAGGACTTTAGAAATAAAGAAAAGAATTGGCAGAACTTTACCACTAGCTGCACATAGGTAGTGAGAGGATGGGTGGAGGGACATGCTGGGGTTATAGCCAGACTTTGGTGGAGATAGAAGGTACCAATGAAAAAAAAGTAAAGTATTGAGTGGAAAAAGAAAGGACTTCCAGTAAATTGGAAAATACAGGTTTGGAAAGCAGGAGAGATATTTTAATTAGAAGTATCTACATCAATCACCAGGATAAAGTACAGGAGGTCACTCTGGGAGAATATGTAGAATAATGAGAGAATAAGACAAAATATAGTGTGTTGGAGCACATGGCCTTGTAAGAAATTGACAGAGAGGAGCCTGCAATGGGAACAAAGGAGGAATGATCAGAGAGCCCAGCAGACCCTAGGAACAGTAGTCACACAGGATGGTGGGATGAGGATGAATTTAAGAAAAATGGTCTGATAGATACCACATTCAACTGATTTTTTTTCATTGTCTGTAAGGCCATCAAATAAAAGGGAAAGTGCCTTTTGAAAACCCAAACTATCCAACATCTAATAAAATATGTGGCATGTGGTAAGTACCCAGAAATGTTCTTCAGATTGAAGCATAAAATATTCTTGCTGCCTGAGAAGGAGTTGGGGCTATAACACCATCCAAAATGTTCCCCTAACAAAAGTTTACATATCAGTGTGTTTAACAGGAATACCCTGAGCTGAAACAGTCATGATGTCCATATTTCTACCTTCTAGAAAATGGGGAGAACTATTGTCAGTTGAGTCTAATCAGGAAGCTATTTTTCTAACTTAAAGAAGAAGCTCTTATCTGCCAAATAGAAAAGAAAATACAGTTCAGAGAATGGAAGGGTAGAACAGAAAAGCAACGGGCCAAAGACCTCATAGAGTTCAAACAACTGGTGAGATGCATATAGAGCAGTCATTCCCAGGGTACTCAGTGGCTGTCGTGTATTCAGTGGCAGGCTTTTTAAAAAAATATATTTTATTGATTTTTTTACAGAGAGGAAGGGAGAGGGATAGAGAGTCAGAAACATCGATGAGAAACATCGATCAGCTGCCTCCTGCACACCCCCTACTGGGGATGTGCCCGCAACCAAGGTACATGCCCTTGATTGGAATTGAACCTGGGACCCTTCAGTCCGCAGGCCGATGCTCTAGCCACTGAGCCAAACCGGTTAGGGCCAGTGGCAGGCTTTTTGCAGAATATCTTACAGGAACCTGGAGTTCCTTAGTATTATGGTTGATTAAGGGTGTAAATTGAACTTAAAATATTTACTGATCTATCAGTTGAGGACACCTAGCAAGGGCAGTGATAAACTTACTGAGCATCCCAGAATAGATTTATGGGGAACAAATGCAGCACAGAACACTCAGAGAGGATCTGTGTAATTTATATAACATAAGAAGAGAGGAAGCTAGACAATGCCAGAGCAGAGTAGACTCTTGGTTAAAGGTTTCCACTAATTCCTTAATTGCGGATATAGCCTGCTTCCTTAATAAGAAAGCAAACTAATATGAGAAACCTAATGTGGAAAAGATATAATTTTAATATCTAAGTATGCTTGTGCCAAATGAATAGTAGAATGTGGATTCTTCTCATTCCATAACATGGGTTGAGTTTGTTAACAAATCTTTTGATTGTGAACCCTTTCCAGTATATAGATATAAACATTTTTATATGATATCTATAATAATAAAAGCATAATATGCTAATTAGACCAGATGTCCTTCCAGACG
This sequence comes from Myotis nattereri, assembly GCF_964212035.1. NCBI lineage: Eukaryota > Metazoa > Chordata > Mammalia > Chiroptera > Vespertilionidae > Myotis > Myotis nattereri. Next base: position 32,841,336 of record NC_138075.1, on the reverse strand, counting down.
ACCTCCCAGACAAAGACAGGGCTGCGAGGGAATCCCGGGTCCCAGGTGCCAGAGGGAAGCCAATGCTGGCAGCCAGGGGAAGGAAGGCCTACTCTTGTACTAATTTCATGCATCGGGCCTCTAGTAGAAATATTTCCATAGGTACAGATATATGCAGATACAGATAGAAATGTTAACAGAGATACAAATATACATGTGAATATAGATACAGATGTAGATATGGTTATGAACATGGAAGTCAAGATAGAAGTTTGAATTAGGTTTGTGCCTCCTGACACCTGCAGGATTCATTCAGGTGTCAATGGCAATTAAAAGCAGATAAGCAGTGCTGTCAAAAGATTATTTTAGGAGAGTGACATCAGTAGAATGAGAAGGGTGTGAGAGATTCCCTTGGTCTCTCCCCTTGAAGTTTCAACAATTTCCCCTACTCAACACACAAACACATCTGAGAGATCCCTGCATTGAAACACCTAAAGGTGGGCAAGTGGGAGCAAACCAGAAAGGCAAGAAGGGAGAAAAGCTCAAAGGAGCTTTGGACACAGCTCTCCAGCCTGGAGCTTCATGCGGGGTTAATCCTGGAGAGGGGAGGACTTATGTGTGGATGGCACTCCCTTCTGCCAAGAGGAGCTGAGATTTAGTGAGCGTTCCTGCAGGAGGGGCAGCAGGAGCTGCAGCTGAGCCGAGTGACCTGGGCAGCAATGAAGCACATAGGTGTTGCCACAAGTTGTCTGGCAGCACTGGGCATTCCAGACAGAGAAACAAATACACGGATCCCAGGTGCCTTTCCTTAACCTCCCATAGCTCGCCTCCTTCAACCTTCATGTTGGGTTGCAGAGCACATTACCTGCAACCCTGGCAACTTGTGCCACAGAAACACTTTTCCCTGAGAGAAAAAGGGTCAGGTAGAGGTGCCTCAATGGTGGGGAGAGGGGGGCTTCCTGGAGATGCCACAGAAGTCCTCCAGTTGCCATTGCTGGGAGGGCAAAGCAATAAAGGAGTCAGCCGGGTTCCCCCAGCTCACACCAGCCAGCTTCACACATCAAGGCTGTACTGCTAGTTGTGTCTGGCTTCAGGGGACAGCACTGGGAGTTCATTCCAGGGGTACAGGATGGTTCAACATACACAGATAGATCAGTATAATACACTACACTAACAAAACAAAAGATAATAAGTATGTGATCTTATCAATAGATGCAGAAAAGGCATTTGATAAGATACTACATCCATTTATGTAAAAGCTTGTTACTGAAAGATTTTCCTCTAAAATCAGTAACAAGACAAGGATGCCCACTCTCACCACTCATATTTAATACTAGTAGCCCAGCGCATGAAATTTATGCACGGGGGTGGTGTCCCTCAGCCCGGCCTGCAACCTCTTCAATCTGGGACCCCTCAGGGGATGTCCGACTGCCAATTTAGTGGGATCAGGCCTAAACCGGCAGTCGGACATCCCTCTCGCAATCTGGGACCACTAGCCTCTAACCCCTCACCTGCCTGCCGGCCTGATCACCCCTAACTTTCCCCCCTTTCCAGCCTGCTCACCCCCAACTGCCCCCCCCCAGCTGGCCTGCTCACCCCCAACTGCCCCCACTGCTGTCTTGCTTGCACCCAACTGCCCCCCCTGCCGGCCTGCTCACCCCCACATGTCACCCCCCCGCTGGCCTGATGGCCCCCAACTGCTGCCCCTGCCATCTGATAGCACCCAACTGGCCCCCTGCTGGCCTGCTTGCCCCCAACTGCCCCCCCTTCCAGCCAGCTTGCCCCCACTGACCCCCCTGCTGGCCTGTTTGCCCCCAACTGCCACTCCTGCTGGCCAGCTCATCCCCAACTGCCTCCCTGCTGGCCTGATCACCCTCAACTGCCACCCCTGTCAGCCTGATCACCCCAACTGCCCCCCACCGGCCTTCTTGCCCCCACCTGCCCCCACCTTCCAGCCTGCTTGCCCCCAACTGCTTCCTGTCAGCCTGCTCATCCCCAACTGCCCCCCCCCCCACTGGCCTGATCACCCTTAACCACCTCTGCCACGGCCCTGCCACCATGGCTTTGTCCGGAAGGACGTCCAGAAGGTCTCCTGGTCTAATTAGCATATTACCCTTTTATTAGTATAGATAGTGCTGGAAGTCCTAGCCAGAGCAATAAGACAAAAGTAATAAATAAAAGGCATCCAAATTGGGAATGAAGAAGTAAAAGTGTCACTTTGTGCACTTTTTTCTTATGTGGAAAACCCTATATACTCCACCAAAAAAATTATAAACAATAAACAAATATAGTAGAGTTGCAAGATACAGCCTCAATGTACAGAAATCCACTGCATTCCTACACAGTAACAATAAACTTTCAGAAAAAGAAATTTAAAAGTAATTCCTTTTGCAATTTCAACATAAGGAATAAAATACATAGGAATAAACTTAACAAAGAATGTGAAAGATCTATATGCTGTGACTTATAAAGCATTATTAAAAGAGATTGAAAAAGGTAATGATTTGGAAAGATGATATTATGTGTTGATGGATTAGAAGAATCAACATATTCAAAATGTTCATATTACCTAAAACAATATGTAGTTTTAATGCAATCCCTATAAAAACCCAATGGCATTTCTTAAAGAAAGAACCAAAAAAATCATCAGATTGTATGGAATGACAAAAGATCCCATATAGCCAAAACAATCCTGAGACAAAAGAACAAAGCCAGAGGTATCACACTACCTGAATTCAAATTATACTACAGAACAACAATAATCAAAATAGCACATTATTAGCAGAAAAACAGATACACAGACCAATGGAACAGAATTGAGAGCCCAGAAATAGAATCACGTGTATATGGGCAAATAGTTTATGACAAAGGAGCCAAAAAACACAATGGAAAAAAGAAAGCCTCTTCAATAAATGGTGCTGGAAAAATTGAAAAGCCACATGCAAAAGAATTAAACTAGATTACAGTTTGTCCCCATGTACAAAAATTAATTCAAAATGGATCAAAGCCGTTAGCATAAGATCTGAAACAATAACGTACACAGAAGAAAACATAAGGTACTAAACTTATGGACCTTGGTCTTAGAGAAGATTTTATGAATTTGATCCCAAAGACAAGGGAAGTAAAGACAAATGAATGGGACTTTATCAAACTAAAAAACTTCTGAACAGCAAAAGAAACCACTAACAAAACAAAAAGGCAACCAACCGAATGGGAGATGATATTTGCAAACAACAGCTCTGGTAAGGGGTTAATATCCAAAATATATGAAGAACTCATACAACTCAACATCAACCAATCAATCCAGTTAAAAAATGGGCAGAGGACCTGAATATATACTTCTCCCATGAAGACATGATTCAAAAAACTCACAGATATTTGAATAGATGCTCAACTTTACTAGCTAATACAAGTCAAAACTACAATGAGATACTACCTCACACCATTAGAATGGCTATCCTATATAATAAAAGCCTAATATGCTAAGTGTTTGGCTGTCTGGTCAGCTGGTCAACCAATCAAAGCGTAATATGCTAATGATATGCTAAGACCACTCAACCACTCGCTATGACTGACCACCAGGGGGCAGACACTCTGACCGGTAAGTTAGCTTGCTGCTAGAGTCCGGCCGATCGGGACTGAACGAGATGGGTCAGGCATGTCCTGGAGCCCTCCCATGTCTGGCCCTGGCCCTGATTGTGCACTGGTCAGGTCCCTCAGCTTGGCCTGTGCCCTCTCTCAATCTGGGACCCTTTCGGGGTGTCAGAGAGCCGGTTTCAGCCCAATGGCAGAATGACCAGTCGCTATGACACACACTGAATGCCAGGAGGCAGATACTCAATGCAGGAGCTGCCCCTGGTGGTCAGTGCACTCCCACAGGGGGGGCACTGCTCAGCCAGAAGCCAGGCTCATGTCTGGCAAGCACAGCAGCGGTAGCGGGAGCCTCTCCCACCTCCGTGGCAGCACTAAGGATGTCCGACTGCTGGCTTAGGCCTGCTTGTGGGGAGCAGGCCTAAGCCAGCAGTCGGACATCCCTCGAGGGCTCCCAGACTGCAAGAGCACTCAGGCCAGGCTGAGGCCTCCCCGCCCCCCCCTCCCCCCGAGTGCATTAATTTCATACACCAGGCCTCTAGTTATCAATAAGATGAGTAATAACAAGTGTTGGAGAGGTTGTGGAGAAAAAGGAACTCTCATTCACTGCTAGTGGGAATGTACAGCCACTATGGGAAACAGTATGGAGGTTCCTCAAAAAATTATTAAAATGCTTTTCTATAATTAAAAGTTTTTAAACAGCGAAAATTTATTTCTCCCTCAGAGTGCTGTATGTTAAAATATTACTTGGTTAGGTACAGAACTATATGGTATAGACTATTAAGTCAGAGAATGTTTGAGGGAAATTTCAAAAAGGGGGTGAGATTAGAAGCAGGATATTGAAGGATGGGTACAGTTTAGATAAGCAGAGGCACTGGGAGGGCTTTTTAGGCAAGAGAATGCAATGGGGAAAGAAAAAGAGGAGGTATGTTGTTGAAAAAATCCTAGTTTGTAAGGGATGAGTGGTACAAATATTGAATTAGAAAGATAGTTCTGAATTGTGAAAATTTTTGGCACTAAAAAGTTCAATGTCATATCTGCATAGTAATAGGGATCACTGACAGTTCTTGAAAAGTGGAATAATACGAAGTCATTTTTTTTTTAAATTAATCTGGTATAAGATGCTGAGGAATGGCTAGACTAGAAGGAAGTCTATTAAGAAGCCTGTCAGTGGTTCTAGAGAGGATACGATAAAGACCTAACTGGTGTGGTGGTTGTGAAAGGAATGGATGGATAAGAGAGAGTTAAGTGAGCAGTGGCTTTCCATTGAAACAAAGGGGTGCACACGGTACCAAAGAGAACACTGAAGATAAGTACATAAAATTTTATTTATAATTAGATAGTTTTGGCAAGAACTGGGGATCAATTTAAGGTTTTAAAAGATAACATGTTCAGATAATTTTAAAGATATAACTCTAATTTTCCAAATTATGTTTTAGAAAGCCCTATTTTCTTTCTCACTCCATTTATCTTCAACTAGAGAGTAACATCTATAACATATTCTGAATGAATACTATATGTAGGCAAGTATTCTGAATAATACAAAAGTAAGTGTGCAAAGACAGGGCTAGTCTACTACAAGTTATACTGTACTCTATAGACAGAAAAAATGTTAATGTACATTATAAAATGTCCACACAATAAGTCAGCATTCATGAAACTCCATTTTCTACTCATTACACAATAATGTAAAGGGCATCTCAATTGTCAATGCATTGATGGATCTGAGTTTACTAATTTTGGGCATAAAAAGCAAGAGTTGGACTAAAAACTACCATTAAAAATACCTAAGTGAGCCCAGCTGACATGGATAAGTGGTTGAGTATTGACCTAAGAACCAGGAAGTCACAGTTTGATTCCCGGTTAGGGCACATGCCAGGGCTGTGGGTGTGGTCCCCAGGTGGGGCATGTGCAGGAGGCAGCCGATCAATGATTCTCTCATCATTGATGGTTCTATCTCTCCCTCTCCCTTCCTTTCTGAAAACAATAAAAATCTATTTAAAAAAATACCCAAGTGAATTTAGTTCAGTATTGAGGGAATTGAGCATGTTTTATTCGAATAAGAAGCAGCCTAATGCAATGCAGAGTCTGAACAAACCCACACGGAGGACAGAATGCAAGAGTGACAAGATGCCAACACATTATGACAGCTACTGTGCCGCCTGACCTGGAACATTTATGCATTTCCTAAAGGTGCATAAAAAGCAAATTTTATCATTGCTTCCACCACATCAAACTCACATTTCCTGTTTTTATTACCCATAATCCCACAGGCTCTGGTAAAGCATCAAACTGAAGTTCATTAGTTAACATTTTAAAAGGACAAGATTTTAAGATTCTCTTTCAATTTTACTTCCTGTGCCAAGCACTGGAAAAATCACTAGCCCCGAAAACAGCCAACTCCACTATTATTATCAACAATAAAATCCACCCACAAATTGAACCATTGCCAACCAACCACTGAAATGCTGACAGCATCACAGAGTTTTCCCAACTGTGGAGACACAGAAAGCAGCTGCGATCCCCCTCACTCAGTGCAGATGGTGAGAAGTTAAGAGTGCTCAGAAGAATGGCTACTAAAGGAAAAGCCTCGAGGAACTCCCGCAAATGGATCCAGTGATGTGCAGTTAGTTCCAGATATTGGTTACAAACTGATCTTTTCATCTCCCACCTGCTTCCTCTCCTCCATTTTCATTTCTCAGATCATTGCATGATCATCTACTTAATGGGCCAAGCTAGAAACACCCAGACTGGCTTTGTCTCTGTATTCCTCAGCCACCAAAGTCAGGACATTTCAATGGCATCCCCTCCTCCCTGGCCCCACTCCCACACTTCAGGTTCTCTTATTCCTTCCTCGACTATGACGAAAGGTCTTTATCAGGCTTGTGTTTGAGCATAATTAATTGCTAATATAGTATCCTATCTTCAATAAGTGATTAGATGGCACGTTATAAACTTGTTGCTAGAAATTGTAGAAATTAGAAATAGCCCTGCCAGTGTGACAAGGCGGTTGAGCGTAGACCCATAAATCAGGAGGTTACGTTTGATTCCTTGTCAGGGCACATGTGAGGGTCAATTCCCAGCACGGGGTGTGCAGCAGGCAGCCAAATCAATGATTTTTCTCTCATTGATGTTCCTATCTCTCTCTCTCTCTACCTTCCTTTCTCTGAAATCAATTTAAAACAGGAACTAGAAATAAAATTAGCAGAAACTAGAAATGAAATAAAATGGAGTACAATAAATAAAATAAAATTAATAGAAACTGGAAATAAAATGATTCAACTGGGATCATTTCCATGTGGTGCTTAAACTCAGAATCAATATTCATAGAACTGAGAGATAAATTCTTTAATTAGGCATTCTAAAATATTGCAAGAAATGACGAATTTGTTTGGGGGAAAATAGATATTAAGTGGCTGAAGTAGGATTTAAATATTCTATCCTCCTTTTGTTTTGAGGTTGATCAGAATGTGTTGCCCAGATTCTTCTCCCTCTATGCATTTGCAAGTGTTGCAAGTCTGAGTTCTTAAGAGATTCATTCTCAATAAATTTACAGAACATCTTTGATTTTAAATTTGGAAGTTGATACAGGGAGTGTGCTATTTCCTTTTCTTCCACAGAAACAAATTATTTCTCCCAAAACCTGAGCTCAATTTTTTGAGGAATTTCGTCAGATCTGGTCTGTGAGTGACAGCACTAAAGGGGGCTCTATTGATTGCACCACCCCTCTCCGCCAAGGCCACCATCGCCAGCCTTGTCAGGGGCAGGCCTTCTGCTACGTGACAAACAGTCACCTTGGAGACACAGCACGAGCTGCTTCATCCAGTGCCCTTCTCTCTAGTTTCTCACTTTGAACCACTTACACTTGAATGTATTATTTAATGTGGTAAAAAAAAAAATGCATCACTCTTGCAGACCTTCAAGAGCTCAAACAGATTTAAAAAGCTTTGGAAACCTTTCTACAACTAAAATAACTCTGCCCTTGGAAGAACAGGCATGGTGTTCATATCAGGATTATCAGCAGTGGACATGGATGAGTAAAACAATTAAATGAGCAATTTTATGAAGTTTGGTGGCGTGATCCCTCTATACTTACCCACGAAGCTTTAAAGGGCTTCCTATGTCACAAACCAACAATTTTCCCACCTTGCTTGAAAGAAGTACAAAATTGCTGTAGCTAGAGACTCAAAGATAGTATTAACCCTAAGCACACAATAACTGTGGCAAAGAGAATTGAAATCTTGATCCAGCTTAAAGAACAAAGACTAAAATGAAGCTGACCAGCTGTCTAATTGCCTGACAAATGGAATAAACTGACCCTGCTGATTAAATCAGAGATGGCTAATTCAATTAGGTCATGTTTAAATGTAAATAATGTATATATAATTTTTCAATACACCTTTTTAGCTGTATTCTTCAAGCTCATGTGAGGAGACAAAAAGGGGTATGGTGTCTCTGTACTACGTCAGTTTAGCTAAGCTTGCAGCACGTTCCCAGAATTATCTTCTCTGTACAATTATGGACTAGAGATGACCGCAAGAGAAATTTGTGGGGGAAATGGAATCCAGAAGTAAATCGGGAGTGTTGTGTAGCTTGGCAGTCAGTGTAGGGTCCACAGCTAGTGCAGTTCATGCATGTTGTTGCAGAGCAGCTGGTTTACCTTGTTAGCGTCCATCTGATCTCCTCTCTGCACTTCTCCAACTCCGGGGCCAGGTGCATTGTTAGGATTCTGAATGAGTCAGCTTCTCCTGCAGGTTACCCGCCTCACCAGCATTACAGGACTGGAGGTGGTGACAGATCAGCTCCATTTCCAGGTTATCCTCGTGGGTTCCAGCTTGTCCTTGCTCTCCTCCACTTCACACCATCTCTTCTCCCTGCTCATCTCAGGCCCAGAAAAAGATGAAAAACCAAAAGCCATACGTATTTTGTTTCACCAATGCCCACATTTACACCATGTCAAGTCCCTCTAATAAATCCATTATCTCATCTCATTCCTGGTAGTTTTGCTTCTCTGATCAAATTCTGAGCAAGCACAGCAGGTATGCCAGGCCCTGTGCTAGGTGAATTGCTATACTTTCTTCAATTGCATTTCCTCAAAAATTAAACATGGAACTGCTGTTTGACCCAGTGATGCTTTCTGGGAATATATCCTAAGAATCCTGAAACACCAATCAAAAAGAATGTATGCACCCCTATGTTCATGGCAGCATTATTTACAATAGCTAAGATCTGGTAACAGCCCAAGTGCCCATCAGGAGATGATTGAATAACAATTCTGTGCTACATTTTCACAATGGAATATTACATGGCTGTAAAATAAGAAGGAACTCTTACCCTTTGGGACTGCATGGATAGACCTAGAGATTATTATGCTAAGCAAAATAAGCCAGTCAGAGAAAGCCAAATACCATATGATCTCACTAATTTGTGAAATCCAATAACCAAAATAAACTGATTAACCAAATAGAACTAGAGGCATGGATATATGGAACAGACTGACAGCTGTCAGAGGGTAGGGGAATGCAGGGACTGGATAAAAGAAGTTGAAGAGATTAGCCAAAGACTATATATGCACATTCCATGTACACAGACAACAGGGGAGGGAGAGAGGGGACTGAATGGAGGTGGACAAAAGGGGGAGGATATCTGTAATAGTGTCAACAATTAAAAAAAAACTCACAAAACATCATTTTAAATAAATTGGAATAAACAATTTATGTGAAATTCCTAACGAGTTTCTATGGCACCAAATTCAAACTTTATGGTATACTCTGTGCCACATAGCTTGATGAAGGCCACTTCTCCCTAATCAAAATACATTAAACATCAACTTTAGGAATATCAGTGACAAGGTAAATAATTCAGAGCAAAGAGCAAGGCTAGAATGATAAGACCAGAAGGAAATAGATTAGACTAGGGCAGACCTGAGAAGCAGATGAACAAGGTAAAATTAAGAATCTAGAAATACATTCCCAATAGTAGGGTACCAGATTCTTAGTAAGGTTTTTCCAGGAAGGTAAACCCTGATAAGCATAGAGGAAGAGTTAAGGCTGGGGCAAGTAATTAGCAAGAAAAGAACCAGAAAACACCAGGTTCAGAGGTCAATCAAGGCAGGTCTAAAATTTTGGAAACTTGGATACAATGTAATTCAAACAACAGAGCAAAGGGGAAAAACAAACCAATAGTTGAGGACCAGATTTGGGCACTGAAGAAGCAGGAGAAATGTTCAGGAAATGGTCCTTTATGCCTCGAGGTCTGGGCTTTTGGTTGAACCAAGGACCATTATCCAGGGAGCATGAGCGAAGCCATGAGTGATGTTGAGATTTAGGTACGAGAAAGATGAAGATCCAGCCTGTCATGAGGGCTGAAGTTCAAAGCCAGATTAGAGGCAGATCATACTGATTCAATGTTGAACTATAAAATATTTTCCTTAAAATCCTGGTCCCTCTTGCTGGAAGTCAGGATTAGTCCCATTAGTGCTGTACACTGATTAAATGATTCCTGCAGCTAGGGGAAAAAACAAAAACAAAAACATAAAAAACAGGGAACAAGGAGAGGTGACAAAACTGTAGGCTTGAAAAACAAACTGTATATGAATGTGTGTATAAACTACAAATAAATCCTAAACCTCAAAATGGATGGTGATTAAGTGACTTACCTGTGTCTTTTAGATTCTTGATTCACATATATAATATTTGTTTAAAGCAGGTGCTTGAATAACATCATTTTGTTCAACATCATTTAGGTTGATGAGATGCCATAGAAACTTAACTCTTGTTTATATCAATTAGCGTATGGTTAAACTATGTTTGTTGTATGAAATTTGCTAAAGTTGCAGAACATATTGAAATTAAGAGAGGACTTACTGTGTATGATGTACTAGGTAAATTAGGGAGAGAGATCATATATACTCTCTATACAGATAAAGAAGCTATGTCGACCCCATTTTCATGACCATTACACAGGGTGTCCCCCAAAAATGTATACACACTTTGAATGATTATAAAGTCAGTGATTATTAACATACAGTTCATTTTCAAAATTTAAAAAATCTACAGAAATGAATAATTATTTTGTCAATGCCTGTTTTTAAACAGATGACCGTTCTGGTGTAGGCACTGCTGATAATGTAAAGCAATGGAATTGCAAACATCAAGAACCATTTGGTTTAGTATTTGTGCACCTTCAATTCGACTGTTGCCAGTTTTGTGCCATAAACTTTATCTTTTATGTATTGCCATTAAAAAAAAGTATAGTGGCACTTTAGGATAAATTTGCTTTGTTTAAAGCTTAGACTGGCTTCACTCACTATTTAAAATCAGTTAAATCTGAAAAGGTGTGAAAATTAAGTGTATTATCAGCTGTTAAAATATGTGTAAACTTTTTGAGAAACCCTATATTTAGTACAGTTGAGTATAAGCATTCTATGATTAATTGAAATTCCTAAATTCAAAGACTGTTTATTTTTCCTAAACTACTTACACTGGGGTAAAATAATTTCATAGACATTATTTATATGAGTCTGATCCTAGCTAATAAAGAGGGAATATGCTAATTGACCCTCACACCATCACAAAGATGGTGGCTCCCACAAACAATAAGGAGGGAATATGCTAATTGACTGCCACGCCCTCAAAGATGGTGGCGCCCACAGGCACAAGTTGGTGGTACCCAGTCCCTTCAGCCCTGCTGAGGAGGCAGGCACAGCAAGGCTGGGCCCCTCCCCATGTGGGCTTGGCCCCTCTGCGTGCCTGCCTCTGGAGACCCCCAGTCCCCTCAGCCCCCTAGCCGCCCAGGGCCGGCCTGAGGTGCAGGCAAGCCTCAGATGGCTGCCCAGCCACCCAGGGCTGCCCGAGGCTGAAGTAACCAGAGCCGGCCGAGGCTTGTGGTGTCGGCAGTGGTAACAGCAGAGGTGTGATGGGTGTCCCTTTCCCTGATCGCCAGGTCACCTCCCACCCCTGAGGGCTCCCGGACTGTGAGAGGGGGCAGGCTGGGCTGAGGGACTTCCCCCTCCAGTGCATGAATTTTCATGCACTGGTCCTGTAGTGTAGTTATAATAGAGATCCATTATCCCACATTAGGTTGTGCTTTACCAGTTGAATATCCATATTTTTTTTTGCTGCAAACATGTATATAAACAAGCAAATTGATTAAATTTGGATTTGAGTTCCTAATACTTGCAGAATTCACACAATGGGATATTAAAGCTAATGAGATTACAGATGTGTATCCTGTTGCCACTCCCCCCCCACACCCCATGTTTATGTATGTCTTTTGAAAGAAGTCCAAGAAGACTCTCAGGCAGCTATATGCTATTTATAGCCGGTCTGGAAATAAAGGGAAAACATGCAGTAATGACAGCTTTCTGGCTCTTTGGATTATTAGATCCCTTGCTTAGCAATAACAATTTCTGTAAATACAGATCTTTGAGACTCAGCAAATAAAACCCACACTGCCAAGACATGATAAATTCTCAAAGGAGTCTACTTCAGCAATATTGGCTTAGGCCACGTTTTGGTAATGATTCACTTCAATATCCTCTGTCTTTCTGAATTATTACCCTTGCTTTTATTTGCTCACTGGGTCCTAAACAGCAAGAAAGCTATTCACATGATATTCATGCATGCTCCTTTCTTTAGATGGTCTATTTTCTGTTCTCCTTCACCGGAGGTAACAGCTTTAAGATGAATATTAAACCATTATACTTTCATCTCTGCATAATTTCAATGCATTTAATGTAGACCAAGAAAACCAGTCTTCTAGTTGAATTTGGAACACAGAAAAAATTCTAGGTGTCTTGATCCTGAAATTTGATGTCTAGAGAATTGGGCTAAGCTGATTTCCAGAGGGAACTTGGGGAGAAATCACATCAGGATCAGTATTATCCATTTATCCCTCATGCTAGCTATTAGATCAAACAGAACTCTAGTTCTCACAGGGAGTTTATGGGGGAAAAACACATTTATAGTAAAATTTCTGATCTCAGGAAGATCACATATTACCATTTGATAGAGATATGCTATGTGTGGGTGCATGGAGGACTTAGGGGGAGCGCAGAACAACTGGCTGCTATACACCAAAAAGCACTCATTTGAGCTAAAATACTTTCAGTTACATGGATGGGCATAAGAGATACTAATATGAGCTACTGAGAATCCTCTACAAGCAAAGTGACACCAATGCCAGTGGTGGGAGAGGTCTAACCCAGGCAGCAATAAGGAGTTAAGGGGATACTTTGATGCTACGTAATTAAAAAAGAATAATGAAACCAACTAAGAGTGAATCTACATTTATCAGCATCATTAGTTGGCAGTCCTTAACCACATCAGTGTCAAATACTCCTCTCAAAAAAAAGTGTTCATCTGAGTTCTAATCAATTCCTGCAATTACTGTTGCATTTTAATAACATATGTTAATACATATTATGTAATTATATATTCATATTAATTTAAGTATATAACATTTTTATTTGTGTTTACAATTTAAAACAGTCAAAGTGTGAACAATAGAATATAATATTTTTCTTTGGTAATTGTAACTTTTATTTCATAGGGAAATTTTACTGAATTTGAATAATTCCTTTAAATTTTGTTTTTCACTTTAATTGTTAATTGTTTGTAATAAAATAAAAGAAAAAGTCTAAAAATTGTTATTATTTCTGATTATTACATTCTTATTACCATAAATATTTTTGTTCTATAGAGAAAGAAGAAATTAAAAAATGATCTGCTCCAAGGATCAAATTCCCTACTCACACCACTGCCTAAAATAAGACGTGTTCTGAGACTATGGTTTGCACCATGTGCCAGGCACTCACTCCAGAGTAATGAAATTGAGCCAGTGTGGGAAGGGCCCTCAGAGGCATAGATGTGATCAGTTCTGCACATGCCATGAGTAAGTTATCACTTTTAATAGTTGCCTGTCCCAACTGATCAAAAATTTGATTTTTTTTTTTTTTGTATAGGGAAGAGCCAAGATTTCTTAAAGTAAAAAATATTCACTCATTGCATTTCTTTTTTTACAAAAAGATATTTTATTGAATTTATTGGGGTGACACTAGTTAAAAAAATTATACAGGCTTCAGGTGCACAATTGAACAACACATCTGTACACTGTATTGTGTGTTCACTACCCCAAATCAAGTCTCCATTCATCACCATTTATCCCCCTTTTACCCTCCTCCACCTTCTCCCATCCCACCCCCCACCCCAGCAATCAACACACTGTTGTCAGTGTCCATGAGTTTTTTGGTTTTCTCTTTTTTTGAGATTCCCCCATGCTAATGGCCAGCTTTCTGGATTGAGGGCAATTTGCACAGCTGCTTTGTGAAGACCATCCAGGGTGGTCCAAATATACTCTGAAGCCAGGAGGAGGAGGTGAAGAGCTGTCAGCTTGTTCCAACCCTTGTTTGAATGCTAAGTGAATGGTGCCTAGGGATCCAAATGATTTATGCCATCTGTGATTTTTATCGCCATTAGCTTGATGCCTTTTACTTTTTTTCTGGTAGCAGAATAGGTACTCAATAACTAATAAGAAGTAATGTTTGAAAAATAATTGCTTTTTTGCTAAAAATTAACTATCAGCCTTGATTAAGATTATAAAAATGTTGGGCACACTTACCACACAAATAATAATTGTTTTAGACTGTGTCTTTCACATAAATAAAGTGCAGGATCCAGGAGTTCTTTGTTTCTGTTGTTGCCTTCTTTAATGATAGGGAATCTGTAAATACAACCACTGTTGGTTGGGTCATAGACAAGATTGGTTACTAGGATAATACAAAAGCATTTCATTATATATTTTACACTAGAGGCCCAGCGCACAAAAATTCAGGCACTCGGCGGGGGGAGGAGGCCCCTCAGCCTGGCCTGTGCCCTCTTGCAGTCCAGGAGCCCTCAGGGGATGTCCAACTGATGGCTTAAGCCCACTCCCTGTGCGGGCCTAAGCTGCAGGTTGGCCTCCCTCTGCAGGAGGCAACCAGGTGGGCCAATCAGGGGACGGCACAGGCTGACAAGCAGCCAGCCCCCTCCTCCTCCCAATCACCCCTCCACTGCCACTGTTTGCCTCCACCCCCGATCACCGTCCCCTCCCTCTGTCTGCTGGCATGCACCTTGGCTGGCCTGGCACCACCTGCTTGCTGGCCCCACCCCCCGCAGACCAGTCGTTCCACCATTCAGTCAATTTGCATATTACCCTTTTATTATATAGAATGTGCATTCGTGTATAGGAGTGTGTGATACCCTAGGGAAAAAAAGGTTTAAATGGAAGTCATAGTCATAGTTGAGTAAAGCAAAACTTTCATTTCTTTGTCCCCCTTCTTTCACCTTCTACATTTCTAGGCTACCATAAAAGTTATCATTAAAGAATCTTTTCTAATTTTCATTCAAGTTTTAGAAAGGGTCTCAAGTCTTTGTTATTGACTTTTTATAGCAAATGCCATCCTTAATCCTCATTTCTTAACTAATCAAACAACTCAATAGGAGGTAAAGAAGTACTTCACCAAAGGTGAAATAGCATAGTCCTGGGGAATCATATGCCATAGAGAACACATTTACAGATATTAAAGACACAGCAAGAATAACATTTTCTACCCACAGTACAGCACATTTTTTAATTGTGGCTATTTTTAGAGTAATGTGTCTTGGTGACAATGGAAGATGTTTCACATATTAATCTGCATTGAGGCCATATTTAGATAAATAATTTAACTAAAACTTTGTTCTAGTTTTAACCTTGTCATATTTAATCACATGAATAAATATTATGAGAGAAAACTTGTGGCTATTAAAAAATGTTTCCCTTCGAAATGTTTTTTCCTTTTGTATTTTCTTACATTTCTTTCATTTCTTCCAATCTCTTGGCATTAAGCCAACTCAATAGGAGATGTATCCTATTAAATTACATATAATTCCTTATACAGTGCTAGTGTCCAATTAATAGTAGTGGCATTCTTGTGCCAGAAGGACACCTTCAGAGTTCATAGTTTATGATCCAGTGCTTTCCTCTGAGCATCCTAAAATGATCCTTCACTTGGCTCCTTCATCTCTCTTTTCATCTATTCCATCTCCTGGTCTTTGACCTCAAATATCTTCTGCCTGTTTTATAATATATTCACATAAAATGAGGTGCCTACTTTCAAGGCCCCCTGGTATTTCACAGCTGCCTCTAATATTCTTAACCCTATTATCTTCTTCTTGATGGTTCATTATTTCAGGTAGATTTTAATAATAACTTGCCAAGATTGGATGCAAAAGTACTAATATAATTAATATCCAAAAATATTTCATCTCTATTAAAGCAGAGAAAACAAACCTGTCTAAATAACATTTATATTCAAAATGGAAAATGAAAAGTTTCTTTAAAGTAAGAAGTGAATCCAGACTATTCTTGTCACCTTATGTACAACTTGTTGAATATTTACAAATATCCCTGAAAAGGAGATAGTAATTAATCTTAATTGGAAAGGTTGTATGAGGTGCTGAGGTTAGATTGCCTGGGTCAAAATCATTGCACTAGCTAGGCAACTTTGGACAAGTGAGTTATCTCTATGGCTCAGTTTTATCATCTATAAAAATAGAATAATAGGGTTATAAGCATTAAATGAGTTAATATTTATAAAACTCTTAGAATAGCACCAGGCATACATACAAATACTATTTGAAACAAGGTGAGTCTTACTTTCTCAGAGGCACTCGGTTGGTAGATAGCAAAGGAGAAATGACTACTTAAGCCTTTGGCTTGGGACAGAAGGCAAGAGGAGATACGAAGAGGAGGAGCACCTGAGAGAACCAAAGACATACTTTCCATACCTAACAGTTGTGTTTGAGTTTAGGTCTTGTCAAGAGGTTGTACAGGTTGTACAGGTTAGCCAACTGAGCTGATGGAGGTGATGCATGGCCTTACTTTTTGGCCTCCAGTACACCTGTAATAATTGTGGTGGTGAGCAAACATGTTTTCAATAAAACCTGCATCTCCAGGCTTTCTACTGACCTCATTATTCATTAAGATGTAAGGAATAGTTAGCAGCAGACTGTTTTGGTTACAACCTGACTTCTTAAGTATAAATATTGCAAATACAGATTCTCAAGAATATTATAGTGGGCAATGGTTTCAACCACAAATCCAAGATCAATGGCACATGAGGATAGTATGGTGAGCCCTACCACTGGGTATTGATCCTCTGAGCCACAGCTTCACACACAGATGGTAACCACTATCAGTCGCACCTGCAAAGAAAGGACCACAACACTTCTCTTCTGCTTGTCAACATGTATCAAAACATTGGCAATGAGGATAATCCCATATGTGTAGCTCTGTAATTCAGCCTTAAACTGTTTGTAGGTAAATAATCTATATATATATATAAAAGGCTAAATGACTGACTGACTGGCTGGTATCTATGACGCACACTGACCACCAGGGGGCAGACGTTCAATGCAGGAACTGCCAAGCTGGAGTGACTTGGCAGCAGCGGAACTTTGCAGAGTGCCCTCTTGCACTCTGGGACCCCTCTGGGGATGTCAGAAAGCTGGTTTTGGCCCAATCCCTATAGGCCAGGCCGAGGAACCCCACCTGCCTGTGGGACCCCGCTCACTCCACAGACATCATGGCACTGCCCCAGGTGCAGCAGGCTGGGGAGGGACTGTGGGAGGTTGGCTCCAGGTTGTGTCTGACCCATCTCACCCAGTCCTGCCCTGCCAGCCACCTTCTAATTAATTTCCTTCCAATCTTCACAAATCCGTGCACCAGGTCACTAGTAAGAATTATGAAGTCATATTTACAAAACGGAGTTTAATGTGTTATCTACCTATAAGTGTTTTTTCATCAGTGAATTCCACTCAAGATAGATATTTAAAAATAAAAAATATAGTTCTTAAGATAGTTCTATAATTCTCAGGGGACATTTCCCAAATGAGTCACATTACTGAAGTGTGTGTATATGTGTACCTATTTGTAGCACTCTTAAATATTTTTGAATACATTAATCAGGGAATCATATGTGGAATCTAATGAACAAAATAAATGAATGAACAAAGTAGATCCAGAGACATAAAAGCATGCAATAGACTGACAAATCTCAGAGGGAAGCGGGGAGGGAAGGGTAGGAAGAGATTAATCAAAGAAGTTATGTGTATATATGCATAACCTGTGGACACAGACAATAGTGCTGTGAAGGCCTGGGGGTGGAGGGGTGCAGTGTGGAGGGGGTCAATGGAGGGGATAGGGACATCTGTAATACTTTCAACAATAAAGATACGTGCTAAAAATTAATTAATTAATGAGTGGAAAATATAAAATATCACAGAAATAATTTAAAGTCTTTAAGCAAAATATATGAACCTCCTACCAAAATGAATAAATAAATAGCAGCACAACGTATGTTTTTTTCAAAAGCCATAGGTATATTTCTCCATGGTTTTAGAAAGTGTGTTTACCCAGATTCCACCTGTCTCATGCACACAACGAAAGAGAATTTCTTTGTGTCTCCCACTGCACCCCACAAAGACTACACAAAGCAAAGAACCAGTAAGTGTTTATTGGTTGATGAGTGAAAAATGGTGAAAACACTGAACACTGAAACACAGAACACTGCTAGGTTATCATCTACGTTTTATTGAAAATAAAGATTTAACTTACACATATAAAAACTTCAAAAGATTACCACAAGGCTCCATTTGTAAACAATAGTGCTGCCTTTCATCTAAGTGATGGTATAGCTATGAATCATTAAGCAAACAAACCCAAATGTAAAATGCTTGCCTAGAAAGTCTTGAAAAGGCTCTCAGGATAAAATAACCTCTTAACAACATGTCCACCTTTCCATAACACCCAAACAACCAAACCAATCTTAAATATGCTTCTTTCCCTTCTGCTGTCAACTTATGCTACTGAACTTAATTCTTTTCCTTCCCTTTAGTACCAGTTTTTAAATACAGAGGATAAATGGTCTTGATTCTACTTTCTCACATTCACCTTACCCCTTTACCCTTTGTAGTCTGGGTTCTGCTATCACTCCTTTACCAGATCTGCTATTTCAGATGTGCTTTCCAAATCTATTGGCACTTTTTCTCTGCCATCTTTCTCTAGGAAGGTTATGATCCTAGACCCCTAGTGGCTGTCTTGGAACTCTGCCTGTGCACTCTGGCCATTGTATCCCCTTGGTTGTCCTTTTTCCTCTGTATTCTTTGCCAGCTCCTCATTTTCTTCCGGTCCCCTACAATCACTATGAGAATAACTAACAAATAATGATGATAATCATGACAATAATAACACAAATTACTTACCACAAGCTTCTTGCCACCCTGCAAAAACTCAACATGTTAACAGTTATTCATGCAGCTAAGTAGGATCTAGAACTAGGTCACGGTCAATGAGAAGTCAGAAGTGTTGTGTAGTATTTCTATGTAGTCTCCTTAAAAGGTCGGGGAACCCTTCTTCTTCTCCATTCTTAGCCCTAGATCTGCTTCTTCCAATGCAGATTAAATGAATGGGGCTCCAGTATCCACCTTTGACAATGAGAATTAACGTCCTACCTTGGAATGATAAATCAGAAAACTGAAAGGAATATGATTCCCTGAAGGCTCTAGAACAGTCATCTCAGTCCTGTTTTGGATAAGAGGAAACAAGATGCATAGAGGTGAAAAAATATTGCCTAAGTTTATAGTCTATGAAGTGATAGAGCTATTGCTAGAACCTAGCAAGGCTTAGCTCAGGGGGCGGGTTCTTTCTTAGCCACTATGCTATGCAATGTCCTGAAGTTGTAGCTGCAATTTATTATATGTTGTACATGATATTCTAATTGATAGGTTATGGTGATCATGCAAAATATGTCTTCTCAGAATATTAGCATTTTTAGTAAGGTAAAATGAAGTCTTATATCAGGGGTCAGAAAAAGCATTCTTAAATTGACATGGAGATGGGCAGGGAAGCACTAAAATTTGGGTCCAGTTCAGCTATTATGATAAAACAACAATTTGAAATTATTCAAGAAGTTTGACTACTAAATAAATATTTTTAAAGCACAAAATATTGATTTGTCACCACTTATCTCTCTATTTAGAAATTATGTTACTGAACATTCCAAGATTTTGTGTTGATTAAAGATGATAATAAATACATAGCTGCAAAACAATAGTATAGCAGTATATGTTTTTACTTAACATGAAGAGATAGTTTCCATTTATCTTGAAGCTATTTGCAAAAGGCAAACAGGAAAGCTAGAGATGTTTTTCATATTAATGAGATTTTCACATAAGATAAAATATGCCTAATGCAGCTCACCATCACATTCCTAACAGTATTTTTATATCCAAACTATGCTTTTAACTGTATTTGGCTTGCTAGTACTCTTTAAAATTCACCTCTACAAGAAGTAGACTATAACTTCAAAGTTCTTTCATGTATTAGATATCATCATGTCTTACTCATCATAAATAACCTTTCAATCTACTTGTATCTAAGCTGAGAAAAATTTAGAACCCTGTAAATTTATTTTCTCAAGATTAAAAAATACACACATTATAGTAAAATGGCCTTCCTTTGAAAAGGAAAGAAGTGTCACATTGTTAATATTTTTAATGATATGACTGTGATAAAGCAGGGGCTTTTATCCAAATATAATAACTAAAGCTCACCTATGTTCATTGTATCAAACTCTTTTTGTGTAGTTCTAACTACGGAAGCTGAAAATGCTCTTGTAAAACTTGTTGCCATGACAACAAAATCCCCTAAGAAGTGAGACAAGTCTGCATGTGAAGGAATTATTTATGACATTATTTAATAGGACAATGCTTCAACCAACCATTACAACCCCATGTCTCAGCCTCTCTATTGATTGCTAAAATTTTTTACCACTTAACAAAAATTTCATCCTACATAGCTCTTTCATAAATATGATAAAATTAACCCTTATTTTTGTAACAACTGTTATTTATAGTGAGTAAAAAATAGGGTTACTAGAAGTTGGCAATATTTATAAGTTATTAAGAAATATTTTACTTGGTCACTTATCCTTTATTTGGTCTGAAGAATCTCCTTTAAACATCCTCTAAAATATTTTTTCTATAAAGAAAAATTTTGATAACTCTTTAAATACTTTAAAATTTATTTTAGAGACAGAGGAGAGAGAGAGAGAGAGAGAGAGAGAGAGAGAGAGAGAGAGAGAGAGAGAGAGAAATATCAGTTATTGTTCTATTTACTTATGCATTCATTGGTTGATTCTTGTATGTGCCCTTAACTGGGATTGAACCTTCAACCTTGGCATATCTGGATGATGCTCTAACCAACTGAGCTAACCGACCAGTGTTGGACAAGGAGAATTTATAAGAATGTATAAATGTATTGTTGAACAAAGATGAGAAATTAAAAGTGTGAAAAGGTAAAAATAATTTACAATAACAAAGCATACTTGTTTTTACTTTAAAAAAAACAAAAACTTCAAATCCATTACCAAAAAGAAAGAAAACTTTCTGCTGACTCTTAAAAAATTTTAGAATGTAAAATGAGAATAAAATTTTAATAAATTTAAAAATGGTAAACATGGCTGATACCTTCCAGTTTTAGGAAAAGGTAAAAAAAAAGAAATTATGAAAAACTTTGGTTTGTAGCTTTTTTATCTAATGTGTCATATTACTTTCTTTAATTTTCTTTTAAATAAGAATCTAGCATTTATTCTGTCACTTGGGGTCTTTTTCATTGTGATTATAAAACATCTCTCCATTCCCTTCCTCCACTTTTATCAGGAATTTAATACAAGAGTTTGATAACCTAGCTGTATCCTTTGTTCTGCCAAGTTAAACTCATTGTTCCCTACGATGGCATTAACCACTCAGTGTCTTTTTTCATTCCTCATCAAATGTTTTAGCGAGTGCAATAAGGCAAGAAAAGGAATAAAGAAAGAAGTAAAACTACCCCCATTTACAGATGATATGATAGTCTATACAGAAAATTCTAAGAATGTTATAAAAACATTCCTAGAACTAAGAAGTTCAGCAAGGTCACAGAATATAAGGTAAACATAACAAAAAAACATATATAGTTTTATATAATGTCAGTAAATTTCTAGAAATTAAATTAAGAATATAATACAATTTATAATCACTAAACATATAAATAAATAAATTGATTGGATATGCATATTGTCAACAAAACTTATATAAGATGTGACCTGAAAATTGAAAAATGCTAAGATATTAAAAAATCTCTAATAAATGAACATATATACTGTAGTCATGGATTGGAAGACTCAACATGGTAAAATGCGATTTCCCCAAAAAATTTATATACAGATTTAATGCAATTTCTATCAAAATCTCAATAAGACTTTTTATAGATATATACAAGATTACTTTAAAATTTATATGTGAAGGCAAAGGAACTAGTATAACTAAGAATGATTTTGAAAAATAAGAATAAATTGGAAGGAAATACCATACCCAATTTTAAAACTTCTTATATAGCTCCAGTAATCAAGATCATGTAGTATTAGTAGACCAATAGATACATAAATAAATGGGGTAGATTAGTGTGGCCAACTGATTTTTTACAAAGATGTAAGTACAATTTGATGGAGAAGATAAACATGTCCACACATAATTCTGGAATAATTGGATAACTATAGGCAAAAAAGTAAACTTCAACCTAAATCCACATCTTCTATAAAAACTAACTCATAGAACCATAGATTTAAATGTAAAACTCAGAAAACCTCCAGGGGTTAGAACTTCCTGAAGAGTTCTTAGACATGATTCCACAGCATTATATATATATATATAAAAGTCTATTCCTCCTATCTTAGCTCACATAATAAAAGTGTTTATTCTTGTAAAACATCTATAAATTGAGCTTAATCACAATTAAATACCTTTGCTTTACAAAGAGTGTATTAACAGATTGAAAGACACATTAGAGACTAAGGGAAAATATTTGCAAACCATACATCCAACAAAGGACTCATAATTAGAACATGCAATTAATCCTCAGAACTCAACATGAAAAAAACAACTCAATTTAAAAAATGACAAATACATGAAAAGACATTTTCCTGAGGCTTCTCATATACTGATGACAAATAAGCATATGAAAAGATGTTCAACATCACTAGAAATTAGGGAAATGCAAATTTAGGCCACCAGGAAGTATCATTATACACCTAATAGAAGAGCTCAAGTAAAAATGTACACTTACCATATGACTCAGCAATTTGTACTTCTGAACATTTATCTCAGACACATGCAACTAATAATGTTCCTACAAGTCTCTACATAGTTGTTCATAGCAGCCTGATTTACAAAATAGCCTAAAACTGGGAGCAACTAAAATGCCCCTCAATCATGAAACAAACAATGGTACATTCATACTACAGAATACTGTCCTAATATATAAAAACCCAGGGTCCATAATGAACGACTGAAGGTTGGACTGAACACTGGAGGTCAGTCCTGCAGTCAGTGCTGGGTTGCCACCCCAGCACTGACTACCCCCAGTACAGTGACCCAACACTGACTGCCGATGGGACTGTGGATCAGACCCAGAGAGAGGCTGTGAGAGAGGCAGGGTCTGATCTGCAGCTTCCGTGGCAGCTGTTGATCAGCCGTTGCCTCTCTCTCTCCAGGCTTTGCCATCATCCACGCCTCTCTTTCTCTTTCTCTCTGGGCCTCCACGTGGGGGGAGGGTGGGGAGGGCTGCTGATCAGCTCCACCTCTCTGGCCTGGAGATAAGCCCAGAGATGCTGACTGGCATAGAAACTGACCAATCAGAACCAAATATGGGTGAACTGCGAGGGGCCAATGGCTGCCTAGGAGGCGGAGCTTTTGACACTGACTGGCATAGAAAATGACCAATCAGAACCAAATTGGCTCGCAGGGAAGGGCAGTTAGGGGCAAGATCAGGCCAGCAGAGGAGGGCAGTTAGGGGCAAGATAAGGCTGGCAGGGGAGGGCCATTGGGGGCAAGATAAGGCTGGCAGGGAGGGCAGTTGGGGGCGAGATCAGGCTGGCAGGCGAGGGCCACTGTGGGTGAGATCAAGCTGGTAGGGGAGGGAAGTTAGGGGCGATCAGGCAGGCAGAGGCAGTTAGGGGTGATCAGGTTGGCAGGGGAGACCAGTTAGGGGTGAGATTAGGTTGGCAGGGAAAGGCCATTGGGGGTGAGATCAGGCCAGTAGGGGAGGACAGTTGGAGTCAACCAAGCTGGCAGGGAAGGGCAGTTGGGGGTGAGATCAGAGCAGCAGGGAAGGACAGTTGGAGGCAACCAAGGTGGCAGGGAAGGGCTGTTAGGGACAATCAGGCAGGCAGGCAGAGGCAGTTAGGGGCAATCAGGCAGGCAGGCAGAGGCAGTTAGGGGTGATCAGGCTGGCAGGCAGGTGAACGGTTAGGAGCCAGCAGTCCCAGATTGCTAGAGGGATGTCCAACTGCCAGCAATTGGACATACCCCAAGGGGTCCCCGAATGGACAGGGTGCAGACTGGGCTGAGGGGACCGCCCTGCTCTGTGCACGAATTTCATGCACCGGCCCACTAGTCCTATATAATAAAAGCCTAATATGCAAATTGTCCCCTTGGGAGTTCGACCAACCAGGAGTTTGACCACTCACAATGACATGTGCTGACCACCAGGGGGTGGTGCAGAATGAAGGAAGGCCTCAGCCGACAGCCGGGGGAAGGAAGGCCCTGGCTGGCAGCCGGAAGGAAGACCCTGGCCAGCAGCTGGAAGGCCCTGATCGGCCTTGATCACTATCACTAGCCAGGCCTAGGGACCCTACCCATGCTTGAATTTCATGCACTGGGTCTCTAGTCTATATAATAAAAGCCTAAGTGAGTATTATGGCAGAATGACCAGAACAACTGGTCACTATGATGCTCAATGACCACCAGGGAGCAGACGCTCAATGAAGGAGCTGCACCCTGGTGGTCAGTGTGCTCCCACAAGGGAATCGCCGCTCAGCCAGTAGCCTGGCTCACAGCTGGCTTTAAGGAGCGAGGGGTCCTGGCCTGTGAGAGGGATGTCTGCTGAGGGGTCCCAGGCTGTGAGAGGGCACAGGCCGAGCTGAGGGACACCCCCTCCAGTGCACGAATTTCATGCATGGGACCTCTAATGCAAAAAATAAAAAGTGATAAGCTATTAATATACACAACAACTTGGCTTGATCTCTAGTGCATTATGCTGAATGAAAAATGCCAGTCTTATAAGGCTCCATGCTGTAGGATTTTATTCACAAAACATTTTGAAATGACAAAATTATAGGAATGGAAAACAAATTAGATGTTGCCAGGGAATGGGGCTGGGCTAGGATGGCAGGGAAGAGAGTATGACTGACTGTAAGGTAGCAGCACAAGGAAGATCTTTGTGGTGATGAAATAGTTCTGTATTTTGATTGTAGTGGTGGTTACATGAAACTACTCACAAGATAAGATGGCTTGGAACAATAATCAGATTGTGACAATGTCAAATCCCTAGTTTTAATATTACACTATAATTAGGTAAGACATAATCATTGGAGAAAACTGGGTGAGGGATACACAGAACCTCTCTGTACTAGATAACAACAGTCTGAGGACCTATAATTTATTTCAAAATAAAAAGTTTAATTAAAAATATATTCAATTATAACTTAATTTTATAAAGAGTAAATAATAAGTGTGGGAATGTATTATTAATAATTTAATGTGCAGTTTGAATTGAAAAGGAGTCAATAGCCTTTGCAACTCTATTCTTGAAAGAATCATACTATATGTTGGTGAATTTCATTCACTAAAAGACAATAAAGATGGGTTTGGGGGTGTCATCTACAATCCTTGTGAAACTCTGGAATAGCGTAACACTCCCAAAAGCCAGAAAAAAACATGATACATCTTTATTTCTATAGGCCACACATTTTCAACCTAATTTCTATCTACTAAAATAATATGGTTTTCATACACTTCATCTTAAACCAACTATTAATAGATGCTGGAGCACAGCCAACATGGCTGAGTGGTTGAGCGTCGACGTATGAACCAGGAGGTCATGGTTTACCTCCCGGTCAGGGCACATGCCTGGGTTGCAGACTTCATCCCCAGTGTGGGACTTGCAGGAGGCAGCGGATCAATGATTCTCTCTCATCATTGATGTTTCTATCTCTCTCTCCCTTTCCCTTTCTCTCTGAAATCAATAAAAACATATTTTTTAAAAGTACACTCTGGAAAAAACCCTAGGTAATACAGTAAATTAATACACCTATGCAACAGATCTCGGGAGTGTATATATTTCTAACATCCTTCAGCTGCCTTGGACTGGGACAGGGTGCACTCTGTCCATGAACCACACCACTGGGACTCAGAAGCAGTGCTTTCTGCCACCTGCTTCCCTGCTCACAGCTCGACATTCCTGAGAGTACAAACTGGTGTCCCTATTTGGAACATTCAGGAAGGTTCTTCCCACAATCAGCAATTTTTCTGCTTCCTACCCCAGCCCTTCCCTTTGTACTCAGTACCTTGTATTATGTATTTACCTCTCTGCTTCCTACACTGAGTTCTAAGTTCCCCTGAAGGCAAGCGCTCTCTCTCTCTCTCTCTCTCTCTCTCTCTCTCTCTCTCTCTCTCTCTCTGATTTACCTCTGTAACTCTCCCTTTCTAGGCATAGTAGGTTTTTTTAAATATATTTTTATTCATTTCAGAGAGGAAGGAAGAGGGAGAGAGAGATAGAAACATCAATGATGAGAGAGAATCATTGATTGGCTGCCTCCTGCACACACACACACACACACACACACACCCCACGGCCCCCCACTGGGGATCAAGCTGCAACCCAGGCTGGAAATTGAACTGTGACCTCCTGGTTTATAGGTCAATGCTCAACCACTGAGTCATGCCAGCCAGGCTTTAGGCATAGTAGTTTTACATAGAACAAAACAAGTGCATTTTTGTAAAATAAAACCCACTTGAATAATTACAGAAGAATTAAAATGGCACAGCTATGTATTGATGATTATGTATATTCTATAATGTTATTAGCACCATAGCAGAATATATGATGTCAGTGTCTTCATCTTAACCATATTGCACCAAAAGGAACAAATTTAAAGAAACCTAAAAATACTGAGCTAGAAGGTAGTCTCTCTGGGAGTGAGCCAGTGAGGTACTCAGATATTCCTCAACATTTCACAATGTTAACATCTAACAATGTTAAGATAACATTCAATGTTCATTTAGTCAACAAATAATTACTGAATATATTTCATATGCATGGCTCTCCTTCAGGTCCTGGAGACACAAGGTGTCCAGGAGATGTGGTCTCAGCCCTCACAGAATCAGGCCACAGACAGTCCCCTGGGGACAGAATTCATTTGGTAAATTAGTGGGAGCCTAGTCCACACCGTATGAGCACAGAACAAATATATTGAGAAGCAGCACAGTCTGGGGTCCCAGGATCGTGAAGCGCTTTTCAATGTGTGTCTCTCAAAGCTGCACTGTGGCTGGAGATGTTGCAGGGAAAAGGCGGCCCGCAGACTTGGTCTGGAGCAACACTACGTCCCTCAAACTGCAAGCCAGTCTGTTCTGCTCTGAGCAGTTCAAACCCTTTCTCATTGTGTTATTCTGGGAGAATAAACCACAGCTGACAAGTCAAAAGAAAAAAATCTTTTCCTCATAATATTCCAGGAGTGAATTTGCAATTCACACCATCGAAAGGATATGCATTAGTAAATTCTACATCATTGCGTTTCTTAAACTCGCGAACCAAACAATGATGGTTCTAAACAGACTACTGTTATACAGAATTGTTCTATAGCTACATCACCTGACTTACAGAGAAAGAAGAATTTTTTTTTTATTTTAGCTTACCTGAAAAACAAATAAACAAACAAACACCAAAAAAAGTACAGGCTTCAAACATGAATTTTGCAACTTTAAAGGCGGTATAAACAGTGAGTATCAAGTGGAGTGGTTAGTGGCAGGCACCTCTAAATTATTACAGGCTGCTGAAGAAATTAGTGCACAGGACCAACCAAGTGACTTTTCCACAAAATAAAAGATTTGACAGAGAGAGTGTGAAAAGTAAATGGGAGTTGGTTCAGACACAAAGTTGCTTGGGTTGCAAGGAACACCTTTTACTTAGATAAACAACTTTAATTTTTAATAGATTTTATTTTTAGAGCAGTTTTAGATTCATAGCAAAACTGAGCAAAAGATACAGAGATTTCCCATATACCCTCTGCCCACACACTTGCATAGCCTCCCCGGTTATCAACATTCCTCACCAGTGAGGTACATTTATTTCTCTTGAGGAACCTATATTGATACATCATCACCACCCAAAGTCCATAGTTTAAATTAGAATTCACTCCTGGTGTTGTACCTTCTGTGGGTTTAGAGACATGTATAATGACACACTCCCACCATTATAGTTTTATATTTGGTAGTTTCACTGCCCTAAAGACCCTCTGTGCTTCACCTATTCATCCCTTCTTCCACCCAACTCCTGGCAGCTACTGATCTTTTTACTATCTACATAGTTTTGCCTGTTGCAGAATGTCATATAGTTGGAATCATGCCAGTAGTTAGCCTTTTCAGATTGCTTTCTTTCACTTAGCAATATGCATCTAAGTTTCAACCATGTATTTGCAAGGCTTGATAGTTCATTTCTTTTTAGTGCTGAATAACATTCCATTGTCTGGATGAGATAATATTCCATTGTCTGGACCATTCCATCTTCAAATTTTTAAGTTGCTTTATCTTTGCGGTTTTTTATAGTTTAATCTAAAGTTGATTCATATAAATTCCTCTTGAATTACCTTTCAAAATAAGCTTTTAAGATGAAGATCTCTTGAGACTAAAATTTTGGGCACCAGAATTGTTTTTCAGCACTTGCCAGCTGCATTTAAGAAATAGTCTAAGTAGGTTCCTTGGTATATTCAAACATATTAAGCCTTAAGGTAGCTTTGCAACTTCAAGTTAATATCTCCCAAAAGTACTAGTGTCTCTTACCTCCATCTCTTTCCTATATCAAGTCACTCAGATATCTGAAAAGGATACATTCTTATAGCCCATAAATCAGTTGTCATCCCATGAAGCTGGGATTAGTGGTGCCAAGAGGCAAAGGTAAGGTAAGAGATTTGAATGTTTCCTCAATTCAGTATATTCAAATAGATATTTCACCAAAGGAAAAAAAAGGAAGGCCACATAAAAGGTGTTTAATTTCATTAGTCATTAGAGAAATGCACATTTAAACCACACAGAAATACCATTATAGAACTATTAGAATAGCTATAACCAAAAAGACCAATGATTCTAAGTGTTGGCAAGGATGTGGAGAAATTGAAGCCATCATATACATTTCTGGTGAGGATGTAAAATGACATAGTAACTTTAAAAAACAATTTGGTATTTTCTTTAAAAGTTAAATATACAGCTACCATATGACCCAGCAATTCCACTGCTAGGCATCTACTCACAATAAAGAAAATATTATGTCCTTACAGAGACTTGTATGAATGTTTAGACTAGAGAAACATTACTCACAATAACCAAAAACTGAAAACAATGTAAATGTTTGTAAACTGGTGAATGGTCAAACGGGATATAATTGCATTTAAATACTATTCAGCAATAAAAAAAAAGTAATGACACATGCAACAACATGGGTTAACCTCTAAAAAGTTTGTCAGTGAAATAAGTCTGACATAAAAGCATACATATTATATGTATGGTTGAGCATTGACCTATGAACCAGGAAGTCACAGTGTGATTCCTGGTCAGGGCATATGCCTGGGTTGTGGGCTCAATCCCCAGTGTGGGGTATGCAGGAGGCAGCTGGTCAATGATTCTCTCTCATCACTGATCTCTCTCTCTCTCTCTCTCTCTCTCTCTCTCTCTCTCTCTCTCTCTCTCTCTCTCTCTCTCTCTCTTCCTCTCTGAAATCAATGAAATGTATTTAAAAATTTACTAAAATCATTGAATGATAACTTCTAATGAGCGAATTTTATGCTATTTAAATTGCATTTCCAAAAAGCTGTTTGTAAAGAGGCAATAAAGCTTCTCCAACGACAGGTTCGCCAATACATCTGCAGCAATCCAATGGCGGACAAAACTAATTTGCAAACAAACTGCATCACTAGCAGGGCTAAGAAATATTTCTAGGAATCATCTCATTCACACAGAAATGAGAGTGGTGTCTATTCAGGTAAGATTATTTATTAAGCTTCTTCCACTCACTTGTATGTGATGTATACATGTTTAAGAGTCCTTCAAAGCTGAGTACAATTTAGAAGGAAAAGAGGGAGAGAAAGGTGGGAAATTCCAACCTAATTAAGGCGTAGTGCCTTTCTTTTACAATGATCTTAGTGCATCCAGAGAAGACACTTTGGTCAACATTTATCCTATTCCTTCTGATTTAAGCTATAATGTCATGGGTACTATTTTAAAAAGGCTAATTCAGAATTTGAGAGCTACTTAAGAGTTATTTGAAGGGTGGGAAATTCTTCCAAAATAGTTAGGAATTCATAAAGCTTTCTTTTATTTTACAAATTTCAACTGAAAGAAGCTGTTATAAATATGTGAAAACTTAAAAATTAAATAAAAGATACAAATGTCCTGTAACAGATATACTGAGCTGAAAGTTATAGCTCTGGACTGAGAATTGCCATTCCATCCTGACAGAATATGATTCTGCTCTGTTCAGACAGGTGGGGAGGGATTTTTGGGTGTAGAGCTTATATACAGACTGGAAGGTTAAAAATCTTGGGTCAGCCATCCCTTAGCCCCAAGACTGTTTTTGGGAATGTTCTCAAAGGCTGCTTTCTGAATGAACCAATGTCTGACACTATTTTGGATCAAATTATTGACAGTATAGTTTTTATAACTGGCTATAAATCAGAGGTTTCCACAGCCCCCTCCCTGGGTTCAATTAATTTGCTAGAGCCGCTCACAGAACTCAGAGAAATATTTTACTTATTATATTGCCTGTTTATTATAAAAGGATATAACTCCAGAACAGCCCAATGGAAGACATACATCAGGCAAGGTATGGGGCAAGGGCACAGAGCTTCTATGCCTTCCCCAGGCACAAGACTCACCCCAAATCTTCAAGTGTTCACCAATATGAAAGGTGTTGGAACCCTGTCCTCCGGGTTTTATATGGGCTTCATTTCCTAGGCATAATTAATGCAATCATTGAATCATTAGCCATTGTTAATTAAACTCAGTCTCTAGCCCCTTTCCACTCCCCTCTCCCCTGAGGTCAGTGGTGGGACAGAAAATTCCAACCCACTAGTCAAATTGATGGTTCCAATGGCAATAGCTACCATCCTTAGATGTAGTCCAAAAGTCACCTCATTGACATAATAAAAGACACCTTTATCATTATCATCACATAGGAAATTCCAAGAGTTTTGTAAGCTCTGTGTCAGAAATGGGAATGAAGACCACATACATATTTTTTGTTACAACTCACAATATCCCACAACCTCAGCACTATGGATAAATGGGGCTAGATAATTCCTTATTTGGGATGGGGTATTAATCCTATGCAATGTAGGATGTTTAGCAGCATCCCTGATCTCTACAGAGTAAACACCCATAGCACGCCTGCCCCAGTTAAACAACCAAAAATATCCCCAGAAACTGACAAATTTCCCTTGGGAGCAAAATTGCCTCAAGTTGAGAACTAATGGTCTAAACAATCAGTCCAAAACTCTTTAGAGCAGATCATAGAAGAGCTTTGAAATACTATAATTTTTCTCACCATAGAATTGTCCAGGTAACTATAAATCTGTTGATACCTAGAAAATGCCAAGTAAGTGTCTTGGAAAGTGAAGATATTTGTAGGAAGGAAAGTATCATTACAGGTTTGGTTTTTTTTTGAATCAGCAAATTCCAGCAGCAAAAACAGTGAATGAGGGAAAGACGTTTGTTTTATGTAGTCAAATTGGATAAAAGGGGACTGATTTTTACTACATGGCTGACCTCCGTGCTAAACAAATTGCCTTTATTATGAAATATTTGCATGTCAAAAGACAATATCCAAAATTTGTACCCAATCAAATTTCATCACCGCATTTGAGTATAAAGCTCCACTGTACACAAAGATTGTCACTTAATGAAACCATCAAAGTAAGAAGAGACAGAATGTGCTTACTTTTGATGAGCATTGTTAGTTTATAGACCTTATGTTCAACACACTGAACTAACGTTCTGTCCTAATTACATTCTATTACCTGTTGAAAAGGGAGGGATGCCCCATTTAAAGAGTAAAGATAATCAAACGCCCAGCACCAAACACTGGACAAATGAAACAGACAGGAGTTTACTAGTCACCTATACTCACAGTTGGGGGAGATGGAAGACATTGCATATCATGTAGAATCACACTGGAATTGCATTCAGAAACTGAAAGCAGGGGCTGGGGAGCGGTGGGGAGGCTTGTTAGTAACCATAAGGTGAAATGACCTTTGGTTATCACGTGGGGATGTGGTTGGCTTGTTTGAAAACAACTCATGGGCTGCAGGGAAGTGAAATCCTTGTTAGGCTGGGGACCAGGTGGAATGCACCTATCCTGGCTAACAGGGAACTAGTCAGCTGAGAGCTTTTCCTGCTTAGAGACAATGGGGGTAGGGCTTGCCCATTTGGCAGGGTTGGGGGAATTCACAGATAGATTTTGGGCCCTTGGGAGGCACAGGGATATTAAGGCAGCATATGGAATTTTTGACCTTATAATACATATTGCCAGACAATTAGGAGTGATTTATGTTGGTTCACTTATCTTCGATGCAAAGAGGAAAGAAGTGGTAGCTTTATCTTTCCTGCATGAGTTAGCTGTGTTAAAGCTTTTCAAAACAGAGGTGAGTGTAAAATAATAGATCTGAAACTACCCCGAGCATTCTTTCAATACTTTTAATTGTAGTAACTGTCCTGGGTACAGTGCACACTTCTAACCACTGCAGGGAACTGTAAAGGAAGAAGAAAACATAGTCCTTTCCTTTAAGTAGCTCATGTCTACATCATCAGAGCATCCTGCACTCATCTCAATGCTCCTGGGGAGCTTTCACACATAGATACATGTGCAGGGGAGAAGCTAAGGTGATGCCATGAACTTGCAATATTCCATATATATGACTAGGCAGACCATTATGTGAAGGTAAACCTTAGTTGTTGTTTTTTTCCCTGCTTTAGAATTAGAACAAGACCAAACCCTGAAAAATTAGATCATAACTTTCTATAAAGACACTGGACCACTACAAAGTCCTCCTCAAAATAATTTTAACATTTGTTTTATTTCTATAAGGTCTAATATGAAAACCATATATTTCATGCATGTCCAAGAGTCACTTTGAGGCAAATAAAAAATCGATTTGGAGTCAGAGTTCTGGGTAGGAAAACGTTCTCTGATGTTTCCCCCCTAAGTTATCTACACAAAGAATGAAATACCCACTAGCAGAGGAAAGAGGAGAGAGGCGCCTGACACCTCCACCAGCCCAGACCTGTCCTGCTTGCTGCTGATGTGCAGAAAGACAAAGCCCCTCCTTGCTCTCTCTCCTCTCAGGTTTAATGGGGGATTGTGGGATGTCTTGCTTTAGTCTTCCTTTGTTTCCTTAGACAGGCGGGGAGCCACACAGCCACTAGCTCAGAGTGTTTCTTCTCTTCTGTTTCAAGGCCAGTGGAAAACTGCAGGGAACAGAAGACGGTGTGTGCGTATGTAACAGTAAAAGAACCAGGATCCTGAAAATCTGCTCCCTTCTCTCCTTGCCTGAGTTGTTGAGATTTAAGGGAAAGGTGTTAAGAGTGGAGAGCAAGGAAATTTAAAGAAGGCATGAAATAACTGAAATTCCTTTCTCTCTCTCTAAACCTGGTTATTGTTCCTGGAACTCATGCCTGCCAATCCATAAACTATGTAACTCAAAAGTCATTAGCATACAGAATGTCAACAGAATCTTGTTGGTCTGAGAACAGGATATTCACAACCCTAATGTCCACAATTTGGGTGCAACTGAATTTGATCAGTGAGGTCACCATAGCATACATGAAAGCAATATTTGTTGCTGGGCTGCATAACTCCAGGTGACAAGATGCTAACACTTCTACACTAGCCACTGACCATATTGAACACTGTTATTTATAAACCATGGTCACAGACATATATTTTCCCTTTTCATAGGAATAGTTCCAAGGAATTTTAAAAAACAAGAGAATGTTCTCCCTAAATACACACACACACACACACACACACACACACACACACACACGTAAAGACTCAAGTTTGGGCCCAAGAAAACAGTAGAATAAGGCAAGATGGGAAGTAGTGTTTGATGCACCCACATGGGCCCACAGGAGCAAAGAGTGGCAGAAGGTCCAGTCTCTGCTCTTCACACACTGATGTGAGGTGGTCAGTATCCAAGCAATCTTTTCCCAGTCTTTCTTAATTATTTCCCAATTGGGTCACCTTAGCCAGATACAACAAATGGATTATCTATTTAATTCTGTTTCTAAAACTGTTAGGTGTCATGATTATAAGATACTAAACAATCTTGGTATCAAAGGGAGAGTACACCTTTTGTAAGATCGCATTTTTTAATTTAAGAAAAATAGTCCCTAGCCAGTTTGGTTTCATGGATAGAGCATTCGGCCTGCAGACTGAAGGGTCCCAGGTTCAGTTCCAGTCAAGGGCATATGCCTGGAGTGTGGGCTTGATCCCCAGTGGGGGGTCATGCAGGAAGCTGCCAATCAATGATTCTCTCTCATCATTGATGTTTCTATCTCTCTCTCCCTCTCCCTTCCTCTCTGAAATCAATAAAAATATATTTAAGAATAAAGAAAAAGAAAATGAAGGACACATACCTTTATTAAAGTAGCATAGTTATACACACAACTGTCCTTTCAGCAACAATCAGAGATGAGGCTAGCAACGTTTTCAGCAGCATTTGCTAGAATGCGTTTACGTGTGCGTGGGCACCCGTGCATGAGCACATGGTGTTACACTGTGGAAAACCCAGACAGCTATATGATACAGTGGAAAAAACATTGGACTTGGAATCAAGACAACTGAATTTTAATCCCAACTCTTCCACTAACTATACATTTTACTTCGGAGAATTACTTACTCTCTCCAATTCTTGGTTTCTTCATTTCTCAAAGTTAGGTGTGGTGCTAATTCATTTCCAGAGTGCCTTCCAGCTGTAAAATGTCTGTTCCAGGTTGTTCATATTGGGCACATCTTCATTTAATCCAATTAAAGCACATTATGCTTATTTGTGTAGATTAAACAAAATTGATCTGACATGATATAGGTAAACTATGTATGACTGATTTCAACAATCTTACATAAAGCAAAGCCTTCCTTGCTGGTTGGGAATAGCACCGTACTGACACAAAAAGATTGAGGAGTGGAAGGTTCAAGTATGTTCTATCCTTCATCACACACAGGAGTAAATATTCCATAGGAAGGAATTTCTGTTCCATCTTCTCTTAATGGTATTTGGCACTTGAGTATTTACTCATACAAAG
Source organism: Myotis nattereri (assembly GCF_964212035.1). Classification (NCBI taxonomy): domain Eukaryota; kingdom Metazoa; phylum Chordata; class Mammalia; order Chiroptera; family Vespertilionidae; genus Myotis; species Myotis nattereri. The sequence goes on along the minus strand of NC_138075.1, from coordinate 32,806,300 downwards.
CAATAACATGCTTTATTGTGTTTTGAAAATTGGTATCTTTCTCCACTGATGTATCATCACAAAATTTACAAAGGAAGAATGTAATCCTATATAATAAAAGCCTAATATGCTAAGTGTCGGGTCATCCAGTTGGCCGTTCAACCAATCAAAGTGTAATATGCTAATGATATGCTAAGGCTGCTCAACTGCTCCCTATGATGTGCACTGACTACCAGGGGGCAGACGCTCCAACCAGTAGGTTAGCTTGCTGCTGGGGTCTGGCCTATTGGGACTGAGAAAGATGGGCTGGACAAGCCCTGGAGCCCTTCCACAGTCCCTCCCTGTCTGGCCAACCACCCACGACTCTCCCTGGCCCTGGTCGTGCACCAGTGGGGTGCCTTGGACTAGCCTGCACCCTCTCGAAATCTGGGACCCCTCAGGGGATGACGGAGAGCCCATTTTGGCCTGACAGCAGAACGACTGGTTGCTATGATGTACACTGACCACCAGAGGGCAGACACTCAACTCAGGAGCTGCCCCCTAGTGGTCAGTGTGCTCCCACAGTGGGAGCGCAGCTCAGCCAGAACCCAGGCTCATGGCTGGCAAGCACAGTAGTGGTGGCAGGAGCCTCTCCTGCCTCCACGGCAGCACTAAGGATGTCCGACTGACGGCTAAGGCCTGCTCCCCGCGGCTTAGGCCCTAACTGGGGAGCAGGCCTAAACCATCAGTCGGATATCCCTTCAAGGGCTCCTGGACTGTGAGAGGGAGCAGGCCAGGCTGAGGGACGCCCCTCCCTCTGCCTGAGTTCATGAATTTCATTCACTGGGCCTCTGTTTATTGATGTGTATGTGTGTGTGTGTGTGTTTGTGCACATGTATATAAGGAAAGATAAGAAAAGGACAAAGAGTGGAGTGTTAATTACTGAATATTTATGTAGAAAGGATGCCACCACTTTGATGATCCATTTAGTTATGTGTATCATCATATACTTGACTCCTGTACAAATGAGAGCTGACTCTAGAATTCTTACCTTGTGTACATATACCATAATATACCTATAACAAAGACAAAGCATTATTTAGTTGTTCTCCAACCACAATGTTCTATTGCGTAGAAAAGTAGTAGATATGAATAATTCTTCATTGATGCCCAAAATGCATCCCTTAAGCTAGTGTTTCTTTAATTAGAAAAAATATGCAGTTCTCATATAACAGTCATCCTATATTACATATTTATTCAGCTCTTGCCTTTCAGTGCCTCAAGGCTTCGTGGTAAAGTCATTTGTGATTTTCTTTAAAAAATGAAATTATTCTATTATTTCATATATATCCTGCCCTTATGCTTCTAAATTTCACAGACTGGGGTAAATTCATAATGTTAGGAAAATAATAACATTTTTGATAGGTTGATATAATTAAAAACCATTAAAAGAAACCCTATTGTAAAATGAAAATTTCTCCAAAATTCTATGTAGACTTTATCATTATCTTTCATGGGATACAGAAATCTTCTAATTCAAACATAGTTACCTCTAGGGTTTTAAAATTTTAACTTCTGATCTGACACTTCTTTAATTTTATTACTTATACTGTCACAGTAGAATTTATCAAAGATAAAGTATAATAGGAGTTTAAAATAACATTATCAGAGTTAATATATCAGAAGACAGAGTTCTCTGAATTCACTGCTTCATGTTTTTATCATGGGAGCTTTTCATTTAATAAACCAGAATCAAAACAATAATTTTCAACAAAGACTCAATTCAAACAAGTTTCATAAAATGACATTTTATTCTGTATCATGAAAAAATATTCACATTTAAATAAAGTGTGAAAAAAACACAAAGCTAATCCTCCCTGATGAAATAGAGTTTATTGTGCTGAAACCCGGAATTCTTTCAATTAAAAACTTCCACCTGACAATCAATTCACTTTTTAAAAATGACTATTTCTGGAGGACAATTTTTAAATAAAGTAATAATCACCATAAACTTCCCAGAATTAATCAAATTTTGATCACAAATATTCCAGAATTGACCCTAATTCATAAAGCTAAAATATTTTCACACATTCTCTTAGCAATTGGGTAATTTTTCAACATTACATAGAAAATTTCTATGTTACACATTGCAATACCTTTAAGTAGAAAAAGTGATCTGCTAAGCATGAGTTAGAGTTTGAGAAGAGAAAACAAGTACAGCTTAGCAGAATGATATTAAAAAACATCACATGAAGTTTTTGCATTGCTTCCTTGGCCAATGCATGAATTGTCTCTACTGATTCACTATCATAGTACAGGTATCTTTAATAAACTCAGTTCCCACCAATAATTTTGGCAAACATTTATGTGTTTGCCAAGATTAATTCCCATAGTAACAACGTGATAGTCAGAAATTTCATTATACTATACAAAATGCCATTAACTAGTGTATCCAAAATCACCAACATGTAGAATAAAAATAAATGTATAGTCTTCAATATATAAATATACACATTTAATTTGTATTCTCTGAGTACCAAGCACTTTTAGGATTCACTGCTTTTTTAATAAACTACAATGGGTGTTTCATTTTAGAAATGGTTCTAAATTGTTTTCCAATTTCAATCATATTGGTAACAATCATATTGTCCCCAGGATGAAATGTGTGTTCTGTCTCACTTTAACTGTGCATGGGTTCTGAGGGGCACAATGACCACTCGGTTGAAAATGCCATTACTACCAACCAAAACGAGAAGCACATAAGCATTACACTTATACCCCCTCTGAAGAAGGGTCTCTAGAATCACAACATGAAAACATTCATGCAGAGATCACAAAAACCAAGTCTGCCCACTATTTTCTAAATATGGAATAAGTTAAATAATCTTAATCTTGATTTTAAATGAAAGTACATTTGGCTTTTGTTTAAACTAATAATTCATGGGTGTGACATGATATACCAATATTAAAGACTCAAGTCTATCAAACTTTCTTTGACATGGAATTCAAAATGAATCTTTATTGTGATTTTCCATAGTTTGCTAGCTATTGTTCCTGTTTACTCTATCTCAACCTCATCTGTAATCTTTCCCATCATACTTTGGTTGGAAAAAGTTGAGGAACAAATGAAGGGTCCATGACACCAACAGCTCTGTGATCAACAACCTTTATGTTGCTTTAATCACAAAGCCCATTTTCCTTAATTCGATAGAGAGTGTGACCATAGAAGGAAAAGGTTAAATTTCATGCTATCAAAGATGATTTACAGAGGAAGATAATGAATTAATTAAATTAGTTACTATGAATACTCAATCTGCTTTATTGATTAGCATCAGCTTAGCAGAATGATATTAAAAAACATCACATGAAGTTTTTGCATTGCTTCCTTGGCCAATGCATGAATTGTCTCCACTGATTCACTATCATAGTACAGGTATCTTTAATAAACTCAGTTCCCACCAATAATTTTGGCAAACATTTACGTGTTTGCCAAGATTAATTCCCATAGTAACAACAATGTGATAGTCAGAAATTTCATTATACTATACAAAATGCCATTAACTAGTGCATCCAAAGTCACCAACATGTAGAATAAAAAGAATATAGGTATTTTAGCCTTGTGTGGACTTTTCATTCAATAGTCAGTGTTTCTTCATGAGGAGAGATTGATCAAATCTTTTGACTTTACGCCATGAAGATACAGTCCAACCAGCTAAGTGCCCTTGCCTGTGCTTCTAGGTAGTCAGAAGTAGAGGTTCTAAACTTGGTTGGTAGGAGAACAATATAATATATATATATTAAAGCCCCATTCAAAATGCTTCCATTTTCTTGTTAAATGCATTAAAATCTAACAAGAGTTATGACAATGTGTTATCTCCAAATAAATAAATAAAAACTATTAAAAAGCATCACACACACAAAACCACATTACAATTGTGATGGGGATGTAAAGTACCGCATAGGGAATATGGTCAATAATATTGTGATAACTATGCACTTTGCCAGGTGGGTACTGGAAGTATCTGGGGGGAGCACTTTGTAAGGTATCTAGTTAACCACTGTGCTGTATACCTGAAACCAATACAAAATAATATTTAAAGTAAACTGTAATTTTTTTAAAAAAGAAAAAGTAACTGCTATTCCTACCTCTTTCTTTCCTTTTTTTCTCAGCTAGAAGTCTAGGCAAAAACTGTACTTTTTGGTCAATTGTTCTTGGACCAAGTGCATTTAGATATAGTGCAAGTCAGAACTTCATTTAAATAATAATGCAGGAATAATATAAAACATAGTGATGAAAATGAGCTAACTTTAGAAAGCTTTGTATGATATCCCTGAGGTCCTCCACAGCTGTTATGGAAAAAGTAGAATGGTCTTTCCCATAGTTACCTCTGGCTATGTTATCGTTAAAGTGAAAACAAAATGGCTTGGGCTGAAGATTCCAGAGTATAAGATCATAATACCTTATTGTGCTCCTTATCTACAGATGTTAGCTTAAAACATTCTCAAAGGGTAGAACAAATAAATCACATTCATAAAATTAACATTTTTTTCATTAGAGAAAATTCTTTAAATTCTCTGAAGTAAATATTCACAGGCTCATTAAATTTGGAAATAACACAGATTGCCATTCAAAATAGAAATAGTTCATTTGGATAATGCATTTAATAGTGGTTTGGCCAAGACTGTATTAATCTACTTAAAACTCAGGGGGGTCAAAAAACAAATTTTAAAAATAAAATATTTCTGGAGTCTCATCTAAATCCCAATATTAAAAGTGGAAAAACAATATATAGGGAAAAAATCTCAAATATATCTTGCTTTCCTTGACTACCATGTATTACTTTTTTTAGGTTAAAATTGAATTGGAAAAGGAAATGCTAATACCAGTGACTACAACTTGCCTCTTACTAATAATTACATTTGGCAATTGACCTCCACCAATGCCTTTCAACTGTGGGGAGAAGTGATGGAAAATTCCACTATTGGATGGGGCACCTTACGAGTTCAACCTCCGTCATTTACTCTAACTCACTATGAACAAAGCAAACATATATGTTAACATTAGAAAGTAAATTTTTAAAATTTATTTTCAATTCAGGAACTTTTAAAAGTGCATGTCTTGAAAGACTTGGAATTTGCATTTAAACTAGATAGCCTTTGCAATGTCAGTACTCTGAAAGATGAAGTTGTCTCCCTAGGGTTTGCCTGACTGTGTTAGAATCCCAACCACTTAATAGCTATGCTATCCTGGCAAGTTCCTTAATCTGTTCTTTCGCAGGGCTGTTGCAATAATTAAATTTTATAACCTGAATAAAGTGGTTAGCATAGTGTAAATAGAGAGTGAGCACTCAATAAATATAGGCTTAATTAACTTACTTAACTTCTAAGCATGAAGGTAAAGCAGTTGATAGATTCCACTCAGCCTTCATCATCTTCCTGGTTCCCAGTCCAAATCCTCAATGGTCCTGGCTCTCATAAAGCATGCAAAAACATTGGTCTCGTCATAAAAAATCAAAAGGTAGAAAATCTCAAGTTAGAATACAAACCAATACTCTTAAAACATCTGGCACATAGTAGGCATTAAACAATTCTAGCTTGTATCCATCCTCCTTCCCTCCATAACATGATTCAGAATTAACTAGAATGTAGGACCAACTACAAATTCTAGTACCACCTAAACAAGTATGCCAACATAAATGTTTACCTATTTTCTCTTAATTTCTCAATTAAACATTCCCAAACTCTATCATGCCATTTAATGAATTTAAGTACTCTCCAAAGAACAAAAAGTTAACTGCCTTCCTCTACACTGAAGATGATTTGTTTGGTCTTGTGTGTTTGTGTATACCCCCAAGTGTTTTGAGAGGTAGAGAACAATAAAGAAGAACAATACTAGAACTCCAAAGTATTTTAGTGTCCTTTAGACTTGGATAAATGATATTATTTGTCCTCACTGGATAGCTGAGAACCAATTATTTGACATAAAATGCTTTGAAGATTAACTTATTAATAATGATTAACATGGGCACTAACAAATTGATGTTTGATATAATTAGGCATCATAATTCTATTAATTACTTCATTAATAAAGAATTTTTAGCACTTCTCATCTTCACATAATTTATGGCCCTTAACAGATTTTTACTATAGCATTTGGAATCATTACCACTTATTTTCAAGATTGTGATAATCAAAAATTAAATTCCTTTATTGTAAAACCAAAGTGAAGAAATTTTCACCAGGGTCAAAGAAAATTTTTTTAAATTTTGTCAGATAGCCGAAGCCGGTTTTGCTCAGTGGATAGAGCGTCGGCCTGCGGACTGAGAGGTCCCAGGTTCGATTCCGGTCGGGGGCATGTGCCTGGGTTGCGGGCACATCCCCAGTGGGAGATGTGCAGGAGGCAGCTGATCGATGTTTCTTTCCCATCGATGTTTCTAGCTCTCTATCCCTCTCCCTTCCTCTCTGTAAAAAATCAATAAAACATATTTAAAAAAAAATTTTGTCAGATAAAAACATTGAAATTCAGAGTAAGCATTTTATCCTAATATAAATCTATTGATTTTTAAATGTTAAACATACTAAATGACTCAAATTTCCCGGAACAGAATAGCTAATAAGATCATTATTTTTAGCATCTAAATCTCTAGTTCTAAAAATATTCCAAATAAGAAAAGGTGGGTAAAATCCAGAAGATAAAAGACCTGTAGATTTGTGGAAAATTAATAGATACCTTTCCAGAGGGAAAAAAGGTAAATGGTAAGTGCTTCAAAAAAAGAATACAAATATTAATAAATATTCAGCATGTGGGTAATTGTTTTGTGAAGATAAATAAACTTTGAGAAATATAATTCATTGACAATCTAAATTCCACAGAAAAGAGGTATGGCAAACCTAAATACATGTCTCTTTTAATGCAGATGATTCTGTAGCTATATTGTTAAAACCACATTTTATAATTCATTTAATGGGTACTAGAAACATCTCAGGTAAGCACTCTTTTACTTAACAATGAGAAAAACTGATACTAAGGAATGTATGCAACATTTGAATGTTTGAACACATAACTTGCTCAAGTCCTAAGATTGCATTTAGTAATTCACATTATTTAATGTTTAAAGACTCTGACATGGGAATTCATCTGAATTTGCCCTTTGGTTTTGCCTGGTGATATGCCAGAAAAATGTTATAACTACAGAAATCTGGATGTTATACTTTTGCTTCTGTTCAAACATTTTTGTTGTTGTTGCCCATTCACAATGTGTGTGTGTGTGTGTGTGTGTGTGTGTGTGTGTGTGTTTTATATCTAATGGAAGATCCAGGCTTACCCAATCTTTCTCATAGAGAGGTCTGCACATACTTACACAATAAAGTATCTATAATAATAAAAGCGTAATATGCTAATTAGACCAGACAGCTGAACAACCTTCTGGATGTCCTTCTGGACGTCCTTCCGGATGACCTTCCGCATGAAGCTGGGGCTGTGAGGGCCAAGCCCCTTGCATGAATTTCATGCATCGGGCCTCTAGTGTGTAAAATAAAAATAATCTAAAGCAATGTGCACCAGTAAAACTAAGGTAAAACAATGAAAAAATATTATATATAAACTCACTAGAGTTGATTTGATTTCACCCATAAGCATTATCAATGACCATACTTACACCCCCATGAGTCTAAATGGCCACCTCCTTTATGATCCTCATTGTATATCTGTTCCAAATTGGAAATGCAAATCTTGACTTGGAATCCTATGAGCTCATGTTAGCCTGACACCAGAACCTATTTCAAACCTGACTGTTTTTCTTCTGTGTAACCCCACATACATCTCCTCTTGACTTGTTTTCCTGGACCAAGATGAATATTTCCTATCATGTCAAATTGATCTATATCAACCCTCTAGAAAAACATTAAATGTCATGCCACAGTTGTAAGAGATTTTATTATCTAAGCTGCTAACAACATGTGAAATGTAAGTACAAAGTTTACGCTGACAGCAAGTTGATTGAAAATATTTATTTACATATGTGTAGAATACATATGTAATGCAACTGTGAGTTGGAATGCCATAGGCCTATCACAGTGGTTACAAATATAAATGTCACTGACCATTTTGCAAATAAATCAAAAGGATTACAATGGATAGTAAAAAGTCACGGTCAATAATGACCAATCCCCTTTAACTCTCCTTTAATATTCTCAAATATATCAGGCATGTATAACTAATCCTTCTTTAACTTGAGAAATGGTGTTTGCTTTCAAAATAACATCTAACTCCTAATTGTATAACAGTTTTTAAATTCTGACTTGATGGAAAGATTACAGAACTCAATATCTCCTCAAGTGCATAAAATTTTCTCCTTTGTTTCTATGTGCTCTTCTTTCCTTACCCAAAGGGTCATGGCAAATTAAGGGACTATACCTTTGAGTGTATCCCTTAATATACAAGACTCTTTGTAGAATGAGCAAAAATTAACAAAACAAATCTCATTTTAAAAAATAAAATCTTGCCTGGCTAGTGTGGCTCAGTGGTTGTGTGTCCAGCCCACGAAAGGAGGTCAGGTTCAATTCCCAGTCAGGGCACATGCCCAGGTTGTGGGCTGGATTCCCAGTAGGGGGCATGCAATGACGATTCTCTCTCATCATTGATGTCTCTATCTCTCTCTCCCTCTCCCTTCCTCTCTCTGAAATCAATAAAAAAATATTAAAAATAAAAATAAAATGTTCACATGATAAAAGTGGCTTCCTTGAGTTACCAATATTACTAATTATATATTATGATTTTTAAAATCCAAACCCTCTCACTAAGGACACAATAACATGGGTGTTTTTAAAATGTAATTAAATGTGTGTTTGTTTGTTTGTTTTTAACCTTTTTCTTAACTTTCTTCAATTGAAGGTACACACTGGAAAACTGCTTATTGGAAAGAATTCTTTAAATATTAAGAATTTTGTTATAAGAACAACTGCTGTTGTGAAACAGTATATCTTGAGCAAGTCATGATTATTTTTATACAAAAAAGTTGAAGCGCCCTATACTTTAAATATTCACCAATTTATTTACTTTTTTTCACAAAACTGAAAATTTCTGCTGAGCACTATGACTCAGTAGAGTAAGAAAAAAGTCGTATTTACATATATATTTTTCTCTCTTCCCTCAAAAGACTTTCGTCCTTTGTATTTTTATTTGATTAGGAGTTCCAAATACCCAGGTAATTTTCAAGTTTTTCGCTCACATGCCTCTTACTAATGATTATTTAGCCCCCCATGCCTTTCCCTACCACCTTCTGACCAAAGAAGTCTCCTCTAAAACCTAGAATATTTGGAAAGCATATCTTGGCTGATCTATGAAAAAAAATTAAAAATGATAATTTGTCTTAATGTGATTTTCATTCGAGAGAAAGATGACTTTCATCACTTAACATTGTCTTGATATAAGAAGGGAGCAGCTCTTCATTTTATTATTTATTGGTGGGGAAATTGAAGCCCAGAACATATCAAAAACAAAATAAAAACAACAGTATCTTCCCCAAAGATACACTGCATTTATGGCAAAGCTAGATTCAGAATCATAGACAGATTGTTTTCCAAAAGACTGAACTTTCCTTTATCCCTTTCCATCAAGACCACAAGAGAAATACTCTTACACATAACAAAGTATTAAAACACAACATTCACATCATTAAAAATATTCATATTTTAAAGTTGTCCATGTATTATGTACATCCTAGAGAAAAGTTCTCATTAGCTACATAAAATTTTGGAAAAGAGATAGATAAAATAGCTTATAAGATAAAAATTATACAAGATAGTACAATTCATTAAGAATGACAAATAATTTCACCAGTACCAGCCAGTGCACACTTCAAAAACAGTCATTGCTCTAAAGACTAATTAAAACAAAATGTTTTCTGAAAGAATTTATTTATTTAAAATAGAACAACATACAGGCCAGATCGCACAAGTGAACAAAATCTTCTTAAATTTAAGAGAAGCTGTGATTGGCATTTAGGCTCCAATAAGATTAAATTTCAAAATGGCACTTTAGTTAGTGGTCATAATTCATATTCCTATTAAAGTGCTGGGTACTCCAGGAGCAATTTAAAACCCCAAATTTTCTAATTCTCTGATCTACATAAATTTTTTGATGAAATTCTTGGGACATTTATATTTCTATATTTAATGTGAGATGAAACCAGTGTCCATAATAAAAGGTTTCCATTTTAACAATGAAGTATGCATCTCTACTCAACATCTATACCAAAACCATCCTAAGTTCTACTTATGTCAACATGGGACACTCTCAACTTTGTCATCTGCCTTTCGTGTGCCTATTTGTCTTTTATTATAAGCTCCTCTATCTACCAGATCACATTTAGTGCAATAATATCCTAAAACAGGCTGATAAAACTTGCCATTATGATGCACAGTTCACATTTCCTTCTTTATTTGACTTTCACTATTGTGTTACACCCACCTGTCCAGGGTACAGCATCTGATCTTATATATTATCATAGAAAAATAATGAAGGTGTGTAAGTTGCTTTGGAAAATGTCTAGATTTTAAATACATTTCTATTTATTCCTATTAGTGCATTGTTCAGAAATATCATAGTAAAAATTTTATTCTGGATGCACCAAGAGCATCTATACAGTGTAAGAATAAAACATGCAGTCATCTGGTCCCCCCACAAAGGGAATCTCCAGTCTATGCTGGTTGAGGCAACACAGAACATGATTGTATCATTATTGCACATATTCAAGCAGGTGCTCACCCTTCATTCAAATCTGAGTAAGTTCAACTGGTAAGACCTAAGGAATGCGGGAACCTAAAAGACTACTCTATGTACAGTGTTTGCTGAACACATGCATTCCTGCTGAAACAGCAGGGTGCATTCAGCAGCTCACCATGTCGTGCAAACTGGAACAGAGGTGGCTATAAAAGAACACAGTCATAACTGTACCAGAAATAAGCAATTGATACATTTCTCTCCTTTGTGACACTTGTAGTAGTTCAAAAACCATATGTTTCTTTCCCATATATGTGAACAATAATATTATAGGTCAATTTGATGAAACTCTGAGTCAATGCCAGAACACAGCAAGTACTAGTATATGCACCACTAATATGCAAAGGCATGGATTGCAGCTTTACACTGGCCGTCTGTTTCACAGTCATTCTCTTACAGCTTTACAGCAACTGTTTTTTGTTGAAGCACATGGCTAAAGTTAAACTGACCACTTTCTGTACTCCGATTATTTTTACCACTCATCCACCTTTAAAAAGCTTAGCCAAGCTTGTCTCACACTTAGTTAAATAGAAAAGTACCCTGAAATTCAATAAATGTCAGAGGTCAAGAAAAAGGTACCCTCCTCACCCTGAAAGCAACAAAATCCCAATTTCAAGACTGATACCTCACACCAGGGGTGGGGAACCTTTTTTTTTCTGCCAAAGGCCACTTAAATATTTATAACATCATTCATGGGCCATACAAATTTATCAACTTGAAAATTAGCCTGCTATGTTTGGTCAAACATTTAATTAACTCACCCCTAATGCCTTGGCAGGGCCAGATCAGATGATGCTGTGGGCCTTATACAGCCCATGAGCCAGATGTTTCCCCACCCCTGTTTTATACCATGATTACCTCATTTTTATGTGCCTATGGTAGGTAGATATTGTAGCATAGCATGGAGACATCGTCCCCTGACAACTTCCATTATGGGTCATGGAAGTTATGGGCACAAAGGGAAGAAAATGGAACCCATGGCACAGAACATCTGTTCTGAGACTCCTGAATGAAAGAGGCACATCTTGTGGGCATGTGAAGAAGTTCTACTACAAATTCTAAAATATCAACTTTTTAATAAATGACTTTGTTTTGCACTTCTCCAGTCTAACTGTGATAAGTTTTGTTTCTGGTGGTTTTGTTTATGGATGCAGTGAGATAGGTAGAAAAGCTCATAAAAATGGGTACAATTGATCAAAATATGTCCTTGGATTTTGCTATCCTCTTGGGGACAGATGGTCCAATAATGTACAAATTCAATTGGTATATATTTTCAACTTGATGCAAATGTTAACTGCCCTGCTCCCACCGGTAAATGTCAAGCATGCACCAATTCAAAAGTATGTCTCTCCAACCAGCTTTACAAAATACCCTTTAGTCAAGAGAAATGAGTTCTTCTGTGTTCTTAGGAATGAATGTGTATTTGATTCCCAATACATATCGTTTAAAGGATTAGCTATACATAACTCTTTGTGACTTTTTTTAGTTGATAATAGGCACTTTCTAAGAGGATTTGTGACCGAAAAGACTCTGAAATTCAGTCTCTAGTATCCCCCTTTCCTAACTGGTCTGCGTGAGCCACAGGAGTCTATGAACTCAGCAGAAGTCCAGCAGTAGAACTGTGTGCAAAAAAGCTGTAGAAAACTGTAACCAGAATAAAATTATAGAAAAGCAGTTATCTGAGTTGAGCAATTTAACATCTACTTCTTAATTGTTCCTGGGTTTTTTAACCACATTTCATGTGTTATTGCTACACACAGAATCATGTGTGAGCAATTCCGTACCTGTGTCTCATCCCTCCTAAGTGATAGATAAGCTACAAAACTTGTCTGTTTTACATTCTTTTTTATTTAAGTCATTATAGGTAAAACTTTGATATAATTACTTAAATGTTTTTTGTTTGTTTCTTTCTTTGTGAAGAGCCTTTTAACTTCACCCTTGAACAACTTTTAGAAACACAACTTTAGAACATCCATCACCTTCAGAAGATCAGCATCTCTAACAGGAATGGTTAAAAGGCCCTTGTACCCTGTGGTGCAGTATTTCTATAATAATATACACTATATTAAGAGTTTTGTGTTTATGGGGTTGATAAAATCAGCTTACAAGATGGCAGCTGTTCTCCAAGACGGAGGGGATAGGGATTTCCTTACACAGAAGTTAATGATTACTATCTAAGTATAATGTTGAAAAAGAAGAGGTATAGTTGAGCAAAAATGCAATTCATGCACAAAACCCATAGCAATAAATTTTCAATACCCCACACTGCTATCTGACTCAGGCAACAAAACAGTCCTTTAAATGGAGAAAACATTGCCTCTTGGGGGAAAATAACCTAACACTCAGTTACAGAAAAATAACCTAAGGAAAGAGATCATGAAATGGTTCTAATAGTTTACAAAGTTGAACTCTTCCTTGGCATTAATCTATAATTTTAACTCAACAGAACAGTGAGGAAATGACAGTGCAGTCTACTCAGCCTGAGATCAAATTTGTCATGGCAACACTGGCAGGTTGGACCCTGATTCTTCAAATATTACATTGCCTCAATTAACAAAAATCATACTTTTTTAAATTACAGAATAGAGATTATAAATAAAAGTAAAGTGTGCATGCAGTCAACTGCATAATGTACAAGCAATATCTATGTTTTTAATAATCATCTTTGGCAGGCCAGAATCCAGCTGGACATGCAATATTTACATATCAAAATCCATATTGTGTTCATCATATTGAAAGCAAGTGAAAATATATATGTATATACTGTATATACACATTCTGTATATAGATGTATATACTGTCTTTAAGATATTAACAAATATATATGTATAATATATATTAAAAGTGGATTTCACCTTTATCAGATTCAGGTGACTCAGGCCTGGAAACACTAAAAATATCCTGACATGGTATTTGGGGAGGTACTTGGAGTGGCGTTTGGGATTCCGGAGAAGAGGTCTGGGGTGCACTTTTTTCTGAGAGTATTTTTAAAATTTCTGCCACCTGCTTCTCCAGGGCAGTCATTCTGCAATTTAGCAGTTGAATGTCCTCCTTGAGTTCGTGTTTTACTTCCTGCAGTGTGGTCTGTAAGGCTTGCTCGGGGATGGGATAAAAGGGATGCTTGGCATCAGCCTGAATGGGGCTGTGCTCCAGCGGACTTCGCACCTCACCAGCCTTATCCAAACGAAGGTCACTTTTTGTAATCCCACTGTCACAAGAATCTGTCTTCCTTAATGGATTTTTGGCCACACTGTTCTCTGAGTCGCTGCCCTTGGGGTCCTCTGACAATAGCCCCATAGACTCGGCTTTAGTGACATTATTCCAGTCTTCCTTTTTCTCCTCATGGGCTCCCATGTGGTTCTTGAGTCGCAGCCACCCTTTCCCATTTCCGTTCTTCATTCTTATGGGGCTGTTGACTTTGAGACATTTGGGGTCAGCACCGCCATTGGGCTTGAGCTCCATGGCATCACGGTTGTTCTGCTTGAGGGACTCGCTTGTTCTCACGAAGGCCAGAGATGTCTGAATGGGTGTGATCTGTGACACTGTGACCACACTGGTGCCGGTGATGGAGGCTCCATTCTGTAAGGAGCGGCTCTCTACCTGGAGCTGGTTCCGCTCGGGGTCGCTCTGCGAGGAGCCCTGATTCCGCAGCTCCTTCTGCTGCTTGAACTTCTGGAAGAGCTTTCTGACTGGGTGATCCACGGGGATGCTGAGTGTGACTTCATTCTTCTGCCTGAGGCGCTCCTCCTCCTCCTTCTTCACATCGCTGATTTTACGGAAAATGATCTGTGGTGGGGCAGAGATATTGAAAACACGATAAAAATAGATGAATTTATAATTGTGTGACGGCATACCGATGTGCTTGGTTTTACAGAGGAAACCCTCAAACATAGGGCAAGGTCATTTCTGAATGGAAAAAAATATTCCCATACTATTTAACACAAGCAGTGTGCTTAAAACTCAACATAGGGCAGTTGACTAAGATTACTTAGCTTACTTAATTCTAGGTGAATGTAGTGAAGAAACAACTGAATAGAGATACTGCCTTTCTAGTTCATGTTCCTATTTAATGGAAAATATATCAGTATATGTTATACTAAATATGTTAGTATATGCATATGTGTATATACATATATGAGTAAAGAAATATATATTTATCTCTTAAATTTACTTGTAAAATGTCACTGTTTTTGTATGATATATATATATATATATATGTATACATATATATATATGTATACATATATATATATATATATATACATATATCCTATATAATAAAGAGCTAATATGCAAATAGTCGTCACACCCTCATGCCCTCGCAACAGGGTCGAGGGAACTGCGGCTGCACCCCCCGCCCTGCAGGGCTTGATGGAGCTGGGCTGGCCTGGTCTGGGTCTTGCATGATTTCAAGGTGCACACGGGTGACGGGGACTTGACTGTGGGTCCCAGAGTGCGCCCCAGACTCTGACAGGAGGGAGATTTTCATATACATTTTACTAATTTTCTTTCATCTATGATACTTCTATTATAGAGAAAGGGCAAGTAGCAATATTAAAATATTTCCTCTAATTAATTCCCCTTTAATGTGCACAAATTTCATGCACCGGGCCACTAGTGTATGTATATATATATATATGATTCAAAACTACTTTAATACCATCCCCTGTTTAAGGGTCAAATAGTAAGATTTCCAGGGTTTAAAAGTACTGGAAAGTTAGACAGGTTATCCACAAAGGACATGGGTTGGGCATAAGGAAGGAGTAAATGTATTCATATGGCTCCAGAAGGCAGAACTTGGATCTATTTAAAAAAAAATCTGGAAGGTAAATATCACCTGAATGTATACACTTAATTTCAAGCTGCTATCTATTAATTGAATAATTTAAAAACTCGTGATCCTCACACTACTAAAATATGCAAAGAGAAGTAAGAACTTTGTCCAGGTGAGACTTTCACTGAATGGGAGGTTGGAATCTTCAAATTCCAATATTTTTTTACATTTTAAACATAAAATTAAATATATAGTACATGTGATGTTAGATGTATATCCGCAAATAAATAAGCAAACTTTCATGAAAAATATCTATTTTAAAAATAATACTGGGAATGTATAATTTCAAGAAAAATAAAAAATAGTAAACTATATAGGACATTACCACTTATATTATCAGAGTTAGAAGTGAATTTAATAGTGTAAGATTTTTTGCTGAAGAACAAAATAACTGCAGGAGAAGGCTGTAAGGAAAATTCAAAAGGAAGTGAGATGAAGTGCTTTCAGAATCAGACAATTTTATGATAATAGCAAAATAACTTACCTCCATCACCTCCTCTGATTTAGTTGTTGGTTAGATTAGAAATATATGAGAAGTACAGAGTCCTGGCATATGAAAGACACTCAAAAAAAATGTTGGTTCTCTCCCTTGAACTCTCATAAAACACTTTGTATTTGAAACCACTTTCATCACTTCTTGAAGATTCAGCAGTTTCCAGGAGTAACACTTAATCATTGATTTTATAGCAGAAACCAATACTAATGATGGTCACTGTTAACAGAAAATTCAGGGAGATAGCACTTCTCTAAGAGCACATTTTAAAAATTGAGATTGAGGCACTAAAAACAGCTTATCATGTACTAATAATTGGAAATTTAAAATAAATATTTTCTAAATTTAATAACTGTCTGCAAAGACCAGCATATTTTTCCCATTCTAGAGGCACTTTTTTAAAAAGATGCAATACTAATCTCCAAGTCTGCTATCAAAGCTCCAACCGTGTGCTTAGAGGTTTTTCAAAGGGCTGACATGTTTCTTACACTTCCTAAGTAAACAGAGCTTGTTCTAAGACTTTAAGATATTAACACTCTTTGGGACCCGACAGATCCAAACATGGAAACATAGATACTTTATTCCTGTTTCATCCCCTATCACCGAAAATGTACTCACTTTGGATCTATGAACTGACATGAGGAGACTGATGCAAATAACTGGCCACATCCTCCTTCACACTCAATTCCTGCCTTTTTTGTTTATTTATTTTAAAGGCTGTTACTTAGCCTTTGATAGACATAGCCTTGATGCAATAGCCTTCCCATTTGGGAAAAAAGGATCTATTTCAAACTCTCAGTGGAGCAGGATAGGTAGGTGCCTGACATAGGGATGCCAAATAAAATGCAGGATATTCTTGCAATATTTAGGACATACTTATACTAAAAAATGTATACACTATTTATTTGGATCAGACATATTTATACTTTAAAAACTATTTATTGTTTACTCAAAATTTAAATTTAACTGGGTGGCCCTTTGTTTTTTGTTTGTTTTGTTGTTGTTTTTTGTTTGTTTTTGGGGTTTTTTTGCTAAATGTAATGCCCTACCCAAGCTACAGAATTTGAACTGGAGCCTCACTGAAAACAATAACACTTAAATTGGATCACCTATTTACCATTATCAGGCTTTTAAAACAAAATTAACTTTAAAAAACATTATTGGATTAGATGGAGTTTGTTAAAGGAGACTGAATTTATCTTGCATATTTTGACTGCAGAAGAGAAATTGTGACTAGTTGAGAAATAGTTATAAGAAGTTTACATATAACAAAGAGATTGTCTACACATTTATTTTCTAATTTAACTGTCGTAACTACTCTGTGCAATAATTCCCAGTATTCTCACGTTAGAGAAGAGCAAACGAAGGCACAGGAAGTTTGAGTGGTCTGCCTGTGGTCACACAACTAGTAGGTGACCAGGATACAAATCCAAGGAGTCGGATTCCAAACAGTTTGCTCTTCATTACATCTCTCAGGGTAACGCTGACACTCCCTTCTGGACCTTGTGAAAACCCAAATAGTTAAGTGGATGAAATAGGGAGTTTCACACCCAACAGGTAATGCGTCACAAAGCATTTGCCATGGAGAACCATCCCTGTGCTTGCTGAGTAACTGATACCCTTGACAAAAAAGCTGAAGAGAGGCTTAAATGAGACGGTCTCTAAACTCTCCTCACTCTCCAAGGCAGACAGTAGACTAGCTTACTCTCCCAGCAGTCGAAATACATGCCACCATTGGTAGCTTCTTGTCCCCTTCATGGAAGCCCTTGTCTTTTAACTTGCTTTAACATATATTACATTTATTACATTTGTGAAAGGCAGGGAGTGGAGAGGGTCCAAGAATGTGGTTTTCCCTATACTCTAATACCATCTTTGGTAATGTTATTGGCTAGTTAATAATATTAATAACAGAAAGAGAGCAAAGGAAAGGCCAGACATTATAATCATGGTCATCTGGGCAGCTTCACCAGGAAGCTTCAACTTCACACTCCCCAGGGAACCACCAGTCCATTCCCTACAGATCACTGGGGGACGGAGTCCAACAAAGCAGGAAATGGGTGCATGTGCAGTGAAGTAGGGATGAAGTAGGAAAGGTGCTTGTCTGTCCGTCTAATCTGGGAAAAAGATACTTGGCTAGGGGGATAGAGCCACTGCAAGAGTGTGAAATCTTGAAGGGTTAACTGGTCAAGCCCTGGTCATAATCCCCAGACAAAGGAGTTCCCTCTATCTCTTGCTTCTTGTTCCCTATTGCACCCTCTTGCTCCATGACCTGCACCCACCATGTGCTTTTAAGCAGCTACACAGCTCATGGCTAGGTGAACCCCATATACAATGGACTGCAGCTGGGATACAATCTAAACTAGCCAGATGCTGGACTAAACTGGACTTTAATATGGAGCGGAGACTCTGGATCTTAATCCTAGCCCTGCTGAAGACACGATTGGACTTTTTCCATGGCGGATGGAGGGAAATAGGACATTGGAAAGCCAGGGGCTTAATTCCACAGGAATAAAGTTCACTTGTCCTTGCAACATCGCAGGAACTCTACTTCCACGGGTAACAGGTGGAGACGCAGATAACACTAATACCTAGATTCATTTGTTTATGGGAACAGGGACCTTTGTTTTGTTAACTTCTATATCTCTAATGCCTACAACAGTGTCTGTTACCTTGAAAGATCTCAATAAATAAATGTTATTTATCAAATCAATAACCTTTTCATACATTCAGCAAATATGTTTGTGATCAGTTTACACATCAAAAGTATTACAAACAGGAAGATTGTTTTATAGTTCTTTTATTATTTTGCACTCTTAGTCTAAACAATAAATCAATGCTAAATGTATTATAATACAGGGGTGGGGAGTGTCCAGCCCACTGGCATATAAGGCCCAGGAAATCATTCAGTCTGGCCCTGCCAAAGCATTAAGGGTGAGTTAATTAAATGTTTGACCAAGTATAACAGGTTAATTTTTAAGTTGATAATTTTGTATGGCCCGTGAATGATGTTATAAATATCCAAATGGCCCTTGGCAGAGAAAAGGTTCCCCACCCCTGTAATTGATCATAATGCCCACCCACCCCTATCTCCTCATTTGGAAGCCAGGTCCAGAGCTTCAACCCACAAATCAGTCTTTAAAGAACCTGAGGCAGAACAGTTTCATTGTGAGGATGTAGTAACACCCATTAAGAATTTATTTCCCAGCTGATGGCAATACGACACTTCCTTAATGTGAGGTAAGAGAATATAAGCACTAAAATTAAAAACAAAGAAACAGATAAAAATATTTTATCGTGTTTAAGGATTAAAGACTAATAATCTACTGAGGTGCCACCATCACTTGATCCATGTCTTATCTGTAAAGTATAATAGCTTTGTGTTCTGTCTTGTTACAAAGAATGCATTATGTCACAAATAAGAAAATAAAACAGCAGGGATGCCTAAAGTAATTCACTGTATTTCAAAAACATTAAAAGTAATAGGCCCTCTCTATAAACCCTCATAGTTTTGAAGATAACTTTATGACCCTTAACTCTAAATTTGAATAACAATGTATTTTTATTACTAAGGAGCCACATTTCATCATAAAAATAGCAAGGCAATTATTCTACATTATCATTACGAGCATTCTCAAATATATTCTGCAGAATCTTTCCTTTTAAGAGGTGCCTTTTACTTTTAACTATTTAATCATGTATATAATAAAATGGTTCAACTTAGTAATAGATGGAAGATTGATACATTTTATTTTGTTAAACACCTAAAAAATAGCATGTTCCTATTTGGATTTTTTAAAAATCTGCATGCTACTCTTTGGAAGTTGGAAGAATCTGCAAACTTATTAATTAAGAATTTTCATAATCCAATTGATTCTTATATGGGCAAGGTGTCATACAGAAGTAAAATGTTCCCTGTTAATTCAATACATTAGCTATATAAATTCTACATAATTATTACATGGAAATGATAATGATTTATTTCTAGAAAACAAAAACAACCCACCCCCAAAAAAATAGTTTTTAAAAATGTTAAAAGATCTGAATGAAGTTCATAGGAAAGCAACGTAAATGAATTAAACCATGTAAAAGAAAAAAATGTATATGCATGATTATCAATGTGGTGTTGAAAGAAACCAGCCTTTAAAAATCCAATTTTGAGATCAACCAAAGGATTTGTATGCATGCATATGAGCATAACCAATGGGCACAGACAGTAGAGGGGTGAGGGCATGTGCTAGGGGGTGGGAGTGGCTAGGGAGAGGCCAGTGGGGAAAAAAGGAGGCATATCTAATACTTTCAACAATAAGGAATTTAAATTTAAAAACTATCCAATATTCGTTGTTTTCTCAGAGGCTTTTCACTTGATGTACTCTGTCTCGTCCCCCCTCCCCCCCCCACCCCCCACCAACCCCCATCACCACCACCAATGGCAAATTAAATAGCTGATGAACACGACAAAAAATTGAGGGCAAATTTAAAAAAGAAAAGTCATGAATCAGGCTGATTCCTGTCACACATCTACTGGTAGAATGCACAATAGCATGTACTATTCCTATGATCTGAGAGGTTTATTTCATTTAAGCTTTTCTTCTCCGTGCTTCATTATGTTCTGTGAAGCCCATGCTGGAAGGTTTAATTTATTTAAATGATAAAAGCTTCTAAAACTTAACAGGGAACATGGCCAACTGAGCTTTCCATTTCAAAAGTAGGACATTTGATTATAAAAGTGATATCAAAATGGAGTAAATTGAATGTGTACTGAACTTTGAAATCCCATAAAGGCCAGGGGGAAAAAAAAGGTTAGAATAATTTGTTTAATGACATAGATTCAGTGGTTTATAATTTGAAGGAGGATAGCAGCGGTGTTTTCTCTCAAATGGCCCATCGCTTTCTGGATCTGTGAGTCTGGGGAATTGACTATGAATTTATAGGGGCATGTGAGCAAGCAGCTGCTCCTGTTCATCTGACTCATGGGGTCTAGTTGGTTTGATTCTTTGTTTCTTTTTACTATTTCTACAAACTTAGTCACTAATCCTAACTCTAGTCCTTTCACTCCATTCCAACCTGAACTAATACAACAAAGACTTATATTTATTAAACACTCCTTGCTTAGTGCTCTGCAAATAAAGTTACTAATTTCTCCACTGAAATATCCAGATCAGAGGCTATAAGCTCTTTCTAACAAAGGCCACAGAGATGGAGCCGTGGCTGATGGGCATCTAACAAACTGAGATGTGTGAAGGAAAAGTAAGGATGACTCATCAAACTGTCTTGAAATATGGTGGCCTTGCTTTCCTTAGGCCACTCATTTATCTTCAAGCTCTCCAAAGGCAAGTGTAACTGCAAAACCAGCTCAAATGGAAAGGAGCAAGGGAAGACCAAAGAGTATAGACATGCCATGTCTACAGCTTTACCAATTAGTGCATTTAACACTCTCCAAGTCTGTTCCCTGCTGATTGATGGGGAAAGGCACTGGGCAAAGGCAGTTTAGATGGATGCCCAGGAAGGTCTGAGTGACATGGGAAGGTACCTACCTGTTTGCCAGTCATACCTGGGAACAAATTAGTGGTCAGAATGGGTGTGGCCACTGCAAGCAAGAGAAACCTAAATAGTTAAACTTCCAAACAAAGGAAGTTTGCTCTCTCACTCTCTCTCTTACACACAGGCCCTGGGTCCTCTTGGGACTCCTGTCACAGGGGGCTGCTCTCCCTTGTGCCCACCTCACGCACAGCCATGTGGGACTCCTACAATGGATTCATGGACTAAACCTGGACTAAACACTAAGCTACAACTGGCTATAACGTGGACTCTGGACTCTGGTCCCACAGAACCAAAGGACGGGGGCATAACCAGACTGTGAACACCAGAACGCTTTTAAAAGCAAAGGGTCCACTGTCTAGGAACCTCTTGGTGCTGGAGCCCCTTCCCATAAACAGACAAGCTCCAAGGTCTTCCAATGAAAACTTGCCCAGCCAGTGCTTCCACACACGTGTTCCCCTAATTCCTTAAAAAATGCCCGGAACCCAGGAACAGGAGTTCAGGTTTAGAGTCATAGCTTTCCTGTTCTCCTTGCTTAGTGCTCTGCAAATAAAGTTACTAATTTCTCCACTGCAATTTTCGATGCTTAGTGTTTGACCCTGGTAAAATCAGGTAGAGGAACTCTTTCTGTTTGGTAATAAAAATGATGTGTTAATGTCTAGTTCAGCTTCTTTGGTCCCAAATAAAATTTAAGGAATTAATTAATTAATGTGAAAAAGGAAGAAAGGGGGGTGAGTAGAGCAGGAGAGGGGAAGAAGAGAGGAAGGAAGGAAGGAAGGAAGGAAGGAAGGAAGGAAGGAAGGAAGGGAGGGAGGGAGACAGGGAGGAAAGAAGGGAGGGAGGGAGGGAGGGAGGGAGGGAGGTAAAGGATGGAAGGAAGGAAAGAAAGAAGGAACAAAATGTATCACCCCAAAATATGTCTTTTTGGCATAAGGACTATCTTGAGCTGGTTGTTTTAAGAAACATCAGGAACAGGAGAAGTTCTGAAAATGGAGAAGTGATCCTTTTATAAGAGACATTTCAATTTGTAAGTGAAATCTCTTCTTGTAAGAGTGTCTCCCTCTTTGTAGGAGGAAGAGAAAGATGATTCTAAATCTCTAGAAACTCTTTATCAATGGAGAGGCATTGATCTAAATCTAAATAACAACTTAGCCTTGTTTACTGTGCTTTTCTCGGTACCCCCCCACCCCCAGCAATAACTGGCCTCCCCACTTCCCCAGCATTTTCTTTTGTTGTTAGCTGGAAATGTTATTTAAGGAGGTATACATGTATACGAGAGGTATACTTGTTATTAGACTTTTATTTTTCTCCTGTTAATATGTCATTTATTTTTAGCCAATAAGGGTAGAAGGAAAATTATTATTCACTTCCTCCCCCACAGAAGGAAGAAAAGAAAAAAGGAAGAAACGTAATACTTTTTTGACTTTGCTAATGTGGATGAAGGTGGTTAGTAAGATGCAAATGCAGAACATTGTAGAATTACTGATACAATCCCTGAATTTACTAATGAAATGTTCTAGGCCACATTTTCCTTTACCATATAAAAGTTCATTAATATGAATTCTCCAGGCTATCATAAATATGAAAATATATTTTTCATAAGAAATGAAACATAGATTACAAACTCCATTACTGAGTTTAGCATAACTGGAATAAAGTTGATCATTATATGTTTCGATTACTAGAGGTTTTTCATTTAAAAAATAAGAAAAGAAGGAAGACAAAGTCAGCTATAGTAAAAAAATACCAAGTGTTATTTAAACAGAAATTAACAAATGTTGGCATGGTATAGCAAAGTTTTGGAACCCTCACATATTGCTGGAAGGAATATAAAATGGTCCAGCCTCATGTAGAAAACAGCTCAGCAATTTCTCAAAAAGTTAAACATAGAGTAACCAAATGACCCAGCAATTCCATTCCTAGGTATATATTTAAGAGAAATGAAAACATACAGAGACATAAAAACTTGTATATAAATGTTCACAGCAGCATTATGCATGATAGCCAAAAAGTAAAAACAACCCAAATATCCATTAACTGATGAATCAAATGTGATATATCCATACAATGAAATATTATTCAGACATTAAAAGGAATGAAGTTCTGATACATGCTACAACATGGATGAACCTTGAAAACATTATGTTAAGTGAAAGAAACCTGACACAAAAGGTCGCATATTGTATGGTTTCACTTATGTGAAATGGCCAGAATAGGCAAATTTAGTTAGAAAGTATATGAATAGTTTCCAGGGATGGGGTAGAGGGGGTAGTAGAAAATAGTGAATGATTATTAATGGGTATGGGATTTCTTTGGGGAGAACGTTATGGAATTAGATAATGGTGATAGTTGCACGACTTTGTGAATATACAAAGAAACAATGAATTTTATATTTTAAAATGGTCAATTGTATGGCAAGTGAATTATACCTCAATAAAAACCAAGCAGGGCCCAGCTGGTGTTGCTCGGTGGTTGAGGGTTGATCTATGAACCAGGAGATCATGGTTTGATTCCTGGTTAGGTCACATGCCCGGGTTTCGGGCTCAATCCCCAGTAGGATGTGTGCAGGAGGCAGCCAATCAATGATTCTCTCCCAACATTGATGTTTCTCTCTCTCTTTCTCTCTCTCTCTCCCCCCCGCCTTCCTTTCTTAAATCAATAAAAATATATTTAAAACAGAAGCAAGCAGGGCTCCCTATTCAAAGTGATGAATTTCACGATAGTAACAGCAGAGCATTAAGCCAGGAGCAGGGCGCTTCTCAGTGCAAGGCCCTGTACAGCTGCACAGGCTGAGCATCCACGAAGCCCTCTGCTAGGAGGCTTTCTCTTAATGCCCCCGGTGGAACTGGGTCCAGTGTATTCTACAGCACCTACCCCATGACACTTATTAATGGTAAGATGCAGCAGCAAACAAGATATTCATTCACATTATATTTGTTAAACACTTACCATGTTCTACTCTCTGATTTGGAGTTAGGTAAACATCAGTAAACAAAACAAAACCCTTTAGATATTTCTTATAATGTCAGAAGGTGATGTGAGCTACAAAGAAAAATAAAGTGTGTAAGGGCATAGAGAATGGCTGAGGAAGTGATATTTGAGCACAGAGAGTCGTGGAGTGAAGAAGCAGGTCATGCAGACAGCATGGGGAGAGGGTCCCTCGGGAGAGATAACGCTTCCTATACCTGAGACACAGTAAGGAAGACAAAGTGGGTGCTACTAAACGTGGAGAGAGTGATGGGAGAGGAGGTTGGGTAGCAGGCCAGACTCTGGGTTTTAACATGAGGGAAAGGCATGGGAAAGGCTCGCCCAGGCTGCTGTGGGGAAATCAGCTGTAAGGTTGGAAGGATAGATAGAGTAACCCATTTGTTTTTTTTTGTTTGTTTGTTTGTGTGTTTGTTTGTTTGTTTTTTGCATAATTCGTGTGAGACATAATGGTGACTTAGACCAGGGAGGCAGAAATAAAGGTAAGAAGTGGTCAGATTCTGGATTTATGTTGCCAGTAAAATTGACAAGGTTTGCTGATGGGCTACATGAACAATTTGAGAGAAAAAGAGGAAATTTTTGAAGAAGTCTATCTTTAGTCTAATAAGCAAAAGGATAAATAATAGTGCCATCTTCTGAGATGAGGAAGCCTGGAATGGTAATACACAAACTAGAAAGACGAGCTCTCCACCCCCCGACCCCCGCTAGGTGCACACAGATATATGCCCCCATGCACAACATACAACAGTGGGGCAGGCATGGGATAACTGACGAAACACTGCTATCAAAGGAGGCAGGGAGGCAGGGATCAATGGCTGAGAGGCTCAGCAGTCACTGGCCTAGAGCAGTGATGAAATGTGCCAGCCAGGCTTTGAAGGGCCCCCTTATAGGCAGTAGGGTAAATTCCTTTATTAGTCTCTCAGTCTGCTATCTGGAATTAGCTCTCTCATCTACTGTTCTCTGTGGCTCCTGATTCCATCTTTTTAGAGCATCTTTTTTTGTCCATGTTATTCTATAGTCAGACCCGATACAGGGATTGAAGAGTTTGTTCTATTTCAGCTACTTCCTGTCTGTGCAAATTTGGGAGCCTAAGGTTTGGTTTGGGGCTCACATAGTGAAACAATTTCTTAAAACCACACTTGTGACACATTTGTAATACCTTAACCAATAAAGAAATTAAAGATAAAAAAATAAATAAAATACAAGTTAAAAAAAACACACACACTTGTGATTTCTGTAGCAATATAATGCTCTCAGAAATTTTAGTCAGTTTCTGATCTATTTACAGTGAATTCCATATACTGCAACCTCACAAAGAGTTCTTTCTTAGACATAATTCTCAAGCCTGATTTAATCCTTTGCTTTCTTGGCCTCATGTGTCTGTCTCTCTCCATACTGGCAGATACATTGATGCCACCAGGCTTGATGGGCGATCACTTTCATTATCTGATCTTTGCTACAAAACTTAGTCTTAAAGCAACGGTTGCCAACCGGTGGTCCACGGACCACTGGTGGTCTGTGAGGTCTGAAAGGTTGGCGACCGCTGCCTTAAAGGACTTTTCTGTGCAATGACTTTTCAATCTTATTTCCCACCCCCACCCCCACCTCCATTCTTGATTCTTTTCCATATTTATTTATAAGCCAGCCAACCCTTGCCTGATGTCATCTTCTCATGGCTTACTAAATGTAACCAGTCCCAAACACCACTCATTAGTGATATTCTGCTTTCTATCATCTTTCAAAAGAGCCATCACATTAGAAGGACATCACAGATAACAATTTTACCAAATGGTTTGTCACTGAAAATTACTTGTCTCCACCCTTCCAAGTCTGAAATATCAATTTCCTTACTTATTTTGACTCCTGCTAAGTCAATACTACACATTTTAGAATAAACGGTGGCAGAGCCCCACTCTTGCTATGTAAGCTAATATCTAGTAGCATTGCAATTGCCACCTACTTATTAGCATTTGCACATTTAGAATATTATTTTTTTCCTAAGTTCTCACCACAGAATTTTAGCACACTCAATTTCAAAGGAGCAAAACTTATAGAGAAAAGCATCACCATTTTGCTTTGTTAGATATGTAAGAATACAGCCCCAATCCCATAAATGACCCATTAGACTACACTGTCATTGACAACATAATTATTCTGGTCAGAGTAGCTATTAACTCCATCTTAGAATCATTGCAATAAAAATGCCAGAATTAGGGGGATTGCATTAAATATTTTCCATGGATTATTTGCTCATTTAATTTGCATGATGATCCATTTTATAGATGAAAAAACCGAGGCTTAAAGAGATTTTAAAAACCTCCCCTCAGTCTATACAGCCAATGAATAACAAAGTGGGGTTTCCAACATAGGTCTACTGGACTAAAAGACTGATTCCTGATCTAAATTCAAGAGAGATGCAAAGTATCTAAAGGATCAAAGGCCTGAGAGAAGGACATGGAATGAAAAAGGACGTTGAATCACTTTAATAATGAAATAAGCCAAAAGTCCTGATTCTAGGCTGGAAGTTTAACACACAGAGAGAGAGGTATATATATGAATATGTAATAGGGCTCCAGCATGCAAGTAGAAAATAACATTATTTAACGTTTGGCAAAATCGATCCATTTTATAACCCACTTTAGCATAGTTATCTCACTTTCTCCCCACAACTCTATAAATCAGGCAGGGCCATTATGATAATCCCTATTTGACTGATGAGGGTCAGAAAAGTTATGTGACTTGCCTAAGCTCACTTAGCCAGCAAATGGCCACGCTGGGACTGAAATCTATTTCCTAATGGCCATTCCAATGTTCCTTCTGCTATTCCATGCCAGCACTCCGAATGCTATGTGCAATTTTATCTTGTAGTTTACATTGCACTTTCAACTATATTACCTACTAGATCTCATGTGACACTATTCCTTTGTCCCCAGGTACACAGCTAACACGTGGCCGTATCTTTCGCCTGGTAAGATAATTATTGGGCCTCAAGGGAAACAATTACTCAGGTAGAGCAGTTATAATCCTTTTAAGGATTTTTTTTTCATAATAAAAACAATTTCTGCAGCTTTTGTTTGCAAAACAAACTCTGACATATTTATTTTAAAATGCGTTACTTTTTGCATTTGATATCTGAAAAATAATGCAGCTTTTATTCAAGATCACATACAATTTCTTCACTGCTGAGAAATACAGGTTTTCTCTATTGGAGTATTATCTTTTAGACAGATTTAGAAATGTGTAGCTAGATAATAGATTACTTTTTCAATATTTTACAGTTGGAATCAAATTTATACAAAAGGGAATAATTCTTGGGTATTTCTTCTTGTGAAATTTGACAGCTGAAACTCATAAGAGTCAAAGTGATTAGGCACTTGGATATACAACCAGTCATTCACAGCTAGGCCTAGACCTTACTTTTCCTGGTTTCTAAATCCACTCTCCAGTTCCCTCATGAAAAAATTCATTCTAGATCAAAATGTGCAGTAAGCCCGGCCGGTGTTGCTCAGTGGTTGAGCATCGACCTATTAACCAGGAGGTCACAGTTCGATTCCTGGTCAGCGCACATGCCCAGGGTTGCAGGCTCGATCCCCAGTAGGGGGCATGCAGGAGGCAGCCGATCAGTGGTTCTCTCTCATCACTGATGTTTCTATTTCTTTCTCCCTCTCCATTCCTCTCTGAAACCAATAAAAATGTATTTTTTTAAAAAAAATGTGCAGTGAAATGTTTTTGTAAAGTCTTGGGGCGTCCGTTAGGAGGCAAGGATTTCAATACTTTCTCTGACACTGACCACCTGTATAAACTTGGCAAATCCAAGTAGCCCGTCTACACATCAGGTGTGCTTAAAGATCTATTTAAGGGAAACCATTCTCTATTTTAACAGGATGATAGAGCTACTCCATGTAAAACAGACATCAATAGTTACACCTAACAAGTGGCATAAGGATTTTACCTGGGGCAGAAATCTCTCCTCTTTCATTAACCACTTGGATTTTTGAACTTCCATAGAAGCAAAATTAGCCATGCAAGTGACTTTTCCCTGTTTGGACCACCTCTACTCTACTCCAAATGAAGAATGTGTTCAATACATTTAGATAATGCAAAGTACTGTATCAGATACACTACTTGATGTTTAATTTAGAAAAAGGTTACTAGGAACAGAATTGGTGACTAGTGCCACTTCCAGCTCGAAAACTTCCTTTGCAGGATCCTCTAGAATTGAGATTTAGAGTACCTAACAGAAAGAGCAATGAAGAGTCATGTGGAGTCTGGAATCCCAGTCATAGCCAGGGCTCTAATCAGCTATGTTACCTTGTGTGCAAGTCCCATAATATTTTTTACTTTAGTTCTTTTAAATAATGATGATGGTGTTAGACTTAGGTTTTCTTTCTTTTCAGCATTAACGTTCTTCAAATATATGAAATACAAGGTCAGTACCCAAAGCTAAAAAACAAACAAACAAAAACACTTTGAAATAAGACAGTCTACTGCATGCCCTTTAACTCATTCCTAACATAACTTCTTGCCAGATGATAACACACTTGCCTCATTTTACAGGTGTCAAAAATTCCTTTCATCAAACCCTACTGAGGCTTTTATGACCCTCAGTAACAAGTATAGATCTAGGATGCATGTTGTTTGATTTTGCTTCTACTGGAGGCAACTGCTTCACATGCTGTGCTGAGAGATAATGAAAATGTGCTGCTAATTACAGGGGTTTTTGCTTCCAAACATTGCCAGCCAGAAATTGAACTGTAGTGTCTAGAGTTAAGAAGTAGCTAATAACTCTGTCCCTACAGTGCTGAACTGCAATTAGTTATTCTAGTCAAAGTAGACTATGAGAAGCTCTATGGCTGCTTCTTTAGTGTAGCAATTGCCAAGAGCTGGATCCTACAATTAAAAAAAAAAAGAGTGGAGCTGTTTAAATGACTGGGATCGGCCGGTACACCTGCCCACAAACGTGCATAGGCATATGCACACAGCAAAGCCAGCAGAGGTCACAGAAGTCAAGCCTCAACAGGCATCACTGGGAAGTCTGATTAAAGAGATCTCAGCTCTGCAGAGTATTGAAACACAGACTGTGACAAAATTGTGCATGAATACTTCACTTGAAACTTTCTATCCTATATAATCAAGAGCTAATATGCAAATCAACTGGACAGCAGAACGATCAGTCGCTATGATGTGCACTGACCACCAGCGGGAAGACGATCAGTGCAGGAGCTGCCTCCTGGTGGTCAGTGCACTCCCACAGGGGGAGCACTGCCTAGCCAGAAGCCCTGAGCCGGCCAGGCTTATGGCTGGCAAGCACAGCAGCGGTGGCAGGAGCCTCTTCCATCTCTGCGGCAGCGCTAAGGATGTCCAACTGATGGCTTAGGCCCGCTCTCCATGGTGAGTAGGCCTAAGCCGTCAGTCAGACATCCCCCAAGGGCTCCCGGACTGTGAGAGGGTGCAGGCCAGGCTGAGGGATGCCCCCCCCCCCATCCCAAGTGCACGAATTTCGTGTACTGGCCCTCTAGTATAAATATAACCATGTAGTTGGCACCAAATCTAACATTTGTTAATTAAAACTATGTATCTGTGATTTTTCTATTTATAAGTATCTTTATATAGTCAAGACAGATCTCCTACAGTCATATTCTATTTATTATTAACTAATTTTGTTAGTGTTGGATAGAAGAACCTCATACTCCATATATTACCGTAATTGGAGGCACTGTCTTCTACTAACATAAATAACATAATATAGAGTAACTTGAGAAGAGTTTTTGCCCTGTTTCTTAGAAAGCACAAATTATATTAGCCCAGTTGATACTTCAGAGAGTTTTCGCTCTGAGGGAAAGATAATCTCTGAGGAGAGAACTGACTATTTTCAGTTGAGGATCACATGATAAAAAAGAGAAAATATGAGAGTTCATAGTTGATTGAGGACATACGGGTGGAAGGAGAGGGAATGTGAGAGTTTACATTTTTAAGGGTCGACTGAGCTCCAGGCACATACGAGGTGCAGAGAACACAAAAATAAATGACTTAAATACATGCAGGGATATACCAGGTTTATGGTTTAGAAGACTAATGTTAAGATGGAAGAAATGATTCCCTAATTCATTAATTGATTAATTATAACAAATTTAAATCCTAGTAGAATCTTTTAAAGACCTTAACAAACTAATTCTACATTTTATATAAAAATGCAAAATGAGCACAAAAGCTAAAGCAATACTAATTAAGAACAAAAAACTGACTTATACTGTTCATATTTTATTCCTAAAAATTATAGTAATTAAGATGTCTATAGTATTAGCATATGTCTTAATCCATTCAGGCTTCTATAACTGAATATTATAAACTTTGCGGCTCATGAACAACAGAAATTTATTTCTCAAAGTTATGAAAGTTGGCAAGTCCAAGATCAAGGCACTGGCAGATCTGATGTCCTGTATGTATCTCACACTATACACAAAAATCAACCCTAAACAGATTGTAGATCCAATTGTGGAAGGTGAAAAACATAAACCTATCAAAAGAAAGTACAAGAGAAAAATCTTTAATATTTTGGAGTAAGAAAACATTTCTTAAACAGCAAACAAAAAGTGGCAATCATTCAGGAGAAAAGAGAGTAAGTGAAACTACATTAAAATTAAGACTTTTTATTCTTTGAGAAATACCATGAAGAGAACCAAAAGACAAGTTAGAGTGAAAGGAGATAAATGCAATACAAATACCCAATAGAGGACTCATATCCAAAATATAGAAAGGATTATTACAAATACTCAAGAACAAATATAGAAAGGATTATTACAAATACTCAAGTCCAATAGAAAAATGAACATTTATTTAAAAATTATATATATATATATATATATATATATATATATATATATATAGCTATTAAATATATGGAGCAGTGCTCATCTTAAGTAGCTGTCAAGGGATTATAATTTAAAACCACAAATGTGTTACCCTTACATACTCACTAAATAGTTAAAATGGAAAAGGAAACCACAAGTGTTAATGAGAATGCAGAAAAACTGAATATTCATAAGATGCTGGTCAGTGTTCAAATTTATTCAACCATTTGGAAAACTGTTTCGTGAGCACCTAATAAAGCTAAGGATAAACAACACTCAAAAATTTCAATCGAGGGTATATAACACCCCCCCAAAAAAAATTGTACTTATAGAATTAAAAAGACATCTGCAAAGATGTTGTAGTAACACTGTTCATAATAGCCTCAAATGGAAACCCAAATGTCTATCAAGAGTAGAATGGATATGTTGAAATATGTATCCACTCAACAGAAACCACTACAACTAATATTAATGAACTACAACTACAGGCAACATGAGTGATTCCTACAAAAGTAATATTAAATGAAAGAAGATACAAATGAGTACATAATGTATAACTCAACTTATTTAATTCTAAAAATAACAAAGAGGTAAAACTAAAGTGTTAAAAGGCAGAACAGTAGTTAAATCTTGGGGATTGGAGGGAATGGGCTTACATGTTTCCTGTACTGTTCTCAAGCTAGGTTACATGGATGGGTTCAGTTTATAAAACTCCCTCAAGCAGTACACTATGGCTTATATACTTTTCAATGTATGAGCTTTATTTCAATTAAATTTTACTTTATAAATAAGACCTTGTCCCACCCTCAAGGATGTAGCAGGAGTAGACCCTTTCACTAGTATGTTACTACAATGCAATGGGGTAATTCAGTTTATTGTAATTCATCAAAACTTTATGGGAGCTGCTCCCTACAGGCTTATAGATACCGAGAATACAATCATGGATAAGATAAGTTTGCTGCCTACAGTCTGGTAAAGAATCAAGGTATATATATCAACAGGTAATTTTCAATACAATATGCAAATGCATATATCTGTCTTAGTTCTTGAGGATCTGTAACAATTCTTTATATATTCTAGATATGCGTTCTCTATTGGGTATTTGTATTGCATGATACTAAACAGACCAGTGTATCTTCTTTCTTTATTGATTAAGGTATTACATATGTGTCCTTATCCCCCCCTATGCCCCCCCCCACACTCATGCCCTCACCCCCCTGTTGTCTGTGTCCTTTGGTTAGGCTTATATGCATGCATACAAGTGCCGGGGTCCAACCCCAGCGGGTCCAGGGGTCCCCAAAGGCGTAGACGGAGTCGGCGAAGAAGGAATGACACGGAGACAGCGTTCAATTGATCAGCAGCCTAGCCAGGATCTCTAGCCAGGATCTGGTCAGGATCTCCAGCGAAGTTCTGGTTAGGATCTCCAGCCAGGTTCTGTGTCCATGTTCTCTTGCTAGGTTCTCCAGCCAGCTTCTCCAGGTTCTCCAACCAGGTTCTGTAGCCATGTTCCCTCGCTAGGTTCTCCAGCCAGGTTCTGTCCAGGTTCTCCAGCCAGGTTCAGTCACCAGGTTCTAGTCAGGTTCTCTTGCCATGTTCTATCCAGGTTCTGTAGCCAGGTCTTCAGCCAGATTCTCTCGCTAGGTTCTGTCTCTAGGTTCTGAGGCCAGTTTCTGCCCATGATCTTTTGCCATGTTTTCTCCAGCGAAGTTCTTCTGTCTCTAGAGAACGTTCTGTGTAGGTTCTGTGCCTCCTGGTTCTGTCTTCTTAGTTCTGAGTCTTGCTGTCTTGTTACATCTAAGGGTCCCTGTTCGGGCGCCATATGCTGGGGTCCAACCCCAGCGGGTCCAGGGGTCCCCAAAGGTGTGGACGGAGTCAGCAAAGAAGGAATGACACGGAGACAGCGTTCAGTTGATCAGCAGCCTAGCCAGGATCTCCAGCCAAGTTCTGGTCTGGATCTCCAGCGAAGTTCTGTTTAGGATCTCCAGCCAGGTTCTGTGTCCATGGTCTCTTGCTAGGTTCTCCAGCCAGGTTCTCCAGGTTCTCCAGCCAGGTTCAGTCACCAGGTTCTAGTCAGGTTCTCTTGCCAATTTCTGTAGTCAGGTTCAGTCCAGGATCTTTTGCCATGTTCTCTCGCTAGGTTCTATCTCTAGGTTCTGAGGCCAGTTTCTGTCCAGGATCTTTTGCCATGTTCTCTCCAGCGAAGTTCTTCTGTCTCTAGAGAACATTCTGTGTAGGTTCTGTGCCAATTTCTGTCTCTCCTCGTTCTGTCTTCTTACATCTGTATTTATACCAGTTGATTCCAATCCTATCAATCTCTATTCCAAGGGTTAGGGCGTTTCTTATCTCCATTCCAGGGAGTAAAGATTATGTAGCTTAAGCATGATTGTTCGTAGTTAAAGTGATTAATTACCCACCTGGCACTAGTTGAGAGGTTTTATTCCCTCCCTAACTTCAGGGGAAAATCCCTACCTGGGGAAACAACCTTTCTCAGAGACCTTGGATAAAACACATAGTGCCTAGAAGGTGAGCAAACATATTAAGAACAGTATGCCATATATGCCAGGTCCCTTGAAACAGCAAGCATGGATCAGCTCCCGGCACTCTTCCCCTTACCCCCATCCTACCCTACCTTCCCTCTGAGATTTGACAGCCTGATCAATGCTTCTCTGTCTCTGCATTTGTTTTTGTTCATCAGTTTAATCAGAAAGGATATATGTACCCCTATGTTCATAGCAGCACAATTCACCATAGCTAAGATTTGGAAACAGCCTAAGTGCCCACCAGCAGATGAGTGGATTAAAAAACTGGTACATCTACACATTGGAATACTATGCTGTGGTAAAAAAGAAGGGATTCTTACCATTTGCAACAGCATGGATGGAACTGGAGAGCATTATACTAAGTGAAATAAGCCAGTCAGAGAAAGATAAATATCACAAGATCTCACTCATTTATGGAGTATAATGAACAACAGACCAGCGTATTTTTAATTGACCTTCACTTAATCAACATGATTAGCTTGACCGCCACCTCCCATTCTTTTTGTAAGACACATTGACTGATCCCCAAGACAATTGTCCTGGCTAAAGTGGGACATATGGACACCATATATATCCAGCTACTTACTCAACATTGCCACTTACAATAGCCAATAGCATGTCCCAAAACAAACTCCTGCCTATCAGACCTCCAGAAGAGGATCACACATATCCTGTAGATCCTGAACTTAGAGCTGAAAACAAACAATGCCTAGATGAGACTTGCTATTGTCAACTCTGTGTTCTAGGTGTGGAAAGAAGGGTAAGACACATAGTCAATCTCTGTGACAGATTACTAATTTATCACAACTGTTTCCTCTGCTTCCCTTACACAAGGCTAGATGACACTTCCTTAGCTTCCTTTAGGGATAGGAGTTGTCATATGACTGCGCTCTAGTCAAGGAAATGTAAGCAAAAATGATGTGCATCATATCCAGGGATAGTACAATTTCCTTGCAGGATCCACTCTTTTGTTGTCAGTAGGAAAGAAAGGACCAGTGCATTTAAGCAATGATGCATTTGAAAACTGGAAGGATCCTGGGTATCTGGATCACTCAGTGGAAGAATTCCCACCAAACACTTGCTTTGGGTTGATATTTAAATGAGAATTGAAATCTTATTGTGTTAAGATACTAAAATTTGGGGGTTATTGATTTTAGTAGCTGGCAGTTCCTTTACAAAGAAACTGAAGGACTTTGCAAATCTCCAGTTTGATTTACTCTTAGTGTCATATAAATATTGTTTTATCGAATTGAAATCAAAGAGTAAATTAAAATAATCTACACTTTGCATGAAAATCAGGGTGTTTTGTTTTTTTTCTTTCTAGACATTGCAAGAATATTTTGTTTTCCTAGGCATTTGCTCTTATTCTAAATAAAAATATAGTTTTGGACTTAATGGATTGTATGCCAGAAGAGACATGAGGATAAAGTATTATCTTCTGACCCTTCTTTTACTAAAGCCAAAATAAAGTTGCTGCTAAAGTATAGTTATTTAATTTTAAGAATTGCCTGAGAAGCAGTGATTCCTATAGATAATATTAGTTTATCGCCTTTGATAGTTATGGGGAAAATGGTTGCAAGACAGCAAGATCAATAACTTTACAGCAGTAATGTCCACCATGGATCAATTACTACAATCAACGCCACACGCAACCAAATTACATGATTCTTATCCCGTCTCTTCTTTTCTTTTATTACTCTTCACTATATGTAAAGAAAACCTTCCAAATTGTTTTATCTTGTTTAGTATTGACAGAATCAAGAAACCTCTTTTCACATCTAATCAAGAACAACAACATGGAAGTGTTTATTTGTTAAATGAATCTGATAACATAAACTCACAGAAATCTTCATTTCTACTGGGATGACATTAATGTATAATAAATATGTCTTTATTGGTTGACAGATTTCATCCCTGATTCAAGGACACCCATATGTAGTTTCCTTGGTAAGTAAGCAGGTAGAGTAAAATTACAAAGGCGCAATTTCCAATTGGGTGACATTTAACATATTCCAAAGAATAAGTATAGATTGGTGGGAGTTGGGAGATGGTTATAGTATGTGACACTCTTCCAACAATGTCATTTTTTTCACTTACTCTATTTGTAAAAAATAAATTTTTTGGAATTTTGAAAATATAATTACTGACCAAAACTTATTATATTTTTGGAAAAACAAAAAAAATAAAGAGAAAATGTCACTGCAATAATTCAATATAGTTGCCTTCCTTTTGAAACACAGCATTTATTTTTTAGTTATAAGCTACGTGTATTTAACAAACAGCATTGATGGTTTGCACATGGAATGTGGATATATAAATGTAGTGCAATTTTTATTTAAATTCAAACCTTAATTGTATTTATATGCCTTGTTTTAACCTTCAGAATAAATATGTTGAACTGAGCATGAACATGCTAATTATAATACTTATGGGAATTTTATCTAAATGTTATGAAATATTCTAAGAACACCATTATCAAGGATTTAAATATGTTGCAAATATACTTTTGAAAAATAGCACCCAAAAGAAGAGAGAGAAAATAAAAGGATCTCAGTGGTATAAGATGGATTTTGAAGGATGTTCACCAGTGGCGTCATTTTCTGTGGTTTTGCCCCAATACTGAACTAATCTGATAAAACCAGGATCCTGAATCATCCCTTCAACTGGCCATTGTGATTCACATAGTCAGGATGCTGTGTGCACACCAGTAAATGAGAAAAACCCATCATACATACAGGGTACAAGTGATAGCTCAGGATCTCCAACATTATCCGGTCTTTCAGTGGATATATCTTGTTCTTGGTCAATTTCTTCTCCTACCCTCTCTCTAACCCCATTCCCCAAGTGACTCTTTCAAAGAAATATAATCTTCCTCAAAACTAACCCAGATTCCACCTTCCCACTCTCAGCAGATGATTATGCCTTCTTCATTGAGAAAATTGGGGCAGCTCACTCAATTTCTTGACTCTTGCCTCTGTTCCCCTCATCACCTAGACCAGTGGTTGGCAAACTGCAGCTCGTGAGCCACATGCGGCTCTTTGGCCCCTTGAGTGTGGCTCTTCCACAAAATACCGACTTCTGCGCATGGGCCATGAAGTTTCAATTGCACTGTACATGCACGCCCACATGCGGTATTTTGTGGAAGAGCCACACTCAAGGGGCCAAAGAGCCGCATGTGGCTCGTGAGCCGCAGTTTGCTGACCACTGACTTAGACATTCAATACTATTATACCTCTGCCTTTCCTTTCCAATCTGAGAGAATGAAATGTTCTTCCTTCTGTAAACATTTTGACTCTTTATCTGAGCACCTGAATATTCTAGGACTTTTCTTCATCAATTACCTTTATATCCTCCAATTAGCTTTAACTTTTCTGCTAACCTTTTACCCAGCTTTTAGCTCATTTCTCTATCCTGGTGGAGGTGGGGAAAAAAGATTCACAAAATTCAATCCTTCCTTTGACTTTTCAGCTACTTTAATATCTTCTTACTTCTTTACTTAAACTAATTTTATACTAAACATATTCCATTTACCTCTCCAGATCCATTCCCCACCTTTTCCTACTCTGCTCTGTTCCCTGAGATACTGGCCTATATGTCTACATTAATGGGTTTATTTGCTGCCTTGCTTCCAGTTGGGTTAGGCCAGTGGGAAACACTAGAGGAGATAAGAAAGAAAGGAGAGAGGATGAGGGTCTTTATTATCTCAGCTCCTCTCTGTGGTGTCACCATGGGCTGCCTTAATTCACTGACTAAAGGCCATAGCTTGTGTCAGTCAGCCTTTTTGACACGGTTTCTTTCTCTATCTTTCTCCCTAGTCCCTCTTTTTTCCCCCTCTTTTTTCCTCTCCTTCTTATCATCCTCTATTTCCTTTTTCTTATCTGTTTAGGCCAATGGATCATAATGGTGTGCTGTAATTAGCCCATGGGTAGTGCTATCCCTTATCCAGAGAAACCACAGGGTTGCCCACACTTTATACATAAGCATTTTATTTAGCCTTCCTTTAATTATCCAATAAGAGTGCCATTTTTCTGCTGCTGGGTCCAAGTCTGATACAATTTTCTTGAAAGAACAGTTTATATAGACACTACTTGCACACTTCCTATTCAGTTATCAACCCGAACAACTTAGATTTTGTCCCACCATCCCTGTACAAAACAATTTTCTTTCTCTCTTGTCATTATTATTGATCTCTGTAGACAAATACAGTGGTTATTCTCCAGTCCATACTTTACTGGACATTTTTCTGCATTTTACACTGTTGCTCACTCTATTCTTCTAGTAGATATACTTCCTTAGCACCCATGATATCCACTATATTCTCCCTTTACATCTCATTCACAGGTTCTTCTTACTATTATCCATTCAAACACTGGTGCTCCCCATAGTTCAGTCTTTGGTCCAATACTCTTTTAACATCATATGCTTTTCCTAAGTGAAACATGATCTAAACCTAGCTATCCACATATTAGACACAACTATCTGTATATTTCAATGACAGTTAATATTAAAATCATTATCCTTATACCATGTGCTTATATTCATAATTGCTCCTACATCTATTTTCCTCTAGGATAATGGCTCCATTTATTCAATCAGAAGTCTGAGTCATCTTAGACTCCTCTCTCTTCTCCACTCCCCAGTCGTGATTCATTCAAATTATCATTCATACTTCCACCAGAGAGAAATTTCTTAAATGAAAATCTGACCACATCATTCCACAGCTGAAGACCCTTCAAAGGCTGTAATTTGAGTTTTTCAAGGCACACAGGTGCTTTCTTCCTGTCCTGACCATCACCTATATCCTCAGCAGGGGAACTATCATGTATTGTGCTTTGTGTGTTATTAATATCAAATTGCTTATAGTCTCTAGTCAAGTCATAATATTGTATGCCTCCATGACTTCTTAAATTTATTTGTTTTTCCCAAATACTGTTGACCATGTTGTTTGATTGTGCCCTTAGAGTTTTAGCCTAAACAGCGTTCTTTTCTGGGACACCCCTCCCCTTGCCCCTATTTACCCCACCCCCTTCTTCATCTACTGGCATTATACCTTCTGCACTGTCTTTCTGCTTATAAGTATCCACACTTGGGCTCCTAGAACACTTCAAAATCTCTTGGAGAATTTCAGGTAGTATATTAAAATGATCTGTTAGCATCTCTCCCTCTTACTAAACTCAGAAGTTCTCTAAGGCAGGAAGCATGACTTGGTCATCTTTTAACAACTGTAGAGCACAGTGATCTAAATTAAGACAAATATTTATCATCAATTTTCATACTTGAAAGGCAGTATTAATAATAAGCATCTTGTTACAACTTAACCTCAGTGTCATTACTTAGAAAAAACATTTTGAATATACATGAAAAAATTAGTATTTTGATATATTATAGGACAGTTTTCCAACCAGAACTGATGTATTACATGCAGCAGCCATATACCAGAGTAAGGTCCTACATTCACTTGAAATCAAGAAAAGTGCAGACAAGTCCTGAGGGGAAGACCAGGCTTGTTTTATATCTTCAGACTGAGGAAGATATCATGTCAACAGGTTTACAGCGGTAATCCAATCCTATACCTGAGACCCCATTAGATGTCCTTTAGGAAATGAAGTTTAATGATGTTCAGTTTGAAAAGTGGGAGAAGGATTTTCTGGCACAAGAACTTGTAGGATCCAAAGCAAGGATTGATATGATCAAATCAATGTTGGTGACATAAAGAGCTCACAAGTATGCTGGAGTTGTAGAAAGTGACTTGGGTGGGGCTCAGGAGTGAAAGCGACCCTGGCTACAGGGCAGAGCAGGTGGTAGAGTACATTGAGGCAAGACTAGTGAGGAGGAGCATGAGTTCCCTAGAGATGCTTGGAACTAAAGAGAGGGATTTGATGCCTGAGGTGCCTCAATTTCACTGATACCATTTTCCTAATGCATCACCTAAGGAAATATGGACTTGTTATCCTTCACACTAGTAACTGTGACTACTGTGACCATCTGATCATAATAACAATTTTAATAACAGAGATAATTATAACTGCTAATTAGTACTTATATTAGTCACTATACTATACTATATTTCTCCAAGTAGTCAGTAATATTGTTGCCTAGTATTTCTAACTGATACCACTCTGGTTTAAGCAACTGTTCGGGGTTGAATTGTGTCCTTCTAAAAAGATATGTTGAAGTCCTAACTCCTAATACCTCAAAATGTGACTTCATTTAGAAGTATTTACAGAAGTATTTACAAAAGTATTTGACTTCATGTTAAAATGAAGTCATTAGGGTAGACCCTAATCCAATATGACTGGTGTCTTCATTAAAAAAGAGAAATTTAGGCAAAGACAGACATGCACAGTGGGATAATGTGAATAGTCACAGGGAGAAGATGGCTGTCACTGAAGTGATACACCTATAAATCAATGAATGCCAAAGATTGCAAGCAAACAACAGAAGCTGGAAGAAGCCAGAAAGGATTCTTCCCTAGAACTATCTGAGGCCATATGACCCTGCTGGCACCCTGATTTCAGATACTGGGCCTCCAGATCTGTGAGGTAGTCAATTTCTATTATAAGCCACCCAGGTTTTGGTGCTTTAAGACAGCCCTAGAAAACTAATGCAACCACCAATGCTTGGGATGTAGTAATAGCCTCCTCACTGATCTCTTATTCTGTATTTCTATATCTTACCCCCAACCCCATAACCTATTCTCAATATATAAGATGGAAGCAAGAGTGAAACTTTTAAAATGAGCTTCATGCCCTACTACTTTCCTATTCAAGACTCTCCAATGGCTTCCTATCTTATTCAGAGTAGAAACCAAAGTCCTTAAAGTGGACTCTACGATTCTACTTCTTTATTCTTATCTCCCACTATTCTCTCCTTTGCTCACCACAGTCTAGTCTCAGTGGTATCCTCTCTGTCCCTCAAACGCATTAAGAAAAATTCCTGTTTCAGGGCCTTTGCACTTGCTGTTTCCTCTACTTACACGTCCTCTGGACACCTCTAAGCCTTACTCTTTCATCTTTTTTAGGTCTTTTTCAAGCATCACTTTTTTGACGAGGCTTAAATTATCCTACATATAATTGCAACCATCTACAAGTGCTCCAATCCCTTTCCTTGCTTCCTCTTCCTCCACAATGGTCATCACCTTATTTATCTGTTGGCTTCCCAACATTAATTTCAACAAAGATTTGATGTTTGCTTTGTTCGCTGATATACACTGAGTGCCTAGAACATACAGTATCTGGCACATGAAAAATGCATGAGGTGGATCCGTTGAGTGCATAAGTAGATTATCTCTAGTATTTAAAGGTAGCACAAAGTAGAATGAACATTGGCTGCCATTGACGTCAGAATGCCTGGGTTCTATATCCCACTGAATCACTCACCAGCCTGGGGTCTATTTACCCATCTATTGCCGGGAGCCAGTCCATCCTTGCTGTTTCAAGGGACCTGGCATATATGGCATACTGTTCTTAATATGTTTGCTCACCTTCTTGGCACTACGTGCTTTAACCAAGGTCTCTGAGAAAGGTTGTTTCCCCAGGTAGGGATTTTCCCCTGAAGTTAGGGAGGGAATAAAACCTCTTAACCAAGTGCCAGGCGGGTAATTAATCACTTTAACTATGAACAATCATGCTTAAGCTACATAATCTTTACTCCCTGGAATGGAGATAAGAAATGCCCTAACCTTTGGAATAGAGATTGATAGGATTGGAATCAACTGGTATAAATACAGATGTAACAACACAGAACTTAGAAGACAGAACCAAGACACACAGAACTTAGAAGACAGAACCAAGAAGACAGAACCTACACAGAACCTAGAGACAGAAGAACTTCGCTGGAGAGAACATGGCAAAAGATCCTGGACAGAAACTGGCAACAGAACCTAGAGACAGAACCTA
Organism: Myotis nattereri; assembly: GCF_964212035.1. Lineage (NCBI taxonomy): Eukaryota > Metazoa > Chordata > Mammalia > Chiroptera > Vespertilionidae > Myotis > Myotis nattereri. The sequence continues at coordinate 32,764,420 of NC_138075.1, read as the reverse complement.
GCGAGAGAACATGGCAAAAGATCCTGTACTGAACCTGACTACAGAAATTGGCAAGAGAACCTGACTAGAACCTGGTGACTGAACCTGGCTGGAGAACCTGGAGAACCTGGCTGGAGAACCTAGCAAGAGACCATGGACACAGAACCTGGCTGGAGATCCTAAACAGAACTTCGCTGGAGATCCAGACCAGAACTTGGCTGGAGATCCTGGCTAGGCTGCTGATCAACTGAACGCTGTCTCCGTGTCATTCCTTCTTTGCTGACTCCGTCCACACCTTTGGGGACCCCTGGACCCGTTGGGTTGGACCCCAGCAATCTATGAAAATGAAGGCAATGAAATCCACTCCATCTCCTTCACAGTGCTGTTCTAAGAATCAACTTGGATGCTGCATGTAAAAGTACCTCTATAATCTGTACAGTACTGTATAAATATGAACTGTTATTAAAATGATCTATTTATTTTTATAGAATGAAAGTGGTCCTGTATGTTAAGAGGTAAGTAATAAAAGATGACATTCTTAATTGTTATGATGTCAGGTTTCCTGGAAATAGGTTCTCAAAAAGAGACAGTAAAAGGAGCCCCTGTTGAGCACCACTGAAATCATTTTTAACAGTGGGAGCTGTGAAACGAGATGTGCATTATTAACAGCTATTACTTGCCAAGATTTACTGAACACACTTGCAGATATAAAAATACTTAAGAATGCAGGACAGTTAAGCTTTCTTGGTGCCACAGAGAGCTCATTATGACTGAATGAGACTCGGCACTATAGTCAGAAAGTGCATCATTCATAAAAAAAAGGAAAGAGAAAATATTTTTAAAATACAGCAGGTCCTCAAATAGCGTTGGTTCACTCAACATCAATTCATTAGAATGTTGATCAGAAGCCATAGGAACTTAACTCTGTTTACATCAATTAAACAATGGTAAAATTGGTTTCTTTGTGTGTCGTTCTGCTTAAAGTCACAGAACCTATTGACAACGTTAAGTGGGGACTTATTACATCATACTGTGGTTTCTTTAATTTACCTTGTGCACTATGATTTACTCCTGCCGAATAAGTATTTCATGGACAATGTATACTTTGTATTCCACTCCCTTAAGAGATCTGGTATCAGGTTCATATTCACCCAACAGTTAAACAGGAAGCATTTCTTTAATATCTACTGAGGGTGAAGCACTGTGCCTGATGGAGGGAGCAGCGATGAATAAAACGTGATCTCTCTTTTAGTAGTTTACAAGGCATATAGGACTTCCATACAAATCAAACTATAAGGGCTCTCTAATAAAAGGAATTCTCAAAGCGCATTGTCAAAGAGGGAAACTGGCTGAGGGGCTCCGGAAGAGGTGTAAGAGATGGTGCTATTTTAGTTGGGTCACAAAGGACTTCAACAGGAAGAGACGTAGGGAGGGTGTAAGGGCATGCCAGGCAGAAGGAGCAACTTGACAGGAGCAATAAAAAGGTCCAAGAAGAATTTACATAGATGTGTGGTAACTCTATCTGTAAGCAGGTTTAAAGGGGCAATGTAGCTATTAAGGGGTCATCCTTAATCTGTTGGAATTAATAATGTCAATAGTAAACATTCCCTTCAATACAAATTATACTATGGCAACACAGTCCAAGACAGTGGTGTATCGAAAGAAGTCTTTAAACTCTTGCGGGGAGGGGAGTCATACACTTATTTTTGGATAAAACTTATAAAACCTGTCTCAAGAATATACATTATCCAGGACATGGAAAATGTTAGTCTTATTTCATTGAAATTTTATTGCATTTGAACCTCAGGCTTAGATCCTCTAGTCAAAATGACAAAACTATTTGTTTGAAGGGTTTTGTTTTGTTTTGGCCAAGGCATACAGGAGTTCTTAGAAGCAAAGTTTTGAAGTCAGTACTAAAGTAACACTTAAATTACTTGAAAAAAAAACAAAAAACAAAAAAACCCAAGAAATTATTTGTCAATGTGTTACAGAATATCTAAATTATTGTCTACTGAACGTCATTATTTGCTCTCCTAATGGAAATCTGACAGGGAGTTCTGTGACCCATTGAAACTATAAGTCCCAAAGGCTTGCTGTCTTCAATCACACACTATTGTGCAGATTGAAATAATTCTGTGAGAAAGTTCTGTGCAAACAGTACAAGTGGAAAAAGACCAGAGCATGGGATTTGAGAGTTTGCGCTTTGTCATATAAACCTGCAGAGACCTTATTGAATGAAAAGTTTGCTGCTTAGTTCAAAGATTGCCAATAGAACATTACCTTTGATTTACAACAGCAATTTAATGGTAATTTGTAGGTAGGCCATAAACATAAAACATAATCAAATGTAAACCTTTTAGCAAAGAAAGATGGTGGTTTGGAAGGGTGGGGTGGTAATGTTTTAACATGTGAATCAGCAAGAATTCTTTCTCTTGACAAACAGACCATATAAATAATTAAGCTATTTCCCATTCCTACAGATCACACATTTAAACAAGGGAAACAAGTATGAGGTCTGGTTAAACCAAAGAAGAAAGATCAAGTAGGAGTCAGTCTGTGATAGAATCATTACATGGACCAAGGTATCAATGTATTGTTTTAATAACCACTGGCCACAATATACAGGAGGTGTGTATACGGGCATTTTTAAGGATGTGTTTGACTGCAAAAGGACTCATTCTTGTTATGCTCCATCTGTCCATTGTCCACCCTTGGTGTGTGTGTGTGTGTATGTGTGTGTGTGTGTGTGTAATATATCTTGCCTAGCTGCTCAATCTACATGTTCTAGTTACTATTTAATCTATTGTTCTCCTCTTGTTCACCATTTCCTTATTTTGTTCCCCCACTGTTTCCTTTGCTTCTACCTCATCCTGAAAATGCCTTCCTGGGCTGCAAATATAATTTAGAGAAGAACATGATATTCAAGAGATGTAACCCCAAAAGGACAATGTCCCCATTTTTCAGCCTCATTCTGATTTCCTTCCTTGTTTATTTTTATTAAGCTTATCTGTCATTCATATATTTTGACAAGCAATGCATAAAATAAAAGATATACAATATGGAGGTAGAAGTGAAGTGTGGCTAATTCTACATTACACAGCTGATTGTTTAGTGTCAAGGAATCTCTTCTGGATAATAGTAAGAATGAAATTAATATCCATTAACAGGTGAAGCCTTCCCCTTGTCTCTTTAGAGCAATACAGACTAATGAGCTTGGTTTAGCAATTTAAAACAAAGAACTCACGGGAAGCTTTTAATAGTCTCATTTCTGGCTTCCATTACTTACTTATCTAAACGTAATCTGCTAATTTCCAGACATTTTATTTTTCAGTAGAAGTCACTTCAACATATGCTTTTATTTCTTTGAGTATGAAAAACCGGAAAATACATATAAATCTAAACAACATCCCTCTCACATTTTTAGGGCAAACATTATAATCCTAAACTGGTTTGATTGCTACGTGAAGAAGACTTATAATGGAATTTTCTTAGCAAAACAGGTGTAGTGATAGATGAAGTGGTTTGCACTATTCCTTAAGAACTTTTCTAAGGAACTTCATGCTTCAGATGTAGGAGAAAAAAGGACTGTTTGTGTTTTCAGAGGGGAGGGTGATTGTCAATACAAGAACCTGCTCTATCCACAGGCTAGATTACAAAGCAGGTAAAGCTATCACGGACAGCTCTTAACAGGGCAGATGGAGTGCCCTTCTAACTTTGTAATACAGGCTGTAGATAGTGACCTAATATGCCATGGCTCATTCTTTTAAGGAATGGAAGCCAATTTTCAGTTGAAGTTAAGACGGAGTTTCCCAGATTTTAGTTTGTAAAAGCTTTTGTATCTCTTCTGGCATCTTATAGGACCTGACCTTTAGTCCCCTCCCACCACCCAATGACAATGGAAGGCATGGAGAGGAGTATTAACCCACAGAGTGAAGGTTGCAGGTTACTTAAACTTTGAAAAATTTATCCACAGAGAGAGAAAGAGAAATAGAGAGAAAAAAAGAAACTTTCAACTAATAAAATTTGATATTATATATATATATATATATATATATATATATATATATATAACCCTAATATGCAAATAAACCGAACGGCGGAACAATCAAACAACCAAACAACCGAACAACTGGTCACTATGACGTGTGCTGACAACAAGGGGGTGCACGTCGAACATGGTGGCCTTGGCAGCAGGTGGCAGAGCATGGAATATGGCAGGCGTCGGCCACGGTGGGAAGGTAGAGCAGGTGAGCTTCTCATGGTTACTAAAAATTCTTTGCTCCCGCACACCATGGTCCTGCCCAGCATTCACACCTGCTGCCAGGACTGGCCCCGCTCCCTGCTCGAACCCACTGCTGGCACCAGAGCCGCCTCTCATACCCGCTGCTGGTGCCCTGCGCCAGTCTCAATTGCTTGCTGCCATCAGCGTGTGCAAAAGGCAGCTGCTGGCCCTGATCGCCCCTAAGGGCTTCTCCACCTCCCCTTGCTCCTGAGGGGTTGTCAGAGCAGCAGTCACCACTCACACCTACTGATGGCGCCTGCCCCACTCACACCCACTGCTGGCACTGGTGCCAATCACTGCACGGGTGCGAGCGGGGCTGGCACTGTCAGTGCATGGGAGCCACGGTTATGGGAGCGGGCCTGCGGGCAGACAGGGGACCAGAGCCATGGCAGGAGGGGCCTAGCAGGAGCATGGAGGATTGGCCGAGACCCGCCCCTGTGCCCACCACAGCCTCACTGCCCACAGTTCCTTTCAAGGTGCACGAATTTGTGCACTGGGCCCCTAGTTTTCTATGAATGTCTTTATTCATCTAATCCTTCTTTCCCACAATATGCAGTAATACAGTTTTGTTTTCTGCTTTTATTTTACAATAGCCTCTATATTTGTGTTTTAAGACATATCTGTGCAAAGAAAAAATGCAGCATTTTTTAAAATTAAAAGCTTTAAATGCACTGTAAATTGTTCTGCCAAAATCATCTATGACTTTTCTGTAGCTAAAGAGAGTTTAGAAGAAGAAAAAACCCCAAAGTACGACCATGGGATTTAAATGCTATCTTTTCTGCTTATTATGGTTACAACCTTTGGGATGCACTTAGTCTTAGCCCCTGTGGATCCCAGTGTTCAGGATAACAAACTGGAACAGTAATATCTTCCTCAAGGGCCTGTTAGAATTAAACAAAATAACACTGAGAAACTGGTGGCAGAAAAAGCATACAGCTTATTCTAGAAGTTTTAGGATAGCTAATGCCATAAGTACCAAAAGAGTACAAGGTTCCCTAGAGTACGTGATTCAACTCACTTTAGATTTTTGAAACATCTCTATGTCTTATAGGTTTTATTATCAGACTTCAATCTAAATAAGTTGTCATGATTCTATTTAATAAGTAAAATCCTAAATAAAGTGAATAAAAATAGTTCAGTTAAATTTTCACAAAACCAAAAGCAGAAACTCTTAAAGATTACACAGACTGAGTCTCTGTCCAAAAGGTGACAAGCTCTTGCACAGCAAATATAATGTCATAGATGAGGGAGGAGGGCAAGATATTTTTAAAAATAAGAAGGGAGAAACTGCTACGTTCTTTTCCATCCGCTATCTGGGTATGTTGAGTTAGACACTCATTGTTAGTGAACTAAAATCTCTAGTCTGGTTCCCACAGACAGCCAATCAGCTTACAAGCACTTGAAGCTCACAAGTGGTGTTTCTCAGTGTTTTCTAAGAAGCACACAAATTATAATCATTTAGGGTAGATTCCTGGGTCCCACTTCAGAACAATCAAAGCTGAATCTTTGAAGGCAGAGACCCACAGAATTGAATCTTAACCCATACCTCCCAGGTGACCCTTGTGCACAGTTTTAAAATTGCTGACCTAACACACTGGTTTTCAACTCTGGCTGCACATTATAATCACTTGGGGAACATATTCAACGGGAGGATTGGGGCGAGGGGGGCGGAGGGTGGAAAGGTATCTACCTTTGTCCCAAACCAATTTAAATGAGAATCTCTAGGGGTGTGGCCCAGCATCATACTTTTGTCCAAAGTTCTCAGAGTGATTCAAAAGTTCAGCCTGGGTGAAAATCACTGCTCTAGGACGCCCTGCTTCAGCTGTATCCAAACACAAGCCCGCCTTTCTGTGCACACTGGCCGCAGGGCCTCACTGCTGGGCGGGAATGGTCCTTCTGCACCGTGTTCATAATGTTCCCATATCCATGCAGAAACAGATCTTTGGATGTGTTCCCACTCAACTCCACTCCCAATCTGAGCAAATTAATCTTGAGAATAAAACTGATGCTCAGAAGAAGGTTTTCCACTTCATTATTTTTTTATTCTGTTGCAACTTTTGGTCACATCGTAGCCACTCAATAATATCTGTTGTTTGGATACGGATCTCTGTCTTAGTCTGTCCGTGATGTTATAACACACACACACATACACACACACATACACACACACAAAGAAATAAGAAAATGGCAGTGTTATACACAAGAGAAATTTATTTCTTACAGTTCTGGAAGCTGAGGAGTCTAAGATCAAGGTATCCGTAGATTCCGTGGTGGGTAAGAACACATTTTCTGTCCTTACCTACCACCTTCTCTCTCTGGCCTCACATGGTGGAATGATGTGAGGGATCTCTCTGGGCCTCTCTGATAAGGGCACTAACCATATTCATGAAGGCTCTGCTCTTATAACTGAATTACTTTCCAAAGGCCCCACCTCCTAATATCATCACCTTGGGGGCTTCAATTTCAAAATATGAATTATGGGGGGGGGACACAAACTTTCCATCTATAGCAGTCTCCTTATTTTTAAAAGACTAAAGGTGGTCTCAGAGTGAAAGCAGAGATAGGTGGGTGGGTGGGTAGAGATCAACCAAAGAACGTGTATTCATTTATGCATAACCCTTAGACTCGGACAATAGGGTAGTGAAGGCTTGGGGTGCGGGCTGGGGAGGGGTAGAAGAGGTCAATGGGGGGAAAAGAAGAACATAAGTAATACTTTCAACAATAAATATTTAATTTAAAAAAATAAAAAAAGGATTAAAGGTAGAAAGTTCAATATTCCAACATAAAGCCACAATGGTAGCCGTAGCATTGCACAACCTAAGGTGAACTTACAACTTCCAAACGTGTAGACAGGTTTCTTTTTAAAATTTACATAAATAAAATTAAGGTATCTGTCTACCATCACATCATGAAAAATAGTTAGACTGATTTCACTAAATTGGGAGGGCACATTTGAGACTTAAGACGTATTGTCGCTATATGGTACACATGAAATTCACATATTGGGGAGCACAATGGAAAGCTAAGCAGTCACTCTCCAGAGTAGCTAAGATGCAATAAAAGCCCCTGTGATTGCTACAGAGGAGGAACAGGCTATATGTATTAAAACACTGAAGTCAGAGAAAACAGAGAACTCCAAACATTAGGCCAAAATCAAAACCCACAAGGGCAGACGCTTTGAATGGCAGGGCTCAATCTGCAAAGAACCTGTCTCCTCACATGGACAATTCTAAGTGGCTTCGGCGAGAGCAATAACAGGCATTTATTAATTTGAACAATGGCTAATGTTCCACCTAAGCGTGGCCTTGGAAGTCACTAGAAATTTGTCAAAATGACATAGGTTCTGAAAAAAAAGCTCTTTTAGCAAAGAAGAGAAAGCTGGTTGCAGAGTTCCCACATGCAGTTAGGAGCTGACAGGGCAGTCTTTACCCAATACAAAAGCCGAGAAACAGCCTCAGCGTGGTTGGATGGCTGGTGAGCACAAGAAATAAAGAATCTAGTTGAGTTTTTCAACTGCCATCCAAAGGTCAGCCTCTATATTTATTTATTTTTCCAATATCAGCTTTGAAGTTTTCTAACTCAGGAAACTAAAGAGAAAAATAAGAACACTGAAGGGTTTCATTAATAAAAAATAGTCCTGCTCTAACCGGTTTGGCTCAGTGGATAGAGTGTCGGCCTGCGGACTGAAGGGTTCCAGGTTCGATTCTGGTCAAGGGCATGTACCTTAGTTGCGGGCACATCCCCAGTAGGGGCTGTGCAGGAGGCAGCTGATCAATGTTTCTAACTCTCTATCCCTCTCCTTTCCTCTCTGTAAAAAATCAATAAAAATATATTTAAAAAAATAGTCCTGCTTTATTAAATATTAACTTACATTTATATAACTATTGATTGCTTAAAAATCCTCCTGCTACTACCTCACTTATTCCTTCCAATAATTCCTTAAGCTCTGGAGGATATATTTATAGAAGGAAAAATTAAGTAAACTTTCTGAAGACCTGTTTTATTTCCAGAAGTGTTATTTTGCCATTTAATACTGAGGGATCTTGGCAGGTTACTTTGCTTACATAGGACTTGGTTTTCTCAATTATAAAATGAAGACAATTATATGTTCCCTGAAGAACACATAAGATGCTGCATTTTAAATAGATTTCTAAACTGTAAGAGCTATGGAAAGATCAGATGGTATAAGTATTCCAATTTTAAAGATGATCAAAATGAGGCACAAGAGGTTAAGGTGGTCACCCAAGACGAGTTAGACATGTTACTGTGGTTAAAATTCAGACATTTAAATTCCTTGTCGGTAAGTTTTATCCATATTATCACAAATAACCCAGATACTGGCAAATGCACCTTCCAACATTAAATCGAGAGAGAGAGAGAGAGAGAGAGAGAGAGAGAGAGAGAGGGAACGAGAACTTATTATGGTCTGGGATATTAAACACTGACAAAAAGAGTTTTTCATATCTTGACCATATCTTCAGGAAAGGAAGTTATAACCACATGAGCTTATATATTCTGGAATAACAAGCAGAAAAACTAAATGAAAACAGAGTCCCTTAGCAACTGGAATCAAACTTCACACTATGGTCAGAAACCATGATGGATCACCTATCAAACTCATCATTCAAAGCCTCTGAGAAAACCTCCTCTGATTAGAAATGGCTAACAGTAGGGACTTTCTTTCCACACCATAGGCTTAAGAAATCAGACTTCTTGAAAAGATTTTAAATAAATCATCATAGCTTTCAGAACACCTTCTAATCCAAAAGACTGTTGGGCAGAAGGTGTAATGAAGGGAAAAGGGAGGAAATTGGGTAAATAGCTGGGGAGAATGTAAACGGTACGTCCTTCCAAGGAAATATCAGCAGGTTTATGCAATGTAGCTTTTGTTCTGACCTGGCGTTTAGCAGAGGAAGTTCTTTACCACTTGCTTCCCTGTAGGACACACATTACGGAAGTTTTCAATAAGGGTAAGGTCAAATCTCCAGGCTTTTGATATACAATAGTTACCTACTGTGGCAAATCAATTTAGTGACTGGTTACTCGGTTTTTCTATGTGGATCACAAGTCCATGAGGTGGAAAGTCGCAACAAGTCATTAGTTCCCCCATCTTCAAGCCTGTGTTAGCCCAAGCAGGGCAGCAGCAATGTTCCTTCTCAAGAGTAACCAACTGTCCTCATACTTTAAGAGGTTACTGTGTAGAAAAGACAACTTTAGGATCAATGTTGAGTTTGACTCTCCATCAAAAGCAGTATTTTATCAGAATATCTAACATTGTATGGAATGTTCAAAAGCCAAGTTCATCTACTCTCTAAACAAGTATAAATTTAATACCAGTATGACACATGATTTAAAACCTTCAGAGAACTAATCACGTATTTTATTCACTTTTACTTAAACTCTTGGAAAAGGGGCTTTGGTTATAGGCAAGGGGCCAGCGAGATTCAAAGGATAAAGGCTGAATGGGGGTTGAGAGTGGGTGACGTGCTAGGCAGTGGTGGGCAAACTGCGGCTCGCGAGCCACATGTGGCTCTTTGGCCCTTTGAGTGTGGCTCTTTCACAAAATACCTACTTCTGTGCATGGACCACGAAGTTTCAATTGCACTGTACGTGCGCGCCCACAAGTGGTATTTTGTGGAAGAGCCACACTCAAGGGGCCAAAGAGCCACATGTGGCTCCAGAGCCGCAGTTTGCCAACTGCTGGGCTAGGGTATTCATCATGGAAGCCCACAAGAAGACTGACTAGGTAATAGTAGGTGCCTGTCTCCCACATAGACCAAATGTCCTCATATGGGTTAAGTTCCAGAAACTTCTGGGTAAGACATACTGCACACTTAGAATTATGCACAATCCTAATCAGAGCAGCTATTTCCCTGGTCACCCTTAGGATCAGAAGGATCTTAATTCATAATCTAAATAACTCGCCTTGTAGCTTAGCCATTTTCTGTCTCCTTTCAGTGGGAAATAGGGGATTACAAAAGCTGGTCTTAATCCTCTGCACTACCTTAAGGTCAGGCAGTTGCTTCTCTGCCAATGGCTTTCCAACCATGGTCTGTATGTGAATCACCTGGAGTGAGCCCTTACCCCTTTATACCTGATAACTATCGTTCAATATCTGAAGTGGGGCCCAGGAATCTGTAACTTGAAAAAGCACCCAAGTGGTTCTGATGTACTTAGTCCATAATCCTCACTCTTCCCTGTGGTGTGATCCAAGCCATACTCCGAAATGTTCATGGCCCCATGGCATCTCCGTGAGGTTACCTGCAATTCTTCAGGTCATTTTGCCTGGAATTCCACTGGTGGATATTGGGCAATTTCTTAAAGTATAAATACATGTGTGTGGTCTTCACATGTGTGTATGTGTGTTCTATTTCTATCTATAAAAGTATTTTATAAGTGTTATACATGTTATAAATGTATATAATGTTATATGCCTTATAAATTTTATATAGAGACTATCCCCAAAATGTATACACACACTTTGAATAATTATAAAGGCAGTGTCTATTGAAATTCATTTCATTTTCAAAATTGAGCTATCAGCTGTTCAAGTGTGTAAACATTTTTGGGGATACCCTGTATTTTATGCATATGATGTAATACCTATATGTTATAAATCGTAAGTACTGTGATTCCATTTAGGGAGATACTTACTCTCCCCTCATTATGTATGCAAATGGAGAGACTTCTATAAGACTAATTAATATTCCTAACATCTTCCTCCACCTTTTATTCACTTTCTTTTCCCCAGAAAAGGAGTGTCCCCTCTGGTTGGAGGTTGGAAGAAGCAGAGCTTAGCCACTTTCTCTCCCCTTTGGAAGCCATCCTTCCTGCAGAGACGAAGCATTTGGGCCTATCTACTATGGAGTGAGCTATCTGAGCAGGCTCTGCCCTTGTGGGGGAGAGCTGCTGTTACCCAGCCAGACCAGTGCCCGAGAGGTAAAACTGCCTGACTCAGAGTTAAGTACTAGAAAATTCACTTGGTAAAGCCCTATGGCCATTATCTCCAATCATCTTTACCAGTTATGATAGTCATATTTTGATTTCTCCATTGGTTCCAAATATGGGATAGACATAGGGGCTATATATCTTGGATCCCTCAAACCTCTACCATGCTCCAAAAGATAGATGTCCAGGGCAACAGAAGAGTGGATACCAAAAAGCTTAGTGGAAAATAAAGTATAGAGAGGAGGGATTGAGGCAAGACTAGAAGATCTAGGAGGTGGCACGAAAGTATGAAACCATCAAAGGGGAATTTTACATTACCATTTTCTTATGACCTGGCTCCAAGTTAAATAATTTAGCTACTTTAATCTTTTCTGAGAGATATTATTTATGTTAGGGAGATATAAATCCATGTAATAATGACTACATTCAGTCTTCTTCCAAACAGGAGACACTAAAATATTGATTCACTCACTTGCCGGCTTTTTTAAAACATTACAGTACAAGGTACTACGCTAGGTGCTATGATTACATTATTCACAATCTTTGACACTCAAGTAGTTTACATTTTGTGAGAACTATGAACCCAAAATAAGAAGTATAATAAATGATTTAAGCAATAAACTCAAGGAGCTATTTCTCTATGTTTACTAAAGCTTTTTAAAAATATATTTTTATTGATTTTAGGGAGAGGGGGAGGGAGAGAGAGAGAGAGAGAGAGAGAGAGAGAGAGAGAGAGAGAGAGAGATATCATTGTAAGAGAGAAACATCGATCAACTGCCTCCTGTACACACATGATGAGGGATCGAACTTGAAACCTGGATATGTGCCCTCACCAGAAATCAAACTTGCCACGAGGGATGATGCTCAAGCAACTGAGCCACACTTGCCAGGGCAATTTATCAAAACTTTGATGCAAAAGCATCTCAGACCCAGATGACACAGGTCCTCTGCATCCAGGATACAGGATGCAAGGAGCAAGTCATTCCCACACCCAGCCAACCCCCAATCCTGAGAGAACTTTACTGAGCTGTATTTTGAACTAGAGATGTTCTCTAATTCATGAGTTGCTCTTTTTAAATGACAGTTCTCTCTTTTTGCATTTCTCTTAATTAATAACCCTGTGGAATATTTTTCATTAAAAATGAATTTTACCTTTACTACAAAATGTCAAACATCAATAAAATGAGTGACTTTTTCTTACAGGGAATATTATAAAAAGGAAAGATATTAGTGCACATTTTCTTTGACAAATTTGACTAGTGGAATGAGCTTGTCCAAGCAATATTTCTTTCTTCCCTTACTAGTGGCCTGTCTTTATTATGTTCTTTCAAAAGTAAATGAATAGATGCAAATAGCATTTAAAAAAATTAAGTCCTTCAAAAACGCCATACTGTTGAGGGCATGTGAAATTAAATTTTTATGAAAACAAAATGCAGCTGCCTTTTAATTTTAAAAGTGCAATTTAAATTTAGCTTGAGGTTCTAAATAAAAGAGCAAACTTAGCTCTTGTTTTATAAAACTACTGGGTTAATACTGAACACAGATTGGAAAAGCTCTCTTCCATTTTTCCCAATGCTTCCCCTGAGTGTCTCCCATTAAGAGGAACACATTTACATAATAACTCTGCTTTAATAGCCACGGGGCATGGTTAAGAGGACAGTACTCAAATAGATAGTAGAGTGTTCAGATAGCCAATCTTGATAGATATAATGTAGGATGAGTTTAGAACCTATAGCTAAAATGCAAGGTTTAGATTAAGTTAAATTGGCTAACTGCTAATCTTACACACACAGCAAAACAGAACATGGAAGTTTGCTCATTAACCTAGATTAAGAGACATGCAATCCATGCATTAAAAGTGCTAAGAACTGGATTTGATATCACGACCCCTGCCTGTTCTCTTAATGTGTATCATTAGCCAAATCATTCTATCAAATGTTAGGGACCACACTTGAGCTTTTACTACAATAGAGGTTATGCTGAATGTGCGGAGTTTAGAAAGCGGTGGAGGTATATATTGCTTTGTGTGAACAGAAGTAGCCATTTCCTTGGAAAAACTCAACATTATTCTGGCAAGCGTAGAAGTGTTCATTTTCACAATTCTCTGCACATTCCATGACTGATATAGAACTCTTTTTTTTTGTTTGTTTATTTTTTTTAATTTATTGCTTAAAGTATTACAAAGGGTATTACATATGTGTCCATTTTATCCCCCCGCCCTAGACAGTCCCCTAGCCTCCCCTATCCCCCAATGTCTTATGTCCACTGGTTTGCATATAGAACTCTTGCCTCTACATTTTGCCTTTGTCTTATAAGAGGGGGATTCTAGCTTCAAGAGAGACCAGACTTGTGTGCCTCATTAACATTTCCCTTACTTTATGATCACCAGTGAATGACAGATTCCAGCCTAACCTCTTTCTGCTAGAATTTTGGGAGAGACTCTTGAGCACCAGTCTTGCACGAATATCTGTCACCATTTCCATCACCATCATTATCATCACTGCTAACCTTTACTAAGACCTCACATGGAGTAGTTTCTATGCACTTAATACTCACAACATATCTATGAGATAGGTACTAGACCCTAAGCCCCATGATGACAGGGGCACATCCATTTTACTCACTTATAGGCATTCTGTATTTAGAAAAGCGCTTGGCATTGAGAGGCACTCCCATATAGATTTATTGACTATTATCATCTCATTTTACAAGTGTATGAACTAAGGCATAGTGAGTAAATTCATGTGCCCAAGATCATACACTTGAACCCAGACTGGAATTCTATTCCTTATGAAGTGAGATCTTGGAACATTCCCTAGGAAAGAGTACAGATGCTTCTTGACCATGGGTGTAAACAGGACTGCTCTATATTTCTGAATTGGGTGGAAGCAATGGTCCACTTCTCCTGCCTACAGTTGTTTAAGAGAGAAAGAGCTATGTGTTTGGGAGAAGTTTCCTCTTTTTCCCTTCACCAAAACAACAATTAGACATTCATCTAAATTGAATACCTAATGCTGCTTGAAAATAAATAATTCAGGTGTCTTCTGCAGAATCTCAATATTACAATTTCTCATTACTTTGGAGCAAGTTTTAAACTATTAAAATGTTATTTGGTCATAATAATCCAATGCAAGTCTAATTTTTTTTTTAATTTCCCAAAGAATTCTCTAATTCCTCAAAAATGTAACCTTTGTAAAGTTTTATTAGAAATAATTCTTGTGCTTGGGGGATGGGGTGGTGGTGGAGAGGTCAATGGAAGAAAAAAGGAGACTCGTGTAATACTTTAAACAATAAATAATTTTAAAAAGTAATAATAATTCTAAAATTAGCCCAGTGGTTTTCAGAATTAAAAAAGTGAATATATCAGAAATCTATTTTTTTGTTATTTCCTGCTTCTTTCCTGGAAATACCTATTCCCCCAGGGGTATCCAGATGTACTATCAGAAAGCTTTGCTTTTAGTTAATTAACTCTGCAACATTATCACTCAGCCATTCAATCAACATATGTCTTCAGAGTGCTGGAGTACAAAGAGCAGTTGGATGTATGAGAGAATAGACATTTCTCTATCTCTAAGAACTTAACAGTCAGCATATGGGAACAGAGCATCTATTCAATACACATACCCTGCAAAGCAACATATAGCAACTATTAAATAAAAAAATACAGTGGTGGATGCTACAGAAGTATGAAGAAAGGAGAGATCATGTGGACTGGCACATGGGGAGAGGAATGGAGAAGGTAGGGCCAAGCTGATCCTTGAAGAGGAGCTGAAGTCACAGGATAAGGAGACCAGTATCCTATATAATAAAAGGCTAATATGCAAATTGTCCCCTCAACAGGGAGTTCAACCAGGGGGCAGGGGGCAGGGGGCAGGGTCGGATGGCCAACCACTTGTGGCCCTTCCCCCCAGCCGGCCCTGCCCTTGACCACCACTCCACTCCCACTGGGGGTGGGGCCAGCCAGACCCCACCGTGCACCAATTCATGCACCAGGCCTCTAGTCTTTTATATAATAGCAATTCAAGTGACTCATATCATTTTCCTTGTAATATATTTTCCAAGTTCACTTCCATTTTCTATCTTGCTATTTCACTGAAATTTTTTATCTCAAATTTTTAGTTTTTAGAGAAAAAGTATTTTTATAAATCAATAAAGAATATCGTTGCCCCATCTGTCCATATAAAATAACTTCTGTTGCTATATGAGTGGCTATACTTTGACTTTATTACTGCCCTAGTCACTTTTATTAGTTTGACTTCATTTTGGTGTGATGTCAAATGCATCTCTAATCTTCTTGAACCAAAATTAATCAGCTGCATGTTTGACAAACCAGAAAACACCTGAGTACTAAACACCTCCACTGTCTGAAATCGAGAATAAAGTAGCAGGTTTAGAACTTGGGTAGGTTTTTCTGAACAATGTGAAAATTCTTGGTTAATTTTAAATTCTATGGCATTAATTATGATTTTATTCCTGAGATTTAGATATTTAACCATGGAAAATACAGAGGTACCTAAGCATCCAGAAAAGGATGGATAAGTTTGTTTTATAAAGTTTGCTCAAAAGCTGGAAATTCAAGTCTCTTATTCTGTTTGGTATAGTAAAGCTGGCTTACTCATCAAGCATCAGATACATTTCCATATAATTATATTTGTTGTAAGTCTATTCTGCTGACAGACTCATTCTGATTGATTTAAAATTTTTGAAGCCCTCTCTCTCTCTCTCTCTCTCTCTCTCTCTCTCTCTCTCTCTCTCTCTGCATTGCTTGACCTTCATTAATGTTGCCAAGATCACAGAATTGCTGGTTCACAATCAAAAACACCTCTCTAAAGGAATGGGTTAAGTAGAATGCCACAGGAACCCAACAACAGAGATTTTTCATCGTGGAAAAGCTACCAAACCCAAATCTACTTTCATATTCTTCTCAGGAGAGCCAACATCCGCTTTAGGACCTACTTTGCAAATACTTTGGAGAAGTCAGCTGTGTTAGCATAAAGGGGATCAGGCCTGTCAGTCACTCTCTTTGCTCCCCACTTCCCTCCTCCATCCCAACAGCCCAGAGAATGTCCTCCTGGCCTGTGATTTCATCCAGTAACAAGCCACCCTGTGACAGCCAGGTGCGGAAATGTTAATGCTAACAAGCAGGCAGTCAGCCTCATCTGATGGAGTCCTACATCCCTCAGACTGGAGCTGATCTCTCGGGTTTGCTTTCTGCGGGCGCAGCAGGCCCTTCCTTAGAAACAGCGCCCTCCACAATGGCTAAGCAGGTCATTCTACATCCTGGTTTCTGCATTTCTGAGCAGTAGGAAACACTGTTTTCTCACTCAAGAAGGCGTATGTATCTTCCTGTCCTGGAAAACTAACTTTCAAAGGACTGTGTGACATACTACCCATTGAATGTGCTGGAACTACGATGCACTCCACAACCATATCTAAAGCAGTTGCTAAGGCACCTGTTAAAAGAAGGAAGCAAATTCCTGGCCAGGGTCCAATGCCCTGCATTACCTCCATGTGCTGCCATTAGGGAAATTTGGCTGCTTCTTACGTGCAGAATTAGCAGTTAGAGTTTTCATTCTGCAATTCCCACTGTGAGTGTTTGTTTCCTAAGGGACTGAAGCTCTACCAATGGCATCACTCTCCAGAGGATGAAACTGTGGACACAGAACAAACCCCAGGGAAGTCAAGTGCCAACCTCTAAAAATGTTGGGTGAACCAGGTGTAACCTGATTCAGAAAGAAAAGGCAGAAATGAAGGACTTTCTCTGGATGAAATTACTGTAGCCCTGCTGGGTCATCTGAGTGTCCCTGGCTATTTAATAGAATGACTTGATTTGATTCCTTTGGGAAAAGACCACTTGATTGCAATATCAAAATCTATGAAATGCACCTCCCAGTGGAGGGGGAAACATGGACATTCTCGGAAGGCAGATGCCATTTTGGTCATAATAGTCAACTATTCAGAACGCAATCCAAACACAGAACAGTCTCTATTTTCTCATTTGCAAAGTGTATGGAATGCTTAAAATGCCTTCTATTCTATATAAATTGACATGTGTTATTACAATATTTATCTTACTTTTTTCGTCAACAGTCTGAACTCACAGTAATACTGAATTCACTATAAACATCTTGAAACTCCTCCTCCAAGTAACTAAATGCTTCTCAAAATATTTCCTGCTTGTAAAGTGTTGCAAAGCTACTCCTCAGAAGCAGCAAGGAAGCTTTTATAATGTGTGTCTACTGTGCTGTAGATTTTCTCAGATACCTCAAAGAACAGAAAAGGCTGAGTCAATGGATTCAGCTCAAAAAGTGAAGGGAAGAACTCTCTACAATGACAAACTATACAATCAAATTTAGGCGTTATGTTGGGGTTTGGGGAGGAAGGACCCTTCCCCAAGAACTCAGCCTAAAAATATACTGAAATAATAGTCCATAAACAAATACAAGTTTAATATTATACATATAACTTTTTTTTGAGCACAGGTAATATCCACTGACTTTGTTTTCCAGAAAAGAGAAGTAAAAAGAGACATAAGGAGATAAGTCGTGTATTTAAAAAGTGCATGTATTTCAAACTCAAAACAACACCAAAGGGCATTAGGGGAGAAAATAATATATGCCTTTCATTCTTCATAGGAATCCTTGCTTTTTCATTCAAAAGGGTTATTTCCTTTAAATAAAGATGGTATGCTATAGCACCATGCTTCCAGTGGTCCCTGGTAAAATAATATATGTTGAGAATTAAGACGTGGTAGACATGTTGCAAATGAATAGTCTGGCATCAGCTATGATGCCCCTAGTAAAGCACTATTTTAAGGTACGATTCAGCCCTAAAATAAAACAAATGCAGAAGCATTGCACCTAAGCATGGGTTGTTGCTATGTTGAGGGTTCCCAAGAAAAAGAACTTATAAAATATCTACCCCTTATGTTACATTAGATAAGTACTCTTCTGTCTACTAACTGCTTATTCATCTCCTTCTTGTTTACTGCTAAAATACATATTTTCTTGTGCTCAGAATAAATTCTAGTTTTTTAAAAGAGGCACTGTCGAACAACAGATAATATAATTTACTGTTGAGTACGTTGGTAAATTATTGAATCCAGTGCTCACTCTGAAACTTGGGAAACTGTCCTTAAAGAACTGGAGGCATCATAGAAGAGTGAGAGTTCTGTGAACCTATGTCCTGGTAACTAAATGTGGAAACATCGTTATTCCATCTGGAAGCAGACCAAAAGCGAGCTCGAAATAGAAGCAGCTGAAGGGCTCAAAAGACTGCATAAATAGGTCTCTGCTTCATTTAAATGCACAAGACAAACTCCTGGAATTGCTGAAAGTCAGCCTCCTTCTACCACCATCAGCGGAATGAGAGCCAGCTCAGAGCTGAGAAACTGAGGTTGGAACCTCAGAGCAGCTATCAGCTGTGTAGCCAGGAGCAAGTCACCTCATCTCTCTTAACTCACTCCCCGTGTTGTGTAAACTGCCAGGCAGTGAGCTACATCAGTGTGGATGCAGCTCAGTTTAGAGGGTTCAAACATGCGAGCAGAGCTACTGCCAACAGGTCCAGCAGTGCGCAGTGAATTTGCAATCCTGATGATCAGTTGAGGTCATGAGAGTTATAACTACTGTCTGCTCAGAGTCTAGTGTGGTACGTCCTTTAGAATGAGATTAGGGTACTGTTCTGGAAATCCCGGCCCCTGGCATCATGTGAGTTTAATTCACTTAACATTTGTGTCCAAACTGTTGTACTATTCTGAAAGCACATGACAAGCTGCTACCTTGTGGCAGAATCTGCAGGTGAGAAACTGCAGCTACAAGTTAACTCCAATTGTGATTTAACATGAATTAGTAATGGTCATTTTCATAATCCTATTTCATAAGATTCTTTGCCAAAGTTGTCCAGGATATCATTTGTTATTCTAGTCATTATTGATAAAAGCTGTGCTGGGTGGCATGTCTGTTCACATTTCATTCATTCATTGACATATTCACTCAATTATAGCAAGCACTTCTGCTTATTGCAATAACAGGATTACAGGAAATACCTACTTTATGGAGCTCTTTGTTTAGGTGAAAAAACAAAAATGTAAATAGGAAACCATGCTACCACAATCAACTCTATGAGAGAAGTAAGCATAGATACCATGGACTACTTCAGAGTTTTACGGAAACCACACTATCATTTGTCCCAACTGTGGACAATGTCTTAAGTGATTTCTTTTTCATGGGATTGGAATATTATGGATTTCTGGAAGGAGTATGCTCTCATTTTGGCTTAAATGTTATACCAACATGGGCATCAGGGGGAAGAACGGAAATTAGTGAAGTCAGAACACCCATTATTACATTCCTAGGTGCATCTTTCAAGATGCCAGTACTGAAATACATGCTGACTGCAACACATGTACATCTAACAAGTCCTCTAGGCCTGTTTCATATCCAATTCTAGTGTGTTTTCCATCCACAAAAGATAATTGCTATAGAGATGCTTCATTGCTCACAGAAAAGAAAAAAAAAAAGGTAGTTTGTGCTGCTAGATTCACCATGATAAAAATGCTTTCTGGAAAGAAAAACAGTTACTGAGTGCTAGCTTGTTCTGATGCAAGAGTGAGCCTGAACCACTACTTCTTACTCCTGGAACATTAGAATACAGGATTGGTGCTATACTTAGCTATAAAATTGCCAGCTGGGTTCAACTGCTCTCTACTTAAGAACAGTGCCATGTGTGAGAAAGGACTCTGGTTTTATGGGTTAAAAGAGATATTGCAAGTACCTCTCTGTTCTGTTTTACCAATTTTCAATTTGTATTAATCATTCTGGGGAAAATTTTTTAAGTTTAAATGAGAATCTTTTCTTAAATCACTGTAGGAGTACAAAAACATTTTGCTAGTCTTGTTAATTATGCATTGCCCAGAAGTTACAAAAATCAATACTGAATGCTGATGCTACTGTACATCCCCAATAAAGCAGACCCATTTCAGCTGGCTTGATTTTAAATTTTAAAACAAACAACAAATGGGGTTGTTACTGACCGAATGTTTTTGTCCTCCCACCAAATCCATATGTTGAAGCCCTAAGCCCCCCAGTGTAAGTGTATTTGGAGACAGGGCCTTTAAGGAAGAAATTAGGGTTAAATAAAGTCAAAAGAGTAGGGCCATGATCCAATAAGATTAGTGTCCTTAAAGGAAGAAATACCAGGAAATTCATTCTCTTTCTCCATGTGCACACACAGAGGAAAGGCCATGTGAGCTCACAGTGAGAAGGCAATTAATCATCTGTAACACAAAGAGCCTTCACCAGGTATCAGCCCTGTCTGCACCTTGATTTTGGATTTCTACCCTCCAGACTGTGAGAAAAATAAATGTATGTTTAACCATCCAGTCTGTGCTATTTTGTTATGGAAGTCTGAGCAGACTAATACTAGGGTTAAATTAATATTGTTGAAAGATCCCAGATTAGCCTATGTCTTGAACTAAGGGATAAAGAGATGATCAATAAAAATGAGTATAAACCAAAAGCAAGCTGGGTCTCTGAGGCAACAATGGAGGCCTTTCCTAAAGACCACAACTAATGGACAAGTGTCAGTTTGGCATTACTTATGATCAATGTCCAGTGGGCTCCACTCCATGACACCAGTAGATGTACTAGAAACATGTTCTCTGGAGCTATTTGACTACAAAATTTTGATTACATCAGCAACAAATTCAGGGAAACCATGGAATGAAGACCATGGCCAATCATGGTCAGGCCATGACCACAAGAGAGGTTTATACTCACTAACACAATGGATATGGTCTTCAAAAGGGAAACCTGCTTTATTATACAACTAGAGGCCCGGTGCACAAATTTGTCCACCAGTGGGGTCCCTTCAGCCTGGTCTGTGGGGTCAGACCAAAACTGGCTCTCCTACATCCCCCAAGGGGTCCCTGATTGCGAGAGGGCATAGGCCAGGCTGAGGGACCCCACCAGTACACTATCGGGCCGGGGAGGGATGTGGGAGGTTGGCCAGTCGGAAACGGACCATGGGAGGGCTCCAGGGCATGTCCAGCCCATCTTGCTCAGTCCTGATTGGCTGGACCCCAGCAGCAAGCTAAACTACTGGTTGGAGTGTCTGCCCCCTGATGGTCAGTGCACATCATAGCAAGCGGTTGAGCAGCCTTAGCATATTATTAGCATAATATGCTTTTATTGATTGAACAGCTGGCCGGTCAACCAGACACTTAGCATATCAGGCTTTTATTATATAGGATTTTAGCCTATACTGACATGTTCAATCTTTGTTATTATTTTTTAAATTTCAGTTATCAAATATTTGAGTTTTTGGAAGTGGCCATATAGTAATCATAATTCTCATTTCTAACAAAGAATTGTTCTCACCACCAGCTCATTCCTTTTCCTGTTATCAACCAGGTCTCAGATTTTCCCAACTCTACATGAAAATACTTGTTGTTCTTTTCTTTTTTTCTTCCTTCCTATGTTTTCTTCCCCTTTAAAAAACTTAACAAAATTTTAGTACTCATAATTGCTACATTTGGCAGTAAATTTGCCAATATTTTTTTCATAATTTCTAATGTGAAAGTGCTAACCTCAAAAAATAACAAAAAACAAAGATAAAAAATTGGGGTTTTGTTTAATGTGAGAAAATTTCTTTTTATAAATGCTTATAGTAGGTGGTGCACCAGTCAGAATAGTTCTTAAAACTATTAGCAAAGAGTACATCAGAACACAGTAGTATCAGCAAAGCCAGATTTTCCATATTCAGTAATATCACTTGAACAATACTATATGTAAGTTACATGCTTTTACTAAAACAAGACCTTTCATAATGAAAGTGACATACCTGCTGTGGCCATACCATATACAATGGCTCATGCTGAGCCTGGGATTCTTGAAAGTGCTCTGAACACTACGTACAGATTTCTTTTTTGGCTCCACTATTACTTTTATTCTGAATCAGTGTGCAAAACTCTAAGATCAAACTATGAATCTCATACAAACTCATACCATATACTTTCCTTCTTCCCTATTAAAAACGAACACAATTCAGTATTGCATTTTACTCACAATCTTCTACATAAGGCTTCTAATCTGGGCTGAACCGCAGGAATACAGCCAGCATGGGATTAAAAGGACTTGGATTCCAGCCCCACCTCTGCTGCTAATTACCTAAGTGAACTTGAGCAAATCATGCAATTCTCTGGGTCTCAGTTCTCTCATCTTTAAAGAAAATATATTAGACCTAGACAATCGGCAAGATCCTTCCTTGCTCTAGAATATTTCTCTGTTTGAAATAAAATTCTAACTCCAGCATTGCATCACCTCCTGGAATCCCTGCCTATCTCCTGGGATGAATTAGACTCATCTCCTCTATGCCCCCTTGGTGCCCTGAGGGTAGCCCTCTCATATCTGACTCTAGTATGATGTTTTCACCTGACTCACTAGATTGCAGGCTCCTGAAGAGCAGGCCCTTGGCCTTTTACCTCCATAATCCCATAGTCACACAGTAGGAGCGTGATGGTTGTATACTGAACATATACTGAGCCAGCCAATACTCTCTGTGCCACTCTTTATCAAAGTGTCTCACCAGAAGAGGTATAGAAAATAACAAATAAAACTCTTCACTCATCCTATTAAACAGTCTTTCTGGAGGAAAATATGTTCTGGCTATTTTGAAAGTGAAGAAAATACTTAGAAATAATAAAAATTCCCAGCCACATTTAATGTTGTTAGAAGTGCTAATGTACTTAGCGGTGGATCACTCGGCTCGTGCGTCGATGAAGAACGCAGCTAGCTGCGAGAATTAATGTGAATTGCAGGACACATTGATCATCGACACTTAGAATGCACTTGTGGCCCCGGACTCTTAGAAGTGCTAATGTAGCATTTATTTTAGGTTTCAAAGAAATGGAATATTGCTGACAGCCTTGTGAACAAATATACCCACCAACTTTTTAGTACTTCTTTCTTCTATACTCACAAAGCATACTTTCAGTAGGTGTCAGCATCTTTTATGGGGAAAGGATTATGGTGAAATTACCAAAATATCTGCAGACTTGATTAGAATACAGATTTCTCATCAACCTTTATAAATGATGCATTGGTGGTCCTTAAGACCACACCCAGGTTGGATGATTTGCTAAGAGTAAGAGGACTCACAGAATTTAGCATATAGTCACGGCTTTGACTTTCTACAGCATAAGGATACAAGGCAAACTTAGCAAAGGGAAACAGTGGGTGGGTGAAGTCCAGGGGCCACTAAGCACAAGCCTCCAAAGGTCCTCTTTCTATTCCTTCAGCAACAAGTCCTGACAACACGTGGGAAAGTCGCCACCAGGGAGGCTCACTAGGAACATGGTCTCCAGTATTGTTACTGGAAGCTGGTCACATGCCTGGCACACACCAAAGCCAGATTCCTAGAAATAAATGCTAAGCATAAACCACACTGTTTGAATAAATAGTTGGGCACAGTGAGCCACTCTTATCAGTTTTGGGAACCTTCTTGAAATTCAAGTTCCCAGATGCCAGCCAAGGGCCCACTGCACAAGCACGTCTTTCAAAGCACAGCAGTCACACCTGCTGTGCTAACGCCTGTATACAAATCGTAAACAGCACTGTATAAGCACTAGGCGGAATGAGCAAAAGTGCAAAAACTGCTTTAAAAGTCCGATTAGAATCCTTTAAAATTTAGATATCACCTACTGGGTGTGCTGCTTGCTTTCTCAGACCCATACATAAGGGTTGGTCCTTAAGTTAATAAACACCGTTTTGGCATTCCAGAGAAAGGTGACTTACATAGGTCAAGCTGTAAGAAATAAATTCCTGCTGTTTAAGGCCCCCAGTCTGTGGTACTTTGTGATGGCTGCCCAAGCTAAGGCAGCTGCTGTCACTCTGCAGTGGCAGCAGTGAGGAGTGAGACAGAAACCATATGGCCCTCAGATCCTAAAACATCGACTTTCTGGTCTTTGACAGAAAAATTGCCAACCACTGCTCTGGTTGTTGGATGAAATTACCAGTTTTATATAAAGGGGCTTAAGGATGTTTAGTGAGAGCCATATTTGCAAAACAAAAATATTATTTTTCCTTAATGGGGATAAAGGCAAGCAGCTAAAGCACTGTGGCATGCCTCCCTGTGGCAGCCACCAAGAACTGCACACCATACAAGCCTCTCACTCAGCCACTGGATCTGCTCATGTGGCCAGAACTGTACCCAATAATGGCTCTAAATCAGGGCTCTCACAATAGGATCCCCCAATTTACTCAAAGCACACCTTTAAGTATGGTTAAGACAGCTATGAGATGTCAGTAGCACACTAAAGACAGAGTTTTATTATACAATTCACAACAAATGTTAATTGCAAAAAACCTTACAATAATAGCAATAAGAATAAAAAAATTTTATGAGTAGCTCATTTGGGAATGATTGAATGAACGAGAAACTGTAAATTGCTGAGAGTGTGTCTACTTCCTCATCGATAAAATAGATTATACAGGGTTTTGTTGTCTGTGGGTAGTTGACATTTAATAAGGTTAGTAATTATATGTAAAATATGTTGAAGTACCTGGCTATAAAATAGGCTCTCAAAATGGTAACTCTTCTCATGAATCACTGAAGTATATTTTCTCGGATCTCCTTACAAAAACTACTTGGTTTTGTCTCTAGCTTCTCTTTCTATCAGAGGCAACCAAGCTGGTATGTGTACTCAACTCTTACAACCTGTGTGTATGTGTACACACGTGTGTGTGTGTGCACATGTGTGAGTGTGTGATAAGCACATACTCAGATGTATGAAGGAGAAAAAGGGACAATAGAGCTTTGTGATGAATTCATTTTGAAGAACCAAATTTTATTTTCTCTTGGTGAGTTCTTAATTATCTGTCTATGCATTGTAAATATATCAATTAGTGATTAGATATTAATCCCTCTGGGGCTGAGTTTCCTTCCTTGTGTGTTTTGAAGAGAAAATAATGGCCCTATTTTCCCCACAGGAATATGATAAACATCAGATGAGATTCTATGTAAACAACATGCTTTGAGGAGGACCGTGGCAAATAAGATCACCGTAACAAGGACGGTAACAACATAGATAGGAGTTGTGATAATCTTGCAGTAAGTGAAAAGATTCCAAAATGAGCAAAACTTAGATTGTAAAAGACTTAAAATGTAAGAGCTTCAAATATCTAACAGACTGCCTTGTAGAGAAGGAATCTGTCATTGGAGAAGGTAGAGCATACACCAAAGGAGACATAATTTTGCTTACTACTTAAAGGGACTCTGAGCTCCCTAACACATAAGCAACCCTTAGTTTATATATGGTACCTCTCTTCCACATTCATCACTAACTTAACTTTCAATTGCTTGCACAAATAGATGTTTCCCAAATTTGTTTCACATAATAATCACAACTGACTGCAGGCTCCTTGACATAAAGACTCTGTGTTTAGTCTTTGTGCTGCTGACAGCTCTTTACATTTTGTCTTGCAGGCTGTGGATGCTCAATAACTATTTGCTAACAAAAATAGAGACCAAAAATGCTATTCAAGGACAGAACAAAATATCGTGACACAGCTAGTATGAATATGGCTGCTGCAGCCTTATTCTCCTTTAGAACCCGGAGTAGGGAATTACATTGATTTGCTTATTGTCATTTCTCTGTTCCTACAGTAGAGAAGTTAATTTGTCTCTTGAATTGACTTTTTTCCTCCATGTTAACAACAGGGAAGGTTCTGTGTAATGGGGTAGAAGGGAAGGCTTGTTATTTCAAAATATTTCACCACAGTTGACAGGCAATCATTTTATATGAAATTCCTTTCATGCAGTTATCCAAATGCATATTTCATCCTTAGCAATAAAAGAGCCTTATCTAATGTCCAAGGACCTACAAATCAGACCTAGGAGATTTCTTTATGCAAATTAAATATGTGTCACACCATCAATAAAAAAATAAAATGGCAATGAAGATTATATTTGCATCAGCAGTGCAAAGTAAAAAAAATCCTTATACCTATTTGTAGGACATGTCAGTGTGGATAATTATTTTTAGAGATAGTGTGCTTGGAAAGAATTAATGGGAAATAAGAATTAATGCAGAATGCCCTGACCGGTTTGGCTCAGTGGATAGAGCATCAGCCTGTGGACTCAAGGGTCCCGGGTTCGATTCCGGTCAAGGGCATGTACCTTGGTTGCGGGCACATCCCCAGTAGAGGGTGTGCAGGAGGCAGCTGATCGATGTTTCTCTCTCATCAATGTTTCTAACTCTCTATCCTTCTCCCTTCCTCTCTGTAAAAACTCAATAAAATATATTTTTAAAAAAAGAATTAATGCAGAAGGAAGTTTTAGAATGAATCAGGCCCTGACCAGGTACCTTAATTAGAGTGTTGTCCCAATAATGCCAAGTTTGCAGGTTCAATCTCTAGTCATGGCACATATAAGAAGCAACCAATGAATGCTCGGTCTCTCTCTCTCTCTCACTCATCAATAAAAATTTTTAAAAATGAAACAGGAGTATATAAAAGACAACCAGTTTGATTAAACTTACCAGCTTTAAAAAATCCACATAATAGAGAAAGATTCACTAATAGTAATTTTAGCAGTTATAAACTCCGAGAACTAACTAATTATATTATAGTATAGCTTGTTTGCTTTTCCTCAAGTCTGTTTTTCATTTTGCATCTTAAATTGTAATGGTTCAAATCTTTATCCATATATTCAGGTGCTATTTCCCCCTTAAAAAGTAAACAAAAGATAAATAAGGGGAAAGAAAATGATGTCACTTCACATTGCTGAGAATGTACTCCTGAAAATCAAATAACTTTCCAACCCTCCACTAATAAAGCATGACATAGTATCCCTCTGGATAATAAAAGGGAAAGTGGATCCAGATAACATACCCGTTTCCTTAGATTGCAAGTAAGAGTGAGATTCCTTGAGAATGAGTTTGCAAACGCCGTGTAAAAATCCAGGACTTTGAGCAAGGCTTCTCGCTTGATGATGTGAAGGTCACAGTATGTCAGTGCCCGGACATTGGCACACGCATGAGCGAGGGTGGTTTCCTTCCAGAAGATGTCTCCAAATACATCGCCTTTCCCTGAAAAATAGTATAAGATATGCATTCAAGCATCTACACTAGTTAGGATAGTAACTATGCTAACTACTATTTTTATTCCATTTCATATATGGTATTGATCTCCTAGGGTAATTTCAAGCCTGAGTATGGGACCCCATCTATACACATATAACAATTTACACCACTTTTACAGAATATATGAAGCATTCACCCTGAATTCAGTTCTTGATGGAAATCTAAAGTGATATGAATAAGTTGGATCAGATGGAGAAACCAAAAACCTCATTTTAACAAAGTTTCATTATCTTCTGCCACCTTGACTTATCCCATTCTGACCAAAAGGAGCAAGGGACATTTTTTTTTAGTTTCATCCCTTCTGTCCCTTCGGGTACAGATGACAGTAAAATACAATATACAAGATCTACTGTTACAACCTTTATAAATCTGGAACTGATTCAACATATATTAAACATAGATTATTCAGCAACTAAGCTTTGTGCTCCAGGCAGACTAAAACTTACCACAACTTAGTCTCCAAGGATGCTCTTCTCTCTCCACCAAGTCAAACTTATACAAGTCTTCAGGGTGCAGCCCAAGAGCGCACATACACAATTACAGAGCCTAAGGAACTGAGTTGGGTAAACGTGGAGACCCAGATGTATTATGCCATGAACAGTTCCATGAAGAATCCCCTACTGTAGTCAAATGTGGATGTTTTTTTTTAAATTCTAGCAATCACATACAAGTCTACTATACACGTCAGCGTTCATTCCAATTGGTGACCTCAAGTCAACAATTCACCATCCCAAATCAAGAGTACTTAGTTGCCCTTCCTGTTGAGGCAGTCAGTAAAAGCCCCTGGCATAGGCAGGTGGGAAAATCTTCTTACAGGTAGTCTGCCAAAGACTTACTCTCTGCAAATATCTGTTCTCATCCTGAAGATCAAAGTCAGACCAGCCAGACAACCAGCAAGAAAAAATAACATGTAACCATAGAAGTGTGTGTGTGTGTGTGTGTGTGTGTGTGAGAGAGAGAGAGAGAGAGAGAGAGAGAGAGAGAGAGAGAGAGAGAGAGAGATTATAGATTACTTGCCCACACACGCAGTTTGGACATCCTTAGAGAATTACAAGGCACTAAAGCATTCTCAGTTATTATTGAGGAGGTGATTAAAATCACCATGTAATCATATGGTCAGCACAAAATAAACATAATGGATATTTATTTAATATTGAGTAATTTCACTTGTTTCTGAAACCTCAAAAATTTCTTTTAGTTAGTGAAACTGACAACTCAACTACCATCTGATAGCCATAAATTTGTCCAAAAAAGAATAATCATAGATCTGAGACCCAAATAATGTGTGAAAGGCTACAGAGCATCGTGATAACCTAAAGGAGACTTTAGGTATAAAAATTTACCTCCACTTACACAGATAAATTTCAGAAATGGCATTCTCTTTCAATTAATAATTCTAATTATATGTATTTATTCTAATTACATTATTAGAACTACCAATTTACTTAAAAACTGTTCACTGAATTAATATTTACTATACCCAAAAAAGGTAGAAATAGGACAAATATAAATGAATAAATAAATTATGGAATATTATGCAGCCACTAAATAAATTGGAAAAAAAAAGCAACAGAGAAGTGTTCACATTATGTAAAATAATAAAAGCAGGATAGTAAGTCATACACATAGTATGACCACATTTTATACATTTATCCCATATGCCAGAAACATGCATATGCACAAAGCAAATGCATTAAAATGATAGGTTCTCTCTGCATTATGGGATAATGGGTAGATTTTACTTAGTCTTATAATTTATATGTATTGTTGTTTAATAGAAGAGATCAACAAGTGTTATATTATCGGAGTCCATGGTACTATGAAAATAACAGGTCTTTAAAAGGGCTGCTTTGATCTACCTCTTATTTCTTTTCCTCTATCATCATTGTTACTCTTTCTATATGGGGAACTGGAAGTCTTTGAACAGATAGAAAAGGATTATATTTCTTTATGTTTCATTTCTGTGACCAGTTCTCAAATGATCACTCATAATACAACCTCTCACCCATTTATAAGTGCTCATTGGTTTTCAACTATTTGATTTTTATGTATAGTAACCATAAAAATAATCAATGCCTTTGACTTATTGCTAATTTCACCTCTGGGAATCAATCAAAAGAATGAGAACCAATACATGTAATATTCATTGTAGTGTTATTAAGCACAATCCCAGATTGGCATAAGTAAATAAATAAATGTCCAATAACAATGGAAACTTGTCTATCTACCTATCATCAATTCATACAGAATTAAAACTAGTTTTTGAAATAAATGCAAAAAAATGCTTATCTTCTAATGATAAATTTTTAAAAAAGAAAAATATGATTATGGTAAAGCTATCATAAAGTACATAAAAATGAAAGTGAAACTCCAAGACTAAATGAATTGTCTACCTCTTATTTTCTTAAAGAAAAATAATCTTGATAAAAACCAAAGTATATTGTATTTTATTATTCTATGTTGTTCTATATAGTATATTATATTGCTATTAATTTGTCAATTGACACATTGTGTTAAAAATCAAAAGGGATTGCCGAAACCGGTTTGGCTCAGTGGATAGAGCGTCGGCCTGCGGACTGAAAAGTCCCAGGTTCGATTCCAGTCAAGGGCATGTACCTGGGTTGCGGGCACATCCCCAGTGGGGGATGTGCAGGAGGCGGCTGATTGATGTTTCTCTCTCATCGATGTTTCTGACTATCTCTCTCCTTTCCTCTCTGTAAAAAATCAATAAAATATATTTTTTAAAAAAATCAAAAGGGATAAAAGACAAAAAGAGAATGTATTTAAATAATTATAGCAATCAGCTTCAAATGATGTTATTGTTTTCTTTCTACTTTATGTTTTCCAAAATGTCCCTTAATAAATACACTTAATTTAAAAATAGCAAACTGTTTTCACAGATGTTTTTCCTTACACTTTTAAATAAAACTAAATTAATAAAATATGTACATAAACCTATGAAATAATAAATAAATATTCATTGATGATAAGTACATCATCAATAGGTAAAATATACTCAATACATAAATTTCCCCTTTCTATTTTTAATTATGAAAGCATTCAAAAGTCTGTTACATATTTTATTTTACCTCACTGATGAAATGAAAATCCTTACCATATTTCTATCAAAAGTTTTAAATTTGAATAATTTATGCTTTTAGTATCTTGGAGAAATAAAAAGCCTATGATGTGGAGTGAACAGAATTAACTAGACTATAAACACATGAGGGCAGGGAATTTTCTCTATATTTTGACCACTGCCATTAACCTCAATGCCGAGAACAGTTCAAGAGCTCAACAAATATTTATTAAAGAAAAAATACACATTAGAAAAGGAAAGACGGGGAGAAAAAAAACTGGAAAATGCAAGATTAGAGGTAGAATTGAGGCTCTGCCATTAAGTGTGGCTTACATCAGGTTACTGAACCTGAATCATCATCTGTTCCTTTGACTCCAAAGGGAACTGGATAGACAAAGAATAACACTTAAAGTTTCTCTACATCTATAATTCCATAGTGAGTCAACTCAAAATCATCAAATTATATTTTCAAGATAATATTTTGTCAATGTCTCATTGTACACACACACACACACACACACACACACACGAACTTTAAAATCTAGGACCTCAATTCCAAATCCCATTATAAGGTTGAAAAGTAACAGAAAAGTTAACTGACTCAATCAAAGTAAAACTTATCCCCTATACTCCCCCTAAAACAGGCATTACATAGTAAGAAATACTAATTGTTTTATAACATAGAATTTCCATTTTCATACACAATATATTACTTGGAAATTAATCAGCCATTTCAAAATGTGCTTATCCATTTATCTCTATCACCTAATAGTCATTCAATTCACAGTTATTCAAGAAATAGTATGCACATTTACAGTGAGTGATCTGTAAGAAGCCACAGGTTGTGGAGATATGAAATTATGCACGGAATATCCAGTAGAGAAGTACCCATCTCTCCATTACAAAGATTTTGCACACTTCCAGGGCTGGGAACTCCTGTTCATCTTGATGAATGCAGAATATCTGATGCTAGTTTTTAGGTCAGCTCCCACTTAATGTAAGTAGTAGCTATAAACATTCTAGAGCTTGAGAAAACGAACCTTCCCTCAAAGCCTTAAAATTAGTAGAAAAGCTCACACTCAACAAGAAAGTTGTTGTCTGGTCTATTTATAGTTTCTCAGTTCTTTGCATTAAGTCTGATGAAGTATTTAACTTCTAAACCACAGAAAACACAGAACTGCAAAATAGAAGCAAATGTGAAACATTCATAGAGTAGGAAACTGAAAAATGTAAAGACAAAATAGAGACAGCGTTACAACTTGATTAGAGGAGTAATACAGATCATGGTATGCTTGGAGATTATGGTCTCCTGAGGTGTTGGTTTTACAGCCAGAGTATATTTTAAAATATGGAACACATTATTTGGTGAGTTAATGACATGGATAAAATAAATGAATACAAATTATCTCAGTTATTCATCAGTGGATACAGCTTTCTAATATAGCCAACAAATCCCTAAAAAATATAGCATTTGAAGGTTACTTAGTGAGTGTGTGTGGGATATGGTGATAGCACTATTTGATGATTCTTCTCTAGGATGAACTTAATCCATTTCATTTATTAGGCATCCCTTCACTTTAATTGATTATAGCAGGAGGCTCATAAAGTGTATTATCAACACATATGCGTAAAATATATTCATTTATAAATAAACAACAGTATGAGTTTTTAAATTATACAATTTTAACAACTTTGAGTATTTACAAACAGCAAGTGTCATAAAGTAATATTTTCAAGGAAAATAACAGAAATAAGCTGATGAGTATTAAAATTTTAAAACTATATAGGTTTATTAGAATAGAATCTTTTAAAATATTTAGAATTGATGCCTGCCAATCCTCAATGAGTGAAGTCCAAAGCCATTCTGTTGAAAAATTATATTGAATGCAAACTTATAGACACTTTTAGATAGGTAAAATAATTCTTATTTACTAAAAAAAAAAACTTACTGGTTAAGCTTATAGATTTTTATTTAAACACACAAAGAATGAGCCAAATACCTCTTATTAAATAGTTGTAAAAAAATAGAGTATCCTTACTCGTATGGGATGATGATAACCACCTTTAAGAAGTTAAATAATATGGTAATACACAGGCTGGTAATCCTAAATTTGGCACTATTAGTGTTAAGAACAAATTAGTTCTTAATTTGTTCTTAACACTAATGTGCCCAAATCAAGAAAGTTATAGCATATTATTTAAAAATCCAAGAAAAAGAC
The DNA here is from genome assembly GCF_964212035.1 of Myotis nattereri. Classification (NCBI taxonomy): domain Eukaryota; kingdom Metazoa; phylum Chordata; class Mammalia; order Chiroptera; family Vespertilionidae; genus Myotis; species Myotis nattereri. The sequence continues at coordinate 32,731,775 of NC_138075.1, read as the reverse complement.
TAAATTGAAAAACAGTTACATCTTGAAACTCTTCTATTTTCTTTTCCTAGAAAGGATTTGGGGTTGATGCCTATAATAATATTCGTATAACAAAGTCTTATTACTTTCACATATGGGAGAAATGATGGCTGCCCTATTCACCCCATTTAATTCATGCGTCCAGTGTCCTAATGCTAACCTTAAACTGGAACACGTGCTGTGTGCTGTGTGGGGATAGAGGCATGCAAGAAATAAAAACCCTGCTCTTAAGAGTCTTTAATTTTCTAAGTAAAAGAGACATGCCAGAAAGTTTTACAAAACAGGGGGGAGGGAGAGTCCTATAGGACCAGGATAGGCAAAGCCCACAAACATAAACTGTTTTGGACTTGAGGAGATTCGGGAAAGAACTCACAAATAAGGTCATGTTTGAGTTTAATCATTAGTTGAGCCTCAAGGGGAAGGGCAGTATTTGTGACCGACAAATAGTACAAGCCCGATCTTCCCAGGGCGTGATGAACAACATTAGTCCACTATCCTAGAAACCTACAGGACATAGAGATAGAGCCAAGTCTAGAGGGGAAAGGTGGGACTCAATAGTGAGAACTTTGAATGCCCTGCAACAGATTCTGCTTAATCCTGTTTTAAAAAGAAACCACTAAAAGTTTTTGAGTAAAGAGAGTCATGACCTATCTAGTACTTTGAGAACAGAAATAATGACAGGGTGAAGAGTGGAAAAGGGAGCACTGGTGGAAGGCTACCTACCTCACTGTGAAACATAATATGGTATTTCACAGATTATATGCATATAATTTCACCTTATCTCCACAACCACCTCATCAGGAGTGAAGGCAGTGACAACAAGGGTAAAGAGAAGAAGATACAACAGAGATGATGGTAGTAAAGCAAAGATCTAAAATATGCCTATTGATTTGAGTGAAGTAGGAGTGATCTATTTAAGATACTCTAGGAAAGAAATGTGAATCAAGAATTTCATATCCAGCAAAACTGACTTTCAAGTATACAGGACACAAACTATTATCACCAACATAAAAGAACTCATTATTGTTCCCATAGATATTTCCTCAGGAATTTATTAGTGAAAATGTTTCAGATAATCAAAATACCTAAAGGGACATTGACACAAAGCCTAGTGGTAGCAATAACTAATACTTACTTGTAGAACTAAGACTAAGTAAAGTTAAAAGTATAGTGTGCATGTCTACATGCTCTGACAATGATTACATATAGCACAACTATTAAAAATAATGGTGGATGAGAGACGACTAGAACAAGTATGGCTGGGAAAATGCAGGTGAAGCTTTCTGCAAGTAGATGTCAGGGCCTTAGGTAAACAAAAGAGCACTGAGAAAAGCAGGCCAAGCTGCCCCACCCTAACCACAGAACATCAGCACTTAAGGGAAGAGGGGAGGACTCAGCGTAAGCACTGAGACAAGTCACAAGACCAGGACAGACTCAAGGGGTAGAAAAGGAGGCTCCACCTTCTCATAGGAAGAGCTGCAAAGATCTGTGGCATTCTTGAGAATTCCTGGAGCAATCCTGAGAGCTTCATTTCCACTTTAATCCCTACAAACTAGATGACATATGAACTCTTCCAGGACCCAGATGAAAAGCCCACTCACGGAACTTAGCCTCCTCATCTTATGTTCTGAGGGTTCATGAGATTCACACTCTAAGTCAGGTCTCCCCAGTCCTACACACTCGCCTGGTAGTAAACTAGTCACCAGGGAGAGGACCATATTTTTAGGTACTTAGTAGCTGATTAATGGTCTTATACTCAAGTAATGTTTGGTAAAGAATTTTTATAATATACACAGGAATGGTACTTAATACTGTTGTTACAGACCCTTTTTTACATAAAAGGAAACAAACTGATAAAATTCTAGGCCCTCTATTTTCTGTCAAGTTTAAGCAAAATAGTTGTATAAATTCAAAATTGTACTTGAAAAGTCCTGTTAAAGAAGGCATCACATTTGTAATGTGATGGTTAAGAGAATGGGCATAGAGTTAGACATATCTGGGTTCAAATCCTGTGCTCACCACTTATGTTTTAGCTGTAACCTGGGGTGAATCATCTGATACTGCAGAGCTTTGGTTTCTTCATCCATAAGATAACTTTAGTAAGCATGTTCTTCACAGAATTAATTAAAGGACTTGATGTAATAATGCATGTAAAATAATGAGTACTCAATAATTATTGGTATCCAAATCAGACAGACTTTCAAAGGGGCCTGAAGGGCATTTATACTTTAAAAGTTTTGATAGGAAATATTAAAAATCAAAATGTATTTATGAACTTTCAATGTTACTTAAGCATGCTACCAGTTACATTTTATAGTCAAGTTGCTAAAAAAGCCTATCCAACTGAGGAAACTGACATGATAAATTATATTTTAGCAGAACATAAAACTGGAGGTTGGAGCTGATGACAGATTGCAAGCAGACAGGCCTTTCAGATGCAGCCACAGCCTGGGATCAAAATTTTAAGAGCAGTGGTCATGGGGAGGGATAGAAAGATAGGATAAAGAGATACCTAGGAGATGAAATACACAGACTTCGTTTTTAAGGATGGTAAGGTTAAGTCTGAAGTTGAATCTAAACTACCAGATTGTAAAGACTCATATTATATCCAGAAATCTGTAGGCTGAGGATCTCTAGAGTGTGCAATTTGAGCCATGGATAAATGATGTTATAAGCACAACTTGGAAAGTTTAAAAACAAGCATACATATTTAAAACCGAATACTAGCTTGCCCTTTATAAAAATGTCTGAATTAACTAAAGTCATCATCATAATATGTAGAGTAACCCTATCCAGTTCATAGTTCAGCATCTCAGAACATAGAAATGTGGATGCCAAAAGAATTTTCTAGGGCTTGGGAAAAGCCCGTTTAAGGTTTTAAAGTGTGAAGCACTTGACTTCTAACAGCAAGTATTCAGAAAGAAATCTTAGGCACAGAATAAAAGTCACATTTTCACAGGTTCTCAAAATAGCAAAATATTATTCATTCACATCTCAGATGTTCTTTTTGGAATCAAAATAAGAAGCAGACGTTTAATTCTGAGAACCATAATTTATAAGTTTTCCTTGGTTATGCACAAATATTTATAAGATATGGACTGATTCTAATTAAAATGAAATCTTAACCCAGGTACTAGAAATTACCTTTTTACACTCTTAAGTTCATTCATTCTATCTTTTCCTTCTTCTCCTATTCCCTCCCCGCAACCGCATAACAATATCTAGTCCTTCCATCCAAATGGTATATAAACAAGCATAGTTTTCTTGGGAATTTGAAGTTACAATTGAAATACTTAGATACAGACTGTCTTAGATTAATGATTCCAATCATATGATTCTAATAATCAGTAAACACAGAAAGGACAAACTGTGAATGCAGCAAAACAAATATCTTAGAAGCTGAGTCTATTGTTAATGGGGAAATGCCATTTTTATAGTCTCTAGAAGGTACAATACACCTCATTCAGTCATTTAGAAGGAACCCGGCTATTTTAGCCATACCCGTAAATCTGTTCACATTAGGTAATTATAGGGTTGGAGCTAACAAGCAAGAAGATATGAAAGAATATAAAATATTATGCATCATGAACTGAATTTAGAATTCTTTGTGTTTCTTACAAAGTGGGAAGGTCAAGAAAAAGTGGAGGTGTAAGAACTGAAAGAGCTTCAAGTTGAAAAAAGACATGAACTGCAATTATCTTCATATGCCCTATTTAGAAAAACATTTTGCAGCGTTAAAAAAAAAGAAGGTATTTGTTGACTACATTTTTAAACTTTCCATTAATTAGTGATGCTTCAGAACTCATTCATTAAACACCGTAGGACTTTTGACACACTAAAGAATTATGCACCTACCAAAAGACTGTTTAGGGGCAAGGATCCAAAAGAATAAAACTGCACCTGTTTTTTGGATCCAGAAGTTTTAATTAATTTTAAAATGACCTTCCTTCTCTTCCTTTCAACCAGCAAAATATCAGTATTGAGGGAGAGCAGGGCCTGCACATTTCTACTATCAGACCAACTTAGACAAATTCTCATTTTTCCAAGTGTACTCAAATGTGCTTCTGTTTAATCCTTACAAGGCAAAAAAAAAAAATCATTAGACAAGATGAAAAAGGACATATTTCAATGTTCCAAGCCACAATTTTTCATGAAAAAGTTATGAATATCTGTGTACCAAAAAGCACAGCAACAATCACTACAAAGCACAAACTACAGGAGGTGCAAAGAGACATAGATCAGGCACATTAACAAAGGACACTCTAGCATGCCACTCCCCACTCAAGGATAGGAAAGAAGTAAATGTATAGAAGACCTAACCAACTTACTTAATAAGGTAGAAAACCTAAAGATATTTCTCAAACTTTGCACCCTGATAATTTCTGGAACTTTTCATTAAGTTTGCAATTATTCCAAAAATAAGCAGCCAAAAAATGACAAGAAGGAGAAGGAGGCAAAGGACAGAGGAAGGGGAGGGGAGAAGTAGGAAGGAGAAAGAGAAGAAAACACAGGAGGAGCTGGGAAGGAATGGTCATCAAAATGTCAGGAGTGACAACTTTCCTCTTTCTTTCTTAAAACATTAAGCAACCATGACCATTAAAGAAGCCCCTCCCCTCATTTTTAAGGAAGATGAAGTATTTTTTAAGTTAGAATAGTCTGAAAGCATGCACTGTTGCTCAGTGGTTGAGTGTGGACCCATGAACCAGGAGGTCATGGCTCGATTGCTGCACAGGGCACGTGCCCAGGTTGCAGGCTCAATCCCCAGTAAGGGGTGTGCAGGAGGGAGCTGATCAATGATTCTCTCTGATCATTGTTTTTATCTCTCTCCCTCTCCCTTCTTCTCTCTGAAATCAATACAAACAAAACATGCATTCTCAATGAAACCACCCTGAGATATCATGAAATGGAGCCCATGTGATGACCTGCAAGTCTAGAAGCTGGCTGAGTTAGGGAAGGCCCTTCTAGCAGGTTGCAGGCCCTTCCAGCGAAGTACAGGCAGCAGTGTATACCCAGCTACAGCTGCCTGGAAGGTGGAGCCTGCAGACTGTGTGAACACAGGGTGGGTCTGAGTCACGGCAGACTCACTCTTTGAGGCACATAGTGCAGTCATCTCTGTCTGGCAGCATCACACCCCCTCTCCTGCAGAAAGTCACCAGGGGTCCACAATCCTAGCATACAATCCCCTCAGATCGCCTCTCCTCTAAACCTAGACTGGAGGAAGGCTCAACACTGAGAGGAGCTCCAGAAGCCTGTCTCCACATCTGTCTCTCCACAGATTATCCAAATCACAGACTGATAGAGAGGACAGGGTCATCCTGGGTCTCATGGGCCTATGCAACCCCGCCGGCCCCTCTGCAGTCTCTGTCAGCACCTCGCCTCCCTACCTCTCCTGCTTACTTCTGCCTTGGGAAGATCACTTCCGGATTTAAAACATTTTTTTAAACAAAAACCTTCTGACTGCTTTTTGGCTGAACTAATCCTTATTAGAGGCAAATGAAAGGTTGCCAAAGAGGTGTACATAGAGTTTTACTCATTAAGCCCAGAGATGAAAAGTCTCTGACTCCCAAGACTTTTGAGGGGGATAAACTAAAAGCACACACTCAAGGAAATAAAATGTGACAGCAATATGATGAAATTGGCCCGATACCCAGAAGCCCTGTGTTCATTTTTACTGTGTCACTAGGCAAAACCAGCTACCATTTTATTTTAAAACAAAAAGAAAATGCATTCTGTCTGTCTCACTGAGCAAATGATTGCAGCTTAACAGACCCAGCACTGAACTCAGGGCTTTCTCCATCCCTCCTTTTAGAAAAAAAAAAAAAAAGTTACCAATGAAGAATATAGGCAACGCAAATGGCATGAGCACACAGCTGAGCCATTTATCACAACAGTCCTCAGGATAATATATTGGATGTCTGTTCTCCCACCTGCCATTGACAGGAACATGCAGGAAAAGAAAATACAGCTGTTTGGGGCTTGTGTCTTAGCCTCTTCTGTAAGCAAACAAGAATGGCTATAGTATGGATAGGCTTCATTTTACCACAAAGGATCGTTCTGACAAAATGTGCACTTGCTATGAAAGATTACATACAACTCCTTTATACTCCAGGAAACAGAACCGAACAAGCACTCAGTAGCATGAAGCACGCACAGCGCTGACTAAACAGTTAAGAAGAATGTTTGCAAACAACAGTGTTCAGCCGTTTGCCACTCCACCATCGCCTCTAACTCTTGCACAGTTCCGAGGACCTGTTCTCCTGGGAGGGTCGCCGTTTCTCAGTGCTCAGTTCCTCTCTGCCAGGTAACTGGGCTTTTTGAGATCCGCTCCTCCTTTCTGTGCTGGATTTTGCTTTTGCAGTTGCTAAAACACATCAGTCAATCTGGTATTAACGAGAATAAGTGGCTTTCAAGCGATGGTAGGTTGACCTCAGAAGCTAAAAAAATCCAATAGTTTAAAATTGAGCTCATTTTTCATGAGACACAAGCCAGGAAAAATGTGATCAAAATGGAGTTGACATCCTGCAATTCTAACTTATTTTACTTGAGGAAAAAGCCAGAAATGATTCTCCTCTGACTTTGTTATTGCTTCCTTTTATAGCTCTGTGGGCTTCATGAACTTGCTGCTGATATCGGAGCAAAAAAAAAAAATAATCTAAAATATCACTTAGCATTTGTTCAACCAATACATATATTACACTGTCCCCAAACATGTAATTTAAAAAAATGTTTTGTCATGTACATGTATTGCCACTGCCTTTTTTTGTTAGTGCAACTAATTACTAGGTCTCTGAATTTTTGAATGAATTTATTATTAGCCAAATAATTTTCCTGGTTTGTGAATGGACAAAACCAGTTTTAAAAGCCTAAATCTACTTGCATTGTGATTACTCCAATATAGTGGGTCAAATTCATTTATTTCCTCATCACTTTCAGCTCACTACTTAGGTCCGCTGTGATGAGGTGAAAAGATTTAGAGTAAGATGATCTGTACTCGAGTCCTCACTCATGTACTAGCTGGGCAAGTCACCAAACATTTTTGGGCCTCACTTTGCTCATCTCTCAAGGGAAGTGTTGAATTAGACAGGTTCTATTGCCCCTCTGAGACCACCATTCTAGATTACTAACCTGACAATCACTCCACAAGCCATTTCCACACTTACCAACATGGAGGTACAGCCACCGTCAGGCTCTAGTCTAAAAGGTACTATCCTATTGTTGCCAAAGAAAGTGTAGTCCAACCCTCATGTAGCCCATTAGGCTGAGACCAATATAACGTTCCTTGCTGAAGCAGCATTACTAGTTTTCACTAAGATTTATGGTCTGATCAGTGACCCAGTTTCCAAAGTCAGCAAGCAAAGGAAATTTCTCTTAAGAAACCTGAGAAGCAAAATCTCTAAACCTGTTACGCATTTGCTACTACATTAAGAAAGTTCACAGTACCTAAAATAGCCACCACCTCATCATCCTGGATGACTTCCAGGGAGCCTGAGACCACAAAGCAGAGGGCATCCACGCTTTCCCCGGCGTGGTAGATGAGGTCCCCGGGCGCGCAGTGAATCGTCTGGAATTCCACCGCCAAGGCGCGCAGGCACCCATCGCTGGCCAACCGAAAGGCAGGGTGTTCATTGAACACCTTGCGGTTTAGGTGAACACAGATATCAGCTCTCATGTCCTTCGGGCAGATGGAGAGAACCTGAAGAACGTGAAAGAGGAATAAGTGAGAAGAAATGAGAAAGGGGCTATTTCAGAAAAAAAAATGTCATCCCACAGATATTTATGGACTATGACAAAGTCTGTGACACACTGTACTTGATACTGGGAAGGAAGAGTTCAAAGACACAGTCCTGCTCTCAAGGACCAAATAATAATCCGGTGAGGTGGGCTGATGAGCAACGGACTCTTTCAATACAGTACCACGTAGTGAAACATAGTCTGGAGGTCGTCAGGAAGAGTCTCAGAAAAATAATAATAATAATAATAATAATAATAATATAACTTCACCCAAGGGCCAACTAAAATAGGGCGTTAACATTCATTTTAGTCTAGTCTCTATTTTAGAATGTTTTATAACTAAATTAAAATTCAGGATAATGTACTATATTCTACATCAGAGGTGGATTTATAGAAACCAGTTATAAGAAAACAAAATCAACAAAAGCACCCTTGTGACTTCATTTGCTATCACTGGCTGCTATAACTCCACTTTTTCTGTGTATTTTTCCACTCAAATGTTTTATTTTGCAGATGAATTTATACCCAGGAAGTTAAAAGTGTATCCACCAGCCTTCTGTAGGGCTTGGGCAATTGCAAATGTCAATGCCGGTAAAGTGGGCACATCATCTTTGCTGGCAGCCCTTGCATTCTGGCCTTTGACTCCTAAAGACTGCTGAGGACAGCAGCAGAATTCAAGCTCTAGGCATCCCTTAGAAGAGCCAGGGTTAGGGAGCTTTGATTGCCGACAGCTTTCAGACAAGGCAATTAAAGACCCAGACTAAAATAGACATTATCCTCATATTTAACCAGGGCATCATCCAGCAAGATATGGATGTAGAAGTCAGTACTACCCAATTTAAAGATACATGTGCAAGCTCGCTTAGAACCTTCTCCCAATTCCCTTGGTTAACTATTTTTTATAATCAGAAATTATTTTCTTTGCTAGGCTTTCAATCCATCAAGCTGAAGTCTAAGCTGATCCCCCATCACCCATTAAGTTACACTGAGTAATGTTTTCCTATAAAATAGTTTTCTTTCCTACACTAATTGCATTTTAACCTTTAAAAATTACCTAAAGGTTAAAATAATCCCCTGATTGTTCCTTCTATTTGGAGCTCAATATCAATGAACAGTTGGTTATTTCCCTGTGTAGAAAAGTCCATCATAAATGTCAAGACCTTAATTAAATTATGCTGTCAGTATCCCTTCCCTTAACCATTTTTAAAACTGCATATATCATTTTACATATATAGTATATCTGTGTGTGTGTGGGAGGCGGGGGGGTTCATACTCCTTTGAATTCCTATAGGTAACAGCAATTCAGCCAACCTAGCTCTCTGAAGAAATCTCATCTTTAGGGAAAGGAATGCCTAGCAGAGCTTCAGAAGCAATTGGCACTTCATTTCCAAATCAGTTGCTTTTCATAACAATGTAATATTTTATTTAATATATTAATGTTTAGTGACTTCTGACAGCATTATTCATTCAATAGCTACCATGGGGTATACCACTGCATTAAGTCCCTGGAACTAGAAGAATAAATATGACACTGAATTTGCTTTGGAGTAGATAACCATGTAGCAGGAGGAGTTAGGTATGTAAAGAGACAATTATAACACAATGAGAAAAAATGACAGGGCATCGTCAGGTGACATGGGACATGTGCTGCTTAGAAGTCATTACTTATGACTTAGAGGTAGCATAGAAGATTGTGCTCCAGAGGATGGGTCAGGGTGCAAATCTATCACTTACCACCTCTGTAACCCAAGGTATTTAGTCGCTCTAAACTTCATCTGTGAAATGGGTTGATAGTGTTTATTTCATAGGCTCATTACTAAAGTTAAATGAAAGGGCTTAAGCTTAGCCCAGTTTAGCCTTGCACATGGCAAGGGCTAAAGAAATGATAGTTTTTATTAACCTTATTGAAAATGAGTATTCCCTACAAAGTTTATTGTCACTTTAGTTCCCTACAAAAGCAATTTGCTATTTTTCCTTTTCTACCCCTCTCTAAACTATGTATCTTGACTGTTTGATGAGATTTAGGCACAATTAAGAAAATATTTCAGCATGAATCTAAAGTTATTTCAAGGACTAGCTAATGTTAATATTTTTCTCAAGTTGAAACTAAAATGAATGCTAGGAAAGCAAAAAAGTAAAAATAATTTTAAAGTACACACACATTAACATTACACTGAATAGCTTAATGGAAAAATGAATAGTTCTTCTATTCCATTTACTTTGCAGAATTTTCATTGTCTTAGATTCATTTTGGTAATAGTCATTTTATGTTATTTTAATTCTTTCAGGATTCATGCTGCAAATTACATTTTCCAATGTTAGCAACATTCTCTGTTTAGTGGCATATCAAAGAGAATTTTTATTAATTTAAGTGGATCTTTCCTTTATGTTTTACTTCATTTATGACACTGATTTATCATTTTGATTGGTGGTATATACTAAAGTCCAGATGTCATAAACCAACAAGTTAAAACTTCATGTTAAATAGACCAGAGCCACACCTCTGTCTCCATACCTAGATAGCATATGTGCCTTACATGGTGTGTCTGCCATCCAAATATGAGTATAGTATTATTTTTTTCTATAAATGAAGGCACTAATAAATGTCTTAGGTAGTAAAAATTTAGTTTTAAGTGATAAAATTATCATTCAAGGTGTCACTAAGACCTGGCCCATTAATCCCAATTCAATGCACTTGGCTTTGAATGTCATAGCCAATCTCTTGTAAGTTACCTAATGGGTATCTCATAGTTATAAACAAATGAAATTACATTTCAGTAGAAAATATTTAAGTTAAAGTGACTTTTATTTGTCTCTAGTGTTGATTATTTATCCCCTCTTCATATCAAGATACTTATAAATTAAAATTGATTCTTAATTAAGACAATATGTTTTCTCTTTGGAAGAGCTATGGCTGCATGCATATAAGGAATCATTTTTAGAATTCTGCAAATAAATTCCTGGGGTGGGGGGTGGGAGGACATGGTCGGGAAAAGAAAACTCTTTTGAAATTATTTATGATACCAGTCCCATTAAACCTAAGATCAAGAGGTATCTTAACAGACATCCTTCTGGCTCCAAAGATCTAACGGTCAACACTGCAACTAGAGAACACTTAGTACAACACAAAATGATCATTTTACCTTGCTCTCTTAAAATATCCAATGGCCTGCTTCCCCAGGTAAAGCCAAAGTCCTAACCAAGCACGCAAGCTCTTTACGATGGGAGCCTCCGTCAGCCACATCTCTTACTACCCTGCTCCAACCCTGCATCCAGCCACACAGTGTTTCTCGCTCTCTGAACCTGCCATACCCTCTCATGATTGCCTTCCTACACGCTGTTCCTTCAGCCTGTCATATCCCATCATCCCCTTCTCTGCCTAGTCACCTCTGATTCATCCACAAAGCACAGACCATCCCTCTCTTTGCCATAAGTTCAATTTATAAACAGCTCTATCATAGAATTGGTAACGCATAGAAAGGGAAAACGAGAATAAGAGTGTTGTGATCTCCATTTTTTTTAAATAATAGCACACAATAGTAACATTGAATTATCAGAGTTGAAAGGATTTCAGCCTAAGGATTTCAAATTTTTTACTTTCAGCAGTAAAGTCATTCTTTGGTTTTTATAATGAAATATTCCTTATGCCTAATAGATAAAGCTGATACAAGTTGAATTATGCTGAATGAAGCTCTGATGGGACGGTAGACTCCCAGGCAGGGGTCCACAGGGGCACATCCAGCCATTCATCTAACTCATAGCTAACAAGTGCTAGTCCTGTGTTAGTTACATGCTGGCTACTATGCAGGCCACCCAGATCCAAGAGCAAAAACTTCAGAGTGCCTGCCTTGCTGGAGCTTCCACTCAGGAAAGGCTTTAAAAAATCACTCTTCCTAGCCTAATGCCCCATTTTACAAATGAAGCAAATGTATAGCATAAAGGTTATGAGATCTGCTCGAGGCCTCTCCATAAATTACCAGCAAAACCCAAAACTCTTGACTGCCCACTCTTAAGCCATGCTCCTCAATGAAGCACAACCAGGAATAAAATAGAACATCTGGCACTTTCTGATGTTTTCTGGTTCTTTAAATAGTACAAAAATATAAATGGTGATTTCTGAAAATCATTTAGTGTCTAATTAATCAAACTAAGTTTACTTATTAAGAAATCACGAATGTCACCACCACCACAAAACTGCCTAGATTTCTTTGCAAATTTGTTTTCATTCCTAAACCCTTTAATTTTAGCTCCAATAAATGTATTATGTTTTAGAGTGTCAGTAAAGACATAACTATTCATTGGTAAATCATTTATTTATGCTATTAATATTTGCCAAAAGGAAGTCATCTTATTAGAAATATGAGTTTTAGTATATTTATAAAAAGGACCTTAGCTAGATACTAGTATAGAGTAAACATTTGGTAAATCTCACTCTCCTTAATTCCCTTCCCCCATCACTTTCATCCATTGTGGTATTAGTAATTTAGAGAAAGCTTAGAAGACTGAGCATAATTACTTTAATTAGAGGCCAAGGAGTTGAATCAAGATCCTCTAGAAATTGTTTGTCTGGAGAAAGGCAAAAGAAGAAGGCTTTCTCATCTCTTATTCATTCTTTAAATATACTTAAAAATGTATTTTAACAACCATTATACTCCATATAGGAAATAAAAAAACATAAAGAAGAAAATAAATTTTCTGCATTATTTATACATATTTATATACCATTTTCATAAAATTTAAATCTCTAAAGGTTGATTTCCTGCCATAGCCACCCGATATCACATTAAATCATTTCCCATGACACGACCTAGTGACTTAAAAATATAATTAGAATCACTGCATAATAGTCCATTATATAATTGAACACAATTCATTTAACCACTGCATTATAACTGGATATTAAGATTTTTAGTTTTCCCTTTCATAAATCAAGTTGTAATAAGTACCCTATATTGATAACTAATTGTTTGAGGATAGGTTTTTTAGAAGTAAAATTAATGGGTAAAATACTATAAAATCATTTAAAATCTCTTGACAAATCGCTTTTCAGAACAGGTATATCAAATTACACTCATACCAGTAGTGTATGAGAGTATCCTAGTATTTTTAATAATCCTCACAAAATCTCCATTTGGCATTTGAAGAGAAAAGGCAATTTTATGTGAAAGAGAAGTAGATTTATATAGTGTAATGACATAGAGAGCTGGAGAGTTTTAGTCTTACCAGAGGTAGTCTCCTGCCACTGTGCCCTAGTTCAATGACCACAGACTGGTCAGTTTTAATCAACCTATAACCAATTCCTAATGTGAAAATGGGGCTGATAGGGATAATTTTACTTTAAGTGCCTAAAAGTAGTCAACTAAACAAGGCTCCCTCTTGAGGTCCATTACTGCTCTAAAGTAAATTATTGTATTGATTATCTATAATCAGGAATAATAAAGTGTCAGCTATTTTTAGTAACAATTGCTAATAAGTGAAAAAGATTCCCCTGTTTTCTTTCTTGGGACAAAGGAATATATGCATTAACAACATTTTGCTAGGCAATGCAGCTACCACTGACATTCTTCAAAATTATTGATTCTTTTGGTGCAATTAAGTTATGTACTGCTGATTAATGTCTCCTCACCAATCCAATGGGTTGGTATTAAGTTAGTAAAAATCCATGGGAAGAGGCAGGCAAATGACATTTAAATATCAAACATTTTTACAACCCTTCCTGGGAATGAAGTACTCAAAGAATACCAATAAATGAAGTAAAGTTCTCTACAGGCATTCAATTCTCATTCATTTAATGGGAAGAAAAGAAAGCTCACCTTATTTAAAAATAAATAAATAAAATTTTAAAAAGCCTTAACCCCATAGCCATGTGCACCAAGGGAGAGTCAGCTGTTTGAATATATGTCTTCCAACTTCTGGGGTTATCAAAACCTCCAAGGAATTAACTCAGAAACAATGAAATGAAATAAAACCAAAGTACATTAACATCCTTTATTTAAACTGAAAGGTCATATTTAGACCAGTGAGAGATTATAGATTAAAATTCATGTGTTTCACTTTAGAGATAAATTTCCTGTGAATGGACCCCATGTACAAAAGTAAGGCTTAAGATTTTTTGTTTAAAATTATAGAGAACCAATTCTATCAAGTTGTTCATGGTCCTGGTTTTGCAGTATTGTGACTAATGGAAAAAAATTGTTACCATTTTTTAACTTGTTAAATAAAGCTGCAGATGTTTGGGGTCACTAACTTTCCAAAGTGAGGGCTCTGAACATTTAGATTTTCTATTGTTCTCCATTCTCAATCTTATTTTTGTGCTTTTTAATATGCATATATTTGACTAAATAAGAATACATTTCTTATTTATCAAAAATATTAGAAATATTTTCTAAAATTAGAAATATATTTTAAAATATATTTGATTAATTATCCAGAGTGGAAATAATATTGGAAATAACCTGACCATGATTTTTTTACAGTTACCTAAGACAAATGAGGTTTCCCAGCTCCTTTAAAAGAATGAGTTCCTCACATACATTGTGGGTGGAAGTGAATTGGTACTTCAATTACTTGGCTATATTGACAAAAGTTAAATATATATATATATATATATATATATATATATATATATATATATATACACTCTAGAGGCCTGATGCACAAAAATTTGTGCACTCGGGGCGGGAGGATGTCCCTCAGCCCAGCCTGCACCCATTTGCAGTCCAGGACCCCTTTGGGGATGTCCACCTGTAGACTTAGGCCCACTCCCTGGGGGATCAGGCCTAAGCTTGCAGTCAAACATCCTTCTGGTAGCCAGGGAGCCTTCGGGGGATGCCGACTAAAGGCTTAGGCCCCCAAGGGAGCTGTGATGAGGAAGCTAGGGTGACAGAGGAGCCACACTGTCCCGCCCCACCGCCCTGGGTCAGGTCGCACACAGGACACCCAGACAGCGGACAGGTGGGCCGGCAGATCGCACTTGCCCCACCCGGCTGCCCTGGGTCAGGTCACACACGGGATGCCCACTGTCCCGGGTCTCAGATAGCAGGCCTGGATGGTGGCAGGGCAGATGGGATGGTGCTGTCCCACCCCACCACCCCGGGTGGCAAATAGCAGTCCCGGATGGCGGCGGGGCAGGCAGGATGGCGCTGACCCGCCCTGCCTGCAGTATGCAAATTAGCCACCATCTTTGTTGGTGGTTAATTTGCATATTGTGCTGATTAGCCAATGGGGGTGTAGTGAAAGTATGGTCAATTACCATGTTTGTCTATTATTAGGTATATATAAATACCTTTAAAGGTCATTAGTATTCTTTAATATCCTAGAAACCAAACCATCATCTTTTTGATATAGCATGCTCCATTAACATTATTTAAAGCATTTGGAAGAAATTAGCCATAAATGAATTTTGGTTTGTGTATTACCTACATTAATATTTGTCACCACTGTCATCATAACTGAGAAACTAAACATGTCAGTAACACTAGTCATAAATCAAACCTATCGTAATTCTTATCATCCAGAAAATAGCCATAAGTAACAGAGTAAGTAATAATGCCTGTGAATAGGAGAAAAGACTGTCACAGAGCATGTAGAATTTTCATGTAAAAGACACTCTCAAATGTCACTTAATGCTGCAAGCAACCCTTCCAGAGTCCCAGATCCTGCAGCTATGACCTGGTTTCTGCCCATGGCAAATCAAAGACAGAAGGTTGATAGAAATTTTGCTGGAGGTGAGAGTGCTAACTCTAAGGAAAGGCAATAGATGAGAGCTTAATGCCAAAGAAATATTCAAAAACCTGAAATGTAATGATGAACATATGGAAATCAAAATTTAAAACAAAATTCCATTTATAATTCACAAAATGAAGTACTTGGGTATAAATCTAACAGAACATAGACAGGATATGTATCTTAAAAATACAAAATACTGATGAAAGTAATCACACAACACCTAACTGAATGGAGAAATATATCATTTTAATTAATTGCAAGACCCAACATAGTAAATATGTCAATTTTCACCAAATTGATGTGTGAATTTTATGCAATTTCTATCAAAATCCCAGCAATTTTTGCTATAGACATAGACAGAAAGCTTATTCTAAAATTTATATCAGAAGATATATGGTAAGATCTAGAGTAGCAAAGACCATTGATAAAGAAACAAAGTACTAGGAATCACCCTACCCAATCTTATGACATACTATGTAGCTATAATAATAAAGACTGTATAGTATTGTCGGGGAAATACAGCATTTTCAAGAAAGGGTGCTGGAGAAATTGGACATACACTGGGAAAAAAAAAAATTCAACCTAAACCTCACACCTTATACAAAAATAAACTCAACATGCATTGTGGATTTGCCCGGCTGGTGTGGTTCAGCCATTGAGTGTCAACCTATGAACCAGGAGGTCACGGTTCAATTCCCGGTCATGGCACATGCCTGTGTTGCAGTTTCGATCGCTAGTAGAGGGTGTGCAGGAAGCAGCCTATCAATGGTTCTCATCATTGATGTTTCTCTCTCTCTCTCTTCCTCTACCTTCCTCTCTCTAAAATCAATAAAAATATATATTTTTAAAAATGCATCATGGATTTAAAAATAAAATGTAAGTTTATAAAACTTGAAGAGAATGAAAAGATAAACTACAAACTGAAAAAAAAAACTTGCAAATCATATATTCAACAAAAGACAAAGATCTAAAATATATAAGAGCTCTTAAAACTTCACATTAAAAATATCCATTCAGAACATGGGCAAAAGACATGGAAGGATTGATAGACTCACCTTTCCCTGGAATGTAATTACTAAACTCACCCGTCCCAGGAATGGCGATGACTTACTGTAAATGTGATATGGTCCCAACTCAGAAGGAACACCTTGTATGGACATATACATTGACTAACCAACCAGCTCTCGCCAAGTACCCCAAGCCCTTATGCCTTCCTCATTCTCCTTTTAAAAAAAGAGTTCTAACCACTGCACGGGCTACTGCTCTCCTTTTGCGAGGCAGCCCGGCAGGTCTTTCCTCTAATAAAGCCTGTGTCACCTGGTTTTCAGCCTCAGACTGATCTTTCAAGGATGTTTCACTGAAAATAATATACAAGGTGAAAAATAAGCACAAGAAAATATGTTAACATCATTAACCCTTTCAAATTAAACAGACAGTGAGATCACTGCCCACCTAAAATAAAAAATAGCGACAACCCTAAATGAAGTGAGGATGCAGAGAAATTAGATTGCTCATATGCCACGTATATAAATTGTACATCCACTCTGGAAAAGGAGTATGATAGTTCCTTACAAAACTGTGTGCTTACCAGATGACCCAGCAATTGCGCTCTTGGGCATTTATCCCAGAGAAATGAAAATTTATGTTCACGTAGAAACTTACACCTGAATGTTTACAGCTGCTCTGTTTGTAATAGTCCCAAACTGGGAACAACATAAATTTCCTTCGGCAGGTAAATGGTTGAACAAACTGTAGTACATCTATGCCATGGCATACTACTCAGCAATAAAAAGGAACAAACTTACTACAGGCAATAATGTGGGTGAATCTCT
The DNA here is from genome assembly GCF_964212035.1 of Myotis nattereri. Classification (NCBI taxonomy): domain Eukaryota; kingdom Metazoa; phylum Chordata; class Mammalia; order Chiroptera; family Vespertilionidae; genus Myotis; species Myotis nattereri. The sequence goes on along the minus strand of NC_138075.1, from coordinate 32,714,466 downwards.
AGGAAATTATGCTCAATGAAAAAAAGCTAATCTCAAAACTTTGCATGATTATATTTATATAACATTTTTTAAATGACAAAATTAAAGAGATTGAGGAGAGATTAGTGGTTGCCAGGATGTAGGAAGGTGGGTGAAGAGGGAGGTGGTTTGGGCAGTAGATGATGACACAGGAGATCCTGGTGATGGAAATGTTCTTTAATAACTTGAGTGGTGCTGAAACCGGTTTGGCTCAGTGGATAGAGCGTCAGCCTGCGGACTGAGAGGTCCCGGGTTCGATTCCGGTCAAGGGCATGTACCTGGGTTGCGGGCACATTCCCGGTGGGGGATGTGCAAGAGGCAGCTGATCGATGTGTCTCTCTCATCGATGTTTCTAACTCTCTCTATCTCTCTCCCTTCCTCTCTGTGAAAAATCAAAAAATATATTTAAAAAAAATAAAAATAACTTGAGTGGTGACAGTTATGTAGAAGGGGAGGGAAGGGGAGGGGAGGGGAGGGGACGGGAGGGGAGGGGAGGGGAGGGGAGGGGTGAGGAGGGGAGAGGAGAGAAGAGGAGAGGAGAGGAGAGGAGAGGAGAGGAGAGGAGAGGAGAGGAGAGGAGAGGAGAGGAAGAGAAATGTGTACACATGAAACTGGTGAAATCTGAATAAGGTTGATGATTCCTATGATGTCAAATTCCTAGCTGAGAGAAATTGGGCAAAGGATATATAGAGTCTCTTTATATTCTTATTACTGCTTGTGAATGTAAAATTATCTCAAAATATTTTTTAAAGCTAAAATTTGCACTAGCCAAAGCTAGAAGTTTTGTCCTTCCCTTTGAGAGAGTTAATAGCCCTCCAAATAACCAACCCCCCAAACATCAGGTGACAACAGGACACTGCATTTGGTGCCATTAGCACCGGTTCCCTGTGTTACTTTCCATAAAGCAAAAACCCCTTGAGAAAGCCTCTCAGTAGCAGAACTGTCTGTGTGCCTTGGATTTACATGTGCCAGCTTGACAGGAAGATTAGCTGAATCTCACCAGGGACAACTGTGGTTTGTCCTTCTGCTCCCAAGAAGATTGAAAGCCAAACCTCTGACCTGAGGCATTAGCCTCTAGCACAAAGCCAAGGGCTTTGGCCCAAAAAACTCTGCTCTGGGAAATCAATTTGCAACCTTGTAATTTATAACAGAGTTCTCTATAAAATATTCTAGCTTCATCTTAAACGCCCAGAACACTACAAAACTGTGTTAAAATTTTCATTTAGACAAAGAGTTTGGCCCTTGGTAATGCTTTTCAACTGAATAAACTATACAATTGTTTTCCCTTTAAAAAATCCTTTATTTACATTAGGTTTGTAAATTCTACCTAATCTAACAAACTGAGGCACCAGTATCAAAGAAAAGGAAGTAACTCCTTCCCTAAGTTCACAGAGGTTTGCAAAGTGCTCTCAAACAGTTCTATCATTGCTTAGTACTATTTCATTGGTTCATTGATTCATTGATCACCTATGAATGCCAGAAATATGCTGTCTTTTGGATACAGACACACACACATAACTACACAGCCACTACCTTCAAAGTCTCTAGTCTATTGGATGAGTAAGATATTTTAACAACAACAATAAACTATATTATTATATCAATGAGATCTGAGCAACATATTGAGAAAGGCCAAATAGCTGAGTGACTTAAAGTATACCTTTCCTAGGATTGTCAGCACCTTTATGCCTATTTGTGAAATCACAGTACTAGGTATCTAGTATTGCAGTGGAATAGCAAACACATTTCCCTTTCCTAGGTTCAAATACAGCACAACAGGAATTTCAATATTTTTTTTCTTAGGTTGAATTCATTCCAATTTTGAAAGAAATAGAAAATGAAAATGAATATTTACAAAAAGTATATAATGGAGGTAAAACAGTATCAGTAGGTCAAAGGAAGAAAAATTGGCTTCATCTATCTTGCTAGATTGCACGTCCTATGTGACAGGAATTGTCTGCTTCATCATTGTCATCCCAGAGCCTGGAACAATGTACTGTAAGTAAGGACTTAATCAAAATTTATTATCAAATACTGGAACAAGAAACAGATCTTTAAGTTCTAACCTGTCCATCAATATCTATCTAAATATTTATGAATTCGTGACCAAACTTCCTGTCAGGCCTCAGCTCTCAACATAGAGAATTTTTACCTCCTTTTAAAAATGATGTTTCCTTTCCTTTAACCACACAATATTTATTATGAAGTTAATAAGCCATTATTAAATCAAAACTCTTCTAACAGAAGATTTAAATGATAATAAAGTATTACCATTTACAGTAAAAAGGATGTTGGCTTGGGGTTCTAGTTTTATTTGCTTCCTTATCATATGGAAAAAACGGTTCTCAATTATCTTGAGAATGGTTGAATGAATGAATTACTTCTAATTGTACTGTGCTCTGTAATTTACTGAAATGTATGAGTCATTAAAAACATGCGAAAATTATGAGACCATTGATTTTTCTACTTTAGAAGGCACTCTAAAGCCAAGCAATAACTGTCAGATTAAACATGTAAGTCTCTTTGAATGGACTGGAGTTTTAAGTTGTGCCATTTGAAAAGAGGGATCTTAATCGAAACCACTAGGTATAACTTGGGGGCTGTGCTGGTTTGCTTCTCTTCTAATAATGACAGGTTCCCCCTGGAAAGGCTGCTTTCCATTAATTTCTCATTTATTATCAAGATAAAGTTTGATACAAGATTATAATATTAAACTATTAGTTCAGACTCCATCTTCTGACTTTTCCTGTGTACTTCTCACAAAATCTTCCCAAATATACATTTAAATTTGAATCTTAGAAATGTAAAGATCATGAAAGAATATAAATTCTGAGACTGAGTTTAAGTGATTGAATATGGCAACTAGACTGGGAGACTAGAACTTGTCTCCTTACTGTTGATCTAGCATTTTGTTCATCATACCTCACCTATATTACCTCCAGTTTGTACCCAAGGTATGCAATCCTCTGATCTTCACATTGGGTTCTAGGAGTGGAACCTCTAACTCAGCATTAGAAAAGTTATGCCCAAGGTCTTGAATTCCTTCACACGAGCCTGTCATATTTCATCTGAGCAGCCAACCTGTATAAGTTTTCTGATGGCCTTTGCTGTATGTTTAACTCTGAGATTATGAGAGTGCAATTCCACTAAAAAACTAGTGGGACTTATTTTCAATGTGTAGGAAGATGATGATTGGGAAGGGAAAAGAAACTTTATTTGAAAAAATAAACATGTGAAAAAACAGGAATAATTAAGGTGTGATAAGGAGATACTTGTCCACCAGATAATAATATGCAATAAGAATCATAGTAACTGCCCTAACCAGTTTGGCTCAGTGGATAGAGCGTCGGCCTGCGGACTCAAGGGTCCCAGGTTCGATTCCAGTCAAGGGCATGTACCTTGGTTGCGGGCACATCCCCAGTGGGGAGTGTGCAGGAGGCAGCTGATCGATGTTTCTCTCTCATCGATGTTTCTAACTCTCTATCCCTCACCCTTCCTCTCTGTAAAAAATCAATAAAATACATTAAAAAAAAAAAAAGAATCATAGTAACTAATAAAGATCATTTTCTCTGTAATGCAGACCTGGTCCAAATCCAAGTTTTATTGTGTGTGACCTAAGGCAAGTCATGTAATCTCTTAGAGCCCAAATTCTATAATAATAAATTGGGGATAATTACAGTACTTATCTATCCTATCTAATAAAAGAGAAACATGGTAATTGGCGTACGACCTCTACCCTTCCCATTGGCTAATCAGCGAGATATGCAAATTAACTGCCAGCCAAGATGGCGGCCTACAGCCAGCCAGGCAGCTTGAAACTAACATGAGGCTTGCTTGCTTCAGTGACGGAGGAAACCAACATCCCCCACCTGCTTTGCCAGCCACTGAGCCTGCAGTTTAAGAAACATTGTAACAAATATAGAAGCTAAACAAAACCCCAGAAACCTGCTTTCAGCGAGCCAGGGATCTCAGAGCTGGAGTTATACATTGTTTCAATTATAGAACCAAAACAAACCAGATACCTTCTTTCAGCAGCAGAAGCCTCAGAGCTGGAGCCAGAGCTACAGCTGGCCCAGAATAAAAAAAAGAAAAAAAGGATCAGTAGGGAGCTTCAGTCAGCCTGAAAACAGCCCTCAGCCCCTCACGCAGACTGGCCAGGCACCCCAGTGGGGACCCCCACCCTGAAGGGTGTGTGACCAGCTGCAAACAGCCATCATCCCCTCACCCAGGCTGTCCAGGCACCCCAGTGGGGACCCCCACCCTGAGCCAGGACACCCTTCAGGGCAAACCAGTCAGCCACACCCATGCACCAGGCCTCTATCCTATATAGTAAAAGGGTAATATGCCTCCCAGCACCGGGATCAGCGGAGCCGCGAGGCCTCCCGGCACGGGGATCAGTGTGACAGGGAGAAGCGCCCAAACCCCCTGATCCCCCTGCGGCTCTGTGTGTGACAGGGGGCGGGGCCACAACCTCCCTATCCGCCCTGCTCTGTGCGTGACAGGGGGTGGCACCGCAACCTCCCCATCGACCCTGCCTTGAGTGTGACAGGGGGCGGTACCCCAACTCCCCAATCAGCCCTGCTCTGAGCCCGACCAGGGGCTGCACCTAGGGATTGGCCCTGTCCTCTGCCACCCGGGAGCAGGCCTAAGCCAGCAGATCTTTATCTCGCGAGGGGTCCCAGACTGCAAGAGGGCACAGGCCGGGCTGAGGGACCCCACTCCCCCCCAAGTGCACAAATTTTTGTGCACCGGGACTCTAGTCTACAATAATAAAAGAGAAAAATGGTAATTGGTGTATGGTGCTACCCTTTTCATTGGCTAATCAGGGCTATATGCAAATTAACTGCCAAATAAGATGGCAGTTAACTGCCAACAAAGATGGCGGCTAATTTGCATATGTAGGCACAATGCAGGGAGGCGAAATAGAAAGCAGGAAGAAGCCCCCTGCCACTGACAGTGATCGGAAACCCAGGGGGGAGCTAAGAGCTGGGGGGCAGGGCAAAGGCGGCCCTGGGGCCGCCTTTGCCCTGCCCCCCAGTCATGATCGGAGAATCAGGCACCTATGCAGCCCTGGCCAGTGATAGCAGGAAGTAGGGGTGGAGCCAGCGATGGGAGCTGGGCTCGGTCGAAGCTGGCAGTCCCGGGAGCTAGGGGTCCCTTGCCTGGGCCTAAAGTGGAGCCTATGATCGCGGGCCGCTGCATCTGCGGGTCCCCGCTGCCCGGGCCGGACGCCTCGGCCAGAGGCGTTAGGCCTGGGTAGGGGCGGAGCCTGCAACCGCGGGGAGCTGGGGGTCCCCTGCCCAGGCCTAATGCCTCGGCCAGAGGCGTTAGGCCTGGGCAGGGGCAGAGTGGGAGATCGCAGGGAGCTGGGAGTCCCCTGCCCAGGCCTAATGCCTTGGCCAGAGGCGTTAGGCCTAGGCAGGGGCAGAGCGGGAGATCGCAGGGAGCTGGCCAGAGGCGTTAGGCCTGGGCAAGGGGCCGATCCGGTGATTGGTGATCAGAGGGTGATGAGGGTCAACTCCTCTGGCCGAGGCATCAGGCCTGGGCAGGGGGCGGAGCCGGGGATTGGAGGGATATGATGGTCCCCTTGCCCAGGCTGAAGCCTGGGTCAGAGGCGTCAGGCTTGGGCGAGGGGTGGAGCAAGCGATCAGAGGGAGATGGGAGTCCCCTGCCCAGGCATGATTCCTGGGCCAGAGGCCTCAGGCCTGGGCGGGGGTCAGAGCCAGTGATTGGGGGGAGATTGGGGTCCCCTGCCCAAGCCTGACAACTCTGGCGGAGGCGTCAGGCCTGGGCAAGGGGCCGATCAGGCGATCGGAGGGTGATGGGGGTCTACGCCTCTGGCCGAGGCATCAGGCCTGGGCAAGGGGCAGAGCCAGTGATGGGGGGAAATGAGGGTCCCCTGCCCAGGCCTGACGCCTCTGTCGGAGGCGTCAGGCCTGGGCAAGGGGCCGATCCTGCGATTGGAGGGTGATGGGGGTCAATGCCTGAGGGCTCCCAGTATGTGAGAGGGGGCAGGCTGGGCTGAGGGACACTCCCACACACACACACACACACACACACACACACACACACACCCAGTGCACGAATTTCGTGCACCGGGCCCCTAGTATATACATAAAAGGCTAAAATACAAAGTATCCCCTCAGGAGTTTGACCAGGAGACCAGGAGTTCCATCACTCACTATGGCATGTGCTGACCACCAGAGGGCAGCGCGGAATGAAGGCAGGCCTCAGCCCACAACCAGCAGCTGGCAGCCAGGAAGGGAGGTCCCACTGGCAGCTGGAAGGCCCTGATCAGCCCTGATCACTGGCCAGGCCTAGGGACCCTACCCATTCACGAATTTCATGCACTGGGCCTCTAGTGTATTGATAAGAGTGAAAATTAAATATACTAAGACTATTGACCTATTAAATTCATAAAAATTAAAAAGATGAATGCTTGATATTAGCAATGTTACTATAATAAAGGACACATGTAAACTTATGTTTGTTATAGCTCATTTGACCTTTTAAAAGAAGTAAACTTTTAAAATCATATAAGATAAAAACAATATGCATGCCCTTTGACCTGGAAAATGCCATTCTCAATGTTTACCTTAATATAATCATTAGAGATCTTAAATATCCAATAATAGGAGATTGATAAATATGGCATATCCTTTAAATGGAATATAAATATTAACATAGTATATATTTATAACATAAATATATGTTCACAAAATCAAACAAAATAAATGTGGCCAAGGCTTGGGGAGTTTCTGTTTCTAACAAGATTTTATGTCCCAATTCTATTGCTTTCTCTATTGCTTTAACCTATATTCTTCCAACCTAAATTAGTTTCACTCCCTCTCCCCTTTTTTATAAATCTCACATGGTTCTCTGTACTGTATTTCAAGCATCCTCATAATTTGGAATAGTATGTTTATTTATGTTGCTAACTCTTTCCTGTCCCATTAGACTCTGAGCAATACAAGAGCAAGAATTGTGTTTAATTTACCACTCCTTAGCAATTACTGCGATACCCTACAAAACCATAGTTCCCTTTGATATCGATACAAATTTTTAATATTGGCTATTTTCCTATATAGAAATTCTATGATAATATAGCTCCTTCCCTTAATAGATGTTTCTATATCTCAGACATACCCCAGAAGAAATTAGGAAAGTGCAGATTTCCTCAAGAAAGTTCAAGACATAAAGCAATGAGAAAGAATGCAAACACAAGAGAAAAAGAGAATGCTTGAAGGTCTCAAGACTATGAAAAGTAAAATTGAGAGAAAGCCTCCAGTTCATGCCATCACGTGTTCCTCTCCTTCACTCAGGGACTAGCCAGGAGCAAGGCATGAAGTGCCATCTGAGGCAATGGGCAATGAACAAACACAGGTATCTTTTTCTAACATAACTATATTTACATTTATCTATTTTGCTCTATTTTCTCCACCCTCTTGCTGCCTTCTGCTCTGTCAGACAGAGATGTCTATGGCTATTTGGCACTACTAGTAAAGGAGCTAAAAGAGACTTTTCAGTACTTCATAGACTATAAATGAATCCCAAATCAAAAGCAATCTTCCCAAGCCAACGGACAGGCACCTCTTAGGCTTTATCATAAAAAACCATAAAATAGATGGGAAACTGGGTGGGGAGTAGAAAACCACAAAGCCCTGGAAGAAACATAAAATATAACAAACAGTCAGATAATAACAGCAGAAATTACACAAGTAAAAATATCATTTTTAAAAAGTTCAGTTTGTAAAATCCAACCATCTGCATAATCCTACCTTTTTCCAGTAAACTGAAAAAAAACTGTGTGGGAAGCACTAGAATTTCATTCAAAAGTAGGTGTCTCAATAACCATTTCTGTAGATTTATTCTAGTGAGAGTTTGAAAATGAATCAATCAAGGCAGCTCAGAACAAAACAGCAGGTTAGATACAAACACCTCCTCATGCTATGACGTAGTCTGAGCATGTGGATTCATTCATGGCTTACACTTTCCCCAAAGTCCACATTATATTTTTGTCTTTGCCTTCAGTGTGTATGTATGTAGAAATATTTTACTCACCCAAATTACTCTCCAACTGTGGTTCCATTTTCATCTATATTTAAAGACAACGGTACGTACCAAATGGTAAGCAAATACTAAGATTAGAAATGGTGCCTGGCATGACCTACTTCTTGCAGTTTCTAACAGGTAAAGAAAGAAATCGATTATAACCACTATTGCCTACATTATTTGCTAACACTTATTACTGCTTATCTTATGCAGGTGCTAGGTGGGCACTTTTCATCCCCAGCTAAGTAAGTGAGGTGGGTGGTGGTATCTCCATCATAGCTGTGGACACAGAACCATGGAACGCACTCCTCATGGTAAAGCCAGGCTACTGAACAAGTCATCCATGGCCCCATATGGACAACTCCTACTTCTTACTCCTGTACTATAACAATTAAATGATTCATTTGTCCCTTCCTCAGAGGCTAGTGGCAAAGACATGTTATATAACAACTGCACTAAAATAATTTCAACACGGTACATAAAAAGAATGCACTTAATATAATTCCTAGAGAGAGGTTTGAGTCATTTGGTATTTAACTTAGTTGTATAACATCTCCCTACCCTTACTGGAGAAAACTAATGCTGTCTATTACCTGACACACAAAATGGTGACTAATAATTACATTAGCTAACAATAATGTAAAGCTAGAACTGCAACACTCGTAAACTATGCCAAAAGTCATAACAAACTATATCTATAATAATAAAAGCCTAATATGCTAATTGCCTGGACATCTAATGACCTTCCAGACATCCTTCCAGACGACCTTCAGGTGACACTGGGGCTGCGAGGGCCGAGGCAAGCTGCCACAACTACAAGGGCCGAGCCCTTGCATGAATTTCATTCATCAGGCCTCTAGTATATTATATAGTAGTAATTTATAATATATATATATATATATATATATATATATATATATATATGTATATTGGAGGCCCGGTGCACAAAAATTTGTGCACTCGGGGGGAAGGGGGGGACCCCTCAGCCCGGCCTGTGCCCTCTCGCAGTCTGGGACCCCTCGGAAGATAACGACCTGCTGGCTTAGGCCTGCTCCCGGGTGGCAGAGGGCAGGCCCAATCCCTAGGTGCAGCCCCTGGTCGGGCTCAGAGCAGGGCCGATTGGGGAGTTGGGGCGCCGCCCTGTCATGCACAGAGCAGAGCAGATTGGGAGGTTGCGGCGCCACCCCCTGTCACGCACAGAGCAGGGCCAATCAGGGGGTTGGGGCACTGCCCCCGTCACACACAGAGCAGGGCCCATCACGGGGTTGGGGCACCGCCCTCTATCACCCACAGAGCAGGGCCGATCAGGGGGTTGGGGCACTGCCACTCTCACACACAGGGCAGGGCCGATGGGGCAGTTATGGCTCTACCCCATCACACACAGAGCAGGGCCCGTTGGGGGGGCGGGTGGGGATCTCCCCCCTATCAGGCACAGAGCAGGGCCGATCAGGGGGTTGGGGCCCCGCCCCCTGTCACACACAGAGCAGGGCCTGTAGGGGGGAGGGGGGTGGGGAGCTCCCCCCATCAGGCACAGAGCAGGGCCGATCAGGGTGTTGGGGCCCCGCCCCCTGTCACACACAGAGCCGCAGGGCGATCAGGGGGTTTGGGCACTGCGGGACATATTACCCTTTTACTATATAAGGTAGAGGCCTGGTGCATGGGTGGGGCCGGCTGGTTTGCCCTGAAGGGTGTCCTGGATCAGGGTGGGGGTCCCCACTGGGGTGCCTGGCCAGTCTGGGTGAGGGGCTGAGGGCTGTTTTCAGGCTGGGAGTGACTGAAGTTCCCAACCACTCCTTTTTTTCTTTTTTCTTTTTTTATTCTGGGCCAGCTTTACCTTGAGGCTTGGCTCCAGCTCTTAGGCCTCCCGCAGCTGAAAGTAGGTTTCTGGCCTTTGCTTACAATGTTGCTAATCTGCTGGCTGAAGTCCGGCGGTATTTGTTACAATGTTTCTTAAACTTCCCGCTCAGAGGCCTGCAGCCCAGGCGGGGAACGTTGGTTTCCTCCATCACTGAGGCAAGCAAGCCTCATGTTAGTTTCAAGCTGCCTGGCTGCCGGCCGCCATCTTAGCTGACAGTTAATTTGCATATCTCGCTGATTAGCCAATGAAAAGGGTAGCGGTCGTACGCCAATTACCATGTTTCTCTTTTATTAGTGTAGATACACACACACACACACACACACACATTTGCATGTTCCAAATGCCTATCATAGCAAATATTAAAGTTCTCATTTACTTGTAATGTTTCTAATACACATGAGTCTTAGTTTATTCAATGCCTGATACATGAAAGGAAAAATAAAATTGAGGTTTCAGATAATGTCTACCTTTTCAGATAAGGCCTGAAGGTCAGCTAGAAAAGAGAAATGTCAAAAGTAACTCTGAACACTTACTCTGTAATATTTCAGTAGGTAACAACTGAAAAGCATGTGTGGATATGACGATAGTTAAGTTCCCTTGATATGTTTAGGTAGGGAGAGAAATGTCACGGCTTTCAGATACCTGGGGCATGATGCTTCCATACTACAGACTGAGGAATATAGTTCTTTGTAATGACAGACTAGGCATAGTCTCTCAGGATTACTATATGTCTATTTAAAGACTATAGGAAAAACGTGCCAGTTGTCCCATGGGCCTGGCCTGGCTTAGCCCTATCAGGCATTCTGGGTCCTCATAATTTTTTTTTAAGATGGTCTTTATTCTATCACCTAGGAAAAAACAGTTAGTTTCATTTGCAAAACTATTGTATTTAGATGTACTAATTTTAAAAATCAGGGAAAATAATTATTGAATTATTACAGAATTGTGGCCTATATTTTTAAATTTTTATTGAATTTCTTGTGGTAATAAAATTATATAGGTTTCAGGTGTAAAACTCTATAACACATTATCTGTATATTGTATTGTGTGTTCACCATCCAAAGTCAAGTCTCCTTCCTATATTTTCTTATACTGGACCCTGTGAATATATGTGTTTGTATTATAAACAACATCTGATATGTAATAGTACTCAAAAGCACTCAGACACAATTACCATGCAATCTGTGTGGGGATCTGTACTACATTCTGCCTGCATCCTTACTGGCAGGTAGTTCATTTTCTCCTGAAGGAGACAGATCATTGCATTTTTAAATACTTCAAATATTGTTTAAATTTTAATTTTTTAAATTAACTAAATGTATTGAGTCACGTTGGTTAATAAGATTATATAGATTTCAAGTGTACAAGTCTATGATATGTCTCCTGTATATTGCATTGTGTGCCTACCACCAAAGTCTAATCATCTTCCATCACCATCTATTTGCCTCCCCGCTCTTTCCCTCTAGTAACCACCATACTGTTGTCTGTGTCTATGAATTTCAGTTTTATATTCCACATATGAGTGAAATCATATGGTTCTGAGCTTTTTCTGACTTACTTCGTTTAGCATAATATTCTGAAGGCCCATCCATGTTGTTGCAAATATTTTAAGTTATATGTCATAACTCTCCCCGTCTTCAATTAGCCAAACTAAATATTCATATTTCCTTTAACTATTTGACTTATAAAAAGGTTCCCAGAACTTTATATCTTACGTTCTGGTAAGTGTGTGGCCACTTGATAGTATTTCTTTTAAAATATCCAGCTGGAAGCTGAACACAATATTTTACCTATAATCTGATTAACATTGACTGTATTGGGATGATTATTGCCACTCTTGATCTGAAGATAAAAGTGCTTTAATGCATCTTAAGACCATTTCAGCTTCCTTTCACTATATTCACATGTAAATATATATTCACTATATATTTACATAGTACACTGAACCCAGCACATTTGTCTGTGGCGTCTTCTGGGAAGGTGCTGCCTTCACTTTTGAGTTCAGCTATGCATTGTTATAGGAACCTCTTGAGTATTTAAATATTGAATTAAGAAAATGATGCCAGTCCGGCCAGTGTTGCTCAGTGGTTGAGCATCAACCCATGAACCATGAGGTCATGGTTTGATTCTGGTCAGGGCACATGCCCAGGTTGTGGGCTCAATCTCGAGTAGGAGGTGTGCAGGAGGCAGCCGATCAATGATTTACTCTCATCATTGATGTTTCTATCTCCCTCTCCCTCTTCCCTTCCTCTCTGAAATCAATAAAAATATATTTTTTAAAAAGAAAAGGATGCCATGTATGTATAAGAATGCCATCCCTGTTTTTCACATTTAATAATAGGAAGAAATATTTAGGCATGCTTTTCTAAATTAATATATATATACATATATATGTTAAAATAAACTGATTAAAAGGAAGTTACTTCTACTTGTAGAAATAATATATTGCCTACTGTATTTGGAAGAAGTAGAGTGCTTCTGTGATAGATTAGGTTTAAAAATAACCCAAGAATTTTAAATATTCAAAATATAAATTTCTTTAATTCTAGAGGCATAATGTTGCCTGAATATTTTGCATAATTCTGATAGAACTTTTCATATAATGGGATCTTCCAACTGATATTTTATGCTTATTACAAAACATATGAAACAAGAAATGAATACCGAAGAGCTTTTTCTACTGATTTTTCCAAACTACATACAGTATTAGAAAAAAAAAGTAAGACAATGGAAAATTAGAAAATGATGATACAGTTAATTTTAAGCTTCATTCCACAAAGCAAACTGAAAAAAAATCCAGCATGATGAGAAATATGTGGTCTATACATTATACAAAGTCATACATTTTTTCATACAATCCCCAAACCTAACAATGAAGTCCCTAGCCATCTACTTTAGTTTAATTATTTCCCAATAAAATAATTTCAAACTGTAGGATACATTTTTTGAGCTTTATCCATCATCCTTTTTATTTTTTCCTATGATCTCCTCTTTCCTTTTAAATTCTCATTCATTGCACCCATTTCTTTTGTCTTCTAGGTGCACAGAATGTCAGCAAGTAGCAAAGCCCAAGGGATGGATTTGAATATTAAATTTTAAAATGATCTAGAGTAACTATTGTAATTAGTAGTCAATAAAATACTTTCAACCAAATATAATTAATCTAGGTACTATTCTATATGTAAAAATAAAAAAACATTGCCTAAGGCTACCTTTTATGATAAAAATGCTATAATCCCCACATCAGTACTTTAATGCCACAATTTGAATTAGAGAAAACATTATTCACATAAGGCAAGTTAAGACTGAATTAAATCACAGTGATTAATTTGATGGTGGGTTAAAGCTGAATTTTTTTTAAATCTATAAAACTATGTAGAAATGATAGAAGGAAATCTCAGTAATCAGGGTGAAGGTTTTTCTGTAATTAGCTGCAAGGCATCATTAAATTCTATTGTACTAGCAACCAAAAAAGATAGCTCTTTTGAACTAACAAGAGAGACATCAGAACAAAGACATTTAGCTTCGATACATTATATTCCAATCTTTTTCATTATGTACTCATAGTTAAGTATGGTGACATCATTAATAAAATATTTGAAAGAAGTAGTCAACAAAATGTGAGATAAGAAATATAGTAAGATAAGTATTTGACTATTGAGGAATAGGAGATCTAACAGAGGTCTCTAACATCAAATAGGGGATATTTTGTGAAAATTGAGAAGCTATTTACTAAAGTTACATCATCTAGTATATTCATATTTCTAATATTTTATTTCTACAATTACAGAATTTATGTCATTACTGTCATCAGCCATTCATTTTCTTTATTCCACCCTTATATTTTTAATAAGCTCAATCTATTTCATTCTTATTACCAAAAAATCCTAGAGTAAAGATATGTATATAATATATATGTATGGATAAATAGGTAGATAGAAAGTTTTATTATGAAAGCCATATAAGCTCACTGGCTGCTGTGCTAAAATACACCATAAAGAGACAAAGGTAAAAGCATAGTTATTTGGCTACACAATAACCCAGACAGAACATGATAGTAACTTGGACAAGGTAATAGTAATAAAGGTGGTAAGAACTAAAGGTGGAGCCAACAAAATTTGATGGAGGTTTTATTGTGGGGGAAGTGGAATTTCATTCTAAGAACCTGAGGGGTGGAGTTGCCATTAACTGCGTTGGGGAAGAATATCAGTGGAGCATGTTTATGGGAGATGTTTAGTTCACTTCTGGATAATTTCATTGAACATGAATGGGCAATTGGACAGGAAAGTCTATAGTTCAGGGAACAGGTCCAAGGTGAGTATGTATATTTTGGTGGTGTTTGCATAAATTTTTAAAATAATTGGATTGAATATCATTGAAGAAAAGAATATAGTCAAAAGAGGAAGAGGCACAGGACTGAGCTCTAGAATATCCCAAATTTAGGGTATTATCTTGGTCAAACTTCTTTCAAGCAATGCCATACCAAATTATACACAGACCAAAACTATATGACAGTGTCAGGCACTACAGCCTTTGCTAAAATTGGGCATTAACTTTGTCCCTTTGACATATTAAAATTGGTCTCTTGCTGTTTCAATATTAATTCATTACAAGTGAAAATAAGATGTTCCTATATGCTTACTACAGGCCTGGTGCACATATTCGTGCACCAGTAGGGTCCCTCGGCCTGAACTTTGGGGATCAGGTCGAAATTGGTTCTCTGACATCCCCCGAGGGGTCCCGGATTGCGAGAGGACGGTTCCGATGCACCCTGGAATCGGGCTCCCTCCTGTCTGGATTGGGCCTGTAGGGATCAGGGCCCCTCCTGTCTGGATCAGGTCTGTGGGGATTGGGCTGAAACTCGCTCTCCAATATCTCCTGAAGGGTCCCAGATTGCGAGAGGGTGCAGGGCATTATAGTTACTGGTTGAACAGTCGAACGGTCGAACGGTTGCTTAGGCTTTTATATATATATAGATTAGTAATTTGTATTTTTATCTTCTATGTGTTCAGCTCATTTTTGTTCTTGATTATTATTGATTTATAAAATCATCCTTACATATTAAGTAACCTTTCACTTATGGTATTTATTGCAAATACTCTCATTTTCATCTTCATAGTTTTTGGTATGAGAAGTTTTACATTTTCTAGCCAAATCTATTTACTAATTACTTTCTTATGTATTACATCACTTTAATACATACAAAAATAAGTTATTTACATATTTTCTTCTAATTGTTTATGGTTTCTTATTTTATACATTTAACTCTGAGTCTTTCTGATATTTATGTTAGGTCATGTGCAAAGACTCTCATTAAATATTTTATTAGATTTTTAGTTCATTTTATAATTATATTAAATAATATGTCAATTCCATCTTTGCAATGGTCCTTTAAGTTATAAATGGTTCTTATCCATAGTAAAGTCTAGTTCTGAGATATCTACTCCCTCTTTGTTTTGGCTACTAATTGTTGGGTCTATAATTCAATACTTTATTATAGTATTTTAAAGTTGTGTGTTAGGTTATTTATTTGTCAAATAACTAAATGCCCAACAGGCATATGGGTCTTCCCCTTGGTGTTTAGGTTCACTACTAACCCAGACATCTGGATGCCAATTTTATTTATTTATTTTAAATATATTTTATTGATTTTTTACAGAGAGGAAGGGAGAGAGATAGAGAGTTAGAAACATCGATGAGAGAGAAACATCGATCAGCTGCCTCCTGCACATCTCCTACTGGGGATATGCCTGCAACCAAGGTACATGCCC
This sequence comes from Myotis nattereri, assembly GCF_964212035.1. Taxonomy (NCBI): domain Eukaryota; kingdom Metazoa; phylum Chordata; class Mammalia; order Chiroptera; family Vespertilionidae; genus Myotis; species Myotis nattereri. Next base: position 32,698,767 of record NC_138075.1, on the reverse strand, counting down.
TTGACCGGAATCGAACCTGGCACCTTTCAGTCCGCAGACCGACGCTCTATCCACTGAGCCAAACCGGTTTTGGCCCAATTTTATTTTTTCTTGTTTGGTATAGCATATGGTGGGTAGCCTAAGAATAAACTTTTAAAATTCACCCTCATTGCCTATGAAATTAGTGGAAATCTCTGAAGCCAAGACTTTGGCATATGTCTCCTTACTTACAGTGCTGTTAGTTAGTTCTTATGCATCTGGGTGGGAATTTTCTTAATAGGCTAGGAGAAATTAATAAAGGCCTGGAGAGTTTGCTGCTACATTAAAATAAGTGTAGATATGTTTTTAAAAATGCACAGCAAAACTTACATATTTACCAGTCATTTAAATCTGCTTTTTCTATTAGACATAATCTATCCAAAGATTCCCCATTCAGTTAGGAGGCACAACCATGATTTTTTTCCTTACCCAAAAGCTAATTCATTTTAATATGTATACTTATTTCTTTAAAAATACTTTCATTTGAATTAAAATTTTATTTCACTTTTAATATTAGCCTCTCCATCTATTTTTAATTATTATTCCAGTGGATACTCCAGTGGATAATCAGAAGCACATTTCCATGACCACAACTTATGAACCAAAAAATATGGTAAATAGTAGGAACCCAGAAATCACCTTCTGCTACATGGCAGTGCCATGCCAACACTCCATGCCAGTGTGTTAGACCCTACCAATGGCATAAAGCAGGCAGTTGAACAGGTCCTCTAGGAGAAGCACAGTCTATGGGTCGTGCTCTTTTCTAATGTAAAAGGCCATTATTCTATCATTTCACTGGTGTTTCTGTCATCTACCATATGACATCACTGAACTTTCTAGAAGAAAAGCTTCTACCTGAGATGGTGATGGACAAAGTAGATAGTTCCCTCGTGACCTCAGTTTCACTAAAGGTGGACCTCAAAGGACCTCCTGCATTTGACATCTTAAACACCGACTCACACCTGCACCCCTGAGGAGGATTCTGTTCCTTCTTTGGATACCCTCCCAACTAACCACATAGTGAATCATTTATACATTAATCAAATTCCATGGAAATGTAATCTGTCCTTTTCTCCTCTGTGGTCACATTTTCCACTTTAAGTGGCCATTTAAATAGCAAATTTATCTTGTAAAATGTTAAGACAAGCACATGCCATCCTCTTTCAAGATTCTTTCATATAATTACCCTTGAGTATATCAGCAGGCTTCTCTCCCTCAATTTTCACATTCCATGTTCATTCCCTACACATCCGCTCAACCATCTGCTCCTAACAATGCCTGATCTGGCTTAAAAAACTATCTGCTTGTTGTTTCATGACATTCCCCTAACTAAACATCTACTTTGCCCGTTTGTTCTTTCCCTTTTACTTTGAAAGGTACTTGTTGAGCAGGTCTTATAGAAAAACTACAACTCAACCTCATATAATTAAGAGAACAAATCAAGTTTGTGGGAAATGGCAAGGAAGGTAATGTGCTGTTCCATTATCATTTGTCAAAAATCAGTACCTAGAAATAAAAGTCTCCACTGATGCTTATAAAGTAAAATAGCTCACGACCAGTTTTCTCTAAAACTCCTGTGTGCAAGCCCTATTTGTCATCCTCTATATTTGACCTGAGTCAGTGGGGTGTAGAAAGTGAGAAGTTTTTAAAATTTGGTTTTGTTTATTGTGAGGAGGCCTTCGGTCCTTTCTTTGCCCCTAATATGAGATGGATGGGAAACATTTAAAAAGGTTTCATGAAAATACAAGCAAGAAATTAGAGATATCAAATAAATGGGGAGGATAGTGTCCATCTTATAGATTTGTGTGGGAAAAACAAAGAATTATAAGTTGCTTTAGAAACATGTGAAAGGGGAGAGAATTTAGGGGAGGATAGCAAACATAATTATTTTTAGTTTATAAGCAAGGAAGTTGTTTTCTAAATTTTAAATGGGCAAAAAGGTCAAAGAAAAAAATCAAGAATAAAATCTACCAGGGGAAATGGCAGCCCTGTTAGAGTTTTAGAGGAATGTAGCAAATTACTCTGAGTGGCAATGAGAGTGTTTTATGGAAATGCAGTAATTAGCTGTTTCAGAACCCACAATTTCTAAATTGAGTGTGATGACTAGTACTAATTGATGATTAATGGTTGAGTGCTTTGCACCTTCTAAGCATTCAATAATATGATTGATTGATATGTTACTTATGAAATAGAGTAACATTTATGAAGCAATTATACAAGCAATATGTGAGTGGGAAAACTACAGGCATCTGAGAATCCTATTGAAATAGAAAATAAATAACAATAATGATAACCCCTACCTTCTCTGTGTCGATGCCTTTTGACATGGACCAGGTTGAGACAATATAATCCATGACTCGTTCACTAAGGCCTTTGGGGACCTGATAAAGTTTCAGAAAGTCCCGTACATTATTCAGCATCTCATGGTATCGGTTGGTGTTGGCATACATTTGCTGGAAAATTGTGGTAACATTTCCAAAAATAGTTGCATAAAGAAGAGCTGAAAGAGAAGAAATGATGAAAATGAAACAAATATCCCAAGTGGAAAAAAAAAATGTGAATATTGACCCAATCAATGAATAGTGTGACAGAGATGTCTTTATAAACTTTAGGAGCTAATACATGCTAACCCCTGAGAAAAGTGCCTGGTTTTTGGTATTAATTCAGTAAGTGTTACCTACAGTAGGACAAACATGCGTATATAATACTCTGGTCAATGTGGCAAAACATGAGAGTGGCTAACAGATTTTGTGAAGAATTAAATGCTCCAAAATTATAATTTTCCTAGGAAATTCTAGCCTCGCATCTAAAGTCATCCTCCAGCCTTGTGCTCCTGAATGACCAATTTGAATTTTCTGGGATTGATGATCCAGTTTAGAAATGTATGTTCTTTCTCATTGCTTGCTCCTTCCAGCTTTTGGAACACTTCCCTACTTATAAATATTGTTGACATAACATAAGAAATATAGGAACTGAAGACGAATTAAAGTGTTCCGTTTTTAGAAGTTCTGAAGAGAAACAAGGTTGGAATTAACAGCTAAAAGGAAACTTTGGAGTGCCTGAAAATTCAAGTTATTAAATTCATGTCAGTATACCAGTATTGTAAATTGTTTTATTTCATCATTTTAATTAAAAGTAAAGCCAGCTTGCAGACCAGTGCTATTTATCTACAGGAGCCTATGATGGGAGAGGGTTTTATAATCCCCCTGACTATGATCCCCTTCCTCAACCCATAATTTACCAACCCTTCTCTCCCCACATCTGGTCAGGCTACTAATGTTTACCTGATCTTGTAAAAGCTCTGAAAAGCCGCTGAGTTCAGCCCAAACTGACCATGCCCCCAAGTGCACACAACCCCCACTCTATCCCTTCCCTTGGTTAACACTAAGCTCTTTTCAAAGCAAGCAATATTTTATTCACCTTAGTATTCAGTGAACACAATGTTTAGTAACCACATACATTCCATAAGCATTTGACAAATAAGTGGACTATCAGACAATGATCACTTCCATTCTACATCCTCCAAGCATTAAAAAAAAAAAAATGATTCCTCTAAACAAAGTATGGGCTATTTCATTTTGCCATTTCGTCAACCAAAATTCCTTTTGACGGAGGTGATATAAAATCAAGCTAGTGGTGCAACTTAACATCCTTAACATATTTTCAGAAAATCATGTGGGGTTTTTTAAGAACAATTGTTCTCTGAATACAACAAATTACAATTGCACATCAGGAAGCTGTAATTTTATCAGTATTTAGGCTGGTGTTGCTGCTGTTACTTAGGAATTTTGATGACAGTGCAGGTAATTTTCAAGATAGATGATGTTTTGTTAAAACTGAGCAAGAATAATATGGTGCTGACATTTCTCAACTGGGTCTTTCAACCTTTGGAATATTTATATTTAAAAATAGAGGTAATCACAGACTTAACATCTCTATTCCACCATTGTGTTATTAAGAAAGTCAAACACAGAAATAATATGTAAAATAATGATAGAAAAATACATGTAAAATATGGAATTTCACATTTTCAGAAAGGAGAAGGAGAATTTATGTTTTTCAAATAATGAGTATTATTTTACATTTTCAGAAAAGAGAAGCAAGGAGAATTTATGTTTTTAAAATAATGAGCATTTGCCCTGCTGGTGTGGCTCAGTGATTGAGCATCAACCTATGAACCAGTTCGATTCCTGGTCAGGGCATATGCCCGGGTTGTGGGCTCAATCCCCAGTGTGGGGCATGCAGGAGGCAGCCGATCAATGATTCTCTCTCATCATTGATGTTTCTAGCTCTCTCTCCCTCTCCCTTCCTCTCTGAAATCAATAAAAATATAAAATAAAAAGCATTTTAGGGATTAATGAAATAATGCTACAATCATGTGTTGTAATAGTGCCCAGCTATTTTAAGTTGTCAATAAATATCACAGAACTACCTATTATTTGACATATTTAACTTGTTTGGCTCCCCAAGATGTTTGCAATATGTTCTTTTTGCCAAAGTGTCTTACTACTGCTTTTATGTGTAACAAATTACCACACATTTCATCTTTGTGGGTACATTAAATATGCGTACATTCTGCTCAAATGAAAAGTTTAAGTAATAAAATATAAAGAAAACTGCCAATGTATTAAAAGTTTGCAGCATTAATAAATGAAGAATGTAATCAACATCTCAATAAGTTTGGCATATTTACAAAGCTATACGCTTCTGACTCTCATTTTCATGTGAGTATGGTGCCCTATACTGGAGAGGACTAAACAAGGTCATAATTTAAGGCAAGAGGTTCAAGTATATGTGTATATATACTTAAAAAATATTTTTACTTATAATAAGTTGCAAAAAGAGCACAGAAAATTCACATGTATCCAACATGCAGCTTGTCTCAATGATAATATACCTCTGCCCTGAATTATAGACACACACATCTTCTTTGATGCCTGATAGATATCCAAGGTAACTCATACAAAACAAGTTAAAAAAGAAAGTATAATAGTAAGTATTTATGAATTGTTATGTATCATCATCATCATCATCATCATGGAAACAGTTTCCAAATAATATTTCATGCAGCAGAAAGGAATATATATATATATTCACACATAGACTTAATTTCAACCTAGTCTAAGATAATCAGAGCACTGCCTCCCTTGCTGATCATAATTTCTGCCAGTCATCTCACTCCCTTTGCCCCAGTCATGCTAGCCTTCTTGGTGCTACTCAAACATTCTGAACACATTAACTCTTCCGAGTACCTTCACTAGCTGTTCTGTCTGCTAAAACAGCCTTTGTGAGAACTTCACCTGGTCTATATCTTCTCATTCAGGTCTCTGCTCAAAAACCACCTCAGCACAGAACCCTTTCCAGACCTCCTTGTCTAAACATCCTCTTCCTCCAGTATCACACTCCATCCCCTTACTATGCCTATGTTCTTAATTCTATTTATCACTACTTCAGTTTACACCACATTTTAATTTAGTGTCTGTTTATTATCTACCTTCTCCATTAGAAACGCAAATTCCTTGAGTGCAAGTACAGCCCTTTCCCTTTTTGCTAACTGCTGTATTTCCAGAACACATACCAATTCCTGAAACATAGCAGGTATTAAATTTTTTTCCCAGTAAATTCATACACCAAAAACCTAGAAAATAGTTTTTAGACACATTCTATTTTCAAGTCACAATCTCTGGTGATACAAAAATATAGGAGAAATATACATTATTGATGCAGATAGGAGAATAAAATATTTAGAAGGAAAGATAATACATGTCCTGATTATATGAAGATAATAAATAAATTGGGAAGACCTATTGTCATTCATCAAATATAAATGCTCATGCTTGGCCTGGCCAGTTTTGTAGAGTCCTGGTATATAATTTTACCCTTTGAAACGGATGCTATATAGTCAATTCATATACTCTAATAATGATAATTAGCCTAATTTGTTAAAATTTGATAAGGCTCTTGTTATATGCTATCCTGCAACCTTTTAGGCTTAAGGAAACTTAAAACAGGCTAATTTTACAAGTTTAACATACTCAGAGTCTCAGTAATTCTGGAATACACAACAATAAATGACTTATTTAAAAGTCTTGTATATATTTTTTACTCACCACAAAGGGATTATTTAGAAGATAATTATGATAGAATAAAAATGGCTGCAAGTTTTCTGATACCTTTTCCATTGAGAAGCAGGATGTATATCCCTTGCCCTTGAATCTAAGTATACTATATGACTGTTTTAACAATAGAATATAGTAAAAAGATCATATGCCAATATCTAGGCCCATACTTAAAGAAACTAGAATCTTGCCCAGCGGGTGTGGTTCAGTGGTTGAGTGTCAACCTATGAACCAGGAGGTCATGGTTTGCTATCCGGTCAGGGCACATGCCCAGATTGCGGGCTCAACCCCCCAGTGTGGGGTGTGCAGAAGGCAGCCAATCAATGAGTCTCTCTCATCATTGATGTTTCTAGCTCTCTCTCCCTCTCCCTTCCTCTCCGAAATCAATAAAAATATATTGCTTTTAAAAAAGAAACTAGAATCTCGCAATTCTTCACTGTTAGAACACCTGCTCTTGGAGTTTGGCTCTGATGTTGTGAGGAAACCCAAGCCTTCTTCTAGAGAGGTCCACCTGGAGAGGAATCAGGGCCCCTGGTCAATAGCCTTGCTGAGCTTCCAGCTAAGCACTGGCCTTAAACTGAGCGATTTAAAATACTGATATGAGAAGACACTAAAGTAACACTGAGGCTACACAGTGGTTCAACCATCACTTCTTTTTCTACTTATATTCATATTTAATAATATAGGTAAGCTCTGAAGGAAAATGTTCCATCAACTTATGATTGCATGTGCAGAAAGTAGCTTGACAACATCAGATTAGCAGCCAGGTAAGCTCAGCTTGCTGAGCCAATTAAGAAGTGGATTTTTCAGACTCATTCAAACCGACCCAGCTGACACCACATGGCCTGCTAGCCTTGCACAAATTGTAGATTCATGGGTAAAACAAATAGCTTTTCTTGTTTCAAGCCACTGAATTTGATTAGTTATGCAACCATAATAATAAACCCTAATAAAGACAGATTTGTTCTTAACCTGGTAGGAAGCCTGGGAGAGGAGGATAGTGAGCTTCTTATCATGCACATCAGAGCCCAGTAGTACCTTTTTTTAAAAAATATATTTTATTGATTTTTTACAGAGAGGAAGGGAGAGAGATAGAGAGTTAGAAACATCAATGAGAGAGAAACATCGATCAGCTGCCTCCTGCACACTCCCCACTGGGAATGTGCCTGCAACCAAGGTACATGCCCTTGACCGGAATCAAACCTGGGACCCTTTAGTCCACAGGCCGATGCTCTATCCACTGAGCCAAACCGGTTAGGGCACCAATAGTACCTTTTGAAAAGTGCTTTCTAAAATGTTAATGTATTTTATCTTTTAAACTAACAACTGCCTGTTATTTTTATAATATACGCATTAAAGTCATGAATTAATGTTTAATGTTTTCAAAGAGATGCATAGGTAGAAAGATTGAATGATGCAATAACACAAATCATAGATTTCATTATTCATTCAAGCATTTTTGCATTCAGTAGATATTTATTGAATAATAAATACTATGATACTAGTATGCCAGCCACCAGTGATACAATGATAAAAAAGATAGACATAATCCCTGCTCCACTAGTATCCACTAGTTCCTACAGAAAACTATTATTAGTCTTTAATTCTTCCAAATGACAATCTTTGAAGAAAGGCTAATAATCTTTTCCTTTTCATAGTTTACAAAAATCCACAAATAAACTTATAATCACTCCAAGTATAAAAACTATAGTTTATTTCTCACGGTTAAACAATTTTCAGAGTCAACAAAAAATCTATGTTTAGCAAATTAATTGTAACAGCCTCCACTCCCATGATTGCACATGCTAACAGACAAGATGTTGATACGCAGGTCTCTGAAGAAAGGATGTTCTCCAGTCACTTCATTTTGTTTGCTCCAGAGGTCAAGCCGCATCCATTCATTACCTTATTAATAATTTGTATTTTTAGACTTTTCATGATGACATCTGACATTTACTTTTCCTAATTATCTTTCTTTTCTAAACCTTGGCAAGTAATCATTGGCCCTAGACTGAGCAATTTCAAATATTAATATGAGAATGCATTTCTGGTAACCTTTAAAGCCACAGAGGTCATCATTGCCCTTTTTATTTATATTCATTAAAGTCCACGTTTAATATATTTTATTTTACAGAGAGGAAGGGAGAAGGATAGAGAGTTAGAAACATCGATGAGAGAGAAACATCGATCTGCTGCCTCCTGCACACCCCCTACTGAGGATGTGCCCGCAACCAAGGTACATGCCCTTGACCAAAATCAAACCTGGGACCCTTCAGTCTGCAGGCCGAGGCTCTATCCACTGAGCCAAACCAGGTAGGGCATAAAGTCCACATTTAATAATGGTATTTAAGGTGTGAAAGGAAAATGTTCTGCTCATCTGTGATTGCATGTGTATCACACAGTGTCTTAAAACATTTGAAATAACTCTAGTTGGCTTTAGAACAAAGTAAAGAAGCTGATCTTCAAAACTTCCCATTACAGAGTCTTGCTTTCCTTCCTGCTCTTTTATAACATCTCCTGATCTCCTTGGATGCTTTTCTGTAATGATCCATATATGTAGGCTCCCTCTGGGCATCCACTATTGAGCCAGACATGTCTTCTTTCCAAGTCTTCACTTAACTTATGCCCCATTAGTACCTGAAGTAGGTCAATTATCCTGTTAGAACTAATCTCATTAATTTATTTATGTTGTATTAATTATCAGAAACAAATACAGTACATTATCCCTCAGGGATGCTGGAATTTTGAATGGGGAATTCCAGGTAATGCAAGTTGATTGAATCATTTTTACTAATAACTGTCAGCTATTAGATAAGTTGGGGCACAGAAGGGGCACATTCTAGAACTTAACGAATTATTGCATAAATTAGACAGATTGCACCAGTTTATGGCTGACCCCATGATTACCATACAACTGGCTCCATTAAAATAGCCTCATTTTAGTGGCAATCCTTATTGATATTTCCTATATACCCTAAAGAGTCAATTTAGAAAATTAATCATGAACTTATATTAATCAATTACTAATATAAGATCAAAGATATTAGAAAGGGAAAGGGGAGGATAAGTGGAAAGATGTTAGAAGGTTGTTTTTTCAAAAGAACTATGAGAAATTAATGATTCGTAAAAACAGAGAATTAAAGGATCAATATAGCTTTATCTCCACTTTATCCTTCTATGATAGTTACTCTATCTTTATGTAAGTAAATCAATTTTCTTTATTCTCTATAATCTAGCACAATTTTTTTGATTCTAATAAAACTAGTACACTCACATTGCTTAAACAGCTATAGAAGTTTCTGTAACTCTGATAAAGATGAACTGGGCAAGATAGAACAAAGCCTTATAAATAGGAGGAACAATAATAATAGATGTCAATGAATACTGATCTCATCATTTCAGAATCATTTATTATGAGTCAAACAAGAAGTCCCAAAATATATCAACTGTCAGTCAACCAGAGGCAACCAAAGATTAAAATTGTATGTTATCTTTAGATGAACCCAGCAGCAGCTGGTACAGACTACTTCTCTCTCTCTCTCTCTCTCTCTCTCTCTCTCTCTCTCTCTCTCTCCTCTCTCTCTCTCTCTCTCTCTCTCTCTCTCTCTCTCTCTCTCTCCTCTCTCTCTTCTCTTCTCTTCTCTTCTCTTCTCTTCTCTTCTCTTCTCTTCTCTCTCTCTCTCTCTCTCTCTCTCTCTCTCTCTCTCTCTCTCACACACACACATCTTTGGAGGGCTGTCTTCGGTACTGAACACAATTTTAAATGAGGGTACTCTTAGATAAGTCAACCTTGGGACACTGGTCAGCCTTCCATGTTTCTCGGGAATTCTAAAACCAAGTTAGAAAGAAGCAGAGGAAGAATCAACATGAGGGTTTGGGAAATAAACAGGCACATAGACAGACTGCTGATAGAGTCACTTAGACATGCCAGAAGGAAAAGGAAATACTTTCATTTTGACATTATTTTTTAAATCACAGTTACAAAAAAAGACTAAAACTTTAGCTTAATATAAATGACACAAAGAAGATATCTTTGTGTCAGATGACATCAAGATGGGCAAGGGTCAGCACAAACACAAGGAACAGTACTCCAACTTGGAAAAGATAGCATAATGGACCCTTTTTTTCCAATTAAGATTTTGTTTGTTTTAATTTTCTATGTTTAAAAATTGGTATTTTTATAGTTTCAAGAAACAACTGAAAGTATAAAATTTCACAAGTTATGTAGCGGATTATGGTTTTTTGGTGCTTCTATTTTGTTCCTAATATCTTTCCTCTCTTAGGTTAGGAGAAGGCACATTTTCTTTCTATCATCTCCATTCATACATGTGTACACACACACCCAGACTTCAATTATAATATGATCTGATGAATAGATGATAATGACATATGTGGTACTTTCAGGATATTTATAAGCTCTTATACTGTATCTCTTTATTTCAAAAACATTAAAATACAAAATAAGGAAACTACAGCGGTGAGATTTAGATACCATAGCAACCCAATGATTTGATGCAGAGATAGTCTTATGTCCTTCAAATTATAAGATGTATAGATCTACCTGCTCAACCTAGTTGTAAGCCTAGCTTTATCAGCTACAGAAAAATAATGAGAATGTACACTGAATCCAGCAGTTTCACTATGGTGAAAAATTGAATTTTAAAAATTTATGGTTGTTCTCGGTTTATTTGTACTAGACATATATTTTAAATACTTTTCGGTAATCCTTACTTTTCAGTAATGATACTCTCAATCATTTCTCTGATCTTTAGCACTAAAATATGAAAAGAAGCAATAGAGTAATAACATTACTCTTTCTACATTTCCTTATAGTAGGTGTTATGCTTACATTAATATGGAAGTACTAAATATAATAACTTGACATAATATTGAAACAACTTTGTGCCAAGCCACATTATTATACCTAAATAAACTGTTGGTGATTCTCAGAACAATACCTGTAGAATAGCCAAGAGCTCCTTGTATCCTCTGAGAAATAGTGTCACCACCTATCTTCTTGTTAACTCTCAATATAATTTATTCTTGCATCCAAATATTTGTTCATGCAGTTCCCTTGTGGTGAATCTCAAAATAGCCACAAATTATTCCTATCTTGATATGTACATCTCTTTGTAAGGAGACTTCTCTGCTTCTTCCACCAAAATCTATTTATTTTCATCTGTGCTGGCTTTGACTTCATTTCTCTCAATAGAACGTGGCAGAGATGATATTATACAACTTCCAAAGCTAGACGTTAAGAGAACTTTCATGTTTGACTTGTACTCTCTTGTAATACTGTCTTGAGACCACCATTCCTGAAAAAGCCTGGGTTGTGCTGAGCAAGACAGCAAGGATAGAGGGGTCTTGTTATCCTTGTGGTGCCAGTGGAACCAAGCCCCCAGCTGAGGTGCCAAGTAAATGTAGCTGCCAGAGGGAGCGCAGGAAGGAGGAGCAGAAGAACCCATTCGACCAATAGGGTCATGAGAAATAATAAATCATGGCGGTATTATTTCACTATGTTTTGGAGTCATTTCTTACACAGCAATAGATAACTGATCTCTCCCCTATGAAAGCCCTCCTTTCCTAAATCCCATCCACTCTCATGGCTCATTATCTCCTTCATAAAACCTTCTCTGATTATTACAGGTCAAGGAACTTCTCCTATTCTCAGACAGAACCTATCAATACCTCACTCCTTAAAATAGGAATGATATGCCTTGCTTTATATATTTAAATTCCTTTATATATGTTAACATACTTTGCTATAAATTCAATGAAGTTCTTAAAAGCAAGAACCTTTTAAAGTTGTTAAATTCTATATATTGACAGCATCATTCTGAACATGTAACTAAAGAACACATACAAACAGAAGTTGAATTAAATTTAAAAGATTCTCCTTATGTAGCAAAGTAGACAACAAGTACATAAAAACTGTCCCAGATCTCATCTGACTAAGAATATTGTCAAAGTATTCTGACCTGACAGTTTGAAGAGATGGAAGGGAAACTTTCTATTAAGATGTGAAAAATCACAAAGACTATGGCTACATCAAAAATTACTTGCTAATCAATTCCAAGAATATTACAATCTGGGTATATCCATTGTTGAAACTGAACAGTTTATAAAAGTAATATAAATAATATTGTAATATTGTAGAAAAAGGTTTTATCAGAAAATAATCAAAAAGATATGCCTGTACCAAGTATGGATCAAAAATTCAAATTGTACCATTTAGCCAAATTATTCCATTTCTGGGAAGTTATATGGTAGCATTATAAAATGAGTGCAATAAAATGTTCACTGAAATGTTTTTATAATGAGAAAAAAATTAAAATGTTCAAAAATGAAGATTGTGTGATGCAAGTAATGGCACAACAATACAACTGAAACCATTAAGATGAGGATGATGGGGCTTCTGGGCATATATCAGCAAAGATTAATGGTGTGTTTTTGTTTGAAAAAAAAAACAAACATGTTACTTAACTCCACTCTTTGGACAATAGTATTTTTGGTGATTTTCATGTTCTTTAAACTTTTCTGCAATATTTGATTTTTGTAATAAGCATAAACCATTTTTAGAAAAAAAAGTTATTTGCATTTTTCAGAAAGGTAGATTTATAAACCTTCATAAGGAGTTACTATTTTATATATATATATATATATATATATATATATATATATATATATATCCTATCTAATAATAGACAAACATGGTAATTAACTGTACCTCCAACACGCTTCCCATTGGCTAATCAGGGTGATATGCAAATTAACTGCCAACCAAGATGGCGGTCGGAAGCCAGGCAACTGAAGTGAACAGGAGGCTTGCTTGCTCCAGTGATGGAGGAAGCCAAGGTTCCCCGCCTGCCGCAGCCCGGCTCTGAGCTCTAGTCTAAGCAACTATGTTGCAATTATAGACGCTAAACAAACCCCAGAAACCTGCTTTCAGCCGTCAGAGCTGGAGCTGCAACAGTGTTTCAATTATAGAAGCCAAACAAACCCAGATACCTGCTTTCAGCAGCCAAGGTCTCAGAGCTGGAGCCGAGCCTCAGAGCTAAAGCCGGCTCTCAGTTCCAGTGGCAGCCATAGAAGGTAAATAAATCCCAGAATAAAAAAAAAAAGCAAAAAAGGAGAGGTTGGGAGTTTCAGTCACCCGCCAATCTGAAAACAGCCCTCAGCCTCTCACCCAGACTGGCCAGGCACCCCAGTGGGGACCCCCACCCTGAAGGGGGTGTGACCAGCTGCACACAGCCATCATCCCCTCATCCAGGCTGGCCAGGCACCCAAGCGGGACCCAAACCCTGATCCAGGACACCCTTCAGGGCAAACCAGCTGGCCCCCACCCGTGCACCAGGCCTCTATCCTATATAATAAAAGGGTAATATGCAAACTGACCCTAACAGCAGAAAGACTAGGGATGACTGGTCACTATGACACACACTGACCACCAGGGGGCAGTCACTCAATGCAGGAGCTGCCCCCTGGTGGTCAGGGGGCTCTCACATAGGAGGAGCTCTGCTCAGCCACAAGCCAGGCTGATGGCTGCCAGTACAGCAGTGGTGGTGGGAACCTCTCCTGCCTCCTCAGCAGCGCTAAGGATGTCTGACTGAAGTTTAGGCCTGCTCCCCACTGGCAAGTGGACATCCCCCGAGGGCTGCTGGGCTGCCAGAGGGATGTCTGATTGCCATCTTAGGCCCAATCCCCCGGGGAGCAGGCCTAAGCCAGCAGGTGGTCATCCCCTGAGGAGTCCCAGACTGCGAGAGGGCACAGGCCGGGCTGAGGGACCCCCCTCCCCCTCGAGTGCACAAATTTTTGTGCACCGAGCCTCTAATATATATATATATATATATATATATATATATATATATATATATATATATCCCTAATATGCAAATAGACCAAATGGCAGAACAAGCAAACTGAACAACCAGTCGCTTTGACATGCGCTGACCACTAGGGGCGCATATGGAACAGGGCAGGCATCAGCATCAGGTGGCAGAAAGTGGAACTTGGCAGACATCGGCTGTGGCAGGAAGGTGGAGCAGGTGAGGGGGCGCACCAGACCAAGGCAGGGTGCCAGTCGCTGTCATCAGGGCAAGCCTCTGGTGGTTACTGAAAATTCTTTGCTCCCACACGCCATATCCCACCCAGTGCTTGCACCTGCTGCTGGTGCCCAGTCAGCCCCCATCACTCAGAGCCATCAGGTGTGAGCGGCGGCTGCTGGCCCCAATAGCCCTCAGGGCTTCTCTACCTCCTCTTGCTCCTGAGGGGTGACCAGGGCCAACAGCTGCCTTTCTCACCCACTGCCAGCGACGGCCCCACTCACACCTTCTGTTGGCGCCAGAGCTGCCATTCCCACCTGCTGTTGGCGCCAGCCCCAATCACTCTGTGCTGTCAGTGGGGGCGAGCAGGGCTGGCACCATCAGCATGTGGGAGTGGCAGTGGCTGGAGCGGAGCTGCCAGCAGACAGGGGAGTAGCGCCCACAGTGAGAGGGGCTGGGAAGGGGCACGGAGGATGGGCCAAGACCTGCCCCTGTGCCCACAGCAGCCTCGTGGCCCACAGTTCCTTTCAAGGTGCACGGATTCGTGCACTGGGCCCCTAGTTATAAATATAAGGAAACAAATAAGACCAGAATTTAGTCTCAACAGCTACATTACCTAATATCTATATGAGCTTTAAGGTTAATATTGCAAATAATAATCATTCCATCCCATAGAAGACCTGTTGTAGCCAATGTTAGTTGCTTACTTGTCATTGGTCTGATCAAAACTTCTTAAGGATGAACTTTTTACATATCTCTATAGAAAACCATTTTACAATCACTGCAGCAGGCAGAAGGCAGGAGGTACAGACATCAGGACATACTGGGGACTGTTTCCACAATCCTAGGATGCTAATGCAGGCCAGCAGCTGAGAAACCCATTTTCACAAATCTAAAAACTACTAGTGCTACATCAACCAGTGTCACGGGTAGAGGTACAGGAGAAACTGTCATGAAATGTCTCCCTGAAGAAAGAACAAGAGTAAACGTGACAGGTCATGAGGCCAAACTTGAATTTGATCAAAGTATAATCTCAACAGGTTTGCCACAATAATTTTTAAAACATGCAATATCTGACTATTTAGTCAGGGGCACTGACCTATTTTCCATTAGATTGTCAAATTTAAAGAATAATGACAACAGCCAACACATAGCCATCTGGTGTGAATGAATGAAAAGTATACCCATTTTTTTTGACATATTGGCAAAAGATATATTTTTTGGTGTGCAGCAAAATTTTAGTAACTAGTTTATATGTGCTATGAGATGAAAAAGGTTGAAAATCACTGATATAGGTAATGGCGGGGAGCAAGGTGAAGGACAACACATGAGTTGGCATGGATCAGCACTTTCTCTAGCCAAGGCTTGTTGGATTTGGGGCACAGACTCCGTGCATTCCCCTGCCACTAGGATTTGTGGGTCTTATGACTCCAAAGTCAGTGTTTGTTGAATAAGGGATAAAATGCTATTTGAAAAAGCTTACTCTGTGGTTTATAAAAAGTTGTCCTGGAGTGAAAAAGAGACTAAAACTGGGCAAATAAGCTACCAGGTTGGTCAGCATCTCTGTGAAGAGGGAAATGTTAAGGATCAGAAATACACCAGGGGCTGGCAGATTAACCAAAAGACCTGAGGAAGAATCAGCAAGACAGAGTACCTGAACCCTAACACACATTCTTGGAGTCTTGGAGCGCCTGGGAAGGGCTGGCCATATCTGGGCATTCTGCATATTCAGTCTGTACTATCTTCTGTTGTATTGATCTGTACCTTCCCAATTATTTTTGTAAATCAATTCATAGTTTTGTAACTTTACTTCTTTACATAAACTATAAATTTATTGTAGACAAGATAGTATATTTTCCACAAACTGTGCATTTTCTAGGAGAACTTGTGCATTGCTTGCAGCCATAAATTAATTGAAGTTAACATGCACTATTAGCATGGATTTACATATGAAAGGGTATTTCACTGACTTATTTTGAAGATAACATCCCATCCTGTGTTAAAACATAATTGAATCTTAGAACAAGTAATCACCAAGAGAGTATCATGTATAAGACAATCACATTATTAGCAAACTAGAGGCCTGGAGCACAAATTTGTGCACAGGTGGGGTCTGGCCAGCCTGCCCCAATGGGGACCAATTGGGGGCTGGACCAGCTGTGGGGAGGGAGGCCGATCAGGACCCAGATCAGGCTGGCTGGCTGCCACAGTGTGCGTCATAGCCACCAGTCATTCTAGTCATTCTGGTTGTTCCACCATTCAGGTCGCTGGGCTTTTATATATATAGACTAGAGTCCCATTGCATGAAATTCGTGCACAGGGGGTTGGGTCCCCTCAGCCCAGCCTGCACCCTCTCCAATTCAGGACCCCTTGGGGATGTCCAACTGCCAGTTTAGGCCCGATCCTGGGGACATCCCTCTCACAATCTGGGACCACTGGCTCCTAACTGCTAACCTGCCTGCCTGCCTGATCACCCCTAACTTCCCCCCATGCTGGTCTGGTCACCCCCAACTGCACCCCCTGGCAGCCTAGTCGTCCCCAACTGCTCCACCCCACCGGCCTGGTTGCCCCCAACTGCCCCCCAAACCGGCTGGTCACCCCTTACTGCCCTCCTGCCAGCCTGGTTGCTCCCAACTGCCCTGCCCACTGGCCTGGTCAACCCCACACAGCCTGCTGCTCAGTCGTTTGGGTGCTCCTCACTGACCCCCCTGCTGGCCTGGTTGCCCCAAGCAGCCTGCTGCTTGGTCATTTGGTCACCCCTCACTGACCCCCCTGCCAACCTGGTAGCCCCACACAGCCTGCTACTCGGTCATTTGGTAGCCCCTCACTGACCCCCCAGCTGGCCTAATCGCCCCACAAAGCTTGTTCAGTCGTCCATTCGGTTGTGATGGTCATTTAGGCTTTTATATATATAGATTAGAGGAACAAACCCATGGGATGATATATGATGAAAATAATCCATCATTTGGAGATTAAAGATCAGAATATATTACTCCACTTATGGTTTTTAAGAACTATGATTCATAGAAACTTTGAGTATGCTGGCTACAAAACTATTCCTTAGGAGTTAGCTAGGAAGTAAAACTTAGTTCACTGCCTATATTGAATGGAGCAACACCAACCTGTTAGAGCAACAGAAATGGCATTGATTTAAAAGGTTTCAATTTTTTTATTGATAAAACTACCCTCATCTTTCTAATTTGCAAGACTGTGTACCCCAAGAAACACTGTATATCCCATGAAACACTATCTGATGAATTACTAAGTTCTTCTTTATCTTCCACATTACCAGGCTTCATTCTTTCCTGATAACACTTGGTACCAAATGTTCACCTTTTCAATAAATCATTACTGTCAAGGTCTGACGTGCATGGAATAAAGCCATACCAAGTTCATTCCACTAGGCACATCACTGTGGCAGAAATGTCAACTACAATAAGCATGTGATGAAAAAGATCTTCAGGGCTCCTGGCAGGTAGTCCATAAAGCCGACAGTGGTTAAACCTGAATATTTACATGAAGGTTGGGTGACTAAGGCTGACAGCTGTCATTAACACTGTCAAGAAGAAGAAAGAAGCCACATAAGATTCCCCAGCTTTCATAATTTATAGGTGCTTTCACATTCACATTTAATCCTTTTGACAAACATGGGTTTGCCTTAGTCTCCACTGATGGGTGAGAAATCTGTCTCTACTCCCCATCCATATTTCCTCTGCCCAGGTTTAGGCACTCATCATCTCTCAGCTGAGTTACTACAGCAGCCTCCTTACTGCCCTCTTTGCCAATGATCATGTGCCAACTGTAACAACTGAGTAATATTAGGATTTTGGGGGGAGGACAAAAGAAATGGAAAACTCAGTTGCTTAATTAACTACAGGGTGGATATGGGTTAGATAGTTCTTCATGTTTTACTAATTTATTGGCCTAAAATGGGGCTATTGATGCATGAAATAAATTCCTTTTGTAATTATTGCGGCAAATTCGTATGATTTATCTGAAAATGAGAACTATACACAAATCAAAGATGCAAGCATGTATCAGTATGTTATAATCCTTGGGCACTCAGTAAAAATGACCAATTGGCTAAACCACAAATACTATTTTTGGGAAGTATGATTGTTTAATAATTCAATGCTCTTTGAATTTCATTAACTGTTGTTGCTTGAGGCACTTAAAGAAATCAAACTCTTACTTATTTTTGCTCTTCTGAGAAGACTTGGAGTACAAGAAAGTAATAAAATTTCATATCCATTTACCATAAATGCTTAAAGTCCTCCTCAATACTTTTCCCCAAATAAAAGGATTAGGGGACAGAGTGTAGAAGTAACTAAATGAGAGCAGCACTTAGACTCCACAAACCACAAGTCTGTTGCTTACAGCACAAAGTGATTTCTGCATATGCGTAGGTCTACCAATGGTTCATGCTCCAGGATGGTTCATGCTGAGCTGGTTGTAGCTCTCTACTATTAATGATGAACCCAGGCTTCTAGCATAACGAGGTGTTTTAGGAGGCTCAATACCCATAACTCTTACGCTTGCAAAATGCCTGAGGCCTGGAAACTCCTGAGGCTAATAATAAAGAAAAACAAAAACAATTTGTTTTAAACTAAAAAAATCCTCCCACAGAAGAATAAAGTTTGCCTCTAAGAACTTCATTCCTGAAGAAGTGAGGTTTTGCTGAAGACATTCCTTGTGTGTTTATTACCATAGAAGAACTGAACTTCACACAAAAAAGGTAATAATAAAAGCAAGAGTACCTTGTGTATAGATGTGTTTCTTTTCTCTAAAATCGCTGTTAAGATTAAGAGCTTAGGATTTCTGGATCTCAAAAGCACCACACATTAGTTTGTAAACTTGGAAATGTTATTTAATATTTCTGAGTTTCTGTTTCCTCAGCTAAAAATAATAATGTAATAGCCCTAGCTGGTTTTGTTCAGTGGTTACAGCACCATACTGGGGACTGAAGGGTTTGCAGATCTGATTCTAGTCAAGGGCACATACTTGGTTGCAGGCTTGGTCCCCAGGCTCTGTTGGGGCCCATGCAGGAGGCAGCCAATCGATGTGTCTCTCTCTGTGTCTCTCCCCCTCCCTTCCACACTCTCTAAAAAAAATCAATGGAAAAAAACATCCTAAGGTGAGGATTAACAAAGAAAATAAAAATAATAATGGTGATAATAGTAAACCTTTTTGGAAGAACTTGATGACATGATGCATATAAAATGTTGAGCACAAAGGCTACAACATACAAAACACTCAAGAAATTAAGCTACAATTCTATAGAAAGAAATAGTGGAATTTTGTCAGCTCCCTGTATATTGTTAATGGGAATATGTCAATAATCAATCACTTAGGTAGAATGGATAAATTCCTGAAATGACACAATTGATCAAGCGGCCATAAGAATACAGAGAAATTGAAAATCTATTGAAGACATGAAATTTGAAATTAAAAACCTTCCTGCAATTTGTATACCTACCTCTAGTGTGATACATTATCTCATTCTGCTCTCTACCCAGGATAGGCATTAAAATTACTATGCCTTTGACAATTTAATTTGGAATTTATTTTTTTTAGCTTTCACTTTTGTTTATTATCAGAGTTGTTGATCTTTTTCCATATAATTTGTCTCTTCTTTGTATATTTTGAAAAGCCTATTTTTATAGCTCTGCTTTTAGTACTGTTTAAAAGCAAATGTCATCCATGTCTTTTACTAGTAGTCATAATATAGCCCATATAACAATTTTAAATACACAGAGCCAGGCCAGGACTTAGTGTCCATTTTCTGCTGCATGAGAACAGTCTTATTAAAGAGTATTTAATCAGGTACACTAAGCAGTGTTTATTACATATCTGCTCCACAACAAGCTGCATTTTTAAAAAATTATCTATCAGCAGTTTATTGATCTAGATTCATATTCAGAGAAGTTTTTGGTGGTGATAATATGTGAGAGACACTGAACAACTAAACATTTTATCTCAATTCCTACTCATGTTTTCACAATCAAGGGCATGCTAACAGCTTCTTTATTAGAAGTTAATTTTACATGTAAATGTATTTTCTGTGGAAAAGACTATGGCACTTAAAAAACAGTTTATTAGTGGTTGCAATTAAATATTACAGCTATAAATTCTATCTATTTAAAATATGCACGTATTGACACACTCATGCACTTATACATACTACTCCACATTCCCAAAATTAAAGGGAAAAACATCTCATAAGAAATTGTGAAAATTTTTTCCAAAAGAAAACCCTATACTGAATTTTAAAGGTCCTTTCAAAATGTAAAAAAGTAAAAACAAGGATCTTATTTTCAGTGTTGGCAGAATGAGAAACTCATCTCAATGGACACACCAGTTAGGATATTGTGGCATTCTACAGCCAGAAAGATCCTCACTCAACAAATAAATTATTGGTTGTTTCCAAAGATGGTGGCATAGGCAAATGCCTATACCAGGGGTGGGCAAACTTTTTGACTCGAGAGCCACAATGGGTTCTTAAACTGGACCGGAGGGCCAGAACAAAAGCATGGATGGAGTGTTTGTGTGAACTAATATAAATTCAAAGTAAGCATCATTACATAAAAGGGTACGGTCTTTTTTTTTTTTTTTTAGTTTTATTCATTTCAAACGGGCTGGATCTGGCCCACGGGCCGTAGTTTGCCCACGGCTGGCCTATACTCACCCCCTCCCACAACCACATCAAAATTACAACTAAAATACAGAACAACCACCATCTAGAACCGCCAAAGAGCTGGCTGAATGGAAGTCCTACAACTAGAGAAGTAAAGAAGAAAGCACACTGATACTGGTAAAAGGTGCGGAGGCCCAGAACAGGCTGGTCCAATGCCCAGATACCCATGTGTGCTGTTTTTTTAATGAGGAGGGAGATCATCTTGTGGAGGCCGCCTGTGAGAAGCAAGGTGTCCCAGCCCCACACTAGACTCCCAGCCCAGGGTCCCAGAGCTGGGAAAAGAAGTCCCCATAATTACAGGCTATTAAAACCAGTGTGGATTGGGGCTCAGTAACACAGAGGCTACTGAAGACCCAACTGTTCTTAAAGGGCCAGCACACAAACTGAACTTACAAGGCCCTGCTTCCTCTGAGCTCCAGCATCAGGGGAAGGCTCTGAGGGACACAGACACACATGATGAGGAACTGGATTGTCTGGCATTGGGGCAAACACTTGGGGGCGACTTTCTCCCAGACAGAAGTGCTCACAGGGGTCATTGTTCTTATGCTGGGACCTCCTGGTCTCAGGGCTGACTGGCAGCCATTTCTGTTTGCTCTGCCCTGGTGATTCCCTGAGACCCCACCTCATCCAATTTACAACCCCATCCAAGCTGCCTGCAGCAGCTTTTGCATTTGAAAGGCCTGTCCTTGCTCAGGCTAAAATCTCTCAAACAAGATGCAGCTGGATTGGGGAGCCCCAAACCTATCAATAAAAGGCCCAAGATCCGACAGCAGCACCAGCACCAGCCTGCCTTGCTTCACAGCTGGGCCTTGTTTGGGCACTCCCAAACCTGATACAAACAGGAGGAATCTGCAGATCTCTCTGTAGCTCCTGCTGGGTTGTCCCAGGCAGTGGCTGACTTTGCACCTCCCTGGAGACCCAAGAGCCAGTGTACCCAGTGGTCAATGTCAGACCATACCAGATTACAACTCTACGCATCCATAAGCAACACACTCAGGCACAGACTCAGTGAGCACCAAAGCCCCACTGAAGCAAGTCCTGTAGTTCTAACTCCCTCTGTAGTCGCAGCTGGTCCTCACAGTCAGTTGGACTGGAGGTCAATTTCTTCCAATGACACCAACAGCAATCAAGTCTCAACTAATAACAAGACTGTGCACACAGCCCACAAAGGGGTGCACCTAGAGTTTTCAGCTCATGTGACTGGGGAGGCTGAACCACTGGGCCCTATAGGACACCTACTACACAAGGCCACTCTACCAACTCAAGGGGATATAGCAGCTCTACCCAGTACATAGAAAAAATCACAGGGCAGCAGCTAAAATGCAGAGACAAAGAAACATGTCACAAATGAAAGAAATAGAAAAAAGCAAACTACTGGATATAGAGTTCAAAAACACCAATATAAGATTACTCAATAAATATTCAAAGTAGTGAATAGCAAGGACCTACCACCAAGATTACTCTACCCAGCAAAGCTATCATTTAGAACTAAAGGTCAGATAAAGAGCTTCACAAACAAGAAAAGGCTAAAGGAGTTCATCACCACCAAACCAGTATTATATGAAATGTTGAAGGGTATTCTTTAAGAAGAGGAAGAAGAAGAAAAAGATAAAGATAAAAAAATGAACAACAAAAATGGCAATGAATACATATCTATCAACAATTGAATGTAAAAATCAAAATAAATGAATAAGAAATCTAATAAACAGAATAAACTAGTGAATAAAATAGAATCAGGGGCATGGAAATGGAACAGACTGATGATTCTCAGAGGGAAGGGGGATGGGAGGAGGTGGGAAGAGATTAACCAAAGATCTTATAAGCATATATGCATTACCTATGGACACAGACAATAAGGTGGCGAAGGCCTGGGGTGGGGTGGGAATCAGTTAGAAGGGGGCAGTGGGGGGGAAAGGGGACATCTGTAATAATCTCAACAATAAAGATTAAAAATAAATAAATTATTGAGTACCAACTATAATCCAGAAACTACATATGATCATAAATTTTTAAAATGAAAGTAAATGATGATATGTAGATAGACAAGAGCAAGAGATAAAAAGCCAGTGGGTTGTAGGCAAGCAGAGATGAGAGGATTGTGAAGAATTTCATCATCTTAGTGGGAACTTTCTCATTGTGCCCAATTTTTTTCAATAATGAACAGTCTGTATAAATTTAGTGCAGTATTTGTTCATTTGGAAACATCTCAGAAGCATGGATATATTTTTAGAAGATGGTGAAAAGTAAGTCCTGGATGTGCTCCTTGCTAATCAGATTTATGCTTAATATATGTAACACATAACTTGACAGTGTCCACATGCTGACATGTGTATAGTGGACTGTAAAGTGGGACCACACGCCCTCCTGGTTCTAACCTATAGTGTAATATACTCTCTGGAATAGTAATGCCACCATTCTGATGCCCCCAGTTGTTGCTTCACAACAGAGTTTGAAATGTTCATTTCTTGCCTTTTCTTTTTTAATGCAGCTTACTAAATCTGTTTTATCGTTAGAACACTGTACACACTGAACATGCTTCCTGGGTGGATTTTAATTGAGCAGCATAACTCTCCAGAATTAGACACAGATACAAATACACAACCAATCAAGGCTTTATTAATAAAACATGCAACTTTAGCTCTATTTGGTCAACTTCATCAGCACTTGGGAAACTAAGCTAATTTTTTAAAAGAACCTTCTGCAGAACAAGAGCCTTCCGCTTTCTACTTCCTTTCTACTACATGGTCTAAGAAATTTTTCTAACACCCCTGAAAATTTTCTCTTACAGGGATGTTAGCTTACAGTGATAAGTTTCTGTGGTTAGGTTTTAAGTCTCCAAACATCAGTTTAGCAGCCCGAAATTACATTGAGGAATCACAGTGGGAACTGTTTAATGGATTAATTAGTACTCACTCTTCCAAAATAGCTACACTCATCAATCTGGGAGATAAGCAGCAGATGCTTTCATTCTGCTCTGTGAGGTGTGGTTCACTCCCCACTCCTCATTGTCCATTTAACTCCTTGATCCAGTCAGGACAACTTTTTGAGTAAGAATTGGACATTTTTCAAATCTCAGGAGAATTCAACTGCCTAGGATGTGTCTAAGAAAAATGAGCTGCCCTATTTAGAAGGCTAGTAAATGAGTTAGTCCCTTAGGTACCTGCTGCTACTGCTACTCATGAAATGTAAATATTTATATCAAAATTCTAGGACATTTTAAAATTGGGATTCTGGCAATCCAGTGTTCATTAAGACTCGACCTATAGGTGACATATACAGAGAGGAAAACTGAGATTGAGATAGGCTAAATGAAATATATACTTGTAGATAGATACAACTTCTGTTAGAATGCACAAGAAGCTATTAATAATGCTAAATATGTCTGTGCAATGATGGGGTACTGAGGGTGGGGGGAAACTTATCACGTCAGACTCTGCTGTTCCTTTTTCCACCATGGACATGTATTATAGCAATCACCATCGTCATCACATCACCATCACCACCACCATGATAAATGGCTCATAAGAGTAAAGCTGGAGGAGTGTGAGTTAAGAATATTTAAGCAATGGGGGCAAATGTCCTTTGCTCCCAATTTAGAATATCTGGATATAGAATCATAGCCAGGTGCTTGCTCTTATTCAGACAGTTTCTAGTCCCCAAAGCAACTAACCTGACAGCCTCAGCTCTTTTTGCCGCTTAGAGAACCATCAACACTGAAGAAAGGGCATATTTTCTGTGTTGGAATTTTAAAAATATTCAGATTGAAATTATAATAAAACTGGATAATAACTCACAAAATCCTAATAAGCCTTTAATGTGCTGATTATATAATAGTAGTAGCAGTCAGTGTGTGGATAGCCCACAGTTAAAATCTGATTTCCCTGCTCTGTGATTTGCATTCCAAACAATTGACTTAGAAATGAAAATGACTACTCTAGCCTTGCCATTTAACCAGCACTGAAGTAGGTAAATGTAGGGGATGTAAATATGCCATAAATATGCTAGCTATTTTTAAAAAGGCAAAAAACAAACACAAAGGCATAGAAGACTAGATAATAAGGAAGTAAGTGAAAAAATTGATGGTGAAAATATTAAAATGTAAGTTTGACTCAATGCAGGTTCAAAGTACAGAAATTTTCATTTGAGTTCTGCAACACAAAATTATATCACATCAGTATGAAATAATTGAATTTAGATGCAAACTGGATGCTTTCATTTAAAAAAATAATTGAAAACAAAGACACATAATTAATATATGAATTATTTGTATAACCTTATAGGATGCCAATATAAAAAAAAAAAAAAAGATGATCTCAAATCCCTAAAAAAAAGTATTCTATTTTAAGGAATGAAAATAAAGACCAATTCTTGAAGGATGAATTGGATAATAATAGTAATTATATTTCAATGCTTTATCTTAATGCTCAGAAAAAGAGTCCTAAAATACCACCACATTTTTAAAAAGTATATAACCAAACATACCATAATTAAAAGTAAAACCAACCAATATAGTTTTAGACAAGTTATGTCATCTCCCTGAACCTTAATTTTCTTTCCTTTGGATTGCATGATATCTAAAGTTCCTTTTAGATCAAAGATAACTATGTTAATTATAATTGTTATTATATCTCATATTCTGAGAATATAGTACAGATATGATGTTATCCTATATAATAAAAGGCTAATATGCAAATAGACCAAACGGCAGAATGACCGACACTATGACGCACACTGACCACCAGGGGGGAAATGCTCAATGCAGGAGCTGTCCCATGGTGGTCAGTAAGCTCCCACAGGGGGAGCACTGCTCAGCCAGAAGCTGGGCTCATGATTGGCGAGCACAGCAGCAGTGGCGGGAGCCTCTCCCTGGACTGCGAGAGCCCCAGACAGCGAGAGGGATGTCTGACTGCCGGCTTAGGCCCAATCCCCGGGGGAAGCGGACCTAAGCCAGCAGGCGGACATACCCCTAGGGGTCCCAGACTGCAAGAGGGTGCAGGCCTGGCTGAGGGACCCCCACCCCCAGTGCATGAATGTTGTGCACCGGGCCTCTAGAAGAATATATAAAGAAAAAAATGTATTTTCCAAGAATATGATGAAAAGTAAAGGCTTATAACTAAGATTATCTATCAGTTTTCATTAGTGGCAAGGTTCATAAATAATCATTAAAGAATTATAGTTAAAAAACATTCTTATAGTAACACACATTTTTAAAATTTTCATTGAATTTATTGGGGTGATACTGGTTAATAAAATTATATAGGTTTCAAGTGTATACTTCTATAATACATCATTTGTATATTGTACTGTGTGTTCACCACTCAAAAGCAAGTCTCCTTCCATCACCATTTATGCCCCCTTTTACTCTCTTCTACCTTCCCCAACCTCTGGTAATCACCATACTATTGTCTGTGTCTATTAGTTTGGTTGGGGGTATTTTTTTGGGTTTTTTTTTTTTTTTGCTTAATCACTTCACCTTCTCACTCAGTCCCCTAACCCCTCTCCCTTCTGACAGCTGTCAGTCTGTTCTATGTATCTATGAGTCTGTTCCTATTTTGTTTTTTAAATTTTGTTCATTAGATTCCACATATAAGTAAAATCATATGGTATTTGTCTTTTTCTGACTGACTTATTTCACTTAGCATTATACTCTCCAGGTTCATCCATGCTGTTGCAAAAGGTACGATTTCTTTCTTTTGTACCCTTGAGTAGTATTCCATTGTGAAAATGTACCACTGCTTTTTTATCTACCCATCTACTGATGGGTACTTGGGCTTCTTCCAAATCTTGGCTATTGTAAACAATGCTAAAATGAACAAAGGGGTACATATATTCTTTCGAATCAATGTTTCAGGTTTCTTCAAATATATTCTCAGAAGTGGAATCCCTGGGTCATACAGCAGTTCCATTTTTTATTTTTTGTGTAAATGCCATAATGTTTTCCACAGTGGCTGCACCAATCTGCATTCCCACCAACAGTGCATGAGGGCTCCCTTTTCTCAACATTCTCACCAACACTTGTTTGTTGATTTATTGATGATATAGCCATTCTGACAGATGTGAGGTGATATCTCATTGTGGTTTTATTTGCATTTCTCTGATGATTAGTGATGTTGAGCATCTTTTTATATGTCTATTGGGCATCTGTATGTCTTCTTTAGAGAAGTGTCTATTCCGGTCCTTTGTTCATTTTTAATTGAATTATTTGAGTTTTTTTGGTATTGAATTGTATGAATACTTTATAAGGGTTGGATATTAACATCTTATCAGATGTAACATGTTGAATATCTTTTCCCATTCAGTAGGTTGTCTTTTTACTAACTTTTTAGTTTGATATAGTCCCATTTGTTTAATTTTTCTTTTGTTTCCCTTGTCCAAGGAGATATATAAGAAAAAATATTGCCATAAGAAATATCCAAGATTTTACTGCCTATGTTTTCTCCTAGAATTTTTATGGTTTTGAGTCTTACATTTAAATCTTTAATCTATTTTGAGTTTATTCTTGTGTATGGTGTAATAAGGTGATCTAGTCTGATTTCTTTGCATGTATTTGTCCAATTTTCCCAACACCATTTATTTAAGAGACTGTCTTTACCCCATTATATGTTCTTGCCTCTATTGTCAAATATTAATTGACCATAAAAGCATGAGCTTATTTTTGTGCTCTTTATTCTGTTCCATTTGATCTATCTGTTATTTTATGCCAGTACCATGCTGTTTGGATTTCTGTTGCCTTCTATTTAGTTTGATATCAGGTAGCATGGATTCCTCCAACTTTGTTCTTTCTCAAGAATGCTGTGGCTATTCGGGATCTTTTGTGGTTCCACAAAAATTCTTGAAAAATTTGTTCTAGCTCTGTGAAATATACAACTGGTATCTTGATAGGAATTGTGTTGAGTCTATAGATTGTTTTGGGTAGTATGGACATGTTAATTGTTTTAATTCCTATTCATGAACATGGTATATCCTTCCACTTATTTATATCTTCCTCAATTTCTTTTCAGTGTCATATAATTTTCCAAGTACAGGTCTTTAATATCCTTGGTTAAATGTATTTCAAGGTATTTTATTTTTATGATGCAATTATAAATGGGATTGTTATCTTACTTTCCCTTTCTGATAGTTCTTTATTAATATATAAAAATGCAACTGATTTCTGGATATTTATTTTGTATCCTGCTGCTTTACTGAATTCAATTATCAGTTCTAGTAGTTTTTTGGTGGAATATTTACAGTTCTCTAGTGTATCCTGCCATCTGCAAATAATGACAATTTTACTTTCTTTCCTATTTGGATGCCTTTTATTTCTTCTTATTTTCTGATTGTTGTGGCTAGGACTTCTAGTACTATCTATCTATATAAATCCCTAACATGCAAATAGACCAAATGGCAGAACAACTGAACAATCGGTCACTATGATGTGCGCTTACCACCAGGGGGCATGTATGAAACATGGCGGGCATTCGCCACAGTGGGATGGTGGAGCAAGAGAGTGGAGGCGCCAGACCAAGGCAGAGTGCTGGTCACTGTCATTAGGGCAAGCCTCTGGTGGTTACTGAAAATTCTTTGCTCCCACATGCCGCAGTCCCGCCAGGCACTCGCACCTGCTCCTGAGGGGCGATCAGGGCTGGGAGCCACCTCTTGCACACGCTGCTGGTGCTGGCCCTGCTCACAGCCACAGCTGGCACCAGAGCCACTGCTTGCACCCGCTGCGGGCGCCTGGCACCGGTCCCAATCGCTCAGCGCCATCAATGGGTGCAAGTGACAGCGGCCAGCCCCAATCTCCCCTTAGGGTTTCTCCACCACCCCCCCCCCCCCCGCTGTTCCTGAGGGCTGATCGGGGCAGCAGCCGCCAATTGCAACTGCTGAGGACACCAGCCCCGTTAGCACCCACTGCTGGCGCTGGCTCCAGTCGCTACAAGCTGTCAGCAGGTGCAAGAGGAGCTAGAGCCTTCAGCACGTGGGAGTGGTGGTGGTGGGAGCAGGGCTGCCAGCAGACAGAGGACCCAGGGCCGTGGTGGGAGGCCTGGGCAGGGGCACAGAGGATGGGCCAAGACCCACCCCTGTGCCCACTGCAGCCTCATGGCCCACAGTTCCTTTCAAGGTGCATGAATTTGTGCACTGGGCCCCTAGTGTTAAATAAGAGTGGTGAAAGCAGACATTCCTCTCTTGTTCCTGATCTTAAAGGAAATGCTTTCAGTTTTTGTCCTTTGAATATACTGTAATATTAACTATAGGTTTGTCATATATGTCATTATTATGTTGAGGTATATTCCCTCTGTCCCCATTTTGCTGAGAGTTTTTAACATAAATGGGTACTGGATTTTATCAAATGATTTAGGAAAATATTTTTCACATGATTAGGTAAAGTGAGAACTGACCAATGGAGAATTATCCTATATAGCACACTTGAAGACAAAAATTTTAAATATTTAAAGTACAAAAACAAATTTAATAAGTATTAAAAAATAGTATAACTCATTCATTATACATTTTCCAAACACATAACAGCAGACAGTAGGGAGACAATGACAAAATAACATGGTCTGTGCCTTCAGGGGAGTTAGGTTCCAGTAGAGGTAGCAAGAAGTTGAACAAGTAAGTATTTTAAAATGTTATGGGAATAAAGAGAGATGTTTGCTGACAGGATGGTAAGGATCATTACACAAGTATCCATTTGTGTTTCAGAATGATTATTTATCATCACGTGGGAGAAGCACAATTAAATACAAAGTTAGGTAAAGTGTATTATTTTGTATTCTTTTACAAATAAATAAAATGTTTAAAATTCCAAAAAGAATCTTAGAAGAAAGGGTTAGGCCCTGAGGAAAATAAGAAGCCCCAAGTCCCATAATTTCTGTTTTGGATTCTGTGCTGCCAACACTTGTCTGTTTGCAAGTAAACATCTAACAATTATTAGTCATGTTTGCTCAAGCTGAACATTTCTCTTCCTGAAAATTTAGCATCTGCAGAGAAAACACACACACACACACACACACACACACATATCGAATATCACTATTCTGGGCATCTTCAGGCTGCAACTTTGGTACAGATGTACCGAAACATCTCAAATTGCACAGCTGTGGGATGTTGTTGTTGTTGTTATTTTTTTTTATTGTTTAAAGTATTACAAATAGCAGTACATATGTCTCCTTTTTCCCCCACGGGCATCCCTCTGGCCTCCTCTACCCCCCAGCACATGCCCTCACCTACCCCCCGTGTCTGTGTCCATTGGTTATGCTTATATGCATGCATACAAGTACTTCAGTTGATCTCTTACCCACCCCACCCCCAACCTTCCCCTGCCTGCACAGCTAGTTTTCTCTGGAAACCCATCAACCCAAAAGATGACAGCCAAGCATGAAGCAGTTTGGTCAAAAACTGCAATACTCATAGCATGTACAAATTCGTACTTTGATTGTTTTTATTATGCATATGGTCTGCACTTAAAACTGACCCCCCAAAAAAGCAGAATGCTGCAGGGTGCATGGTGTTGAGAACACTTACAGACACGTGCTCTCTTCAATGGCTGTGCTGCACCAGAGCTCTGGCATAGTGGGCCTCCCATATCTTTAACCAGGACTGGGTATGGATGTGCGTGGAAGGCCAAAATGAGTATCATACTAGCTGAAAATGTAAAAGAACATTTCCCATTTGCTACATGAAATTCTTCATGCTGTCAAATTTGAACTGAACCTTGAAAGAAATTGGTCATGAGCTCTTTGCAAAACTAGCTTCATCCATCATACTTTTGAGAAAAAATATGGTTCTTGTCAACATGAGCATTATGCTAACATACTCACATGGTTGGATGTGTACTTCCTTTCAGAGTACAGAATAGAATAGGCTTAATTTTATGAAGCATTTTTAAAAAGGCACAAAATTTGTAAATTACTATATGTCTGTATTTTTTAAACTTCCTGGCGGGTGTGGCTCAGTGGTTGAACATCAACCTATGAACCAGTAGGTCACAGTTAGATTCCTGGTCAGGGCACATGCCCAGGTTGCAGGTTTGGTCCCGGTGGAGGACATGCAGGAGGCAGCCGATCAATGATTCTCTCTCATCATTGATGTTTCTAACCCTCTCTTTCTCTCCTTTCTTCTCTGAAATCAATAAAAATATATCATTTAAAAAAATGAGGGGAGGAGCTAATACCAGAACAGTTAAGATTATTAGATGAGATAGTTGAATCATAGAAAATTTATAGAGATGAGTAGATTGACAGTGTGATGATATGGGAAGTTGTACTTTTCAAGATTGGTAAAATAATATATCTAGCCATAGAAAGTACAAAACAAAGGGCCACTTTTGCTTACCTAATCCTCTACCTCTGATAATGGCAGAAAGGACATTTTAAGAGACATTACATAATTAGCCACCTTGCTCCTAATTTCCTTATATAAGTTATTATGCTGTCTTATTTAAGTGATATGTGTATTTTACTAGTATCACTGGGTAGATTTGAGAAAAGACAGTCTAATCAGTTTTATCTGCCACACTGGACTTCAGGTGGACTTCAGAACTATACAACTCAGCTTGTGTGGTCTTTTCAGCAATGGCAGGAAAGTAATACAAACCAAATCAGCTTTTGGTTGTGAAAGAAGCAAAATAGCATTAGTTAGATATTCTGCTTCTGCAACAGACTGTAATTACAAATGAGGACTGCTCAAAATTTCAGATTGGAAGTTGTGTGGCTCATGAAATTCAAGGTCAGTGTTTGGACACTATAAGGTATTTCCAGAGTAAGAAGACAAAACACAGAAGTATAAGAAACAAGTAGGACAAAATACAGGGTTGGGCATAAGTAGGTTTACAGTTGTTAATATGGAAAATAATATAATAATTATAATACCAAAACAAAAAAACAAATAAAAAACACGCTGCACTTTGCATATTCACAACTGTAAACCGACTTTTGCCCCACCCTGTGTTTACTGTGCTTTGTCTTACCAAGAGCATAAGCCCTCTGCCTGGAAGAATGGAAAAATATTCCATTTTATCCTCTAATCCCATTCTGTTGAAGCTACAAAGTTTTGTGCACATCATAAATAGATGTGCTTATGACATTACAGATTGTTTTTGAAGTTTTCTATGAAAGAAAAACTCAAACAGAAATTATGGGAATATATATTCCCTTTAAATTATAACAATAGATAATATATGTTTCCTTCCAAAGCTTTACTATGTCACCCTTGGCAGGAAAGTCATTCAACCTCTATGGGTCTCATATGGATGCTTTGCATGAAATTCAAAAAACCCTCCTGTAGGCAGGCATCTGAGATAGCTGATATATTAAGGTGTTTTTCAGCTCTAAGATCTATATTTCTATGGTTTTAAGTTGGAATGTAATTTTATATACATTCCTATAAGACTCAGACTTATATAATTTTGAGGTTCCCTCAGAAAACTATTAGATTCTCAGTGGCAGAAATAGTATCACTAGATATTATTAGCAAGTGTCTATGTACATCTGGACTTAGACAATAGCATCATTATTACCTATAGATGTCCTAAGATTGTAGAATGGCTGTCACCCATTTGCATAATCCATTTGGATCTTCCCAAAGGTTATTTTTCATATCACACAAAAGATCACTGACCCCAACTCAACTAGACAGCATACAGAAATAAGTCCACTTCTCTAAGAATTTTCTGAAGTTGCTCTTGACAAAACTTAACAATCTCTTAGTTATGAAAACATCTTCTTTAGGAGAAGACAAAGTCACTTGCAGACATTAATTTATCCTTCAGTACCAGCTGCAACACACTCTAATAATGATAATACCTTATAACATTAATGTCCTTAGGCATATTATGCAATAAACTGCCATAGGCTAGTGGTGGCTAGATGTGCCTGAGTCAGAGACAGAGTGGGTTTTGTCTGGAGTTCCTGTATCACCCTTAAGTTACATAAGTCAGACACCTGATGACAAAGGCTACTCGTGAAAATGCGAAGGTCAGAGAGTTAGAGGAAAGCAAATAATAGAGACAAAGGTCAACAAATTTCATTCAACACATGTTTACTGAGAACCTGACACCTACCAAGCACTGTTCTAGGCACTGAGGGCATAGCATTGAACAAATTAAACGCATATCCTCCCCTTGTAGAGCTTACATTCTAGCAGAACGCACGTGGTGGCTGGTGTCCCAGCCTAGAAAGATCTAGAGACTACACAGAAGAAATCAAGATCAATTGTAAGGGAGCAAAATACAGGAATAGCACAGCCAAGTGACAGGAAGCAAAGGGAAAGTCAAGAACTAAGAGTCACATACCCAGAAGCAGGGGGAAGATGATGCAGTCGTCTAGCAGCCAATAATCACATTAACTGACAGGGCAAGGCTGGGTTTTTAGTGCTAGCCCAGGTCCCACTGCTCTGCCTCTCTGATTTTTGAGAAGAAATCTCCACAAAGCATTAGGCCAGGGCAGATTATGACACAGACTATTGCAGCACCTACAACGCTCTGGATATGAGATAAAATTGGTTCATTAAGTACTAAATTCCGCACAGTAATAATTCTGTGTGATAATAAATTATCCTGCCTAGTGCCAGTGGATCTCAGTGGCATATATAAGTACATGGGAGATAAGCTAATCATCCATGAGTATTGGAGACAGTTGTTCAGAAAGTCATTAGAAGGTTAGCAGAAAAATTGGTAGTTGAAGGCCATAAAAATGTCATGGATCAACCAGTCATCAAATCAATAGGAGTCTTAAGACTTGAAACTACACATTACACCCCTAATACTATAACCTTACACTCTGAA
This sequence comes from Myotis nattereri, assembly GCF_964212035.1. Taxonomy (NCBI): domain Eukaryota; kingdom Metazoa; phylum Chordata; class Mammalia; order Chiroptera; family Vespertilionidae; genus Myotis; species Myotis nattereri. Next base: position 32,665,128 of record NC_138075.1, on the reverse strand, counting down.
CACGTACACACACACACACACACACACACCATAAAACATACAGGATGGGGCCAAGCGTAGGCTTACAGTTGTTCATATGGAAAATAATACAATAATCAATAGCAATAAAATAAACTCTGTTTCATGTACTCATAACTGTAAACCTACTTTGCCCCACCCTGTACATGTACACAGAATCTACGGATTAAAGAGAAGAAATATACACATCCTTGGAGGTATGGGAGTGGGAAGAAAAAAGTTCAGACTGGTAAGTAATAAAAGCTGTCCTCAACTAAGGGATACAAATGTTTCCCTTCATTCTTGTTTATTTATATTATAAATGTTTTTGCCCAACCACTTCAAATAGATTTCCTCCATCACTATAAACAGCACCACTGAATTAATATAATTTTCTTATTGCATCACATTATTCTATCTTTATTTTTATCTGTATATTCAAACTGCATCCTTAGAATACCTAGAAGTCAAGGTAATTATTTTCACTGTATTAAAACAAAAGCTATCTAACATGAGTTAACATTCAGATAGCATCTGTCTGACCATTTGCTAAACTAGAAGCTAAAGGCTAATTATAAGTCATTCTCCATTCTCACACTAGGTCTTTATAGAGAAAGAACAGTTTCCTTCATCTGATGCCCTTAACTAAATGAATCCACCTTTGATTTTCATTAATTGCACTAAAATTAAATTAATCAATGCTCAATAAACTTTTCAGATATTTCAAAAGATAACTCCTCTTAGTTTAATTTCTAACACTCTTAGTGAATACATTTCCCTCACTTCTACTGCTTTAAATCTATAGATAACCAAGCCTATAAAATAATGATAATTCATGAACAAAGCATAGAAGCTTAAGTTCATAATACGGAAATTAATAATGGGGGGAAACTTGACATTCAGCCTTTCTTTAGTTTTAGACTAAGTTGATAAAATTACAAATATATAGTTCCCATGAGCTCAATAACATCTATATATATAGAAGGCTAAGCAAACTTACGACCAGCCAGTAGGTATGACGTGCACTGACCACTAGGGGGCAGATGCTCAACGTAGGAGCTGCCGAGCTGTGGTGACTTGGCAGTGGCAGTTCTTAGGTGATGCACCGCGGAACCAGAGAGGCAGGAGCCAGATTTCGGGGTGCGTAACCCAAGAACCACCCTCTCATAATCCGAGACACCTCAGGGGATGTCAGAGATCCAGTTTCGGCCTGATCCCCAGAGACCAGGATGACCCCACCTGCTAGAGGAACCCCACTCACTCCGCAGACACCCTTTAAGCTATGGCACCGCCCCAGGTGCAGCAGGCCTGGAAGGTCCAAGGGAGGTTGGCTCCAGGGCAGCTCTCGCCCAGCTGCACCCCACCAGCCACCTTCTAATTAATTTCCTTTCAATGTGCATGAATCAGTGCACCGAGGCAATAGTTTTAAATAAACCTTGACACTTTAGACATGTAAGATAGGAGGGTTCTTTCCTACATCTATTTTGAGATATTTTGGAGTATTAACATTAACTATAAATATCCTTTGTTGTTTTATTTTCTTCCAGATCCTAGGAAATTATAGAAAGATTCTGATGATGTATTATCCTACAAAGTTAATCTTTGTACTATCAATACAAATTAAGGAATTCATTAGTTAACAATAACTCATTCAGCATCAGGATTTGAATAAAGCAAAGCATTTCCTGAGTGAGAAAAGGGTCATAAAACAAATCAAAATGTATTATATGCAGCATCAACAGTCACAGTTTTCTTAGTTCAGAGATATGATAAGAAGACATTAAAATTTAAGACAACCAGAAGACTTAATGCTTTTTTTCCCCATAAGAATCTGGTGACAGGACTTATACTCCAAAGAGTTGCCTTATAAGGGTTCATCAGCATTATTAAGGAACACTTCTTTTTAGCTTGCATGAATAGCCTACATTGAACCCTTTCTATGAATTCCTATAGCAGATATAATACTTAACCCCATTTACACAAAGGCTTAATTTACTCTTATAGTAGAAAAAACAGAGCCCAAGTTTGGGGGCATAGAAGAAAGAAATAACTTTCACACCATAAGCTTTTCCAGTGAGCAGAAACTATGGAAACCTCAGCTGAGTCTTCAATGCAATAATTTACAGGTATGTTCAGAAACAGGGAACCTACAGCAACAGGCCCAGGAATATTGCTTTCCCTGATGGCAATACTCAGACCAAGTTAAAAAGAGCAGAAGTAACAGTCATCAGTAGTACCAAGCAAATCCTTCTTTCTATTTGCAATGTCAACAGGTCATTACACCTATAAGCTATGTATTAAACAAAATTACATGTTTGACCACATTGAAAACACTATATTAATATAGTGAAACACTTTGATTCACTTTTGATGGCAAATCACAGATAATTGAGGTAAATATGCTTTGAGGGTGAGGGAAAAGTTCAAGAATAAGGGCCTACTATTGATATAGATGCATTAATTCTTAATTTTACATTGCCAGTGGATACTGGAATGATGAGAGAAGGTTCCCCTAACCTTCCTCTTACCATGGGGAGTGTCCTTAAAGGAAAAGTGAAAAGTAGATCTAGCCACATTTTCAAAAGTCTGCGTGAGGTAGATTCAGAGTCAGTTTTATAGTCCACATGGCTTATGTTGCCCAGTCATCAACAGAATTTACACAATAACCTGCTACTTGACTTACAGACTATGCAGTGAATTCCCTTTTCTTTATAGGCATTCTGATCAGAAATGAATGATTTTTTCAGAAACAAAGATCTACAGGAAGTCAGAGAAAGCCATCATCTGGGTAACAACACAATAAATAATATTAATGGAAGATTTTTTAAATTGTTGAAAATTATATAAATAATAATCACACAGCCACATATGATGAATGTAGATAAAAAGCACCCTGCCTCTCTTTAGAAGAAAACAATTATAGAAAGGTAAGAACTCCAAATTATTCTTCAGCAACCGAAGGGCAACTGAAGACTAGAATAATGGCCAAGACTAGAATAATTGACAAATTTTGATCACTAAATTGCTTTATGGTAGTGGTCCCCCATTCCCAATAGCAAACAGTCTTTCAAATTTTACTTATGCTTTACTGGCATCACAAGCAAAGTGAAATTGACTGAAGACAATGCAGGAGTCCTCTGAGCAAGCAGTCTGGGAAATAAATAGCAATAAATCTTGATTAGCATGGCTTCTAGCCAGAGGTTATAAAGAATGAGTAACAGACATCTGATCTGGAGTCCCTTATTACATTACCTTAAGTAATATTTGGGTTTATTTTTAACCTATTCTTCAAACACATATTGTAAGGCAAGGAAAGTATTTTTATTAGTGGGAAAGAAATGTTTTTCTAGATGAACCAAGTGAAAAAGATAAGACTGAAGCTGTTTATCTGAAAGACACTGGAATACTAGAAAAGAGCAGCATGGATGAGAAAGAAAAGAGGTATGAATTTTGTCGTGGATCTATCATGACCTTGTTTGACCCAGAACAAGGCCAAGGAATAAAATGGATCACTGCCTCATCTACAGAATGGAAATATTATGAGGATTTATAGATGTCAGTAAGTAGAAAAGTAAAGACTAAGGTAGACGAGTAACAAATTAAAAATGGAACCATATTAGCTTTCCTCTTTTCACACAGTCACAGAATGCAGCAACACTGTTCACATTCCCCATTGTTTCTTTCTGTCCTTCTTCCTACCCACTGTTTCTCACACCAACTTGACTTGGCAATTGAAGCTTTCCCTTGAATTAGTCCTATAGAAACCAAGTATGGAAACCAAGACTAACTGCAACAGAAAAAAATATTTAAGTCTTTTAACTTTGATGTTAAAATCTCTCATTTAATGAAAACTCATGCGTATAATTGAATGCTAAGTCAATGAGCCAATGAGTATTTATTGAGCCCCTGCTAAGTATTTGGAACTGTCCCAGGCACTGTAGTTGGGTTTTTTTTGTTTGTTTGTTTAATTAAAAAACAGATACTTGGTCTTAAAAAGCTTAGAATATGTTTGTGACACAAACTTGAGAATATAATGTAATATATTATCCTATATAATAAGAGGGCAATATGCAAATAAACCAAACTGTAGAACAACCAAACAACGAATCAAAGCATAATATGCTAATGATATGCTAAGGCTACTCAACCACTCACTATGAGTGCACTGACCACCAAGGGGCAGACATTCAACTGGTCAACCAGTCACTATGACATGCACTGACCACCAGGGGGCAGATGCTCCAACCGGTAGGTTAGATTGCTGCTGGGGTCCAGTCGATCAGGACTGAACGAGATGAGCCACACATGCTCTGGAGCCCTCCCACAGTCCCTTCCTGGCCTGATCGTGCACCAGTGGGGTACCTCACCCTGGCCTGCACCCTCTCTCAATCTGGGACGCCTCAGGGGATGTCGGAGAGCCGGTTTGAGCCCGATCCCACAGGCCACTCCCCTTGAGAGGGCACTACACACAGGGCTCATGGCTGGTGAGCACTACTGTAGCAGTGCAAGCCTCTCCCGATTAGGCACAAGCCCACAGCAGGCGCAGTGGGCCCGGGATGAGCAGGAGTGGCAGGAAGGAGCTGCAGGCAGCGTTGGACTGAGGGTTTCAGCCCAATCCCTGCAGGCCACCCAGAGGGACCCCACCCATGCACGAATTCGTGCACCGGGCCTCTAGTATTATATAATAAAGGGTTAAATTCTAAGATTACATTTTAGAAAATAAGAGGAAAATATTCAGTATAATGTATGCTTTAGTCAGTATATAATTTCTGGCATTAAAAACTAAATAGAACTAAAAGACTAGAACAATGGTAAAAAGCTCAGAAGGAAATGAGTGGGTATGATTGTAAATCCATAATATTTCACTGAGGAAAGTAAAGATACTAAATAGAACTAAAAGACTAGAACAATGGTAAAAAGTTCAGAAGGAAATGAGTGGTTATATTATAAGTCTGTAATATTCCACTGAGGAAAGTAAAGATACTAATTTACAATAGATTTTGCTAAACATATACATTCAAATATCTAAGGAAATCACTACAAGAATAAATATGGAGGTAACTCCCAAAACAAGAGAGGGGGAAAACTCAATCCAAGGTAAACCCAACAAAAAGAAACAGAAAAATTAGAAATTGAAAGCACAAAGAGTATAGACACAAATTTTAAAGTATTGGTAATTAAAATTAATGGAAATGAACTGTAATCTTTGGTTGAAAACAAGATTGTTGCTCTAGCCAGTGTGATTCAGTTGGCTGGGCATCGTCTATGCACAGAAAAGTTGCTGGTTCAATTCCTGGTCAGGGAACCAATTGATTTTTCACTCTCACATTGATGTTTCTCTTTCTCTCTCCCTCTTCTTTCCTCTCTCTCTAAAATCAGCACAAAATCTTTTTTAAAAATAAAAATATAAAAACAAGATTGTCATAGTGAATTTTTAAAAAATACAACTATGAGCTATTTATGGGCTTCAAAAGATCATAGAACATTGAAAGGTTGAAGATTAAAAGCTAAAAATTATATGCTAGACAAATACCAATTAAATAAATCTGGTATTAATAATAGACAAAAATAGACCTCCATCTCAAAATCACTGGTAGAGACAAATGCAAATGTTTTTCCTTGTGATGCTCACAACAAATATATATCATAAAGTATAATATGTATATATTATAAAGTATTATATATATAATAATGTATATAAAAGCATATATATGTGTGTGTTTTTAAAATAAACTTAACAATAAACATGTAAGACCTTTATGGAGAAAATTAGAAACACATGGAAAGACATACCACACTCAATATCCTAAGATGCCAACTCTCTATTAATTGATCAATAGTTTCAGCATAAAATCAAATTATTAAGTTTATTGGTACTCCTGTGTGTATATATAAGTTTATTTGCTGATCTAAGTCTTACATGGAAGAGAATATACCACAAAGTGTCATAGCACACTGAAAGAAGCAGCACAGGGTGGTTTTTGTTAATCTATCTACACTAATAAAAGAGAAAAATGGTAATTGGCATACGGCGATACCATTTTCATTGGCTAATCAGGGCTATATGCAAATTAACTGCCAACTAAGATTGGCAGTTAACTGCCAACAAGATGGCAGCTAATTTGCATATGTAGGCACAATGCAGGGAGGCGAAAGGGAAAGCAGGAAGAAGCCCCCTGCCACTGACAGTGATCTGAAACCCAGGGGGGAGCTAAGAGCTGGGGGGCAGGGCAAAGGCGGCCCTGGGGCCGCCTTTGCCCTGCCCCCCAGCCATGATCAGAGAATCAGGCACCTTTGCCGCCCTGGCCAGTGATAGCAGGAAGTAGGGGTGGAGACAGCGATGGGAGCTGGGCACGGTCGAAGCTGGCTGTCCCAGGAGCTAGGGGTCCCTTGCCTGGGCCTAAAGCGAAGCCCACGATCGCGGCGCCCCCCGCTGCCACTGCAGGTCCCCGCTGTCCGGGCAGGATGCCTAGGCCAGAGGCCTTAGGCCTGGGCAGGGGCGGAGCCTGCAACCGCGGGGAGCTGGGGGCCCCCTGCCCAGGCCTGACACCTCTGCCGGAGGCCTCAGGCCTGGTCAAGGGGCCGATCCGGTGATTGGTGATCAGAGGGTGATGAGGGTCAACTCCTCTGGCCGAGGCATCAGGCCTGGGTGGGGGGCGGAGCCAGGGATTGGGGGGATATGATGGTCCCCTTGCCCAGGCCTGAAGCCTGGGTCAGAGGCGTCAGGCTTGGGCGGGGGGTGGAGCAAGCGATCAGAGGGAGATGGGGGTCCCCTGCCCAGGCATGATTCCTGGGCCAGAGGCCTCAGGCCTGGGCGGGGGCCAGAGCCAGTGATCGGGGGGAGATGGGGGTCCCCTGTCCAAGCCTGACACCTCTGGCGGAGGCGTCAGGCCTGGGCAAGGGGCCGATCAGGCGATCGGAGGGTGATGGGGGTCAACGCCTGAGGGCTCCCAGTATGTGAGAGGGGGCAGGCTGGGCTGAGGGACACTCTCCCCCTCCACACACCCAGTGCACGAATTTCGTGCACCGGGCCCCTAGTATATATATATAAAAGCCTAAGCAACCATTGGACCATTGGACCATTCAACCAGTAGCTATGATGTGCACTGACCACCAGGGGGCAGATGCTCAACGCACAGGCATGGAAACATGGAACAGACTGGTGAATCTCAGAAGGAAGGGAGAGGGGTGAGGACGGGAAGAGATTAACCAAAGATCTTATATGCATACTAGAGACCTGATGTACAGATTCGTGCACCTGTGGAGTCCCTCAGCCTGACCTGTGGGGATCAACCTTAAACTGGCAGTCCAATATCCCCTGAGGGGTTCCATATTAGAAGAGGATGCAGGCCAGGTTGAGGGGCCCCACAGGCCTCTAGTATTAATCATAAACCTCTAGTACTAACAGACAAGTTAGTACTGGAGAGGTAGCATAATGTTCAACCCTGGGTCTGCCACTTTCTGAAAAACTGACCTTGGGGAAGTTAACTTATCCCTTTGTGCCTCAGTTGCCACATCAATAAAGTGGAAATAGTAAGAGTACCTTCCCTGTAAAGATCAAATGAGTTAACCTTTCTAACTTTCTTGGAACAATGCCTGGCACACATTAAGCACTATATACATATTTGATAAATAATAGTGTGGTATAGATACATGGAATAACAGGTAACTTCATCAAATCCATGCATCTTGATCTATGAAGCCGGTAACCTTGTAGATCAGTGGGGGGAATGAACAATTCAAAAAATGGTACTGAAATAATTGACTATCTAGATATGGAAAATTAAAATAAACCCCTACCTCACATCTGAATAAAAATACATTTCCAGATCTATCTGATTTAAATAAAAGTGAAAATGTTTAAAAACATTTAGAAGAAAATATAGAATACTTCTATGAGCTCAAACAAGATGCAAAAGCATAAACTGAACAATTTATTTGACCACATTAAATGAAGATGATTCATAGCATACTATAAAATAATAAAAAGATAAGCAACATAGTAGAAGATATTTGCAGTATCTATAACCAACGAAGGATATATCCAGAATATAGAAAAAACAAAAGAACAAAAACTCTTATGAATCAATTTAAAACACAAACAACCCAATAAAAATTAATTTGAAAAGGTTGATTACAGAATAGGAAACATGAAATGATTCTCATCTTTTTAAAATCCCTATTAGTAATCAGAGAAATGTGACCTGAAAACACAATGACCTCATTTTTCATCTATCAGGTGGTGATGTGGAATGAGACCTCACATTTACCCCTGGTAAAACAGTATGAAATAACATTTCGCATCGTCTTGCAAAGTTGGCCAAGAGCACAGACATGACATGGCCACACACACACACACACTTCTTGCACATGAGCAACAAGAGATGTGTACAAAATGTTTATAAAAGCATTGTTTGGACACAAAAATAAAACCAGAGATAATTATAATGTGTACCACACAACATACATAAAAAAATAGTTGTAGCAGTCATACACAAGAACACTATTCATCAGTCGGGGGTAGGGAGATAAACTGTCTCATACAGCATCAAGAATAAATGTAAAACATATACAGATGGGACAAATAAGCAAGTCACAGAAGAACGCATGTAGTATATGAATCCATTTATACAAAGTGCAAAACCAGGCACTCTCTTCTGAGATTGGAGAGGAACAATGAAGGCTGGAAAGGCAGGCAGGTCAAGTGAGTATAGAGAGTCTGGGTATCATCATCTTAGCACTTTGTATCTCCGGACTTCATGTTCATGAAGAAGTTTATTCAGACAACATGTACTCTTCTCTTCAGTTCTTGCACTCTATTAGCCTAAGTAGAATGCTGAGTCATTGTGAGCTCAGAAAACATAATCTGGGAGCATGCTACAATGACAAAGATGAAACTAGAATGCATCATTCATACAGCCTGAGGCAGTAGCTAGAAAAATAATGGATGGATAGATGACTGGGTGGTTGGCTCTGCTCTTGGGGCTTATCAGAGTTATACAGAATGTACGGTTACTAATGATTTTAGAAATAGTTTCATACTAAAGAGTTGATTTGATGTCACGCATAAATGATATCATTATATCATGTTTGTTTATTATTCAGCAAATAGTGATAGTGAGGAGATCATAAGCTGTTCTCTTAAGTGAAAAAAATATCATTCTTACATCAGTTTCTTAAAGAATTACAACATTTATTTACCACTGAGAATATGGTTTTCAAATATGTTAAAAATGACGGCAGTCCTATAAAAATATTCCAAGACTACTCCGGGATGAATTTGTCAGAAATGCAACTCCCTCAGAAATGCACATCATCTTCATTAAGAATGCCAGGAGGTCAAGAATTATTTGTTTCCGTACTGATAGAAAAATAGTATCAGTCTAAGTAAACTCTAAGCATCATAAAGGAAGCTACCAGAATATTTACTCATAATCACTGTATTTTCCCTTCCTTGACATGAATGCATCTGATGTTTTACACAAGTGACAGGTCTCCACACTGACTTCAGCCATATGATCTCACTTTCATGCTATCATTACAGAAGCAAAAGCAAATGAAAGCTAGGTAGAAACAGCATAGTTAATTAGACTGTGGGGTGCATTATGTTTGATTCTTCCCACCCAACCACAGAGATCCTCTCATCTGCAGCAAAACCACACACACACACACACACACACACACACATACACACACACACACACGGAGTACACACCCCACCCAGCTCCCTGTGGTATCCTCATTAGTCACACTTTCCCTGATCTGGAGAGGCTACTGTGAGTCACCTCACACACACATGCACACACACACACGTGTGTGCACACACACACACGTGTGCACACCCACATACCAACTCCACAGAAATTAAGCCCTCAGATCAGGTAGAAAAACATTTCTCATATATTTCACAGATGACACAGTGTAGCTTAAGTGGCTGTTAATGATAATCACTGGTCCAGACTTTGATAAAATAAAAAATGCTGAATTCCAAATTTTCTCAATTCATTTCCCCCTTACCACCATCCAAATGGAGGTCTTACATCTGAAATTTGATTATGTCTGGCTTTTGCAAACCAACAGTAATCATTAGCTTACATGTTCCAGCTTTGCTTTTCAGGAGGGAAAAGGTTTTTAAAAAATAGAACTACAGTAACTTAGATTACAATGTAAAGAACGTTTATTTATAAGTTTCAAAATTTACCAGCCACTTATCTAAATGCATTTCTGAGTATCAGTTTATTTTTTTAGCATCATTCACAGAATCAAATAGCTGGAGGAGTCATTGAAAAGCTATCAAACTGATCATCCAGGCTCAGATGGAACTGTATCCATACTAGGCCAGAAGAAATATCTATCTCCTTTCTAAGGAAGTTCAAATGAGTAGCCACAATGTCCCTTCTTATCCTATCTCCAAATCTCAAAACCTCGCCAGTTCATCAGATTCTTTTGAAATACAACGAAACCTCTTGGGGGTTTTTTTGAGCTTCAAACAAAAGGGAAAATACTTGGTAACATTTGAATACTAACCCCAGTAACAAAATTATTAATGAATATAGGAAATAATGAGGCACAGAGAACGAGGTCATAGAAGGTGAAACTCACGCATGTCTCCTGTGAAAGCCACCATCATCCTGGACTTGGTTTCATAATGACTACAAGATGAACACTTGGATTCTTTTCATCTTATTTTTCCCTTCCTTGCTAAGATCTCTTTCCTTCCTTCTCTTTTACTTTGGGGGAACAACAACAAAAAATATGAGAGATGTTAGATAAGAGTCCTAGACATTCCCAACAAAAAGGAAGCCACAAAATTGTGAAGTTGCCAAAGGTCAGAAAATAATTCTGCTAAATGTGTTTAATTGCTGTGAAATCCCTGTTTCCGTTCCTGCTCTCCAGTAAATGAATCCTCACTTCTTGCTCGGTAACCCCACTGACAGCTCAGAAAAGTGAAGAAGTACTACTGCAACCAGCTTCCACCGTGTGCCAATGATGCCTAGTTCTCAGGGCTTTGATCACTCTCACTTGCTGTATCAAAAGGACCTGCAGAGTGCCTTTAAAAAGGGCCTTCAATAGGACAATAAAAGAGAAACATGTTCAGGAACAGTTACTGAAATTGAGCCGAGACTGAAGCTGGAACCAGGCCCACTTTGCATCCATCTGCCACCCACTCCGAATGTGCCAGCACTGCCTACTCTCCACCCCGGTGCCTCTTCCTTATGTTTGGAAAACTGCCTCCCTTACTCAAAAAGGTAGCACACCTGCTGTAGATTTTCTACATGAAAAGTCCTTTCCTGGCAATGACTGCAGTCTGATTCAACCTAATAGTTGGGGGCGGGGGGGGGGGTTGTTTTCAGTTTCTTTTTCAGTATTTTAATATCTTGACTACATCCATTCATTCATTGTCTCATTCATTTATCGAAAGTCTACTAGGTGTCAGATCTTGTACTAGACTTCAGTTAGAAAATGGTGAGACAGAACTTGCATATTTCCTGTGTTCGGTGAAGCTGTCAGTCCATCTAAATAAAATTAAAAAGTCACAAATATAACCTTTGTATGAAGACAAGTGTTACACACAGATGGACACATGTCCGTAGTGTTGTAAGTTTGTGAAAGGCTGAGCGGACCTAGCCTCACAGGTGAAGGAAAACTCCTTTAATGAAACAGTGATTGAGCTCAGATGTAGAGGAAGCTTAGGAGCTGATTCTATACCAAAACCACTTTCTTTGTTACACAGATCTATATTTCACTTGGGTCAACACTGTTCATCGTTTCCAGAAAGAATGAGAATAATCCATCTTCCTTTTATAAAAAAAAGAAATGGTTGGAAACTGAAAATATGAAACCCATTCATCTCTGTGTTTAACAATAAACAGAACACAGCTGGGCTTTCCCCCTTTGCTTTCCAACTGAATTTGTTAAACTCATAAAGAGTAAATGAATGGACCACCCTTCACATATATGGGTTACTCCCCCACCATATATAGTATAAAACTTAGAAAGTTTGTTTGCTTTCCCTTTAATATTAAGACTTTTTTTTTTCTTGTCTCATTTTCTGGTGACATTAATATCCTTTCTCATTCCATATTCCCCATAAAAGTACATATTTGTAAAGACATTTTGCTGAACTTAAGAGGGAATTAGACTCCAACCCACTTCAAAGCATTCTCAAACACCTTACCTCAGGTGTCTCAAAAATAAAAATTGTTTCCTTCACTGCATAATTTACAACACCTTCTCAATTTTCCCTGAATTTTTTGTTAAGATACAGTATGCATCTTCAAGCCCCAATTTTTTTTCTAACCTTATAATCCCAACTCCTTCCTATAATTCTGACTACAATTTCCTTCATGTAAGAAATCTCTCCTGGTTTGTCTAGATCAGTGGTTCTCAACCTTGGCTGCACATTAGAATCACCTGGGAATCTTTTTAAAATCCTGATTTCTGGGCCTCATCCTCCGGAAATTCTGTTTCTTTGGTATGGGGTGAGGCCATAACATTAGTAACAAAGAAACAGAATTTCCGGAGGATGAGGCCCAGAAATCAGGATTTTAAAAAGATTCCCAGGTGATTCTAATGTGCAGCCAAGGTTGAGAACCACTGGTCTAGATAGACAGAATTCACTCTGATTCTTTATTTCATTCTGCTGCCCTTATTTTTGTTAGCACAACTTATCTAGCAGGCTGGCTTGGATGCAGAAACTCAGGGAAACAGGGCGATTAATCAGGCCCAGTGACAGTGACCCTGTGTTTCTTCTCTATATGGAAACATAAAATATGGCCCAGTCGCACCTGAACATTTCAGGAGTGATTACAAGGAAGCAACATAGATCTTATCCATTACTCCCCATTGTTTATGAGGCCTGTCAATCTATCAAAGAAGAAAATGAAGTAAGTCTGCCATGATTTGTCTTCAAAGTACCACACTGACTGTTTCCTATTTTATCATGCATTTTTTTAAAAATATGTTTTTATTGACTTTAGAGAGAGGAAGGGAGAGGTACAGAGGGATAGAAACATCAAAGATGAGAGAGAATCATTAATCGGCTACTGGGGATCAAGCCCACAACCCAGGCATGTGCCCTGACCGGGAATCAAACCATGACCTCCTGATTCATAGGTCAACACTCAACCACTGAGCAACATCAGCCAGGTTATCATGCATTTTTATTTTCTCTCACATGATGGTCATGTTGACAATATCATGTATCTTAAAGGAAAGGGAAACTGCCAAGGTTAGTGTATTATAAGGGGCTTGAAATCCAAGGAGATCAGTATCAGGACAGGAAACCAAGTAACTGCTATCCAGGAATCCCTACAGGGATGGGAGATTGAGAGTCATACCGAGACAAGGAGTAACAAATATAGGAAATTAAAAGCAAGTAGGATCTTGATACTAAGTCACCTTTTTGTAATTCCCTACTCATTCATATATTTTCTATAAAGCAGGCAGCAGTTCCCAAGTTTGGGTTGTCTGGATGGGCTGGCAAGTGATAGGCTCAAAGCATATCAACATCTGACACTTGTTCTGACCTCTACCCTACATAACAACATCATAAGTAACTCCATGATCAACTAAAAGCCAATGTAAGAGTCACATGAGGGCATTTTGCAACATGAAGGTCATCTATCACTAAGGCATACTATTGGGAACATATTCCCAGGTGTCTCAGGGGTATTCTCAATAAGTCATTATGAATCTATCATCCAAGTTCTTATATAATTGATTTTCAAGCCTAGTTATGTATACAAATAAACTTTTGGGGGTAATAGATTCCATATATTTACAACATAGTTGTAGAAAAGTAACCTATTTCATTTTATTTGACCTAAAAATAAAAAAGAAACCAATTTTATTAAGCATCAAATATGAAGTAATACAACCTGTTTGTCATCCTTCAATTCTTTTCATCATCACAAGCCAGCTATTATATCCATTTTGCAGCTTAATGCGGTCAACTACTCAGTAATCAGGGGAGCAGAGACTAGCAACAATATGACAGATAAGTCTACCCTCCAACACCTGCCTGCCCTCTGTTCACGAACATGCTTCATGAGTTTTTGGCAGCCTTAAAACATGTTATGGTCTCTCTTCTCCACCCCAAATACCTAGAAATTACAAAAAAGAATTGTTCAAACTAAGACAAGGAACCCTCAGCAAACCTCAGATTCAGGGACACTATTATGAACCCCTACACCATGGGAGACAGCATCTAAACAAAGAAGGAACACAAAGCTCCAAGATTCAACTGTAAATAAGAAGTGGCTGTTAATAATGACAACAATGTGGAATAAATTCTACATGATGGCAGCATGGTAGTTGACAAAAGATAAGTAAAAGAGGGGGGGAAATGGAAATAATGCTAGAGTGCTTTTCTTAAACATGGTGGAATAGCATATAATCAATTCTGAACCCTACTAAAAACATATTTTACATAAATCAAATATGTATTTTAAATATGTATTTATATATAAATCAAACCTATATACTTAAAATACATATCAAAATATAAAGCCTTACCTATTAAACACCTGTAGTTTATTAGAATGGCCATCATCATAAAGATAACAAATGCTAGTACAGATACAAAGAAAAGGAAATTTGTGCACTGTTGGTGGGATTGTAAATTGGTGCAAACACTAGGGAAAATGGTATAGAGGTTCTTCAAAAAATTAAAACTAGAATTACCATATGATCCAGCAATTTTACTCTTGGAATATATAAAAAAATATATACTCAAAAAGATACTTGCATCCCTATGTTCATTGCAGCATTATTTACAATGGCCAAGACATGGAAACAATCTAAGTATCCATTGATGGATGAGTGGATTAAAAAAATTTGGTACAAATACAATGGAATGTTATTCACCCATTAAAAAAAAATAAAGAAATTTTACCATCTGTGACAACATGGATGTACCTTGAGGCATTATGCTTAGTGAATAAGTCAGTCAGAGAAAGACAAATACTGTATGAACTTACTTAGATGTGGAATCTATAAAAGTAAACAAAATGACAAACACAAAACCCAAAGAAAATGATATCAGATTTGTGGTTATCAGAGGCGGGGGATGGGGAAAAGAGAATTGGAAGAAGGCAATCAAAAGATATAAACTTCTAATCATAAGTTAAGAAGTACTAGGGATGTAATGTGCAGCATGATGACTATAATTAACACTGCTGTGTTGTATACAAGAAAATGGTTAAGAGAGTAGGTCCTAAGATTTCTCATCACAAGGTGAAAGTTTTCCTTTTCTTTTTATTGTAGCTATATAAGATGATGGGTGTTAACCAAATCTGTTGAGATAATCATTTTGCAATATATATAAATCAAGTTGTACATCTTAAACTTATGTAGCAAAGTGTGTCAATTGTTTGTCAATAAAACTGGAAAAAAGGAGGGCAAGTATGTGCATTAAAAATTTAGAATGCCAACCAGAGAAATGTTTAATTTTCAAGTAATTAAAGGGGAAGTAAATAAAACAACTACAACAAACACAACAAAATACTCAATTCAGCAAATTTCAGGACATGGGAGGGAGAGTAAATAGCATGACAAACAAAATAATTCCTAAAAAGTAAAATTCAAATTAAATATAATTATATTAATTCAACTTTTAAAATACAACTTTTTCCAAATTCTATTGAAAGGAAATAAAAAATATATCTAAAGCAACTTTTCAGATGAATGTAGAAATTAAAGGTGGAAAAGGAGATACCCAAAAAGTTAATAAAAAGAAGCTATGCAATGGTGATGTGCAGAAGAAAAGGAAGGAGAGACAGCAGCAGCAATATGAAAAGCAAAAACAAGAACCAAAAGCAGTATTTCATGTTGATAAAAGTAACAATCAACAGAGAAAACCTTGATGAAGCAAGCAACATAATTGGTAAGAGAAATGTAATTCAAATACAAGGAAAAACTAATAAATCTGCAAACATTTTGTGTTTGCAATATACCTTTCTAGCTAATAGACCAAAATATTTAAGGATATTGGAGATTTAATTAACAGGTTTACATATACATAAGTTTTGCTTGTATAAATGTATATATGCATGTATAGATAGATGGATAGATTAGATAGATGATAGATAGGTAGATAGATAAGAAGATATACTTTGTGTTCAAACATTATAGAGACAGCCTCGAAAACTGATCATACAGAAGACAAATACATCATATTCCAAAAGAGCTTATTTCATTAAAGGCACATTCATTAGGCAGGATGAAATAAAATTAACAACTAAAATAACATTAAAAAGCAATGCAAATTTTTTAACTAGGAAATACAGTGATTTTTAATAGCTCATGTGCCAGAGGGAAGGGGATGAGGAAAGAAAGGGGTCCTAATATGAGGTGACAGATTTGACTTTGGGTGGTGAGCACATGGTCCTGTATACAGATTTTGTAAATTAGTAATCCACACATGAAACCTAAATGTTCATGATAACTAATGTCACCCCAATAAAATTTAATTAAAAAAATAACTCATCTATACTAATAAAAGGGTAATATGCTAATTAGACTGGGAGACCTTCTGGGAGACATTCCGGACATCCTTCCAGACAAAGCCATGGTGGTGGGGCTGAGGAAGAGGTGGCTAGGGGTGATCAGGCCAGGAGGGGAGGGCAGTTGGGAGCAATCAGACCAGCAGGGGGGCAGCTGGGGGCGAGAAGGTCAGAAGGGGAGGGAAGCAGGCAATTGGCGGCAAGCAGGCTGGCAGGGGGGGAGGCCAGCGGGGGGATGTGCACTGTGGCTGGCCAACCAGCATGATCAGGGGCGGAGCCAGCCAGCCAACCTCCGCAGCCCCTCCCCCCGGCCGGCCTACCCAGATCAGCCCCAATCAGGGCAGCCTGGAAGGACCCCACCCATGCACAGATTTGTGCTCTGGGCCTCCAGTGTATAAATAAAAGACAAATTGGAAACAGGAAATGTACAATAAAAGAGTGCTAATATTAAAACCAGTGAGAGATGCTCAGAGGAAGTTTTCAGCAAACTTCCCAATGGGACATGGCAAAAGCAGTCTTGAGAAGGAAGTTCACAGCACTCACAGGCCTACTTCAAGAAACAAGAAAAACAACTAATAAACTATCTAACCCTACAACTTAATGAATTAGAAAGAGAACAACAAGAAAAGCCCAGAGGAAATAGAAGGAAGGAAATAATGAAGATCAGAGCAGAAATAAATTACATGGAGACTAAAAAAAAACACACAAAACAGTACAAAAGGTCAACAAATCCAAAAGCTGGTTCTATGAAAAGATAAACAAGATTGATGAACCCCTAGCCAGACTCATCAAGAAACAAAGAGAGAGGACCCAAATAAATAAAATCAGAAATGAAAGAGGCAATATAACACCAGCCATTACAGAAATACAAAGGATTGGAAGCCAATACTATGAGCAACTATATACCAGCAAACTGGACAACCTGGGTGAAATGGACAAATTCCTAGAAACATACAATCTTCCAAAACTCAATCAAGAAGATTCCAAAAACTTGAGTAGGCCAATAACAACAGATTAAATTGAAGCAGTAATTAAAAACTTCCAGCAAACAAAATCCTGGACCGGATGGATTTATATATAAATTTTACGAAACATTCAAAGAACTAACACCTATCCTCCTCAAACTATTCCAAAAAAATTCAAGAGAAAGGAACACTTCCAAGCTCTTTTTATGCTGCCAGCATTATCCTAATTCCAAAACCAGATAAAGAAACTACAAAGAAAGAAAATTACAGGCCAATATCCCTGATGAACACAGATGCTAAAATCCTCAACAAAATATTAGCAAATCGGATCCAGCAATATATTAAATTGATCATAACCATGATCAAGTGGGATTTATTCCAGGGATGCAAGGCTGGTACAATAATTGCAAATCAATAAATATAAAAAAAGAGTCCAATAGAATGTTTTCATTGAATTTGACAAGATAATTCTGAAATTCATATAGAAGAGATAACATTCAGGAATAACCAAAGCCTGGAATTGTGTCCTACCAAATACCAAAATATACTACAAAGATGTATAAATAAATAATATGTCATTAGTTCAGAAATAGACATCTTGGTCAATAAAATAGAATAAAAATAGAGAAGTTGGCTCATTACATGTGAAAATTTTATATATGAGAAAACTAAGCATTTTAGGTTAATAGATAAAGGCTTTTATCTAGTTAATTTTTTAAAACTCAGGGTTAACACAATGTGCTTCACACTCTCCTTTGTTTATCTCACAATATACACATACTTCAATTCATCAACATTGTATACCTTAAACTTACACAATATTATATGTCAATTACATCTCAATAAAGCTTCAGGGAAAAGATTTACTGAAAATTATTTTTACCTAAGCCTGGTTATCTCTTAGGGTTGTTGTATTTAATGAGATGGTACATGTAAAAAAAAAAAAAAAAGCTAAAACAAAAACAATAAAATGTATTAAAATGTCCCTAACATAATAAGCACTCAGTAAATTTGGTATTAATAATTATTTTAAAATTTTAGAATACATTAAAATTTGATTGATGACAATTGAATAGTATTATTCTTTGTCTTAGAGTCCTTAGAATGTTTGCTGAATTAAATCAGAATCCAGTATTCCATTCTCTTACCTTGCTCTATTATTTTTTAGTTTCTCTTATAACTTGATTTATTTTAATAATTGCCTCAAAAGAAAACTTTATTCCCAAATATAGCACAGTTAAATGTAAGAGTAATCATTTTTATAAGCCATGTTGAGCAGAAAAGTGAAAGGGAATAGAAAGCTTCAACTACTTTTTTAAAGTTAAAATAATTTATACATATGAAGGTATCTTTCCCTTTAAGTTTCACCAATTGGTATATCTGTCTTTTTAGGACTACAACCCTGCTGGAAATCAGCTATAAATATAAATTGCTAAATGTGGTAAATTTTTCTTCCCTTAAATTGTGAGATTACTTTAAAAAATGTATCTATATTTCTGATAACATCTACCTGAAAATGATTTCTAAATTGCTGCTTAGTTACTTACTTTCTTCCTAAGGAGTAAAAATACATGAGGGGAGTGGCTGGGACAGTGATTTGTCTGGACAAATGAAGCTTCAGGATAAATCTAATGCATCTTCTTGGTCTAGGAGATAAAATGAGCCAGAAGTAATCAATAGTGACATAAATCAAGAAGAGACCACACATCAAAGCAAATTTGAAATTTTGTATGTTTGGGGAGTAGTGGTGGGCAGCTGATTCAGAAATGTAGGTAATAAAGCAATGGCTTGTCTAATTAATAGGAATTCTCTAAATTCAATTTATATAACCACCTAGAATAATTACAGTTCTCAGGAGAACTTAAAGAGTAAAAACATTATAAAATTGAAGGCAAAATGGTTTTTAATGCATACTGGAAGAAGCTTTGGTTTCTTAATGATTCATAATCATTACCTAAAATAACATAGTTTGTCAAAGAATTTTTTTCATCTTTCAAGTAAATGTAGAGCTGAAATACATCCCTGAGGTTTTAAAAAAATGTTCTTGGCTTTCTTTCAATAATATGCTCATAGAGTCTTAGAGAGAAGAGCAACAGTTTTAGCCTCAAACCTCCCCCAACCAAAATCCCTCACTTTGTGTATGAAAATCAAGAATGAATTCTCACCTCATCCTTAAGTCTGGGAGCGTATCAACAACAACAAAAACACATTCACCAAAAAAAATCCTGCTAATGGATACAAACAGAGAGAAATAAACAGAGAGTAGATAAACACCACTCTAATGTGTTTCCTTAAAATAGAAAAATATATCTAAGGTTATTATAAAAAATTAAATTTGTTAATGATATATAAAGAGCTTCAGATGTTAACCATATTCCTTTTACAAAAATAGAACTCCATCTCTATTGAGTTAGTCATGGTGAGCCATCATTCACATTGGCCTAATTTCTGGAGGCCCTCAAACCACCCCTTTAAATTAAAAGATATGAGAGAGAGAGGTGGACATGAGAGAGAGAAAAACAGTATAAGGATAGGATATAAATAATGCTATAGGAATTCTGTATCACCATAGAACTCCAATCATTGAATATATTAAGTAAAACTTGCCTCTATCAAAGAGAGAGCTCAAAACAGACTATTAAAATTATGATTTTATATAAAACTTTATAAAACAGGAGGTTACACTGAAGCTTTATAATACAGGTGGCCAGAATTGTTCATTTCATTGGAAGAGAAGGAAAACTCTTCATTTCTCTCCCTCTTCTCACATTACCTGACAAGTGTCTTTGAAGACGCATAAGGGACATGTGGGAAATAGATGGGAGAGTGATCTTACAATGCCCAAACTTTCGCAATAAAACAAGAGGTTTGGTTAGATCACATTACTGTGATGGCAACACAGTTTGGGGTAAAGTCCTAGTGCAGGGACTAAATAACAAAATTTAGGCTAATTCTCAGGCACTGTCTACATCCTGTCTCTCCCTTAAGGTACATCTTAGGTACCACCAGTTCCACACAAAACAATGATGCCTGCCTCAGCTCATTCAGCCTCTGCTGCTTTAATGATATAATTCACTCATGTCTATTATTGCTCACGCACTTGTAAGGCATGTTCCTTACACTTCTGTAGCCTCAGTGGCTTCCTCGTCATTATTCCTCAGATTTAACAGGACAGGAACAATCCCACCACAGGGCTTTGCACTAGCTATGCCCTCTGTCTGGATTGCACTTCCACAGGATATGCACAAGGTAACTCTCACTTCCTTCAAGTCTTTCCTCAATCACCACCTTCTCAATGAACATACCTGGCTCTCTCCCTGACCCCCACACCCCCAAATGCTCAGATCCCACTCTACTTATCTTTTTTCCATCTGTTTGTTATTATCATCTGCTAATATACTATTCATTTCCTTATTTACTATGTCTGTTATTTGTGTCTGTCTCCCTTTTTTAGAATGCAGGCTCCATGAGAGCAGGAATCCTTTTTTAGTTCACTATTGTATTTCAAGAGCCCGTAATAGTATCTGACACATGGTCGGTGCTCAACAAATGTTTGCTGAATGGACAAATGAGTATATGCCTTTAAGCCTCACAACAACCCATTAGATAAGAAACAAAACCTTAGAAAGATCAAGAACTAATCCAAGGTGACACAGCCAAGAAGCAAGGATGCAGAATTATAACTACACAGTACTAGGGCACCTACATTATAATACCTACTACTTTGACCTTAAGAGTAACATTAGTTCTATGCATGCCTCATTTTCCCCAATAGTACTATGTCTTGTGTTCAATAAGTGCTCAGTAGACATAGGAGAAAAAGGAAGAAGAAGCAACAAGTTATAAATATTATCCATTATCAATAGTTCTAATTTTCAGATAATAAGCTATGAAGAGGAAGAACAGTATTGCAAAGGAATAGCCCATTTTTCAGCACCACCATACTTAAGAAAGTTAGGATGTAGAAGAAGAATGCATCTGTCATAATAAGAACCTACCCAGACTTAGTTCCCGGAAGTCTTTTAAGAAAAATCGCTTCTTATTCCAGTCTGTGGGACTAGCTAGAAACTGACTTTAAATTAATAAAATAATACTTTTAATGTTAGACCGTCTAAAATGATCAATACCATGTATTTACCCAACCTTTCTTTCTGTGTGTCATTTTTTCAGCTTAAGTATGAAGTATGATTACACTTAAAAAAAGTATGTATTAGAAATTATTATGAAGCTGTTTTTTTAAATATTTTCTTTTTGTTCCCTTCTCTTACTACATAAAGAATTAGAAACAATTTGAAATTACAGTTAAAGACTCACCTACTTCTAGCCCTGGCTGGTTTTTGTTTGTTTGTTTGTTTGTTTTGTTTTTCAGTGGTTAGAGCATTGGCTGTGGACTGAAGGGTCACAGTTTCTCTGCTAAAAGCATATACCTTGGTTACAGGTTTGATCCCTGGCCCTGGTCTGGGCAAGAGCAGGAGGCAGCCAATCAATGTGTCTTTCTCATGCTGATGTTTCTCTCTCTCCCCCTCCAACACTCTCTTCCATTTTCTCTAAAAACTATCCTCCAGTGAGGATTAAAATATATAGTAGTTATATGTAGAAATACAGAGTACCCCTCATAACCTGGCAATTGACTCTGCCACATTGCTATCTGAGATGTTACAAAGAGTGAACCCATTTGATAAAATACTCAGGAGAATATTCTCATTTCAAATGTGTGTACCTTGCCATTTGAGCAGTGAAAATAGACAAAAAGTGAATGTTCAAGCATAAATTATCAGGCAAATTCCCATTAGATTTTGGATTTGATATTCCTTGAAGACAGGGTCTTTCTCATATTCACCTTTGTATTTTCAGAGCTGACACAGTGCTTGACACAGAACAAACATTCAATAAATGTTTATGGAATCAGATCAATATGCCTCAGGTCTCAACCAGAGATCTCCCTGCTCCAATTAAGCAATATACCATAACAATTTTTTTACCTAATTGGCTCTGTGACTTTGTTAACTAGCCCAAAGTCTTATTCCTACAAATTCCTTGGATATAACTAATTATACTTCTCTATTTTCTCTGTACTAAATTAATGCCATCAAATCACTACATAAATTTGCATAATCTTCTAAATCCTTCTTTCCCTATTTCTTGAAAGTAGAAACTATATGTGTAAGTATACACCACACTAAATAGAGTTAGTTTCCAAAATTACTGTCATTTTTAGAAGAAATCTGGTGACTAAACACCAAAGCAAGAAATGGAATTCTTACAGGTAGTATGTGTATACTCTTTCCTGGTAGGCTTTTAAAGGGCTATAAATACCATGAAAAGTCACACAGGAAAATAAATAGGTGAAGGAAGTAAAAGTAAAGGTACAATCATTTCCTGATCTCCTAAGTTCTCAAGAGCCATATGTTATTCTTCTTTGTATCCCTATGTTGAACATGTAGCAGGCCCTCAATTTATGTTGAAGTAAAAGTGTAATGGGGGGAAATGTTATGCCAAACATCATTCATAAAGGTTAGCTGTTTATGAAAGTATCAAGATTTATGACAATTAGTGCCTAGTAATAGTACTAGATTCCCTTTCCATTGAACACTTATTTGATATCAGGTACAATGAAAGCATTTTATGTTCATTACCTCAGTTAATCTTAAATGTGACTTTAATGAGAGAAAGCTATCATAACTCCCACTTGATAAATGAGAAAACTGGTTTAAAAATAAGCAATTTTCCCAAAGCCACCCACGTAGTCAGTAGCAAAGCCAGGATTTGAATCCAAGTGTGCCAAATGTTCCTATTCTTAACAACCATACCGGGAATAATTGGTTAATTGGGGAAATATTACTGAAAGGAGAACACAAATAACAAGAAGGTCAAAAAATTTCTTGGGTATCCAAATTCCTTCATGTTATTCCTTACAACATGTCAAAAAAGAAATCAGCCTCGTCTTAGGATCACTGCTTTACTTTACTAGAAAGAACAACCCTGATGTGAGGAGTAATGAACTTCAGGGGAAAGCTTTTTATTAGAATACCAAAAGAATCAAATCTGTTCTGCCACTGAGGTGCCTGGTCTGTCTTTTTGATGAGAAAAAAATATTTTCCCACTGCCCCATGAGCCCTGGATTCCGTTCTGGAACTCTACAGGCTGGAAAACACTTCTAATGAAATTTGAGAATACAAAGAAGCTCTGGAACTGAAGGGTTTGATTAGCGAGGAGAGAACCATGACTCAACAGAGGGTCATGCCAATATCCTGTCCTTGTGTCATGGGCCAAAGAAATGCTGAGACTCCCAAATAACAGTCTTCTCGGCCTTTATGGCTCTCCATCCCAGCGAGTGATTGATTTACTGCAACTGTAAGGGAAACAGTCCAGACAAAGGTAAAAATAGCAGAGCCCACATGGTACAGGGAGGCAATTTTCTTTCAACTCAATCACTCAGAAAGAGTCCTGGAAGATCTAGAAGCAATTCGTGTTGGAGGTAACGTAGTTCATTTTCTAGAAATGCAAGAAATTTGGGTTTGAGGATTTATAGCAACGAAATAGGAATACAAACTAACAAAAATTTGAGCCTGCACTGCAGTTTAAAATGTTTAACTGCCATGAGAGGATAGATTAGAGAGCAATGACTCTATGTTTTGCCATAGGAGATGTGCTTCACTCCCATTACATAGCTTTACAATGTTTTGTAGCTTTTTTTTGTTCTGCATTGAATTTCCAAATATTTTTGCCTTTTTTTTAATTTATTTTTATTGTTGGCACTATTACAGATGTCCCCATTTCCCCCTCCTTTGTCCACCTCCATCCAGCCCCCACTTCCCTCCAGCCATCACCACACTGTTGTCTGTGTCTATGGGTTATGCATATGTTTTGGGGCTACTCCCTTCACCTTCTTTCGTCCAGTCTCCTCCTCATCCCCCTCTGGCAGACAACTGTCAGTCTGTTCCATGTATCCATACCTCTGTTTCTGTTTTGTTCATTGGTTTATTTGGTTCATTAGATTCCACATATAAGTGAGATCATATGGTATTTGTCTTTCTCTGGCTAGCTTGACACTGAACTCTGGTCATCTCATTGCAAAACCAGGAATCACACCCTCCCGACTCAAATATATCCTTGGTGGTGGGGGGGGGGGGGAATAAAAGGGGAAAAAAACTTACTTTTCATATTGTCTCAAATACAGTGCTTGCCAAAAATATCAGTTCATTCACACAAGTGCTTATAACTTGTGATGTGATATCAACTGAAATCATATACTCCTTTATTCTAACAGTGAATTCTGACCCGAAGACTGAAAGTATTCTGTGAATACTTCATCTGCATCAAAATCCAGTATAATACCAGGCATAAAATCCTTTCTAATTGTACATGTAAAATCCTGCTTAATACTTGCTCTGACTACTTACTGGAAATGAGATGAGGGAAGAATCTGCTCAGTGTGACTGCTTGAAAATGGACCAAGCATTCCGATGCGGTGCTCTCTCATTGACCCATTTTCACAAATTCATTTAACTACTTGGACATCATCCTCTTAATTCGTAAAACCCGAGGCATAGCCCACATTATTCTTAATACCTTAACATTCCTATGTCTCTTTTCTTTTAACATGTAATTGCTTTTCCACTGAAATTCTTTGCAAAAGACTGATCTGGAATCTGATTACTACAAGAAGCATCATATTAACAGTCAAGGATCATTTCCTAATCTTTCTATCAAAAGAAGGGAATACATTTCAGCAAGCGACAGGCCATTTAACCTTCTTATTCCTCTGCTTTTCTACATACTAAGCGATCACAGTGTCGTGCCACGGCAGGAAGCATGGCTTTGACAGCAGACTAACCTATATTCCAATCCTTACTAGATGTGTGATTTGGGGTAAGTTAATCATTCCCTTTGTCTTTCCCTCTCTCTCCCACTCTCCCTAAAAATCAATGGGAAAATATCCTCTGGTGAGGATTAACAAAACAAAACAAAAACAAAGAAAATGGCTCAAAAGCCAGAAGAATCCATACAAAAAGAGATCTGTTTGACCACATAAAAATTTAAAATTCCTGTATGGCAAATAATAGATAAATAAGTCAATAAACTGCTACAACAAGGCTGAAAAACTAACCACTATCTGGGAAAAATATGTAAAAATGGTAAAAATCTATAAAAATAGAAACCACACACTAATAAAAACAATGGATAGAGGACATCAATAGGTAATTTGCAAAACATACACAAATGGTCGATAAACATAATAACCTCACTAAACATTGAGCATTATAAATAAAAGCAAAAAAATTTCAACTATCAAACAGGCAAAGAATGTTTAAAATTAAAAACAACAACATTGGCAAGAAATGAAAGAAATGGGCATACTCAAAATACATTAGTAGAGTGCTGTTACTACCTCTCTGGTTTGGCACTGTACACCTAAATAAAAACTATGAATATCCTTTCTGTCAACAATCCCACTTCCAGGAATTTGCTCCCAAATAGCAACTGTCCACCCACCGAGAGATTTGTGCAAATCATGTTTATCATGATACTGTTTATTAATTTAAATGTCTATTAATATGGGATCACTTACATAAAGTAAGGTATAGCCACATAAGGCAGCACCATATAGCCATTCCAGAGCAAGGTATATTCTTATAGTCACTGCCACAGAAAAGACATCCCCAAAAGACATTATGAGCATAGGGATAGGTTAGAAAACAACATGCATAGTATAGTCGCATACGTGCATATACATATTTACACACATATATACATGCACACATACATACATGCATGTACACAGAGAAATGTCAGAAAGCATATTCACCCAAATACCACTAGGTAATGGAGCTTCAGGTGATTGTTAACTTCTAATTTGTATTTTCTGTATTGTCTCATTTTTCTTCACAAGTTAAATTATTTTTATAATCAGAAAAAAAATAAAGCTATTTTTATATTAGAAAACAAATATTATAGCTACTCCCCTAGAGATGATCTACACTAACAAAAGAGAAACATGGTAATTGGCATACGACCACTACCCTTCCCATTGGCTAATCAGCAAGATATGCAAATTAACTGTCAGCCAAGATGGCGACCGGCAGCCAGGCAGCTTAAACTGAACATGAGGCTTGCTTGCTTCAGTGACGGAGGACTCCAATGTTCCCGGCCTGCCGCTGCAGGCCTCTGAGTGGGCAGTTTGAAACATAGTAACATATAGAAGCTAAAAAAAACAAAAACCAGAAACCTGCTTTCAGAGAGCCGGGATCTCAGAGCTGGAGTTGATACAGAGTTTCAATTGTAGAACACAAACAAGTCTGGGCCCGAGGGTTTCCGCTTTCCCAGCAGCAGAGGCCGCAGAGCTGGAGCCACAGCTAAAGCTGGCCCAGAATAAAAAAAAAAAAAAAAGGAGCGGTTGGGAGCTTCAGTCACCCCCAGCCTGAAAACAGCCCTCAGCTCCTCACCCAGACTGGCCAGGCACCCCAGTGGGGACCCCTACCTTGAAGGGTGTGTGACCAGCTGCAAACAGCCATCATCCCCTCATCCAGGCTGGCCAGGCACCCCAGTGGGGACCCCTACCTTGAAGGGTGTGTGACCAGCTGCAAACAGCCATCATCCCCTCATCCAGGCTGGCCAGGCACCCCAGTGGGGACCCCCACCCTGATCCAGGACACCCTTCAGGGCAAACCAGCCGGCTCCCACCCATGCACCAGGCCTCTACCCTATATAGTAAAAGGGTAATATGCCTCCCAGCACCAGGATCAGCGGAGCCAAGAGGCCTCCTGGCACCAGGATCAGCAGATTTGTGAGGCCTCCCGGCACTAGGATCAGCGTGACAGGGGGCAGCGCCCAAACTCCCTGATCGGCCCTGCTCTGTGTGTGACAGGGTGCAGCACCACAATCCCCCCCTCCCCACGGGCCCTGCTCTGTGGGTGATAGAGGGCGGTGCCCCAACCCCCCCCCCCCGCCCTCCCCACGGGCCCTGCTCTGTGTGTGACAGGGTAGAGCCATAACCTCCCCATCAGCCCTGCCCTGAGTGTGACAGTGGCGGCGCCCCAACCCCCTGATTGGCCCTGCTCTGTGGGTGATAGAGGGGAGCTCCCCAACCCCCTGATGGGCCCTGCTCTGTGTGTGACAGAGGGGAGCTCCCCAACCCCCTGATGGGCCCTGCTCTGTGCGTGACAGGGGGCGGCGTCCCAACTCCCCAATCGGCCCTGCTCTGAGCCCGACAAGGGGCTGCACCTAGGGATTGGGCCTGCCCTCTGCCACACGGGAGCAGGCCTAAGCCAGCAGGTTGTTATCTCCCAAGGGGTCCCAGACTTTGAGAGGGCACAGGCTGGGCTGAGGGATCCCCCCTCCCCCCCGAGTGCACAAATTTTTGTGCACCAGGCCTCTAGTATTTCAATAATAATATAACTGCTCTAGGCTTCTTTTATGTTTTATAAAGTTAGAAAAGCATTCTAGGATCCACAGGGATAAAAGAAAGAACATAAAAGGACATTCTAGACTGCAGTGAGACTGCTTAGCCAAGTCTCATGTCTTACTATCTGGGAGTAATGACTCCTGGTCTTAATAGCAAGTTACTTAACCTCTCTGTGCTCACTTTCCTCTACTCTGTAAAATGAGGGTAATTATATAACTTAACTCATAAGGTTATTATGAGGATGAAATAAGTCAAATTATAGACAGCACTTAGCTTCACACCTGACATCCTAGAAAAAATATCAGCTGTTCATTGTAAAATGAGATACTGTGTAGAATTATCCCTGCCCATTACAGAGGTAAATAAACCTTTACTACTGTTATCATCTACCTGCTCATCACATGACACCTAAGGGCACTGTGAGAAGACAAATCATTTTCTCTCTCTCAGAATACAAAGGGTCAAATAGTCTACTGAACGTGATTAAACTTAAATATAGCATCTCCAAACCAAGGACACAGAGAGAGGTCAACAAAGGCTTAGGAAGGCATACCAGCCAGAGTCCCAGGATATCTGAGGTTGTCCAAGTTGGCAAGGTGATATCAATTACTTTGACAAATCAATAAACTACTATATAAAACTATTACTTATACGTTACATTTATACAGTGCATGACAATTTTCAGAGCGCTCGCCCATTTCCATAAAAGGGTTGGCAATGTTTCTGATCACTGTTCCAATTCCGTGGGCAACTGAAGACTGGTCCTTGACCATCATTTTCGGACACTGACTCCCACTTGGATAAAAATACCGGGGAGCCTGAGGCCTGGGGAGAATGGTGGAGAGGACTGGGGAAGAGAAGGCAGATTATAGGGAGAGAACGAGCAGGGTGCTGATGTGTGTGGGAAGCAGCAACAGGTCAGAAGCCCCCAGAGAATATTTTACCTCACCTCTGGAACTCCTCTAGTGAACTCTGACTGGAGAAGGAAAATCAGAACCTCACAAGTTAAAGCAGGGATGGAGGGGTGAGAGTTAATTTGTTCATTCATTTATTCCAATGTACCAAGTGTGCCAAGTGCTAGCCATACAATGAGGTGCAGAAATTCTCATGTAGCTTACAGGGTGGTACCTGTGTGTGCTCACCTATCTTATAAGGTGACCCCAGTTCCGAGATGACCCCTCAGAAATCGTCAAGCCTCCAGGAAAACTATTAAACCTCTGACCTTATTGTTCTGTGTTTCTTAGACAATCTTCAAAAAAAAAGTTATTCAGGGTATGTTTCCAGCGAGAAATAAAAATTACAATCTTGAAAACAAGATTCATTGAATCATGAAATCTGAAATAGCAATAAGTTGTTCAAAGCTGTTAACTGTTTTAAAATAATTTGTTTTCTTTCTCTTCCCTAACTACTTATAATAACTTATCTCATTGGGAACTCAGTTCTGGATTTACGCAATAAGAAAGAAAAATACTGTCTGAAAACACAATTTAAAAATATAGAGAGATACATTAGCCAAGCTCCGTAAATCAGAGGTTATGCATTCATTTATAAATTTATGAAACATTCTCATTACACACCCAAAACTTGTGCAAAAGAGCTGTTTATTTCCATAAAGCAATTAAGTGCATTAATTAATTTGTCATTCCTACAACTGCCTGTGTGCTTTTGTATGGCTCTCTCGCTTTAGCTATCTCAAAGTGCTTTCCCAGACATTTATTTTACTTTTATCCTTTGCTGCAAAACATCTTCCACGGTAGACTAGAGAAGCTCACATTGGTTCAGAAACAGAAAGCAGTCAAATGTGGCCCAGTGTGTCCCGCAGTTAAACACGGTGTCAGGGACAGAGGGCTTCGCCTTCATTCCCTTGAGAACAAAAATCATTAATCCCAAGCAAATCGAAAATAAGGGTTTCAAAACCTATCCCTTCACAAAAGAAATGGAAGGTAAGTTAAACTTGTTCTTTAAAATGTAGTACAGTATGATTTGTGTTGTCATGACTTTGTGAATAGAATCTCAAAACCCTAACTGAATGTACAGTGTCTGGTGGCAACAAGAAGAAAATGCTTGGAAACTGAGTGTGACTGACAAAGGCTCAGAGATGACCCAGCCGGGTCTGATCAAGTTTTGAGTCATCAACATTCGGGACAATCTCGACTAAGCAGCACAACTTCTCATGTCCATGACGTGTACATCTCTGGACCCATGGAGAGCAGAGAACCATCCTGGGGAAAGCCGAATGCCAGAGAATCACACTGAAACAGCCCTCTACCCATCCCAGTGGCTGTTCTCAAGGCCTTGAACGAGTCTGACTGACCTGCCTGTTATCTATCAGACTGGTTATCACCTGATTTCAGAATGGACAAGGACAGGTCCTTTCACTTACCAGCCTTCTGGACCCATATATGATGAATAAAATATATATTAAATTGCCCCATTTTAACAGGGACACATAGGAGCTGGATTTTGAGTATTCCAGGAATAACAACAATCATTTTTTGTCCTTTAAAGTTTCAAATATGCTCATCATGTGTTCTTTTATTTGTACTCATAGCAACTCTGTGACATACATAGGAATATATGATTATATCTATAACCGGGCACTCTTTTTCTGGCTTATTCCAGGATACAATGATGCAGAAGATAAACATTCTGGTTTCCACCTTATGTAAGTACATTGAGGTATCCAAGTTTTACTTCTTCCAAATTCAACTACATAAGGAAGTTGATATCCCTGAGGTATAGAGGGATGAAAACAGATTTTAATTGATTTTGTATCCTTAGGCCTAAATATCTCTATTTATATCTATACCCATGTTGATAGTTAGATAGATAGACAGGCAGAGATATATCCAGGCACTGAAGCCACACATACATTTCTATTTCATAGTAAATATACGTCAATATGAAATATGTCGAATAAGTGTTTGACTGATTGACTAATAGATTAATGAAAACCTAAAAATTCTTTCTTTTTCAGTTAAGCAAAATGTAATAAGAAAAACAAACCACATTCTCAACACATTAAGGATTGGCTGGCCTGGGTCTCTGAGGACCCCATGTTGGTGGTTAACTGAAATTTAGACCTATCACCAAGAATATGGGAGAGAATACCATATTCACACTGAAACAGCCTCCCGCCCGCCCCCCCCCCGCCCCCCGCCGCCCATCACACTGGCTGTTTACCAAATTATTCTGTGTTTACCAAAAGACATATGCCTCCCTAGCTCACTTCAAAACTAATTAAAGCTCATATTCATTTTAAGTTGAAAATGAATCACAAAAATTTTAAAACAAACTAATGTATGGCATTAAACCATATGGGCTTTCTGTTGTAAACTGTAGCTTGCATATTTAACTGTTCTTCTAAATGTTTCTTCCTCCTCTTTGAAATTCTCCAACAGTGCACTTTTATTTTTTCCCCTTGAGTACCATAATGAATATTCTTCAACAACAGATTTGTGTCAGCCTAAAGTGTATATTTATATATAATAAATTGAGTAATGTTATATTGAGATATAGGTATAGATATAAATAAGATAGATGTGTATTCATTCTGCATTTCACAGGTACAAATTAGAGAAATTAAAGTATTAAGCAAGCCCCTTCCACTGCTTCTGGCAGATACCTCTATTGTCTTTAAACCATTAAGTTCCCAATGAGTAGCCATTCTCTTTTGTGCCTGTAGGACAGGGATGGTTGGTCCACAGTCTGGACCATGTGGCTGCAATGCAGCCTCAAGTCAACCTGTGTAGACATAATTCTGGAATCTGACATTAGATTTCCAATTACGGATTTCCAGAGACTACAAATAATAGCTTACTGTTTTAGTGCTTTCTGATACAATATTAGAAAAGAAAGAAATGCCCACCTTAAAAAACAAAATCTGGAACAATGAGAGAAAAGACTTCACAGGTACTGGCATTTTGTTGTTGTTAGTGCATAAACCAGAGAAATAGATAAGCTTTCTTCTTGCCTCCATAGGCTTGCACAAGCTTTAAAATTACAAAGACTACATACTGATCAATACTGGATGAATGTTTCCTGAATGTGTCCTGAAATACCATACAGTAAACATTTCAAAATGTTTCAGGCAGGAAAAAATGCTAGTTGTTAGTACAGAATAAAGCTAAGGGGGAAAGGGGAAAGAAAAGGATGCAAGGACTGCAAGAAGGGTAGGCTTGCATCAGCTACCCTACCCTTTAATTATAGGAAATTAAAGGAATTCAATGCTAAGGAGCTTGATAAACTAGGGGTGTATCTTCATAGGTGTTCTGATCAATTTATAAAACACAGATGGTAAGTACTATGTGGGATGCAATTAAAGAAGTTGACAGTATTTCATAGCCAACTGATGGTTTTTTTTCAATGCAGATGGTTAACTACATCGTTAGGAGATTTAAAGTCTTCTACCCCCCCCCCCACTCCAAAAACAAACACTAATGTTTTAAAGAAATGTTAAAGACAGCAAATAGGAAGCAGAAGCGGAGGAGGAGGAGGAGGAGGAGGAGGAGGAGGAGGAGGAGGAGGAGGAGGAGGAGGAGGAGGAGAGAAAGAAGAAGAGTTCAGCTGAGAGGAGGAGGAGGAGAGAAAGAAGAAGAGTTCAGCTGACTTACTATTGAAGGTTGCCATAACCATATACCATAGACTGGGTGGCTCAAAAAACAAAAGTTTATTTTCTCTGAGTTCTGAAGGCTGGGAGTGGGGTTCTAGCATGATTGGATTTTGGTGAGAGCCTTCTTCCTGGATTGCAGAAGGTCACCTTATTTTATATATTTTTGCATTATTGTTATTGATTTCAGAGAGGAGAAACATCAATGATGAGAATCATTGATCTACTGCCTCCCACATGTCCCCTACTGGGGGCCAAGCCCACAACAGGACATGTGCCCTGACCAGGAATCTAACGGTGGAAGGTCACCTTCTTGCTATGTCCTCCCATGGTAGAGAGAGAGCCCTGTCCCTTCCACTTCTAAAAGGGCAACAATTCTATCTGATCAGGGCACCACTCTGACTTCATTTAACCTTAATCATCTCCTTAAATGCCCTATCTCCATCATAGCTGCATGGGAGTTAGAGCTTGAACATGTGTATTTGGGGAGTCACAATTCATTCCACAGCACCTGCTTCTTGGGCTTTGTGTCTGGGTTGATGGAATACACATGGAATTCACAAGTCAACTCCCACTCAGCCTGCCCTCTACTTCAAGCCGAATGACATTCAGACTAGATTATAATGAGCATTGCTGAGAGAGGACATAAACCCAACAGGAGACAAGCTGATTTATAAAAAATAAAACATTAATAGCTCTAAAAGAGTGTGTGTGTTCTGATTCCATCAGAGTTCATCCCAAGTCACTGGAGGACCTGCCAAAGAAATAATTGTGTCCCTGACACCTATGTTTAAGGAAGATAGAGTTGGCAAAATATCAGTTAATGAGGCAAACCCAATGGTAATTTTCAAGTAAGAATAAGAAAATTTGTGAATTCCAATAGGAAACTGGTAAACTTAGGCATTTTCTTTGGATAAAATTTAGAATGATAAGCATATAGAAACAAAAGGCATGATCTTTAAGATCTAGGATGTGACCTTGAGAAAGAAGTCATGTCATTTCTTGTTTGATAGAGTTACCACACTGTGCGGAGTTACCCACACTTTGGTGAGATACTGGACAAGGTCTTCAATGATAGCCTGGAAGGGAGGTGTTTGCACTGGACACTGATTCAGTTATGTGGATTCTTAATTAATTTGCATGACCTCCCAAAAGAACCATGTTTGGCAATTAATTTCCAGCTAAATAGAGGTGTCTAAAAGCAATAAAAATATTTACCATTTACAACATGCTAGGCACAATTCTGAGTCCTTTACATGAATCAATTAGTTTAGTTCTCACAACAACCCTATGACATGGTAATGATACCCCATTTTAGAGATGAGAAAATTGAGGTTTAAAGAGGTAACCGCTTTTGTCCCCATGATTCCATCCAGTCTGCTCAAGGCCATCAGTGATCTCCAGACTGCAAAATCCAATACTGATTCCCAGGTCTCAACCTGCTTGACCTATGGCACTTGTCACAGCTGCTCACTCATCTCTCCTTGTAACACTTTCCTCATTGGCCCACAGGACACTGCCCCTAGGTTCCTTTCTGTCTCACTAAGTGCTCCTTCTCAGCCTCTGCTGGTTTCACCTTGTCTAACTGACTCCTAAACATGGGAATGGCCCAGGGCTTAGTTCTTAGACCTCTTTCTCACCTACACTCAATCCTGAGGGTTCAACCAATCTCAACCAGACTTTTTTTTTAATGTATCTTGTTTATTTTTATTTTTTAATGTATTTATTGTTGAAAGTATTACAGATGTCCCCTTTTTTCTCCCATTGAACCCCTCCTTCCTACCTTTATCCCCCTGCCCCAGGCCTTCACCACACTATTGTCTGTGTCCATGGGTTATGCATATATGCATATAAATTCTTTGGTTAATCTCTCCCCACTCACCCACCTACCCCCACCTTCTCAACCATACTTTAAATACCAGTTCTATACCAACAATTCTCAAATGGATGTTTCCAGCAGAATCTCTCCCCTAAAATCCAAACTTCTCTGTCCAATTGCCTATAAGACATTTTCACTTATATATCTAACAAGCATCTCAAACTTAACATAATTCATCAAAATGTAACTCCTAATTCTACCACATCCTCCCCCTCCCAAGAAACCCTCTTCTTTCCCTATAATCATCTCTATCCCTAGGATGCATATGCCAAAAATAAATAACTTGCAATCATCCATAATTTCTCTATGTCTTTAATGCCCCACATCTGATATGTCAGTAAATAATGTTTTTTCTACCTTCAAACTATAAGTAGAACCTCACCAGTGCCCATGATCTGTGCTACTACTGCTTTGGTCCAAGCCATCATCATTTTTCACTAAGATTATTCAAGAGCTTCCCTGAATTATCTCTTCTCTCCCTTGTCATCCTAGTTTATTTTCAACATGGTGCCCAGAGTGACCCTGTTGACATGCCAGGTCTCATCATTTCCTCCTCAGAACCCTCTACAGGTTCCCATCCACAGAATAACATGGTCTCCAGCCCTGAATGACCAGGTCCTATTATTTTCTGAACTCACCCCACATCATTTTTTTCTTTTTCACTCTATTCCAGAAACTCTGGTTACTCAACTTCTAATGGGGACACAGCCTTTAACCATGATTCTTTTAAAGCTTATTTTTTACCACTAATTATGATGACTTTTATTAGTCAGTCTTCCCCTGCATTAAACTTACATAGGCAAAGTTCTGTCAACAGAAAAGTTCCTCACACCACAATAGTGAGACATGCTCACCCAGTAGGCCCTTGCTCTATAAACCTAGTTACTTGAGAATCAAGCCAAAGGTTTCAAAGGCAGTGTTCACAAGATACAGCTTCACAGGAATCCCAGTGATTTTCGCTGCAAAGCAGCTTTCACCAAAGGGCACATGTGTTCCCACCCTACACAGAGTGCCTCAGCAAAGTGTTCCAGCTGCCAGTATTTCAGCCAAACACAAACTGGAAAACACCCAGAACAGGTTTATCAACACAATCCAAGCATCACTGTGCTGAATTCACTGTGGGCTATCAAATGCTGTTTATTAAGGCAGAAGAGGCATTGTAGTCCCGATTGCTTTAAATTTCGCCGACAATACTTAGTGTGGCTTTCCTCTCACTCTTTTACTGTGGACCATATCTAGCCTTAAGAGTGTAATGGAATCCTAACTTTAAGAAATTGAAGGTATTTACGTCCAGCTTCAGTCATGACGCTGGTAAATTTCAAACCATCCTATAACTCCAAAGTATAAACCTACGTGAAAAGGTTAGACCACCCTGACTCAATCTAGCTGATGACAGCGTGTGTGACCATCACAGTGTTAGTCTATACAGGAAGGGAATTGGGGAAGATGTTCTGCTGGAGATGGGTTTGAGAAGTGACATGGTAGAAAAGAAAGTGTGGCTCTAATGAATACAGAGGGGAAGAATGCCAGAGAGAATGATGGAGCAGAGGTTTTATAGCAGCACAGGACTCCCGAAGGTCAGGGACCACGCAGCACAGCGGAGAGGCCACACAGACAGTGGAGCAGACTTACTTACAGGTGCAGTAGACGGATAGTATAGCAATGGACCACTAATGGGTCTAGCAAGGATGGGATACGCCCCACGAACCAAGAGAAAAATGGTAAGCAGTAGTGGGAATTTTTAGATCAAGGGCTCTATAAATCTGTATAATAAACGAAGGAAAGAGAAGTAAGAACCAGCAGAAATGACAGAACCAGGCAAAGAGGCAGAGAGGCTCAGCCAAAGATGGAAGGTTGACCACACGTATTTGCCTCTGCTTCCTCTCAAAACTCCACAAAATAACAATAAATATGGTTTCTAAAAACCATAAAGCCACAAGGACAAGAGAATAGGAAAACATAAAACAAATTTGTGAAATCTAAAAAGCATAGGACAAATAGTAACTAACTTAAACCAGCAGAGGGAAAGCCAAGAAACAATCTGATTTGCACTACAGAACCTCCAAAAATCACAGGACTTGCTACCACCAGGTACTTCTGGAAGGGTAGAACAAAGGTGGAGCTGAGACTATAAGATTGGTTAAAAGTCTGTTTAAGAAGCAGATAACTATCCATCTCCCAGATGCCCTCTGAATCCCACGGAGCCAAGCAGTTTTCCTTTTCACGCCTCAGCAGAAGACTGGAGCGTGCCTCTGGACTGGGGGAACAGCAGAAAGTAGGGGTACCACACTGAAATCAGGGGGCATATATGAAAGTTGACACCATGAATGTCACACCCCCAGCTCGATTTCCCCATTCAGTTCCAGGAAGCTGGAAGCAAGGCTTATATTCTCTAGCCTGGAATATGAAAACATTTCCCTCTGGGGAAACTGGCAGCCCCAAAGAAATGACATAAAACGTGTGATGCTGAATATTCCCCACAAAATAACCCAATCAGATCTCCCTACATTAAAGCCACAGTCACAAGTCCAGCTATAAAAAGACAGCCAGGATTCTCATACAACTTCATAAAGCTCCCAACATGAGAAACAGACCAAAACCAACAAAACAACCCAAAAATCAACTTAAAGGAACCGCAGACTATGGGGGATATGACAACTGGACATAGCTAGCGTACATTTTCAGAGAGAACATAGAGTTTGAACTCATAAAAAACAGAATGTTATAAGAAGGAATACAAAGAAAACTCTAAAGCTCTTGGAAACTGATGTAGGGTAAGAAAAATAAAAGCTCAAAGAGGGGTTAGAAACTGAGCCTAAGGAAAACTTCCAGACTATAGAGCGAAATAAAGAAAAAGTCATAGAACATTGTAAAATGGGGATGAGAAAATTGAGCCAAGAGATCCGACTTCCAAATAATAAAAGTTTCAATAAAGAAGAGAAAAGGAGAAATGTATCAATAAATAACTCAAGAAAATGTCCCAGGAGTGAAGAATAGGTGTTTCCAAGTGATGAGACATGCCCTTTGAGAATCTTAAAAGTGGATGAAAACAGACCCATAGAAAAAGACATCACCCATAGTATTTCATAACACTGCTTACCAAAAGATGATTCTAAAGGTTTCCAAAAAGGAAGGAGAGAGAAAACCCTATTATTTACAAGAATCAAGACTTGAATATATTTGACTAAGGGAAAGCAATAAGAGCAAAATTAAACAAGTGGGACTATATCAAATTAAAAAAGCTTCTGCACACCAGAGGAAACCATCAACCAAATTAAAAGGCAACCTACTGAATGTAAGAAAATATTTGCAATTCATATATCTGATAAGACATAACACCCAAAATATATAATGAACTCATACAACTCAAAAGCAAATATATATATAATATATATATATCCAATTAAAAAATAGGCGGAAGATCTGAATATAAATCTTTCCAAAGAAGACATTATAGATGGCCAACAGATACATTAAAAGGTGCTCACCATCATTAACCATCAGGAAAACACAAATCAATACCACAATGAAGGCACACCTGTCAGAATGCTATTATCAATAAATCAACAAACAAGTGTTGGTGAGGATGTGGAGGAAGGGAACCCTTGCGCAATGTTGGTGGGAATGCAAATTGATACAGCCACTAGGGAAAAACATTACAAAGCATCCTCAAAAAATTAGAAATATAAATACCATAAAATCCAGCAATTCACTTCTGAGTATTTAGCTGAAGAAAAGAAAAACACTGCCTTGAAGAGATATGTACACCCCCACATTCATTGCAGCATTATTTACAATAGCCAAAATATACAAACAACCTAAGTGACTATCCACAGATGAATTAAGAAAATATGGTATATTTATACAATAGAGTATTATTCAACCATAAAAAAATAAAATTTTGCCATTTGCGACAACACAGATGAAACCAATAAGACAGAGGAAGAAAAATATGATCTTATCTATGTGTGAAATTTTAAAATATAACAAACAAACAAAAACAAAAACCAAGCTCATTGATACAGAGAACAAATTGGTGGGCCCGGAGGTGGGAGTGGGGGATGGGAAATGGGTGATGGGAGTCAAAGGGTATAAATTTCCAGTTATAAAATAAATAAGTCATAGGAATGTTATTTACCAGCATGGCAACTATAGTTAACAATAGTATATTGTATATCTGAAAATATATATATCTTAAAAGTTCTCATCAGACGAAAAAAAATTTTTGCAACTATTTAAGTTGATGGATATTGACTAGATTTATTGTAGCGACCATTTTGCAATGTATACAAATATCAAATCGTTATGCTATATACATGAAACTAATGTGATGTTATATGTCTATTATATCTCACTTTAAAAAGTAAATACTTTTAGATTTAAAATATAAAAATACAAGAATAATTCCATTCAAAACCCAAAGACAAAGGAAGAATGCCTCAAATTCTGTCATAAGATCAGTTCTAACTTAAATCTCTGCTCAGATCAACTATCAAGTTTAAGGATAAATGAGAGACATTTAAAGACATGTACAATCTCAAAAAAATATTATTTTTGCATCCTTTCTCTGGAGGCTACTGTAAGAATTGTTGCTTCAAAACAAACATAGGAAACAGGAGAAAAGCAAAGGGATTCCTGAAGATCATGAATGAAGGGAGTTAGGCTGAGAACTGTGGGTCAGACTTAGAGTGATTAATCCAGACTAGAGATAGTCCGAAGCCTCCAAGAAAATGCCTCCAAAGATGAAAACATGCCAGGCCGGCGTGGCTCAGTGGTTGAGCGTTGACCTATGAATCAGATCAACGGTTCAATTCCCAGTCAGGGCATACGCCTGGATTGCAGGCTCGATCCCAAGCAGGAGGCAGGTGATCAATGATTCTCTCATCATTGATGTTTCTGTCTCTCTCTCCCTCTCCCTTCCTCTCTGAAATTAATAAAAAATGTAGTTTTTAAAAAGAAAATTATAAAAAAAAGATGAGAAGTTGATCACTACCTAATATGAGCAATTTTCTATGAGATTTAAGCAACAGAAAAGAGGTTGAAAATGAAATAAAGAGAAGTATGTGTAAAACTAAGAAGAAAATTTTAATCACAATAATTATCCTAGGGAAAACCAAATGTTGCTCAGAAAAATAATGATAGTATTCAGGTAACTCATGTATAAATAGTGTCTACATAGTCCTGATAATGAAGACAGAGTATTGATCATCAAGATTATGATCTAAATATACTGAGAAGATAGAAAATTGGCATATGTATGTATGTGTATATAGTGGTATTTAAGGGACAGGAAAGAGAACTAGATTTTCACCTTCTAAAGACAGAAGTCAATAGATAATGACAAAAACTAAAAATCCTCTCAATACTCATGTTATTTAGGTTAAATAAAAAGATAAATATCACCAAAAAGGTGAAAATATTTTAAAGTAGTCTCTGATAAGTGGAAAAAGACATGGAAAACTGTGAACCATTTTTTAAATAAACCTTTTAGCATTATTTTGCTCTTTAAATTATCTGTATGTATTACTTTGATCTAAACATTACATTTAAAAAAAACAGGCAGATAAACTGGATATCACACAGATAAAATTAAAAAGAAAGCAGGAAAACCAAAAATTCAGAAAATATCTGGGATTTCCTTCCCTTTCTCTGTGGACCCTGAGCCTCTTCCTGTTTATCTCAGCTGTCTTCTCTAGTGTTGTCATATTAACCAAATCCCATTACAATCCCATTACTTTTCTCCTCTGGAACTTTCTCTCTAAAGACTAAGTTAGCAGTTAACGTCACATAGCTATAGGAGGGCTCTCATCAAACATCAGAAGCCACTGAAATGTCCCTTTGAGTGCAGGAACATTCTTGTTTCAAATGCATATTTCTCTAAAACACACACACTTACATGGTTTTATTTCTTTAGCAGGTAACAAAATAAAGTATATTTCTATTTCTGATCTAAACTGAAACATTCCTAACCTTATGTTGCCTCTAGAGAAGAGAATATACAAACTTTCATCATCAAATTCTATGGAACAGACAGTTGTTTCCAAACTGTTTAATTTCCCAGGGTTTTCCCTTCTATATGTAGCCAATGAACAAAAAGAGATTGGGTGTTCAACAAATTCATTTAGGCCAGGACTCACTCGTGATTGAGAATGAGGAAAATATAAGCACACATGTTCACGTGGGCGCGTGGGCGCACACGCATGAACACACACACACACACACACACACACACACGCTGTTCCTGTCTTCATAAATCCTAGTTCTAATGGTCCCTCTTCTGTCTTCCCACTAAAACAGTGGCCGTCACTTTACAAGAGCAGTGTCCATACAGCTGAGAACAAAGAAAGGGTAGGGGGACAAAGTGGAAAAATGGGGGACATCTGTAATACTTTCAACAATAAAAATAATTTTTTAAGAGGGGAGGAAGAAAGCAACATAGCTTTGAGTTTC
Source organism: Myotis nattereri (assembly GCF_964212035.1). Taxonomy (NCBI): domain Eukaryota; kingdom Metazoa; phylum Chordata; class Mammalia; order Chiroptera; family Vespertilionidae; genus Myotis; species Myotis nattereri. The sequence goes on along the minus strand of NC_138075.1, from coordinate 32,624,318 downwards.
AAATTAGACTTTTTTTAAGCGCATAGCCAAAACAATAATCTTCGAAGTATAGATTTCCTTTTAAAGTGTCATGCCCTTGAGACAGCAAATGGCTTTTGTTGTTCTTGTTGTGCTCATTGTGTTTTGTTTAATAGATAAAAATTTAGCTCTTTTGCCAGAAAACATAGCAGGTGGTGAAGGGGTGGAGGGTGGCGAGAATCGCAGTAAACATAAGGTGAAAAAAAGAAACCTGAAACAAGTTGATGGGAAATCTAAAAGCCACAGAGAAGTGTATCCTGCTTCCTAGCCACAACTCTGGGACATGACAGGCACAGTGACCGTACAATCACAGGACAGATGCAGCATCAAAGGACAGGTTGAAAGTTGAAAAACAATAAAGGGGGAAGTCACAAACTCAGTGAGCTCTGTTAGAGAAAAACGAAGCCAGCCACATATTCGTATACTAAGTTCATTGTATATCCATTTAAAGCCACCACTAAAATACTTAGATCTGGAAAACTAGTGTGGTTTTGCTTTGCTCTGAATTTAGAAGTTGTCAAATATGGAGTATCAAAATCGATTCACTCATTCAAAAGAATTTATGGAGCGAGCACCTACAATGCTCCTATTACCCCAGGGATACAGAGTTGAACCAGACAGACAAGCTCCCTGCCTTCGTGGCTCCCATTTTAGTTGGAGAGACAAATAGCAAGTACATAAAGAAAAAATTAAAAAGTATAATTATAGACCATAATAAAGGGATAATGATATTTAGAGGACGGGGACTCGTTAGATAGACTGGGGAAGAAAGTTCTCATGGCAGGAAAGCAGAGAAAAGGGGCATGAATTATCAATCCCTGGTTATTTTTCCCTCCACAGAGCTAAGAAGGAAAAGAAGAGACCTTGAAGAGTCTCCCCCTTCCGGCAGCAGCATCATAGGTCCTTCCCACCCCTGCTTGCCAACAAGTACCTCATGCTCTGGACGTTTTCTCCATCCTCCTCTGAAATCTCAGCATCTCTTTTCTCTTCGTTGTGACACTGAGCTAGTTTGAAACTCAGTCTGTGCCAGTATGCTGACAGGGGCTAGAGAATTACACATTTCAGAGACTCAACTGGCAGTTGCACAGGGGCCTCTGGGAGGGAAGACCAACACACAAGGCAGGGATCTTCGGGACAAGTGGTTAGGGAGTTATTTGGAAGTTGGCTGGCTCCCCTTAAGCCGCTCCTGTAGAAAGACACTGCTCAAATAGAACCAGAGACATAAAAGCATCGAACAGACTGTCCAGCCGATGAGGGAAGGCAGGGGGTGAGGGGGTAAGAAATTAACCAAAGGACTTGTATGCATGCATATGAGCATAACCAAAGGACACAGACAATAGGGGGGTGAGGGCATGTCCTGGGGGGTGGGAGTGGCTGGGGAGAGGTCAACAGGGGAAAAAGGACACTCATGTAATACTTTTAACAATAAAGAATTTAAATTTATCTTAAAAAACGTTTGCACAAAAACAACTGGGAACAAAATAAACTTACATGTTAACAGTTTTTTTAAAAAAAAAAAAGACACTGCTCAGCCTCTCAAGAGGCTGACAATAATTTGTTCCCAATATCACAGTTATCAATATTCAAGAGACAGAGTAAAATGATCCTGCAAAGCTAACAGAGAATAGCCAGAGCAGTGGGAGGGGGACCAGGGAGAGATAAACATCAAAGAAGCTAAGAGAGATGATTCTACATGGATAGAACGTGTCTGTGAAATTTAGCAAATGTACTTTGAGAGGTGGCATAGCAGAAGACGTCCACTTACAATAGTGGAGGTGAGAAAGTAAAGACACGTTTTAGGAAGCACTTAAAGGGGGAAAAACTGGTAGACAGATGTGTAAATAGGTAAAAGAGTGCAGCGTTGAGTGTTTTATTCATAGATGTATTTTTTAATATTGAAGAGATATTAGCATGTTTATGAGCTGATAAGAAAGAGCCAGTAGAGAGAGAAATGGACAATACAGAAGAGAGAAGGGCATATCTATGTCCTCACCCTGGACCACTGCATAGAACTCTAGACTCAGATATATTAACTGCCCACTTAACATGACAAATGCCATCCCCAACTTATCACACCAGTTGCTTGCACCAAAAGCCTTCAAGTAAATCCTGACCTTCATTCTCTCTTATACTCTCACTAGGGGCCCAGTGCACAAAGATTCATGCATTGGGGGTGGGAGGGCCCCTCAGCCCGACCTGCACCCTCTCCAATCTGGGAGTTTCTGTCTGCCTTTGCAATCATATGAGCGAAATGTCTGAAACTCCCAACCCAGTTTGGTTTTTTGCTCACAGAATAATAGAGGCATTTTTTTTCTTTGCTTCATTGGTGGAAATTTCCTGGAAGTTTTAGGATATCTTCCTTTTAATTTTTCCTAGACACTCTGATTTTACTTATGTCTCTCACCTTTGCTTTCCCTCCATCTTCCACTGCAACAGTAACTTGCTCCGGGCTCACTTTGCTCTAGTGTTTAGGAGATCCGTCTGCCACTAGAACTATGATTCCTAGCATTCCTGGTGGCCCCTGTGCTCTGGACTTCTGCTTCGGTCCTGGGGCTGCAATCAGAACTACTATTCCCAGAATTCCTGATGCTCCCCGTGCTGGGAGCAACAGAGGGAGCCATGTCCCCGCAAGGGAGTGACCGAGGGAGCCACGTGCCCCCAAGCTGCTGGCTCTTCCACTTCTGCTCTCTGCCTGGTGCCTGTGTATGCAAATTAACCCACCATCTTTGTCGGGTTAATTTGCATATTCACTCCTGATTGGCTGGTGAGTGTAGCAAAGGGATGGTCAATTTACATGCTTCTCTTTTATTATATAGGATATTTTATTGGTCCTAACCATTTTTCCAGAATCTAACCAATTCTGACCACCACTGCCATCATCTCTCACCTTGACTATTAACCTATCTGCCCTCTTCCATCCTTGACCAGTTACCAGTTACTGTCTCAATTCCACACAGCAGCCAGATTGATCCTTATAAAACATAAGGCAAAACATGCCACTCTTGGAACCAAAACCTTCCAAAGTCTTCCCAACTGACTTAAAAGAAAAGCCACTACTTTGACCCAGATGCTTGTGTGGTTTGGCTGTCCCCTTGCCCTCCCACCCCCACCCTTCTTTTGTCAGAGGAAGGCCAGGAATGAGAGGAATGTGTGTCTACTTCAGCTACACTTTCTTTTTCAAAGAAATAAAAGAAAGACCATCTGCTGAGATGAAGAAGGGTGGTCCTGGGTGTAGGAGACGTGGGAAGGAAACATGTGAGAGTTGAATAAGAATAACTGCTCAACAAATGTGAGAGGGAGATGAGCTTAAAATAAGAGGCAAGTGATGAGACTGTGGACCGTGCATTTTAGTGGCACCTGTTCATACGACTGTGTAATTTACTCCAGATAGTGCTCTGTGATCTTGGAACAGTAGCAAAAGAGGCAGTACATCCAGATCTGGAATTTGGGGGCCATGGTTCAGCAAAAGGATAAGGGACAATGGAATCCAGAGTGTGAGAGTATGTATGAGGCCAGAACAAATTATGTTACTCTCTAGGGAGGCCTTCCTAAGGGCAAGGAGTTGGGGAATCACACCTCCTATGGGGGTTCTTTGAGGCCTTTTCTAAAGAATCTAACAGGCAAACTCATAGGCAGTGAGAAAATTTCCTAAAATCCATGGCTTCCACCCTAAAGTCTCATTAGAAGAGTCAACTTGTCTCCTTTGCCAAAGTCTAACCAGAGGCATGAGTGTAAGTGACTTTCCCTTACATTCATTTTAAATCCATAAGGCTCTGAAGTTAGATCGTCGCAGATTAAGTCTTTTGGGAGTTGTTAAACATAAATTCAACTTTAAAGAAGACAGGATCAAAAAGGTAGTTCCAGAGTTAACTTCAATGAGAATATTTTTAAGCCTCCAGTATTTCCAAAGAATCAACTTGGATATAGTGCCATCCTATAGAAATCTCACTTACACACATAGCCCATTGCCAGGACCCTGTGGCAGGAACCTTAACTCCCAAGGAAACTTAAGTCAGTCATCACAATTTATGTAAATATTACATAAGTAGGAAAGAAGCAGTCACTTAGAAACTGGCTTAGAAATTACTCTAAAAATTTTTCCACTTTCTGAGCATACCAAAGCAATTCTTAAATCTCTGCATAGAGGCCTTTGGGTATAACATTTATTTTAACATGTTCTAAATAATTCATCTATGGATTTGTTAGACTTTCAACCTGTGAAAAAATTTTCTAAGAATTTTATTTTAACCAAAATTAAAATCATATGTCAGCTGATCCTCAATACCACATATGTAAGGATTATGTAAGACCTCCCCCAATGTTTTTGTCTAGCAGAACACCGCTTCACCTGCCAAGTAACAATAACCTGTCAAAGGCAATATACACATTCATAAGAATCAATACTAAATTTATTGGAAGCTCACCAAATAATTTTGAAACAATCAGTAAGAAAATTCTCCTGAGTAAAACACCTTCTTTTAGAAAGTAAGATTTCAGCCCAGATGGCGTGACTTAGTGGTTGAGTGTGGACCTCTGAACTAGGAGGTCATGGTTCAATTCCCAGTCAGGGTACATGCCCAGGTTACAGGCTCAGGCATGCAGGAGACAGCCGATCGATGAATCTCTCTCATTGATGTTCCTATCTCTCTCTCTCCCTCTCCATTCCTCTCTGAAATCAATAAAATATATTTTATATAAATTCTTACCATTTGCAACAGCATGGATGGATCTGGACAGCATTATGCTAAGCGAAGTAAGCCAGTCGGGAAAAGATAAATATCACATGATCTCACGCATTTGTGAAATAATGAACAACATAAACTAATGAACAAATATAGAAACAGAGTCATAGAATCATCTAACAGACTATCCAACCTATGAGGGAAGGTGGGGGTGAGGGGGATAAGAGATCAACCAAAGGACTTGTATGCATGCATATGAGCATAACCAATGAACAAAGACAGTAGGGGCGTATGGGCATTTGCTGGGGTGTGGGGGCAGCCAGGGAGAGGTCAATGAGGGGAAAAGGAGACTTATGTAATACTTTAAACAATAAAGAATTAAATATATTTTTTTTAAAAAAGAAAGTGAGATATAATCTAATGTAAATATATTTTATTGAACTTGAAAGTTGATTCAGAGTAAAAGCAAATTTGCAGTAAAAAAAAATACTGTATAAACAAAATCTACCTACACTAGATTAATGGTTACTAATAAAATTATTTTCCCTCACATAGAAAAAAAAGTTTTAGATTCCATAAAGACAAACCCCCTTCAACTATTCAATGAAACTACTCATTGAAGGTCAAGAAGGACCACCCAATGCCAGCCAGATCTCTCCTGACTCACTGTCCAATTGGTCTTGCTGTTACCACTTCCTTCTTGAAGTTCTCTCATCCGTTGTCAGCATGCTTTCTTTTTCTTCTCTGGGTTCTTTTCTTAACCTCTTTGTGTCTCTCCTTCCTCAAGTGTCCACACTTGGCCAGCTTCATTCTGACTCTATCCTGTACTCTTTTGACATCAGTTACTTTCTCTACACTGTGACTCCTAAAGAGATCTCTCCATGGCTCACATCTCTGGAACCCCAACCACACATGTAAATGCCGAACATACGGAGATCTCCAACCAAATGACCCACAGGCCCTCAAACTCAACATGTCCAAAAATGAACTACCCTTTCCCCCCAGTAATATCTGCTCCTTCTTTTCTATCTCAAAAAAATAATTTTGTTATTCACTGAGCTGAATTAGCCAGAAATCTACAAGTCCTTTGAACTCTTCCTTCTACCATATCCAACACCTTCATCCATTCACCAATAACAATGTAAAAAATATTTCAGGAACTTTCCATGCAATATCTTCTGGAGTACTCCAAATAATTCTGCAATGTAGGGATTATTATCTTCATTTTCTAGATGATGGTTTAAATAATAAATGCAAATTCATAATAAGTATTAAAAAAAAATGAACCTAGGTTTGTCTGACTCTAAAATCCATTGTCCTTTCACAAACCATGTTGTCTATGCTGAATAGTGGGAACCTATAGCTAATCTGCCAAAACTAGCCAGACCTGTTTAAAGTTTTATTGGAACACACCATGCTCATTCATTTATGTCCATGGCTGCTTTAGCACCACCACAGCAGAGGTGAGTAGTTGTAATGGAGACCTTAGGCTCCACAAAACCTTAGAGAGTTCATATCTGGCCTTTAGAGAAAAAAAAATATATTGCCAAATATAAAACTGCACCTTTTTCCATATTCCTACCATTTTAGTTTATATCTTCTTGGATAACTGCCTTCTAACTGATTTATTGGCCCATAGCCTTTATCTCCTCTGACCCATCTTTCACACTGTAGAATAAAATTCTTATATATCCCATAACCTTTAGGATAAAAGACAAACTCTTTATCATGCCATGCAGGCCTTTAACATCTTGCTTTCTTCCTTCCTCCCCATCCACTTCTACATTCCCCTCAAGCCAAAAGAGTCCCACAAAAAGGCCAAATCATTTCATTTTTGTTCCTTTGCATGTATCTCTTTACCTGGAAAGTACCTAAGTTCTGCATCATTTACCTCTTTCATTTGTAGTCAGAGCTTAAGTCACTTCCTCTTACAATCTTCCTATATTCCTCAGGTTGAGCTAGGTGAACTTCCACTCATTCATTTATTCATTGATTCATTCATTCTATATATGTTTAATGAACATAACTTATCAATTAGGCACAATGCTTTATGCTAAATATACAATGAAGAAGAGGAGCCCGGCCAGTATAGCTCAGCATTGAGCACTGAGCCAAGAACCAAGAGACCACCAGTTCGATTCCTGGTCAGGGCACATGCCTGGGTTGCAGGCTCAATTCCTAGAGTGGGGTGTGCAGGAAGCAGCCAACCAATGATCCTTTCTCATCATTAATGTTTCTATCTTTCTCTCCCTCTCCCTTCCTCTCTGAAATCAATAAGAATATATTTAATAAAGTAAAACAACCACACATTAAGATAAAAATTCTATCTTTAAAAAAAGGACAAACACAAAACCGGCATTTACCAGCCTTATAGTTTAGCCCAGCTTCTCTATTCACCTGTTCATAGTCTTAGCTCTTAGCTTACAGCCGTGGTCAGCAAACTGCGGCCTGCGAGCCACATGAGGCTCTTTGGCCCCTTGAGTGTGGCTCGTCCTAAGCCTTAGGAGTACCCTAATTAAGTTAATAACAATGTACCTACCTATATAGTTTAAGTTTATAAAAAAATTTGGCTCTCAAAAGAAATTTCAATCATTGTACTATTGATATTTGGCTCTGTTGACTAACAAGTTTGCCGACCACTGGCTTACAGTATAAAGAGAGATGGGATGGGGATGGAGAAAATGGGAGAAAAAGAGAGGATTCCATGATTTCCTTGTCAGACACTCACTTACCACTAACTTATTGAGGGCCAGGAACTATCTAGTTTGTTTCCCTAATACCAATACCTATTAGAACACTTGAGACAATGCTGAATGAATTAAATAGTTTTGAGTGATACAGAGACACAGGTAGTTCCAGAGACCAAGCAAAGAGACCAGGTTACTTATAGGCCACTGAGAAAACTTCCTTTTGTTGTTTGGGAAAACTCAACCTTAACAGAATCTGAGAGGCCTTTGTGAAAACTTGTCTAGGCATAAAAAGAAACATGAGTACAAACGAACATTCCTGAAAAAGATGCAAGTACTGCTTTGAATAAGAAACAGGAGCTAAAATGCACATCTCTTGGTCTAATTTTAACTATTGGACTACATACCTGAAACTACCAAACCATGGAAAAGGTTTCTATAGCCCTGTACTTTGGGCTCCACAAAATGTTTTCCTCACAGGATACTCAGCTCATTAAAAAACAAAGGGGGAAAAAGGAAAAATCTTTTTTACAAGCAGGGGTAAAGTAGGCACAAAGAATTGACCCAGTTTCCAAAATAAACATTAAGCTTAAAGCACTCTCCATCTGGCTAAAACTAAAACCAGAAATGAAAATTGGCATGTTCACACTCCATTTCCTACCTACACCACAATGGCAAGGGAAAGGAAAAGTTAACATATAACTTGATATTGTATCTGAGTCTCATACTAAAATCTGCAGAGGAATTACTTTAGAATTGGAAAAGGGTAACAACTCACTTTTAAACCCACCTGGATATCCATCTGGGCCAGACAGCGTTCACAGTCCCCACTGGCATGGTGTACCCACTCTCCCCAGCCCCCTTTCTCTGCCCTTGAGGCAAATGCCTTCCAGTCTTCCTAGCTTCCTAATTTCTGTATGAAAAAACACTTATCTTTTCAAAACCTATCTTTTCTCTATAATATTCCCTGACAGTCTCCCTTCTTAACTCTTTACTGAACATATTCCATACAAGACACCTTACTCTCCATAAAACAAGGTATGCAATCCACGTGAAAAGCCCTAAAGCCTTTAAATGACACATGTTTCTTTTCCATGTTAACCTCATCTCCAACACCACCAGCCCAACTCTATGGACAGTGGCAGAAGTTCACTAACAGAGTCTTAGATATGTAGAATGTTAACACTGAAAGGGGCCTTAAAAGGCATTTATTTTAACTCCTATATTTCACAATTTAAAAAAATAATACTTAGAGAGACTCAAAGACTATCCAAGGTCACACAGGCCTTTGTCCTCAACTCATTTTATTCTAGTGGTCCAGTGCATGAATTCACGCACATTGGAAGGAGATTAATTAGAAAAAAGATTTGTGCGGTAATTACATTACTGTAAAAAAATTACGTCAAAATAGTATATATAATATAGTATTATAAAATTAAAATACAAAATACTTTAATATAGCTATTTACCCTTTTTCTATAAGTGCAAGAGATGCAAGAAAATTAGTAAAATGTATATTAAAATAATATATAAATTGATTAATAAACAATAACATGATATAAAAACAATAAAGACATGATATAAAAACAACATTGATAAAAACAATGATTGATAAATTGATTAACAAATAAACATGACATAACAACAAAAAAGACATGATATAAAAACATTGATAAAAACAATGACTGATAAATTGATTAAACTTATTCTAATATCTCCCTGTACACCACATTAAGAGTAAAAAAAACTTTCAGAGTGCTTGACTAATTTTCCTTGTGATGAAGTATTTACAACTTTAACTTAATATCACACGCTCTTCAAATGCCAGAGAAAGCAACGTATTACTGACCATGTCCAAAAATGGGTTCAGGCAGGAATATTCCTACTCTTTCTAGAGTTTTTCTTTGTGATGTATAATAGTCATTGCAAATGCTGGCATCACGAGAAACTGTCTTCAAATTAATTTAAATGGGAAGCCAGTGTCAAATGGGGACTAATCAATTCTTGGAATCAAAACAACTGCTCCTTCCACAGATCCTGTTAATACTTCAGCTTCGATTATGTTAGGTCACAACATTTTGATAATAAATATAGTACCATTACAAAGACCCCATTTACTATTAAGATTTTTCAGTAGCATAATGTTTACACCTACTTTCTCTTTTTTAATTTTGTTTTATTGCTTAAAGTATTACAAAGAGTATTACATATGTCTCCTTCCCCCCCCCCCTTGACATTCCCCCGGCCTCCCCTATCCCCCCAGTGTCTTGTGTCCATTGGTTATGCTTATATGCATGCATACAAGTCCTTCGGTTGATCTCTTACTCTCCTCTCCTGCCCCCCAGCCCTCCCCAGACTTCCTGCTGTAGTTTGACAGTCTGTTTGATGCTGCTCTATTTTTGTTCATCAGTTTATAATGGTCTTTATTATGCATAAATGAGTGAGATCATGTGGTATTTTTCTTTCATTGACTGGCTTATTTCACTTAGCATAATGCCCTCCAGTTCCATCCATGCTGTTGCAAATGGTAAGAGTTCCTTCTTTTTTACAGCAGCATAGTATTCCATTGTGTAGATGTACCACAGTTTTCTAATACACCTACTTTCAATTTTAATTTATGACATGGCATTCCCGAAGGAGTAATATTATTAAGAAATTTGATGGGAAATTTTTCCTTTTTGGCATCAACTGTTGAATCGATGGAATCATCACTCAAACAGGTGTGAAAATCTCCATTGAGTATATCCAAAATTTCTTCAATTTATGAATGTGCTAATTTTTAGGACAAAGAATCGCACGTTCAGATATATTTTTAATATTATAGATACACTATTTCCAAAGGTAGCTTCAATAATAGATCCTTTACAAATCATTTCACAGAGGATTTCAATAATATCCATTCCTAAATTAAAACTGCTATCAAGAGGTTTTGAACAATTGCCAGTGTGCATCATATGTACCAGCCGGTTGATCATGTGCAATTGGCACCAGTGAGAGCTTTATATGTATCACAAATGCACCAGTGAACGTTTATTGTTAAATTGCCAGTGTGTGTCATATATACTGGCCGGTTGGTCAGTCGGTCAGATGGACATATGGTTGGTCACTTAGCTTTTCATATATATAGATTCTCCCACTCTCTGAGTCTCACTAGCTTCTCTTTATTTCCTCTTCCAATGGAAAAGGGTAAGGGAAATGCCCATTATCTCAGCTTGGCTTTCATCTGAACTCCACAGAGGATGCTAAATGAGCTCATCAACTGGAGAATATGATGCGATGCATGGCATGAGTCTCCTCCGCATGATGCTGAGTGGCCAGTGTGTAACTAAGTGCTCCCCGGCAGCACTTAACCACCTATGTGGAGATTCAAATTTCCCTTCATACATATCCCACTGGCAGATGGCCCTGCTATACTTCTAAATGTACTAAACATTTGCTTCTGCATTGTACACTGTACCAGTCATTTACAGAAAGTTCTCACACTGCCCAAGCTATCATCAATTACATCCTATTTTAAAACTGCAATTAGCATTATTATGACTGGGTGTCCTGTCTACCAATGTAACCTCGGCAATTTTGTATTTATAGCTCCTGGTTTTGCTTCGTTTTACTTTTAAAGACTTAGTTTGAATGGCATCCTAGCGGGACAGGTTCTCATTATCCAATACCATGTTAGTCAGGCTGCCTAAGGTTAACAACTAAGCAGGCAACAAATGAAAGAGTAAAAATGCTTTTAAGTAAAACACAGAGTGGTGCAGAAGTAGGTTTAGAGTTGTGAATACATGAAACAGAGTTTGTTCTTCTTATTACTTACTTATTGTAGTACTTTCCATACAAACAACATGTAAACCTACTTTTCCCACACCCTATAAATACCCAAAGTCTAACCTAGTCTTTTGAAATATGTTGTTTACATGTTTATTAATTTATTTAATAGTGTGTAAAAATAAAACAAATAAATTATATATAGCAGAAGAAAATATATGTATATTTAGAGAGAGAAATTTACAGTTGAACACAAATAATTATGGCCAAAAGTTATTCATAACTTCTATTTTTTATTTATGTTTCTTTTTTATTAAACTGTAATAAAAGATGCAAAAATATAGTTTTTTATAATGGTTGGATTAAACTAAAATACAATTATGTAATTAGTTAGTAATGAAGAAGGAACTAACTAAGTAAAGATTTATTTTCTTAATAAATCTTTAGAAGATTCATCAAATATATTAAGACAAAAGGATAATCATATCAAAAAGTTCCACACTCCCATTCCTTTCTTTTATAGACACCAAAACAAATTATCAGATCAATAAGGCGCTTTCTAAACAGAAGTAAAATCAGTCAGTGTGCTAATCTTTAGAAAAAAAATTATTAGGGGCTCAATAATGAGATTATATAAATGAAATGGATTTAAAAACATTGCAGAAAGGCATCATTAAGTATTTACTGTGCAAATTACCGAAGAGATTACCCACATCTTGATCTAAAAAAAAAAAATGCTTATTTCCTGCAAGTGCTGCAGAATAAACTGCAAAAGTATCCTCTTTCAGAAAAGCCCTTTGGTAGTGAATTTCGTGACCATCAGCAGAGTAGTCAGGTTCATTCATGAATGGGCAGATAGAGAGGAATGGGGGCGGTGACTATCCAGGAATGGCAATGGCTGCTACCAGAGCCGTGCAGTACAGCCAAGGCACAGAGCATGCTAAAACTGAAAACAGATAAATTTGAGGTAGGAAATCCATGGTGGTAGACATATTCTGAGAAGATCCAAACAACCTTCCAGTTCTGGAATCTGAGCAGGAGGATTCTCCACCTTGGGCAAATGTAGGAACAAAGGATTTAGTCTAAAAAAACAGTCCTCAGTAGCAAGGAAGGAAAATATGTTGCGATCTTGCTGACACAGAAGGGATCAAAAGGAGACACCAGGGGACCAAAATTGAAGGGAGGCCACGGTCATAAATTTTACTTGAAGATTTGTCAGAAAGGACCCAGGAACTGAAAGTGCTGCCGTTGAAATTTCTAAATATTGCTGGAAGGCACGAAATTTTCAGGTGACTTTCTTCAGAAAAAGAGGCTACCATTTACAAGTAGTGATTATTTTCCTCAACAGAATAAAAGTGATTCTTAGCTCCAACAATCTTCTGATAAAACATTTTTCTCAGTTATAAGGTTACAAGTGGTGCTTCTCAAACACCCAGCATGGATTGACTAGAATCCTAGCACAACCAAAAGCACCAGCCTTTCTGTTTTCTTTCTCCTTCACTTTCCTCCCCCCTTCCCAATCTCTCTCTCTCTCTCTCTCTCTCTCTCTCTCTCTCTCTCTCTCTCTCTCTCTTTCTCTCTCTCTCTCTCTCTCTCAAACACACACACACACACACACACACGCACAACACACTACTACCACTAAATCCCTGGCTACATCTATGGCTGATAACACATACTGGTTCTGGGTGGTTCTGGGAACACTGGTGGTTTGTTTTGTCTATTTTCCTTGGCGTTATCGTAGGAAAAAAATTAAACTAAGATTGCAAACAGCTACAACTGCCAATTTGGTTGATGTTTTGTGCATGTGTATCTAATAAATTTTGGAACTGTGGGAAGTTACTATAACACTGCACAGGTCTTGACAGTTTTCTATTATCTTCTTAGGTTGTTGCAAAGGAAACATGCCATAAAATTACTAACGACCCAGGTCAAAAAAGGAAATTAAAATGCATCTCCTAGGAACACTCTGGCTATAGCAATTGAAATTTATTCAGAGACATAAAAAGAAAACCTAAATCAACAGGCAAAAGATGTCAGAAATTGGTTTCTAAACAGAAAACAACCACTCAGATGTTGAAAGGATATAGCAAAAACTCAGTAAAAGGCCTAACTTTAAGACCAGGTCTTCATCATAAAATCAAGATAGGAACTGAAGGAAAAGAGAAGAAGAAAATGTACATATAGCAATATAATTGGCCACATATGAAGTCAAGAAGGAATGGGACCAATTCTGAATCAAATGAAATTTTGAAAACTCGACTGAATCTATGTGAAAATTTCCAATATAGGTAGATTCTGGAGGTAAATAGTAAAAAGTGGTGAAGGACTTGTTGGTGCTTCTACTGACTAGCTCCTACTGACTAGGCCTACCAAGAGACTTAGGGTGGGGCAAAATCCAGCTAAAGGGACCACTGCACTCCCAAAGGCAGACTTTCAGATGAGCTCACCAAGGCTTCCACAAAGGAATCGGGGCCAAAATTCAAAAACTGCATTTTTCTGGCATGTATCTTTGTCAGAGACCTAACTGGAGTGGACTTAAGGACAGGAGAACTCACTATGACCATCAGGGACATCTCCAACTTCATTCATTTGTGCAAGTATAGATTGAGCATGATATTAAAAACTGTTTACAAGTTGGGTGTAAACAACTGCTCTCATGGAGCTCACATACTGATGGAAAAGAAAAACAGAGTCAATGTGGTTTCAGGACTTGGTCCATACAATGAAGGAGAAAAAGGGAAAACAGGCAGAGAACAAAGGCGGTTGGCATCGGGGTGGTTTTTCTAGTAGGGCAGCATTGGCAGGAATTTCTGAAGAGGAAATCTGAGTATAGGTCTGCGTGAATGCAGGACATAACACAGGGCAGGGGTGTTATAAGCAGTGGGGAAAACAAACACAAAGACCCGGAGACAGGACTCAGCTTGCTGTGCAGAGACATCAAGATGGCTCACGCGGATGGAGCAGAATAAACAAGGGGAGAAAGTGAAGTGGGTGAGGCAGACAAGGGGTCAGATCAGTAAGGCTTTGATAGCAGGCATAGAAAATCTGAATTTTACTTTATGTGCACTGAAAAACACAGGAGATGATTTGAGCAGAGGATGTGATCTCATTTACTTAAATGGTGTGATCTCATTTACTTAACAGGGCCACTGTGGGTAGAGATGTGAGACAACAGTAGAAACAGAAGGAATACATAGGAGATTACTGCAAACGTGCAGGCCAGTGATGGTGGTGACTTGGTCTTGGGCGGCAGGTTTAGAAATGGAAAGATTCAAATGTATTCTGAAGGTAAAGCCAGCAGAGCTTGTTATGATTAGAAACACATGATAAAAACAGGTATCTAGAATAATTTCCAGGTTTGGGGCCTGAGAAACAAAATGATAATGGTGCCCTTCAACTCTCCATAGATTTTATTCTCCTGTTATTCTTTTGTGAAAAAATGTAACTATGCTAGTATATCCACTCTGCAAAATAGTTTGCCAATTTCTTAAAAGAAACACTAAATATACACTTACCATATGTCCCAGCAATCACATTCCTGGGTATTTATCCCAGAGAACTGAGAGCTTATGTCTAAACAGAACGCTGTACGTGAATGTTCATAGCAGCTTCATTTATAATAGCCCCAAACTGGAAACAACCAAAATGCCCCTAAATAGATGAACAGTTGAACAGCAGTATATCCAAACCATGAAATACTACTCAGATATATCAAGGAACGAGCTATTGATATACTCAACAACTTAGATGGATCTCCAGGAGATTATGCTAAGTGGAAAAAGCCAATTTCAAAAGGTCACATTTTGTACGATTCTATGTATATAACATTCCCAAAATTAAAAAAAAAAAAGTATAGAGATGAAGAACAGATAAATAGTTACCAAGGGTTAGGCATGCTTGGGGGAAGGGGTGGGTGTGACTATAGATCAGTTACATGAGGGACATATTTGTGGTGATGGAACTATTCTGTATCTTGATTTCTGTGGTGGTGACAGGAATTTACCCGCGTGATAGATCACCACAGAACTATACACACACCTTGCACCAATGTCAGTGTGGGTCTTGTACTAGAGATTTATAAGGTGTAACTACTGGAGGAAACCAGGTGGAGAACACAAAAGCCCTCTCTGTACTGTCTTTGCAACTTCCAGTGAATATATAATTACTTGAAATAAATTTTTAAAAAATCAAATTATGCTCATGTGTAAGGCAAAATTAATTAAATATTAAAAGTAGTATAGCAATAAATGCTACATTTGACAAAATGTTGTCTTCTGAATTTATAAAGCACCTTTTTGCCAATACATCTTACCATTTTGGTATGTAGGCAACAGTTTAATTAATCCTCAGGATCTCCTTGAATGTAAGAACATTTTTTTTCTCCTAAAAGCCTCTGTAGCAAACAACACTTGGAATTCTCACTCTCCCTCTGTTACCTTTAACCAGCAAATAGAACCCATGAGTTCATGTTTCCATGCCTGTACAAAGGAGGTAGAGGGACAGAAGCTAAACAGCTACTAGCCTAGGTGCTCCAATAGCTCTCAGACGTTGGGAACTCTGAAAACTACTTTGCTTAAACCCAAGATATTGAGCCTTCACAGGCCAGCTGACACTCCTGGATTCTAACATCTTTCCCGTCAGAGTCGAAATGTAAAACCCTGCAATGTAAAACCATAAAAAGGATGCCTTAGACAAAAAACCAATGACCAGGATCCAAAGGCTTACCTGCTGCTAATAACACTAATCAAAATTCCAGTACAATGATCTTAAGGTTACTTTAGGTATCAGAAATAGATTTGGACAAATCACCTAAGTCAATTTGAAGGTGTGAATAGTGGTGACTACTCCCTAAGATCTTTTTTATAACAGCTTCTTGGGTATGTATTTCCTTAGTGATCTGACCTGTCATCATCCGATCTCTCCGAGTGTAGAATACATGGTCTTTGGCTGCTTTGGAGAACATTCTACTCCTAAGAACACTCTCAATGCATTTAGTACTCAGGTACGCATGCTAAATCCTAGCTACTCTTGTCATTGCTGAATAGGTTTATATTTACTAATCCTTGCATTCTCTCAAATAGGCATATATCCAACCTAGAGTGTTTGTAATGGAAATTAGATTTATAAACCTTTCTTACTAGTCTTAATTGTAAAACCTGCATAAAACTGTATCCAGAAATCAACTTTAATTCAGCAATTCTATTACTAGATAAACTTTTTTCTAAACAACGTATCCCACAAGAGCTCCTGTCTGCTTTTCTGGAATTGAATGCGCTGCTAGCGAAACCTGTGGGATGCGCCAGATGCTGCCTGTCTGGATGCTGGTCTCCCTTGGAATGAGCTCTGCTACTGTGAACAGAATAAAACAGCAGTTTCCACGTCAGTGTTTGTATCGCTCTGTCCACACTGTTTTAAATGGGCTAATATATTCTAAAAAGTAAGATACATCATTTTGCATTTTTTTTATTTTCTAAAGATGAATAAAAAGTAAACCGATGCAAATAATATGGATTAAACACCTTTCTGAAAACAAAGCAGTTTCATTTTAATCCTGACAGAGCTTAGAGCCTGGACAACTGCCAACAACAATCGTTTGTAAAGAAGAAAATGGTTTAAAGAAAGCGAGATACTTACAGCCAACCATCATCATGGCCACCGAAAACATCTTCTCCACATCTGTGGTAGGAGCTATGTTTCCAAATCCTATGGTTGTAAGGCTTGTCATGGTAAAGTAGAGAGAGGACACGTACAGTGAATCCTTGCTGGGTCCTCCTTCCCATATCCCTGCACTGCTATTGTATCGATATGGAGTCCCAATGCTCAAGGCCAGCTGGTAGAGCCAACTGTCTATTTGGATGGTGTTCGTGGCTTCGTCGATGACCTCGTAGTCCCCAATGCTGTACCATATGCAGGCCAGCCAGTGGGCAACTAGTCCAAACACACACACCAGGAGCACGAGGACTGCTGCTCCGTACTCCAGGTAATGGTCCAATTTTCTAGCAACCCGGCCCAGTCGCAAGAGACGCACCACTTTTAAAGAACTGAAGAGACTGCTGATTCCCTGAAAAGAAATGAGACACGCTTTCAAAAAATAAAACAGTACAATGGCTCACCTTCATGAACTTGATCATCAACCACTTATATACTAAGAACATAAGCTTAATATAGCTCTGACTTTATTTATATCAACAAAAAAGCTGAAATTATAAGTTTTTTAAATGCTGATTCCTTCCTACTCAAAAATAAGGTATTTG
The DNA here is from genome assembly GCF_964212035.1 of Myotis nattereri. Lineage (NCBI taxonomy): Eukaryota > Metazoa > Chordata > Mammalia > Chiroptera > Vespertilionidae > Myotis > Myotis nattereri. Next base: position 32,606,909 of record NC_138075.1, on the reverse strand, counting down.
TCAATTATTACACAAATCATTTCATTAGCTAAGAAAGACCCAATATCTTTTCATAAGTGCAGTTTAAATAGCACAGAATAAAAACAAAGGAGAATCATGTTCAAATTCAATACACAGAGTATAAAAATAGGGTGATGAGTTCAGACATTTTATTTCTTCTTTTATAAAACTTTTCCTCTAGAAGATTTATTTTTATTTCTCACTTTATAATAAATGTCTGAAAAATGTCTGAAAAAAGAATCCTGATCTCACAGGCAAGCACACAGGAAATACTTCTGTGTATACAGGGAGAACAGGCAAATGTCATTGTTGGTTCCCCTACTTCCCACCACAGTCATAATAAGCACTAAATTTGTAGAGCTCTGAGAAAGTGAAGAATTAACCTTGAATAGGTACATAACCTACCAAATCTTATCATCCTCCAACAATAGTCATAGAAAAGAATATCAAAAGGGAACAGCAGCGAAATCATATTTTTTTGAGAAGCTTAAAATTCCAAATATAACATTATCTAAATGGAAATATAGCATAGGCTTTCTTCATTCAATAGGTCCCATAGTTGGTGTGTGTGTCTGTGTGTGTGTGTGTGTGTGTTTTGTTTTGTTTTGTTGGTTGTTTTTGTGTGTGTTTTTTTAGAAGCCTATAATAAGCCACCTGGGAAGATAGGATAGATGCATCCCTGATACGAAGATGGGAGATAGAGCAGTGATCCAGGAAGCCTCTCATCTGACCACCACCTCCAAGTCTCATGATATCGTTAGTGCTAACTCTGTCTCCCAGAAGGAATGCAAGGAATCTCCCTAAACTTACTCTCAGCTTATTTCTGACCAACATGGAGGAATTGGTTAGGGTAGTGGAACCAATGTTACATTAATAAGACTCTAAATTATGGCATCGTAAAGTTCTTGACAGTTAAGGTAAAAAGGTTAAAAAGGCATTTGGTTATACTATACGCTATATAATTGACATTTTTGTAAATAAAGACTTGAAAGAAAGAGAAAGAAAACGAAGAGAAGCAGAAATAGAGCGCTTATGGAAGTGAAAGGGCAGCAGAAGTATCCTGGCAGTGTTTTTGTTTCACCCCTGATGTCCTTAAGCCTGGCTCTATTTCAACTTCCACTCTCCGATGCTGTGGCATAAATAAAGCCTTAAGATAAGTTCTCATTTCACTTGCACACTTGGGGAGAGAGAAAAGATATTAAACTTTAGGCAGATCAAAAGAGTAGCATTAATAAGCCTCAGAAGGTGAACTGGCATAATTCAATGACATGAGATGTTGATAGGTAGAAGATTCAAAAGAACCTGGAAGCCCTAAAAATTGAAATTATGTAACCATAAACAAGAAAGGCAAAAATAAGTATTTGTTGATACTTTCTATAAGCCAAGAGTCCAGGTTGGGCCCTGGGGACATTAAGATAAACATGCTTTGCTTCAGCTCTAATGAAACCCATAGCCAAAATGCATGGAAAACTCAGGGTTAAATGGGGAAAAAACAAACAAACAACAACAAAAAAAAACAGTGTTGCTGTTGTTCTCTAGTTAACTAAAATCCTTAAAAGAAGCCGAAACCGGTTTGGCTCAGTGGATAGAGCGTCGGCCTGCGGACTGAAGGGTCCCGGGTTTGATTCCGGTCAGGGGCATGTGCCTGGGTTGCGGGCGCATCCCCAGTGGGGGATGTGCAGGAGGCGGCTGGTCAATGTTTCTCTCTCATTGATGTTTCTAACTCTCTGTCCCTCTACCTTCCTCTCTGTAAAAAATCAATAAAAAATATTTAAAAAAAATAAATAAATAAAAATAAAATCCTTAAAAGAAAACACGGTACCTCTGTTTAAACACTGCAGAAAAAAGTCATTCTACCTAAATTATTTTCTCTAAAAAGAAAGAAGAATTTTTTTCCTATTCAAACTAAAAAACAGTCACAACTCTCAACAGGAATGTGAAATATGAGGGCCTCCTAGGCCTAGGCCTCAAAGATGGAAGGACACTCTCTCCTGGTCTCTGATGTAGGCAGCTTTTTCCAAAAGGAGGCAGTCCACCCAGAGGGGCACCTGCTCTGGACTCCACTTAATAGAAAATCACATTTTCTATAGCCATGCCCAACACCACTTAATATTATAAAATATTTTGTAAACTCTCTGACATAGTTCTTATGCCACCACTTTCTCCTGGGTCTTAGCCAACTGCCCAACTGACATTTCTTTCAAAATCATGTTCTAGGGCTACCCTCCTCCATGCTTCTATTATGTTAGGATCTCTTTATGATTTACCCTCAGCCCTTTCTTGCTTGATTTAATGCGTATCAATGTTTCAACTGACTTCTATAGATGGAAGAATCACAGGTTCACTTCTTAGCACAAAATTCTCTAATGTGTTCCTGATACAGAAGCCAATTTCCTTCAGTTGCATTCCATTCCATTTATATGTCCCATAGGTGCTCAAAGGTGATAGGTCCCAAAGGGAAGCCTTCTCCTCTCCTGAGTCAATTCTCTATCTCCTACTCTTCTTAATGACATAATTATCTACTCATACCCTCAGGCCTGGGCCTAAGCCTCAGCTCCTCTGTTCTCTGCCACATACAGCTGATTATCAAGTCCAGAGGATCTTACCACCAAAGTGCCCACGTGCTCAATACATATCTACCTTTTATAAAATGTATTTATTTTAGAGAGAGGAAGGGAGAGGGATAGATAGAAGAATCTATGATAGAGAGACATCAATCAGATGCTCCTGCATGCCTCCTACTGGGGATCAAGCCTGCAACCCTGGCATATGCCCTGATCAAGGACCTCTTGGTTCATGGGTCAATGCTCAACCACTGAGCCACACCAGCCAGGCCATATCTACCTTTTAAATCTCTCACAAATTTCCTTTCTTTCCCATTTCTAAGGCCATGCCTTCATCAGGACTTCATTTTTTTCTTACTTGTGTGACAAGGAATAGCCTCTCCATTAGTAATTATACTTCTAGTCTCACTTCCTTTAATTCACAGATCACACTATACAGGTGAGCAGCCTGGTGTTCTTTAAAATCACATCAATCTAATCATGTCCTTCCCTGATCTAAAATCTTTAATGCTATAGGATTAAGGATTCACTTTCTACTGTGACAGGGAAAGCCATCAGGACCTGGTACCTGTTTGCCTAATCAGCATCTCCCCCACCAACTCCTCCTTGTGCTGTCTATGCTCTATCACCCTCAGCAATATGTAGCTCCTAAAGTGTCCATTCTGGTTCATTTTATATTACAAGCAGTACCCTCTTCTGAAAACGTTTGTCCCTCCCACACTCTTGGTGGCTAGGGTCTTATGTACAGCTTATGACAAACTCTCTCCTCCATGTGCATTACTCTGACTTCTTCCCAACCACCCTACCACCACCATTTCATTATCATACCCTCCCCTCTCTATAACTATGAGAGTTAGGTGTCCTTCCTCTGTGTTAGCATTCACCTTTGCACATCTTTATTATAACAATTGTCACAATAACACTTTATTACAAGTCTCTGTTTGTATGCCTGGCATCCCAGGAAATTCTAAACCCCTTGAAGAATGGATCTAGTGTCCATTACAAATCATGGCATATGATATTATGTTAAGCCATCAATACATGTAATAAATGAAGGGGAAAAATTGCAACACAAGCAATAAAATATGGACAACAAAGCAGGCAATGTAGCTTTAAGTTGTATAAAGGTATGGCATCAAGTATGAAAGAGAAATTCTCTTTAATTTCTCTACTGACCAGACCACAGCTATAGGAGATACATAAGATATAGTTAGAAAAGGACTGTCAGAAAAAGCAAACTAAAAAATATATACTATTAGGCAATGTGGAAGAAAATGGGGGTGGGGGAGGAAGGAGACTGGGTTAGAATTATAGTTGGACCTACAGGGATAGAAGGATGTAATAAAGATGGCAACAATCCTGTACCATATACTCCCTCTCACAGTGTAAACTAACCAGAAAACAAGATCATTCACTGCTACTTGGAAGACAGACATGGTGATAATAATACTGAATGCTTACTACATGCCAGGTATTGTTCTAAGAGTTTTATATGTATTTTAAAAATGTAATCTTCAAAACAACCCTATGTGAAAGGTATCATTAAACATAGCCCAGATAGGGTAAGTAATTTGACTAAGTTCATGCAGCTTGTAAGAGGAGGAGCCAAGATTCAACTACAGGCAGTCTTGCTTCAGGCCCCTTGCTCCTCACCACGTCATGGTCTGACCACACTCTGGAACTCACTGGGACTAGAGCATAATGTGTAATTTAACGAAGAACATTAGTACCTGCACTAGGACTGATCGTTTCTACTCTTCATGTATTCTAAACATACATTAAAACTTTAAAACACATATACATAATTTCAGATAGTAATATGCTCTACAAATAGAAATAATACAAGGCAATAGGGAATAGATAATGACTGGGATGATCAGGATTGAGTGATGTAGGAAAGCATGTACTGAGCTAAATGCAGCTGCTAGGTTAGGATTTTTTTTAATTGCAAAGAAAAAATATTCAAGTGACCTCAAGTGATGAGAGATTTAACATAAGGATGGACGTTTAATATAAGGATGGACAATAAGCTGCATACTTAGGTCGACTTTTGAAATGTGGTGGTACATTCAGAAATATAAAAGAATGGCCCAAGAAGGACTTATTTATTTTTCTCTAACTCATTCTTTAAATGCAAAAAAAAAAAAAAGTTGCCATACATGATTTCATTCATCCACTCACCAAATGTCTACTGAGTTTATTCTAAATATTGGGGATCTAGCATTGTGAACAAAAACACACACCAATCATCCCCTATCTTTCCATTGTTTAGAATCTGTTTTGATTTACGTGGACTTGTATGGTCTGGCCCCTGCTCACCATTCTAACCTCATCTTTCAACACTCTTAAGCTCATGCTCCGTTCAACTTTCAGTTCTTCAAATATGCTATGCCCCCTCAAACAGGAAGTCCATGCACTTGCTATTATTTCTAAGTGGAGTGCTTTACAACTGTCTTATGCCCCTGTCCTTAGCCTAGTTTGCTCTATTCATATGTCAGATCTCAGCTCAGTCACTGCTTCCTCAGAGAAACGTTCCTCTCCAGTCTAGGTCAGGTCATTTCATCATATAATCTCAAAGGACCACATACATTCCCTTCTTGACATTTGTCTATTTGTGATTATGTGCTCATATCATGCTCATTCCTTTGAACATTGTTTTGAACGCTCTCTAGCGCTCTCTGGCATGTAGTAAGCACCAAATATTTATTGGGAAAAAAATGAATATATTAATCTCTCATAGTAACTTCTTACTCCTCTAGCACTAATGTTACAATTAATAATTAATAGTTACTTCATCTTCACAGATAGTACTATATCAGGCAACTAGATGAAAACTATCAAACAATAATAAACTCCATTTCAAAACCACTGGGTTCTTATTCTAAATAGATTTTATACGTGGATGACTACATAGTCCATTTCTATTTCCTTTTGTACAGCACAATTTACAGACTAAAAGAAAATTGAAAACTACATTTGTTACCTGAACTTCTAACCCAGATAACAAATTCTATTATCTTCTTCCTATTCAGAATTCACTTCTCCAACTCATGCTACCAAAAGATCCATGAGGAAATAAATAATCCTCATTATTCCATGCATTAGTTAACATGCTTCAGTAGAAGACTTTAATTTAAATAATTTATGTTAGCCAATCTATATTCTTTTCAAAACATGGTGGCATCAGCAGATAGATTGAAAGATGAAGAACGGACATTGATGTTCAACCATATCCATAATGCATTAAATTTTTTTATGCTTCTCGTGGAAAAGACTCTCTCTTTGATATCCATTGGGTCTACAGCAAATATAAAGCATGATCAAAACATGCACCCTAAAAAAAGTATATCACCTAAACATTATGATAAATGTACAAGCAAACCATGTTGATGGATGCTTTAAATCCTTCAATAACTTGTTGCTGCTTTTACAATAATCCAAACTCCTTACCACAACCTGCCTGCTTCTACAGTGTCATCTTGTACTTCTCTGTCTTTGTTCTCTGTACTCCAGTCAAAGAAACTTCTTTCCTTTCTTCAAAAATGTCATATTCTCTCACCTGGGGGTCTCCAAACATAACGTTTAAAACACTCTCCCTAATCCACCAACCACTCCTTTTTTGTGTATGCATCTAATTCCTATTAATCTTGCAGGTCTGGGCTTAACTGTCACCTCCTCAGACACTTCCTCTATCTATCTCCATCCTTAAATAGGTTAAGACCCTTGTTTTATAGTATTAATAACTGGTCCAAGAAATGCTGAGGAAATGGTGCAGAAGGCAGTGAGGGTTAAGTTAGAGAAAGGCTGATGTGGCCATGATGTAGTGAAAGCTAGAAAGATTCAGGAATGGGAGCCACGAGATAAAAAAGAAGAGAAGGTAAGAATGCAGTCATTAAAGAGAAAATAGATAAGAATATTGACAGGACTAAGTGAACCTCATTACTAGGGGGACACTCAAGTGAAGACCTACAAACTCTGCAAAAATACAGGACGTCCAAAAAAATATATATGCACACTTTCACAGCTGATAACTCAATTTTGAAAATGAAATGTACTTTAATGAACACTGCCTCTATAATTATTCAAAGTGTGTGTATGGATTTTTGGGACATCTTATAGAACAGAGTGAATGGTCATGTCTTCCAAAACTATTTTCTAAAAGTGACTCTTTTCCAACCATTTTTATGGTAATAGGTGACAAATTGTTAAGGATATAATTTTTAAAACTGGCAAAGCAAGTGTGTGAGGCATGTGGAGAAAGTGGTCAGAGAGTAGCTCTATTTCTGTAGGTTTTTTCCCTCTTTTCCCAGCCCTTCGACCTAGTGCCCACTTTCGGGCTCACGTCCCTAATATTACAACTTGGCTGTGCTGAGGTTCCCAGAGCTGCCATGGTCCAGGACCATATACTAGTTCCTTAGGCCCCATTGTTTCTTTTCCAATGTTCAAAAAAATCCACCCTTATATTAAACCTCCCACCATTTGAGGTCCCTTGAGTCTCTTTTCTTTGCAACTGAAATAAATTCCTAACCTAAGAGCTGCAGTTAGCCCTCACTACAAGATTTCCTACATCACTCAATGCTGATCACTGCAGTCATTACCTACTCTCTAATGCCTTGTACTATTATTTGTAGAGCATATTGCTATTTGAAATTATGTATATATGCTTAAAGCTTTAATGTATGCTTAACATACACGAAGAGCAGAAATGAACAGTTCTAGTGACATAACTTTATCTTATTCACTGACAGACTCCAGTACATGGAGATGGTATTTCCTAATTATGATTAATGTCTTTACCAATACAGGTAACACTGTCTTTAAATAGATATGCTATTTATTAAACTTAATTGTTAGATGTCAATATTGAACACAAGAAATACAACTGGTTTTAAAATTCCAGCAGGATTCTATTTGGGTAAAAACGTCTGCTAGTCTAGATGTAATTATTATAAAATTATTGTCGCACGAGCTCCTGTCATCTAGGCCTCTTCTTCACTGTGGCCAAAGCAACTGCAATATCTGCAAAGGCTCAAACAACAACTTTTGAGTATGGCCACTTATATCTCATCCTATGGGAAGGTAACTGAAAATGCTGATTTTTACTGACACAATGACCTAAACACAAACAAATCACCTTGAAAACTAACATCTTCTTTAAAAAAATGCACACCAGGCATTTAATTATAGAGTCCATATTTGTGTCTGCAGTGCTGACCAAGTGAGCACTCAGACTCACAAGCCTTTATAGGCCATACTGGTTCTCAGTAGACTCCGAGGATATAGGGCAGAAATCGCTGTTTATCAGTGGGGCCGCATCAGGCATCTTCTTCCACAGGCTTTGGCCTCATAACTGTCTGTGCAGAGACCCACAGAGCTGTGCTGCTTGTGCTCTTTCCTCCAGGGGACAACCCAGAAGTGGAAAAATGAGACTCGATTGGCAGCTACTGAAACCATCTAGACTTAAAGGCCTTAAAACTAAAATTGTCTAACTTCACACTCAGCTTGTCCACTCAGAACTGAAACCATAACTTGCTGTTAACATGGCTTTGTGCTAGGCCTGTTGTCCTTAGCGTGGCGTTACTTTTCCCGGACTCCATGACCATGCCCAGAAAAATGGCTGGATTTCTCATTACAGGAACTTCCCAAAGACTGATTAACTCTTACGTAGAAAGTATCAACAGGCAGTTTACACCTAAAGACTCTTTGAATCCAATGCCTCAAAATCTTCGCCTTGTTGTTTCCACCAACCCTGGACTATTATTTCATGAGTCTTAATCCTTACCCAATCCTAATAAAGCCTATTCCCCAGCCCTTCCCTTTGAAAGACCCATCATAAATCAAACTTCCAGTTCCCAATAAAGTCTCTCCTTTTCTATTCTGAGAAACTGCCAAATACTTGTAAGATAGTGTTCTCCCTTGTAATGGCCAACAATAAACTCTGCTCAACTTTGTCTTATCAACAGGTTGTTTTGGTAATGTTTGGAGATCTAGGTTTTGATGCCTTATGCTCCACCTAATCCAAACTTGTAATAATAACACAGGCATAGCTTTCAGAGTCCACAGGGATACGCTCACACTTGTATTATTCAGGAATTCTTAACTATGATGTCTTCATCAGGTTATTTATAGTTCATTAAAAGTTATTCCCAGCCCATATGCAATTTCCTGATCAGGGGTATTTTTAAAGTATGCCTAACATTGCCTAGAACCGTGGTCGGCAAACTCACGAGCCACACGCGGCTCTTCCACAAAATACCACATGCAGGCGCGCATGTACAGTGGGATTGAAACTTCGTGGCCCATGCGCAGAAGTCAGTATTTTGTGGAAGAGCCACACTCAAGGGGCCAAAGAGCCACATGTGGCTCGCGAGCCACAGTTTGCCAAGCCGCAGTTTGCCTACCACTGTCCTAGAAGCATAGATAACATATTTCCTTCATCAGTTACCTGCGGGAAAAGGAAGACAGTTGACCAAAGGTAAAATTCTCATGCAGACAGAGAAATGCTTTTGTTAATCCTTTATCCACAATGCCTAAAAAACAGATTTCTTCAAGGTGAAGAATTCCAATATAAAGATAATCATGTTTCTTGTCAGTTAGTATTTGTTATGTGAAAGCATAAATGAAATCATGGAATAAAATAAAGTCATAAAAAGACCAAATGGAGTAGGAATGAAAGTTTAGAAACTCCTTCAAAGAAGAGTGAGGAAATGATATATTCTCAAGCATAGGAATAATGACTATGTAGAAAACAGTAAAGAGCAATTTCTATGCGAGTACCCATAGTTAGTTAAGGGAAAAATAAGTAAATAATACTCATAATATACAAATTGCAATGTATTTCCACCTTCTTTGCCCCTACATCAAAATCATTACCTAGTGCTTAACAATAGGAAGCATTCATCCTACATGAAGGTCAGTACAGATAAAAATCTCTAGTCATGTATAGAAAAAAATCAAATAAAGGAATCTTATTGCTGTATTCATTGCTTGTTACTTCCTACCCTACCAGAGCTAATTCCCTCAGTTAGACAGACTGCTTTGTCTCTGTGGAAAACTCATGCAAAAGAATATATTCCTGGAATATAACCAGATTTTTCAAATATAAGAAAGATGTCTATTTATTACCTATCCTTGATAACATTCAATACCATCCATCTGCACCTGGAATAGAACTTAACAGCTCAGACCATTGCCACCGTGTTCCAATTTGAAACCTGTAGCTGACTCTTACCCATTCTCCAATCCTTTCCCCATTTCCTCCCTCATACTGACTCCTCTTTTACTTACAACCTCTTTTATTCACAACCTTGAATAGTGTGTGAGCAAATAAATTTTTCTCTCAGACTAAAAGGTAGGTACATTTGAGTTTAGTGATTGTGCCTTTTTTTGTCTTTGTATTAATTTGTTCACAATGCTTTACACTTCCAATGGGAGATCCCAGCGTGGGGACCTAAATAAACCCTGAGGCAATCCCTAAACATACAGAAAGAATATATATATATTAGAGAATAAGAATATTAATGGAAAGGAACTCATGAAAAGAGAGGTGAACATGGTGGCTAAAGGATAATGCCCTATTGTCTACAAGAAGGAGACACTTAGATAAAAATCTAACAAAATATATATAAGATGTATATGAGGAAAACTACAAAACTCTGATGAGAGAAATCAAAGAACTAAATAAATGGAGTTATGTTTCATGTTCATAGAAAGAAATACTCAATTTAGCAAAATGTCAGTTCTTCTCAACTTGATCTATAGCTACAACATAATCCAAATCAAAATTTCAGCAAGTTATTTTGTGTTTGGTGATAAACTAATTCTAGATTTTATATGGAGAGGAAAAAATTGTGAAGAGTAGCTAACACAATACTGAAGAAGAAAAAAGTCAGAGGACAGACAGTACCTGTTATAAAGCTACAGTGATCAAGACAGTAAGGTATCAGTGAAAGAATAGACAAATAGATAAGTGGAACAGAATTGAGAGCCCAGAAATAGACCCATATAAATATAGTCAACTAATCTTTGACAAAGGAGTAAATTCAATACAATGGAGCAAAGGAAGTCTTTCAACAAAAGGTGCTGGGATAATTAGACATCCAAATGCAAAAAAAAGATGAATAGAGTCATAGACTTTACACCCTTCATGACAATTAACTCAATATGGATCATAAACCTAAATGTAAAACAAAAAACTATAAAACATTTAGAAGATAACATTGGAGAAAATCTAGGTGACCTTGGGTATGGCGATTATATTTCAGATATAACACCAAAGGCACAATCCATAAAAGAAAAAAATTAATAAACTGGCCTTCATTAAAATTTAAAACCCTGTTTTGTGAAAGACACTGTCAAGAAAATGAGCCTGTACAGCATGGTTGAGTGTCAACCTATGAACCAGGAGGTCACAGTTCAATTCCCAGTCAGGGCACATGCCCAGGTTGCGGGTTCGATCCCCAGTGTGGGGTGTGCAGGAAGCAGCCGATCAATAATTCTCTCTCATAATTGATGTTTCTATCTCTCTCTCCCTTCCTCTCTAAGAGCAATAAAAAATATATTTAAAAAAGAAAATGAGAAGACAAGCTGAGACTGGGAGAAATATTTGCAAAAGATATATCTGATAAAGGGCTATTACACAAAATATACAAAGAGTTAAAACTTGACAATAAGAAAATTAACAACATAATTACAAAATGAGCAAAAGATCTAAACAGACACATGACAAAGACAATATTCATCACAAATAAGCATATGAAAATATGTCCAACCTTATATATCATTAGGGAATTACAAATTAAAACAGCAGTGAGATAGCACTACACATGTATTACAATGACCAAAATCCAGACACTGGCAACATCAAATGCTGGTGAGGATGTGGGCCAATAGGAACTCTCATTCATTGTGGAATACAAAATGGTACACCCATTTTGAAAGATACTTTGGCAGTTTCTGAACATATTCCTGATATTTACCCAAATGAATTGATAACTTATGCCCACACAAAAACCTGCACACAGATGTTTATAGCAGCTAATTTATAGCTACTAAAACTTGAAAGCAATTAAGATATCCTTCAGTAGGTAATTGGATGAACAAACTGAACAAATTGTGGTACATCCAGACAAAGAAATATTATTCAGTAGTTTTTCTTTTTAATGAGTTCATAACCATGAAAAGACGTGGAAGAACCTTAAATGCACATTACTAAGTGAAGAAGCCAATCTGAAAAGGCTACAAACTGTATGATTCCAACTATACGACATTCTGGAAAAGGAAGAACTACGGAGACAGTAAAAGGATCAGGTGGTTCTAGGGTTCAGGGGACAAAGAATCAATAAGTAGAACACAGATGATTTTTAGGGCAATGAAAGTACTCTGTACATTACTATAATGATGGATACATATCATTAAGCACTGGTCAAAACCCAAAGACTGTACACCACCAATGTAAACAATGTACTTTGGATGATAATGATGTGCCAATGTAGGTTCAATTGTAATAAATAGATGTGGTGGAGGATGTTGATAATGAGAGAAGTTACAAATGTATGGGAGCAAACTCTGTATGGGAAGTCTCTATACTTTGCTTTTAATTTTGCTGTGAACCTAAAATTGCCCTTAAATATAAAGTTTCTTACCAGCTAGGCAAATTCACGGATAAGAAAAATCAGTCAATTCCAAGGTGGACTGGGCAGTGTTTCTATGGATTCAATAAGATTAAAACTAGAAAAACTAAAAAAAATTACATAATTCCTACCTATACCACTCCAACATTGTTTTTATTTATCTATAAGCTTTAATGGGAAAAAATGGCAATCAAATTGTATTGAATGGCAATTTCTAACACTATTTTGGAAGAGGGTCTAAGATTCAATGAAAAGGACAAAAAGATTCTAGGCTGACAAAAGTCATTAAAATCTACAAACATAAATAGCTTCTTTGAGTTACAATTCCTATTTTGATGATTAGATAAGAAATAAAAATGTCCAATGTAAACATATATGCTAAAATGAAGTGATGCAGGTAGACACTTGACCAGCATAATTCATTTAAAATTTTTAAAATTATTAATAAGCCAGTCAGAGAAACACAAATACCATGTGATCTCACTTATATGTGGAATCAAATGAACAAAATAAACTGACAAACATAATAGAAACAGAGGCATGGACATATGGAACAGACCAACAGCTGTTAGAGGAGAGATGGAAGGGGGGACTGGATGAAAGAAGGTGAAGGGATTAGCCAGAGAACATATAAGATGTCCCCAAAAAATGTATACACACACTTTGAATAATTATAAACGCAATGTTTATTAAAATACATTTCATTTTCAAAACTGAGCTATCAGCTGTTAAAGTGTTTATGCATTTGGGGGGGACATGCTGTATATGCACAACCCATAGATCACAGACAATAGTGTGGTGTTGGTCAGAGGGAAGAGAGAGCAAGGGCTGAGTGTAATGGGCAAAGAGGGGTGAGGAGGATGGGGACATCTGTAATAGTGTAAACAGTTTTTAAAAAGAAAATTACCATAAACTTTTCTGAAAATTAGAAATATTTTTATATATTTCCACTCTGCAGTCACTGACCCATTTATTTTGCCTCCTGAAACAATGCATGAGGAGTTATGTTTTTCCCAGTTGCCACTTGTACTGACCTAGTTTGTCATGTTTACCACTTACAGATACCACTCATTGTCCTCTGAATTCCCCAAGTATGTTTTCTAAGCCCAATTATGCTACCAAACAGCCTATTACCTGCAGCTTCCCCATCTTTTTCTGATGTTCTCTAACTCAGCTCTCTCTCCTCTCCCAGAAATCATGCTTTCTGGACTTCCCAGAGCTGTCTTCAAATGCACTCCACGAGGCAGCTTGTTTCTATTGCTTGGATGCAGTGACAACATGTTTTACCCCGTTATGGTTTCGAGGAAATCTGCATTACTTCTTTTCAAACAGAATGCTTTTCTTTAATGGACGCTGTCTTCCCTGCCTCCCAGTTCTCTTTTTTAAAAAGTCACATATCCAGTTCATGAATTCCTGGTAAATCAAATTACCTTCAGCGGGCACAGCAGTTGAGACAGTCTTGAAAATAAAGAGTGTTATTAAGGCCTCTAAGTCATTGTGGACCTGCATCATGTTAAAGGATCACACTGTGATTTTCAGACTCACACTCGCCTTTTCCCAAGCCACCATTAGCTCACTTCCTCACTGCTAAGTTCTAGTTTGTTTTATGTCATTGTACAATTTCCTAAACCTTGCTGACACTTCAATGCTTTAAGTCAATGAGTCACCACTAAGTACTCAGAGCACAAAAAGGATCACCAAGGAGATGGACCACATTCTGCACCATCACAGGGCTTATAATCAAGCTGAAGAAAGAAACATACAGAAATGAAATAATAATATCCCCTCAGACAGGAAGAGTTCTACAAGCAAAATTCATTCATGTCTCTTTTCACATTCATTCCTTATAATTACCTTGTGATATAAGTCAGTCAGGCATTCCTTCTCTTTTTTTTTACAGTTAGGACTGACAGCCAGAGAAACCATTCACAACAAATATGTCCTAGAGAAGGCGTAACACCCAGGTCACCAGACAACTGGTACAGTGCTCATGAACACACATAAAGCAACAAAACAATAGTAATTTCAGCCAAAACCGGTTTGGCTCAGTGGATAGAGCGTCGGCCTACAGACTGAAAGGTCCCAGGTTCGATTCCGGTCAAGGGCATGTACCTGGGTTGCAGGCACAACCCCAGTAGGAGATGTGCAGGAGGCAGCTGATCGATGTTTCTCTCTCATCGATGTCTCTAACTCTCTATCTCTCTCCCTTCCTCTCTGTAAAAAATCAATAAAATATTTTTTTAAAAAAGTAATTTCAATATGTGAATGTACACATGAGTAAAGATAAATATGGTGAAGATATTCATTAGAGTTGCTTGGGGATAATGTAAGAAGGCTTCCTGTAAAAAGTATGTTCCAGAAAGTTGGATATTATGTAATAGATAGTGAAGAGGCAACCTACAGGAACTGAACTAAAAATAGAAGGCCAAAAACATATAAAATTGTATCAGCAAAGAAACTGGTAGACATGTGGATAACACTAAATAAATACTGTAATTAAATAAGACAATAATATAATAACTAAAAAGAAAAAGTTAAAAAAATGTGGAACCAAAGTACAAAACAATAAAAATTTGAAAGTTGAGAAAATGAACAGAGGTCCTTGAATTATTGAGAACAGAGAAGACAACAATAAGTCAAATATTGATGTGAAAATATTGGTCCTGATGTTAAGAGTAATCAATTAGAAAAACTTCCAAACCAGTGGGGAGACCCAGGAGATTAAAGAAAACTTCAATCAACCCAAAACATAACAGAGAGGAAGAAAACTAAAATCAAAAACACAGAAAAAAGCAAAGAAAAAGCAGTTTAAAATGGAAAATAATATACCCTATAAGTAAATTAAAGTGTAATTCATCTCATTAAATTTACATAGATTAAATCTGCCAATTAGGGAGATGTTCAAAATCTATAGACTATTTATAAAAAATACAGCTACAGTATAATAATCTAGAATGGTAAAAAGTTAACGGATAGAAATATATGCCAAATTGAATTTAGTTTTTTTCGTTTGTTTATTAAGGTATTACAAATGTGTCCTTATCCCCTTATTGCCCCCCCAGCCTCATGATAGTATCAAGCCAATAGACCGTAAGCAAAAAAAGAAAAAAAACTTTATTAGGTACAAAGAAACCTAGAAAATAATATTGAGGATACCTCACAGAACATATAGCAAAAAGATAAAACATTGAGAAATAGAAAAGGGGAACAAAAACGAAGGAAATTATAGGACTAGTCCAGTAGGTACAATATCCAAATAAAAGGATTGTTGGAAGAAAAAAAAAAAAAAAACCAGAAAAAAAGGGGGAGAAGGTGAAGAACATAAGAAGAAATCAAGACGTGCTCTTTCCAGATTGAAAAGACCACCCAGTCAGTGCTCAGGAAAACTAATGAAAATGGACGCACACTAAGGCATTTCATGAGTAAGTTACAAAACTCTGCGACAGAAAAGATACACCAAACTTTCAGAAAAAGAAAATAGATCAGGTGTAAAGGATCAGAAATCACAATGGCTTCGAGTTGCTAACAGAATTATTAGAAGGTAGACTGCAGTGGCATTATGACTTGCAAAAGTATGAAGAGAAATGATCTCTAGCCTGGAATATTATAGCTAGTTAAACTATCAATATGGTGGGAGAGTAGAAAGAAGAGATACTTGTTTAAGAAAATGATGTTGATAGAATATTGTTTTCATTATTATAATAAGGAGAGATTTAGACAATTGATAGAGAGATTAGTGACAAGCAAATGATAAAAACGGTTAGCAACTCTCAGGAAAATGGAAAGTACATAAAAGGAAAAGTAACCAGAGCATCATAGCTGAAATGTAGTTATAAGTAGCATATTTGTAATCTTAATGATATAAAAACCTACTATCTATAGAACCAAAAGGATAAATCTATATTGTGAGAAGGGGGTGATGGAAATAGTGCATGCATATAGTGAGGACAGGAGGGAAAAGAAGGTTAAAAACCTCAAATTCCATAGTGAGAAGTCAAAGACAAGACCTAAAACTGAAAAGCCAAGAGGTAGGTACATAATCTTACTGTTTGGTGACAAAGGAAGCAAATAATAAAAGAATCCTCCAAACAACTTAAAGTAGCTTCCTCTAGCTTCTGCTCTTTTATAAAACCAAATATTGCCAACTAGTCTTCATAGAGGTTCTACCAATTTATACTCCCTGGAGCAACGTATGGGCGTGCCCACACCATCACTTTATCAACTCAAGTCCCCTGGGAGTGAGGCCAAGTCGGGGTTAGATGTGCACAAATGTTACTGAAATAAATGCCTGGGAAGGATAAAGGGAGGAGGGAGGACCACGGTGCAGTTTTGACACCTGAAAGAAGGGAAGGAACGATTGGGTAGCAACAGCCTCAGACTACAGTACCCATAAAGGGGAAGTCCAGAGCAAAAACTGCTCAATAGGGAGTTCTACAATGGTCAGGAATTGGTGAATTATAATGTCACCCCCATCCTTAGTCACTGGAGAAATTCCTCGCCTTGGGGAAATGTGGCTGCAATGTGTGAACCTCAGCAGATCAGAAAATTCGGCAGCTGTCCTCAGCTGTGTTCAGCGGTGTGTTGGTAAATGATGAACAACCGGTTCTACAGCAAGTTAAAAAAAAAAGTCTGTATTTGTAGCATTTGCAGCTTTCTGGGTGTAAATATTCCACTCTGGGCAGTTTCAAGCCACCAGTGTGCCAGTGTGATGACTCACTGAATGCTGAGTTTGAAAGCTGGTAACAGCTGGCTTTCCCAAACCAGAGCGGATCCTGCAGGACACTAGGTGTGCTCCAGGCAGCAGTCTTGCTGCAGGGAGGTGTGAGCAGTGCACCTCCTTAGCCACAGTGCTCACCAGCCTCGCGTGCTAGCAGCCATTTGATCTTAACAATGTGATTACTAAAAATAGGATGTCAGTGGCATTTGTTATTTTACTTTGTATTTTCCTCACATGAATGAGGCTGAGGATCTTCTGATGTATTTATATATTATACCAAATGCATTTATTATGTAATGTATTTAATGTATTTTCTTTCCTATGAATTGAATCAATCCTTTGATTATTTTTTTTGAAATCTTTATGTCTATGTTCTAAATAACTAAAATCTGAATGTATGAATTTTAATACATTAATCCATTTAGTGAGTTTAATATAAATTCTGCTTATTATCTCCTTATCACATGATTAGCATTTTAAAACCAATTCCTCTCAACCCTTTCCAGAAGGTAAACTGGAAAGAAATAAATGTACCTTTAATTGCTTGATATAGGTAAAATCCCTAGTTAGGAAAAAAATTACTATGATCCCTTTTTCACCATAATTTTTAAACTAACCATTACATGTACAGTATCAAGATGTAATGTCTATATGTAACATTCAGGCAAAATAGGTTTTTAAATATACTTAAAGTTGATTGAAAATAGAAAATTTTATGGGAGCGGGGGGGAAGTCACTGAAGAAAAGTTTAGTCTACCTCCCAACACACATAGAATAACAACAGCAACAACAACATAGTGGAGAGTTTTCCATTTGACAGTCTTCAAGGACAGACTAGAATCTTCAGGGAAATTAAGTGTGTAATATCATTATGAACACATTTTAATAACAGATATATGCTATAGTGGCTCCTTTATATATTATTAGTTGAGACAACTGGTTGCATTGCATTAGCTTGGTGTAGCAAGTTTAAATTATCCACTATTAAATTAGAGGTTAAGGAACTCCAGATGAAATTGTTTTAAGATATACATGTTTTAAGTATTTTTGTTGTGCGGATAACACTGAATTAGCAGAATCTCCAATTAGACAAGATATCAGAAGACATCTAATACAGTCTCTCACTGAAAATAAACTTAGATACATTTACAGAAAAAGCTATAAAGAAACCAAAAAGGCAAAAATTCAAAACTACTTTGCCACAAAAGTTTTCTTCTTATGTTAATCCAACCACTGCTACTATATATATCTAGTATATATGGTAACAAAAGAGCTATGGATATCTGGAGTTTTAAAATGCTACAGTTTTCTAAAGTAAATACATGTATTTAATCAACTTTCAATCAATGACCCATTTCATGAACTGTATTTGACTCCACTGTTGCTGTTTTTCTTCTGCTCCACCTCTTCCAACCACAGCCTCCAATTCTCCCAACCACAACTTCCAACCTCAGCCATTTTCCTAGTTATTAGTCTTTTCAACCAGAAATCAAGTAGAAAAAGCAGATAAAAACTCATTGGTAGATAAAAAGAAGTTTTGATTATCTACACGTTCCTTTTATCTTAATTTTCTCAAAACATGATCCATCGTGTTAAAAAAAAAAAAACAAAGAGAGAGAAACTTACCTCATCCACGTTTTCAAAGGCATTGATGATGTCATAAGGTAAACAAGACAACAGATCGATCACAAACCAAGTTTTTAAGTAGTTCATCCTTATCAACTTGGGGTCAGAAATGACCTCTCCACCAGGTCCCACAAAGGTCGTGTGAAAATTTAAAACAATATCAACCAGAAAAATAACGTCCACCACACTGTCCAGCACCAACCAGGCTATGTTGTTCTGCTTCGTTTTGAAGGAAACATTATAAGGAACCATAATGGCGGTGTAAAAGGTAAGAATTAAAATCACCCAATCCCAAGTAGTTTTAAAAGCACAGTAGTGTAAAATAATGTGTGGTGGCGTCTTTGGTGCCTCTTGCTTATACTGAGGAAGGATATCTGATCCCAGCTGAAGAACCTAAAAAAGAGAGAAAATGCACATATAAGTAATGTGGACATTTTTGCACAGTCAGTAATGAATTCAAACTTACTGGCAGTCAAACCACAGCCCATTATCATGACTTCTGGTTTCAAGGCCAGTCACGCCTATAATTCCATCTCCTTCTTCTCCTGAGTTTTACCAAAGTTTGTTCAAAGGAAGTCATCCCAAGTCCAATCCTTCTACCAAAGTTTATCTGACTGCTGCTCCATCCAGCTTTTTCTCCAGTGGCCAACTATTGATGCACAAATTCGGGCACCATATGCAGAGGGTAAGAGACCGAATAAAGAGGCAGACCACTCCAGATGGTAGGTGACAGTTTTAATAAGCAAGGGAACTTCTGCACAAGGCTCATCTTGAGTGACTGCAGATGAGTAGATATCTACACCTACCCATCAGAATCTTGAAAGTTTACATGTAGACCTGCACTGGGCTCAGTCATGCACGCTGTACTGATGGTCTTAACACAGAGCTCTCTCAAGACTATGTCCTTAAAAATGGCTCCCACTGTGGGAAGGGTAGACAGAACATACATTCCAAGGACAGGGGAAGGGGACCAATTGCCCAGGTCCAGCTGAAGGGTCAAACAGCAATCACTTCTTCTCAATGGCCTCCTCCAACACCAACCCTGACCACAGCACTGCTGGACATCCACTTCTGGGAGTGCCTTCTGCACACTCACTTGGCAAGTATGCGTGGAATCACATGTGTCTCACTGACTGTCCAACAATTATTTGGGTGACTCACTGTTATTCACACATCTTAAGCACCTCAGGGAGCATAACTTTAATTCTGATGGCCTTGCTGAACCCTATGTTGGTGATGTTGTTGAGTGGGACTCAGCAAAGGCCCTAATAACTGGCACAGTGATATCGGGGTTAAAAATGTTATAGCCTATCTTTTCCTTTTCTCCCTTCAATCAGGACTTAAAAGAATACTGTGTTTCCAATCCAGATTTAAATTCCCTTAAGGGGAAAAAAACTAAATATTCAAGTTTGCTTCTCCATACCTTTTTGACAAATGGAAAATTTTTCAGTGCAAGGTTATATGAACCTTGACTTACTTTGATTAGGTCTAAGTAAAGACACACCCAAAAAAGCAGAGGACAGAGCAAGAGTGGAGGTCTGGGAAGTCTTGGGCATGGTAACAGGATTTAGCATTGCTTTCCAGAACCTAGAATTTGGAAATTGTGAAAAGGAGTTGAAGCTCATTTCTTCCTTCAACTATTAATAGAAATCAAACATCCCACAGAGCTCCGACAGTGTTGCGGGCCCTACATGATTTGCTAACAGAAAGACAAATCCACTCTTCTTGGTACCCAGGAATAATGTAGGATGTATCCTCTAGAGATGGAATGGGATCACTCGTGAGTACAGTATTTCTTAAATCTGGTTACAAACTAGAATCATCTGAAGAAATTTTAAAGCACAGTATACTCATACCTATACCCCACCGCAGAAAATAATTGTTATTCTTGTGTGGGTTTTCAGAACCTTTCCAAGTGATTATAATTTACAGTCCAAAGTAAACCATTATCTTCTATTTCTTTAGACATTCAGAACCCCATTCTTCAGACAGTGACTTGCATATATAAAGTGATTCCAAAATGCTATGAAGAGAGAGAGGAGGAGAAAAAAAAAAGAAGAAAAGAAGAGGAAGAGGAAAAAGAATGGCAACAACAACTAAAGGGGTATATGCTTAAGCTTTGATCTTTCTCACATACAGAGCACTACCTTAATCTTAACTCCCTTACTGGGGCTTTCTTATAAAGCAGTTCAGTAACAACTCTTTATTCTCATTTGTACTTTCCTAAGCAATAAGCCTTAGGTGGGGGGTAGATAAAATAAAGTTTTCTGGTGTATTTTTGTATCAATACAGATACATTCTTTCTCTCTGAATATCTGAGTGTTCACGCTAATAGAGTCAGAACCATGGACAGTGGTATGTTTGCCTCTACCTAGTATGAAAGGGAGAAGCTGAAGCCAATCAGCAGGATGTCAGTGCATCTAGAAAATTGGTGCATTGCCTACATGGAGACCAGGATCCCTGAAACTGGAGACCAGCTCCAAATTTAGATGTCCCAGTGGAGGTAAAATAAAATTTAAATATCTTGGGGAAAGTAAAAGAGCTATTGAAATTCAACAGCAAGTCCAAATACTCTGGTTGAGCAAATTATAAGGTCCTGAGAACACCTGAAAAGACAATATCTTTGTGCTAACTTGGTGCCTGTTCTGTGTCAGTCCTTGGATATCTGACTAAATATATTGAGAACCTTGTTTTTCTTGTATGTTCTCTGAAACCAAGGCTAAGTCCTGACAGAAAGTAGTTTTGTATCTGATTCAGGTTTGTGAATTAGGGGTGACTGATAAAGAAACTAACAATAATCAAAAAAGCAAAGCAAAAAAAAATCAGATGAGAAGAAACCAGAATGAGAGTTCCTCAAAAATAAAAGTAAAAATGATGAGCTGTCAACGGAAGAGAAACTTTCCACTTGATGTAGAGAGAAAAAAAAAATCATGAGTGATTCGGGTGTTAATGTAGAAAATTTTCCTTTTCCTCTTCATGGTCCCTTTCCTCTTGTTCTTGTCCAATGTATTAACAAAAAAAGAAAAGCTCTAAATAGGGTGTAGTTAAGATCCAGAAAGAATCATGACTATAAAAGTCAGCAGTCACAGAAACAAACTCCTATACTTCAGCTTGATTTGTAGAAAGAAACAGACAACTCAAGGCCAAAAAAAAAAGTTGCTTCAAAAATGAGTAGTACTTAGTAACAAGCATTATTGAAAAAGGAAGTTGTATCCAATTATCTACTTTAAATCTTGTACCAATTGCATATCATCTTTTTTAAAATATTGTGATGATTATTACCAGTTAATATTCAGTGCTAAGTCTTATTTGGGCTTTTATAAACATGTCCGCTCATAAAAGTATGACTCTCTCCCCAAGCTAACAGGTCTATTTATAGCAGAAAACAATACAAGTCCCTCTGTCAGCTATGGTCCAAGAACAAGTGCAGAACCCTTTAAATTCAAGGAACATACTTAATTCCTAACCCTCTCCAATCCAAACTAATATCTTCAGCTAATGAAGAAAGTTACTCCTGTGCACTTCAACTCACCTTTCTTGTGGGAAACTGTTTATTGCCACATGTTTATTGTCTTCACTATCTGATAAGCATAGACAGATAACTCCCTGAACCCCCCCCCCCCCAAGGCTGGGTGCCTTTGAAGCCCTAGCAAAGCTCGGAGCTAGGCGCCACCTCTGTTTGTCCACACAGTGGTAGCTGAAACTACTCCCCCATTTATTATTATGTAAATCCTTGCTGATGGGCTAGTCTGCCTGTTAGTGGGGGGGTCACCTGCCTAAGGGCTACTCCAGATCAATAAAAGATTGGAGCAGCCTGAGCATGGGTGGAAGTCCTTTGGGACTTGGCCGCCTGGTCCCCCAATATTGCAAAATTATCTCGTGTCTTTTTCTCTCATTTGTTGTGCGGCTCCTCTTTCAGATACCGAACCCTACTCCACACAGAACATGGAAGGAAACACTCAACATTTCTCCAGCAGAACAAACTGATGAACACATGCATTTAATTTCTCTTTTCTCAGTTATCTCAGAATATTTTGTGAATCCCCAGTAAATGCTAAGCATAGTTTTGGTACCTTGATCAGCTTTTTTGGCATCTTTCATATCAGGAAGACAAATTATTATTACAGAAGACACGTGAACAACAAAGCTTTGAGCTGCCCCGGAGTTCTGTGCTCATTCCTTTTCTCTCTGGTTTCAATACACTGACTCTGAGTAACATGGTCTAATCCTTGGCTTTGGCAGCCATATCTGTGAAGATGACACCAAGGCCTACAATGCAAACCCAAATATCCCTCTGGGGCCTGACCCATAAATCTCCACTCAGATTTCCTGCCAGATACTTCAAACTCAGTATGTTCAAAACTGAACTCATTATCATTACCTCCAAACCTTCTCTTTCTCCTCTTATGTTTACCATTCTATTAACCAACAGCACTTACTATCTACCTAGTTGTCCACACTAACAACACAGAGTTGACCTGGACTCATCTCCTTATTTCACATTCAATTCTAATCTATCAACAAACATGTTGACTCTGATCTTGATGTGTCTGCAATCTGCCCACTTCTGCTCTGGAATCCCTTGATTAAAGCCATGGTCATCCCAGCTGAATGTCCACTAGAAACTCTTAACTGGTTTCCCTCTCTACCCATTCAGCACAGAGCCACTAGGTCAAGCAGGGGTTCTTAAACATTTTTCTCCCTGGATCTTTTTGGACAATCTGGTGAAATCTATGGACCTCTTCTTAGAATAACCTTTTTAAATTAATGCAACAAAAATATGGGATTGCAAAGGAAACCATGGGGACCAATTTCCCATTAAGAGGTTTCTCTGAAGCATGAATGCAGTCATGTCACTTTCCTGGCATATGGGACACCAACCACCACTGTTTCACTATATACCACCTTAACCTTTCCTTCCCCACCTAACTTCACCCACACTGAAGTCACTCTCAAAGTCATCGCACTATCTCATTTTGAGCCTTTGCATATGCTGGCCTCTCTTTACCTGCCTCTTATATTTTTCCTTCAAGATTCACCCAGCCCAGCTATCATCTCATTCAGGTAGCCCTCTCCAGAGCCCCGCATGTGCTCCCACTGCACCTGTCATAACATTTATCCGATCCCATTACCGGATTCCTCCGCTAGGTTTTTAGCTCCTTGATGATAGAGCCCATTGCTTATTTCATACCTACCTCCTTTGCAGAGTACCAAGTTTAGAGCAAACCCTCAATATGTATGTGCTGCATCCATAAATGGATGAATGCATGAACTCCCTATCTCATTTGCTCAGAGGACACCTCACACTCCACAGACATCACCTGGGATGTCATGAACTGCTTTCCAATTTCAAAAGTAAGAGAAAATAAAAAGAAATATCTGAAATTTCTATAACTCTGTAAGGGAAAAATAAATTATCAGATAAGCATTTGTAAAATAATAGCCAAAAATATCAATACTGAATCATTTGGGAAGGGGGTAATGTACCACCACCACCACCTTGGAAAGCAAAGTTAATCTCACACTTACTTCAGCTAATCTTGAATGCTTGTGGACCACCTCTGTTTTATTCATTGGCGTGAGCTGCTGCAAAACACTTCGGCTATTTGTCAAAGCCCGTGTCAACCGGGCAAATTTGGTCCAACCTTAAAAATAAGAAGAGAAAGTCTCAGTTTTTCACACATAATCAACATTCTTGATAATATTCAAATGATCTCAGAAATAACATAACATCCAGAACTAATGACAAGTATCAACCAAAAGTATTTTACTTCTATCTAGACTCATCATATATTTCAAGTGAGGCTGTAAAGTAATAAGTAATTTTATGTGTGACCTTTGAGTTTTGCTCATATCTATTATACAGTCCCAGTAGCCAGCATGGCTAGCTGTCCACAAAATTCTGTGCTCCCTTTGCATTGTATAGGGTTGGTTTTGCTTTGTTGGGCAAAAGTGACAAGAACGTCTTAAGATCATAGTAGCTATATGTTGGCAAAATATGTACTCAAATATTTCCTTGTGGTCACTTCTCTTTCTTACATCAACTGAATATTATAATTGCACTGAATATTTTTTAGAAACTTCCAAATCAATCTTATACTACTTATTGAAGTTTCATATTTCTAAGACAGGTGATATTATACCCCTTGGTACATCTGAGTATTGGATTAAAAGACCAGCCTATTTTCATCCCCTGTGCATAATAATGTTTACCCAGAAAATATTTTGGAAAAAACATTGAGGATATACTGAAGGAATAAGTTCAATGACACATGGAAGAATACAAATTATCAAATGGTTTGTGTTCCCCCATTTCCTAGGTTCAGGGCTTTATTTGTAATCCTCATTCCTAAATAGTCATCATTTTTCTCAAGACCCCTTTACCAGCTGCCTCTCCTCACTTTCAGCAGATTACCTCATCAAATAAGTTACTGAAGAAACAAAAGCCATAGGAAACATGACAGTGTTCCAGTTCCCTTCCATCCCTCCACCTCTACACCCACCCACTTGACACTGATTCTTGCCTCCACCTTTATCATCTCAGAAAATTAGGCATTTGCTCACTCCTGATTATTCATATGTTCTATTCATGCACTTATCAGTGGTTTCTATATTTTTCACTGTCACTAACAATGCCACAGTGAATTTCCTTAGGCCTATCCTTCTGTGCTCTTGGACACGTCTAGAACTGCTTATGTTATTAGATAAATTAGTTCATTTGATCTGTCACCAACCCCCATGGTACAAACTTTGAAAAAGTTGAGCAGCCACACTGTCTAGGTCAGAGGAAAAAAAACACATCAGCAGTTCTAACTTCTCCCAGAGATATATTTACTGATCTCACCTTTACAGAGACTTAACTGTGTGACTGATTATTCAGCACAGTTCGCTGATGTTACTTAGACGTGGTCGATACAGGATAATGTGAACAGACAGATGAATATGAAGAGCCTAATAGTTGCTCTGTAAGTTGTTCATGGTATTATGAGAACATTTGTTCTCCTAAAAGCTCAGGATGCCAACTCCTTCTTAATAAAACATTAGTTTAGCTCTATTGGGTTGCAATTAACCTCTATGTCATGGACTGCTTAATCTTAAAAATAAAAGGAAGTTGCAGAGGCAGTTAAATCAATCTACTGGACTGCAACACAAGATTCTAATCCATAAGAAAAAAAGCTTAGGTAAACAATTATACTCTTGGCCAAAGAGACTACATGGTATAATTACTCATATTTCATCTGTTGTTTCCTCTCTAAAGAAAATCATTGGCTTCCCACAGGGGAAGATTGCTATTTTTGCCCTTATTTTCATCCTACAGAAAATTTTTGTCTCAATTATTGGCACAAAGATGCCATAACTATTTGGCACAGGACATTTCACACTGTAAGTGTTTTGGCAATTTTGGAATCTGTTTGAAAATACTATACAGTATAAATGGGCAGAGATTTGAGCCATCTCTTTTAGAACACATATGGCTAATCAACAGAATGGATTTCTTGGCTGTAATTTTTCTCCTTTGTATTATTATAAATGATGTATTGAGTACCACTGACTGATTACCTGAGCAACAGTTCCAAGACCTCAATACCAGGAACAAAAGATAACAAAAACACTTTGCCCCCTTGTATTATTTTCAGTAAATTCTGTTGATTCAAAACAGTAAAATTCTGTCAGAACCAATGTATTCTCAACTTGTGCTTGTTTTCGTTTGGGTTGTGGGTTTTTTTGTTGTTGTTGTTTTGTTTTGTTTGTTAAAAAGAAGAGCAGGGGGAAAATACCATTAAGGTGAAAAATTTGTAGGGAAAAATGGACATCTTTAAACCCAAACAATAAGTTTCCACTGGAAAGAATGAGTCAGCACAGTGCCATAGAGATGACATGGGATTGGAAATCAGTGAGGCTTGAGTGTCAGGATCTTGAACAGTAAAATGAGATAAGAACAGTAGTTTCCAGAATTATAAAAATGTGTGATAAAGACTATAAAGTTCCTGCCACATAGTAACTACTTCATCCAAACTGCTTTCCTTCCTCTCCAATGGTTTTTGCTACCATCCATCACGGTATAAATCAAAGGTATTGCTGACATCACTTGGTGCCATTCATTTTAAAGGCAAAAATCAACTGAGCATGAAGTTTTGGTGATCATAAAATTCATTTTGAAGAAGGGATACACTCAAATTAGTTGGCTGCTGTCAGTTACAGTCACTATCCCAGATACCATTCAGAAGTAACATTCAGATTTAGCCAGTGTACTCAAGTCTTTCAACCATATGTTTCTTGGTAAAAAGTACCAGAAGTAGGAGATTGATGTCAATCCAATCAATTTTGGCAAAACTTCAACAGACTCGGGCCCTTGTTCCAATCACGACACCTTTTCACAATAAGAAGTAAAACGTCCTTGCTCTGGGATTAAAAGTTGCATTCTGGTTTGCCAGCATGTGGATGCACTTGTCTTTCTGCATCCCAAAACACTATTTCCTAAATCCTCAGCAAATACTCTCAACCTACTCTCTTGCAAGCATCCTCAATTCCCTGACCTTCTGATCCTGCTCCCTGATCCTTGAGCTCCCTGATTCTTTTCATCTTACTCACCTGACCAAATTCCAACTCTGGTTAAATCCAACTCTTCACCTACTTCTATATCTGTACACCTTTGACCTAACACGGGTGGAGTAAAACACATAATTATGTTCACAGATACTAGTGAAACTCATGACTACTGGCCTCAAGTAGACATCAGTGCTGCTCACAAACCTGATAGATTGCCTCTGCCCACTCTCTTCTCCACACTCACAGATTACTGTTCATACCTACTCCTTTCTCCTCACACCTTTAACACTTCCTCACTCCTTTCCCATCTTTGCTCTCGATTGATAACATGAATCCTACATTACTGAGAAAATAGAAACAATCAGAAGAAAACTTCCACTTTATACATATGTGTGTCTGTCCCACCTATTAGGAGACGAGGGAAGGAACTCTGTATTTCCAGGACCTAGAATAGTGCTTGCCCCATACTGTGTGCTCGACTTGTACTTTGGGTTTTTTTAATGAATAAAATAGATAAACAAGGAAAATAAAATAGTCCTAGAAGAGTCATGAAAAGGCTCATGTTAACACATTGCGGACCAGTGGTCTTACTGTTTTACCCAGTGGCCCGAGAAATTTCTATTGAACAAGTACAAAAAACATTTTACATAAATGGTAAAGGCACACTTTAAAATTAAATACCCATTGCATTTTGAAGTTATTTATTCCATGTTCTTGCAAGCTAATATCTTTTTAAAGAATTCTCGTGATTGGGCCACAAGCCTTAGAACAGAAAACACAAGAATTCTTGTGATCCGTCCGCAATGTGTTAAGTAACTCTGTTTAACCCACAGCTGAATGAAAAGTAATCTTGTCTCCAACCTCAGTTCTTTAGCCCCAAATCATTTTGATATTATGGTCTTATCACAAAATCTCATTTGCTGTTTCCCAAAAGTTCCATGGTCCCCTTTACTCAACTTAAAAGGCTGAAAGATACAAATTTTGCCTAAGTTTCAAAACTTGCTTTTGCATACTTCTAGTTTTATAGCAATAGTAGGATGATTACTTCAATAGAAAGTTACTCATATACACCATTCATAGTTACCTGTGCAATACTTCTTTCAGCAATCTGTTATGTACTTGAAAAGTGTGGAGGAGTCTCAAAATAAACGTCTATTCAAAATAAGCTCTTCCTCTAAAAATTCTGGCACTAGAGATAGTTGAATCCTTTCCACAATGGGGTCAGATTTTTCCTATGGAATCTAATTTGCATGTCTAAAAAGCACATTATTCAAAATCAAGTGATCTGTGTTGTCTGGAGTTTATTCATTTTTTGTAAGAATGGATTATGCATTTTAAGAGATTACTCCTGACAAAGAACTCTGTGATTCTGATGTGCAAATGCAGAGATGAAGGTGGAGGCAGGAAAATGGAGACACATTAATTTGAAAAATAAAATTCAATCCTAAATATTTACACCCTTTCCCCCAATGTCATCAGAAAATGCTGCCAACTTTCATTTTCCATAGATAGGCTACAAAGTTACTGACATCACCTTTAATGTTCAGCAGATCAAAACTGTGAGAAAGTATTATACTCATTTTGGCCAACATTAGCTGTGCCATGACATCACTTGCTGTAAATTAGAGAAAACAATAGGTATCATCAGCTCTTAGTTGTAGGTTCTTCATAGACATTCCCTTCTCAAGTTGATGAACTTCCTCTCCATTCCTACTTCACTAAGAGTTTTTATCATGAATGGGTGTTGGGTTTTGTCAAATGCTTTTTCTATGCAAATTGATATGATCATATTACGTTTCTTCTTTAGCCTGTTGATATAGTGAATTACAATGATTGATTTTTAAATGTTGAACCAGCTTTGCATATGTGGACTAAACCCCGCTTGATCATTGTGTGTAATTCTTTTAATACATTGTTGCATTCTCTTTTGTTGAGGATTTTTGCATCTATATTCATGAGAAATATCGGTCTGTAATTTTCCTTTCTTATATTATCTTTTTCTGAGTTTGGTGTGAGGGTAGTGCTGGCCTCATAGAATGAGAAGAGTTCTCACTACTTCTATTTTCTGGAAGAGACTATGAATTTGACAGTAACACCATCTGCACTAGGTATTTTCTTGTTTGGGAAGTTTATTAATTTATTTAATAGCTATTGGACAATTCATGTTATTGCCCCTAGTGTGAGTTCTGATAGTTTGTATCTTCAAGGAATTGTCCCATTTTAACTAAATTACCAATGTGGTGGCTGTAGAGTTGTTTGAAGTATTTTTTTAATCTTTATTGCTGAAAGAATTACATATGCTCCCGTTCTTCCCCAACCTAGCTGCCCACACACACACACACACACACACCCATTTTTTTTGCAATGCTTTAATGTCCATGGATGGCTCTTCTTTAATTTCTGATATTATTAATTTGTGCCTTCTCCATTTTTCAGGTTAGCCTAGCTAGAGGTTTGTTAACTTTAATAACCTCTTCAAAGAATCAGCTTTGGATTGTAGTGATTTTCTCTAATGTTTTTCTGTTTTCTATTTCATTGATTTCTGCTCTAAGATTTATTTACTGTCTTCAGCTTGTTTTGACTTAAGTTGCTCTTCTTTGGCTTCCTTTTCCAAAGTGGACGCTTAGGTCATTAATTTTATATCTTTCTACTTTTCTAATATTAGCATATAATGTTATAAATTACCCTCTAAGCACCACGTTTGTTGCATACCTCATATTTGATAAGTTGAGTTTTATTTTCCTTTAGTTCAAAATATTTTTCTGATTTATTTTAAGCCTTCTTCTTTGACCCATGGTCTATTTAAAAATGTATTAATTTCCAAACATTAGAAATTTTCTAGCTATCTTTCTGTTACTGATTTCTCACTTAATTCCATTGTTGTCTAAGAATATACTTTGTAAGATTTCTACTCTTTTAAATTTATGAAGGTATGTTTTATGGCCAGAATGGGATCTACCTAATGAACACTCCATTTAGTCTTGAGAAGAACAGGTATTCTGCTGCTATTGGATGAAGAACTTTGAATTTTCAAACAAACAAATGAGCATAATTAGAAAATTATTCCATTAGAAGACTATTATATTAGAAATAACATTTGGCCCTAACCGGTTTGGCTCAGTGGATAGAGCGTCAGCCTGCGGACTGAAGGGTCCCAGGTTCGATTCTGGCCAAGGGCATGTACCTTGGTTGTGGGCACATCCCCAGTGTGGGGGTTGCAGGAGGCAGCTAATTGATGTTTCTAACTCTCTATCCCTCTCTCTTCCTCTCTGTAAAAAGTCAATAAAATATATTTAAAAAAAAATAACATTTGAATTTATCCTAAACTTCCTAGACACTGGGTATATGAGTAAAGGCATAGGAATAGGTAGGACAGGTCCAAATGTGAATGCTTTATTCATTCTTTCAGGAGATGATTTAATACACACATTTTCAGAAATTCAACAGTGAATTGATTTATATCATGCTTTAAATGATTTGCACATTGTAAAATATTCCTTGCAATTTGATGCTAACCAGAAACTGAGCAGCTATAGTAATATACACATGATTTTATCTGCAGGAAATAAGAGCAGTGCAATTTCTCTACAATTATGATTACAGTTGGAAAGATTAAAGCTTTTATGCCAATTTTTTTAAGACATAAGAAAAGGCAATGTTTGCCAAATGCAAAAAGGAAGACATTTAATTTTTAGTCTTCTAAGAGATTATTAAACACATTGCATAAAAACTTTTCCTAAGGGTTTTTTAAATTCTTCATTTATTACACCAATTTCTAATTTAAACATAATTGAAGAGAATAAAATGAGAGCAAAGGGAGTAAAATCCCATGCCCCTGACTACTGTTTTCTATAGCAGTTTCTCTGAATATAGTTAATAAGATTCTGATGAGAATGTTTTCATTTTCTAGGCACTCTCTTGATAACCAAATTATTCTTTACATAATCTAGCAACATCTATCCAAGAGAATCTACAACAACCCAATTTTTAAAAGGTGAAAAGTAACCCTAGCCAGTTTGGTTCAGTGGATAAAGTGTCGGCCTGTGGGCTGAAGGGTTCCAGGTTCGATTCCTGTCAAGGGCACATGTCTGGGTATCAGGCTAGATCCCCAGTAGGGGGTGTGCAGGAGGCAGCAGATCAATGATTCTCTCTCACCATTGATGTTTCTATCTCTCTCTCTCTCCATCTCCCTTCCTCTCTGAAATCAACAAAAATATATTTTTTAAAAAGTAAATAAAAGGTGAAAAGTAACCTGAAAAGGTCAATTAATCAAACTCTAATAAATTTAGCAAAAATTAATCAACTGTGTTCTAGTAAGATTTCACCCAAGCCATCCCACAAGTTATAATTTTTGTTTCTAAAACTCACCGTGTTCTAAGTTGCTGAAACTCCCATTACATCAATCCTAAATTAATAATGCTCTGAGAAATCTCTTCTTTATGTCTTTTTTCAATTCCCCTTATTATAATTTAAGTAACTGTTATCTCAACTTGCTATTTCCATTCAAAAATATGATTGAAAAATGATCCAGACAATGACTAGTATGAATGTGTACGAGTCATGGAGTACAACTTTATTCTTGAGTTCAACCGAAAGATTTTGTTAAAATAATAATAACAATGAAATATTTAAAAGACAGGCAAATTCTGAAGAGCAGTAATTCCTTTGAAAATTACCTTTTGTTGAATCATCCTCTATTGGCTGTTTGAACAATGTAATATCCTTGAAAGTGCATAGGAACAAGACCACCTTCTCATGTTCATTTCTTATTGGGGCAATTTGCATATAAAACCAAACAGGAGTTCCTGAAAGAGGAAGCAAGGACAACAGAGTGTGGCAAAGCCTCAGCAACGACTTGGTCCCCTGCCTTTCCTCTCACCTCAGCTGCCAACTGCTATGCGGGAATTAACGCCAATACAACAGTATTTTAACTGCTAAAAAGGACTCAAGAAAACTTCAATTTTGTATCAACTACCAGTTGCTCAAAAATTAACAAACAGAAGGAAATAGCTAAAAAACATATATGCGTGGGGAAGGTCTGGGTTGGGGCAGGAGTTGGGTGGAGGGGGGCAAAAAGGGGGGAAATGGGAGACATCTGTAATACTGTCAACAATAAAAATAGTGACATTAAGTTAAATATTTTAAAAAGGACATGTATGCATATACCATGGACACAGGAAATAATTTGGTAACAGCCAAGGTAGGGGTAGGCAGGGGAGGGTAGAGGTGGGCAAAGGGGGAGAAGAGGACTTCTGCAATAATGTCAACACTAGAAAATTTTTAATAAAAGAATAATGATAATAATAATAAATTTATTTATACACGTATTTTTCGACACAAAATACCAAAACTTGAAAGTAAAGGCCAGGGTGTCATTTCACAACGCGGGAGCACAAAGGCAATCTCGCTACTGAAGTGACACATGCACTGCTGCTCCGACCAGCTTCCTTCAGGTAGTCTCACCAAGTGTGGCCACTTCCAGGGCCTTCTCTTTGTCACTTTGAGAAGTGCCACTTGACTTCAACAGTAATACCTGATGCTCTGGTAAGTATTTCTCTGGGAAGAACATCTGAAATGCTGGGATAGACTTCTAAGATAGCTCTATGGCTTTGACTGTACCCCCGCATCAGAGACACTAAGGCTGGTGGACGCAGAGCTCTACCTGACGCCTTTAAAACAACGTTAAAGGAGGGAAAATTATCCCCAGCCCTTGAGAGACTCAGGTGTCTTTATGAGCCACTGCTTCCTCCCTCCCTCCCTCAAAGCAGGAGGCTGGACTCTCACCAGGTTGTTCAAACAGTGGCTCTTGTAGACCACGGAGGACAGTTTTGTGCTTAAGTTCTGGACCAATCAGAACTGGCATTATGTCAAATAAATATCTGAAGATAAGAGAAATGACTTCAAAGGAGTAATTATCCATTAAACAATAAAACACTGAAGGAATGTTCCCTCAGAATCAAAAAGACTTATTTTCCATTGTTAGCTCTAAGCCACAGTGCAGTAAAGCCTCCCCAAATATTCTGCCTTAAAGACATGAAAGGCTTTGTCAGGTGTGCGGTGAAGTACAGGTGAGCTGTGCAGCTATAAATAGTCTCTAGGTGAGACTTGATAGCCTGTGGGTGGCTACCAATGAAAACCAAATAAGAAGCGCCACCATACTGTGGCAAAAAAAAAAAAAATCAACCACATAATAATGTCACCATAAAAGGGAGTTTTGTCATTTAGACAAGAAGTTCAAGAAGTCAGAGAATCTCCCAGCTAGTTAGAGTACTCAGTTACAGGCTCAGTTGTGGCACCTGCAGGAAGGAAGCAAGCAATCGATGTGTCTCCCACCCATGTTTCTCTGTCTCTCCTCCTCTCTTCCACTCTCTCTAAAAATCAGTGAAAAAAAATCCTCGGGTGAGAATTAACAAACAAACAAAAAGAAGTCAGAGAATTAAAGAGAGGAGATTTCAATGGGAATACTCAGTTTAGACAACCAGGTTCTTTGCAACACCAGGAGGCCTATGAAAAGACATGGTCCCTTCCAAAATGACTACAGGATGAGGCAAGGATCTCAGAAACAATTACACCATTTTCCAGAGAGGCTTGTTCTTTGTTTTCTGATTCTGATTTTACACAATGTGTCCGGGAACTGTGAGTGATAAGCAGTTTTATAAATCACCAGCCCCAGTCGCCAGAGACACATGGCCTATGGCTGTTACAACATAGTGAGTTTGCAGCAGCAGGGTCATAAACAAAGGGAAAGGGGCATTAAGCATAAGCTGATTTCCAAGATCTGCTGGAAATCTGAACAGAAAGAGATGACGTTACAGCTCATATCTATGAAAACAGCAACAATTCAAATTGCGGTATAGAGTCAGAGCTATTTTTTTAAATTGCTTTCAGATATCATGGTGGACTTTTTTCAAGTTGAAGTATAGGTCATACCTCTGCAAGCAGGCTGAGTACTTGCTGAGTGGCTGTTGAAATATCCATATTCTGAATTTGAGGGGGTACCTGGGAGGGCCAAGCAGAGAGGCCCATAGCTGCTGGAAGGTCAAGGCAGAGCCCTGGCATTGATTATTGGGAATGAACCCAGATATCACAGTTCTGCCCTTTGTGTAAGAGCCATTTTCAGTCATCATCTCAGAGCCACTTTTTCTTTTCCAACAGTAGGAACAGCCCCCTGCTAATCAGAGCCATGGGCCTAAAGAATAGAGGTTGCAAACTGAAATGTCAATCGTGACACCTGTTAAATAGGATACCTCAATCTCCTCACTGGCAAAATGGTGTTTAACCTAATTATTTAATGAAAGTAATGGGAGGTGTTGGCCTTCAGGCATCCATCCCCAAAGCCGTTTTCTACAGACATGTGACTTTTCCTTTTAACATTTTTAAAAGTCACACGAATACACTCTTTTCAGCTGATATTCAAAAGCTTCAGCTAACTATTTACAAGATTTTTTTAAAGCTGCTTTTAAGTATAGTAGAACTCCATTATAGTACATGGATAATATCTTTCCTTCATATTAAAGGGGATAAACTCAATGCATATGCTGCACAGCTGAGAGGAGCTTTAATCTACAGTGCTATGGGCTCTGTCTCTTACTAGCTCTAAGCAGAAATCTAAACATACATAGATACTTATCTGAAAAGAACCAGACACGCCTGAACAAAGGTCAGATCATTATTTCAAGCCATTAAAGTAAAGCAAACTATCTAAACCACCTCAAAAGGAGACTTTTGGAAATGCAAAATTCGATTCATTACTCGCATGATTTAAAGGATATAAACAAACAGGATTTCCACTAAGGTATTTTTGAGAAACTCAGAAACTATGAGCTTGCCTCTGATGTTTCAAAATCAGGCAAAGATCTGTTTATTTTGCTTAAATGTCAGAGTGAAATAATATGAAATATTTTTAAATGATTTGCTAAACTTGAGACATATCTAAGTCATTTAAGGGATAACAGTACTATATGAAAATGAAAGGGGATTGGGGCATAAGAATCTACTATGAATTGTCAATATGTATTTGGCCCTGGTGAAAAAAAAAAAAAAAAGAACAGAAAACACCTGACATTTCTCTTGAAGAGGACAGAGCTGATCATTCACAATGGATTGTTTTCTAGGTGACAAACCAACAGACATTTGGGTATGACTTCAGAGAGAAATACCTCTCAGCCTTGATTCTAAAATGAAATATAAGATGTTAAGACATTCCCTAGGTAAAATCACTAAAAACTAATGTTCCATTACCAATGTACTACTGTGCTGTGGTTATCCCTATGCTGGTCTGTCAATTAAAAAAGAGAGACCTAAGTTTAGTTCCAAATAGTCCACAGAGAACAAATGTTTGAGGTAAAGTGGAGAGAATAAATTCTGCTCCACAAGATCCAACAGACACTGAGCATGGAGCAAGTATTTCCTGTTGAAGTTAGAATGTGTCCCAAACTGCATCTATTTCCACTGAAGATGATAATTGGCTTTGCTATCATGTACTATTAACACTAAATAAATAAATCCATCTTGTGAAGTGACTGTTCATTTTAAAACAGAAAAATCAACTTGTGAAACTAGCAAAAAAGGAATAAAAGTAAATAACTATTCAAAGAAAATGAATTAGAAGGGAGTCTTGGCTGACGAATATCCTAGTCAGTTTTTTGTTTGGTTGGCTTATTCCTCCAAACTCTGGTGGAGAGTCCAGACCATGATGTCTTGTGTGATTAGAGAATAGATAACTGAGCACTCACAAAGCTCATCCTAGAGAATAGCTCGCAAAATATACCAGATGTGAATGGCCTGTTCTAAAGGTTTAATAACAATAATTATAATGATAATTATAATTATAATAATAATGGTTTAAAAATAAAATAATGACTACTTCCACTAGTTACACACAAAAGAGTTTGAGTCCAGCAAAAGGCATTATTAGCAGATTCACCTCAAGTAGATAGCCTATATTCACATGTTACCTAAGTATTTATAGAATGGTAATCAGATACCCAATGATGCTAATCACCTTTTTCTTTAACCCTACAAAAAAATAAATAAATTTCTGTCATTTTAAATTTCTGCCACATAACTATAAAATCATAATCATGAGTATTAATTACAAAACATTTGCCACCATACACACACACACACACACACACACACACACATCTAAAATGCGCCATGCTTTACCTCCATTCCTCAACAGGTTGCTTTTCATAGCCAGAATCAATTATTAATTTTCCTATCTAATTTTACTTGCCAAGAGAAGGAACAAAGTTTTATATTCTCTCTACACTATAGCTCAACTACTACTTACCAAAACATAACATTAATAAAGAGTTGGCACATCTTATTGATAATTTAGATACCTACTGTTTTTCTTGTACAGAAGAACTTCAAAGCAGTTTGACTCGTAGTTGTCAAAAGTTTGCCTGACTTTCTCAATGGTCTTCTTGTCAGTCAATTCCCCGTACATAAAACTGGGGGGAAACAATCCATTTCAGTTTTGTGTTGCTTTTAAAATGCTACATAAAATCATATCCTTGTCTTTGTTGATTAAGTAATCAAATTTAATTACAAAATATAATGCTGCTCCCACAAAGTGAACTAAAATATTTATACCATATTTTTGTCATTATTGTTAAATTTGTTGCTAAACGCTAGCATTAGAAGTTACTCCAAACTTACAGAAAGAGAGCAAAAAGCAATCCTCGCTTTACACAGTTCATATATGTACAGATTTTTATTACTATGGTGTCGTTAAAGAACATCAGTTTCCCAACAGCACCATTCATATTTCAGTTACTAAGGAATATTAACTGAATAATCACATAAAGTTTAGACTTTAATGTTAGCTCTTCAGTCTACAAATCACTGGTGAGTAACAGATAACACATCATAATCGGTGACCAATCACCTCGAT
The DNA here is from genome assembly GCF_964212035.1 of Myotis nattereri. Taxonomy (NCBI): domain Eukaryota; kingdom Metazoa; phylum Chordata; class Mammalia; order Chiroptera; family Vespertilionidae; genus Myotis; species Myotis nattereri. The sequence continues at coordinate 32,569,919 of NC_138075.1, read as the reverse complement.
TTTTCAAAACTGTGCATTGGTCACTGTGCATCTGTTATTCAATTCACACACAGAAGCAGAGCACGTTAGATACGTTGCCTCCTTGTTTCTCTGTGATAAATCCACATGACATTTTATAAAAATGGAAATTGAAAGCAGGAATTCGCCATCAAAGATTAAAGTCCATCAAGAAGTGAAAGTCATAATGCTGAAGTGAATTTGAATCAAACATAAACAAGGTGAGAGAAGAAAAAGATGAATGTGGGAATGTTGACATTATTGCCATTGAGAGACTCTAGATACGCAGCCAGAGGAACTGAGTGAAGGCGAACTTACCAACAGAAGTCACAAAAGTGATTGGGATGAAAGGATCAAGGGTTCCCAGAGAAAGTGATGCAAATTAAAAATGGAAGGAAGGAAGGAAGGAAGGAAGGAAGGAAGGAGGGAGGCGGGGAGGCTTCACATTAAAGAAACCCAGGAGAGAGTTCACAATAGTGTCCGTGGGAGAAAAAGGGAGTTAAAGTTGATTCAAACTTAAAAAGGATTATTAACATTTGCAAAGAGTTAGGAAAAAATGCTCTGTTTATGTCATGAGTTATATTACAAGTGATAGGTTTTACAAAGAAATGAAACACTTTAATTTAATGTTCTGAATCATGGTATACTAAATATTACTTTTCCAGTTACTTTCATTTCTATGTATTTATAACCAATAGAAAGAGAGTTTTCAATGTTTTGACACTGTTAAAGGTCATAGAACAATCATAATTTTTCCATTGAGTATTAAGATAGTATTACATCATTTCAGCTTGCAGTCTTTTTTATCTCCTGTGTACAATGAAACGTGAAAAGTTCATATTACACATATAATATACTGTCATTTTCATCACTTATGAGGATTTTTTAAATACATAAAACTATGGCTAATTGGAGGAAAACTGAAGGAGGCATATATAATTACTATGGTTAAAGAAACATAGAAAACAGATTAAAGAGTGAACTTCTATATCCCACAAAATTGTCCTAATATTTGAAATTATCTATTTTTCTAAAAGAAATTCACCAAAAGTCTGATAATCTATGAAAACAGAATTTGGTCAAGGACTACAAGCCTCTAAAACTCTGTCCCCAGTGCGTTCACAATCATCAGTTGTTCATCTGGTTTTAGATATACAGTTAACATAATTGTCTAGATCATTTCTTCCAACAGGAAGGAATCTGTGAGCTACTGCTAGATACCTTGAATATGTTTTTGAAAACTCAAATATATCTTTATGATTGTTTTTGTTCCAGTTTTCAATGACTTAGCCTGTTGGCCAGAGGCAAATCCAAGTGTGGCAGGCCTGAAGCTTATACAATTTTAGGACCGCCTTTAAGGAAAGGAAAAATATATAAAACAAAATTAGGCACAGAACCTTAAACAACACCCACTCACGGGAGGGGCCCCTGAAGTTTAAGATTCATTATCCTCATGGGAAAACTGCCCCTGAATATATCAATCTGGGAAATTTACAACCTGAAAAGCAATTTGTTAGCAAGATCAATCAAAGACTGGCAGGATTCAATAGCAATGCCATATCTCTAGAAATTAGAAGTAACTCAGGCCAATCTCATGGTAACAATAACCTACACAACTAGAATTTTAGAAACTAAGAAATGAAAGGAAGTAGATGTAGCAGACCAAAAAATTGCCCTGGCAATTTTCATCCTGCATTTTCAATTATAATATTTCTATCTTTTATTTTTAAAAGATATTTTAGTGTTGTTATGATAGTAAAATAATGAGAATCTCATAATAAAATAACAGACTCTAACTCCTTAATCTCACAGCTGAACTAACAAAGGAAATTTCAGTGCCTGCTGTAAGATGGCATTGAAAAGCCACTGCTCCTGTCTAAATCCTGGGTTTCAGCTCATGTGAGTCTTATGAAAATCTCCTGAAGGCATTATAATTAAATTAGAATACCTCAGTTAAAAAGTCCCACCCTCCAAAATTAAAACATCAGTTTAATACTGTCAATAATATTTTTACAGACAGGTGAACCTTTCAATCAGTTTTTTAAATAATAATAATGATAATTGACTGTTTTTAATCTAAACACTCTTTAATATAAAGAAAACATTAAGAACAAAAAATAATTATTAAGCTAACTAAATGTTTGTGGTCTTAAGAAACATAAAAGAAAAACCATTTTACTCCTATTACTAAATGTCAGGGTTCTATAGTTCAATAAACCAAAACACAATATTCACAACTGGTCACCAGAAAAACTTGGAGGGAAATTTGAATATTATAATTGAAAATGCAGGATGAAAATAGGATAATAATTTGAAAAATAAACTAACAGGATTGAAAATTAAGGTACAACTTAAAAAAAGATTGTTTTAAAATTGATGTAATAATACCACTTACAACACACATTTGATTCAGCCAAAAATCTGAAGAGAAAATGCAAACCAGCAATTTTTCAAGTAAACTATGAAAATTCCATAGTATATTCTTCATCATGTTAGCCCTCCCAATGCTAAAATCTCCTATCCTAAGAATGCAAAGGCATTTTAAGAAAACAATCCCACACTGTTACAATCTGAATACTTTTTTTGAGTCTTTTGACTCTTACATTGTTCCATTGATATTATAAATGACATCTACAACTGCACTGTTCATTTTATTGGAGGGGAACGTGCAATGCACAGAAGCGATCTATCTCTGCGGTAACACTGAGCAGTAGAAATATAATAGAAGCACTGCACTCGCAGGACTATGATTCACAAGAAAGGGACAGAACCCCTCTGGTTCTTCATTTCCTCATCAGTAAAATGATGATGTTAACTCAGCTCAGAGAGTGAGGTCTAAAGAATAATGCACCTGAAGTTGCCAGTTAGAATGTGCGGTACAATGGCTGAGTGATTACTGGAATGCTTCTAAGGAGTGGGGTTAGAAGGCCACTCCAGCCCCACCACCCTCCCTAGTGTCCCTACAATTCTAGAATGGGGTTGGGCCACACCTGCTAATGGGCAAGGTCACTGAGTCTTAAAGGGTATGCACATCATTTTGTGTCTTCTTTTTTTTGCTAACCCATGAGGCTGAAGCATAAACTCAACCCAGGACCTGCTCCTGGGTTATCTGGCCACTTCTCTTGCCACACAACTAAGTGGTGGTGAGATCTGGTCTTGAAAGTAAGGAAGAAATTTTCCTCCGGCCTGGCCTAACCCATATCCAGCTTGCCTAAGCAGGTGTCAATATATCTTTTAGAGAATGGCTGCCCCAGTCCTGGGCTCAGGGGTGTCTCAGCATTCAATTCGCTGCCACCTCTCCCGCCCCCCCTTCTCTCCTCAGTCTCTCCCCAGATTCCACTCCTCCGCACCCTCTCCCTCTCTTCAGCACAGTGGAGTTCTGCTCTTCCCGGCTGCAAACTGTCTCACCAGCTGAGCAATTTCGCCAATTCGGGGTGGATGTTATTGGTTTCAGCTGCTCACTCCATTGGCTCCGGGACGGGACCTGGGACGCGTCTGCCTGTGTCGCCGCCATCTTCCGTCTCCTGTTCTATATTTTTATACACATCTTCTCTATTGACTTATGATTGTGGGAACAGGTACCATGATTTACACTGTTTGAGTTATTCAACACAAAAATATGTATTAAATTTCACAATATAATTAAAACTAGAATGAAAAAAAATATATCTTTCATGTATATTCTGTCCTAGGAAACTTCTGGGGTCAGGTGACTTCGGTTTATAGCAGCATTTACTATTTATTCCTGGATCCCTTGTTCTGCCATCGAAATCTCACAAATAAGTCTCATTATGAGAACTCGCAGTAAGAATGGCTATAATGTTGATAGACTTTCAAGGGGCAAAGGAACTTCCAAACTAAAAAAGAATGTACAACCTCATCATGAGTTCTGCCATCTAGCTCAATCTGTTAATGACTGAACAATGTTCCTGAACTAAAATACCACATTCAGTCACCACTAGAAAATAATACTATCTACAGTGTGTGTAGTTCACAGGCTAGCAAATGCTTCATCACAGATTGACTTAATGCAGTTAGCTGGCAAATGTGGTCCTCAGCTCAGAACCAGCCACAACAGTGAAATCATCACCGAGTTAATGGAGGATGGGCTGAGATCTATAGCCCAGGGGTCAAAAAGAGGCCTGCGAGGGAGAGTAGAAGGAGAATTTAGAAACAAATAAGAACACAGCTCTCAAAATCTCACAGATAATTTTGGAATAAACCAAAGCATTATTTCGTATCATAGATTGTAACCAAAATGTTTCACAGTCCATTAAGTTATATGGGTTTAGAAGGATTCAGATAGTCATAAAGAGTCGACCCGTGACATGTAACTGGGGGAAGGGAGGGATAGCCCTGGACATCTCTAACTCTTGGAGCATAAGCATCACTGAGCACCTGGCTCTCCAACACTTCCCCTCAGTGCCACTGTGTGCAAAGCAGAGACCGCAGCCAAATGGAACCAGACTGACTGAGATCCATCATGTGTAATGTGCTCATATTGGCTGAGATAATCCTGTGTTAGTAAAACTACCTGTGAAATACATCCAATAAAGTGTCTCTTAATACCTCTGCTTCCTTCTCTAATTTGATGCATGGACAAAGAATTATTAGTGGGCCCTTCGAGGAAAAAAAAAAATGATTTTGAAAGCATCTATCTACTCCAATCCTCCCCACCTACATGATTGCTCTCCTCACCCCTCTATCCTAAAAACAACAACAGATGGGCCTTTAACGTTTCAGGTTAATAAAAGATTAAAATGCTGATGTGGTTTCTACCTAGCCTGTGATAGTGTGTCTCGAATGTCAGGGTTTCCTAGGGCTCATGAGGTAAGATCATATGCTTTAGATCCATTCCCCCAAAACCTATAATCTCCATTATACATGCAATATGTTTTGTGTTCAGTAAACATCCAAATAATCCAAAGGCTTGAAATGCAATTATTACACAATAAAATGGGTTAGACTTTAAATTCTAGGAGCCCTAAAGTGTCATGAGAATTTTTTAAATTTTAGTTATGAGACAATACATAGAATACATCATATGTATTAAAATAGAAATTTAGATGCTACTATGAAGTACAAGGATGTAGGGAAACTGAAACCCTTACTCATGGTGGTGAGTTTGGAAACAGAAGGCCACTTGACAGCAATCTGAGAGTAATTAATGTACAAATCCTATATACAGTCTACTATCCAGTGATTCTATTTCTGGACAAAGACAGACAACTTCTCACATGGGGCCACAAGAAGATGTGTATGAGGATGTCTATCTCCAAGTAGTTTGAGACAGCAAAATGTCAGAAGTTGGGGTTCATGACTAACAAAATAGATAAATAAAATTAAGGCTATGAAGACACAGGAGCACTATACAATAAACATAATGAAATAGGATATCGTATATAGCAACATAAAAAAATCTCAAAAACACGCTTGGCAGTGTGGCTCAGTGATTAGAGTGTCAGTCTGCAAACCTGAGGATCTCAGGTTCAATTCCCAGTAAAGAGCACGTCTCTCTCACATCAATATTTTGCTCTCTCTCCTCTCTCTCTCTCTCCCCTTCCCCCCATCCTCACACTCTCTCTAAAAATCAGTGGAAAAAATATTCTCACTCTTCCAATGAGGATAAAAAAATTCCCAAAAACATAATGTTGAGTGAAAAAAGTAAGAAACTATAAATCTTATTGCACAGTATGAATTGCGTGGGTCTTAAAAACAAGCACAAAGCAACAACATTTAAGAATACACATATTTAATAAACAAATAGGAGACAGATTAGAAATACATACAATAAACACACTTTGAATAACTGTAAAAGAGGACAAGGGATGTGATCAAAGGGAAAAAAATAAAAGAAAATTTAATAAAATAGAGAACTTCCCAGAGGGAGTATAATGATAATATTGAGACAAACTGAAGATATGTTTCATTAGATTTTGTGCATCTGGTCTGATGGAGGAAGGGTTGGAAAGGAAAAAAATAAGAAAACAAAAATAATACATATTAGCCTCTTCATATTGTAAAATTATAAATTGCTATTGTTATTTTCCGATAAAACATTTCATATTTGAACAATTAAACAATAAAACCTGGGATCTTTACCCAGTTACTACTTTAATCCATCTAATGCAACTTCTATATAGAGAAGATTCTTTTCTTTCCAGAATACAGTGTCATATTTTTTCCACACAAACTGACACTCACGGATTTGTATTTTCTTATTCTTATATCATTGATAGTGATAATCAATAAAATTCTTTGAATTATTTATAAGGCTATCCTCATTGTCAAATTATTTATCTCTATATTCAATTGGAATTCAGTTATTCTAAAACTCTACAATAACTTTTAGCCATTAACACTGCAGTTCTAAACGTGTATATAATTTTCTTCTTTCCTCCTTGTTTCCTCTGTCTCATATTCAAAGGCTTTCATAGATTTACACAGGGAATAAAAAATAAAAAGCTATATGGCCTGGCCAGTGGTTGAGTGTCGACCCATGAACCAGGAGGTCATGGTTTGATACCCAGTCAGGGCACATGCCCAGGTTTGGGGCTCAATCCCCAGTAGGGGGCATGCAGGAGGCAGCGGATCAATGTTGATGTTTCTATCTATCTCTCTCCCTCTCCTTTCTTCTCTCTCTCTCTGAAAATCAATAAAAACATACTATTTAAAAAAAAAGAATATTAACATTTTGAAAATAGTCACTAAAAATAGTGAACAGAGCTTGGGGCAAGACATCTTCCCACAATGAAAAATGAAAAAGAATAACATAATCCAAAGCTCTCTGCTCCCTCGCCCACCTTAAATACCATAGCACTTGGGATGAAATACAATGAATAAAAGCATGTTATATGGAGGCATGTGAGGTCTAGGTCAGGGTTTATTGCAAAACAAGCCAATCTAATTCAACAAATGCTGACACAAAACACTGAACTGTGTCCTGCAGTGCATGCAAAAGTGAGCAAGATGGAATCCTTACTTTTGACGCATTTATAATCTGGCACTGGTGCTAGCAAGGAAAAAACAATTCTTTTAGAAGATAAAATATGCTAATGCTGTATAATATGCCAGCACTTTTTAAGTGAACTTTCTGTAGAAAAAATTGCACCTGCCAAAGAAAATGGGGAGGGGGGGGGCGAGGGGGACAGGTGTGGAGGCATAGATATACGGGAAGCATGGACTTCACAATAGATCCACATAGAACAACAAAAATGACAACAGAAACAATAGCAATAAAAACCCAAGGGAAAAGGAAAGCTAGTTAGTTTAAGGCCAGATGATAATGCCACATGATGAACTAATGGGAGTCATAGGAGGAAAACCATATCTTGTTGAGAAAATCATAAATACCTTCAGGCACCTGAAATAGGCATGGGTATGATGATGGGATGTCTAAAGTCCAAGAAGAGGAAATGGGTATGGGAGCCTCTATATTCCCTAGAATTTTCTATAGAGCCTGTTCCACAGGTAACATCTAGCATAAAACTAACCTTTTTCTACCCTAAACCCTTCTAAGACATAAGGGAGACAGATGTTCAATACAAACCTTAACCTCCCAGAAGTTACAACACACACCTTAGCAAAATTGCTAGGCCAAGAGCTAATATCTACCCAACAGATAAAAAGGCACAAAAGTCATCAGTACTACTGAGTTTTTCAATAAGGGGCCATAGTTTTTCATCAGCCTGTTTACCAATTTCATACCAGAGAGTGAAGATTTGATATGAGAATGATTTAATAGAGAAAAAGGAAGATGGTTCAACAGATTATTTCTCAAATCTAGATAAGCATCAGAACCATCTGAGCTGACAGTTAAAAGTACTTATCCCTGCCCCCCACACACCCACCCTGGGTGATTCTGGTTCAATAGGTTTGAGGCGAGGTATGAGAATCTGTGTTTTGTAAAACCTCTCTAAGGGATTCCTCTGTGCAGCCCGGTTTAGACTCATGGTATCAATGAAATCCTTGCCTTCTGTGAAGAAGCAGAATGAACAGGAGTGGGCAAAAGTAGGTTTATAATAGTTCGTATGGAAAATGACATGCAGGTTATGGTTATTATAACAATAGCTTTATTAACTCAAAAGAATGTCACAACTCTGAGTGAGTGGCCATGGACAAATCACATAACAAAACTCCACCTCAGTCTTCCTCTCTGAAAAACAAAAGGTTTGGAATAGAAAATAATTCAGATCACTCACAGTTCTAAAATAACATGATTTTGGTGCTTAGTTAAGTGAGATCTTTAAGGAAAAATTAGCTCAAGGGAAACACATCCCATCTCAGTATTGAAATATTGTGAAAAGCTGTCAGTTCTAAATTGGTTCCTTACATAGAATTTCCTTTTCTTTTTTATGATCTTTTTTGCAATACACTCTTTAAGCTCACAGATATGGCATATTTTGAAAGAATTCTTACAAATACAAATGCCAGAATCTGTTTTACATAAGTCAAACAAAATAGCAATGGTATAATGTACGAACTTTACAAAGTATGTATGATTTACACAGGGTCTAAGAACTTTATTTTGATGTTCTTTAAGTGTTCATGAGCCATGTCCTACTTGATTGGGAATTGTTTCCCCTACTTTGCTCAAGACAGTTTTAGCACCCATCAGTGCTTCCCTGAGGTAGGATGCTCCTTTGATCACTCAACACTTCAGATAGTTCCTGGCTCATAATAGGTTGGCAAAAAATATTTATTGGATGAATTCATACATTCACATATATGCAAAAATCCTTCTCTCTGCAAAAGTTTTCACCAATGGCTCTTCAGCTGTATATTTCTACTGACAATTTAGTCTCCTTAATATTTTAATATAACTATAGTTATACCCTATAGTTTTTGCATGTGAGTAAATAGGTTTTGGTACCAATTCCAGTGTGTGTGGTACAAGTGGGAGGGTCTCCACACCAACAACAAGCAATTCTTGGGACACCAGCTGGGCATCCTATGATTCAACTCAATCACAACACTATCTACTCTGAAATAGCTAGCATCAGATTCCACGGGTTAAAAGACAGCCCCCCCACTCACACACGTCAGGTGCCACTAGTTACAAGCCCTGGTTGTCACCTGTACTTCTAAGGACAGGCTATAAATGAGAGGTTCCCACAACCTCCTCCTTGGATTTGATTAACTTGCTAGAGCAGCACACAGAGCTCAGAGAAACATTTTACCTATTAGATTACTGATTTTAAAAGGCTATAACTCAGGAATAGCCAGATGGGAGAGATGCAAGGGGCAAGGTATGGAGAAAGAGTGAGGAACACATCATTCTCCCAGCACCTCGAGATATTCACCAATCAGGAAGCTCTCCAAACCTTGTCCTTTTGAATTTTTATGGAGGCCTCATTATTTAGTTTCCACTGATTAAATCATTGGCCACTGGCATTTGATCAACCTCCAACCCCTCTCTTAGATGATGGGGGTGGGGGATACTAAAAGTTACCTCCCTCTAATCATGTGGTTGGTTCTCCTGGCACCCCATCCTCAACCTCAGATTATCTAAGGGTTTTCCAATAGTCACCTTATTAACATAACAAAAGGCACCTTTATTGTTCTAATGCCAAGCCTTTTAGGAGCTCTGTGCCAGGACTTAGGTTGAAGACCAAATGTATATTTATTATAAGCTAGAGGTCCAGTGCACAAAATTCATGCATGGGGGGGGGGATCCCCTCAGCCCAGCCTGCACCCTCTCCAATCCGGGACCCCTTGGGGGATGTCATACATCTCTCTCACAATCCGGGACCGCTGGCTCCTAACTGCTCACCTGCCTGCCTGCCTGATTACCCCTAACTACCCCCCCACCCCCCCGCCAACCTGATCACCCCTAACTGCCTCTGTCTGCCAGCCTGATTGTCCCTAACTGCCCACCCCTGCTGGCCTGATTGCCCCCAACTGCCGCCCCCCACACACACACATACCCACTGGCCTTGTCGCTCCTTACTGCTCCCCCACCACCACCAGCCTGGTTGCCCCCAACTGCTCCCCCTGCCGACCTGGTCACCCCACACAGCCTGCTGTTCAGTCATTTGGTCATCCCTCACTAACCCCCCTGCCGGCCCGGTTACCCCATGCAGCCTGCTGTTCAGTCGTTTGGTTGTCCTTCACTAACCCCCCTGCTGGCCTTGTCGCCCCACGCAGCCTGCTATTGGGTCATCACTGTTACTGCAATGGTGTTCCAGACAATTTGCATATTCCTCTATTATTACTATAGACCACTATGTCACTGTTTAAATCAGTTTAAGCCTTTTAGCCATATTCAACATTAAACTTCAGAAAATGCTCCTGAGCTGTTCTATTACCTACCTGCAAGTGCTGCTTTTCTGCATGACGTCAGCTCGATGATACCCAGAGAGTTTGCAAAAACCGTCATTACTATAAACTACAGGCCAATCCACAATCTGGGCATTTCCCAGTAAGAAACTCGATTCTGAAGAAGAAAGAAAAAAAGGACGTTTTTAGCTTCATTTATCAATGTACTTCTTTCAAATAATCAAAAAAACAAATTCATAAAGATAGACAAATGCAACTATGGTTTTCTATGGTACAAATAATAAAACCTATTCTTGAAGCTGACATAATGAGTTTAGCATGATCATCAAATGAGATCTGCAGTAAGTACAAGATCTGTATACAAACTAAAAACTTCATTGAACAGAAAAGTCAGTTTATGTAATACCTCTTTCTGTTCAAGTATACTGAAGACAAAGTATGGTTAATATTAAAATGTTAATGACTATAATAATTATACCTAAAAACAGGTTAATTTATTAAGATTGGGGCTACAGTCACTTCTCCACAAATTGAGAATATTGGACTTGATAACAGAGGCAAACTTGGGTGATTCCTCCAAAAATTCTATTAATATAATTTTGGACATGATGGAATAAATTCGATTAATCTTAAAAAGTCTAATTTAAAATAACATTGAAGAGTTCTTTTTTTAAAATAAAATTATTTAAAGATGTTATTTTCGACCATATGGTACACAAAATTTGGAAACTCTCTTTAGTCTAAATAAAGAACCATCTCTGATCTATTTTGCATAAAGAAGTGGTTTTCTTTATGTATAAAAATTAATATAAAAATAATACCTTTTAATATCAACCTTGATTAAAGGTCCAATAGTCTTAGGCAATAACTTTAGCAATATTTAGACTGAATTAAAATTAAAATATTAAGATATAAAAATGAAAAATACTTTAAAGTAAATATTTTAAAAGATTACAACTTTTAAAAGGAATACTTCACTTCAAAATACTCAAAATATCTACCTGAAATAAACTCTTTTGAACTTATATTCAGAGTAGTGTACTAAAAAGATAAATTAACTTATGAGTAGAGAACTTTAAGTTTAAATTCTGATTCAACATTTACTAAGTAGCTGCTAAGTAAAGGGCACTATTAATTGGCTAGAATGGAGATCAACACACCATACCCTTTACTCTCAAAACACTTACATATTCAGTAAAACAATTACGTGACAACCAATTACCATTTAGCAGAATAGATGCTAAATCAAGAAGTAAAGGACAAAATATTAAGGGAAATCTGTCTCAAAGCACTGAAAACCAAACAAAGGTAGGAAGAAACTGAAAAATACAAATCCTTGAATAAAAGGAAGTACATTAAATGCAACATTCATTGAATTGTCCATTCCCCTGTGAACACTTCCCAATTTGTACAATTCCTGAGTGAGAGATTTCAAGCAGAAAAGTCAAAGGTCATAATTTGGGGCTGTCAGAGCAGCTTAAAGTTAAGGAGAATGCTTTGACATAAAGAGCCATAAATCTATACATGAATTTACCTCAAATTCTTATCTGTTCATACACAGGATAAGACTACTAAGGAACTCAAGTCTAGAAATGACTAGAAGGCTAAGAAGCAGGCAGAAATTTCACAGCCTACCCAAGGCTACAAGACAAATTTCAGAGTTCATTCCTATCAAGCTAGAGAAGCTTTGTAAATTCCTCAAGATTTCCATTTAAGCCACAGAAGGCCATGCTTAGGAGTAGGAAAGAAGTCCCAGGATAAAGGTCTAAGTAAGATAAAAAATATAGACGAGTGAATCTCTCTCTCTCTCTCTCTCTCTCTCTCTCTCTCTCTCTCTCTCTCTCTCCTTCCCTCATATACATACACAAAGACACACACACACACACACACACACACACACACACACACACAGCTAAAATCATAATCAAGGTGACCCACCAATAATTTAACTACCTGCTAAAATAAAATGCACCCCTCTTCAGAGGAAAAATAATTAAATCAAAAATCTCTACAATGTGTCACCCCAACAGCCAGTATACAATTAAAAATTATGAGGCATACAAAAAATAAAAATTAAAAACCAGAGAACTGTGACAACACTCAAGGGGGAAATAAGCAATAGAGTAAAGAGTTGATACTGGAAACAGAAATAATAAGATCCAGGCATCAGTATTTGTTCTGAAATCTTCTCCGGTGGTTCTTCTGGGTAGCCAGGGTGGAGAAGCTCTAATTTACTACCGCAACAATTCCTAAATGCTGGCAGCCGCAAGGGAATCTTGGGATGAGCGTCAAAAATACAGATTGCTAAACTCTAATGCAGGCACGCTGAACAGACTCCCTCTGGGTAGAACACAAAAAAATACAGGCACGGAGGAAAGTCTCATGCTCAGGCAGCTTTGGAAAACTTTAATCTAGTACCTTGCTACTCAAAGTGTGGACCTGTATCGCCTGGGAGTTTATCAGCAATACAGAATGTGGGACCCACCCCCACCGGAATTTAGCAAGACCATCAGGTGACCCCAAGCTCATAAATGCACTCATCTTGTGCATCCTTTCCTTCCTTTTTATAAATGGGAAAGCAGGCCAGGGAAGTTAAAGGAAGGACTCAGCGAACTTGGGAAAAGGGTGTGTGATGAGGGAAACACCAGGACCAGGCCTCACTGTCTAAGACTTGGTATTGTATCCCGCTATATTTCCCAACTGCTGTCTAAGCTTTTGTTTTGCTATAATATAAAAGAAGCACTTCCTTTTTACGGTACTATTCCTTCAGACAATAAGAAAATAACCACATCAACTCAATACTTCTGCATATTATTTCCATTCCTAAAGGAGATCATATGCAAGCTGCTCAATAATTCGGCTGATAGAAATTTCTGGAAGAAGAGAAGTTATATGCAGTCAATGAAAGTCTGTGAATGTCTCTTTCCTGTCTACAACAATTCCAATAAAAGAATGTTTTCCTCTGAGCTGCTCCAAAAATACCTGTATCTGACATGATTTGGACAGTTTTGTGGGTTTATTTTTGTTTTGCTTTTATGAAAACCGTGTGTTCCAATCCAGAAATTTCATGCACATTAAGGATGGGGAGGAAGGTTAAATCTTTCTCCTCCTCCCTTTCCCACCCCGTCTTTGTTATGCAAATGGCCCTGGGGATATAATGCAGAACACTAGCACAGAGAAGTTTTAAGATATTTTAAGAAGTGCTAAGACATACAAAAGAATTCTAGAGTGCTGACAAAGAGACATGGAGTGCAGGTGAAGGGAAAGAATAAAACACTTTCGCTCATTTAAATTTTTCCCAAGGTCTAGGGCGGCTTCCAAGGAAAGTCAACTGGATTTTCCCACTGACTGTCCTCACTTAGTCCTACTTTGGGGAAGCACCAGCCAGAAATCATCACTCTTATCCCAAAAACCCTAAAACCCTGCACGGAGCCCCTCCAGCAGAGGGAAATGGAACCTGGCTTGGGGCTATATCAAGCTGCTCTCCCAGATCCCTGCTCCTCCAAGAGGGACTTGAGGGCAGGTGTTCAAGCTCCAAGTTACCCCAACCTCCACAATCCTCTGATTCAAAAAGCTACAAAATGCACATTCCAAAAATCAAGAAGAGAAATTTGAAGCTTAAAAGCAACACAATAAAATCCAGGTAGCAATAATCACTAACATTTTCTATAAGAGATTGATGGAAGAGGGTATCTCGACAATGCTGACTGTCAAATATTCATTACAAAGTCAGGTTTTGGTTTGGGATTTTGGTTTTGTTTAACAACTTACTTAGTTTCTCAACTGAATGGGGCTCTTATTAAAATCTGAAGCTACATTTTCTAATCCACGAGAATAAACTGACTAAGCTAATTGCCTGGCCTGGGATACTCTTTTCTGAATGTCCATAATTAGAATCACCTCTGTACATGGCCACACTATAAGGCTCCCTTGGGTTGCATTCTTTTTTACTTCAAGGGAATGAAAAGGAAGCTAGATGACAAAGTGATGATGCAGGTGATCTCCACAAGCATCACTCCAATCTGGCTGTCTTCAGTTCTCCCCCATCTCAGGGAAATCTTCCATACCTCGATCTATCAATTTATCCCCAAATGCTTGAGTCAAAACCCTGAAAGTTATCCTTATTCTCCCTCATTCATGACATCCAATATATCACTAAACCTAATAATTCTGAGAGAGATAGAGAGGAGAGAGGAGAGAGGAGAGAGGAGAGAGGAGAGAGAGAGAGAGAGAACAAAAACATGTTAGATGCATCCACTTCTCTTCATCTCTACTGCTGCCATCCCAGGCCATGCCACCTTCATCTCTTGCCTGGACTATTGTCATAGTCTATAGTCATAGACTCCTAGCTGGTCCCCTATCATCCCTCCTTCTCCCTCCAATCCAACTTGTGGTTACACAACAGGTTACTCTTGTGGTCAGATCTGACCACTGCACTGGGCTATATTGCAAAAGCCTGGGCCTGAATAGCCAGGTGCCTAATTGACACCTGCCGGGAGCCAGTCCATGCTTGCTGTTTCAAGGGACCTGGCATATATGGCATACTGTTCTTAATATGTTTGCTCACCTTCTTGGCACTATGTGTTTTAACCAAGGGCTCTGAGAAAGGTTGTTTCCCCAGGTAGGGATTTTCCCCTGAAGTTAGGGAGGGAATAAAACCTCCTAACTAAGTGCCAGGTGGGTAATTAATCACTCTAACTATGAACAATCATGCTTAAGCTACATAATCTTTACTCCCTGGAATGGAGATAAGAAACGCCCTAACCTTTGGAATAGAGATTGATAGGATTGGAATCAACTGGTATAAATACAGATGTAACAAGACAGAACTTAGAAGACAGAACCTACACAGAACCTAGAGACAGAAGAACTTCGCTGGAGAGAACATGGCAAAAGATCCTGGACAGAAACTGGCCACACAACCTAGAGACAGAACCTAGCGAGAGAACCTGGCTGAAGAACCTAGAGACAGAACCTGGCTACAGAACCTGGATAGAACATGGCAAGAGAACCTGACTAGAACCTGGTGACTGAACCTAGCTGGAGAACCTGGACAGAACCTGGCTGGAGAACCTAGTGAGGGAACATGTCTACAGAACCTGGCTGGAGAACCTAGCAAGAGAATATGGACACAGAACCTGGCTGGAGATCCTAGGCAGAACCTCTCTGGAGATCCAGACCAGAACTTGGCTGGAGATCCTGGTTAGAGATCCTGGCTAGACTGCTGATCAACTGAACGCTGTCTCTGTGTCATTCCTTCTTCGCCGACTTCATCCACACCTTTGGGGACCCCTGGACCTGCTGGGGTTGGACCCCAGCAGACACCCACACCCTTGCTTCCCATCTTACTCTTCTTTTGTCCACTGCAATCCAACTGTACTGGCCTTTGAGTTTCACAAACTTAACCAGTCACTTTCTCTCTCCTTTTTAGATGATCAAATCAAATATAAATATGTTCATATGTTTTCTCCTTGCATGAAATCCTCCTCTGCCCGCTTACCACCTAGATACCTCTTACTTTAGGTCTCAATTTGGCACAACTTCCTTAGAAAGACCTTCCCTGACACCATCTCCCACACAAAATTAGTCCCTCTTACACTTAATCACAGCACCTTCCCTTCTTTCCTCAAATTGCTTACACGATTTGTAATGATATATTTGATGTCAATTTTTTTGAATGCCTCTCTTCCTACTAGATTCCAAGTTCCATGAGATCAGGGAATATGTCTATATACCTGCAAATACTTGTTACATGATCAAATCAAATATAAATATTCTGATTCCTATTTAAAGTCACATCACAATGAATAATTATTAGAGCAATGCTAGACATTGTCAGGAATATAAATAAGGACCATGCTAGATATTTTTCTTTGAAGAACTGACAATTCTTAAAAAAAAAAATAAAATAAAATAAAATAAATAGCAGATTTCCCTGCACTCTGGAAACTTGTGGTTTTAAATCATGAGTATATATTATTTTTTAATCTTGGCTTCTGGGTGAGCTTTATCTATACATATATTTAAGTTTCATAGAACAGCAACAACAAAATAATTCCTGGGTTAAATAGAGTCTTGGCACATGTGGCTAAACAAAAGCATAAATAATTTATATGCCATGACCACATCCACAATGTTGATTTCTCTGGGGTACATTGCCTTCTACTATATCAATAACAGAATAAAAGGCTCTATCTTTCCTGTCCTTACAATACACCTGTATCCTAACATTCTACAAGAAAATATATATAACTAGAGGCCCAGTGCATGGATTCGTGCACTGGTGGGGTTCCTCGGCTTGGCCTGTGGGGATTGGGCTGAAACTGGCCCAGTACACTGATTCGTCCAGGGTGTGTTCAGCCTGTCTCGCCCAGTCCCAATCGGCTGGACTCCAGCAGCAAGCTAACCTACCAGCCGAAGCATCTGCCCCCTGGTGGTCAATGCGCGTCATAGTGACTGGTCGAACTGAGGAATGAACAGTTGGACACTTAGTATATTAGGCTTTTATTTTATAGGATGGTGTGTGTGAATGTGTGTGTGTCGACAGTGACACAGTGAGACTAATTATTATATAGTAATATTGGCAACATTAGGCAGACCATCACTGTGGGAGTTTGAAATACGCCAAAAAAAAAAAATCTGTTAATTTATTCAAATGTGTTCAGCTGTCATCAAATTTAAAAATATGCCTCCATGTTTCATCTCCTTCGAGATCAAAGGTACATTTTTAAGTTTCCGTGTTTCTTTGATGGCATTATTTTTACATCTAACCCAAAGAGGTTCAGAATGCATGAGGTACTTCATATTTCTGAAATTCTAGTGGTAGGAATAATAGCAATTTTGTTATAAAAAAATTTCAAAACACACCAAAAAATGTTCAACAATTCAAAGTTACTACTTTTAATAGTTGGTGTTTTGTGCATAAGAAAATGGGCTTTTAAAAAAACACTGGTCAGAATCATTAGAAGGAAAATATGACTGCAATAATGGCTTATAGGACTCATAGTCTCAAAATACAACAACAACAAAAAAAACCTTTACCTAAATACAGATAATGATGATTTTTTTACTGGATTTTGTTACAATAAAATTTCTTAAAATACCTAAAGCCATAAGACATTCACTAATTATATAATCTTGGATAAAAGCTAAATCAGTCATAATGTGTTTATCAAGGGAAAAAGTATTGCATATTTAATGATTCAGCATCATTTTTCAATCCTGCAAATAAACAAACCTCGTTTTTACAAATGAATTGTGTGTGTTCTGAAGGGATTATATATTTTCTTTGAAGTTAACCTTTTGAGGCAATGGAACACTAATGACAAGATAACTATGAAGAATTTCAATTAAAAGACTAGTCCAGCTGAAACCGGTTTGGCTCAGTGGATAGAACGTCGGCCTGCAGACTCAAGGGTCCCAGGTTCGATTCCGGTCAAGGGCATGTACCTGGGTTGCGGGCACATCCCCAGTGGGAGATGTGCAGGAGGCAGCTGATCGATGTTTCTCTCTCATCGATGTCTCTAACTCTCTATCTCTCTCCCTTCCTCTCTGTAAAAAATCAATAAAATATAAAAAATAAAAAAAAGACTAGTCTAATCTGCACACCTGGTAGAAAAACAAGCAAGGCTTTTCTAAATACATTACTATCCAATTAATTTTCTGAAGCTTTGTCCCCCTTTTTTTAATTTCTACAATCTATGCACTAGGAGCTAGAGATCACAAATTTAATTCATTTCTCTCCTTTGGTTAGACGTCACTGGGTCAGTTACAAAAAGAGGCTGATATTTCTGCCTTCTTCAGCTTCTCCTAGCTCTGCCACTTACTGAGGTGAGGAGAACTGATGTTTCTTTGGCTCTAAGTAATAGACGTGTGTTGCATAGAGAAGGGGTGTCTGTCTGTTTTTGCTTTTTGTGTTTTTTTCTTCAACCTTGATAAAGTGAATCCAAATGCTTTTTAAGCTCAGATCCACCAGTTTATGGAAATATCAACTCCTAATTCTTTGCTTTCCTCAGGTTAAGAAAACAAAAGAAAAAAGAAAACCTACCTAACCTTACTTACCTTACTTAGAGAAAATAGAAAAAGGTGAATATTTATTAAACCCTTACTATGATGAGGCACAGTGCGAGATCTGCTCATTTGTGGCTTTGCTGAGTTTTGCCAGTGACCTTGAAAGGTAGTTATTATAATCCTGGAGAGTCTAAGTGTGTCACTGTAGGTAAAGGCTCAAGCCAGGACAGAAGTCTGTGTCATCAAGATGGAAATGCCTTTGCTCTGTTGAGAGCACTGTTCTTTGAACTTGAAAATACCTCCACAGAGTTCCAGAAAGATTACCAGTTACCTTGACTATTGTTGCTCAAGTAGAGAGAGAGATTGTTTTAGGAATGAGTAGGATAATGTCTTTCCATATCTAATTCTTTCTTTGGTCAGGGCACAATAAGAAGCAACAAAATAAGTGGAACAACCAATAAGTATCTTTCTCTCTCTCTCTCTCTCTCTCTCTCTCTCTCTCTCTCTCTCTCTCCCTCCCTCCCTCCCTCCCTCCCTCCCTCTCCCTCTCCATCTCTCTCCCTCCCTCTCTATTTCCCTCCCTCCTTCCCCTCTCTTCCTAAAAAGTAATAAATGATTGGGGATTGAACCTGCAACCTTGGCATATTGAGATGGCACTCTTAACCACCTAAACTCCTGGAGGGTGCCATGTATTTCTTTTGTACCCTCCATAAGTGCTGTGTGCAGAATGAGTTAATTAATTTATACCCAGGTGATTGGTAATTATATCACAAAACCTTTTACACAAAAATGGGGAAATACCAAAGAAACTAAGTCTGTTTGAAGCCAAAGCCAATGATAAATTCAGTTCTGGCCATGTTGAGTTTTAGGTGACTGGTGAGAGTATAAGAGGAGAAATTGTACAGGCCATTGGAAACCCGGGACTGGAACGCGGAGAGGATAGAGCCAGCACAGAGGACAAATGTGCTCTGAAGAGGAGGGTGAAGATGTAAGAAAGACCGCTGAAGGTTGAACCCGGATGATGGATGACTGTTCACTCTTCAGAAGGGAGGAGAGGAGAAAAAAGAAGGGATGGAGGGGATAAAAGGAGAGGCAAAAGGGAACAGAAAGAGAACCCAAGGAAAAGGGCAGGAGGAAGTACAGACATGAAATCCAA
This sequence comes from Myotis nattereri, assembly GCF_964212035.1. Classification (NCBI taxonomy): domain Eukaryota; kingdom Metazoa; phylum Chordata; class Mammalia; order Chiroptera; family Vespertilionidae; genus Myotis; species Myotis nattereri. Next base: position 32,550,478 of record NC_138075.1, on the reverse strand, counting down.
AAGGTGAACATGGAGATGGAGAAGGTAGTGGAGCACAGTCTCAAATCCTATGAAGCCAGAAAAATACGAACAAATAAAAGGCCTTTAGATTCATAGGAATGCTCACTTGTATGTAACCCTCTAGGAAGCTTCAACATTACAGTATAGGAGAAATCAGTTGAAAACAGATACAAAAGGAAAGGGTGACCAAGAAGTAAAGGCATTAATTACAGATGGTGCATTCAAAGATTTAAACATCTAAATAATGATAATAACTAACAGCACTGATACTAATACTTATATACCAGACACTGTTCTTGGCACTTTGCACATATTACCTCTCCAACACCATAAACTAGGTACTATTATTACTTGTATTTTACAGAGGAGAAAACTAGGTACAGATACATAAGTCACAGAGCTAGTAAATATCAGAGCCAGGACTCTAGTGTAAACCTCCAGAACCTATAGCTCTTAACCAATGTGTACACTGCCCTCACATTTTTTTAAAAAAAATCACTATCATTGTGTTCATTAGTCACCCCCAGTGCTTAGATCAGTGTCTAGCACACAGTAGGCACTCAATACATTTTTGTTGAATTAATGAATGATTAATTAAAAAGAGTATGAGGATCAAGCAAAAGGAGGGGAGTTGTTTTTAAGGGACTTCATTCTGGGATTATTTAAGCTTCACTGAAAAACTCCTCTATTTTCTCAGTGCTATAACTAGGTGAAAATAAACTCATTGTGCTTTAATTTGCCGCCACCCCAAAAATATATATATATATGCGCTGGTAGACAAAAAAAAAAGACTTCTAGAGAAGATCAGGATAAAGGTTAACTTTCCTCCTCAATCCAAGTGAGTTATTTGATTTTTTAAGTTAAACTTGGTGGTCTGAGGCTGGTCCTGCAGTCTCTAAATTGCCAAAATCTATTTTCCCTCTTCCACTGAGTACAGAATAGGACTGTATTTCATGTATGTATATTCATCTTTCTAGTGTGAACATTATTTATGTGGCATTTTCTTTATATTTTATATCTATCACCACCATCTGCTAAAGTAAATCTTCCGCTAGTCTAAAATTTATTTAAATTTATTTCTTCACATAAATTGTTTTTATTAATACCCCATTAATACAGTCACAAAACACTGGTCACCATCAACTAAAATAAGATTGTCATAATTAAAAGAAATAAATACTTTTCTCCGTTTTACTTTCCTATGTCCTACATTTTAAATATTTTCTTCTAAGGGTAACAACTAACAACATTGATTTTAACCTCCCATCAAACTTGAGGGGGGAAAGGAAAGAAAACAGAACAAAAATATAAGTCCTTGGTTCACCTGTGACAGCACCTATAGTGACCTCTTGTGGTAAATCCTAACTACAGAGCTTTGGAGAAGAATACATAGGACCCTTTCCTAGGCCAGACCCTGGAGAACGTGGACATATTGTTTGTCCATGCTAGCAAACAGCTATTGTTAACAATGAAAGCCAGAGATAAATATTGACTACACTAAAGGATTTCTTTTGGGAAATCTAAGCAGTGACTGTCAAAAGACTCATAGCTGCTCCCTTCTATCAAAAAAAAATATTGTGTATGTTTCTGTTAGTAGGGCAGTTAAAAGATGGCTAGGTACATGGATTTTGTGCATACCCTACTTCTGGAAGCAAGCAAAAGGTAGACAACAGTGAACGTCTTCAATTCTAATGAAGACGACAGTGTCCTGGGATAACCAGCTCTCTAGTCAGGAAAGTGCTGCGTTTGTTATATAATGCAGCGTGGGCTCTAAAGCAAAAGACAATCCTCTGGCTTATTTGTAAATATTATTTAGGAAGCTGTCAGTATAATTTCAACCTCTATGATATCGTCATAGTGGAGAGGTACATTATAATATCTGAGTAAACCAATGCTTCTAAAACACTACATGGTTTTATCAATATTTCCTGAATAGTGGTTTCGATGTTCAAGAAAATCTTCCAAGAAAAAAATATCAAGAAATTTATACCCAAAATACCCATTTTTTTCACCATTTCTAATAAAAATACATTATTTTCAAAATTATAATTTTTCAAAATGGCAACCTAGTTCACCATCACCCAAAATAACCACTTCTGCCGACTTCTCAAGGAATCAAAGACATCTGAATAGCAAGTGCTGCCAAAGATATAATCAGATTGAAGACCTTGGAAATGTTTTGTTTTGTTCTCTAATCTAAAATTCCCACCTAGTAGTCCTGAAAACTGTTGTTTTATTTCAGTAATTTTTCCCTTTACCCAGGAGCTTACTGCTCCTTACAGCCTAATATATGTTGATGAATAGCTTGCACAAATAATTGAAATTAAAATAATGGAAGATAGCCTAATAATATTCCAGACACAGATTTGGTCAATAGCACTTTGGGCCAGAGACTTTATATGGTGTTATGAACTCACTATATAGTTCCCAAACTTTTTCTACCTACCAATTTATTCCTGCTACTAGCCAAAAAAATAATGTATCTAAACCTTGCTTTTTATACTTTTGACCTTTACAACTTCTTGGAGTAATAATGTGCTCTCTATACCTACTGGAATCACATACCAAGAATCAGTGAATTCCTTTTATTGGTCTAAAATGATCTTGCCTTTTATCTTTAAACTGAAAGAAGGAGTTTCAGTATATCTCTAATATGTTGGTATTTGTCTATAAAGTGTGTGTGTATCCATCCTACTCAATAGCCCTCATTATTTTATTTTACAGACTTTGAATCACCAGTAATAATCTGAAATGCCTTCCCATAACAGACTGAGTTAACTAAATAAGGAAAATAAAAATCCCACATCAGGAGGTATGAAATAACTGTAGCAAATAGGCTACAGTGCTACTCTAGGGCACAGAATATAGCACCATTATTCTGGGAAATTGCAACTGAGAAGTTTGGAATTATATTAGGAATGCCTCATGTTTAAAAAGTATACCCAAATATACCACACTCCTTGCTCTTTGGTTCTGCATCATCAAGAGGTTCTCTGATGGTTTTCTAATTGGCTGAGATTTCAGCTCATTAGTGATATCCATGGACAAATAAGCCTGTTTTGTTTTTGCTTTGTGTCTGTTTCCCTTTCATGTCTAATCTCTCTTCCTCCCTCCCTCCCTCCCTCTGTATTTCTGTTTCTTTCTACATTTCTGTGTGTGTGAGAAAGAGAGGGTTTTCTACTGCATCTATCTTTGTATCTAGGTGAACGCTGGTCCATATGTTTATCTGTGTGCATCTCTATGGATATGTCTCTATGTCATCTGACTCTCACTAAAAGATCTGATCTTTTCATAAGAAAGAAATGATGTTGTATCAGAAAGACACGCATTTCAAGGGGTAAAGGTAAACAGACAATCCCAGGCTATCTCTCCAGTTCTTAAACATATTGGGAGTACTGCCTCCTTTTCTTTCTTTTTCCACTAAAGCTCTACCAACACTTCGCTTTCAATGTTGTTAATTTAGAGCAAGCATGTCAAACTCAAAGGCTAACACGGGCCAAATAAACAAGGTTTAAGTTCATGTGGGCCGCAAAAAAACAAAAGCTTCAATTTTCATAGAAATGTAGGTTTATTTTTAAAAGTACAGCATTAAAAAAAAAAGAATAAGAGCAATGATAGCCCTAACTGGTTTGGCTCAGTGGATAGAGCATCGGCCTGTGGACTTGAGGGTCCCAGGTACAATTTCGGTCAAGGGCATGTACCTTGGTTGCGGGCACATCCCCAGTGGGAGGTGTGCAGGAGGCAGCTGATCAATGTTTCTCTCTCATCGATGTTTCTAACTCTCTACCCCTCTCCCTTCCTCTCTGTAAAAAATCAATAAAATATTTTTTTTAAAAAAGAGCAATGATAAAATTAATGTTTTCTTCTTGACACTTGCATCTCTTCTCTGCTACTATCTTTCCTGCTTTGAGGGAAATCTTATTCACAGTGATTACTTCAAAACTGACCCAAGGTGAATGTCAGTAATCCTGGATCTGACAGGAGACTAAGTTCCTTTCAAATTGTAAATACCTGCTCACACCATTATATTGGCTGGGCCGCAAAAATATTCATTGTGGGTCACATACAGCCCGCGGGCTGTGAGTTTGACATGTTTAATTTAGAGAATAGTGAAATCTTCACTGAGATGAACTCGATCTGTGAGAATTCTGAAAAGCATTTTCTCTGTTAATCTCAATTAAACAATTTCTCAGAATGAATTTATTTCTCTGCCAAATCATATAGAAATGGAACCCTCACATGAATATGTAGACCAATTTAATACTGTGATTCTTATTTTCCAGGGTTCTTCCTATGTGAGTGGTTCTGAGACTTTCCAGTACTTATTACATACACCTGTGCATATACTAACCGTAAGTACCTAACACATTTCAAACACAGCTCAGAGCTTTTGAGTAGTGTTATTAAAAGTTACTCATAAGCACTTAGAGATGGTATGTAAAATGCCTAAACAGATAAATTTCCATTTGAACTAGGTGTTATCCATGGCAAGAACCATTGAACCAATGAAGCATTATAAGCATGACATGTGGAAAAGACAGAACAGTCACTCATTTAGATGGCAGAAGTAAAATGGAGGCAACAGAAGCAGATATTTCTAAGCCACACAAGGTAAGTCTCAATTTCATGGTATGTCTGAAATAAAAGGTAATCTAAAAACCCGCTCACAGTTCTGGTCTGTATATGAAGTTTCAAAGATGCTGTATTAGTAAACTTCAGTCAAAGAACTGGGACCTTCTGGTTACCCTGTAGAGCATCAGAGAGCCCTTGGTTTTATTCTTTATTCTGAAATAACTCAAGGGGATGAGAAAGCTGAAATAAGACTCACGTATTTTAAATAACTAATTCTAATAACCTTCAAATTTCCCAAACTGGTTGTTTTAACAGTAATATCCCCTTGTACTTGAGGTCTTGAATAATAGGAATACAAAAAGGTAATAGACAAACATAGAAATTGCCTACCATTGTAAATTTATACTTTATATCATCATAGAAATCAAAAACACATTTGAAATTACACTGCAATGGCTAAAAAAATATTATAGGTTTCTTAAATTAGATCAGGCCAATTCGCTTTTTTTTTCAACCCAGAAAGTCTACTCTAGACTTGTATAGTACCAGGTACTGACCACAGTGGAAGAAATAAACTTACACGTCAGAACTTTATGAAAAATAGCTTGGGACATTTAAATATATATAGTCCCCAAATCAGGGGAAATATGTGCAAACCTAGTTCTAGAAGGGATCCTCATATAAGAATTAATATAATATATTCTATTAATTCAGGGAAAGCATAATTATATTTAATGATTTACTGTCATTTGAGGGTGCTTTGGTCTTACCCACTATGCAGGGAACTTCTTCGGAACTGAAGTGTCTTAATCATTGCTTTATCCAAAGGACCCCACAGAGTGTCTTGTTGTATAAGGCACCCAAAAATATATTGTTTTAATGAATGAGCAAATGAATAAATAAACAGTTATGGAAATACAGAGAGGATTTCAATTGCTTTGTTCTAAGCTCTACACTAATCAATATGCAGAAATGTCTCTCTCGTAATTCTCCAAGCAAGGGATCTCAAAATAAAATACGGGCCTCTAAAGGGGGGTGGGGGTGGGGGGGGGGACACTTTAAAGGATACTTTACATATCTTCCTTATAAAATTTGAAAATTATGTAAAAGAATTAAAAACAAGTAGAAGATCTAGAGATTTCCATAAAATGCAAAGTTTACAAGGTCTTAAAATGTGAACTATATAAGCATCACCATTCGGAGCATCTTGGAGGAAATAAATGCATAAATGGTGGTATTTTAAAGACACTTTAAGGTAAGAAAACCTTCACATCAGTAGCAAGGTAAAATGGCATTTTTAAAATTCTTTCTCCAGTTATTATAAAAGCACAGAAGCTATTGCTTCCCTTCTACATTGCTCCTGTTTAAGTCAAATCAAATATCATATGAATCATTATAAGTCAATGCACAATTTAAAAAAAGAAAAGAAAGAAACTTTCAACACAAATGTGACCATGGTAACTGTCTTCCCATTGTTCAAGTCCCCTCTTCATAAGGTCCAACTTCAATTCCTCTCCCTCGTCCAAGGTTCCCTTCAGCGGTACCCACTGGGCCCAAAAGCCAGACTGAATCTTATGAAGTCGCCACTTTTGCAGTCATTCCCAACTTGAGGGAAACCTTGCACTGAGGTTAACTAAACTCTAAGAATTTGTTCCGTCTCTGCCACCTCCTTGGGTGCGGGAGGGTGGTGTGGGAAGAGGATGGACAAGAAAACATCCCTCACCAAACTGAAACTCAACTCTGTTCTCTAGACGTGCCTACACCCTGCCAGCTCCCCCTTAGCTCCCTCCGGCTCCTGGTTCTGGACAGGTGGGAGGGGGTGCGCACGGGAGGAGGGTATGCCACTCACTTTCCACCACCACCTCATTCCTGCCCCCACCCCAAATCAGGTCCAGCTGGTAGCTGAAGCCACCAGGTAGGGTTGTCTGCATCCCCCACCGGCTCCGGGAGAGGGGTGGGATGGGGAGGATGGGGGGCGCGCGTGGGCAGGACAGCAGTGGGGTGTTGTGAACTGCAACTCTTCTTACCACTGGAGCGTCTGACGATGTTCTCCAAAAATGTGTTCTGCGGTGCCACCAGCCCTCTCTTGCCCCCCGGCATCCTGGGTCTGGAGAGCGGCGGCCAGGATCCGCGGCGGGGGAGGGGGGGATGCAGGAAGAGAAGGTAGAGGAAGAGGAGGAAAAGGTGGAAGAGAAGATGGAGCCGAAAGAAGAGGGGGCGCGGCGGCGGCGGCGGGGTCCCCAGACTGTGTCTCCAGCCCGACCCGGATGAGCAGCTCTGGGGAGGAGGACCAGGCAGTTCATGGTAGTAGCGCTCCCCCGGCCGCCGCTGCCCGGACTGTGGCGGTGCCGCACACGGGGCTCGGGAACTGCAGGCTCCGCGGGGCACAATGCGCCTGCGCCGCCCCCGCTGTCGCTGTCCCGCCGGTGCTGCTGCTCAAGCTGCTGCCGAGGCTGCAGCCGCCGTGGCCGTCGCCGGGGCGCGGGCTCAGCATGTCTCCCCCTGCCCCGCGCCCCGGGGCGGGGGAGCGGGAAGAGCCAACTCGAGCGCCCCTCTTCCCGTCTCCCCTGGCCAGACCCAGACCCCTTCACTGCGCCTTCCTCTCCCCCGGCCCCAGCCCACCCGCCTCGCGCAGCTGGATCAAGGCTGCCCCGCCGAGCCCAACTTCAGCCGGGCTGCGCGCCTCGGGTCCACTCCTCTCTCCCCGGAGATCGAGGCAAAACTCGCCGTCCAGGGGCCGCGGAGTGGGAGAGGAAGTGGGAGAAGCAGCAGGAGCCAGAGAGGGCAATGGGCAGTCGGAAGGATCACTTCTCGGCTTCTCCCGCGGGGTCTCGAGCCCCAAACCCGTCTACGGGTTTGGAGATGCTCCGGCTCCGCGGAGGCTGAGCGCTGAGCAGGGACTGACTGGCGCGCAGGGACGCAGAGCAGCCACCTGACGCTGCTGCGCCCCCTCCCCCCTTTGGGGCTCTGCTCGCGGAGCTCAAGGCTGGAGCTTTCAGCGCCCGCGCCTGCCCTACCCCGCGGCGGAGCGGAGCCAAGCGCCCGCACGCAAATGGCCCCTGCGCCCCAGGCTGGTCTGGCGCCAGGAGCTGCGGCCGCACAGGGGAGCTTCCCAGGGCGAGCGCTGGAGCGCGGGCGAGTCCGGCCACCGCTGCGAAGTTGCTGAACAGATTGCACTTGACGCTGGGAGTAGGGAAAGAGGGTGAATGATTCCCACCACCGCAGAGAGGGCGGGCAGCGTTTGCGATGGAAACCAGGGACAGAGGTGGGAGCAAAGCTGAGCAGGGCTGGGAGTGCCCACAGGATTCCTCCCTAACAACCCTCTATCTGCCCGTACCGGGGACAGGAGTGCAAAAGGCGAAATCTACTACTGAGAGGGGGAAATGGCATAGGTGAGAAGGCAGCGGGGAGAGAAAGAGAGAAAAGGAGCTCACACCGCGGCATCTTTTTTTATCCAAGACAGTGGTTCTCAAAGTGGTCCCACCAGCTAGCACCTCCCAAGAAAACTTGTTAGAAATGCAAATTACGGGGCTCTATCTACTACGGCAGAGAAGGGACGAGGGGCAGGGGCCAACAATCTGTTTCAATAAGCCTTCCAGGTAAATACTGCATGCTCCAGTCTAAGAAGCAACGATCGAAGACTTCCTTTCCACCTGGACCTGTTGAAAACCGACGATTGCATAAGCAGGGTCAAGGCGGGGGGAGGGGGAGGTGGGGGGGGGGGGCAAAACGTGCACTGAGGCGGGGTCAGAGGCTGCTGGTGGGGGAAAGCATGAAACAGTGAAGGCAAACGGAAAGTTGGGCAGGGTGTCCCCTTTCCTGGGGTCAGAATATGCTGGTAATGCCTGTTAGAAATGGTCAAGGCTACGTTGCCCAGAAGCACAGGGAATCCCTGGGGCGGGGGTCGAAGGAAATATCTCCTGCTCAGTGCCAGACCACAGCCTGAAGGAAAAGAAGGGAGGGGCGGTGCCTGACTTTGGAACCCCCTAGATTACCAGCCATGGGGCTCCAGTTACCATCACTCTGTCTCCTGAGCACCCCAGAGTCAGGGCCCTCGTCTGTGGCTGAGACATAAATGCATAACCAGGATCTGGGCTTTAGCTTGGGGTCATTTGTTTCCTCTGCTCTCACAGAGCTTAGGCAGCTGAGCAAACCCAGAGTTTGACTGGAGGCAAAGAGCAGTTTGTTCAGCTAGGATTCTTTCCACCAAAAAATCAAGAAATTCTGTGGAATAACAGTAGGCTATTTTAGCTTTCTACCCAAGCACTGCTGGTGGTGCACTGTGCAAGCATCTTCCCTACAGCTAGAATGCCTTCCTAATACACCGGGTGTCTTAGTTGAATAACAAGGGACTTGGGCACAAACTGGATCCTTGTGGTTCGCCTGCCTCCTGCAGGAGTCAAAGATGCAGCTGAGGTTACAGCTCCTTCCCTGCAGTTGACAGGGTGTGTGTAAGCAGAGGGTAGCTGGAGAGGCGTCCTTAAATAGTTGGATTTTCCCCTTGGGTGAGTTTTGGGTGTTTTTTTTCCTTTTTATTAAATTTATTGGGGTGACACTAGTTAACAAAATTATACCAGTTTCAGATGCACAATTCTACAGCACATCATCTGTACACTTGTATTATGTGTCCATCACCCCAAGTCAAGTCTCCATCCATCACCATTTATCCCCCCTATACTCGCCTCCACCTCCTCCTGCCCCCTCTCTCTGTCAGCAATCACCACACTGTTGTTCATGTCCATGAGCTTTTTCTCTTTTTTATTTTCTCTTTTGCTCAATCCCTCCAACATCCCCACCCAACCTCCAAAGAGAACACACAAATAGCCAATAGATATATGAAAAGATGCTCAACGTCACTAATCATCAGAGAAATGCAAATTAAAAACCTCCATTGCCTGACTGCATGGCCCAGTGGTTGAGCATATCCACCTATGAACCATGAGGTTACAGTTCGATTCCCTGTCAGGGCACGTGCCCAGGTTGCGGGCTCAATTCCCATTGGGGGTTATGCAGGAAGCAGCCAATCAATGATTCTCTCTCATCATTGATATTTCTGCCTCTCTCCCTCTCCCTTCCTCTCTGAAATCAATAAAAATGTTTAAAAAAAAAACACAAAAAAACCTCGGGTAAGTTTTAGATGACCTGTGCTCATGGTCACTAGCTTAGTATACAGACATCATGGTCCTAGACCAGAAATTTTCAACCTGTGTGCCACAAGAATTTTTAAAATTTAGTGAGGAGCACAGACTACTTAGTGAGGAGAACTGACCTCTTTTCCCTTAGATTGTCAAATTAAAAAAGGACAACAGCCAACACAGCAATAGCTATCTGGTGTGAATGAATCAAAAGTATATCAATTTCTTGTCAAGTTGGCAAAAATCTATATATATATAAAAGCCTAAGTGACCGTTAAGATCGAACAACCAGAACGACCGGTTGCTATAACATGCACTGACCACCAGCGGGAAGACACTCAACACAGGAGCTGCCCCCTGGTGGTCAGTTGGCTCCCACAGCCAACCTCCCGTGGTTGGCCAACCTCCCCCAGTCCCTCCCCACAGCCAGCCAGCCTCAATCAGCCCAAATGGGGGGGCCGGTGGCCAACCTTTCACAGTTCCTCTCCCTGGCTGGCCAGTCACCCACATCCCCTCCCCCCAGACAGCCAGCCCCCATGATCGGATCAACCTGATCAGGGGTGGGCCAGTTGGCCCACCTCCCATGGCCCTTGCCCCCTCTCCCCACTGGCCCAGCCCAAATGGGCCCCAATCGCAGGTCAGGCCAAGGGACCTACCTGTGCACAAATTCATGCACCAGGCCTCTAAAATATATATATATATATATATATATATATATATATATATATATATATATATATATATAAATTTGGTGTGCCACAGAATTTTAGTGATTAGTTTATGTGTGCCGTGAGATGAAAAAGGTTGAAAATTGCTATCCTAGACTATTCAACGATTCATAGACTGGGGTGGTGAACAGGCAGGCTAATCTTTTTAAAGTATGTGCATATATAACTTATAGATTGCTATCCTAGACTTCTAATGTGATATGATAAATCCATCATCAACATTAAAAGGAAATATTTCAAATCTATGTTTTTTGCACCTCACCAGCTGCCCACTCTTGCTTCTGGGTATTAATATAAAACCTCGGCTTCCCAGCATTTCCCATCCAGTATAAATATCCCTGCTCTAAATCACTCCTCTGTGGGTGTATTAGCTCACACTTCCCAAAGAGGAAACTCTTTCGGACTCCATTAAGACATAGTCACAGTTACTGGTAGAACTTCCTGCTCGTTGACATTTGCAGATTTAATTAAAATGGCATTTATCCTTTCTTCTTTGTCCTTAATAACTGCATAGCATTATAACTTTTGGATTCTTTTAATTGTTGTAAAAATTGGAATTATAAGTATCAAATCCTTGGTTGACACACTTTTCTTAATCCGTTTTAAATTTTCATTTCACAGAGGAAGAAACAGACTCAGAGATGAAGTGCCTAGTCCCAGATGACACGGTGCTTTAGAGGCTGCAATGAGACTAGAATCGGGTCTCCTGACCCTGTAGCCAGAGCTCCTTGTAAATAATAGAAAATGATCTGATTTTTGGCTTATGTGGTAATAACCAGCAACATCCAGTGACCTCTGTTGCCATCATTCATTTTGTAGCGCTAGAGGGAAGAGAAACCCTTGACAACTTGCAACAGCTCATAATCAAAACAGAATTTAAGAAAATGGAGCGGCACCGTATGGACTTGCTGCCCATGTGCTGGCAGATGGCAGCAAGGTGCCAATACAGCATTCCAAAAGCATTTTGCAGACAGAGTCCATATGTTATACCCAAACTGCAAGACTTCACAGGTGAGAGACGGGAATCTAAAGGCTTCAGTGTCACACGGAGGATTTCTTTTTGTTTGTTTAGGGCAAACATTCCATTTTAAAGCAGAATCATTTGTCCTTTCTTCCTCTCTTGAGGAACTGCAATTAGAGTGGTGTTGTCTGTGAGAACCAAGAGTTCTAGTACCCAGAGGTGTCCGCTGACTGCCAGGTCACAGCCATGAAATGAACGAAAGCTGGCTGAGCTGCAGGTAGGTTCCTGTCTAACAGCAGCTAAAGCAGAAGTGAAGACCTAGAAAGCTGATATATTAAGCAGTGACGGTTTCTAACTACTGCTGCTTGGCTGGAGGATTCTTTTATCAAGCACCCCTCCTTAGAGAATTTTTAAATATAGTATGTCAGTGGCTGTAATTACATGTAAACTCTCGGAAATGCGTTAGAAATAGGTACGGTCTGACGATATTTAATCCCTTCTGTGAAAATGGCCTACCCACAACTCTGCAGGGAGATGATTTTTGTCCCCATCCCTGCACTGTTTCTGAGCTAGCCTCGGCAAAGGTATGAGGTACATACTAGTACAATCTTTGAATGCTAAATGGGTGGCTCTGATAGGGGAGGAAAGAGAGAAAGGACAAAAGGAAAGTGCCAGAAGTTGGTCTCCATCCTGGCCTCCAGGGTTGGTCTCTTTAGCAGTAGTATCAGTTCAAACCATTTCCTCCTCCCCAGCCCATTCCCCAAGTCTCACTCTCTGCCTCCCCCCAGAGCCCTACCCGAGCTCTAGCAGGGAAATATCCAGACATTGCTCAATTCCTCTGCATGCAAAGACCCGCTTACACTTATAGCCTTCTTCCTCCCCCCTCTCAGCACCCCATTCCTGAATCTAAATTGAGCAAAAGCAGGATAAAGATGTAGTACTATATGGAGAGAGGTTCAATGCTTGGACTCTGGACCCATACTGCCTGGAATTTAATTTTGCATCTGCCACTTACTAACTATATAACCTAGGGCAAATTATTTAGCCTCAACCTCCCCCTCTATAAAATGGGGATAAAATTACCTACTTAGCAGGGCTGTTATGAGAATTAAATGAGTTCCTATTTGAAAGCCATTACAATCATATCTGGCATGTAACAAGCACTATGTAAGTGTTTGTAAGTAAATAAGCCTTTTTATCACCTTATACTTTCCATTTACAACAAAAGCTGGAGGTGTTGGTCATGAATAATGTTCACCAACATCCAGTTGCCTTTTCCACCTCCTTGCAATGAGCTGTGGCCAAAAACTAGTTCTGGTCAATGAAATATGAATGGAGGTGAGGTGTAAGCAGATGAGAGCCAGTACTCAGTTCCTCAGTGACCATGGAATGCTGAACACAAGGCGAGCAGCTGCCCAGAAGAGTTACCTAGACCTGCCATTGGCATTATATAGGCAGGAAATACATGTCTGTTGTGCTAAGACGCTGAGATTCTGGCACTATTTGTTACTCTATCGTAGCCTAGCCCAGTGATCAGCAAACCGCGGCTCGCGAGCCACATGCGGCTCTTTGGCCCCTTGAGTTGTGGCTCTTCCACAAAATACCAACTTCTGCGCACAGGCCACGAAGTTTCAATCACACTGTACGTGCGCCCGCACATGGTATTTTGTGGAAGAGCCACACTCAAAGGGCCAAAGAGCCGCATGTGGCTTGTGAGCCACGGTTTGCCGACCACTGGACTAGGCTATCCTGACTAATATAAGTTATGAACTTGCTTTCAGTACAGGAAATTAGGGGAATAATAATCCCCTATCTGCACATTAAAATCACACAGGAGCTTATAAAAATCCCCACATCCAGGCCACAGCTCCCAGACCAAGTAAGTCAGAATTTCTGAGCATGTAACTCCGACATCAGTAGCTTTAAAGTTCCCAAGGTGATTTCAATGTGCACCAAGGTGGTGAACCACTGTCTTAAAGCAGCAATTTTCAACCTTTTTTCAACTCATGGCACACTTATACTAGTTACTGAAATTCTGTGGCACACCAAAGAAATATATATATTTTGCCAGTCTGACAAAAAATATGTACAATTTTGATTCATTCGCACCAGATGGCTAATGTTGTGTTGGCTGTTGTCATTTTTTATTTGACAACCTAAGGGGAAAAGAGGTCAGTGCCCCTGACTAAGTAATCAGGTATTATGTGTTTTAAAATGTCTTGCAGCAACACTGGTTAGAAATCTCTGTTCTAGAGCAATGCTGCACTCTGGGATTTAGAAACTGTGCCAAGACCCTCAACTCCCAGGTAGGTTATACCTACCCAGCAAAGACCAACCCTAATATATCCATTTGTGAGTTTCTCCATACTTGTAGTTGGTGAACATCTCAGGAAAGCATCACAAAACCTCCAAGGCTGATGCACAATAAATTCAAGGTCTCCAAACTCAGCTTGCCCTTCTCAATGAAGCCCAATTCTTCTACCCATCCCTAATCAATGGTCCTTCCATACTCTACAGTAGCTTTCTCAAAGCTTCTTCTCTCCACACCTCAGATGTCACCCTCTCACCTCTCAGTCTCAGAAGATGACTCACAGAGAACGGGTCATGTTGTCAATCCTTAAACTTCTTGCCTTGGCTCTCTCTTCCTTTTCTTCTGGATGAACAAGAAGCAATTTCCTCACCATCGCTTCACCAGAGCTCTGAATCCTATTCTCTTGTAACCTCTGGAGGGACCTCACTTTACTGGCTGTCCCTTGATTCCTCTCTCTGCAACATTTTGTAAGCTTTAAGAATGCTTTCTTGCCAGACCAGCATAGCTCAGTGGTTGAACATTGACCTATGAACCAGGAGGTCACGGTTCCATTCTCAATCAGGGTATATGACCAGGTTGTGGGCTCACTCCCCAGTGGGGGAGTGCAGGAGGCAGCCAATCAATTATTCTCTCTCATCATTGATGTTTCTATCTCTCTCTTCCCCTCCCTTCCTCTCTGAAATCAACACAAATATACATTTTTTAAATAATTTTTTCTTAATTTGCTGATTTTTTCTAAATTCGCTCTAGCTTTTGCTCCATCTCTTCCACCCCTTTGTGTCAATTTCTCAGAAGAGTAATCTGTAGTAGCTGTCTCCCTTCCCTTGTCTCCCACACACTCCTTAACCCACCAGAAACTGGCCTCCACCCCACTATTTTCCTGAAACTGCCTTCCCAAAGGCCATTTTTTGAATTGCCAAATCCAGTGAGGCTATTTCATTTTTAATTTTATTGTACCTGCCTATGACATGTAACCATGTCACCACTCCTCTCTCCTTGAAACATTCTCCTATCTTAGACTGCCTGGTATTGATACTGATTATGTGACTTCAGCATTTTATTTTTATTTTTTTTAATATATTTTATTGATTTTTTACAGAGAGGAAGGGAGAGAGATAGAGAGTCAGAAACATCGATGAGAGAGAAACATCGATCAGCCGCCTCCTGCACATCCCCAACTGGGGATGTGCCCGCAACCCAGGTACATGCCCTTGACCGGAATCTAACCTGGGACCTTTCAGTCCATAGGCCGACGCTCTATCCACTGAGCCAAACCGGTTTCGGCAACTTCAGCATTTTAATCAGAATACTGATTATGTGGCCTCTATGCCCGAGTTTCTTTGTCTGTAAAAAGAGAATAGTAATAGTGTCTACCGCAAATGGCCAGCATAAGAATTAAATGAGATAGTGCAAGTGGATACTTTTCTATCCACATTCCTGAAATTGAAAACTCTGAAATCCTAAACTTTTTTTCATAAATTTGTCACAAACTTATTCATCGGAAAAGCCTGACCTGAATTGTTATGCAGCTATTTGTCCTCTTTCTTTATCCCATTTGCTGCAAATACTGATATGTTTTGCTGCATAGATAGTAATGTGTTTGAAAACAGAGATTGCTGGCCCTAATCCTGTTAGGGAAGATGAAAATATACAGAAATCCACAAATTTCTGGATTCCAAACACATCTCTTTCCTGCAACTCTAGACACACATATCTATGTGCTGAGTGGGTCTCTCTATATGGCAATTCAACATATCCAAATTCCTCCCCTCCAGTGATTCTTATCTCAGGAGCGCCATCTCCATCCACCCAGTTGTACAATCAGTAACCTCAATGCTTCTTTAAAGATCCCCCCAATTCCAACCCAGTGCATTCTACCTCCCATATATCTCTTAAAAGTATTTACTTCTCACTATCACTGTTGGCACTGCTCGAGAGCAAGGCCCCTCCTATGCAGTCAGGATTGAGAATTATTATTCCCCTAATTCCCTGTACATAAGGAAAGTTCATAATCTGTAACAGTCAGGATAGACTAGGTTATGGCACAGTAACAAACAGTGCCAGAATCTCATCTTTCACTTGGATTACTGCAAAAGTCCTCCAACTTGTCTCCCTGCTTCCTGCATTTTCCTGCCATATTCCTCTCAATCTCTGTCTCCAAGCTCCACCCCAATTCATTCCTCACCCTGCACTATAACTAAAGCTCTTAAAACAAAAATCTATTTGTCACCCAAGGTTTTCTTTGCCCCCAGGTGAAAGTCTAAAACCCTTAGCTAGTCCTTTTTTTTCTATCCTTTCCTGTATGACTCATGCTTCCCTATCCAGTCTCAACTCTCATTTTCCACTGTAACCCCACATCCTCTTATGTCCTTGCTCCCTACACTCTTCTCTATTCCTTGTGCAGTTGACCCTGGAACAACACAGTTTTTAACTTCGTGGTTCCACTTTTATGTGATTTTTCTAGATAAAAACTATATTTCCTCTTCCTTATGATTGTTTTTTTCTTTAAAAATTCATCTTTATTGTTGACGAAAGTATTACAAATGTCTCCCTTTTTCTCCATTGGCCCCCTCCACCCCAGACCTACCCCTCCCAGGCCTTCACCACACTATTGTCTGTGTTCATGGGCTATGCATATAGGCATATAAATTCCCCGGTTCATCTCCCCCCACTCGTCCCCCACCCCCACCTTCCCTCTGAAATTCGTCAGCCTATTTCATGCTTCTATGTGTCTGGATCTATTTTATTCATCAGTTTATTTTGTTCATTAGATTCCACATGAGTGAAATCATGTGATACTTATCTTTCTCTGACTGCCTTGTTTCGCTTAGCATAATACTCTCCAAGTTCATCCATGCTGTCTCAAAGGATAAAAGATCCTTAAAACATTTTGTTTTCTCTAGCTTACTTTATTATAAGAATGCAGTATATAATATATATAACATACGAAATATGTGTTAATTGACAGTAAGGCTTCTGGTCAACAGTAGGCTACTAGTTTAGTTTTGGGGGAATCAAAAGTTACACATGGATTTTCAACTGCATGGGAGTGTCAGTACCCCTAACCCTCTCATTGTTCAAGGGTCAACTATGCTTACCATGTTCTCTCTCTTCCTTCACGTATGTTCTATACCACCAAGCATATTCTTCAGAACACAGATTAGGTATTTTCTCCAAAAGGCCTTCTTTGATTCTCCAAGACTTTAGGTAAAGAGCCCTTCCTGTGTCTTCTTCTAATGCCACCATATTCTTTCTCTCCTGCAGCACTGCCCTCAGTGTTATAAATTTTAAAAATAGCCCTAGCCCTTTTGGCTCAGTGGATAGAGTGTCAGACTGCAGACCAAAGGTTCCTGAGTTCGATTCCAGTCAAGGGCATGTACCTTGCTTGCAGGCTCCTCCCTGGCCCTGGCCCTGGCCCTGGTCAGGGCTCATGCAGGAGGCAACCAATTGATGTGTTTATCTCCATTTATGTTTCTCTCCGTCTTTCCCTCTCTCTTCCACTCTCCCTAAAAATGAATAGAAAACTACCCCCGGGTGAGGATTAACAAAAACAAACAAATAACAAACATCACTAAAACCCTAGGTGTCACCTCACCAGAGCTGCCACTTTGGTATCTTTTTGAGAATTGGGAGAAGATGTCTCCTTCGGACAGTCACTGGACCAAGGGAGGGACATCTGCAGGTGAGATGATTATGGACTATATTTCAGCCTCTATTTGCCTCCTTGATGGGTGTCCTTGGTGGGAAGAAGGAGAGAGACTTTCTAGGGGGGAAACTAGAAAAAAAGGAAAATCAGAATAATAGAAAAGCTTATGATATATGACAGAAAGTAGATAATTCGGACTTAACAAAGAGAAATGGGAGATAGAATTGGAGGCACAATTAGGGATTCATGAGACCAATTTAATGAATCTGGGCTTATTCTGTAGCAATGAAAGACATGTTTAGAGTAAAAAAGTGACATAGTATTTTAGGAGATGGAATCTCTGTGTAATTGGTATACAAGATACTTTAGGAACTCATCACATAACAAAACTGCAGCTATGTATTGTGACAGATGTTAACTGGACTTACTGTGCTGATCATTTCACAATATATACAAATATCAAATCATTTCCTTATATTCTGAAGCTAAGATATTGTTATATGTCAATTACACTTCAATTTCTTTTAAAGAAAAAAAAAAGATGCTTTGGGGAGAGAAAAGGCCAGAACTAAATTACCTAGGTAAGAGAACCCTGCATATGAGGAGATGATATTTTTGAAATATTAATAAATGCTCCCCTACCCCCATATTTTTTGTTACTTTCTGCTATCATTGCACCATTGCTCCTCACCATGCTCCCCTCTTCCTGGCTTTTGAATTTCAAAAGCTAAGCATTAGAAAAACAGAAATACAATAAGAAAAAAATATATATATATAACTACACGATCATTACCACAGAACCAGAACCGGAATGACCAGACGCTATGACGCTCACTGACCACCAGGGGGCAGACGCTCAATGCAGGAGCTGTCCCCAGCCTGCAGCCCCATTGGTGATCGGGGCCGGGCCCCCAGACTGAAACAGGGAACTGGGGGTGGGTGGCAGCGGATGAGGCCCCTTTCCCGGAGGGGACAACCTCCCAGGTCCCTCCCCAATTCCATCCCCCCAGCTGGCAGGCCCTGATCACCCAATCGGGGCCAGGCCCTGGACTGGGACAGGGAACCTGGGGTGGGCAGTGGCAGACATGGGCAGTGAGGGAATGAGGAGTGTGGGAGGAGGGAAGGCAGGAACTGCACAGTGGTGGCATGTGGGCAGAAAGGAAAGGAGGAGGCCAGTAGGTGGGGAGGTGGGGAGGCAGGGAGGCGGGGAAGATCAGCCCTGATCACAGGCCAGGCCTAGGGACCCCACCTATGCACAGATTTCATGCACTGGGCCTCTAGTTGTTATAATAAAAGCTATGTGTATTCTACCGGGTGCTACATACTATTCTAAGTACATGCAGTTTCTCATTTAATTCATTTAATTTTAATAGAGTAAAATTGAATTTCATTCAGTTCAGCAAATATTTATTAAGCATTTATGTGCCAGGTATTACAGTATGTGTTAAATTATTCCCAGTGAACCAAAATGAAATGGAGGCACAGGAGAAACTTGCATAGGGTCACAAAACTGGTATGTGATGCAGCAAGGATTATGTATCCTGTCTTCAGAGTCTAGATTCCTAACCATCCTCTTAAACCACTGCATCATACTGTTTCCCAAAAGCTTTGGGGAAAAACTAATCAGAACCAGCTATCTCACATGTTCCCACTTTCAGTCTTAATGAGAAAAAAGTTCTCTGTGCTATGGGAAGGGAGATAAGCTGCAGAGGAAGCCGAGTAAGGAAGTTCTGTCTCTGCTGCCATGTGGGCACAGTCCTGGATTTCCAAGGAAAATAACAAAATAAACCCAATAGGTTTATGAGAGTCAAGACAGGATGATCTGCCCCATCTCCTGGAGAGAACTCAAGGGACACAATAAGGCTGTAGAGAAGAAAAGGTTGAGTTGGGTGGCTACAGAGATGGGATGTCCATTAGCATAGAAAAAGTCCCCAGAAATCAGTGGGCATGTGGATGTGAACATAGTAAAATGACTCTTGCATGCCCTGGAGGTCACCCAGGAAGCAGAGAAAGTGTACCCCATTGAAATTATATCACATCTACAGCTAGTTTTACCTACCTGTCTCCTGCCCTACACTGGGAACTCCCTAAGGTCAGAGATGGTGTCTTCTGCATATATGTTTGTTTAGCCCTGATTCAGTGCCCAGAACATGCAGGCCACAAAATAAATCAATTTATTAATTATTCAGTGCTGTTAGGAAATGTTTAGTGTCGAATTAAAATTTTTAATTTCTACTCACACCTTACATCATACACTATAATAAATTCCAAATACATTGCCAGCTTAAACACTTAAAACTATTTAAAATTGGTTTCTAAATTATTTTTGGAGCATAGGAAATGATAAATAACAAGATTACCATGTTTGATTACATCAAAACTATATCACCCGCACAATACAAAAAGCATAATATAGAAAAAGAACTTGAAGGAATGAGAAAAAATCATTCATAATATGATCAGAAAATATTCTTTCTTAAAAATCTTCTTGGTATGAATACAGAGCTATACAAAATAAGATCTATAAAGAACCTAATGAGCACATGGCCAAGGGAATTTATGGATACTAATCATAACTGAAAATCTGTCATTATTTTCAATAGCATCTTGTGAGATTACTAGAACAGGTATAATTATTCCTATTGTTCACATCTTTTTAAATGTGATTTTTAGAAGGTCCTCAGCCAGTAAGTGGCAAGTCAAGGCCCAACTCAGTGCTTCTGACATCTTGTCCAGTGTCCTTTCCCTACATCACATTGGAATATCAATGATATAGGGTCAGGGGATAATTCAAATGAAAAAAACTAAATTTACAAAAATGGCTTAAATTATGAATTCTTACTAGTAAATCTAAATGACCCAAATGTTTAGATATGAATAAATGAACAGGCAGATGATTGTATGTTGTTTTAATTGTAAGCAAAATTCTATTAGAATTGACCAATTCACACAATATACAGATGATGTATTACAGAATTGTACACTTGAAACCTATACACCTTTATTAACAAATGTCACTCCAATACATTAAGTTTTTTAAACCATCCATGTTGTTAAGTGTAGTTATAGCTCATTTATTCCCTTTGCTCTATAGTATTGCATCGTGTCAATATATCACAGTTTATCCATTATACTACTGATGGGCTTTGGGGAAGTTTCCAGCTTGGGCTACTATGAATAAAACTGCTCTAACATTCTTGTACATGTCTATCACAAAGCAAATGAATGAATGTATTTTTATTGCATGTATGCCTAGCAATGTATATTTGTTTAATTGATAAATTCAAGAACTGTGTAGAAATTTCAAAAAGATCTTTAAAATAAAGGTCAGTGGAAAATGTATATATAATGAGAAATATATAGTCATTGATTTCTACACTATATATTTTGACTTGTAAGTAGAAGCATGGGAAAAGGCTATAGATTTTATGACTCATTAGTGAGTTACAGGTTTGGGGTTTTGTTTTATCTTTTCATTACTAATATTTCATGTTACTGACTGATGTTTCTACTTAATGTTCACTGTCAGTTGTTTAAATAGATCATTAAAAATCAAAAGTCTGGTCAGAAAAAAGACACACATAAAACATCCAAGAAATAAGTATAAAGCAATTTGTTTTTCTAAAAAAAAGAGAGAGATAAACTGCACATATTTAAAATGTAGAATTTGAGCATAGGGAATATAGTCAATAATCTATATATATAAAAGCCTAAGTGACCGATATGCCTGAATAACCAGAACAACAGAAATGACTGGTCGCTATGACATGCACTGACCACCGGGGGGCAGACTCTCAATGCAGGAGCTGCCCCCTGGTGGTCAGTGCGCTCCCACAGTCAACCTCCCGTGGTCCCCCCCATCCCCCAGCTAAGGCTCCGGGCACCGGAGAATCTGGGTCCAGGAAGCCTGCAGGAGGAGAGTGACGACTCTGATCAAGACAGAGTAGCAGCTCAGATGGGGGCAGAAGGGGCAAGGCAGCAGCCTAACTGCAAAGATGTAAAGTAAGCACCACCGACATCCTACCTCTGCCACCACACCACTCCACTCACCCTTCTGCTCCATCATCCACTTCTAGCTTGGCCCTGCACCGTTCTGGGCTCCCAACTGCTGATTGGCTAGTGCTCCTACAGCAGTGTGCCACCATTGGCCGAAGTCAGCTATCATGCTTGGGGGTGAGCCCCAAGAAAATGTGCGGCTGAGGTAGGAGAGACAGCCAGTCTGTCTGTCAGCAACTCTGCCCCAGGGAGAGTGAGGCAGCCTGAGTGCCAGCAGCAAAGTAGAGCTGTATTTCTACCGCAGAGCATAGCTGGTGTTCAGGCCACTTTGGGGCACTCTGTCTGTGGTCTTTGCTTGCCGCTACCTCAGCACATCTACACAACTAGATCTGGGCCTGCCGGCCAACCTCCCTGTGCACAAATTCATGCACCAGGCCTCTAGTATGGAGTCTGATGGGCACTAGATTTACCAGGGTAGCCACTTCATAAGTTATATAAATATCTAATCACTATGTTGTACACCTGAAATTAATATACTATTTATTAATTTATATTATAACCAAAGTGTAATTGAAAATTATTTTTTAAATAAATATAATTTTTAAAAAACAAAATGTAGAACTTGACTAGTTTTAACATCTGTAATGTTAAAAAATCACCACAATCAAGTAGTGAACATACCTATCACCCCCAGAATCTTCTTTACGCCCCTTTCAATCAATCCTTCCTTCTTGGCCCATAGGCAACCACTGAACTGCTTTCTGTCCTATAGATTAGTGTACATTTTCTAAAATGGCATATAAATGGAATAATGCAGTGTGTACTCTTATTTATCTGCCTTCTTTCACTCAGGATAATTCTTCAAATTTCAGGCACGTTTTTGTGGGTATTGACAGAACGGTTGATAAAATCGCCTTTCTCCAGGTGATTATCATGCCCTGTAAACTTTGAGTCATGGGGCATTAATAATGGCCAAAGCATAACTTCCTTTTGGCATTTGAAGAATTCATCTGGGGAGAGACAGTGGTATTTTTAAGTACTTTTCCTATCAGCAGTCAGCCAGAGGAAATGAGCATCAGTTAGGAAGCAGGGCAGTGAGTCTGGTTCCAGGTGCCTCCATGCCTGGGGCCAGGGACTTTATGCCTCAGTGTGCTCATCTGTGAAAGAAGATGAGCACTGACTCTTTTTAGTGGGGAGGAGCCACTTTTTATTTCCCTAAGCTGTAACATCTCTAGGTTTGAGAGAACACAAGGGTTAAATAGTGAAGTACCTGAGAAATGCAGAAAAGGGGCACCAAGGAATCCTGGCAAACAGGAGAGGGAGCTGAGAAGTAGAGGAAGCCAGTGAACAGATTTTCCTGTGACCTAAAGCTTAGTCATTGTATAGATGCTGATCTATTCACTGCTGAGTAACCCTGCATTTGCTGAGAACGCAGGCTGAGGAAGTTGCCTTGCAGTCAGACAGAGCAGGACTTAAATCCCACCTTGGAGCAAGCTACTTAACTTCTCCCAGCTTATCAGAAAAATTAGAACAAAGAAAAACAGGTATCCAGACATCTTATAAATTGTTCTGAGGATTAAATGAGACAGCATTTAACAAACAAAAATACTGCACCTGTAAAATGGAGACAATACCTTCATTGTGCAGCCATTCAAGACATGAAAGTAAGTACTATAAACAGAGTTCTCCACATTTCAGGACTAGTCAGTGGTCCACCTAGCAAGAACAAAAAAGAAAACTGACATAATCCCTGGGAACGATCCCATCTGCTGGTCTCTCTCAGCAGTGCTTTCCCTGGGAGAAGCCTTTGTTCACAAACAGGCCCTCTCCACCTTGGGGGGGAAGTGTCCACCCAACAACAGCCCCATGTTCAGGAGTGTACTGGGACCAGCTTATGAGAGCCAACTTTCAGATTTTCAGAGATCTTGCAAGTAGCTTGTTAAACATAATCACTAATAAGCATTAAATTACGTTATTTGGCAATTAAATAAATTGTATTAAAAATGAAGGCAATACTCAAAATTTATCACTTCCTAATTATGTTACCACATTTTACTATTATCTATGTTCTTGAGATTATTTGCATCTATTATGTCTGTATGGGGTAAATTCTCTGTAGTGTGTGCTACTGCATACCAATTTCCAACCCCATGTTCAGTGCTATCACATTGGAAACAGGAAGTCAGCCATGGAAATCAGCTAATGCTACAAATCAGAGTTGTATTCATTGCTTTGTTGATTATCTATACTTAAGAAAGTGATGGAGAAAATGCAGATTATAAATAATGCCGTTTAAACTTAAAAGTGTTCATGTGTATAGCGAATACATTGTAAATAGCAACAAAATAGCCGAGGAAACATTCAACCAGTTTTCAAAAACTATTATCCAATTCAACAAAGAAGTCACTCACATCATTGGCAAGCGTGTAAATTCTAGCACACATCTTCACTATTTCATTCTTATCATTAAAATAAAAGAAAATACCAACCAATGTTCATGTTGGAACTGCATTATCATCAAGAGTCAGGCAAAAATCAGTGAAACTATACTGTGAGTAGCAATGGCCTATGTGGAATTTACAATAAAGGATGCTGAATAGTTTAATGTTATTTAAAAATTATGTGTTACATATCTTTCATATGAGAATTTATAATAAATTTAAATATGCTTATATGTGTAGTAGAGGCCCAGTGCATGAATTCGTGCACAGGTGGGGTCCCTTGGCCTGGCCAGTAATCGAGGCCTATCAGGGGGCCGGCCAGCAGGTGGGAAGGACTGCAGGAGGTTGGCTGTGGGAGCACACTGACCACCAGGGGTCAACCAGTCATTATGGTCATTCGGTCATAAAGGTTGCTTAGGTTTTTATATATATAGATGCATGCGATGCATTTTTTTTGAAAGTCAGCCAAAGTCAGCCACTAAACATTTAGCTATATGCTAGTTCCCAGATTCATCAACTCTGGGTTTAACCATCCCAGTGCAAAGAGAAACCTCTCTTCTCAATAGCTAGCTTTCAATCTAGATGCAGTGGTTCTCAACCTTCTGGCCCTTTAAATACAGTTCCTCATGGTGTGACCCAACCATAAAATTATTTTCGTTGCTACTTCATAACTGTAATGTTGCTACTGTTATGAATCGTAATGTAAATATCTGATATGCAGGATGGCCTTAGGCAACCCCTGTGAAAGGGTCGTTCAACCGCCAAAGGGGTCACGACCCACAGGTTGAGAACCGCTGATCTAGAGGAAGACCCTAATGGGGTCTACCTGTGTCATATGTCTACATGTCTATGGCCACACTGAGAACAGTTGCAGGGGACATGTAATACAGGACCTGATTCAGCCTTCAGCATGTGCTGGGCACAACCATGTTTGATAATCTCACTGACAATGGAGACAGGCATAGTTCCCCAAAAAGAATAGAAATGCTAGACAAATACAAACAAGAGACAGCCGTAACAGTAGATACTCAAAAGTGGTAGCCTTAATTATGTAAAGCAGTTTTGACCTTTCATCTCAGGAAATAAAATTAGCAACAGTTTACTCCATAGTACATCTGACCTTCTCAGATTAAATAATTTCCAACTCATCTAAATTTTCTCCTTTCCCCACATCAATAGAATACCAGCTATTAGTTGTTTATTATTCATTTTCTTTTAACTAGCATTGCTTGAGCATCTACTTTTCTAATGAACTGGGTTAGATGTTATGGATTCACTTAGGTTTACTGTAAATTTGATAAATGGTAATCTAGCCGGATCACAAGCCCATCTGTTGTGTCTCAAACATCCAGTTCTGAATATGGTACCACTTCTTTAAAAAACAGTTTATGCCACCTCAGCTTCAGTAGACTAATTGAACCAAACATGTTCAAAGACGCAAACTCTAAGAATAAATCCCCAAATGTCAGCTCTATCTAGGCGGAATGAAGAAACATATGGGATCCCAGCCATTTTTCAAATTATTCATGGCAAGGTGTCTGAGGGGGGCTGGGCTCCAGAGAGCAGCTTTGTGCCTTCCAGAGAAGTCATATGGTCATGTAATTCTAATTGTAACCTTGAAAAAAATGGTGCATTTAAAAAGTCATTGCAAAAAAAAGATTCTTACCATAAAGGGCCATTCTGTTACATTCCGTTTGCAGTATAAAACACTGTTATAGCCTTAAAATTGGGCAAGAACTGTTCCCAACTCTAAGAACATCTTTTGCATGTGAAGGTAACGAATGCCATCCACTCTGTGCAGCATCTCTGGGAGACCAGACCAGCTTCTCTGGAGATGTCTATAGGGTTCTTTGAAAACACGATGGAATGCATCTTACATTCAAAAGTGAACAAATGGCTCTTATGCTAGAAAGAATAGATCAAAGTAGCTCAGAAGTGTAAACCAGAGGCAGTTAAAAAAATAGTTTTTGTTTAAAGAATATGGGCCAAAAAGAAAACAGAAACTCAGAAAGTTAAAGAAGTCAGCTCAGCTCAGATCAAGAGAGAAAGAACAGCCCATGCAGCTCTGTGAACCTGGGCCAGAATCGGCATCCTGGGCAATGGCATGGGAGAAAGAAGCTAGGAACAGGGGGCTGCAGCTGGCAGGGTGAGGCTTGAGTAATAGGCTCTGCATTAGCTGCTTGTCACAGGTAATCACTAATCCTCACAACTCCTAAAGACAGATATCATTTAGCCCACACTCCAGATGGTGAAACAGACTCAGAGAAGTCAATAATTTCCCTAAGGTCACACAGCTAGTAAGCGTCAGAACCGGAATTCAAACTCAGAACTATTTGGCTACAAACTCCTCTTTCCATAGGTTGGCTCCAATAGAACTGGAGAGCGAACAGTCCAAATCCCAATATCCAAAGGGAGAGCTTGGTTCCAGTGTAGGTGTCATGTGTACCTGGGAGTGAAGGATGGAAGAAAGCTCTAGATAGTGGCAATATATTTTGTCAGGTGGTAAAACAGGCAGGGAGGGATAGAAGAACAAGTAGAGAAGAGCTCTGTCGGATTAGAGGCAGCACCCAGCCAATGGCTGGGGATGGGATTGGGAATGGCTATCTATGGTCAAGGAACCATTAGTGCTGGCATTGAAATTCAAACTCAAACTGAAGGCAGAGGCCTCATTATATGGAACTAGAGGCCCAATGCACGAAATTCGTGCATCGGTAGAGTCCCCAGGCCTGGCTGGCGATCGGGACCAATCAGTGGGGCGACCGGCGGGGCGATCAGGGGGTCTCCGCTAGCACCTGCCTTGGCTGGTCTAGGGCCTACGGGCTGGAGCAGCTCCTGCATTGAGGGTCTGCCCTCGGGTGGTCAGTACACGTCATAGCAACTGGTCATTCCACCAGTTGTTCCACCGTTCGGTCAATTTGCATATTAGGTTTTTATTATATAGGTTAGGTGCTCAGTGAGAAGAGATGAGATAAAAATTACAGTTCAACAAGCTACAAGCCCCTAGCACACATTCCAGAGTCACTGCACCTTGGCTGTAGGGCAGCAAGGCCATATCTGGTGGGGACATGTTTCTGTGGGTCCTGAGACTGCCTCTGAGTGAAGTTAAACCTACAGGCTAAGGGTCTTCAGCACTGGCATCCACCCATGACTTGTAGAAGAGGAGACAGAAAATAAGCAAGAAAACCAATTAACAAGCCCTATCCAGTTTGGCTCAGTGGTTAGAGTGTCAGCCTGCAGACTGAAGGGTCAGGGGTTTGATTCCCAGTCTAGGGTGCATACCTCAATTGAAGGCTCAGTCAGACACGTGCAGGAGGCAACCAGTCCATGTGTTTCTCTCTCTGTCTCTCCCACTCCCTTCCACTCTCTCTAAAAATCAATGGAAAAAATATCAGAGTGAGGATTAACAAAACAAAACAAAACCAAAAAAACCAACAACAATTAACAAGCAACATATTTGCAAGTCAAAGAAGTTCTAAGAAAGAAAAAACAAAGAAACAAGAGACTGAGATCAAAGAAAGAAGTAAAGCCGAAACCAGTTTGGCTCAGTGGATAGAGCGTCGGCCTGTGGACTGAAAGGTCCCAGGTTCGATTCCGGTCAAGGGCATGTACCTGGGTTGCGGGCACATCCCTGTAGGAGATGTGCAGGAGGCAGCTGATCGATGTTTCTCTCTCATCGATGTTTCTAACTCTCTATCTCTCTCGCTTCCTCTCTGTAAAAAATCAATAAAATATATTTTAAAAAAAAAGAAAGAAAGAAGTAAAGGGGGACACACTTTACATTAAGTGCTCAGGAAAAGTCTCTCTGTGGAGGTCATATTTAAGCTGCAAATTAGAGGGAAAGAAGCTAAGCATAGAAGGAAGAGCAGTCCCAATGGAGGGAAGAGCTCGTGTATCAGGCCTCGGGTGGGGAAATTTGGGAAGCTCAAGAAACCCTAAGAAAGTGAGGTGGGAGTGAAGTGATAAGGGGAAGAACACAAAGTGATGTAAACAACAAATGCTATAGAAAAGTCTTTATTTTTTAGGTAGAAATCCTATCTAATAATAGACAAACATGGTAATTAACCATAACTTCACTACCCTTCCCATTGGCTAATCAGGGCGATATGCAAATTAACTGCCAACGAAGATGGCGGTTAATTTGCATACTCGCAATGATGGGAGGCGAAAGGGGAAGGATGGAAGACAGTGATCAGAAACACAGGCGCAGGCAAGAGCCAGGGAGCAGGGCAAAGGTCGGCTCTGGAGGCCACCTTTACCCTGCCACCAGCGGGTTATTGGAGAAGCCTGGGGGGTGCGGGGCAGGGAAGCAGACACAGACAGCGACAGAGACTGCAGAAGCCGATGCAGGGGCAGGGAAGCGGCCGCCCCCATCATCCCCGGCCACTGCTTCCCTGCCCCGCACCCAGCTTCTGCAATTGGTGATGCCTATTTTTGCATGACACTTAACTGACTACCCTCCCTGGAAGCACAGAAGAAGAAGAAGCCCCCAGAAGAAGAAGCCACCCACCTTTGGTCCAGGCACCAGCACCTGGGGCTGGCTGCAGCCCAGGAGATGGACAAGCTACCAGCCAGAGGTCCCAGGCTGCAGCCACCCAGAGAAGCTACCAGACCTGTGGGCCAGGGTGCCAGCGCCTGTGGCCAGGGAAACAGGTTCCCTCTTCTCCTACTGTAGTCGTTACTTCAATATTCCCCTTCTGAATTTCTCTCCTGTGCTGCAACCCAACTCCACTTTTCATCGAAAGGATACAGAACAGAGAGAGTAGTGTTAAAAGCTTACATTTTTAAGCCGGTAAGGTTGGTACTTAAACATATAAATGGAAAACTAGAGTCCTTAAGGTAACAAAGGCTACAAAGGACAGGGACAGCACATGGCCTATTATATCCAGCAATCCATATGGGGACTGAAAACTTTGCAATGATGACAATTACTAAAGATATGAATCAACTAAAATAGTTGACAGGGACAATTCTTCCATCTTTGAAAATATCTACATCAAATCTGTTTAAATAGATTTTCATCTGCATAATATAACACATTCTGACAAGACCACCACCACCACCAATGTGGTCAGTGTTGTGCCGTAAAATGTTTAATAACTGAGGGACCCCCCCCTCAAGTGCACAAATTTTGTGCACCAGGCTACTAGTAAATTAATAACAATATTGATATGACAAAAAAAAATCTTGTGAGATATATACACCAAAATTTGAATGGCGGTTACTTTCAGTGATGGGCTCCTGGGTTTCACTTAGGGAACTAAGTAATCACACTTGAATGCATTAGCAGATTATTCTTACTAGGACCACACATTTATATATGCGCGTGTGTTTTCACAACTGCCTCTATAATCAGAAAGAACGAAAACAGCCATTTTCATTTAGGAAGAAGCAGACAAACAACAGTTCGGAAACTTCAGGTGGAAGCCGAAAAGAGACAGGCTGCGGCCAGCTGCTCTGCCGCTGCCGTGATCAAAACATAGTTTGTGTTTATTCAATTCAACAAACACTTCCACAGCACCTACCCTGGGCCAGACTCCTCCTATGATGAAGCACAGATGAATCCATCATATTCCCTGACCTCAGTTAAACTCACAAGGAAATAACCTGGCTTTAGATACACTTACAGAAGATTATGTCACTTCGCTAGGACTGCCGTAACAAAGTGCCACAATTCATTTGCTCATAGTTCTGGCGGCTGGCAGTCCAAGATCAAGGTGTCGGTGGGCAGGTTTGTTTTCTTCCGAGGCCTCTCTACTTGGCTTACAGACGGCCACCTTCTCACCGTGCCCTCACATGGTCTTTCCTCTGCGCACACATCCTGTGTCCAAATTTCCTCTTCTTATAAAGACACCAGTCAGACTGTACTAGGGCCCACAATCATAATTCTGAGGTTCTGGATGTTATATCCTCAACATACAAATTTTGAGGGCTCACAATTCAGCCCACAATAAGAATCCATAAAATTAAACTGTCAGTAGTAAGATTCCTATTTATTTTGTGATTTACTATTGATGTCTCTTAAATTTTGTGAAATCTGAACCAGATATTCAGAAATATCTTAAAAAATAAAAATCATAAAATAAATACAAAGAAAATTACTCTTATCTTCTTATAAAACAGACACTATATGACACATTTACTTTTATGATTTACATTCAAAATATGGAAAGATTGACCAAAATGTAATTTAAAAAATTAAGAAATCTTCATTCAAGTACCTATGGAACCTTGGAAAGGAGTACTTGGAATGAAATTTCCAGAGAGTAAGATTATATGGATTAACACAATAGAGCTTTATAACCCTATCTAATAAAAGAGAAACATGGTAATTGGCATACGACCGCTACCCTTCCCATTGGCTAATCAGCGAGATATGCAAATTAACTGCCAGCCAAGATGGCAGCCGGCAGCCAGGCAGCTTGAAACTAACATGAGGCTTGCTCGCTTCAGTGACGGAGGACTCCAACATTACCCGCCTGCCTTGCCAGCCTCTGAGCTTGCAGTTTAAGAAACATTGTAACAAATATAGAAGCTAAACAAAACCCCAGAAACCTGCTTTCAGCGAGCCCGGGATCTCAGAGCTGGAGTTATACATTGTTTCGATTATAGAACCGAAACAAACCAGATACCTTCTTTCAGCAGCAGAGGCCTCAGAGCTGGAGCCAGAGCTAAAGCTGGCCCAGAATAAAAAAAAAAAAAGAAAAAGAAAAAAAGGAGCAGTTGGGAGCTTCAGTCGGCCTGAAAACAGCCCTCAGCCCCTCACCCAGACTGGCCAGGCACCCTTGTGGGGACCCCCACCCTGATCCAGGACACCCTTCAGGGCAAACCAGCCAGCCCCACCCATGCACCAGGCCTCTATCCTATATAGTAAAAGGGTAATATGCCTCCCAGCACCCGGATCAGTGGAGCCGAGAGGCCTCCCGGCACCAGGATCAGCATGACAGGGGGGCAGCGCCCAAACCCCCTGATCGCCCTGCGGCTCTGTGTGTGACAGGGTGCAGCGCCTCAACCTCCTGATCGGCCCTGCTCTGTGTGTGACAGGGTGCGGTGCCCCAACCCTTTGATTGGCCCTGCTCTGTGGGTGATAGAGGGCGGTGTCCCAACCCCCCCAACCCCCACCCCCCACGGGCCCTGCTCTGTGTGTGATGGAGTAGAACCATAACCTCCCCATCGGCCCTGCCCTGAGTGTGACAGTGGCGGCACCCCAACCCCCTGATCTGCCCTGCCCTGAGTGTGACAGGGGGCGGTGCCCCAACTCCCCTATTGGCCCTACTCTTTGAGTGACAGGGGGGAGCTCCTCAACCCCCTAATCGGCCCTGCTCTGTGCATGACAGAGGGAAGCTCCCCAACCCCCTGATTGACCCTGCTCTGTGCATGACAGGGTACAGAGTCCCAACCCCCCTGATGGGCCCTGCTCTGTGCGTGACAGGGGGCAGCGCCCCAACCCCCCTGATTGGCCCTGCTCTGTGCATGACAGGGTACGGAGTCCCAACCCCCCTGATGGGCCCTGCTCTGTGCATGACGGGGTGGTGCCGCAACCTCCCCATCGACCCTGCCTTGAGTGTGACAGGGGGCGGTGCCCCAACCCCCCAATCGGCCCTACCCTGAGCATGACTGAGGGTGGCATCGCAACCTCCCAGTCTGCCCTGCTCTGTGCCTGACAGGGGAAGGCGCCCCAACTCCCCAATCGGCCCTGCTCTGAGCCCGACCAGGGGCTGCACCTAGGGATTTGGCCTGCCCTCTGCCACCCGGGAGCAGGCGTAAGCCAGCAGGGCGTTATCTCCCGAGGGGTCCCAGACTGTGAGAGGGCACAGGCAGGGCTGAGGGACCCCCCTCCCCCCCGAGTGCACAAATTTTTGTGCACGGGGCCTCTAGTCTATATATATAAAAAGCCAGTGTCCATGACGACCAGGACGACCAAACGACCGGTCACCATGAGGTGCATTGAGCACCTCTCGGTTCCTCCCCCGCAGTCCACAGGCTCTGATCTCAGCAAGGTGGGCAGCAGGTGGGTGGGGCAGCAAGCACAGCAGGGCAGCGGGCAGGTGGGCAGGGCGGTGAACAGAGCGAGCAGTGGCGGGTGGGTGGGCCGGGCTGTGAGAGCGGCAAGGCAGTGGGGGGGGGTGGGGGAGGACGGGGTGGCAAACATGGGGAGCAGCCATGGGTGGGTGGGCAGGGCTGTGACCAGCGGCAGGCTACCATGTGAGATTTCACGGGCTGGGCCTCTAGTCTATTAATAACTCCTCAAATCACTTTGCCTTATGTGTGATAAGGTGAATCAGGCTCAAATAAAACCAGGGATTAAAAAGCTGGAACCACCTACAAGATTTAAAATAATTTTTCCATATGTCGGATTCAAAAATCCCACTCCCTTTGTTCAGGAATGCTCAAAATCCATCCTGCTTTAAACTATATTCCATATGGAAGGGAACAGAAAGCACTGTCTAAATGGAGAAAAAGGTGGCTTCCCAAAGTACAACTAACATAACTTAGCTGTCCATGGTAATAAAAATCAAATGGAAGACTCTAGTCTAAATTACAAGCAGGTTCACGCTCTCACAACAATATTCAGGATTATGCTAGCAACATGTCCTCCTTAACATACTTGGGGTGGGGTGGCGGGGCGGATCCTCTTCTTACTCTCTCTGCATTCTCTTTTGTCCAAGATTCTACGTGTAAAACAGGGGAAAAGCCAGCAGGGCTGCCAAAAAAAGTAGCAGCATTTTCCATCACAGTGCCAGATACAGAGTAAATACTCAGTAGATGTATAGTGTGTGTATTCATTCCTTCTCTAAAATGCATCCCCCTATAGCTACCTCTCCTTTCTCAATTGTACCCTAAATTCCTTTGGCAGAATCCATCCCCAACCTCAGTCCTAGGGTACAGATTGTCTTAACTGCACTATGTCACCAATTCTAGGAGAGGAGTCCCTTTAGCTTTAGTCAATCAGCATTCCCTGTCCACTTTTCCCATGATGGTTCATTTAAAGATGACCACATTACTTACAACTAAGAGATGTGAACAGACTTGACTGAACACTCCTGGGAAGAAGCATTCTTTCTCTCCCCTAGTGGTAGATTATGAAGCCTAGAACTGAGGCAGCTATTTTGGTACCTAAAAGGAAGGAGAGAAAGAAAAAAGGAGAGAGGGGAAAAGGGAAAGAAGGAAGAGAGATAAGGAAGGATGGAAGAAAGGAAAGAAGGAAGGAAGGAAGGAAGGAAGGAAGGAAGGAAGGAAGGAAGGAAGGAAGGAAGGGCAAAGGCTGGAGCCATTTCTCATTCTCAGACCACTCTCTGGCTTTGAGCAGAGGAGAGGGTTGCTGGGGGAAGGGGGTAATCACTAAATTCAAATTAAACAATATTTATACCTGTTTGTATTTATCAAATTGGCTAAGCTATGTTTAGTTTTTGAAAAATCCATGTTTAAGCTATGTTTAGTTTACGAAAAATCCATGTTTATTTCAATATGTAGAAATGGCCCTCCACAGATTTCTTGTGGTACTTACCCTGAGTTATAATTCTCTAATATATCAAAGCCATTTTGTAGACCTCTTCCGGGGTCAAAGATTATAATTAAAATTTGAAGCATATCCCAAATATTCCCTTAATTTATTTGGATCCTCCTTAGGTAACAATTAGGTATGAGTTGTTCAACTTTGCAGTATTTAAAGAATTAGTCACCTATCTGGTCATTGTCAAGAATAAAGAGTTTGAGAATACTGTAACTAAAGAACAGTGCTGCCTACTAATATGTTTTCATAAAGGTATAACAGTAAAAAAAAAAAAAAGAGGATAAAAAGCAAAAACATGCACAGAAGCTCTTGGAATCAGTGGCTCTTGGAATCTGGGAGTCATGTGCCAATGATCTGGGAAGGAAGCAACCTGCTTTATGTTGTCGTTCTGCTTCTGAAACCAAACAGCTCTGGATGTCCTGACTCAGGCACCTGGTGGGGATCATGATGTCAGTGCTACCTATACATGTGTTCCCTATATCTGCTCCACTTACTACATTCCAGAACTCAACTCAATTCCAGTTATTATGACAGCAAAACAAATTATTCCAAAATTGCATGGTTCAAAACAACACTTAATTTGCTCTTGGATCTGTAATCTGCGCAGGAGTTGGTAAAGACAGCTCGTGGCTTTACTGGGCATCAGCTGGGACAACTTGAAGGAGACTGGAATAATTGTAAAGCTCGCTCAGTCACTTGTCCAATGTTTAATGCTGGATATTGGATATGTTTTCCTCACAACATGGTCACAGATTTCCAAAAGTGAACATCCTGAGAGGGTCAGAGAGAGCGGGGAGAAGGTGAGGGAGGAGTGAGAGGCAGAGAGGGAGAGAGAGAGAGGAAGAAAGGGAAAGAGAGAGAGAGAAAAAGGGGAGCATGGGGGGCACAGAGAAAGAGAGAGAACCTGTTGCAGCCCTTACTCAGATTATGTTGGTATTCCTTCCAGAAGACACATTCCAGGTCTGAATCTTACACCAAAGGCCTTTAGGTGAATTTAAAGAAGGGGCAGAAACCCCTATGGATGATAAAATTAAATACCAAGTGCTCTAGTTAATGTATCATAACAACTAAAAATACCAGAGTGGAGGAGAGGCGAGCCTTCTACTGAGCTATAACACAATCAATTTTATAAAGATTTAGTCACTGATTATGCTGGGAGAAAGATTATATTATGAAAAGTGAGAAAATTGTCAAACCCCTAGGCCTTTAATTTATCCCATAAACTGTATTATGATTGCCCCTGATTTAAAAGAATATTAAAACCTAGAAACAAAGCCTTTCTGGAGATATTGTACAGGAAGGTGATAATGTTTACTTTCATATGAAAGATGTGCTATCATTGAGATCTATTCATATTAACACTTTTTATTCATGCATAAATACCCTAGGAAGGCTGAAACTCTCTCTTGATTTGTTGGTTTCATGTATTGTTCCCTTATGCAATGTTTGATCAACAGAAGAGCTCTCACAATAGTTTTGAATTAATTAAGATGTTGAGAATGCCAAGCAAGCATAATTATTCCTATACACTCTCTTTTGTAAGGATAAAGTAGGAGAAAATCTTCGTGTTTCCTGATGGCCATTCCAGGAAACTCAAAGATTATTTAGACATAAAGGCCATCCTAGTAGTTTTATTATTATGAATGTAGGGTTTGAATTTAGGAAAGGCAAAATCAAGAAGACTTGTCAGAAAAGATAAGAACATAAGTTATAAGTCCAATGATAAAAAATATAGTTATAAGCAATATTTTTAAATAAGCAATCATAACTATTAATACTTTAACTTTTAAAAAAAATAATTAGTCCTTTTTTCAAAATAATTTAAGAATATTCAAGAAAATACAGAATTTAGCTACATAAAAGAAAAGAAAAAACCCTCAAATTCTAGTTTGATTCTTTGTGAGTTTAATCTATGTGACAATTTGCAACAGAGGATTTGTAAGCATTTTTTTCTTTATGTGTAAATCCATACAAATTTTCAAAATTTTCAACACCTTTCTCACCGCTTTTCAAATTTAAATGTAGGCATTACAAACTTATAAAAGGGCCTGGAATTTGTCTTCTTTGGCTTTATCAAGACCAATATCCCCTCGGGAACATAGTTACAAAATTTTTTAAAAACAACTAGAAACTGAAATCCAGCAAAACAAAACAATGAAAATACTGCATGACCAAGTGGAGTTGACCCTAGAAATGTATGTTTGGTTTACATTCAAAAATCAATTGCTGATGTTCATCATGTTAAAGAAAATAAAGGAGAAACAAATACATGCTTGTATCAATCAATGCAGAAAAGCATTTAATGGAATTCAATAGCTATGTATCTGCAAATGAGGGGGAAAAGACAGCTTTTCTAACCTAATAATGGGCATCTAATACCCTCACATTATATATAACTGAAGTATTTAATGCTCCTCCCCAAGATCAAGAACAAGACAAGGACTTCTACTCTCACCACATCTGCTCAACACTGTATGGAGGCCCTAACCAGTGCAAAGAGGCATAAATAATAAACACAAGTCAGAAAAATTGGGGGGAAAAGAAAACAATCTATTCGCAAATTATATGACTGCTTACATAGAAAATCCTAATGATCCTAAATAAACTTAGTGAGGTCTCTGGGTAGGAAGTCAACATACAAAAATAAGGTGAATATACTAGCAGCAAACCATTGGAACAGAAATATTTTTAAATATGATTTACAATAGCATCAAAAATTAAATAATTAGTAATGCCTTTAACAAAAGATATAGGACACATCTGCAATGTAATTGAACTACTGCTGGGATTTAAAAATACCTAACTAAAATGGAGCAATATATCATGTTCAAGTATTGGAAATAATATTAAGATGTCAACTATAACCAAATTGATATAGCAATTCAACACAATTCTAATTACAATCCCAGCCGATGCTTTGTAGAAGCTGGTGAGCTCTTGCCAAAATATATATGAAAAAGCAAAGGACCTAGAATATCCAAAGCTATATTGAAAGGGAAGAGTAAAGTTGGGCAACTTAAGCTCCTTGAAATTAAAACATACTACGAAGTATTATAATCAGGACTATAGCACTGGCATAAGAATAAAGCGAGAGATCTACAGAAAAAATAGAGAACACAGAAATAGACCCAAATCTTGTGGTCATTTGATTTTCAACAAAAGTGCCAAAGCTACCCAATAGGCAAAGAAAAGTATTTTTTAAAAACAAATGGTGCTGAAAACAAGTAAATATCCATATGGAAAAAAAATAAGCCTCAACCCCTAATTCAAAAATAATTTGAGATGGGTTAAATTAAAGATAAAACTGTAAAACTGTAAAGCTGTTAAACAAAAATAAAATTTTTAGAGAACATTTATTTGGTAAATCACAGAGGTAGAAGCAGTAATTCCTAGAAGAAACGACTTAGGGAACAAGTTATAGAAGTAAAGGAAGGGCCCTTGGAACTTGGGAGTGAGGAAGCTAAAGGTAAGGGAGCTAGGGGAGGAAGGGGAGGAGGCAGAGGAAAAGCTGTTAAATAAAATTTTAAAATATGTCTTTGATACATGGAGATAAGCAAAGATTTCTTAGGATATAGAAAGGAAAAATCATAAGTAAAAGTAATATTCAATTAGAATTTATCAAAATGAAAACTTCCTCTCATCAAAAGATACTATCAAAAAATGAATACAGAAGCCACACACCAGAAACAAATATTTGCAATACATATTTCTTATAAAAACTTGTAACCAGAATATATAAAGAGTTTCCAAACTCAATAATAATATAACAATAACTTTTAAATATATATTTGAGGAACATTTCTTAATGGTAAACAGATCAATTCATCAAGAAATCATAGCAATCCTAAATGTGTAAATGCACTGCATGAATCTGGATTAGAACGAAGAAAAAATATTAGTATCAGTCTTGGGCAACTGATGAAATTTTAATATGAACATGGATGAATCTTGACAATATTATGCTAAGTGAAAGAAGCCAGTCATAAATGACTACATATTATTCTATTTATAGGAAACTAGAGGCCCAGTGCACAAAATTCATGCACTGGTAGTGTCCCTAGCAGCTGCCAGCTTCCGGCCTGATACTACCTCCCTCCCCACAGCTGCCTGATGCTACCACCAACCAGGACGTCCCTCCCCTCCCCTGGCCGGCCCCACCCTCTGGTCGAACTCCCGGACAACTCCTAGTCAAGGGGACAATTCGCATACTATACTTTTATTATATAGGATATGCTGGCCCCAATTGGCCCTGGACAGGGCAGGCTGGCTGGACCCCACCTGTGCACAAATTTGTGCACCAGGCCTCTAGTTAAAGATATAATAGAAGACCATTTAGAGAATTGGAAAAAAAAATTCCAGAAATATTGTGAGGGGAACAGGTCGCAAAAGTATGAAACGTATAATCCAATTTTATGAATGTCACAGTACATGTTTTGCACACATTCTTTCCCTCTTTTTGGAATGATGTACACAAAGATTTAAATAGTGGTTATTGCTCAGTGGCAGGTTTAGAGCTATTTTTATTTTCTATAATTTATTTGTTCATTTCATATTTGCTTTTGTATAAAGAAGTGATTTCCAATATTACACCTCAACAAATTAATTCTCAAATGTGAACTGAAATAGTGAGACCATCCTCAGATATGAAGAGGTTGGACAGTAAGACCCTAAGAACAAACCTGGTTCTCAGAGACATTACCATTCCAGTGTATTTTTCTCCACTTTGCACATTCAGTTTTGTCATTATACCTAAAGCTGGTCAGATGGGTGGTCACTAACCAAGCGATAGAATCTACTGACCAAATATTCATGGACTACTTTTCAATGAAGTGACCATTAATTACATTTCAGCAACTTTTCCGTATGTAACTTATTCACAGCCTCATGTTCCCAAGCTCAGGTACCTGAACAGACATGTACATTAACAGTGCATACAAAGCAGATGGTCTGGAGAAATATTGTATCTAGGCTTTATTCTGTGGACTGATAAGCCACAGTAGACACCCCAGGGTCTTCCTACTCACCGCTTCTCTGAGAGTCCAGCAGCCCTGGCCACAACTGAGAGAATGAAAAATGTGCCAGTGACTGGAGAGCACATTCCACATGTTGGTCAGAGACTTTGGTGTAACTTGAAGCTAAAAGGTGAGTTGATCCAAGTTGCCATTCAGAAATTTTAAGTAGGCATTATTAAGATAATGAGACTGCTAATGTGAGCAAAAGCTGGAACAAAGCCATGAAGTCTTGCCAGTCACAGTGAGTCATGGGAAGTTAATGTTATGAGGCAAAAAACCCACAGCAGAAACAAGAAGACTCCATGAGCTGAGAGATAATGGCAGGCCATGAGGAGGTAGAGGGTGTCCTCAAATCTCTACGGTGACCTCAGTTCTTGTCTGCTTTCCTTTATCAGCTCACAGATATCTTCAAGATAAACTGGGGTGAACAGGATCTTGAGTGAACCTCCTGATTCCTTAAATCAAAAGGACAGACTCAATACTGAGTAACCAGAAGCTTACCATACCCAGTATCTCTTAGGATCCAATGTGGATTAATTCTCCAGATTAATTAAGTTCCAAGACAAGGGACTAGAGAAGTGTGCTACTTTGAAAATGAATGTCCCCACTCTAGAGTCTAAGCTTCCTGGAGACAGGAGCCTCGTCCAGTTTTACACACCAGTGTGTACCCAGCATGGTACCAGCACTAAATATTTTTTGAATGGAGGAATCAACACATCACTTTAAAATGTTTTACCTATTTAATTTCCACGGCAGCCCAGTAAGATATCTCTCTCTCTGAACCATGGCTTATCGCAATGCATTTGTCCATAGGCCCATGTAATATTAAATGTTTTGACCAGTTTCATCTGAAATATTAAAGTCAAGAGCAATAATAATACTAACTTTTAGTATTTCAATTAGTCCTTAGAGTCATAAAAAAGACACCAAAAAATCCCTTGTTATTAACAATGTGCTAAGCTATGTTTGTTAGTCTAACTTAATATTTCCATCAACCATATGAAATAATATTACACTCCCATCTTACAGACAAAATCCAAGGCACAGAAGAGTTGTATAACTAGAAAGGAATAAAGCCAGGATTCAAACATAGGTCAGATTTTTAAATCTTAGCTCTTTCCATTTATCCTGTACTATTTACAGGGATCTTAAAGATCCTCTGATTTACCCTTTTGTTTACAGGTGGGAAAAGTTTTAGGAATAAAAGTAGAACTTCTGATTCCTGACTCTCTGAGAGTTATAAAAACACGAATACCACTGTTCTACTGATGAAGGACCTTAAGCACAAAAGAGACTAAAGCAAGGATAATTCCTTATTGGAGTCACTGCAAGTATCAAGGTCATTTAATTTCTTATCCAGTTATTAGTACTACTTATTCCATTTTACTATTACAGCTGTTAAATTTTCTATGTTACACATGGATTGATGAATCAATGGATGGATGGATCTACTTCTCTCTAGCCATCTAAATGCATACATAAATTTCCCCTGCAGAGGAAGTTACTACACTTTATGTGATCAGTTCCTCTTCATTCGGGCAAAGGTAGATTTGTAATAATTTTTAGAGCCACGTATTGTCCAGGTTATTTTACTTACATACCACCTTACTAATTTGGAGCTCCTAAAAAAGCCCCCATTTCCTAAATCCTCGCTAATTAAAATCTTCTTCTGTGTAAAATGTGAGTGAGCATGAAAAGGCTAATCCTGCCATTGTTCCAACCTCCCGATTCCTATTGCTTCCAAGAGAGATGTGGACCACTGCCAAAACTGGGTCCTGAGCGCTGACTTCTAAAACTGTCTATAACTAGACCACTGGCGTCATCTCATGCAGACATACTTTATGTACTTTAAGTCGCATTGAGGCAGGGTAGTAAGAAACCTGGGGAATTCCTTGGTAAGTGGACTAAGGGAAACTGAGACAAAATAATTAAAGGCTAAACAATTGGAGCAATTTGCAGCCAACTAATGAATCACAGGGTTTTATCTTCCCTAACCAAGTACTCTTATGAGCAAATGGTTTATACATTCCAAAGCATTCTGGGGCAGCACAGCCTTGGTCCTGGTCCTTCCTCAAGAAACTATCCAGAAAACAACCCCTGACCCCTAAAGATGCACATTTTGATGAATCAACATATTGAAGGACACACCTGGAAATCAAATGAATATTCTGTTAAGACTCTCCCCTATAGATCTTCCCTAGGATTCTGGCAGGCCAAAGAAATAGCATACCCATGCCTTATTCCTCCCGTTCTCCTAAACTCCAAGGACTCCATGAGACTTGCAACAAGGGGAGCAGTGGGAAGCTGCAGCTCATCCCAGTCTCAACCCTGAACCTGTCTCCAAGGCCCCCTTTTTATCTGATATTCTCTTTCCTGTTGCTTCTTCTGCCTTAAGCCCTTCCTTTGTTTCACTGTCCACGGTTTTAATAAACATACTCTCAAAATCACCTGGACTCTTGTTGTGAAATATTTCCTACACAAAGTCAAGAACCTACACATTACCAGCCATCCCAAGGCAGACCTGCTCTGGGGCCAGTCCTACCTGGTAACACCATGGTGATTAAAAGTCATACCAGCAGGACAGAATTTCATGGTAACCTAGAGTTTTCTAAATTCCAATTTGCATTCTTTAGCAATGACACCCCTGGACTAGATGTCAGCAGAGGAAAACACCTAAAGATGGATCTCTGTTTCCAAAGTCATGTGAGGGGAAGCATGTCCATGCTGTCTAAGCAGTGGTGCAGGTACATGTCAGACCATGTCCATGTTCAGGTTCTGCAACTGTGGTCTCAAGACACACCGGAACTCTGAGATGCCTCAAATCTTTATTGCAAGTTGTCAAGCTATAATGAAATACACACACCAGATTTATGAACACTGCTATAACTTGATGACTTCTTTAAAACATTCTTCCCACACGTGGATTAGTAGAAAGTTCATAAATGTCAGACTCCAACATCTAAATTCAAATCCAAGTGCTGTGATATACTAATTTGTTTACAGTTATGCTGGGACAAGTTGCAACCTCTTTTTCTTTTCTTTTTCCCCTCATTTGCATAAGAAGAAGAAGAATGCATTTCCTATGGACTAATAAGATAATGTAGGCAATGCCCCTAGCACAGTACCTAGCATATAATACTCAGTGAATGTAAGACCCCCTTTGTGTAAGAAGAATGAAAGACACTATTACGTTCACAAAAGTATGACATCACAAAAGTAAGCAAGCCACCAACTCATAGTTGAAAAAATACTGAAGAACATATGGAGTCAAAAACAAAGTGCCTGGAAAACCACAGAGAATATTTAGAAATTCAAAATAAAATGATCTAAACTTGAAATAACCCATGGCTGTCTTCCTACAAAAAATAAATTACAAGTTGCAGTTTAATGTGCATCTTTCTTAGGAATTTATCTCTTTAAGACATTTTACTTTAAGACACAGATTTGAAGAGTTCATATTTCATCCACTTGAAACTTGTAGCATTTGACCTCTTAAATTCCAACATGAACACATGGGATTTATCTGTAAACATTTTTTTACAGATAGATCAAAGAGAGACACTGTTCTACAAAGTCACGATATTGAACATAAAAGAAAACTATAAGAAACTATAATGATGCTGTGATGTGTTTTATTTTCCAATTAAGTATAACATTCTTTAGAGGATCATATAATTGTTAGGCCAGGCAGTGTCTCTAGACTACTGTGAATCTTGCTGCACTGAGGCCTGGAGTAGCTTAAATCATGGTAGATAGATGGGGCCTCTATTATTGTTATGACCTGGCCGGTGTGCCTCAGTGGGTTGGAGCATTGTCCCATGCACCCCAAGACTACCAGTTTGATTCCCAGTCAGGGCACAAACCTGGGTTGTGGGTTCAATCCCCAGTGGGGTGTGTATGAGAGGTAAACAATTGATATTTCTCTCATATCTTTCTCTTCCTCTCTCTCTCTCTCTCTCTCTCTCTCTCTCTCTCTCTCTCTCTCTCCCTCCCTCCCTCTCTCTCTCTCTCCCTTTCCCTCTCACTCCCTCTCTCTTTCTCTCTCTCTCTCTCTCTCTCTCTCTCTCTCTCTCTCTCTCTCTCTCCCTCTACCTCTCCCTCTTACTTCCCCTCTCTCTAAAATCAGTAAAACATATCCTCAGGTGAGGATTTTTTAAAAAGAGCATCGTTATAACTTCTAGAGGTTCACAATCCTACTAAATCATAGCAACAAAATTCATAGAACGAGATTCTTGAAGATTCCCTGAACTAAATAAAGCAACTGGTACTAGTATAGTCATCTCTTAAAGGCCAGTTGTCCTGCAAACAAATTCAAGGAGTTAACCAAGGTTAACCTTCTTGACAGATGACTGACTTGAGCCTTTGGGGGACTTTCTTTAAACAGTGATCACAGATAAGGGCAAATACACTACATGGGGGACCACACAAACCTTGAATGTGAAACCCATTGATGTGGTAAAATGAGTTTTCAAGGTGAACATGAAGTGTTAAGCCCAAGCTGGAGTCTTGATGACAGATCAAGTCAAATAAATTAGATCATTGTCATAAGAGTAAGCAAAATGTTGGCATGCATGTCATTTATTAAAAAGAGGTTTTCCCAAATCTAGACACAAGAAAGGGCTGACATGCCAGGGATGGGGCCTAGAGTATGTGGCGTAGTGCGAAAGACCCTTCATTGGTGGGATAGACCCCTCAGCTATAAAAAGGAAGCTTACTGTGGAAGCTCAAACTAGAAGCAAGTACTTTTAACACTGTGTGGGGGTTTTCCTCAACATTGCATTAAGTGCAGGTAAAAATGTTCTAAAAACCAGAGTATCCAGTAAATGGTAGGAACACATTTATCAAGTAATAGTAATTATTCTCTTACTATGAGTAATTTTTAAAGTATCTGT
This sequence comes from Myotis nattereri, assembly GCF_964212035.1. NCBI lineage: Eukaryota > Metazoa > Chordata > Mammalia > Chiroptera > Vespertilionidae > Myotis > Myotis nattereri. The sequence goes on along the minus strand of NC_138075.1, from coordinate 32,507,273 downwards.
ATTTGACATCATGCTTTAAAAACTACTTTCCCATTCATAATCTGTTTTACACCTTTATTGTGATCTTAAAATAAAAAAATAAAAAAACCATGTCTCCACCTCTATGGTTGGGACACTGCCCATCCTATAGAGCCAGTGATAAGGTTGACACTTTGCGATTTTCTCAAATTATACTGCAGGACAATTTGCAAGTATTTTTCGAAAATGATTCCTTTCACAAGTTAAAAAATCTCTCTCTAATACACGGAATGACCACCTAATCGAGCTCCTCCTTATCTGAAATCAGTCACCCTCCATTCCAACCTAATCAATGTAGCCAAGGTTCCATAATACTGAGACTTGTTCAAATTTAAAAGACTGATTACAAAATTAAATGTTTTCACTGGCTGGGTACCATCTGAACAGAATCAGAGATACAAAAAAAGAACACTTCCAAAGGGAGTGAGGGGAAAGGATGACAAACACAGAGCATTGGCTTTCTTGTCCTTGAACTGAGCCAGGAAGAAGTTAACAGAACTCAGAAGGCTAAAAACCATGGGAAACCTCTATGAAGATAGTACCAGGGACCCAGAGGTGGCAGGAAATGAGCACCAAGAGCAGAAGTGGGCGCCATGGACACACTGTGTGTGTTAAATCAGTAGCAACAGCAGGGAACCAATAACTTAGAATGGCTTGTCCTTCCTCACCCTCCGTCCAACAGGCATCTGTTAGAAAGGCACAGTGCCTGAGATAGAGGTACACGGAGGTGCCAGATGGGACAGGTGGATTGGAGTAGGGTCAGGTAGAGGGAGCATCCCTCTCTGTCAGTCAAATGAGCACAGGAAGTGCTGCCTTGACCAGAAGAACAAGGAAATTTCTCTCTGCTGCTAAGCACCCCTTTCCTTTCTTCCTTCCCCACCTGAAACTACCTCCCGACTTAATTTCTTACTCCATGTCAGTGCCAGGGCAGGGAATACAGATGATAATAAAGATTTAAAAGGAGGAGAGAAAGGAGAAGAGAAACAGGTGAGCCACCTCCCATGATTCTTCCTGCCTCGGCTCTAGCACTTCCTGAAGTTTAAGTATAGAAACCCAACCTACTGGCATTAATATAAGGTCCCATATACTGCATACCTGTCACGTATCAAACTCAGCACCACCTGCTTAACAAATATTACAGAATTCAGTACAACACTGTTGGAAAAGTATCATCGTCCCTGATTCATAGGTGAGAAGTCAAACTTTTAAAAAAATAACTCTTAAAATGTGCCCATAGTCATACAGAGTTTTATATTTTCAGATCCAAGATTCCAGCCCAGGTCAGGGTGGCTCCAAAGATTATTCTCTAAGGACAGTCTCCATTCCCATTTCTAGAATTCCCTCTGAAAATGCCTAACAAGCAGGCATCTACAGCCCAGTGTAACTCAGAGGCACTTGGAGCTTAGGAAGGCGTTTTCTCACCCCCCCATCCACCCCCCCCCCCACCCCAGCCGCAGTGAAAGGGGGGCTCCCTTGCACATCCTTGCCAGGGATTCTCCAAAGTGAGGCAGGACGGTGAGGAGAAGTGGTAGAAGAAGTTGTTTTTTCTAGTAACTTACTCTGCCCTTCCTGTCTTGTGTCAGAGAAAAAACAACCTAACTTCCTGTTCTTTGTTTTCTACCCAAAACATAAGGCATGAAGGCTGAGTGCTATGTACTGCAGGTCAAACATAATCTAAACATTAGATATTCCCTAAAGGCTTCATGCTTCTCTGCTCCCCAACTCTCCTCCTCAGGGAACCCTCTGGAGACCCAACCCCCTCTTTCATTTGCAAAACACAGTAGCTCTCTGCTCCCTGTGGCTTGGCTCAGTAATGGACCATCTTCTCTAGGTTCCCTGATTTATGTGCCCAGAGGACAGAGGTCTGTGTTCCTCTCTTTTCTTTCCCTCTCCCCCATCAGCTCCCATGTAGAGGTTTATTTCTCCCACTTATGGGAATTATGCTACCAACTTCAAAAGTCAGATGCTGCTCACTGTAATTTGAGGTTGGTTGGTTTGTTTTAAACTGTCTCTTATTAAATCTTAATTACTTATAACTTACTAATAATTTAATTGCACAGATAACATCTGTCTTTTTGAATGGAGGTGGCAAGAGGTGTTCTTACTAATTCTCCAGAGGCACTGGCAGGCCAATACAGTTCTTAGGTTGCAACACGTGAGAGAAAAAAGTATTCTATTAATCCCAGACCATGCTATCAATAGCCTCAGTTAATACTTTCCCACAAAACCTTTAGCAATAACAATTTAGTAACAAAGGGACTGGTCCAGGTTTTAGTCACATGGGATGAGTGGCAGCTCTAGAACTTTCTATCAGAGCACCACAGGCAGTGGGATGACCCCAGGACGTAAGGCCGGCTCAGAGGTGTGGTTGGAAGCTGCCCACATCCTCACTTGCAGGTTGCATAGGAAGCTGGGGAAGGGAAATGAGCTCCTTTGAGACAGAGGGGAAAGTGTAGAGTATAGGTCAGAGCCTTGGGGTGCCCTGTTTCTCCAATGCAGGAAGAGCTAAAAAGTATTTCTACTATTATTTTTTTTTAAAGTTAAGTGGTTCCTGAAAATAAGATCAATGTTTTATATAAGTTCAGTCTTCGTGGCTACTGGAATGTTGTATCTGATATCTGCTTTCCTCCAAATGATGTTCTTGGAACATTTGCTGAAATCTCAGAGGTAAAAGATAAAGGCAAGCCAGGACCTCCAGCGTTTGTTAAAATGTTTTGTGTAATCCACCCCAGCTCATTCTGCTCCTGGGCTGGCTGATTTTAATCCGCACATGCAGTCCATTCTGACCCTCTGCCCACAAAGATAAGAGCAGTAAAGCTTTTACAATAATGGAATATCATATCTGGAAAGGATTCCACAAATCCCTCTGCGAGATTTGTACCAAAAAATCCAATTTAGCAGAAGCTTTAAACATACAGACTCACACATGATGCTGTGTTCCTCCGATCTATACAGTTCCTGGGGAACAAGGACCAGGTGAGAAACAAAACCTGAATTCCCCAAAACCACACCACTTTCCAACACACCTTTTAATTCTGCATGTAAAAATTAGACACTTTGAACCAGTTATTAAAGGAGTATTAAGAGGTTTTTTCTAGTAACTTACTCCCATGTGCTCTGAATCCCAGACTATCAAAATTATAATGTCTCTGTTTTACATTATGAATCTCCCAACTTTTTCTAGCAAAATAGCTAAGTTTTGTCAAAACTCAAGTGTGCTTTTTCTTCTCCTTTAGGATATAGTGCCACGAGATTTCAAAGTAAATTCAAAATTTTTCTAATTTTAACCTTGCTCTTTTATGCTCATAGTATTATCCAGACTTAGTGGAGAATAAACAAACACACACACAAAAAAACAGTCTAATGGTTTGCCAACCAACAGCAGTAAAGATAAAAGCGGTTGGTTTCCCCGGGGGCAGATTTTGACCAACATTATCACAATATCTTTATCCTATGAAGTAAAGTGATCAGCTTCCCCTAAAGCAGCCACTCAACTACCTGCTCAAGCTATTAATCTCTTTTCATTACCTACATTTTTATCCTCCTCAGTGCAGGCCCTTACTTGTCTTTGGTTTCAGACAGTTGCAGGCTCAGGAAATGAGATGTCACAGTATAGCCACGCGCACCTGTGAAGTGAAAATGCTAGTGTCATGTGTGTGGAGCTGACAGAAGGCCTTTTTTGTGTGAGAGCTGTCGAGCTGTATAAAGAAAAGGTCTTAAATAACATTCTCTCTGGTCTTTGAAGAGAGCACTGCTTACTTAGTCTATGGTGAATTCTTTCATAAAACCAAATGTTATGTGGTGACATCGTTACCTTGACTCTAATGTATCAGTTTTACATCTAGGTCTTCAGTTGTTCAATTTCCTAGAGTGACTTTCATGTGTTCACAAGTTCGGTCTTCATCCCTTTCTGACCGCACCCCACGCTTGCTGACAGTCTCACAGACAATAAAGTCACTCGCATGCACATTCACAAAAACTCCCTCTGAGCCTTTCATTCTGCACCCACCTTCCCTGAAACATCCTCATTTCCCACATCTCCTGGCTTCAAAGTCTTCTGGCTTCACATTCCACCTTGTACTGAAGTTATTGGTTTGCATGTCTCGTGTTCACTACCAAGATGATCATTTCGGAGGTCAGAGGGAGTCTGGCCTCATTTTTTATTACCCAGAGCTTACATAATAGGTTCTGAATAATTATTTGTTGAATTTAAACTAAAGTCCTGCTCGCGTCAGCATCCAAGCTTCCTCTGACATGGGTTCGAGCAAACTGAGTTACAGCACAAAATCTAAATACCTTATGTAGTATACATGATTAACCATATACTCGCCCTGGAATCAGCCTTATTTCTAAGCATTAATCTCTTCCGTCCGCCCCAAACTGTGTGCGCAATCCATACATACAATTATAGTTACTGTTGGTTTCCTTTTTAAAGTTTTAGTTCCCCAAACCAATATTATCTTATGTTCTGTGCTTTTGCACATAACTCCTCCTCTTAGAATGCCCCCTGCCCTGATTGCATCCATAGTGTTCCTCCCCTTTACTTGCTATGCTATGGCTACACTAAGCTTCTCTCTGTTTTTACACCATCCCATGATGTCAGCTCCATCCCTGTGCCCTTCTCTACTGTATCCTCTGCACCTAGGCAATGCTTGGCACATCATGCTCATGAATGCTTACTGAATGTATCAAAGGATGAATGGGTTTTGAGTATCATCACCTTTATACCAGGGAGCAGTGGAATCCACTATGATCATTTTAGCTGCAAGTATGGATGATCCAACTAGCAAGGTCTAAACAATGGAGAATTGTATTATGTCACACATCTACAAGATCAAGGATAGGGTAACTTTGAGTCAGCTTCAGGTCAATTATTTCAGCTTTAGAATAACATCTTCAAACACTCAGGTTCTTTCCTTCTCTCTGCTATACATGCTCAGCATGCATGAGCTGGACCATCCCCTTTAGTCGCAGAATGACTGGTATCATTGCAGATATCACAAGTAGATGACAACATCCAGCTAACAACAGGATTATTTCCTCCATCCAGCTCTTTGCATTAATGAGGGAAACCTTTCCAAGAAGCCCCTCAGTAAAATTACCCTCAGTTCTATAGGCCAAGATTGAGTTATATGCCCTACCCATTCCTAACCAAATCACTAAGAAAAGGGGGAAGATCACCTCAATTAGGCCAATTATCATTTATCCTTTGGGGCTGGGAAGAAGATCATTTTTCTTAAGCAGTAAAAGGAAACCATAAAACAAAAACAGAGCTCTGCCAACAATAAAAAATTGAGGGACAGGGAGAAATGAGAAATGGAATTGACAAGGAAAAGGCAACCAACAGTGTCTGCCACAAACGAATATTCACCATCGTCAAAGTTCAGAAATATTTGGTGTTGACCAAAGCACATTTTCTCCGTTTAAGTGAGTTATCAGGATCTGGGTCTACAAGCAAAGGCTGAACATTAATTCTAAAAACATTTTTGAGGTGGGTAACTTGATATGTAAGGACAGAGCTCCTGTTCACAACTGACCCAACTTCAAACAAAACAGCGATAGCCTTTTTCTGTTCACTACATTGAGGCTCCACAAAATATTTCATTTGAGAAAAAAATTCTATGACTTTAAAAAAGGAATTTAAAAATTACTGATCTATCTGATATTTTCCAAATGAGCGACTGAATTACAGAGAGATTATGTAATTTATTTAAGTCATATATTGGCCAAATATCTTGGTAAAACAGGACATCTTCAGGAACCCAAGTCTCAAGGCAAAGCAATAGACCAAATTCAAGACATCAATAACCAAAGATAAGGGTGTTTGGTAACAATTTGCTTGAGCCCCAATTTTTTTTTTTTTGAGAAAACAAATCAGTATTTATTTGAGCTCTAGCATGTATTGTGCATATCCATATGAATCTCAAAAAGTTTTCTAATTAATAAAGAGCCCAAACTTTTAGGATAGCTGGCACTACGCTTCCAGGTGAAGGTAACACCTGGTCAGGAAGTAGTGTTCAAGGAATGAGATAGGCAGTTATTGTCCTATGACTCTGGTTTTCCTTCTCTCCCTAAAATCCCTTCTCCATCTGTCTGTGGCCTCATCTTTTACATGCTTCTTAAATGTTGATTTACTACAATCTCTGCTTTCTATACTTTTTGCCTCACATGTTTTATTTCTTTGGGTTTGATTACCAACTTGCTAATGAACAGAAATTTCTATCCCCAGCACTTCTCTCCCATTTCAAATCTGAACTTGCAATCACTCACTGGTGATCACCAATTAAATATTCCACATGCGCCGAAACCGGTTTGGCTCAGTGGATAGAGCGTCAGCCTGAAGACTGAAAGGTCCCAGGTTCGATTCCGGTCAAGGGCATGTACCTGGGTTGTGGGCACATCCCCAGTGGGAAATGTGCAGGAGGCGCCTGATCGATGTTTCTCTCTCATCAATGTTTCTGACTCTCACTCTCTCTCTCTCTCTCTCTCTCTCTCTCTCTCTCTCTCTCTCTGTGAAAAATCAATAAAAAATATATTAAATAAATAAATAAATAAATATTCCACATGCACCTCTAAATCTACGCCTTTAAAAATTACACCCAACACCTAGTATCCCCTCACTCACCCCCTACTTGCTCTCTCTCAGTTGTTCCCCACGTGAAATATCTTCCCATCCATGAAGAGCCCAAGCCAGAAACCTGGCCAGTCATGTTCTGCCCTCTCTTTTCATCACCTATACATCAAAAAGTTGTCAATATTGTCACTTTCAACACCTATGTAGATCTCTTTCGAACCTACTCCTTTCTACCCTGCTCCCTGCAAGCTACCCTCCTCATTTTGTAGTAAATCCTTTGGTGGTATAACTTGCCCCTATAATCCATCCTCCCTCCTACAACTATGATAATATTTCTAAAACAAACATCCAAAGTTATTTTCTTCCTTAACAATTTTTTCCACAGCTACAGGATGAAGTTCGGCTCCTTAGGGGACCCTGAAAGCCCCATAATGATTCGACTCTCACTTTCTCTCCAGACTACAAGCTATAATTTGTAATATATGATACTTACAAGTATTCTGCTACAGTACTTGGAAAATTTTTGTACTCTTGCTCCTCTCTTCTTGTTTGACTCTTCATTTGGTAATCTTTGTTCTTTAGGAATGGCGCACAGGTAAACTCCAAACCAGCCTTTGTTCAAATTAGTGGCATCTACATGAATGAGATTTGTCTCTATTAATTTGAAAAACACCACCAGTTTAGTAGTTAACAATATCATGACCTTGTAAGAAAAGTGATTCAGTAAAGCCATTTTACTGAGCTGGTGGACCATGTCCAATTTTCTCTACCCAGTTTTCTAAAGATTCCTGCTGCATCTCTTATCTTCAGAATAGCTAACTACAAACTTCAACTTAGTTTGAATAGTTTTCCTTAGAGTAACAACTCTTTGAGAAGCTGGTGTACCCAGGTACACTGTAAGAAGGATACAGATTAATATGAAGGCTGCAATGCAAACTTGCATGCTTGCTCTTTAGGGTGTCTGGAAATGTAGCTAAGGAGAAGCTCTGCAAATGCCAATCTCTCAGCAAGTAGTGAGAGGTAAGAGGAGCTGGGAGACACTGAGTGTGGACACTAGTGACTGTCCAAGAGGCACACTGCCTGAGTGGCCACATAGGATCTACCAACCATATATTATTTAAAGTATTAAATAAGGATAACTGGATTTAAGAAAGCACACACAAAGTAAGGAATATTAGAGAAGTGATTCAGTGAGCAGGTTCAATGTGGGCATAAGAGGCAGGTCGAAGGTAGAGTCCAGGTCTAGTGATGTTGTGTTGACTCCTACACCACAAGTAAGGCAGGCTCGTTGATGTTTCTTTCTAACATAAACCAACTCTAGCAATCAGAAACATGACTTCCTTCCCCTTTATGTTGCAGCCACAGTTTGCTGTCTAATGTTTAACAATTAGTTCTCTTGGTGTAATTCTGACATGAATTTTAGTTGATGTTTTGGTTACTATTGGCGAGTAGGATAAATGTGAAACAATTAAGATATTGAAATTTCACATTTGTCATTTATGTGAACAACTTTGCTGAACCAGACAATTTCCTAACACTGAAATAATACTTTCTCAGTTTCTCTGTGCTATTTACAGTGAAACAGCTAAAAACACGGCACACTTGTTTTATCTGAATTATTAACATTTTCTCCATCACTTTTTTAGGTCTAGATAGACAATCAACAAAATACTAACTCAGGATTTATTGATGTCCAAGATATAAAAATTCCCACCATGGTCCCTACAAACATGGTGTCTTTAAATGCAAAGTTGGGAAGAAATGCACAGTACCACACTATTATTTAATTTTCACCATACAGGTAAAATAAACATAAATAACATCATGAACATAGACAGTAATTACGGAGTAAAATAATTAAGAAGTGATGAGTTTCTGGTATTTTTCCTATATTTTTAATGTAATTCACTTTATTGTAAGTTCACATAATTTATTACTTAATTATGGCTTTAACAGCCAGTTTGCAAAATTCCTGAACAATTCAACAACCAACTCTCAGAGGATAGTAGAGCTGACTCCATCCAGACCACTGGTCCAGCCTAAGTATGTAAAATACCATCCTAAACATGAGTAACTTGCAACCCACTAATATCCTTCAATATGTGACTTGTGTGTGAGCTTTAGAGACCTCAGAGAACAGGGCACTGAAGGAAAGAGACACAAGGCCAAAAGCAACAACAAAAATTTCAGAGAATATTTATAACCACCAAAAAATACAGGAATAGATACAGGGCAGTTAATATGTCACAAAGGGTTGTTGCATTAAGGATTCCATAGATGAGACTTCTGGTTACCTATTCAATCAATATCTATTCTCCTTATAGATGATATAGCCAACTGCCTAACTCCATTCCTTCTTACTAAGGAATAGAGTTCTTACTTCATTATTAAGAGCACCCGTGTACCCAATTAAGAAAATGTACTTTCGCCCAGCCAGTGGCTCAGTGGTTGAGTGTCAACCTATGAACCAGGAGGTAATGGTTCCAAACCTGATCAGGGCACATTCCAGTTTTCAGGCTCATTCCCTAGTAGGGGGCAAACAGGAGGTGGCCGATCAATGATTCTCTCTCATCATTTATGTTTGTCTCTCTCTCTCCCTCTCCCTTCCTCTCTGAAATCAATAAAAGAACTTTAAAAAAAAAGGAAAGAAAGAAGAAAGAAAGAAAGAAAGAAAGAAAGAAAGAAAGAAAGAAAGAAAGAAAGAAAGAAAGGAAGGAAGGAAGGAAGGAAGGAAGGAAGGAAGGAAGGAAGGAAGAAGGAAAGAAAGAAAGAAAGAAAGAAAGAAAGAAAGAAAGAAAGAAAGAGTATTTTCTAGCCTTTGCAGCTAGAAATGGCCATGTGACAATTTAAGCCAATGAAAAATAAGTGGAAGTCATTCAGTAGGGCTTCCAAGAATGCTCTCCTAAAGTATTCATTCAGCTGACACATGATATTTGTTCCTTGGTCTTATTCTTCTCTGTCTGAAATTCTGTCAAGTCCCTGCACCCTTAAGACTGAGAATCCACACTTGAGATATCTGAGCAGAAAGACAGGTCCCTAATGACACCCTGACATCCCTACACTGCCTACCTCCAGCTCCACATTACATGAGAAAATTAGATTAAGCTGCTCTCACTTGGTTTTTCTGCTACATGTGGTCAAACCAAAAGAAAAAAAAAAGCCTAATTAATAAGGGACCAGCGTTAGATAACTGGGAAAGTTTGTTAAATGAGAATTTGATAAAGCTCAACCATCAGCATCACCATTCCAGTTTAAAAATGCATCCAAGTGCCCTTCATTAACTTTCACTAACCTCCCACTAAATATTTACAAGGACCAGAAAGAGAAAACCAGGGCTGACTGATAATGTATGCTAAGAATTTGGAAGGAATTTCAAGAACTGTGAGGTTGTTAAAGGAGGAAAGAGAAATAATTGGTGACTTACAGGTCACACTTGGCTACCAGAAGCATAGGCACAAGACCGAAAACAAGGTATAGAGACACTCTGCCACTACAGCAGCCAATGCTTCTTTGTTGCCAAATAAGAGAAATCCAACTCACATTAGCATAAAACTTCAGGCTGAGATCAAGCTAGAGGATTGTGTAATATCATTAAGACTCAAGTCCTCTTCATGTTTGACTGTTTTTCTTGTGTTCGCTGAATGGAATGGCTCTCTGGCTCCATGTGGTGAGCCCTAAGCAGCTCCAGGATCATATTCTCTTGGGCTCAAGTGCAGAACAAAACATCCATCTCTTTCTCAGCTGGGAACATTATGTCTCATTGGCTCTGCCTTGGTCACATCCCATCTTAGAATGAGTGACTGTGATCAGGGGAGCATGCAATGCTCTGGTCTGCTATGCCACAGCCACCTGCCTCCTCCCTAGAACCAGGGGAGAGGAACTCCTTAGAAAGCACAGGGACAGTCAACAGCATCACTGACTGTGAGGTTCTACCCACAGGGAGAATAAGGATATGCAAAGCTACACCTTGGCCACTTTCTCAATGTATCTAATTTTCTGCGAAGGCATCATTTTGGGAAAATGTGCTCTAGTGAAATAACTGTTTCCCTATTCCCACCCCATATCAGAGAATAGAGAAGTATTTATTTCATAGGGAAAAAAATGAATTTGATACCAGAAAAAAAGAGAGAATACAAATGGGATGGCAAAGTAATGTCCACTATACCCACTGTTGTCTTTGGATCAAAAATTCCATTAATGCAAAAATGGAACCACTCTGCAGATTAACCACTCTCAACTGTACTATATCGCTTTCCACACATGTCAGAGGCTGCATTTTCAAGGAAACAACTAACTAGGAAATTGGAGGAAAGGAGCACGAGGGCAGCATATTTCATCCTGAGGGTATCGTCCTGTGTGTAAAACCTTGGAGGCTAGTAGAGAAAGGAAGAGCAGCTCTGTGTGAAGCAGGTGCTGGGAATTACAATTTTTAATGTATCGCAATGATTCATGGAGTCAGAGGTGGTAAAAACACAATAAGATCCTGCCTCAGCGAGGCAGGAACACATCACATGAATGCCTACCAGACACCAGGAGTCAAACTGGGAGCACCTCACACCAAAAACAAGAGGATGTCAGTATAGTTATCAGGTATACAGAAACCAAAAGTAAGCCAGAGGCACATACCAATTACAGACAAAGACTTAAATAGCACAGAGACAAATTTATGTTGACAAGAGAAACAAACTACCATAAATCTTTATGCCAACTATATAAAGCATAAAATATTGTAAGCCGGAAAACTGATCACAAACATTATTTCAGATTGACAGTAACAAAAATAAAATCACTATATGTCAAAACTTATCAGTAAGGTAGTGTTAATATAATGGAGGATTGTTTTAGTCATTTATTCATTGAAGAAACAAACTACCCCAGGACAAAGATGTTAGAATCAGCTCTCTCTCTCCTTCTTTATCATCCCAACCAGTGACCTACTTGAAACTGAATAGTCTTGAATGGTGCCGTGGTTTCATAATGGACACTGTTCTACTTATTGTATTCTTTATTTTTCTTCTTCGCTGACTCCTTGGCTACAGTCTACCTGCCACCTATCCAATTATTTTCTTAACATGACTTTGTATTGACCTATTGTTTTGACTCAAATACATTTACTCTATGGAGTGACTGGTGAATAGGAAAATATAAGATAAAGATAAAAGGTAGAAAGGTCTATGCCTTGGAGTTTGAGGACAGGGCAGAAATGCCCTAAGAGGCAGGTACTGGAGGTACACTAATTTGATGGGACTGTTGTAACAAGGCACTAGACGGGTAGCTTAAACACATTCACCAGTTGTTGGTTCTGTCAACCCTTGGATATCATGGTATCTGCAGGGAGAAGATATACAACAAATGTTTGTATATTCTGAATACCTAATGTTGGATATTGAGCATTTGTTAATATCACTTCTTCCGCACCAGACCAAGGATCAATACCCCAAAAGCACATCTTCCCTTAGACTCATATCACTTCCTTTCCAGCCCTGAAAAGTCTTACTCTGCTCCTATGTGCAAATCCCTGATCTGAATTGAAATGGTGGTCTCTCCAGACTCAAATTCAGGATTTGCTTAGACTAGAACTCAAACCAAGTATGTCAGCCCTGGTCAGACACTGACCCCACTATGTAGCTCCCTTTTATGAAGCAGTAGAAATTACTCAGTCCTAAAATTAAAACATGATCAAACATCCTCCAAGTAGCCTTAATAACTCCCCTTCAAGCCTTAATACGATCATAAGGACCTATGATGAAAGAATCCCTCCAATAAAGTACAAGGAGCCTGTGTAGTAGAGGGTTAACTTGGGCCTGGTTGCCCAAGACCTGCACATTCCAAAGGAGACAACCTCAGAGCCCTTAGAATAGCCTGCCAAAGGACTTGTATGCATGCATATAAGCCTAAACCAATGGACACAGACAACAGGGGGGGTGAAGGCATGAGTGGGGGGATGGTGAGGGGCAATTGGAGGATAAGGACACATATGTAATACCTTAATCAATAAAGAAAAAAGAACAGCCTGCTGGATAAGAGTGATTTTATGTTCCTGAGGCCTTGGGCCAGGCTGCATCCATTTGACCAGCTGATTTGTGCTAACAATGTGACTAATGATAAATGCCTTTTGTGTATGCCTGAGGTCCTGGGTCATGCTGTACCATTTGACCTCAGAGGGATTGGAAACTGAGTCACTGAGGTGAATCACGTGGGTGCTGCACACCTATGAGACTGACCTGAAACATAAAGCTAAAACCCTGGACACCAAGACACCAAGACACCAAGACACCTGGACACCAAGGCTCAGGTAAGTCCCCTGGTTGGCAATGCTTTGCACATGTTATCACACAGATAACTGGGAGGATTAAGGGTGTCCAGGTGACTCCACTGGGAAAGGACAAACCTCATGCTCACTTCTCTAGGACTTCACCCTAATTGCCTTTTACCTTTGCTGATTGCGGCAGCTTTTCTGAATCTTGTATGTCTTCCTAGCAAATCACCAAGTCTGAGTCTGGTCTTGCAGGGCTCTGGTGCAGAAGGAGTGAGAGAAGCCAAATATTTTAGCTTCTCTCTACCTGTAGATGTTCTGGTACTCAGAACACTCAGACCTTTTACATAGATCTATCCCATTACTTTGGTTTTCACCTGTTTATCAAATCCCCAAGAACTGACTATATCTAGAAAAATTTAAATGTCTAAATACATTGGCCAAAAAACTCAACCTCTACAGATTTAGCAAAAGGAAATGCTATATTCATTCTAGTATTTATTTGTAAGTAAAAAATTAGAGGCAATGATATGCCCTTAAACACAGAAATGTTATAATATATAATAGAATATCCTTACTATGGACTCTTATGTAGCCAGGTACTTATATGAAGTGAAATCCAAGAAAAAATGTTAGGGATGAGGGGGGTTGGAAATCAGGTATGCAGAATACAGCTTCATTTTTATAAAAACAAAATAAAATCCCAACTCTTTTGTTTTTGTACACATAGAAAAAGCTGGAATCTCATTAATCTGATGCCAGTGGGTACCATGGAGCAAAGAAGGAAGGATAGAGTAAGAGATTTCTTTGGTGATATTTAAATGTTTTTCAACCATATATCATTTCTGTAATTTCCACAGATTTTTTAAATACCAGACACCCCTACTTTTGACCACTTTGCCTCTATTTACAATGCCAACCCAACTGGCACTAGTCAGCAAAATTCAGCTGTGTTAGAATTGGTGTTGCCGGTGCTTCCACTTTTACCTCTGGGGAAATACCCCATGAGCTGTGTCCTGGTTTAGAGACAGGATCTGGCTCAACAGGTGTGAGAAGAGGCAGCTGGAGGGGAACTGGCAGACACCCTGCATGAGAATGAGGTGCCTTCATAGGTGCTCACTTGACCTACTACTATACCTTGTCATAAAGACAGTTAAAAGTATGAATGCCCTAGGTTCCTTGGGTCATGGAACACCGTAGGCAGGAATTCCTCCCATCAACCCTTCCTCTATACCCTGAGGGGTTAGGGGAGCTCCCATCATTGAAGAGCAGCCCAAGCACTAAGTGTGGGTACTGACCATTGTTAGGGGATAATGAGTAGCTTTCCTGGTTATATCCCTGATCAGCCAACTGTTGGTGGGACTTCATGCAAGTCCACTACTACTCTCATTCTCAGTTTTCCTCCCCTGTACATTAAGAATCATGAAGAGATCATCTCTATGTCCTTTACAGCACTGCAGTTCCAACTGTATTATCACAATAAATTAGCTCCATTTTCCTTCACCTGGACACACCTTCTACCCCTCTATGTGGCTAATATTTCCAACCAAATACTCTGTCGACCTGGCCAGTGTGGCTCAGGGGATAAAGCATCGACCTTCAGACTGAAGGGTTCCAGATTTGATTCTGGGTCAAGGGCACATACCTCTGTTGCAAGCTAGATCCCCAGCCCCAGTTGGGGCATGGTTTGGGCACATGCAGGAGGCAACCAATCAATGTGTCTCTCTCACATCCATGTTTCTCTCTCTGTGTCTCTCCCACTCCCTTCCACTCTTTCAAAAAAAATAAAAATCAATGGAAAAATATCCTCGGGTAAGGATTAACAAAAAAACAAACAAACAATAAAACAATAACAACAAAAATACTCATGTTATTTCCACCAAGAGAAGGAAAGATATTTTTAAAATAACAACAATAGAGTGATTCTTATTGGGAAAGTATCATCACCCATCACACAACTCCTCATTTAGCATGAAAATAAAGATTACCATAAAAATGTTTACGTATTTAAAATAAGGCTACCTACCACTTCATATTAGCTGTATCAGATAGTTCTAATTCTCACCAACAATGTATGTCTTTTGAGGTCTGTGATGAAGATGAATTAAAACTTTGATTAATGAAAAGTACATATTTCATATTTATATGTCTCTTTAATTTTTTGCATGAATAAAGAGGGAACATTAATCTCTGACAACAGAGGAAGCCTCAATGTGGAGAGAACAGGGAACAGGCCCCAATGTTAACAGAAATGTAATTCAAAGAGCTTGTGATCATTTTCAATCTCTAGGACCAAATTCTAGATATTCCTAACATTTATTTCTGTCTCTCACTTTGAAGTCCTATCAGAACTACAAGAAAAAAAAATATTCACTTATGGTCTTCATTTCCAGAATAAATTGAGTTTCATTATAAAGCATCCGCACTTTTCTACCACAATTAATCTGCTCACAAGATGGCCAATGGCAAAGGATTAATGGAGCACAAAGGAGCGCTACTTTGCATGGCAGAATGACTATCACCATCACCCCAGTCATGACACCAGATGACCCAGGAGCCTAGCTCTTCTACAACAACTTGCAACATGCATACTGCACTACTAACTGCTTCCAAAACAGCATTATGAGTTTCTGAAATAGAATTTGCATTCTATTTCACTTTTGCAATTATAAACCCTGGAAGTTAAAGGTCATGAGAAAATGTCAGTAAAGTCTGTTCTATAGCACCACCTGGGCAGTTGACACCAACCCTATTCATGGTGCCCTTGCAGCAGCTTCAGTGCTTCAGATTGTTTACAGAAGGAGTTCATTTTGGGCTCAACACCAATGGCATCTGTAAAAAATAATCTTGAAAAACTATGCATAAAGCAACTAAAAGGCGATATTCTATAAAGTTATGGTTTAACTGGTGAGAACTTTTACGGAGTAGCTTTGAACCAACAGATTTTGTTAAGATCTGAGATAGGCACAAAATATATAGATGACAAAGTCCTTTCCTTGAAGAAATGTCCACTCTATGTGGGGCCCAGAACGTGGGAGGTAAAATTGTAATTTGAAAAAGACAGGAACAAACTAGTCAGAAATCAAATTGGGAATGCAAGCACTGAGAGTCATCAAAGGAAGGTGTGAAGCAAGCCAGAAAGTGGTAAACATGTATGGCAACTTGGAGAAACTTGGCTAGGAGGAAAATTGGACAAATGGAAGCAGTTTTAAGGCATTGTGTAAAAAATGGCAAGAGTCTCAAGGTCGAAGATAAAAATTTTGAGTGGCAATAGAAATTTCAGCTAGAAACAGGAATAAGCAACTTTTTGGTTGGAATCTTTCTCAATAATGCTTTTGAGTAATTTCCTGGGGCAATAAAAGATTGGGATGTTGTCAAAATACCTGGACCAGACTGCAGGAGCAAAGATAAGAATACTGACATTAAGCACTCATATTATCAGGAGATTTCAGGAAAACCTAGAGTGCTTGGGTATTTTGTGAGCATATTCATACTTTGGGGTTCGGCTTGGGACATTCTAACCACTGAAAGCATTACAAAACCTAGACAAATACTTAAAAATAACTGCAGGCAATGAGTACAGGCAGGGTCTGAGGGGCTTTGGTGCATAAAGGAAGGAAGGTACAGATGGCAAGCTTTACCACCTCATCTGGCTCTTTCCCTGAGATTGCTTTATGTTTCCTGTAAGCAGACAAGTAGATACCCAGAAAAAATATGTAGATCTCAGTGAACTATGGAGAAAAAGTTTTGAGCCTGGGCAATCAAAGTAGCTAGAACTTGTAGATTATAATCACAGAGGGAAGGGAACTCTGGGAAGGTGGCCCCCTGATATGTGTATGAATTCCTCTCAAGTCACTGACTAACAACTAAACTCCATATGAAGAGTATGAGCATAAAGAAGAGAATTCCTACTCAATTCCATAAGACAAGAAAAAAACAACAGCCATACATTGTCATCTATTCTCAGACAACATGATTGTCTTGGCAGAAAAGTCCCAACCTAAAAAGCCCCTAGAACTAAGGTTTGCAAGATCACAAGATACAAGGTCGATATACAAAAATTAAATGCCTTTGTACATACCATTAACAATTGGAAGTTGAGATTAAAGAAACATTACCATTAATATAGTCAATAATATTGCAGTAACTATGTATGGTGTCATAATAGGGTGATCACTTTGTAAGTTATATAAATGTCTAATTACTGTGTTGTACACCTGAGACTAATTTAATATTGTATTTCAACTATAATTTAAATAATTTATATTGAAAAAAACAATAAAAATAAATCCTTAAGCATAAAAAAAAGGAATAAAATAAACCAGTTCCATTTATAACAGCACTTCAGGTACAAATCTAACATTATATGTAGAGGTACTTTAGGTTGAAAACTACATACCTCTGTCAAAGAAATCAAAATTAGGTCAAAAAGTTCTAAATAAATGGAAAGATAAACACTATTCATGGATTTGAAAACAATAATTGTTGTCAACCTTCTCCAAATTCATTTATAGAGTCTAACAATCCCAGTAAAAATCCTAGCTTTTTTTTTTTTTTTTTTTTTTTTTAGGTAACAACAAGCTACTTCAAACATTTATATGAAAGGAAATGGAACTAAAGCAGTCAAAACAATTTTTTAAAAAGAAGAGCAAAGCTAGAAAACTCCTGTTACCTGACTTCAAGACAATATAAAGCTCTGGTAACCCAGACAATAAAGTTCTGGTGAAAGGAGAGACACAGACCAAAGTAATAAAGATTCCAGAAATAGCCTCATGGAAATACAGACTTTTGACAAAGATGTTAAGGCAATTCAGTGAAGCCATAGTTTTTTGAACAATTGGTCATGCGTATGAAAATAAAATACTCTATAAAAAACTAGACATGGTTAAATTCCTATCAACAATGGAATAGATAAATAAATTGTAGTATATTCACACAATTGAATATTACACAGTACTGAAAAAGAGCATATTACTAAATGCTCAAAAATATAAAGTGTCACAGACATAGTGTTAAAAGCCTACACGTATAACAGACTACATACTGTATGATTCCATTCTTATGAATGTCTAGAATAGGTAAAACTAACCTGTGATAATAGACATCAAAATAATGGTTTTCTTTAGGAATACTGACTGGGAAGAGAACAAAGGGGAGCCTTTTGGGGTGGTGATAAATTTCTATAACTTGATCTTGTAGTGGTTACATAGGTGCATACGTATGAAATAAATTCAATTAGTTGAATGCCTAGGATTTGTGCACTTTACTGTATATATGTTGTTATACCTCAATTTTAAAGAAGGTAGAAAGCAAGGGAGAGAGAGGAAGGGAGGGAGACTTTATATACTGCTATGGCGTGGTGTGAAAATCAAATCACAGAACAATACTTATTATATGATACCTTTTATCTAAGAATGAACATGGGGAGATACAAATATGTGTATTTATCAAAAAAGCAACAATTGATGAATAAACTAAAAATGAGTAAAGTGTTCCCTATGGGGGAGGATGAGCAAGGGAGCAGGCAACAAGGACGAAGCTACATCTCTGAATGTACTTTGCTTATTGTTTTGATTTTGGAACCATGTTGATGTTTTTACATAATTTTAAAAAGTAGACGTTAAAAAGTATACTCTGTACAAATACACTGAAAAAAATGTACCTAATAATCTACCAAATTGATAATAGGAACATATGAAGAAAAATTATTTCGAGTGACTCTAAAACATATTTTAAAACATATTTTGAAAAAAAAAACATATTTTGAGTTATCATTCTCTGGGAATGTATATGAAAGACAGAAAAAAAAGGGCCACAGAATTGCAAACAGCATTTAGCTGTATTCTTTTTAGTGAAAATGCTGCCAGTGTTGCTTTTTAAGTACAATAAGTAAGAAATGTCACTAGGAAGCAACATTTTCAGCATAAAAGAGAAATAAATATAAAATCAAAGTAATCTGTTTTAGTCTCAATTGTTAGCTCTACATTTCTTCGAACCAACTGTTACTCATCATCTCAGTTGTGGCCTCGGGACAAGCTTGCAGGTCTGGGGGACCGGGAATCAAGACTGGAACCCAAATGAATCTGAGGACAAACAAGCACTATATCATATTGATTCTAATTCAAGTGAACCATCAACCCCGAAGAGTTCGGTAGGAACACAACTGTGGCTTCGTTCTGAAGCTTCCCAGCATAAAGAACAGCAAGAAAAATGAAAACTAAACTCATAAATTTTATTCTCAATGAACCTAGGAGAAAGAAACATCATAAAACTTCAAATAAGTGCTGCCCAAAGATGGAGCAGAACCGGAGGGAGGGATAAAGGGTGCAGAGAAGGCCTGAGGAGGAATCATCTCAGAAAGAGCCAGCACATTTAAAAATTACAAAAGCATGGGTTGCCTGGAGGCTCTATCTCTTGTTGATTATCTCTAGGTGAGCCCAAGGCTGATGCCAGAAAGAGGGGACCACACAAGAGGCCCTGCTTTAAGTCGTTTGCTAGGGCCGCAGAGAGGAGGCCCTTGAGCTATGAGCCTAGAAATCTACCCGGGGGCTCGGCTTCCACAAGAGCTCCTGCTAAACATCACAAAAAACTACCTCACTAAACTATGAGTGATGACGGAGACATTCTCTATACTCACACAAAGATACTACCAGGAAAATAAAAAAAGATGAAAAGAGCAAGAAAGCCTTCTTAGAGACAATGAAAACAACCAGAAAAATACTGACACAAAGTGGATAAAAAGTACAACCTAACATTCCAACTGAGAACGTTAAGCTTTTATGCCACAATTGGGACTACAAAGGAGCAATACCAACACTCAACTCGGAAAAGAAATAGGAGAAAAAAACAAAGCTTTTTCAGAAATGAAGACTAAATGATAAGGAATAAAAGGAAGACCAGACACCATAAAAAGCACAGTGAGGATATAGAAGACTGAAATGAGAAAACCAAAAATGAAAAATAAAGTAGAGGGAGGGGAAAAGGAGTACAAAAACATCTTATTTTTTTAAGTCAGGACTAGAAGGTCATAGACCATTGAACTCACAGCAAACAGTATATAACTCATGTTTGAACGAAGCCTAACACATGTATTTTCTCTACAAGATACTTCACAGCTTTCTTGCACTTAAAATCACCAGACAGCACTTCATCATACAGCTTAAGGGCCATTTAAAACACTGAACTCACCAACAAAAATAAAAAATAAAATGGTGCTAAATAGACTGCATGATGAAAGCTCAAACCAGAAGGGGAAGCCCTGTGTGCCCTCGGCTGGGACATGCACATCAGGTGGCAAATGTTCGCCCCTGCACACACCCACCAGGGACTGCAAATCACCACGAGCATGGATTTTGGTTTACTGGTAAATTTTAGCAAGTAAGCAACTCTCAAATATCTAATGTGCAAACAAGCAGAACTGATGATAGTTTTGCAGTTTCAAAAGCTCAGGAAATACTGTTCACATGGAAGTTTCTTTAGGAAAATTGTAGAGGGCAAACTCCAGCAAACGGAGAGGTACATTAGATTTATTAAAATTAGAGGTGAAGAGAGGGGTTGAGCAAGAGAACAGAGCTTGATTTCATTGCTTCTCATGTGGGAATAGTTATTGTTTTAAATAAAAGTGGAATGAGGGTATCAGGTAAAGGCAGCCCCCAGATTTAAAATTAAAACTTCCTAAATATCAAGGGGGGGGAAAGAGTGCAATCGGAAAAGGAAGAAGAAAAATGGTACACATAGTAAAAGTTTTTAAAACTTTTATAAATAAACCAGAAAACATAATATGAAATTACAGAACTAAGGCCAAACACACATGGTCTATCAAGACATGTACATAAGCTTAAGTAAGTTATTAAAAGGAAAAGATTTTTAGATAGTCTCCCAAAACAGAATCCAGTTCTGTACTATATACAAAAGATATGCCTGAAACTAATTTTAAATAATTAAGATAAAGAAAAACATACCTAAAAAGCAGAGGTTGTGACTGTAATATGAATGCCAATGGGTACAATTCACAATGAAGACAGAACAACCAGCTGGTTTTAGTGACACTGTTGAAACAAGGAAGGCCACACCCCAAGTGTCCCGGCAAGTTATAGGATTGAGGCCTGCTGGATGATTAGGAGGAAGGTTTAGGGAAGTATGGTTTAGCTCTGGATGGATGGTGTCTGCAAATAGGAACAATTCTATGACCAGGTATCTTAATGATGTCTATCTAGGCGGTGAGAATACACAGTAGGGCTAAAGCTTTCATTGGTAACAGTGATGGTTAATTTTATTTGACTTGACTGGGCTAATGGGTGCCCAGATAGCTGGTAAAACATTATTTCTGGGTACGTGTATCAGTGAGGGTATTTCCAGAAGAGATCAGCATTTGAATTGGTGACCTGAGTAAAATCACTCTCAGCATGCAGGTGGAGGGCCAGGATAGAACACCAAGGCGGAAGAAGGGTGGACTTACTCTCTTCCTGAGCTGGGCACACGCACATTCCTGCCCTCTGACACTGGTGCTCCTGGTTCTTGGGCCTTCAGACTCAGACCAGGACTACATCACTGGCGTGCACCATCTCCCTGTTCCCCCTAGCCCTCCTCCCAGCCCCATTCCTCAGCCTTCACATTCAGATTTGGACCAGAACTATACCACCGGCTTTCCTGGGCCTCCACCTTACTAATGGCAGATCATAGGATTCTCAGCTTCCATAATCATGTAAGCCAATATCTCACACTAAACCTTTTTCTGCATGTTTATATAGATCCTACTATTTCTGTTTCTCTGGAGAACCTGACTAATAAACACAGTAATGAAGCAGCAGTCACTCAAGATAGCTGGGAGGGGCAGACATATGTAGTCATTTTTCTGATTTGTACAAGTTCTTATTTTTGCCTTTGCTCACATATGATTACGGACTGGTCTTACTTGGTCATACTCAATCCTATCATGGTCAACATGCGTCTGATGTTGGCACCCTGTGAAATATGCATTCAACAGCAGAACATCATTGCCTAGCTATAAGAGGCAGGCAAGATACCAACTGTCAGCAATCTATCGGGAGCTGCTTTTTTTTCCCCATTAGCTGCTCTAACTTTCCTCCATATCTATACCCACAAAAAAAGCAGAGTAGCTACTTTCATAAAACAGAAATTACAGAAGGATATAATGAGGTACTAACAAAAGGAGATTTAAATTTATCTCCCTTTGACTAAGATCAATTTGAACAAAATGGAGAACACAGAATACCTAAACAACATCATCAATAATGTAGATCTGATTGATATGTTACCAAGTTTTCTGTCTGGAAATAGAAAATATATCTTATCTTCAAGTGCCTATGGAACATTCACTAAAAATGATTGCATATTACTCTATAAGGAAAGTCTTAACAAATCTCTAAGAAGTAAACAGAAATAGATAATATTAGCTAATAATGATGAAAGAAAACTAGCAATTAATTACAAATTCAGAAAATGAAGACTCTTCTACCCAGAAAAAAAAATTCCTGATCTCACAAGACAAACAGGTAATATGAAGAGAAATTATAGAACTTTTAGAAAGCAACAGTAACAAAATAAATTACATATCAAAACCCATACTTAACCATTAAAACAGGAAAATAAATAATGCATAGGGCTCAAAAGTTTGTAAGGGAATAACAAAATAAACCCCCCCAAAAAAAGCAGTAGGAAGGCATTAACAACGGCAACGCAGAAATGAATGAATTAAAACAGAAAAATCAATAAAAACTATACCTATAAAAACAACAACATCATTACCACTGTTAATAAGATTCCTACCAGGCAAATTGCTTGCAAAGAATGACTCAGTCCTGGTATGAATTGTTTTCACATCCCTGTCTCTATTATTGGAGCTGACTCTGAAAGATAGAAGTTTCAAGATAGTGTGATCTTGAAAATGGAGAAGAAAATGTAACATGTACCAAAAAATGTACAAGCACATTAGTATTTGAGTGTACATTGTAATTGCATTGAACATTTAAATGATTTTTAGAAAACAAAGCCATAGGAAACCAATGCTCTAAGTCTCACCCCCAGCCACCAAATAGTTTAGAACAAAGATAAACAACCTTTTTCTGTAAAGTACCTGAGGTATATTAGGCTTTGAGAGCCATATGATCTCTGTCACTGCTACTTAACTCAGATGCTGTGCTCTAAAAACAGCTATAAGCTGGGAACAATGTTGGAGGAAATTTAAAGGTAGCTATTCCAAGGGAGGTCACTGTCTACATTAATTTAAGGTCCATCAAAGTGGTGCTTGCGCATATCCTATACCACATCCTCTGCCTCAGGTGTCATATCATACAACCTGGAAAGACTTCTACATTTTGATTTCTCATTATAAATTTGCATCTACAAAATCCTTGCATCCTGATCATATATTTTATTTCCCAGGCAATGTAATGAGAGTGTTGTTTAAGTAGCCACTCAACTGGGTTTAAATCCCAGCTGTCCCACTTAATAACTGTATGACTTAAAGGGAGTGTGTCCAATCTTTAAATTTAACTCCTCATCTATAAAATGAGAAAAATTACAACAGTTTTTACAGGGTTGTAAGAAAGTGGAAGGAGATCACGTATCTGAAGCCCTAGGGCAACATGCGGTTCTGTTTCTTCATTCTATTTCCAATTTCAAATAATATTTCAAAACCCATCTGCTACTTTAAAGTAAATGAATTCCCATTTTTTATTTCTCCCTTTGTCTGAAATAGTAAGAATTCATGAGGAACCACTAATGTTTCTAATGTTCTTATCGCACATTAGTATAAATGATCACAATTTATCTACATTTAAAAATGCCTTTTAACAATGAAGCTGATTATTCATGTTATGGAAACATTTTGGATTCCTCTGTTTTTAAAGCAGAGAGATTCATAAGAACATCCAAGCATTAACTTTAAGTATACAATATATCAAAAGTTTCAGAAATCATGCATATTTTTCCTTGTACAACATTAATATCTTTTAAAGTTGTCAAAATACGCATCTATTTTGTTTTCTTTTTAGAAGCACTGTTCATTAACATTGTGAATCTTTCCATTCTACTAGATAAACCAAAAATCTCCTGAGAATTCTCATCACCAAACTGGAACAAGCTGAGAAAAAAACACACACTTTCTTGACATTGAAGGAATAGTGAGTGCTCTGCAGATATCACAGCCAATCAGTTACACTTGCCCAGCTATTCTCTCACTTGCCCCTTCGATCTCAGTTTTAGCAGATGGAAGGTTCCAGAGTAAGACTACCAATGCTCAAATCCCAGTTCTTCAACTACTGGATGAATAACCCTGGGTAAGTTTGGTCACTTTCTCTGTGCCTCGGTTTTCTCATCTATAAAATGGGGCTACTGCTAATATTATCACAAAGGAAGGCCTGTTGTGATGATTAAATGTGTGTCTCAGTTTGGGCTCTCCCCAAAAAACAGAGTCTCAGACAGGACTCAGGTTCAGGGAGCTTGTTTAGGAGGTGCTCCCAGGACACAAGGAGAGTGGGGCAAGGGAGGGAGAAAACCAAGCCCACTAACCATACGTTACTGACTGGGCAACCAGGGCTCAATCCTGCAGGGGGTCTTCTGAAGTACCTTAATGAATGGCACTCAACACTGTGCCTCTGCAAGAAGCTTGGGGACACTTATCCACTAACTCCCACTCCTAATTTATTGAGGTTCACTCCTGGGAGCTTTAATTTCTCCTCACAACCTGGCAGTTGGCTCGTTCACTGGCTGACCAGCCTTCCCAGCTTCAGACGAAGCCCAGAGGCAGGAAAGTTGGGGTGGGTATGTTCTTGAAGTGAAAGGGTGGCAACAAGAATAGAACGTTTCACTACAGCTACACTAAAATCAAGCTGATGCAGGCAGAACGGTGTGGATTCCAGCATTATCTGATACAATGTGTGAAATACTAAGCACAACGTATGGAAAATAGTAATTGCTTAATAAAGCACAGCTCCTATTAATATTAATTTTGTTATCAGAACCTGCTGTGCTGTAAGAAAACAAACACCATTTGTCCTTTGGGTCCAGAATACTGAATAATGACACGTATCAGATAAGAAATGCAGGCAAGAGTACAAGCAGCAGAAGGGTGCAAAATAATGGGCTTAGTTAGGATTGCATAGGGCCCCAGGTGCCTGCAGGATGTCGTGGTAGAGCTATGTAACAGACAGGAGTTTGTGTCTGGAACTCGGGAAAGAATGGGTGAGAACTGGAAATGGAGACTTTGGAACCACCAGTATCTGCATTAGAGTTCAAATATTCATGTGTGATCTTGGAGGAAGACAAGTTGAATGGAGAAAAGAAGAAGGCTAAGATAGGCTCTCAGGCCACGGTGGTATTAAGAGGCCATGAAAGGAGGGTGACCCTGGAAAGCACACTAAAGATAACCCTGCCAGGGAAGTAGGAGACAAGCAGGAGAGGGTGGTGTCATGGCAACCAGAGGAGAGGGGAAGAGAAAAGTTTCTAGAAGGGAGTATTCAACAGTGTCAAAGTCTGCCAAGACCAGCATGAAAACAACTGAAAAATGCTCATTACTTGCATATTATAAAAAGATATATTTGTTTTTAATGAAATATGACTTTAGTTGGGGAAAATAGAAACAATAAGAGCAATTTAAAAATTGAGGCACAGCGGAATCTATTAAATTCAATTCAGTAAGTGCTTTTATTGAGCACTTACAATCCTATATAATAAAGAGCTCATATGCGAATTAGACCAAACAGCAGAACGACCATCTGGACGACCTTCCGGATGAAGCCGGGGCTGTGAGAGCCGAGCCCCTTGCACAAATTTCATGCATTGGGCCTCTAGTGTGCTCAATAATTGAGACTGATTATCCAAAATTCATGTTAAAAATTCATGTCAAATTAATAATTGAAGATTTTTTAAATCTCGTCTCATCTTTATCCTTAAAAGGTGGGTTTTACCATGTGAATAACTGATATTATGAAATTGGCCACAAGTTTAAATTCCATTTGTATTACGTAATCAGCAACCATCCCTCACAGCTCATGCTCCACTAGAATGCAAAGCATGTCACTGCACAATGGAAACCATGCAAGCCAACCTAATTATCAATCCGCCCACTGGTTTTTCCAAACATATGCTTAATTATCTTCTTCATTCTAGGATCTGATAGCCTGCTATCACAAAACAAAAAACCTCACTTGTTTCCTTGCCATAATAACCAATTGTCTTTTAGTTTTGTGGTTGGGAGGCACTGGCCACTAGGTGGAGAGAGATACCCACTGACCCCCTAGGCAAAGGCATGAACTGAACTTTTAGTTCCTCAGATTCACTCCGTGACTTCCCGAGACAGTAGGTTGGATTCAGTTCTGAACAAAGGAAATCTCTATGAATGATGATGCCAAGTATTTCATGCACTTCGGGTCATTACTCCTTTCCCTGGAATCTATGCATTCACTCTCCAAGAATGAGTTCCCTGCCCTTTTTATCAAGATAACCCTCAGAATTTGAATTAACAAGTCATTGTTCGGCTTCTCTGCCTTTAGCCTTCTACACAGCTCCTGTAACAGCTCTCTAGCTACATTGGTGAAATAGAGGGGATTATGCCCCTTTGTCTCCTCCTCCAGTCCATGCCTTGCCCTCAAAAGAATCCTATGTAATAAAAGTGTAGTATGAAAATTGTCCC
This sequence comes from Myotis nattereri, assembly GCF_964212035.1. NCBI lineage: Eukaryota > Metazoa > Chordata > Mammalia > Chiroptera > Vespertilionidae > Myotis > Myotis nattereri. The sequence continues at coordinate 32,480,771 of NC_138075.1, read as the reverse complement.
CTCGACTGAGAGTTGTCCGGGAGTTTGACCAGGAGGCAGGGCTGGCCGGGGGAAGGGAGGGAGGCCCCAGCCGGCAGCTGGCAGCCAGCAGCCAAATTTAGTGCATGAATTTAGTGCACTGGGCCTCTACTAAAGACTAAAAAATAAAGGACCATACCTTCCAGGAACCTAAAGGAATAAAACTCTTAAGGGTGAAGTTTGAGAGCCATGATTGACACACCTATAACCCACCATAAGATCTGTCTTGATCTGGAATCATAGTAAATATCCCACCATCTTTGAAAAACTTATGTGAACAGTATTTTATAAATAAATCTGTTCCTCCAGCTAAAAGGAATTTTTATTCAAGTAAACTAAAGAAATTAACTCTATTAAATGACTCTGGCTATATTCTCTCTCAAACTTTTTAAATCACAGCATAATTTTTGTTTTCCTTCTAATGTTTTTCCCTGAGTACATATCTCTCTTATTTTTAATATATAAATTACTTTCACAAAAACACCTTAAATGTAGATTTTTAATTTTCTCTTTAAATAAAGTTATATACTTTTTTCTCCTCCCTCATCTAAATAGTTAAGCATGTCCAAGTATGTAAGTTATTTACTAGAAAATATCTTTCTACTTTCCAACTGATCACTGTTGGCAAAGAGAAACAATTAAGTCATAACTGTTTCATAAATGATTTTTCTCTTGTGCAAGAATCTTCCAATATATGCCACTTTAAACCTTATATTGTATAAATTTTAAAATGTAAGAGAGTAGATCCTAAGAGTTATCATCACAAGGGAGAACACCTTTCCTTTCCCCTGCATCTCTATGAGGTGATGGGCATTAACTATTGTGGTAATCATTACACAATATATTTAAGTCAAGTCATTCTATATATACCGTCCTATTTAATAATAAACATGGTAATTGACTGTACCTTTGCTACGCCTCCCATTGGCTAATCAGTGAGGTATGCAAATTAACTGCCAACAAAGATGGCGGTCAATTTGCATACATAGGCACGAAGTGGCGGAGCAAAGACTGAAGGCAGCTCCGGCCGGAGCAGCGAAGGCTTGAAGGCGGCTTGAAGGCGGCTCCGGCCGGAGCAAAGGCCTGGGTCCCGGGTGCCGGAGGAAAACCGGTGCCAGCAGCCAGGGGACGGGAAGGCCTATTGCGCGAATCTTTTCATGCAACAGGCCTCTAATGAACTTATAAACCAAATGGAAAGATAAGCCCTGGCTGGTGTCACTCAGTAGTTAGTGCCTCGGCCCATGCACTGAAGGGTCACAGGCTCAAATCCCTGTCAAGAGCACATACCTGGGTTGTGGGTTCAATTATCACCCGTGTTCAGGGTGCATGCAGGATGCAACCAGTCAATGTGTTTCTTTCATATCGATGTTTCTCTCTCCATCCCTCCATCCCTTCCACTCTCTGAAAAGCAATGGAAAAAATATCCTCAGGTGAGGAGTAACATAACAAAAAAGAAAGATGAAAGTGGAATAATGAATGGTCAAAGGTAGATGGAGAGGAAGATAAAGCTAAAAATAAGTGAAGGACTGAATGGAGAAACATCTGATGTGATCTGGAGTTGTATCTGAAGACCTGGGGGTTGCTGTGTTTTACCCCAGATCGGTCCCTTTCTAACCATAGATCTTTTCATATTTGATTTCTTACTCCTTTCATCTCCAGATTCATTGTTTTCCCTGATGTTTTCGTTCTTGTGAAGATATCAATAGACCTAAAGATAACCATTAAATGATTATTCCAAGGAGTCGTATAATTAACTTAGTGATTAACTACCAACTTATTACCTTTTATAATTAACTTAATTGGTCTGAAAATGGTGAGATAAATCTTTTACTCTGCTAGATCATGTCAACCTTAAAGTGTGCCCCATGCACACTGCAAACTCCATGCACAAACGAGATCACAGTTACAGAGTGGACACCTCAGGAAGATCTAATTCTAGCCCTTTCTTTCGAATGACAGGGCACCGGAGCCTGGAGGAGAGAAGCACCTCCCACATCTCCTAACACTGGTCCATGGATTCAAACCTTCAGCAGTGCCACTCCCAGTCCAGGGCTTGTGCCACACACTGTGATTCTCCTGAAACAAAGATGAGTTCAGCCTAAACCGCATGTGTAGGTTATACTGACAGGAAAACAGCAGGCATTCTGCTTTCTATCAGCAGAAATGGAATAGTGGTCTGTGCAGCCCAGATTTCTCTGACAGTTGGGGTTCATCAAATGAGGACCTAGGAGGGCCAATAGCCCAAGCCTCAAATTTAGACTTTTCACCTTATTTCCAAATAAGGTTAAACATTCAGTTATAGAAAGACACAAACAGAACTGAAATACTTTCCCCACCCAATTTTAAACTTGGGTCCCTTCCAGACCACCCTGTACGGTTACAGGATCATATGAATAACAGTCGTGTGTGTGTGTGTGTGTGTGTGTGTGTGTGTTTTAACAGCACTGATGTGTTAAAATGTAATCATGCAAACTATATATCTACTTTTGTATTTCACATCCTCAAATGCCAGAAGATTCAAAACTGAAAGTTTTCTGACCTCTTTGGACATCCAAGAAACTGCTGACAGGAATACCAGGTTGTTTTCTGGGAAAACAGGGAATTCCTCCAAAACAGAAGCACCATTCAAAAACCCTCTTCTGGACATTCTGTGTGGAGCATTGCAGTATCGTCTCATGTGATAACATGATTCCATGCAATCCTCCCAATACCCTCTGACATAGTACCCATTCACAGAGGAGGAAAGTGAGGCCGAGGCCAAGTACTCAAGTACATACAACCAGTACGAGGGTGAGCCAGGATCAGAAAGAACCAGTCCTGGCTGACACCAAAGCCAGGTTCCAGCCCCTCTGGATCACCACCTCCCAGAATGAAAACCACCTGAAAGTTTTCAACTCCTGTTTAGTGACCTATCAGATATTAGGCTCTTCCCATCGGCCTATATCGCCCTATGAACATGAAGGAGGTGAGGTGCTCTAGGCCAGCGGTTGCCAACCGGTGGTCCGTGAGATCTGAAAGCTTGGCGACCACTGCTCTAGGCTGTCCTGGAGAGGTGAGCTGCGATGGAAGGTCTGAGTGTGAACACTGACGTGCAAGTTTAACGTGAGAGACGTGCGAACTATTGGTAGTTCAGTTACCTGTGAACCTGCATCCTTCCCCTACCTTTATTCCTAACGTATGTCAGACACGGCCATGTTTTAGGTCCCTATTTTACATTATGGTCTAGTGAACTGGTTTAGTTATGGCTCATTCCTCAGCTTTTCTGCCTACTTCCAAATAACACCCAAATACTGTTTCTGTTTCTTTTTCCAATGATCCTAAAGGACAATGTTTTTCTCCAATCTTCTCTCTACACCAGCCTTGGGCAAACTACGGCCCATGGGCCAGATCCAGCCCATTTGAAATGAATAAAACTAAAAAAAAAAAAAAAAGACCGTACCCTTTTGTGTAATGATGTTTACTTTGAATTTATATTAGTTCACACAAACACTCCATCCATGCTTTTGTTCCGGCCCTCCGGTCCAGTTTAAGAACCCATTGTGGCCCTCGAGTCAAAAAGTTTGCCCACCCCTGCTCTACACCCATGATGTGCCAAACCACAAAAGCCTAAAGGTTTGTGAGCTGCCAGCCCAGGGCTGAGACCAGGTAAAGGCAGAAAAATGGGAAAAGTTGTCCTCAGCACTTACCTCTAGTTGTTCCTGTACAGGCCTCTTCTGTTCGGCTCTCCCTAAACCTCCTGTGCCAGCCTGCCACCACGGATTCCTATAGTTAGGAGAGACAATGGTGAACCGCACTCAGCACGGCAAGTGATGAACCTGAGGAGGGGCGGTGAAGGATTAAAGAAAACAAACAAGAGAGTATCGCTGAGGCTAGGTGGAACAGTTTTCAGATGGAGAGACAGTGACACAGCCTGTAAGCTGAGTCTTTATTTTATAGTCAGATCCCACAAGGCAAAGCAAGGACGTGGTCAAGATGTTTATAATGTTCTCGCGGGTTTCGAATCTACTCAATTACATGCAGCTGAACTCTATCAGGCTTTGTTTTGGCAGCACCTGCTGCACCTCCCACAGTCTACATCGCTTAGCCACCTGGGGCCACAGGTTCGGGCCATAAGGTCAAGCTTACAACCATAGCCTTTGGCTATAATTGTGCTGGAAGGGCTTTGCCCTCCAAGCTGGGACCTACACGTGGCCTTGTCACAGGAGGACCGTGCCCTCTCATTGGTCCGAGGCTTGAACCTGTCCAAACGCTATAGCCACTCTCCACACAATGGTGTTACTAATTCATGGCCATAGGTATTTGTGACTCACTGGTCACTGTCCCTTACCCTTGCAGAGGACTCCTGGAGGGGGCAATGTCTTTGGTAGAATTCAGACACTGCGCACCTGGTAGAGAGGTATTTTTAGAAAGGTGCATTCATTATAACATATAAGCAGTTGTTTGCTCACATAAAGTTATCCCCTCCTGGAGCTAAGTGCTACTTCTCAGAGGATGGCCGGGTATGTGTCCTCATCCATCAGCAGGATGAGGCAACCTCGGAAAGAAAAGACATTGAACCAATGGAGAGACCCAGACCTCAAGGACAAGTTCAGCCCGTGGAACAGAATAGGATGCCCAGAGGATTTAAGGCAACAGGGATAGGAAGTGGTACAGGCAGCTGTTGACTTCCAGAACATAACACAAATTCACAGAAGCATCCAAACAGGCAAGTAGAATAAGGAGGAGGAGTTTTGCCCTGGAGAGGGTCATATGATGAGATTTAAGCAGAAAGGTAGGATCACCAACCAGGCTGGGGAGCAGGAGCATTGCTGAACCCCTGGTAGGCCAATGACCAGACCAAGACAGGTCCCCCTCTCTAAAGGGACCAAGGTACCAGGCATGTGTCTGAGTTATCAATTTAGCTCAGAAAATAAGAAAAAGCTCTATATCTTAAGTATAAGTGGGTTTCAGGGCAAAACCTCCCAGATCAGAGCAGAGAAAAAAATTCGGGGCCAGACCTGGACAGAGTCTCACAAACACTCTCTGGTTTGCAGTCAGGATGGAGCCATCCTGGAACTTGGTCCCAGTTTGAAGACCTGAGATGGGGGTCAGGTTGGGCTATCAGCCTGTATAACACTTTATAACACAAACTTAGGAAAAGGCATCCGTCTACACAGAGGTAAACCTGTGGGCACAGCGCTTGGCCAGTGAGCAGCATCTTTGTATTATTTGTAAAAAGATGCCACTCCAGGTGAACACAGACGTGCGCAGGGCACAGCCTCGTGTGTGGAACACGGGCAAGATTCTAGCCTCCTCCTTCTTCATCACGTAGTAAACAAGCCGTTCCACCAAAGCCAGCAGACCTGGAAAGTATAGTGGCACAACAGTGAGAGAAGATTTATTCTGGAAAGGTCTAGAATCTGGGGCGAGGGAAGGGTTTTTCTTCTCTCCTCTAAGGTATGACCCAGTCTCCTCCTCATACCCTACGGGACATAAAAAGTAAAATCAAGCAGAGAGTGCATTCGAAGCTGATCGACAGACATTTTTCCTCCCAGAAAGGATATGTCAATATGAACCCAAGCTGAGAAATCTGAGGAACTCCAAAATAAATGCTTTGGCAAAAACATATATACCGTGACTTTCTTTTCATTGTTGGGTTATGTTCCTTCTTTGGTTTTTTTTTTTCCAGGCCCTCCCAGCAGAGTTTTCATTATCTATGACCAAGGAGATGATAAGTTGGACAGATGCACCATTCAGAGGCCAAGTCTCATGCAGCAATTTTTTCTGGAAGTAACATCTGGCTCTACAGCTCTGTTCCCCTTGGAGACTCAGCGGCTGTGGACGTGGCTGGCTGCTTGGCTTGCTTCCCGGCTGTGGAGTTGCATCTCGAGTTGCTTCTGGCATAAGCTGTCTTTGGACATCTGACTTCATCCTTCCACTGCCTCCCCCTCTCCTTTTACGTGAGGCCGACCCTAAAGGAGTCGGAGCAAGGCCTCAGTAGCCACTGGAAGTGAGACCTGGCTGTGTGGGGACTGGCCTTCCGTACCCATGTTATCATTTAAGAAAGAGGTTAATCCCTTCCATCAGGCTAGACCTGGTGGGGGGGCGGGGGGGAGAGATAAGTCTCTATTCACAGATGAGATGAAGTGAAAAATCCTTTTGGAGAGCAGGGACTTTTGTTGTCAGCGAAGCCTGAAGATAAAGAATGAAAAAGAGGCATAGATATTTAGGAGAGAAAGGAGGGCAACAGTCCCTAAGGGTCCCAGAAATGCCTTTAAGTGGGAAGAATTCCAGTATCATAATTTGTTTTAAACAATGTTTTCATTTTCCAAATGAAACATACTCATTAAAGAAACTACAGAAAAGAAAAAATAATACATACCCAGAGAGAACAGTATTTCTTCCATCCAAACTCAGCCCGTGTGGAGCATTTCCTTCTTGCCCTTTTTTTCTCTGTATATAAAATGGGGGTGGGGGGGGGGGAGGTGGTGAGTTCCTTTTTAGATATAACCATACATGATATATGTGTGTATAGATCATATGAGAGGGGAAATGAGGTTGGGGGGACATCAACATGGGAGCAGAACACAGATCAGCCACCTCCAGTACTCTCACTACCGGATCGACCCTGAAACCTGGGCACATGCCCTGACTGAGAATTGAACCAGCCACCTTTCAGCGCACAGGACCACACCCAACCAAGTAAGCCCCACTGGCCAGGTCATATTCATGGGTTGCAAATTTTACAAGTTTTATCATGTTAATACTTCTTTTTTAATTTTATTTTTCAATTATAGTTGACATCCAATAATATTTTAGATTAGTTTTAGGTGTACAGCATAGTGGTTAGACACTTATACACTTCTTTACAGTTTTTAAAGGCTCCACCATTGAGTAGTTTTATCAATTTTCTAAATCATTGTAACATCATTTAGATTCAGTGGACACTTAAGAGACATTTTCAAAGAAGAAATGAATCAGTGAAAAAGGGTTGGACTTAGGCAAAGAGGAGAAAGAAAAAGTTGATGCAAACTGCAAGGAATGCACAGCCTGGGAAACAGCAGGGTGGCATCAATAGCAGAGATAATGAAGCTATTAGGGGCCTTAGAGGTTGTCTAGCGCCCAACTACTCAAAGTGCGTTCTACGAACCACCACCATCAGCATTGGCTGGGAGCTTCTCAGAAATGCAGAATCTCACTCCAGAATTTGCATTTTCAAAAGACCTTTGGGTTGTTCGCATTAAAGACTGAGAACCCCTGGTCTAGAACAATCCCTTCCCCTAACCAGAACAGTGAAGTCTTGCCACAGTCACTCAGGGATAAAGTGGTGGGCCTGGTCTTCTTTCTACAGCAAAATGTATCTAACTCAACTAAAATAATAATGAATAATATTTATCAATGATTATGTGTCAGGAATTATTCTAATTGCTTTATATCTAATTCTTACAACAACCCTATCAGTGTCTCTCTTTCACAGGCCAAAAATAAGATTTAAATAACGTGGCCCCAGGTCACACAGTAACTGGCTGAACCCTCGCCTCACTGATTGTGTTACTAACCACTTAACCTACGGGATGGATGGACAAATGGATGGACAGATGGACGCAGCCTTTTGCTGTATGTTAGCCCAAGTTATCTGACAAGTATCACATTTAAGTATGTTAGGGACATACTTTAGTAGTCCCTGCTTATAGATTTTTCTATTCTTTCTTATTTACCCACTGGTTTCTTCCAATTCACTCATTCACTCCAGTCTTTATTGTTCTTTATTATCTATTTCAGCTCTGCTCGGGGGATTATGATGATCAAAACATCCTCTTCCCTCATAGAGTTTGCAATCTAGAGGGAAAGACGAGATTAAATAAATAACACATAAACATATATTTACCTTCAAGCAGTGCTCTGAAGGAAAATCACATAGAGCTGAAAAAAATGGGGTCGTAACAACCTTCTTTTGCTCTACCCCCTCCCTGCCATTTCACACATACTTTTTACCTTCTTCATCACTGTCTCTCCATTCAAACATCAAACTCATTTTGCTAACATCTTACATTCTTCCAAATCACATAACTTCCTAACGCCCTCCCCCCATTCAATTTGGCATCTGTACTACTTTCCTACTTCAACTATAATTAATTACCACCATCTTGGTGGCTTAAAACAAAGCAAATGTATTGTTTCAAAGTTCTGGAGGTAAGGAGCCCAAATTAGATCTCCCTGGCTAAACTCAAGAAGTTGGCAGGTCTGTGTTCCTTCCAGAGGCTCTTGGGGAGACTCGGTTACCTGCCTTTTCTAGAGGCTGCCCCTCCAGCCAGCAGTGGCATGGCTCTGGCCTCCACTTCTGTTGTTGTCTCCTTCTCTGAATCCCATTCTCCTGTTTTCCTCTTTCACTCATAAAGCCCTTTGTGATTACACTGGGCCCACCCAGATAACCCAGGGTCATGTCCCTATTTCAAAATCCATACCTTAATCACATCTGCAAAGTCCCTTTTACCACATGTACTAGTAACATATTCGCAGGTTCGGGAGATTAGGATGTGGGCGTCTTTGAGGCCATTATTCTTCCTACCATGGCAGACTCATTCAATTTGCCTTGCCCTGTTCCTAGACTCTGTCTCCATGCATTCCCTTCATCCTATTAGCTACTATCCACTATCTCCTTCTCATTCTTTCCCCTCATAATACACCATGTAATGATTCCAGTAAAACCCAGTCAACAGGAAGAAGGAAGCATGATGGTCAACCTGAGCCATGACTTTTCCACTGGAGCATAACCTTTCTTCTTTTTTTCAAACAATGCTTTTGTCTTGGATTAGATTTTCTAAAATCCAAAACAGCACATTTCCCGGTTCAGAATGTGCCTACAAAACAATAGAAAAGACCATCATTTTTTCCAGGTAATTTTTATAAAGGAAAAAGTTACAGTGCAACAGTTCATTATACTGGTGCAGACAATGGGAAGATTAATGAATATATATCAAAAGGAACTTAAGCTCCAAAAATCTACCCTAAAAATAATTAGGAATGAACACAAAGATGTGTACTTGTTTATAATGATGAGTAGAAAACAATCTAATTATTCAAGACTCAGGATTGAATTATTATATTTGTGTAGCAGTTCACTATCTAACCTTTAAAGTAATATATACTAGCATGGTATATGTAGTACTAAGTGACATGGAAATAGAGTAGTGATACCCATTTTCAGAACACTACAGCATGGTCGGTGAATATACATGATTATGTCCAGAATTTTGTATTAAGATAACCACAGGGTTTCATTTTTATTATTCTTGTGGCTTTATCTGTGGCTTTCTCATTACTCCACTACAACATAGATTACTAAGCAATATAAAGGCAGGGTTGACCTAGCAGGTTGGCTCAGTGGATAGAGCATTGGCCTGTGAACTGAAGGGTCCTGGGTTCAATTCAAATCAAAGGCATGTGCCTTGGTTGCAAGCTTGATCCCTGGCCCTGGTCGGGGCCCATACGGAAGGCAACCAATTGAAGTGTCTCTCTCACATTGATGTTTCTCTCTGTCTCTCCCCCTTCCTTCCACTCTCTCTAAAAATTAATGGGAAAATATCCTCAGGTGAGGATTAACAACAACAAAATTTTTAATAAAAAATTAGAACACAGATTTATTACAAGTAGGGTTTACTGATAAACATACAGATATTTAATAATATATCTGCATTATGTCATTAAATGTAATAGTATATTTAATATATCACTGAATATAATATAATGACTGAATATACAATTTTTATTTTGTTTTTACTTTTTCTCAGAAAGTTCTTTAAGGCTCCCTGTGTTCACTCCTCATCATTTATTCTACATACAAAAATAATTTTAATTTAATCTGGGTTTTTAGTTGTCATTGTTACCATAGGAGCAAACATCGTTCCTATTCTATTCATAACCAGAAGGAGAAGGTTTTTCTAGCCTGATTCTCATCTATACCCCTGGAATATAGAAACCCCAAAGACAATTTATACAAAAACTCGAGGGCTACATCACTGTTCTTTGGTATATGTGTCCAAATTTGGTTCAACCATACAGAACTTTTTAATATAATCAACAAATCTTAAACACTAGACAGTATACATAAGAGCCAGTTAACAGCTGCTAGCAATGCTGCTCACTAAAATCTACAGGAATTTTACTTTGCCTAAACTGATAAACCACAGTGACAAAAAAGGGAGGAAATTTAAAAGTTAGATTTGATAGTGCATGTAAAACTAAGGACAAAAAAGAACTACAGAATTGGTGCACACCATATCAAAAGAGGCTTAAAAATGTGGAACTACTTCTTGAAAGTCAGTAATTCAATACAACTGGCATGATCCAACTTCAAGATTTGGGAATTTAGCTATACAATTTAGTATAAATTGTAAACCTCTTTAAAATGCCCCATTATGTCATTAATTTGGTTTTTCCCGAGAGTCCTACAAGACCCCATAAATGGGCACATAGAGGCTGTATTTCCCATCAGATGAGAGACCATAGCAGAGAGGAATCATGGCTCTTTTAAGCACCCCCTGATTTTCAAAATCACAAATTCTGACCATTCACTACCAACTAGCCTCCTGGCCTTTTTGTTAGCACCCCCTATTACTAGACTTCATTAGTTAGGAATTTTCTCACTTCTTCAGTATAAAATTACTTTACTTAAATAAACATCTATAATTATCTACTAAATGCTTAACACTCATTTGCCTCTAAGGATAAATGGGACGTACTCACTACCCTTAAAAATTTCAGGAGTAATTATCTCAGATTCCCATCTGAGGTCTCAGCTCTTCTCAATCTCCCCCTCTTCCATACTCCCAACCCCAAATGATCCCCTTGCCCAGTGTCCCCAATGAACTTTACTTCCCACTGTTGACTGCCTTCCAGATCCCTGACTCCTACTTGAAACAACTCTGGCCCCTCTACTTGGCTCTAGAGAGGTTCTCTGCTTCTTACAGAAGCCTAGCCCTAAGATCCAGGTATTTTTATTTAGGGAACATCTCCTGGTCATACCCCAGATGAAGTTATTCCCAACCTCGAGTGCCCTCTAAGACATATCAACTAAGCCGCCTCGTTCCTTGAACACACCCCAAAATGTAACATAATGCCACAGGAAGCCAGTGGTGTGCACCACCCATTCAAAACCAGACATTCTTTTTCAGCCTCTTAATCTAATCTTCTGCGCTTTCTGTCATGACCTTCCCTTAGGGCAGAATGAAAAAGGGAAGACCACAGATCCTATCTCTTATATGAATTTCAGACCTGAATCAGAGGATCTCCTGGGCTATAATTTTCCTACAGTCCTCGGTTTTGAGAAGTGGAACTGCCTAGTATTTGTTATAAATTGTTTAGAAAGATGGTCACAGCAGTAGCTCCATCCTGTATACCTGTTGCAGTCTGAGTTTTCCACTCATAAAGCTCAGGAGCCTCTCCTTAAATCTGCATTGGCCCTCTGACTTGAATCTATTACAAGGATGCAGAAGAAGTGAAGATGTGTGGCTCCAATGCCAGGCTTTCCATGCTCCTAGACATTCCTGGTTAGAATGCTTCCTTAACAACACAGTGCTGTAAGAAAGCCCAAGCTAGCCAAGAAGCCAAAAGAAGAACATCAAGGCACCGCACTTGCAACTCCAGTGGAGCCCAGTCTTGAACCAATCCCGCCAGCTGAATGTAGCCACCTGAGTGACTCCAGGTAACAGAAGAACCACCCAGCCAACCCACAGAATCATGAAAAATAACTACCTTTTTGGATCATTGTTATACAACAATAAAAACTGAAACAATATTTAAACCCAATATTTAAAGAACCTGTGTTTAAATCCCACTTACTCTTCCACTTACTAGCTGTGTGACCTTAGGCAAGTTATCCGTCCCCTCTGTGGAGCTAGATGTCCACCCCTTCTTTCATAGTAATACAGTTTTCACTGGGTACACAACTGCCCGGCTAGACTACATTTCCCAGCCTCCCTTACATTTAGTGACCATTGACAAAAGAATGTGAGCGGGATAAAGGTGTGCCATTTCTTGATCAGGACCTTAAAGTCATTGGAAATATACTTCCTCATGCTCTCTTCCCTTTATAAAGGACTGGAACATGGATGGGCCCCAAACCTACCTTCACCCAAGCAAATATAGACAATATCCTAGATAACAGTGCAGAAACAAACAAACAAGAAAAAGGAGTGTGGTGCCCTGAATCAGTATGTGGACCTGACCTGCCCACCAGCCTAGACTCACTAGACTACAACACGAGAGAAATGCGCTTCTGTGCTCTTAAAGTCACATTGTTATTCAGTTTGTTTGTTATGATACCTTAGTCTTAATCTAACTAATATACCCTCTCAGCCTTAGTTTTAAATAATGCTTGAGGTCAATTTGGAATTAATTTATATTCTTTTCATAAAGAGGAAATGATAAGAACAATATAAAATTATTAGGGTCTTTCAATAATCCCCTACAGAAAAAGTATCTTGCTGCAGTTGAATACTATAAGACAGTCTACAATAATGTTGTGCAAGGAAATTTCTTATAACTTATTATAAGATACAATGTGTTCAAGGCTATGAAAAAAAATATTTCATGCAATTGTGACTTTAGTTGAAAAGGAATCTAAGAGCATTCAAAGCATCCAACCTACTGTTGGACTAGGATTAGTTGCTCAGATTAGCAATGTATATTTCTGAAGTTTCCAATTTTAATTCTTGACCAAATGAAGTGAGGTTCCTGTTTCAACTTGGCTAGTCAATATTTTTAATTTCTTAAAAGTAAATAAGGCAATTGATTTTTAGCAAATTTGGAATAGTACTTAAGAGATAAAACATACTTTCTATTATGTGGTTCATTCATTCCATTGCATTGGGGATCAATCATGAAGATAAATGTGATTAAATGGAACAAATTTTCCCTTATTGTCTTTGACCCAATGGAGTTCATTTGAGGGTCAAATAACTGGAAACACAGGACTAGGAAGCCAATTTTCATGAAAGAGAATTAAGCACAAATGCTTTATTTAAATATTTATGCTTGAAACGAATTCTCTCTGAAATCTCATTTAGAGCTGCCCTTATACAGCAAGAATTTTGGTAAACTTATTGCAAGCTTTGAACAGATGTGTAACAAGGCAAAATGTGTCCCAATGTTATCAAATGAAAAAACACAGAACTGTACTATTTCACACTAGTCTGCCAAAATTCATACTGGATGACTCATTGAAGTTTATAAAATAAGAATGGATAAAATATGCATAAAGCTTTACACAAATATGTTGTTTTCTCATGTTTTTAATGGTTGCTGCAGAATTTGTGTTAAAATTGATGCTAACAGGCCTGAGAGAATAACCATTTAACTCAAGAATAAAATGAAAATAAGCTCAGTTGTATATTTCTTCATATTTATATGAGTAGGTTCTTGATGTTTTAAGGTGTGTTTAGCATTCTGAGATTGCTAAGTGTAGGGAATAAGAGACAAGGAAGCCTTGGCCAGTGTGGCTCAGTTGGTTGGGCATTGACCCATGTACCAGAAAAGGTTGCTGGTTTAATTCCAGGTCAAGGTACATGCTGGGTTGCAGGCTCCATCCCCGGTAGGGAGTGTGCAAGAGACAGCTGATCGATGTTATGCTCTCACATTGATGTTTCTCTCTTCTCCCTTCCTCTCTCTCTAAAAATAAATAAAATATTCTTTTTTAAAAAAAGGAGTGGGGGGGGGGGACAAGGAAAAAAGCCAATACCAAATTTTAGGGCACTGAGAATATTAAAATCCACGTAAAGAAGGAAAATAAGGCAATGGAAATGTATGTTAAATAATCTGGATGCTAATGCATCTTCCTCCTGGAGATCTGGCAATTAACAAACCAGATCTCGAGTTGTAGATATAGCTTTTAGGGGGCAAGTCTTACTTCAAAATTTAACTCTTTTAGATAATTTAATATTATAAAGGAATAAATTATAATTTTATTATGAGGGAGATCTGGAAAATACCATTTTAACCAAGTGACGAAAGTTAACATCATCAATACTCAGGTAAGCTGGCACCTTCGCCTCCTGACATGATCCACTAAGAATACACCTCACTACTACAATAGTCCCACCCAAATCGCATAACCTGAATCTGACCCCAAGGAAACATCACATAAACCTAAAGTGAGGAGCATTCCACAAAACATTGGTCTATATTCTTCAAAAGTTACATCTTGAAAGACAAATAAAGGCTGAGAAACTGTCCAAATTAAAAGAGGTTTAAAAATACATGATAACTAGATGAAAAGCAGGTTCTTAGTTTGGATCCTCTATTGAAGGGGAAATTGTTCTGAAGAAATTGTTGGTTGTAAGGTGATTTTTCAATTACAGCTATTTAGAAAATTGAATGTGGGCTGCAAATTATCAAGATGTTATATTTCCTGAATTTGATAAATGAGCTCATCCTTAGGAAAGACATGCTTAAGTATTTAGAAGTAAGAATATATAATGTCTGCAACACAAGTTCAGAAAATGCTACCTATAATAATAAAAGCATAATATGCTAATTAGACTGGACAGCCAAATGACCTTCTGGACGTCATTCCAGACAGAGCATGGTGGCGGGGGCCAAGGCAGAAGCAGTTAGGGGCGATCAGGCAGGCAGGCAAGCAGTTAGGGGCAATCAGGCAAGCAGGCGAGCAGTTAGGGGTGATCAGGCAGGCAGGCAGAGTGATTAGAGATGATCAGGCAGGCAGGTGAGCAGTTAGGGGTGACCAGGCAGGCAGATGAGTGGTTAGTGAAATCAGGCAGGCAGGCAAGTGGTTAGAGGCAATTGGGCAGGCAGCTGAGCAGTTAGGGGTGATCAGGCAGACAGAGTGGTTAGGGGCAATCAGGCAGGCAGGCAGGTGAGCAGTTAGGGTCAATCAGGCAGGCAGAGTGGTTAGGTGTGATCCGGCAAGCAGGCAAGCAGTTAGGGGCATCACACAGGCAGGCAGAGTGGTTAGGGGCAATCAGGCAGGTAGGTGAGTGGTTAGGGGAGGTCAGGCAGGCATGCAGAGTGGTTAGGGGTGATCAGGCAGGCAGGCGAGTGGTTAGGGGCAGTGAGGCAGGCAGGCAGAGTGGTTAGGGGTGGTCAGCCAGGCAAGCAGGCAAGCAGTTAGGAGCCAGCAGTCCCAGATTGCAAGAGGGTGCAGGCTCAGTGACCTCCCCTCCCATGCACAAATTCCATGCACCAGGCCTCTAGTGTATATATAAGGAGAGTAGGAATAATAAAGCAAATGTGACAAAATGTTACTAATTGGTGAATCTGGATAAAGAATTTATAGGAGTTCTTTGTACTATTTTTATAACTCTTCTTTAAATTTAATAAACTTAAAAATGCTTAAGTATAACTCTTTTAAAACATGAGGTTATTAATACTTTAGAATATAAAAGAAATTATTATTTTCAATACCATCTTGATTAATAATGTTGGTGAGATCTATAACTTTAAAAAAAATTATGTTTATGTCTTAGCAAAATAAAAATACAGATCATTAGAGCTATTCATTAAACATTTTAAGTAGTAATGCCCATGTTTGAAATGGATATTTTTCAAGTGCTTTTCTTTCACAGTTGTTTCATTGGAAATTCCTGAGGAGTGAGACTATTTTGAGTGCACATTATTAAGCACCTAACATCCATATTATAATACCAGAGGCCTGGTGCACAGATTCGTGCACCGGTGGGGTCCCTCAGCCTGGCCGGCACCCTCTCGCAATTTGGGACCCCTCAGGGGATGTCGGAGGCCCAGTGCACAGATTAGGCCCAATCCCCACAGGCTAGGCTGAGGGACCCCACCAGTGCACATGCACTGGGCCTTTAGGATTTATATAAGATCTTTGGTTAATCTCTTCTCACCCTCCCCCTTTCCCCTTCCCTCTGAGATTCATCAGTCTGTTCCATGTTTCCATGCCTGTGGATTGAGCGTCTGCCCCCTGATGGTCAGTGTGCATCATAGCTACCAGTCGAATGGTCCAGCGGTTGAACGGTCAAATAGTCAGCAGTTGAACGGTCAAACGGTCACTTAGGCTTTTATATATATAGATACGGTGCACTACAAATCCATTCCTTCAGCATATTACTGGGCCGCACTTTATAGCAAATACTGCACTACTTGTGGGCCAACTCAAAGCTCAAGTGTAATTTCCAGTAAACGGCCAGTTCCCAAATGGATATCTCTAGCCCAGAACTCTCCTGAGCTGAATTCCACATGGGCCAAGACCTACTATATGTCTTCACTTGGATGTCTCACAGGCATCCCCCTGCACTTATCAAACTCCCCTCCAAATCTGCATGTCCTCCAGTCTTCCTCTGCTTCAATTAATATTGAATCCTTCTAGTCGATTCCAGAAGTCATCTTTCCATTATCCACCTTCCTCGCCTCTCATAACCAATCAGATATCAAGCCCTCTTGTTCCTATCGCTAATATATCTTTATCTACCTTTCTCATCTCCATCTAGAAGAGGCAAGTAAGTTTAGTGACTAACGTCGTGATTTATGGAATAAGATTACTTGGATTTCAATATTTATCTCATAGCTGTGTGACCTTGGGTAAGTTACTTTGCCTCATTGTGCCTCAGTTTCCTTGCTTATAAAATTGGGACCAGTAATGGTATCTATTTCATAGGATTCTTATAGTAAGTATTCAATAACTGTTAAATATTACTGTCTACCTTCCCACCACTGCAGTCCAAATAACCATCATCTCTCAAGTAGACAAACCAACCTTTGATCGATCTCCCTAATTCCACATTTGTACCTCTCTCCCCAATACAACAACTGGAGAATCTTTATTAAAAACACTAACAAAAGGCCCTGGCCAGTGGCTCAGTGGTTGAGCATCAACTTATGAACCAAGAGGTCACAGTTTGATTCCCGGGTTGTGGGCTCGATCCCCAATGGGGGGCATGCAGGAGGCAGCTGATCGATTCTCTCTCATCATTAATGTTTCTCTCTCTCTCTCTCTCTCTCTCTCTCTCTCTCTCTCTTCCTCTCCCTTCCTTTCTGAAATCAATAAAAAAAATACATTTTTAAAAAAGAAAAGAAACAAAGGCTTATCCCAATATTAGATAATAAATTCATAGTTTAAAAATAAAAACAATAATGGTTATGTATAACTGAGAAGTAGAATATTGTTCACAATTTTTCACGAAGACATCCAATTCCATGTCAACTTAGATCAGTTTCCGTCCACATATAGATGGTTTATTTTCTGATATTTTCTTTCCAATAAACTTTAAAATCCTAAGTCACAATGTGGATATCAGGAATGGCAATCTAGGATGGATCTTTCAGAGACCCCGTAACTGAATTAAGCAGAAGATCCAAAACTTGTGGCATGATTTTCACTGAAGATCACTTTCAAAGCTCTGTCAGATGCTAACTCAAGGAACATATCACACATAAGGCTGAAAGAAAGGTTAGCACTTTGAACCAATTCCCACCCCACTCTTACAGCATCCAAGTCTGACAGCATTTCTTCAGGTTCTCCTACGGCACTTTGATATGATTTTCAAAATACTCCAACAGCACTTAATCTTTTTTCTCTTGCTGGAACCAGTGAAGAACATCATCATGGACTGAGGGAAAAAATTACACTCATAGCAATGAAGCCTTTTTTGCTGAAGATCATTCTCTTTATAACAAATCCCATTATTTTAACCTTAACATTAAAAATCTTGATATGCCAGCTTTCAAGTAATGGATCAGGCTATTTGAGATTCTGATATCACTAAAATATACCACTTGAGCAAACCACTTGAGAATGTTTCAATGACAGAAAACTGTCATTATTAGATCATAAAGAAATATCTTTTATCTCTTCCCTCATTGCAAAATCTTGTGAACACCTTTCCTCTCATTCACAATTCTCTCCCTATCTCCGACATCAATTTTTCCCTTTTTATTAACACATTCCCATCATCCCAAAACTGTGCTATTATTCTGGACTTCGAAAGAAAAATATCTCCAATTTTTCTGATTCCTCTCTTAAACCTCTCCGGTCAGGTTTCTGTACCCACGCACTCCATCAAAACCATTCTTGTCAAGATCACAAACTACCTTCCCATTACAGTTACTTGTCAATCCTCCTTCCTCTTGAACGTCAGCAGCACTCGGCACTGTTGATCACTACCGCCTCTAGGAAACACCTTCCCTGCTTGGCCTCCTGGACACCACACTCTATGGCAGCCGTGGGCAAACTATGGCCCGCGGGCCGGATCCGGCCCTTTGAAATGAATAAAACTAAAAAAAAAAAAAAAGACCGTACCCTTTTATGTAATGATGTTTACTTTGAATTTGTATTAGTTCACACAAACACTCCATCCATGCTTTTGTTCCGGCCCTCCAGTCCAGTTTAAGAACCCATTGTGGCCCTCAAGTCAAAAAGTTTGCCCATCCCTGCTCTATGGGGTTCCTCCTGGAGGCACTCTCCTTGCTCTTCCTCAATCTCCTTTGCTCCTCTTACCTGAAGAGGTTTCTCTTTTCTTCAGGGAAGCAGATCTACATCTCCAGCCCAGCTCTCTCCTGAAATCCAGGCCCATATATCTCCCTGTTTGCCTAATAGACACACCATCCCCAAAACTGAAGTCTTGGTCTTCCCTACCCCCAAATCTCTACTCACAGCCTCAGTTAATGGAAGTTCCATCTTTCTAGTTGCTCAGGAAAAAAAAAATCTTTCAGATTCATCCACGACTCCTCTTACTCTCTCATAACCTACATCCTATCCTTTAGACCATTGGTATACCCAGAATATGACCTCTTCTCTCCACTTCCTCCCTGGTCCAAACCACCACCATATTTCACTTGGATTATTACAGCCGAGCTCCTTGCTTTCATCCTCCCCTCACTCACAGCCTACAATCTTCACAGAAGCCAGAGTGATCCTTTTAAAATACACCCGATCATATCATATCATATCACTCCTCTGCTCCTACCCTTCAGTGGCTCCCCCTCACACTTGGCCAAAGTCCATACCATGACCTAAAAGACTCTTCAGTCTGGCGCCATGCTTTCCCCCCCCCCCAACCCCGCCCCCCGCATCGCTTTATCCATCACTCGCTCTGTTTAAGGCACACTGGAGCTCAGATATTTCAGGGATACTCTCACATTACGGCCTTTAAACTAGCTAGTCCTTCTGTATAACACACTCTTCCCCCACATATCAGACATCCCCTATTAAACGTCCAGTCTCTGAGGGCCCAGCCCTCTTCTCTAGCCAATTATCCTTATCTTGCTACAGTCTTATTTTCCCATAGCACTATGAAGATAATTTACACATTTACTCTCTCATTATTTATTATTTACTTTCTCCCACTAGAATGTATGTTCCATGGGAAAATAATTTTTAAATCTGATTTGTTCACCATAATATCCCCAGTACTTGGTAAGTACTCAAGGAATATCTGTTGTAGAAATGGTAAACTGTACTTTCAGCCATTTCCCCAAACCTATACACTACATTTAAAATCATAAAAACAAGTGGTTATTAACAATGATTCTAAAAAGGCTTGATGAGCAAGTGTGATATGGCCTTCAGATTCAGACTTGGACTTGAACCGCTGCTTCATCACTGAACCTACCACCTCTGTGACGTGGGCCTGAGACTGTTTCCATTTAAGAACAATGGAAATCGTGACACCTGCCGCCCTGATTACTGAAAGGACTGAATGGAATAAGTGTACACAATTTCTTAGCACAGTGTCTAACATACAATAGTTGTTCATTAAATGTTAGAAGATGCATCGTTTCTCAGCCTTTTGGCTAAGATCAAGTGTAGTAAATGTTAGAAGACGAATCTGCCTTTTCTCCTTCCTCCTTGATTATAAAAAAGGAGTTACTTTCTGCAACTGGTGCAGGTTGATCAGGGTTAGAAAAGGATTTTACTTTATATGCCAATCAGTCTGCGACAGACGCCTGGAGCACAGGTTTGAGAAGGATCTGGTGGCCATGTCCAGATCCAGCTAGAACCTGTGCCATGATGACATTTACCCTGGTCACGGAGGGGAGAATGGTGGCATCTGAACACCCTGGATTTAATGGCTTACCCTACTGCCTCAAAAAAGAATCTCTGCTTCTTAAAACGCTCATTTGATCTTTCTAACATAACTGTGAGGGGAGCTATATTACACCGGCATCAATTGCAGAATTATATCGAGGTTCAGGAATGAGTGTCCCTGAAGGCAATGACTCAGTCCCCCTGGGGAGGGCGGTTCCTGTCCAGGCTAGTCCTAGGACAGTATGTTAAGTCTGAACACTGCCCAACTGATCCTGAGATTTGGGCCCAGTGGGAGATTCAGGTCAGAACTCCTACAACTAGCAGCCCCTCCTGCCTCACATCATTCCCACCACCACCAGAGGCCTGACTCTGGAATGGGGGTGACGCATGATGACTGGCTGGGCATCCGGAATCCTAGGAAATATGGCACATTCCTAAGATTAGAGTTGAAGCAGTCTCCTAGGCAGAGGCCAATCCAGAATCAGCGTATCTGATCCTATTGCGTTATTTCCCTGCATAGCTTCGAATTTCAAATACAAAAGAAAGAAAAATAGAGGAGGAAGTCTGGGCTCTTTTTTTCAAAGTCACACCAAAACCGGGAGCCATCAGAGGAGTCAGAATTGTATACAAACATGTTCTGTTGGCATTTGGCAAAATTCATGTGCTGTTGGCATTTGCCAAAGCTCAGAGGACAAGAGGGAGCCAAGGAATTAAGGCCTCTTAGAATGAGCAGGAAATGCCGCCCCACAAGACTTCACCGTGTGCTGCTAAGTTTGTGTAAACTTGGTGCTTGAGGTAAACCACATAATTAATGGCTATGAAACCACTCCCCAATCATTCCACATGGCCAGGATCCTGAAGGACAGGCATCTGGTAAAGGACATTGTGGCAAACGGTCTCTACAGCACTTCTAAGTTCATACCTAGAAACCTTGGGAATTAAAGTACATTCTTGACCATTCTGCCGTGGCAAGAAATCACAAGTCTTTAAACTTGTGAACCTGTAAGGACAATGATGAATTGTCTTTTTTTTTCTTTTTTTAAGATTCTGTTACTCTGCTTCAGGTGGATCTTTTAATATTTAAAAAGATTTATTCTTACATGGGCAAATTGGTCCATATAATAAGCAGGCTATTAAAATTTTAACTTTTCTGCCATTTTTACATGAATGTCTCAAACATTATTCCCTGTACATATTCAATGGTGGGGGGGGGGGGAGAGGGATAGTAAGAATGATGAAACAAGTTTGAGAAATATAGCCCACATCCTCAACAGCCTTGACCCATGTTTGCATACGATGCAATCTGGCAGATGTACCAACCTTCTGAGTCAGAGGTAAAAGACCCATAATTGGTTGCGTCAAGTCTCCTAATTGTCTCTTAAATTGCAGTTCACATGGCAATGGACATGAACTTGAATATCTGTGTCTGATGGCACAAGGTTTAGGTTATACATGGATGTAGCAAAAAGTTACCTGATCTAATTTCTCAATTTTTTTCCAGACCAAGTGTTTAGTGGGTTGGGACCTATTTGTAACAGAGGAATTCAGGCTGGGCAGCCATGTTTGAGCACATGGTATTTGAATGGTGTACTTACCCCAGGTCACATTCACTGCCATGTCTCAGGGACAAGGTCAAAGGCAGAAATCCTCAATGGTCTGCCAAACATGTCTCAGCACATTGCGCTCAAAGTGGTCTTGTTCATCTTCAGGATGGAGTTCTCGACACTGTCAGTCACTCCTCTACCTGCACAGATTTATCTGGCTGCCACTTTCACACTTGAGCCTATTTTCTAGAAGAAAAATACAAGTTTTCAAACTGCAATTTCATTACACCATATTCCAGATGTTTCAGGTAAACTGGATGAAAACACAAGTATATAGATCACATGCAGTAATGGGTGCTTTCAAATGCTTCAGAATGGCACCACGCATAAACCATTCAACTTTTGCACTGCTAACTCCACCTCACCTAAGTGACCTCTGGTTTTCTAAACCACCTGTGACCCCTGGACAAGAGTCCCACAAACACTCTCTGGTTTGCAGTCAGGATGGAGCCATCCTGGAACCTGGGTGCTGCCAGCCCAGCAACTGAGAGAGAGATGGGCCCAGTTTGAAGCCCTGAGAAGGGTCAGGTTGGGTGGTCAGCCCGTGTAAGACTTTCTAACAAGAGCTTAGGAAAAGGCAGTCGCCTACACACAGGCAAACCCATAGGCACAGCACCTGACAAGTAGACAACTGAGTGTTGTCTCCAGGAGGAAGCCTAATGGCCAGTGCCACCTCCCACATTGATTTCTTCCTCTGCCACGAGATTACCGTCCATGTTCTCCATGTGGCTGTTCCACCAGCCTAGATCCCAGAATGAAGGTGACAAAAAGACACACTACAGATGCGTAAGCAAGAAACACACGTGTTATTCTATATCACAGAGTATTGGGAGCTGTTTGTCATGGCAACATAACCTAGTAGATACACCGTAACCTGACTGAAACACCAGCCCCTTATAGGAAAGATTTTGGGACATTAAGCACTATGGTAAATGTAACTGTAGAAGAAATCTGGGCTGTATCTATTACACAGTAATATATATATATGTGGATATATAGAGACTTCTTTCCCACCCTCTACATACACACACACACACACACACACACACACAGAGACACACACACAGAAACCTCTTCAAATCAATTAGATATTCTGAATACTTAAAAATCAGCGCTCAAAAATCTCAAAGAAACACAGTTGCTCCATCAAAAAAGGACTTGACCCATTTGCCAAAATCATTTGCCGAGTTCCACTTCTTTTCTAAAACCAAGTACGTTAATCAAACGCAGAGCTTCAAAGGGGCTTCATTCTGAGTGATCCAACAGACAAATAAATTAGCTGCCAATGGCTCCTTTGTAATTGACGGGAACCAGGCTGGCCCAAGGGGATGGGGCTAAATCAAAAAGGGGACCCTCCAAGTAAAAGCAGCATTTGGGGGCCTAAAGCAAATCAATAAAGCCGTCCCACACACTCATTTCCCAGAGTCAGGGTGAACCAAGCACATGTGTGTTTATTCACTAAAAAGAAGATGCAAATGCGCCACAGCTGATGGATTTCTTATGTGCTACGACCATAAAAATGCTTGTGTCTGGAGTACACATTTGTTTGAGCGTCGTGCTCAACGGTGGCAACTTACAAACCTGAATGTGCCCTAACCGGTTTGGCTCAGTGGATAGAGCGTCGGCCCGCGGACTGAAAGGTCCCAGGTTCGATTCCAGTCAAGGGCATGTACCTTGGTTGTGGGCACATCCCCAGTAGGAGGTGTGCAGGAGGCAGCTGATCGATGTTTCTCTCTCATTGATGTTTCTAACTCTCTGTCCCTCTCCCTTTCTCTCTGTAAAAAATCCATTAAAAAAAAAAAAAACCTGAATGCACATCTTACACTTATGATCTACCTTTCCCTTTGAAACAATGTAACTAACTCTGGAAGGGTTTTGGGTGTGTTTTTTCTCTTTATTGCAGGGAGGAATTGCTTAAGATTTCTCATTTAAGTATGTGAAGAACTGTCCGTTTTTAATTTACAGAGCTTTTAACTGGTGACTCAGCGAGGGATGATGTCATATGTTATCCTAGAAGGGCTGGTGTGGTTCTCCCTGCTCACTTACACCATTCCCCTGTTTTCTGTGGCCGACAGTACTCCCCACTTTCCACCCTTTCATCAGCCTCTTCCCAGCCAGCCACAGGCAAACAGCCTCCCCAGCAGAGGACGAACAGGAAGTCTGACAGCTTGAGTCTGCAGTGGGACCCCTAGTGCCTTCCCACTCCAGGTCCTGGCAGCGTTCCCCACAAGTACAAACACACGCACACAGAGCTCCCATTGTTGCAGCCTTCCCCAGCCCACGGTTCCTAATATGGAATGCAGCAGGAAACCCATGATTTCCTGACACTCGGCAGGCTGGAGGAAGCAAGGGGGAAACTCCATTAAAAAGCCCAGCTCTCCTCCATGTTAGCTGTGAAGTGGGAAATGGGGAAGATTCAGCAAAATCCCGTGTCTGCAGCCAGGCTGGAGAGGGGGAGAGCAGAGTGAAACCCGCGGGCTGTTGAAATTTCCAGACTGCCAGGAAGCTCCTAGTCCTCTGTGAAAATGAGGGTTTCTGGACTCACAGTGCTAGGGAAACGGGACAGACCCTTTTCCTGATTCTCCCAAGTGTGTGTCACCTTCCTTTGCCAGCATGGTGAGCCAGAGGGCATGTGCCAGCTGCCTGCGACAAGTCTGTAGGATCCCGGGGACCCAAAGTAAAGCAAAGTGATCCCAAGCCTGGTGCTTCCTGGGCTTTGGGAGAAGCGGGAGAAGCCGCGGCGGCCGCTCCGGGGCAGCAGCTGGAGCCGCGAGAATGAGCTGCAAGGAGAGTGACAGCAGCTGCGGCTGCGGGGGCAGCGAGGAGAAGAAGATGCTGAAATGCGTGGTGGTGGGGGACGGCGCGGTGGGGAAGACCTGCCTGCTGATGAGCTACGCCAACGACGCCTTCCCGGAGGAGTACGTGCCCACCGTGTTCGACCACTATGCAGGTAAGAGACGGGCGGGAGGCCGGTCCCTGCCCGCGGGGTGCGTGGTGCGGGAGGCGGCACCCCGACTTCCCAGGGGCCGGGCCGGTTTCTCGTGTCAGTATTGGGTGCGGGCCTGGCAAGACCCAAGTACCTTAGCATAACATACAACCAAGGACTTTGCTGGAATTATTAGGAGAACAATTGGAACATCGATTTGTATTGTAACACTTTTTTCCCCCGTTAAATCAAGTGAATAATACTGGGGAAATTCCCTGAAATGCGCCTGAGATTCATCAACTTTTTTTATTGGGAATATTTTAAAATGTAGTGTAATTGCATCGCAATTTCTTAAAAAAAAAAAAGAAAAGAAAAGAAATCACCACTAACCACACAACTGTTGAAAGAAGTGCTCTTGCCACTTTTCCTATATTCACCACGGGCCATTCAGAAATGAAAATGTTGGGAATAATAAGCAGCAGAATTGTCATGTTGCTGTAACAATTGGTGCTGTACTACTATGCTTTGATTTTCTTGGGGTTGTGGGTCGGGGGAGAGTAATGAAAGGGTTTAAATATCTATCAGGCGATCTGTATCTTGAAGGAAAGGAAACATTTTTAATTGATAGGTTTTACAAAGTAAAAATAAAGATAAAATAAAATCTGAAACTTTTTAAAGTCTGTCCCCAAAGGACAAAATTGGGGATAAGATAATTTAAAGCGTGATGGTTAACATACTGTAGTCACGACTTAATCCTTCCAGGTATGTATATTTTTAAGCGTTCGAAAGTTTGTAGTGTGACTGCTTATCAATGTGATCTCTTATCTAAATGTTTCCATTTTACTCTTTTTCTCTTAGTTTCCCAAACAAGTCTTATTTAATTTCTTAAAAGCAAGTTCATGAAATTCTTCAGAAGTTCACAACAGCCTCGATTTTATAACTTTTTAAAATAGTGAGCGGTTTGGTGAGTTGTCAGAGATTAGAGATTTTGTAAGAGGAGCATTTCCTTCCCCTTGGCTCTGGGTCAGACTCCCCAGAGGGGAAGCGGCCCACAGGAAACCTGTGTGAGTGTTGGCTTTGTTGTTATGTGGCTGTTTGGAAGCCTCTTTCTGCAGGAAGTAGCTTCTTTCCAGAGCTAAACAATCACCTAAGGCTCCCCGCCCCTCCTCAGCTTACATGGCTTATGGCAATATTACAGAGCAGACAGGGACAGAGCCACAGTGTCCATTTCCCAGCCGGTTTTCTGTATTTGTAGAAATTAAGAGCAAATTTGAATGCGGGCTCCCTTAAGCTTTTCTGAAAATACTAGAGTCCCGGTGCATGAAATTTGTGCACTTGGGGGGAGGGGGGACCCTCAGCCCGGCCTGCACCCTCTCACAGTCCGGGAGCCCTTGGCGGGGATGGGGGGGGCGCGGAGGGGGGGCGGGTGTCCAACTGCCACAGAGGCGGGAGAGGCTCCCACCACCGCCACTGCACTCGCCAGCCATGAGCCCGACTTCTGGCTGAGCGGTGCTCCCCCTGTGGGAGTGCACTGACCACCAGGGGGCAGCTTCTGCATTGAGCATCTGCCCCCTGGTGGTCAGTGTGCATCATAGCACTGGTCACTCACCCCCCACACACACCTCCCATTTAGTCGATTTGCATATTAGCCTTTTATTATTTAGGATAATGACTATGCCCAGGGAAGAATATTTTAATGAGAATAGAATAAAGACAAGAACAGATAGGCTTTCACCTTGAGGGGAAAGAATAAATTATGAAACTATGCGGTCTGTGACTTAAAGTTACTAGGATAGTTGTAAGGTTACTTATTCCATATCCTCTTTCTGCCAGAAAAGGAAAACTGGCTGGTGCCTAATTTCAAGAACGTTTCAATCAAAGGTGGAACTCAAAATCTCCTAAAGGAAGAGGTTTCAAGTGTTTTTGAAACATATGTATCCCATCCCCATCCTTGAGTGAAGCAATTACAGTGTAGTGTAGAAAGAAAGAGAATAACACCATCTTTACAGATAAAGTCAGCCAATAAAAAACAAACAAAACCAAAAACATTAGAGATCAAAGGCTGAACTACCACTAAATTCCACTAGAGTTGAATTATTTTATATTTCAATTGTGCATATACTTATTGTTATTTGAACATCAATGCATCTTAAAGATTTTGGCTACTCAATGATTTTAGCTCTCAAGAAATCACAGCCACTATACCCAGTGCAATCATTTGCACATAGTAGGCATTGCCAAAAATTGTTGTTCCAATTTATACTTTGTACCTTTTCTTAAAATATATATTTTTTAATTTCAGAGAGGAAGGGGAGAGGGATAGAAACATCGGTGATGAGAGAGAATCATTGATTGACTGCCTCCTGCATGCTCCTCATTGGTGATTGAGCCTGCAACCCAGGCATGTGCCCCGACCAGTAATCAAACCATGACCTCCTGGTTCATAGGTCAACACTCAACCACTGAACCACACTGGCCTGGCACTTTGTACATTTTTAAGTATGCAATCTTTTCATATGCTTTCAATTAGATTACAAAGGAAATGAAGACATGAGCCAATACATCTAGGATAGTAATTAAGTGAACATTTCCATCAATAGAGGTATCTCCTCCATCACAAAGACTCTAGCTCCTTTTAACACCATCCTCTAAATCTATCAGCTAAATTCTTACACATGAGAATCTATAACCAATTGTTAAAACAAAACTAAACTAAATAATGCTCTCTTCTTCATGTGGAGTAACCGGTATCCAGTTCCTGTGTCCTACCAGACTATTCTGAAATGACAACCTGCATGCAACTGATTTACTGAATCTTTAGAAAATTGTAGTTCAAGTCAAAGACAGCCTATCCCTTGAATAGGTTTCCCTAAAAGATGCCCACTCCAGGAAGGTAGAGATATAATAGTAAGGATGGAAGTATAGCATACCACTCAAAATGGTAAGCTCTGAAGCCAGACAGCCTGGTTCTTGTACTGACTGGCTCTGCCATTATTGTGTGACCTTGAGCAAGTTACTCAACCTCTCTGTGCCTCAATTATCACAGAAGGAATAAAAGATATAACCGAGGTATTAGGATTTCTTTTTTTTTGGGGGGGGGGGATAAATTAATACATGTAGTTCTTAGAACAGTGCCTTACGGTGGTAGGTGGTAGGTACATCATAGCTATTATAATTAAAATAGGGTTTCTTCACTGACACACACCTTTAAAAGGGAATTAAAATATCACTAAAAGATAAAGACTATAACAAAGAAAAAATATAATTCCAAGAGTAGCCTCCAAATGGAGTAGGGTGTGATGGAGTATGTGTACTGGCCTTATAGTTATCATGAGTATTGATAATTGATAAATATGTACACACGGAATTATAATAGCGGGATATTCACTTGGGAGAGGAAATATCAGTTGTGCATGAGTGATTATAGAAAAATCAATAACCAACTAAAAAATTTTTTTTCAGTTTTATGAGACTTAATAATTTCCCCTTTTTCCCATGTACCAGAATCCGAAAGTACATCTCCTCCACGTCGCTTTCCTTGACTCTCCAACGGGAGCTCCTTGCTCCGTCTTCAACCCATCTCCAGAAATGTGTTAACATTTCTAGAACACAACTTCCACCATTGGATAACAGTTTATCTTAGGTTCCCAATCTCACTGTGTTGTGAGCTCTTGAGGGAAAGGGTCATGTCTTGCCAAATCCGTGTTCAGTACTCAGTCCTCCTCTTACTTGGTCTCTTGGAGTCTTTTCTTATAGTTTGTTACTCTCCTTGAAACACTTTCTTTACTTGGTTTCAGAGACACCACATTCTCCTGCTCTTTACTGCCCTTACTGGCAGATCTCTCTCCATCTCTGCTGCTTCCTCCATCTCTTCCCAGCCACTAAGTGCCAGCATTCCTCCGAGCTCAGTCCTTGGCCCTCTTTATTTACACTCATGCCCTGGCTGATTGTATCTTGTGTTGTGGCTTTAAATATTACTTAGACACAGATGACTCCCAAATATGTACTTTGCCCCCAATAACCTCCTGAGACCCAGACTCAGATATCCAACTGTCCACTTGGATATCTAACAGGCATCTCAAACTTAACCTGACCCAAACAGAACTTTTTGTTTCCCCCAATCTACTTCCCCCGCAGGCTTCCCCATAGAAACACATGAACCCAGTTGCTCAGAACAAAAACGCTGGTACTCTCCTTAAATTCTTTCTTCCTTTGACCATGCCTTCCTTCCTCTCCATCCAACCTCTGCCAATAGCTTAACATTCAAAATATATCTCAAACCTGACTACTTCTCCCCACCTCCATGGCCTTCACTCTTATCCAAGCCACCATTATTCCTCATCCAAACTAGTGTAAACACCTCCAGATTCCCTACTTCTAATATTGTCCCCTATAGTCAGTTCTACACACAGCTGGCAGGGGGATTATCCACAGCCCCAAATCCTCCAATCCCATCACACTCAGACCCCATCATTGATCATGGTCTACAAGGCACTCCATGACTTTGTCCCTGTTATCTCTCCAACATCATCTACTAACTCTGCTCTTCGGTATTTCTGCTCTAGCCACACCAGCCATCTTGATATTCTTCAAACACACTCAACTCTGTCCTCCCTGGGAGACTTTGTATTTGCTCTTCCTCTATAGTATCCAGCCTGACACTATTTCTCCAGATCCTCCTCAACTTCCACTGACTATGCTAGTTAACACATTCATACACATGTAGAGTCACTCTTTTTTTTTCCAAAATTTTTTATTGATTTCAAAGAGGAAGGGAGAGAGAGAGATAGAAACATCAATGATGAGAGAGAATCATTGATTGGCTGCCTCCTGCACACCCCCTACTGGGGATCAAGCCCGAAACCCCGGGTTTGTGCCTGCCACTGGAATCAAACCCAGGACCCTTCAGTCCACAGCCAACACTCCATCCACTGAGCCAAACCAGCTAGGGCTGCAGAGTCACTCTTTAACCTCTCATCCTGCTATGTCTTTCTTCATAATGTTTAGTACTACCTGGCATTATACTTATATTTGCTTACCATTTGTATCCCACACTGAAATGTATACTCCATAAGGGCAAAGACTTTGTCTTGTTCTACCCTCAGCTTCTAAAATAGAGCCCAACATAGGCCCTCAATAGATAAGCATTGAATAAATGAATTAGTATGCCTTCCTATTTTGGGCCCTTTAGTTCCAAGATAATTCCTGGTCCATTAAAGCTTTGATGAATAAATGAACAAATTGCTGATCCCATAGATATCTCTTTAGGAATGAACATATAAAATTAATATATTTATTATGTAACATATGAACTATTTTGTTCACATATTAAATAATCATTTCATCTCTGCTGGAATTGTGATACATATACATCATTGAATTTGCTTAACCTAAGTAGCCAATATCAGATCTATCAAATATGTAAGTCTAAATGTGTAAATTCATTTGGTAACAAATGGGATGTACTAAAATTCCTACATATATCCAAAAGCCTGCCTAAATTTTGGATAGAACACTCAAACACTTAAGTTCTTATGTAAAGAGCATGTTCCAGAGTAGCCCCAAGTTCAACTAAGGGCTAGGACTAAAATTTGGGGGCAGTAGAATGATGGTAGAAAGGGTCACCCATGCCTTTTATAGGTATACCTAAGAAATATGTCTGGGCCCTGCTCCCCATTCCCCTCAGGATGGCCCAACATGCCCTAACAACCTTTAGAGCTTTCTCATCTTACCATGGAACAACCACATTTCTTCTCCCACTCTAACTTTATCCTGTCTATAGCTTTGAGTTTTGTAGCAAACCCATCCCTGAGACGGGTCAATAGCAAATAATATTTCACAAGACATGACAAAAGGATAGCACGTTCATTTTGAGCTTAGTCAGACTGCATGTTGAGTTAGACTGTGACCGTGATTTGTATGTTTATGTTTGTGGGTGTGTGAAATAAGCCCATTCAGCTGAAATCTGGAAAAGATGTACCTCATGCACCATTTCCATCACTCTCAGAGTCAGAGTTGATTTTGTCTGTGGCTCTTTCTTCTATCACCCATTCCGCTTGTCGAAAACCACCTGTGTTTGGAAACTCATTTTAAGCCACTATTTGCAAACTCAGGCTGCCTATGCAGGAAGTTAACACAATTCATGGAAAAGGGGAGGAATCTAGTTGCTCTATCAACTGAGTGATATGTAAAAGGAAGTTTTCACAGAGATCTGAAAGTCAGTTCTAACTTTTTCCACCTAATTAAATGGTGATGGGTCCAAGGCAGATTCAGTCATAACGTTAATGGCCAAAGCAGGGGTGGGTCCAATTTGCAGGGGGGAAATAACATAAGAGAGTAAAAAGTGAAAATTGTAAAAGCTCCAGGCCTAGACAGGGCTGTGACACAGTTCTGCCCACTAGAGAACATTTACTCAATCGTTTCTCTTTTGTTCCTTCTAAAGACACCTGAGAGTCTCTGGAGAATGGGTCATGTTTTGTAAGCCAAAAGGAAACCTAAACAAACTCTCATGGGACATTAAAATAAATCACCAGGATTTTAACTTTAGACACAAATCTAAAAGAAATTAGTGAAGGGGGAGACAAGAATGGGCCAGTGGAATCATTCACTCTATTCCTTCTAAATGTAATGATGCTCAAAACCCAGTCTCGTAGGTACCCAAACCCCCAATATCTCTTTTTTACGGCACTGTGATGTGTGTCTAATGCTTTTTCTGGACTCATGGAGGCTACACCAAAGGCACAGTGACAGGAATTATATGGTTAGTTCCTTCCACAGTCTACACTGCGATGCCTATGAGACCCATCAGGGTCAGAGGCTCCAGGGGTAGAAATTACACTCAGAAAGCAAAAGTATAGTGCAGAGGTGGTAAGTTGTGAACTGCTTCTCTCAGGAGTAAAAAAAAAAGAAGAAGAAGAAAGAAAATTAAATATCTATGACCAGAGTGACCCAGGAAAAGCCATGCTCCCAGGTTTAGAAACTGCACCTGGAGAACCTGCCTACCTCCCAGTGTTAGCTGCCCACAAATCAAGGATTGGAACCAATTCAGGCTGCAGTGGACAGGCTCCCAGCAACTGAGGCTTCTAGTTCCACAGAGCTTGGCTCCCTTCGCTGACCAGCTAGGAAATGCTTCGTAAATTTTACTACTTAACTGCCCGTTGAGGTTGGGCTTCAGGTAAACAGTATTTTATCTCTGGGATGGCTTTCCCAAAATCTGCCATCTCTCTCTCTCTCTTTTTGTGAGTCAAATAGCAAACTGGGCTCAGTACATTGGGTGTCTATGTTTTTGGATACAGTCGGCCTGTTTTACAAATGTAGGTAAAGGTGGACAACACAAGGCCTCTCGGGAAAGGACAGGGAAGAAAACAGAGACTGTCTCTCTCATCGATCATGAGCACATGATCACATAGGTCTGTGGAGACCCTGCCCACTGTGTGAGGATACAGGTTCTGATCAGGCGGAAAACTTACTTTCCCACAAACAAAAAATCCACACCACCCCTTGGGTATGTTAGCAGAATCCAAACAGTTAATTTTCCGGGTGTAGCGCAGTCAGGATAAATCCCATCATGAATTCAGTAGGGACCGTCTGTGAGTCATGGAGAGCCTGGCATCATTCCTGATACTCTGAACTTTTGGATTTGCCCAATGTTCACGAAACAAAAAGAGCTGATTCATGCGTATTCACTCAGCATTTTGTCTTGGTTCACAATACAGCTTTCATTCAGGGTGTTCAGCATTCCCAATCTCAGTATGTGGTAGTATTAATTATGAAACCCAAACACCATAAGAATGTGTATGTTAATAGCAATAATGACAACTGTACACTCCTATAGTCCTTCAGTCCCACTTGTATTTTCATACATCGATGGTTTCCTCCTCACGGTGACCCTATGACAGTGATGCCGAACCTTTTGAGCTCAGCGTGTCAGCATTTTAAAAAACCCTAACTTAACTCTGGTGCCGTGTCACATATAGAAATTTTTTGATATTTGCAACCATAATAAAACAAAGATTTATATTTTTGATATTTATTTTATATATTTAAATGCCATTTAACAAAGAAAAATCAACCAAAAAAATGAGTTCGCTGTCACCTCTGACATGTGTGTCATAGGTTCGCCATCACTGCCCTATGAGGTGCTACTATTTTCCCAGTTTTACTAGTGAGGAAATCAAGGCACAAAGATATTTACCAATTTGCCCAAGGTCAGATACCTTGCAAAGGAAGAAGTGAAGGCCATGAAACAGTAAACAAACAAGTCAGCAGTGTATCGGTTTACGCTAATAACATTAATCAAAAAGCGAATGTTAGTTAGCCTGCTATCACAATCAGACCCAAACATGTAAGGGATTCACACCGCAGTTAAGGGTGTCCCTTGCTATGTCATGGTCTTGGGCGGGCATTCAAGTCAGTGGGGCTGCTCTCTTCCATGTGGTGATCTAGGGACTTGGGCTCCTTGCATCCTGTGACCCTAGGATCTCCAGTTATCTGCACCCAAGCAGCCTAATGAGAAAGAACATGGAGAAGCTTGAATAGAAAGTTTTAGGGGCCAGGTCTGGAAGTGACAGGCATCAATTCTAGTAGCACTCCGGAGGGGATAGCTTAGTGACAAGGCCACACCTCCCCCTACGCGAGGCCGGGAAATGAAGCCCACCTACGTGGCCAAAAGAGGGAAGAATAAATTTTGGTGGAAACCAGCCATCTCTGCCTGCATCAGACTCTCCAGTCACCAAATTCCCTTGCACACTTTTTCCCACCGGCAAAACAAACTCACCCTTTTCCTAAGAGGAACCACCCGGGGTCCCATCCTGTCACTGAAGCAGGTCAACGTCCAGCGTCTGCAGGTGGCACACTGTCCTTTCCATCTGATGGAGATGTGGCTCCTGGGGTCCAATGGAAGACTAATTATCTGTCCTATATGCGCAATCACCCCCTGGACAATGACAGGTGGGGATGGGATAACCAAAATATTCCAGTCCCCTTTCAGAAAAGGGAAGAATGGGTGGCACATAGCAATAACAGACCCTGAAGGCAAACACAGGGAAGACCCTGCCCTGGAAGTGGGGGGAATTGATCCTATTGCCGTTGTCTGAGAGGCATTCCTTCATCCATTATTCTTGACGTTCTCTGGCGAGGCTCTTCAGATTTTTCTTCCTCATCCATTATCCTGTAGGACTCACATCTGAATTGGACCTGAGAGGGTATGTTTTCCTTGGGGGCTGCACAACTTCAGAGCCTGTTTCTTACTTGTGCAGTTTGGGGGCTCAAGTGGTTTTTGGGTGTGTGTGTTTTTTGTAGTCATAGCATATTTAATCCAAGCTTGACGTTTCTTTGGAAATACAACTCTCTCCAAATTTTACTGGGCTTCTGGTAAGTTCCATGTGTCAGCAACCACATCTAAGACTAAAGTGTCTTTTCTAGACATAATTTCTTAAACATGTGTTATTTGTCTGCTTCCTCTAACCAATGCCTTTTGCTCTCAAATTAACCTTGGCTACCTGGAGGCCCTATGAAGCAGTAGGCTTAGATAGAAGGGCAATACTTGCTGGGTCTTATCTCTGACCCAGAGATGATTCTCCTATTTAAATGGAGAAATTAATATTGTTGCTCAAATCCGTTTTGTTTGTTTTTTTTGCTCAAACCTTTTTTAATTGTATCTTTTATTTGTGGAATCCCAAAATAATCAATTTTCCCTGGCCAGGTAGCTCAGTTGGTCAAAGCATCGTCCCAATGTGCCAAGGTTGTGAGGAGGGGAGGGGGAAGCAAACCCACAATCCAGGCACGTGCCCTTGACCGTGAATCGAACCCTCAACCCTTTGATACTCGGAATGATGCTCTAATCACGAGCACACCAGTCAGGACAATAAATAAATATCTTTTAAAAACAATCAACTTTCCAATTGTATAAGGCCATTAATATGTGTTCTATTTATCTCTGCTTTAAAAACAACAAATTCAGCTCTTTTCTTCCTTGTAACACCTTGCTAAACACAGCAAGAATTCTGGTACTTCCCAACCTTTCCTTTGAGTGTTATAAACTCTCCATGAACTAGGTTTATCTTCCATGTTTCACAAACAGCCTTGTAAAATATTTTTCCACAGAAGATCATAGATCTTTAACTTTCCAGCCTGTTCTGTGTTGTTGTTTTTTTTATCACCTGCCACTTAATGGCTAAGCCAACACTTTTTAAGTGGTTTTTTTTAATGAGGGCAGCACACAAGATAGGATAGGATGCTATAACAAATAGGCTCTAATATACAGTGATTTAAACTGTTAGAATTCTATTTCTTGCTCAGATCACAGACCTGAGCAAGTATTCACATTGGTGAGATGGTTCATTCCATGTGGTCATTCATGGGTGGACTTTTTCCCATCTTGTGACTCTGCTGTTGCCTAGGACTTTGTAGTGCTCTGTACCTAGACAGTGAGAGATGAAAGGACATGAAGGAGTGAAGGCAAGGAGTAATGGGTGGGCCAGGTCCACCAGCTGCTTACACCCCAGTTCTGTTCACGTTTCACTGGAGAGAAGTTAGACCCTCGGCCACACATAATTGTAAGAGAGGTGAGCTACAGGCCCAAAGAAAGAGAAAACCAGTTTTAATAGATTTTACATTAAATACACTAGACCCACATAACAATATAAACTTCCCTAAGCATCACATTTAGTCAGGTGTTTACTCAACTACAAATGACACGCCTGTATTTCTTAAGTTTGCCTGGTCATCAGAAAAACCTGCCTGTTAAAAATGCAGTCTTTGGTCATCCAGGGCTGCTACACCAGACCCACTAAGAAATAGAGCTGCAAATATAAACTTCTATAACAACCTTAGGCATTCCTGATCAGATGAACCCTACGAAACTCCCATGTTAGGGTTCAAAACCATCTGGAGATTGTAAGTTCATAGTTTGATCTAATGTAATTTAGCAAGTTCAAAAACCCCTTCTTTATGCTATAAAGGTGCCTATAAATCAAGTTAAGAGGCACAATTCTATAATCAACCATCAATCAGTAAAAAAGCCATTTAACATATATAAATTATACATATATAATTTTATATATGAATAATGTGTGTATATATATAAAACTACAAATTTTATATTTATTTCTATAAATAAATATAACATGTAATTATATATATAATTTCTTGACTTGATAGTTTCTAACAGGAGAAAATGTATAAAACCAGAAGAGGCCTTCAGAGCTGCTCAAAAACAGCTAGGAAATTCCTAAATGAGGGACCAGAGTGCTTGCCAAAAAGATCTGTACCAATGGCTGGGACATAGAGACCCAGAACGAAAGAGAACATACAAGGTTGAGAACTAGAAAATGTTGGCAGAAGGCTGGTGGGAGGCTGGGAAAGCCTTGGAGACTCAGAACAGAGATAATTGGGGACTATAAACCAGGGCAGGAGGGAGACTAACCAGGCTACCTTGGGGGCACCAAGCAGGAGGGAGACTAACCAGGCTACCTTGGGGGCACCAAGCAGGAGGGAGACTAACCAGGCTACCTTGGGGGCACCAAGCAGGAGGGAGACTAACCAGGCTACCTTGGGGGCACCAAGCAGGAGGGAGACTAACCAGGCTACCTTGGGGGCACCAAGCAGGAGGGAGACTAACCAGGCTACCTTGGGGGCACCAAGCAGGAGGGAGACTAACCAGGCTAACTTGGGTGCACCAAGCAGGAGGGAGACTAACCAGGCTACCTTGGGGGCACCAAGCAGGAGGGAGACTAACCAGGCTACCTTGGGGGCACCAAGCAGGAGGGAGACTAACCAGGCTACCTTGGGGGCACCAAGCAGGAGGGAGACTAACCAGGCTAACTTGGGTGCACCAAGCATGAGCTGCTGGGAGAAAAGCCGCAGTCCTGATTAGCAAGGCTTTATAAGTACTAGTATGAATGGCTGTTGGCTGAGCCTGCTGCCTGTAAAACAATAATCAGCAAGACTGAGGTCTTCAGAAGGGTCACTGAGGGAAATCAGAGAACACCTACCCTCTGGAGCAAAGGAGTCTTAAAAAACAGGAAGGGGCCTGAAATCCTTGGGGTGGTTGGGGGGGTCTGTCTTGGACACTGTTATAGCTCTTCCATCTCCATCCAACTCTACTATTGTGAAATGAACAGAAACTTCTGTTTCCCTTCTGCAAACCCTTCTGTTCTTCATGCTTTGACCTCACATTTGGAGAAAAGG
The DNA here is from genome assembly GCF_964212035.1 of Myotis nattereri. Taxonomy (NCBI): domain Eukaryota; kingdom Metazoa; phylum Chordata; class Mammalia; order Chiroptera; family Vespertilionidae; genus Myotis; species Myotis nattereri. The sequence goes on along the minus strand of NC_138075.1, from coordinate 32,444,050 downwards.
AGAAAAAGATGGAAAGTCGCCTAAAATTCAATTTCTCAGAGTCCAAAAAGTTTCAACTTGGACTAGAATCTGGTTCCTGAAAGAGACGGCGTGTAAATTATGGAAGAGGCAGAAATTGCGTAACTGGGACTCAGGCAACCTTATCTGAACAACCAATTGATAAGCACTCTTGCTAGTGAGGAACCAAGCCTTCCTTTGGAGCCTCTCCAGCTTTTTTTTAAAGCAAATTAGTAAATGAGGACTTAGAATGTGATTCTACTTGCCAACAACAGAGAAACAATGATCTGTGCGGCCGAAGCAGAATGCACCATAAGGAACAAACCTGCTTCCTGATCCTTTTGCAGCAATATTTACAGTTTCTTAATAAAATAGTAATTAGCTAGTTATTTAATATGTGTCGAGCCCTGTGTTACCACTGCTATCTTTCTTGAGCCTAACATTATCTCCAGGTAATAAGTATCTTCATTTCGTAGGCAAGAAACCTGAAACTCAGAGAAGTAACTTGTCCAACATCACATGGCTAAGTGTCAGAATGGATATTCAAATCTACCTAGTTCAAATGTCACCTCCTCAATGAGGCCAGACCACCCTGATTAAATTGGCTCCCTTTCAAAACCTGATTATTCCCTCTGTAGTCATTATGTTGTTTGTTTAATTGCCCATTGCTTATCTCATCATAGAATGTACGCTTCATGAAGACAAGGTTCTTTCTGTCTCATTTACTTTTATGTCCCCAGTGCCTGGGAATGAGGCTACAACCCAGCAATGCCTACTGAATAAATGACTGCTTAATAGAATGAATGAATGAATTAATGAATGACATCCAAGCATCTCACAGTCTTAACCACTGCAATACACTAAAGTTAGTAAGCCTGTGTGAAGTGTCAGGATAATTTTCTATGATGAATTTAACCCTCCCACATCCTAAAAGGATATATCCTAAGCATCATGAACATACATTCTGAAATATTGTACTGCCTTTGTTTAAAACATATAAAACAATTTTATTTTTTTAGGGAAAAAAATTCCAAAAGGTTTTGCTTCCAATCAAATTTCAAACTTATGAATTCTGAATAATTTAACTAGGCAAAAAGTTGTTTCCCCAATTATATTAAAGATTTCTATTTGATATCTGTTTTTCAGATGTCATATACTACAGGCAAAAAAAGAAAAATTTAAATCCTTAAAGTAGATACTGTACAATTTTTTTCAAATAATGAGATAAATTAAGGGAAAAAACATTAAGTCAGTAATCTCCTTAATATATATCAGATATAAGCCTCTTAATAATTATAAGTGATGTTTATAAATTGCAGCCATTCATTCTCTAGAAAGTGTACTAATTTTCAGCTGGCATGCTTGCAAGAAATTCAATGAACATGTTCATATATATTAATAATGGGGCACTTTATACTTGTCAAAGTAAGAGTTGTTAGGAGAAGAATGGCTATGCTCTCTCCCCTCCGATCATATTGGATTAGCTTGCTCTATGAGCCATAAATGCTTCTTTTCTCAACTAAAATGAATTTCATATGACACTTGCAATAGTTCAAGATGGTAAATAAGAGCCTTAAGAATATTCAAAAATAAACAGGTTTTAACCAAAACTTTCAAAAGAGACAGAGTGAATATTCAATCTTAAGTGTCAACATTAGGCACAAACTTTGCTGTAGAGGTTTTACACTATTCTTTTCATTCATTTACCCTCCTAATAACTCTCTATACCAGCCTCCCTTTTAGGTGAAATTAATCAGGTGGCAGATCAAAGCCACTTCCTCTCACTCAAGTTCAGCAAGGATAGTGAAATCCTCATTATCATGCACAGAATAATGAGTCTTAATGTATTTGACGACCAAGGAAATTTTCATCCTTGTCATCCTGAGATAATAAATACATCCAGACCTTTCCAACGCCCATTAAATATATAACCCATTCTTTTCCCATTTTTAATGGGAAGCTCCTCAAGAATTCACTTCAAGTCCATCACAAACAACTTGTATTTCAAACCCATAGCCAGCGCACAGTAGCTTTTGTAATTTTTTGGCAGGAATGGGTATCTTGTCAACAGGGTTAGGTGCAGCCCTAACAGGATATAGAAGTCTAGACTAAATAATCTTTTTGATCACCACTATCTTACGTCTCTTCCCCTTGTTATGAGGAAAATAATGTGTTCTTAGGTTGAAACATGTTTTGGTATTACAGGAAACATTTTGGTCCCTGTGGTTACCATAGAGCACTGTGTTTTATAGCAGTGAATACTCATGCTGACATTGTAACAGACAAGCTAGTATTACTGGGATTTGTATGTAGCAGATTACAAATCATCCTGACTTTTATGCTTCATTCACTTCCTGCCCGTTAACATAGTAAAACCTTCTTAAGGGTAGTGTACATCAGCCAAACACGCTATTTAGCAATTTCACCAGTAACCACAGATTGAATTCCAGTTTTGCAAAAGGAAATGTTCCAGGGTAATCTAGAACTCGGTCCAAGGTCATCTAGAACTCAGTGGATTTTTCTGGATACAAAAATAAATCTTCGTGCCAACCTATACACAAACCCTGAATTATCTACAAGAGGTCATAAGAGTTACTTTGGACCCTACCACATTATAAACTAGCCTGAAGCATAGTAATGTACACAGTAAAAGAAGTTATTTCACATTGTGCCTATTTATATGTGTGGGTCCTCAAGTCATTTCCAAAATTTCAACTGATATCCAAGTGTTAGCGCTTACAGTAGTAGGGAAGCTATGGAAGGAGGTCAGGAATATAGATTAATCAACTCATAGCTTTCAAAGGATCTACACATCATTTGAAAAAACACATTTTATTTGCCTTCACTGTAACAAGGAGCTAGTACATCCATCATAGCTTTCCTCTGTGAAATTATCACTGCCTCAGCTTTCCCATCTGTCACCATGTCGTGAACAGTGAAGACCATTGCCTACGAAATGGGGAAGAGAATTTCTATTCCATTGACAGAGGCACTTAGTTCCACTTTCACAGCCAACATCTGGTTACTTTCACAAACCCTGCAATTAGCTCAAAACCCAGAGAAAAAGAGCACCAAGTGGAGCAGTTTTAGGTTGAGATGAATCAGCCCACAGAATGACCCATTTGGCCCATTAAAAATTGTTCACATTTTTCTCCTTCTTTGTAAAAGGGCACCAACGACCTTTAAATGAAGTAACCAAAAGTGGTGACTTTGGAAGATTTAATGCATTTTTTTCTTTTCATGGTTCTTAAAATCAATAATCTACTATTAAAAGATATATGACGTATTCAAGAAAGAGCCACACTAAAATGGTTTTGGTTCGTATTGAGTCTTTGCATGTTCTCCTACTTCTTTTTTGAAGGGCCCTAAACTTGCTTTGGTATGTACATGAGTTTTGCTTCCCCTCTGAGGAAAGGGAGGCCCCTCTTCTCAAAGAAAGGCAATGCTGTATTAATTTGACAAGAAGCTCCTGATTAGCCAGATTTCATGCTAATACCATTTAAATGTTATCCTTTATTAAGGGAAAAAATGTAAGAAGTATTTTAATGGTATATGTGAGAATCACAGAAACTCAGTTATGGAAATTACATTGTGATAGAAGAGGAATGAAGAAGGGTGGAGTTTTCTTCCTCGGTGAGTTAATCAGTGATTCAGAAGGAAGAATGCAAGTCCACTCCTGAGCGATGCCTATCAAATCTATGGAAAGAGAAAATTACGTAAACTGTCTCTGTGCTTTTTCAAGGACAAAGTTCTTTCGGGCTCAAGTCCTTGTACTTTTTCCACAAGGATCCATCAGGATCCTTTCTTGGGTACAGACAACAATCCTCCTCTATTATTTTTCAAATTTCTGCTTTTTTCTTGTTTCAATATCAAGTCTCAGAAACAAGATCCTTATATTCTAGAGATGAAGACTAATAGGGGGGAGGGGGGGAACTAAGATGGCGGCATAGATAAACACCGGGAAATAGTCGCCTCCCACAACAATTGAAAAATATCCCAAAGGACGGAGCAAACATCGTCCAGAACAACAGGAAGGCTGGCTGAGTGTAATTTCTACAACTAGAAGAAAAGAAAAGCACGCTGAGAGCCAGAGGAGCTGCGGAGGCTGAGTGCAGAGGTACGGCGGCGGCTCGCGCGAGCGGAAAGGGGGTGGCACCTGAGGACGCGGCTGTCTTTTTGAATCACAAGCTCCCGACTGCTCTGAACTACGGTTCCGGGAAGTCTCTTGGGACCCAGGACTCATACGGGGAGAGGCTGCTCTGTCAGGCGGCAGCGGGCGAACTTGAGGGCGGATTTCCCTCAGAGGTGCTTGCAGCCGTTACCGGGACACTGAGACGCACGACTCCGGGCGCGGAGAATCAGCCATAGCTTCTTTCTCCTCCCTTTTGACTCCCTGAGACCCCGCCCCACCCAGGCTGCAGCAGAGGCTTTTGCATGTGAATGTACCTAACTACAGCCCAGCCAAGCAGACCCGGAACTTCCAAGAGAAGGCCCAAGGCCCCGCAGCGGCTTGCATTGCTTCACAGCTGAGCCTCTTCATGGCTCCGGCTGTGTGGCCTCAGGCAGGGGCTGAATTAGCACCTCCTTAGATCCAGGAGCCACTGTACCCAGTGGTCAGAGGGGGACCATTCTCCCACTTCAGACACAGCTGCTTCCCACAGCCAATTGGCCTGGAGGTCAATTCCTCCCAGTGATCCTACAACAACCAAGGCACCAAGAGTGCACCAAGAGTGTCCACCCCAGGTAACTGGGGAGGCTGAGCCACTGGGCCCTACAGGACACCTGGCACGCAGGGCCACTCTATCAACACAGGGAAGCAGCCAAAATGCGGAGACAAAGAAACAGGTCACAATTGGCAGAAACGGAGGAGGCCAGACGACTGGATATAGAGTTCAAGGCCACGTTTATATGGTTTGTCAAGAATTTTATGGAAACCGCCGATAAATTTAATGAATCCCTCAAGGAGTATAGTGAGACCATGGAGGTCATGAAAAAGGACCAACTAGAAATTAAGTATACACTGACTGAAATAAAGAATAATTTACAGAGATCCAACAACAGACAAGAGGATCCCAAGAATCAAGTCAAAGATTTGAAATACAAAGAAACAAAAAATACCCAACCGAAAAAGAAAAAAGAAAAGAGATTCAAAAAATATGAAGATAGTGTAAGGAACCTCTGGGACAACTTCAAGCGTACCAACATCAGAATTATAGGGGTACCAGAAGGAGAGAGAGGGCAAGATATTGAAAACCTTTTTGAAGAAATAATGACAGAAAACTTCCCCCACCTGGTGAAAGAAATGGACTTACAAGTCCAGGAAGTGCAGAGAACCCCAAACAAAAGGAATCCAAGGAGGACCACACCAAGACACATCATAATTAAAATGCCAAGAGCAAAAGATAAAGAGAGAATCTTAAAAGCAGCAAGAGAAAGACAGTCAGTTACCTACAAGGGAGTACCCATCCGACTGTCAGCTGATTTCTCAACAGAAACCATGCAGGCCAGAAGAGAGTGGCAAGAAATATTCAAAGAGATGAATAGCAAGAACCTGCAACCAAGATTACTTTATCCAGCAAAGCTATCATTCAGAATGGAAGGTCAGATAAAGAGCTTCACGGATAAGAAAAAGCTAAAGGAGTTCATCACCACCAAACCAGCATTATATGAAATGCTGAAAGGTATTCTTTAAGAAGAGGAAGAAGAAAAAGGAACTCTTACCATTTGCCACAGCATCGATGGAACTGGAGAGCGGATAAATACCACAAGATCTCACTTATTTGTGGAATATAATGAACAACATAAACTGATGAACAAGGACTGATCCAGAGACAGAGAGGCTTTGATTGGACTGTCGGGCCTTGGAGGGAAGGTAGGGGAGGGTGGGGGCAAGGGGGAAAGATCAACCAAAGGACTTATATGCAAGCATATAGGCCTAACCAATGGACACGGACAACGGGGGGGTGAGGGGATGAGCGGGGGGGTGGGGGGGGTAGAGGGTACACATATGTAATATCTTAATCAATAAAAAAATATTTAAAAAAAAAAGACTAATAGAGGAAATACTTTGTCCCTGGAATCCATGACTAGGTAACACCTTACTCCCCAAGAGAGGTGCTATTTAAAAGCAGGATCTGCCGAAACCGGTTTGGCTCAGTGGATAGAGCATCGGCCTGCGGACTGAAAGGTCCCGGGTTCGATTCCGGTCAAGGGCATGTACCTGAGTTGTGGGCGCATCCCCAGTAGGGGATGTGCAGGAGGCAGCTGATCGATGTTTCTCTCTCATCGATGTTTATGACTCTCTCTCTCTCTCTCTTCCTCTCTGTAAAAAAAAAAAAAATCAATAAAATATAAAAAAAAAAATAATACCCGGAACTTCCAAGAGAAGGCCCAAGGCCCCGCAGCGGCTTGCATTGCTTCACAGCTGAGCCTCTTTGTAGTTCCTGCTGTGTGGCCTCAGGCAGGGGCTGAATTAGCACCTCCTTAGATCCAGGAGCCACTGTACCCAGTGGTCAGAGGGGGTCCATTCTCCCACTTCAGACACAGCTGCTTCCCACAGCCAATTGGCCTGGAGGTCAATTCCTCCCAGTGATCCTACAACAAGCGAGGCACCAAGAGTGCACCAAGAGTGTCCACCCCAGGTAACTGGGGAGGCTGAGCCACTGGGCCCTACAGGACACCTGGCGCGCAGGCCACTCTATCAACACAGGGAAGCAGCCAAAATGCGGAGACAAAGAAACAGGTCACAATTGGCAGAAACGGAGGAGGCCAGACGACTGGACATAGAGTTCAAGGCCACGTTTATAAGGTTTGTCAAGAATTTTATGGAAACCGCCGATAAATTTAATGAATCCCTCAAGGAGTATGGTGAGACCATGGAGGTCATGAAAAAGGACCAATTAGAAATTATGCATACACTGACTGAAATAAAGAATACTTTACAGAGCTCCAACAGCAGACAAGAGGATCCCAAGAATCAAGTCAAAGATTTGAAATGCAAAGAAACAAAAAATACCCAACCGAAAAAGAAAAAAGAAAAGAGATTCAAAAAATATGAAGATAGTGTAAGGAACCTCTGGGACAACTTCAAGCGTACCAACATCAGAATTATAGGGGTACCAGAAGGAGAGAGAGGGCAAGATATTGAAAACCTTTTTGAAGAAATAATGACAGAAAACTTCCCCCACCTGGTGAAAGAAATGGACTTACAAGTCCAGGAAGCGCAGAGAACCCCAAACAAAAGGAATCCAAAGAGGACCACACCAAGACACATCATAATTAAAATGCCAAGAGCAAAAGATAAAGAGAGAATCTTAAAAGCAGCAAGAGAAAGACAGTCAGTTACCTACAAGGGAGTACCCATCCGACTGTCAGCTGATTTCTCAACAGAAACCATGCAGGCCAGAAGAGAGTGGCAAGAAATATTCAAAGAGATGAATAGCAAGAACCTGCAACCAAGATTACTTTATCCAGCAAAGCTATCATTCAGAATGGAAGGTCAGATAAAGAGCTTCACGGATAAGAATAAGCTAAAGGAGTTCATCACCACCAAACCAGCATTATATGAAATGCTGAAAGGTATTCTTTAAGAAGAGGAAGAAGAAAAAGGAACTCTTACCATTTGCCACAGCATCGATGGAACTGGAGAGCGGATAAATACCACAAGATCTCACTTATTTGTGGAATATAATGAACAACATAAACTGATGAACAAGGACTGATCCAGAGACGGAGAGGCATTGATTGGACTGTCGGGCCTTGGAGGGAAGGTAGGGGAGGGTGGGGGCAAGGGGGAAAGATCAACCACAGGACTTATATGCAAGCATATAGGCCTAACCAATGGACACGGACAACGGGGGGGTGAGGGGGTGAGCGGGGAGAGGGGGGGGTAGAGGGTACACATATGTAATATCTTAATCAATAAAAAATATTAAAAAAAAAAGATTGTTTATAGACCAAATAAAAGTATTTCTCTCATAAAAAAAATAATAATAATAATAATAATAATTTTAAAAAATAAATAAATAAATAAATAAATAAAAGCAGGATCTGCCTGGAGTCCTGTTCTACTGGATCAGTGTATGCATGTAACATGAGAAAACTAGATGTTCTTAGAGAAGAGGTGTTTGTGTGTGTATGTGTGTGTGTGTGTGTGAGAGAGAGAGAGAGAGAGAGAGAGAGAGGGAGAGAGAGAGAGAGAGAGAGAGAGAGAGAGAGAGTAGAGAGAGAGAGAGAGAGAGAGAGAGGAAGAGAGAGAGAGACCCTAACTCTCTTGATAGGAAAAAGAAGAAAGGAGATATATCTCTCTATATATATATAAAAGGCTAAGTGTCTGTCCTTCCCTCTGACCAGTAGCAATGATGCTCATTGACCACCAGGGGACAGACGCTCAATGCAGAGATGCCATGATGTGCACTGGCCATTTAAAAATAAACGGCACCACGGACCTGGCACTGACAAACCAACGCTTGGCTTCCCCCAAGTAGGACACAGGCCCCACCACCACCCCAGAGTGACAGCCAACCAATCGCAGCTGACGCTGCCATGGCGCAAAATGCGGCCCACAGCCCAGCCCAGCCTGGAAACAGTCACTGTTGGCACTGGGTAATGATGTCACATAGCAATGGCTGGCTTCCTCTCCCTAGTGACTAGCCTCCTTGGAGTTTCTTCAGCCCAGGAACACGGCTTGCTTTATAGCCAGGTGCAAATATTTTACACTGTAACCAAATGTTTGTGAAGCGTTTTCCCATCTCATTTGATCCTCACAGAAGTCCTGGAGTAGGTATATAGGAGAGTCAGTGGAATGTTATTTTCTTTTCATTAGCAAGACAATGGAGATTTAGAAAGTTTAGAAACTTGACCCAACTGAAAAGAAGTAAGAAATGGTGGAACTTGAAAATTACTACAGGTTTTCTCACTGTGCAGAATATATAGTCAAACACTGCTGCAGTTAAATATTTTACCCTTTGTTCCCCCTGCCTGATCTACAATAATAATCTGCTTTGTGTTGATATTTACTGCTGTGTTGCTGACAATTACCCGAAAGAGAAGTTGGGGTGCTTCATTGGGCTGGAAAAAGTTTAGCTAAATCAGAAAGCAGGTAATTAAGCAAGTTTATTCTATATATATAAAAGGCTAAGTTGACTCGCACATGCACCAATAGCACACATGTGTTTCAATCTGTCAATTTCGATCGTGAATTTGGTTGACACTTCTATTATAGATAAAGGGCAAATAGCGATATTAAAATATTTCTTCTAATTAATTTCCTTTCAATGTGCACAAATCCATGTACCGGGACACTAGTATATTAATATTCCTCAGGTATTGCCCTTACACAATTCTGCTTTTCCAGATCAGGGTTCAACCTCATCCCCGTAAATAGACTGCAACATGTTTTGTTTGGTTTTAAGAGAAGATGGTATTATCCATAAACACTCTTAAAGCTTCTATAGTCTCATTTTATAGTTCAATTTTACCCTGAGTACCTCTAAAAATATCTTGTTGAGCAAATTTATTATCACTATAACTCTCTCTAACATGAAATTTCGTATTGAAACCAAGTTATCTAGGAAGTAACCTGTCTTCTTGATAACAATGTTGTAAGGTTCCCCAGGCAACTAATCTGTATTAGCCAAACATCCTTAAGAAATTACAAATTACATAATGCACATGAAAACATTTTGTGTGCTAGAAAACACTATCCAATGCTATTTTTTCTTATTTGTAATAAATCAATTTATTAAATGCACTACAAGTATAGAATGACATAAGAAGTAATTAGTCACAAGGTACAGCAACGGCATAAAACCAAACATCCTCGTTCCCCAGGACCACATCCCTAGGAATGCAATCAATCCTTATTTATTCCTCTACACATGCCTAAGCAGCATGGATGCTCCAGTGCCAGAAATCAGGCTCAGGACCAGAGATCTCTGCTTTGTGTGCTGTACCTCACGCACACAGGTTGCTTGTTGCTTTTGTGGGTGGGAAACGCCTCAGAACTGCTGGCGTTATCTCAGCAGCAGACGTGGGAGGGGAGTATAAGGGTCTCCACAGCCCAAGCCATCCAGCTGCAGTACCAGAAAAAATAGTTTCTAATCAAGCATGTAAATCCATTTTTATTACCTTAAAAAGACTCACAGTAAGAACATTTGGATATTAAAGCACTCTATTCTAAAGACATAATTGTAATTTTACTGTTTACTGTTGGTAATATACCTCAAACAATTTATTGCCTACTGCAAAAATCCAGGCCTGCTTTATACCAAATTCTAAGTAGTTAATAAGTGCAATTAGTCCCTACTGGGATCAATGCAGAAGTTGGTTGTTTGAAAGATTTTGTCTGCTTCTTTTCTGATTTCCCTAGCATTCTCCGACTTCTGAAGTTCAAGAGCACCCTTATCCCACACCCACATCCTGGGGACTCTCGCTAACTCCCAGCCTTATTCCTCCTCAACCCCTGCACTCCATCAAGAAAAAGCATTTTCCCTGATTGCATCCAACTATCACTTAAACAACTCTTCTCACTTATATAATTATCATTGGTACATTTTTAAGCTATAGTTGGAAGTTGAGGCAGGAGATAAATTCTCCCCTGAGCAATATAAATTGCCTCTATCTTTCCAGAAAAGGGCTGTATTTGTTACCAAAGAAGATAAATTATTAACATATAATAACCTCATCCTTGAGTTTCATAAATACCAAAAATCTTTCCCTTCTCAAGCAATTTCAACTCTAAAATGTTTATTCAGAGCTTGTGAAAATCAATTTAATATTTTGATATTTACTTCTGTAAAATTAGTAATATTTCATTGAGACTTCTGATATAACCATAATTGAAAAAATCTAGTTTTTTTCTCTTCCTGAAAACCTCCAAAAGAAAAAAAAAATAGAAAACAAAAATACAAACTGTATTTTCAGTAAAATCAGGACATATATTTCAAAATGTTTTTAAATGATGCCTAAAACAACAGAATTCTCAGATGAAACAAAGGGAGTAGAAAGAAGCTGAGAGAGATCCTATTAGTGATAGGTCTCAAAAATTGCCAACAAAAAGTATACTTTTTGAAGATAGTGAGGGATACACCTAGAAAAGATCTATAGCCCATGTACATAAAAGAGTCCAGAAAAGAGAATAATCTGAAGATGTCAGAAGCCTCCATAGACCTGGTCCAGAGCACAGAAGCTAAGTACTTCATGAAGAGTCAGATAAAGGCAGATGCAAGAGAGGTTTCTGGCAAGTATTTAAGGATATTTTATTGTTAGAATAATCTGTTAATAAAATTAATAGGCCTAAGGAGAAAAGTGGTATGATCATCTTCATGAGGACTGAAAAAGAATTATAATAATTAATCCTTACACTTCTATTTAAATAACAATAGGGAATTGATTATATGATAGCCCCCAAAGATGACCATAGTCAAATTTCTCTCTTCCCTGTATAACTATGTCACTCCACCCTCAAGAGGTGAAGTTCATTCCCCAACCCTTGAATCTGGACTGGTCCTGTACCTGTTTTGACCAAGAGAATGAAGAGGAATTGATTTTCTGATACATCAAAATCCAGAACTTCCTTTCTCTTAGAACCCAGATGTCAATGTTGTGAAGTCCAAGCCATATGAAAAAAACAAAATGAGAACTAAAACTCTGATCAACAGTGCCAGCTGAGCTCCCTGACAAGTCAACACCAACCACCACACATAGAAGTGGGCCGTCTTGGAAGCTCCAACCAGGTCAAGCTCCCAGAAGACTGCAGCCCAAACTGACATATTGTAAAATAGAAAGTCTGTCCAGCCAAGTCCAGTCAACCCACAGAAACCTGAGATAATGATTTCTCATTGTTTTAAGTCACTAAATTCTGGTGTGGTTTCTCATCCAGCAATAGACCACTTACACATGGGTATTTTGCTTATCTATCTCAATCCAAAAGCCAAGATCATGCTTAACTGGAAAAGGCTAGAAATAGTTCCACTAAAGTCAAAAATAAGGTAAGGATTCCCCTATTACCATTTTTATCTAACACTTTATGGGAGCTACAAGATGATGCACTTGGATAAAAGAAAAAATATTAGCGGTATTTTTTTTAAGTTTACTCTCTCTCCTCCACTCATTCTGGTCTCTTTGCTGTTCCTTGTAAGTAAATTTCTCTTTTAGAGATTTTGCTTTTGCTGTTCCCACTGCCTAGTACTCTGTCCCCAATAGCCATACAACTGGCCTGCTCATTTCCTTCAGAGATCTACTCAAATGTGACTTAATTAGCAAGGTCTTCCCCAGTCTTTCTATATAATAATGAACTACTTCCACTTATCTTGCAGAACTTATCACCACATAATATATTACACACACATATGCATGCGCTCGCACAGCACATTTCTTTACCATCTGTCCATTACGATGAGGGCTATATCTCTGGCATTTAAAAGAATGCTTGGTACTCAATAAATATCTTTTGAGTGAATGATTCAAGTTTACAAGCGTTTTCACTTTCTAGTTATATCTTTCTATTTATATCTTGGTTTTTCCTTAATTTTTTATTAATCTCTACCTTTTCGCTCTGACTTTTTGAGTCCTTTATAGTAGATATTAGAGCATACTTATGAATAAGCACAGAAAAGTTGAACAATTTCATAATTCAGTGAACCCAACCATCTTGCTGGGTGATATTACAACTACTCAAACAAATCAAAATTACTTTCTGTAAAACATGCCATACTTGAACTACTGTTTTTCCTGGTTATGTGGGCAAAGAACTAGTCGTGCTTTTACGAAATTTCATCCTATAACTATGTTGCACAGCCATGGTAGGAATGCATGTACACAAAGGTAGTCAGGATGTGCTCTGGATCAAATATACCTAAATTAGACACTCAGCTCTGTCTTTCAGTGGCAGTTTCGTCTTGGCTTCACTTACATTCTTTAAGCTACAGTGTCTTCATTTGTAAAATGGGGACATGATAAGGACTTATTTCATCAAGGACATGAGGATGAAGTGGGCCAATGTGTCAACATCTGCGTCAGTGTTGAATAACTATCTGTGGCTTTGCTATTATTGTGTGTGTGTTTCATGTGGAAGAGGTACTTAATCCAACTTCTGTGTTCTTCTGTAACATCTGATCTCCTAGGCTGCATTTTCCCTGACTCTGGTCAGTTTCCAATATCCAGGGAAGAGTACACAACACAAAATGTCCACATATTAAACCAGTATAGAATGAATATTAACTTGGTTTGGTTCATGAGACGCTGAAATGAGGATGGGAGTTTATGGAGTGTGTGTATATATGAATCTCTCTCTGTAGAGAGAACAGAAAATGACAGTACTTGGGTGGTTAGGACACTGACATGCCTGAGGCAGTGGATGACATGAAATGACTTCCTGGGGTCCCTTCTAGACCTACACTTTCTTTCTCTTGGTAAAGCCTTCCCACACTATAGGTTTCATTAAATCATTTTCAACTAGAGAATTATTACTACCTGCCTCAAGTAAATTCTTACATTCTTGGGTATTTGGCCATACTTTCTTCCTTTTTGATACTTGAAAAGATTAATTTTCATAAGCGCTCATTACAGTTAAATTCAGGATGGATAGGAAAAGCTGTCTTATTTCCCCCCTTCCCTCCCCGCCCCCCCCCCCCCCAGCTACACTTTGCTAGATTATCATCTCAAGGAGTATTCAGACAACAGCAGAAGGGAGAAAGCTACATTCGAGTGCCTGGGAAGTGGGCAACAAGGAAAGCAGTCTACTTCTTAGAACCACTTCTAAAAAACGTATATGAACCTGTACATGTGGGTAGAAAGGTGAAGGTCCCTGTTCCCACAGATAACTATCTGCTGTACAAATAACTGTTTTCTTTAACCACAGTGTTTCTTGCAGGCTTCAAACTGGCATTCTCAGCCATTTGCAAAACATGTCCACTGAGGAAAGATGGCCTGGTAAAGAAATTAGTTCCCTTTCTTCTGATTGTAGAATATTTAAAAACCAGAAAACTTGTAAACACTGTGATCCCAAAATACTATTATGTTTCCTGCCAAATGTATTCTTTTTTATCTAAATTTCCTGTGGTTTCTATATTGTGAAAGCATTTACCACTTTGGTAACTATAGGTTTACTGATATACTAAACTAAGTTCTTAGGCTGCTACTTCTGCGATTCTAAATTATTGAAAGGCATATCAAAACTATTACTAGTTCCACATGTGATATTTTCCATAGGGAAACTGGCCTGGACTCTTATTTTAAAAAGATAAAATAAAATAAAGTAGACACTATCATAGGTAGGAACAAAGGTAGAAACCACTCTAGATTAAATGCCATGTTTTAACCAGATTGGGTCCTGACTTTAAAAAAAAAAAACTTGGAGTTTTTAATATGAATACTTTAGATTCTATGAGAAAATTAATGTTAATTTTCTAGTGTATGATAACAGTTTTGTGGGTAACTTTCTAGTATATAATGACAGTGGTTATTTGGAGACTGTTCTTATTTTTAGGAGATGCTGCTAAAGTACTTATGGGTACAATGTCACCATGTCTGCGATTCACTTTCAAATGGTTCGGGGGAGGAGGGAATGTGTGCAGAGAGAGAAATAAAGCATATGTGACATAATGTTAACACTGTTGAATCTAGGTGGGTGATAGAGTTCATGCTTTCAACCTTTCAGTATGTTTCAAATCTTTCAAAACAAAAAATTGGGATAAAATCCTTTTTTAAAAAAAGTTTTGTGTGGTTTTTAATGATAATTGTGCCCTGTGCTGCAACACACACTTTTTCAAATTGAGATGGTCATTTGGGATTAGACATAAGTCAGTGTGTTGTTGAAGTTGACACTACAGGGGTGGCTTGTTTCTGATTATTATATCTGGACCTGTGTTTAAATCAGAATATTGATTTCCCTAGCCCTACTCTAGAACCTACCGAAAGACTTCAGCTTAGAATTATTTTCAACACAGAAAGGAAATGTATTACTTTCTTTAAAAATATCCTTTTTTTTCTTAAATAATTTCCCAAGAGAAAAGTCTGCATATGGGACACATAGAAGAAATTTTCCTTCATAAACATATTTCTTAACTATTTCAATGTTTTAAAAGCTAAACACAGCGCTCACAAAGAGTTTAAACTGTTTCTACATTGTTCTACATACATCAAATCTCCACTTCCACGTCCTTTCTCCTTACTGCGACTCCAGAGAATCTCTTAAATGGCCAGCAAGTTCCAAGAGAGGCTGCAGGTCCTGAGAGGATGCAAGTCTCATGAAGCACTTGACATAGTTCCTTTGCTTCTAAAACAGCCTTGTCAACGAAATGTGCTAAGTGAACCAGCTGTGATGGTAGATGACCCAGCTGAATGCCTTTTGGGATATTCTTTCCCAAGTCCGTATGTGTCATGGAATTTTTTCTTGTGGCCAAAAAGCAGTGAAGGGTCTGGAACTTTCTCTTTGGAGAGAGAACTTTGAAACACACACACACAGACACACACACACACACACACACGGAAACCTTATTTCAATGAACACTGAATAGACAAAAGAGGGTGTTTCATGAGATATAGTTTGTCTACAGAAATGAGAGAAAATATGAGCAAGAGAAAAAAACCAGAGTCTCTCTATTGCTAAGAAAGAGCTTGGCGCTAACAGGAAACAAGATGACATAAGCTCAAAAGTATGATCTGCCAAAACATCAACCAGTTTGGTTTATCTCATGAGAGAAAAAAAGCTTTAAACTCACAAAGAATAATTTCCTTTAGTTTCCAAAGTATGCTACACAACACTTAAAATAGTATGAATGTCCGATCACTACCAGTTCCTAGGAACTTTCATTTTAAACATTAAAACAGATCTGCTCTTGAGAGTCATTAGTATTTCTTAAATTCTCCTGGTTTCCCTTGTAGGCCAATAGCAAGAGAGAGTTGTATAACATAGCATTCAATTAGTGCTCAATTAGTCAAAACCTCCAAGTATGCACTTGTTAAGCTTCAGGTTAATTCAGCTCCAAAGTTGTATTCAAATACGGTAGAAACAAGAGATGTGAC
This sequence comes from Myotis nattereri, assembly GCF_964212035.1. Lineage (NCBI taxonomy): Eukaryota > Metazoa > Chordata > Mammalia > Chiroptera > Vespertilionidae > Myotis > Myotis nattereri. Next base: position 32,428,027 of record NC_138075.1, on the reverse strand, counting down.
AGAAATGCTGATGAAATGGAGATGTACATTTTGTAAGTCAGATTTAATTGTGAACTTCTACTGCATTTGCAGGTTAGGCTGAATTAATTGCTGGGTATCTTCGGACCATCTCCATCACACGGGTCTTGTTATCACACGTCACAGTGAGGTCAGGGGATTTTTCACATGCTTCTCATTCTTGAGCAAGTACAACTTAGGTATGAAAGGAATTTTCCCTGCCACGTAAGCCTGGCTGGCCCCCCACCCTGCTTTGTCCTGCTGGTCCTACAGCTGCCAAGCACTGGCAATCTCCAGGCTGTGCTCAACACATTTTAGATTCACTCTAAGGCAGCGGTTCTCAACCTGTGGGTCGCGACCCCTTTGGAGGTCGAACGGCCCTTTCACAGGGGTCGCCTGAGACCATCCTGCATATCAGATATTTACATTACGATTCATAACAGTAGCACCATTACAGTTATGAAGTGGCAACGAAAATAATTTTATGGTTGGGTCACAACATGAGGAACTGTATTTAAAGGGCCAGAAGGTTGAGAATGGATCTCTGCAATGGGTCTCTCTTGGCCTTGTTTTCCACCAGCAGCAGATTCCAGCTTAGCATGACAAATCTTTCATGTAGGAGAAACTTTTTTCTTGATAACTCATAAGTAAGACCTTAGGGGGAAAACTGCAGAGTTCAGGTATATTTAGAAAGCTGAGTCGAGTCCATCTTAGAAGTGTTATTAAAGGTCATTCCAATATTTTGCTTGTTTGCTCATCTGTTTCTTTGTTTTCCTGGGGCAAAGGAAAATCACAGAGTTCAGAGAAGACCACCTTTAGGAAGCTGTGGAAATTGTTCAAGCTGCAGTCATCATCAGATCATATAACATGAACGTTTGAGAAATCAAGGCCAGGGAAAGTCTTGAGCTGTGTGCTTTCAGTCATGCTTAGAATGATGATACGATCACCCTGGAGTTTATGGAACACGGTTCCCGCTTCAGGAACTGTGATGGGGACATTCATACATATCCTGGGAGGTAACTCTGATTTCTCCATTTCTGGAGATGAGGACAATAAAGCACAATTAAGAAATGTGTCCTCGGTCACATCACACACAAGCAAGTAGCAGAGTTGACATTCCATCCCATGCTCAGACCATAAAACCACACAGCCTGTCACAGCCTAGGATGGGTGCTGGGGGTCTGGGAACCCAAACTCAGCCCATGGTCTTTCCACGTCATTGCACACTGCTGGCCATAACTTATTCAAAGAATAATAAATCATTTCAAAGTAGAAATAGAAAGAAGAGTTCATCCAACAAATTTGACCCATGTTACCAGAGAAACTTTGGGCAAGCCTCACAGAATTTCTGTGGTTCCCATATCATTCTAAGAGCATTAGAAGTCAGCAGTCCAAATACTTTTACTGACTCCTTTGGGGAACTAAAATGGCTACAAGTTGTTTCTGAAAGTTGCTTTGACCAGAACCACCAATTTAGTTGTCAGAATCTGACCCTCTGCATCTGTCAAGGACTTTTCTCTATTTCAGGGGTTAAGGGAGTCAGGGCAGGGTGCTGTGGCTGTAATTTTGTGATGGGTCTCTCTGTGATGGGCACTGGTGACTACTTGCAGGACAAAGAGACATGAAAACAGACCTCTCAAGATGACTAGGGGAAGGAAACAAGAAGGTTTTTCGCCAACCTGTGTTATATTTTCTGGAATTAAGAGCAGCAGAAAGGGGAGAGTATCAAACAAGATGGCTCTATGCTGAAAGACCAGATGTGAAATCCTGAAGAACTAAAATAGAAACCTTGTGGCCATCTGAATGTCAGTTTCCAGTCCTCAGGGATAATGGCCCTGACTTGCATTTCCCTTATAAAGTGTCACATAATTTTATTCTGTATGGTAAGTACTATGAAAGTATGGAAGAATGATCAAATGAATAATTTATAATATTGAAAATAAGGCCATTGAGAAAACCATAAAGGAGTTGGATTTGGTTAATAGGAAGAAATAAATATTACTCATGGTTTAAAAATCATAAAATGTCTTAATATTAAGAGTATAAGAAAATACTTTCTTTCTAGAATAGTCTTTATGTGGCTGTGTTTAAAAGAAATTAAAGATCCTATCCTTTTCTACAGTATGTATTTATTATTTTCATCAAAACTATTAAGTACTCTTTAAATATTGTTTTTATTGATTTCAGAGAGGAAGGGAGAGGGAAAGAGAGATAGAAACATCAATGATGAGAGAGAATCATTGATTGGCTGCCTCCTGCACGCCCCCTACTGGGGACCGAGCCCACAACCAGGGCATGTGCCCTGACCAGGAACTGAATCCTGACCTGGTTCATAGGTTGATGCTCAACCACTGAGCCACACCAGCCAGGCCCAGTTAGTACTTTTTGGCATGAAATATTACTATATTGGTTGCTATGCAAAGCAATTTGAACTGAAGTCTTCCCCATTCCTTTAGAAATTATAGCTTAATTCCTGCAAAGCCTGCCACAACAACAAGATAACAAATAAATACTTGCTGGCTGATTGATCACAGAGGGGGAAAATGATATGACTGGAGATGTGGAGGCCTCCAGGCAACAGAATAGATATAGTGGATAAATGAAAGATACTGGAATATTTACATGAGACATGCAGCAGAAGCAGTGAGGGAGGGAGCAGATGATCAATACGCCGCAGCAGCTGTCAAGAAGAAAACAAGCCCACAGACTGGAGGACCACTTTAGGATCTTGTTATTAAGCCTCACAGAGGATACTCCATAAATACCTACGAGCTTTACAGAACAAGGAAAAAATAATGAGATCAAGTTATATCAGGACTTTCCCCATGGAATTAGAATGTTCAAGGCAAATTATTCAACTCAGTTAATGTAACTAAGACATTTGTCATGGGATTCCTCCCCATTTGTTTTCCCATTTGTGATCATGGTTCCATGAGATAAAAACTGTGTTTTGTTAAGAGCGTGTTCACAATGGACTGAAGTACCTAAAGCTTTTGATTTCTGACTCAACCCATGGCAAGTCCTCTCTCAATATTTCACTTGCTTTCCTCCCAGGGTGCTCATGAAAAATAATGACTAATCTATATAAATCCCAGCCAGCGAGAACGCTGCACAGGGAAGTCTCTGTGAAGTTATTGCCAGCTCTCAGGTGGCTCACAAAATGCTGCTCAGGGGCCAGGCAAGCACACCAGGGGGCCACGCTACATGTGCATTCTTTCCACCGTCATTGGCCATCGACGTTCTTTTTTTTAATGTGCATTTTTAAACTGTGAGTCAAAAATGCAAAGCCATCCTAATAGTATTGATCTTCTGTCCTCTAAGCTTCTGAAAAGTAAAGACCAAAAATCATTAGCATCCTCCCAGGTCTTTGGTACAGTCATAAATACTCAAGAGAAAGAGGGGGAGAAGAAGAGATTTCTAATCTCATCAATGACTTGTCAGCTTTATTTTTGAAGATATTTTTATTGATTTCAGAGAGGAAGGGAGAGAAAGAGAAAGAGAGATAGAAACATCAAGGATGAGAGAGAATCTTTGATCAGCTGCCTCCTGCATGCCCCACACTGGGGATCCAGCCTGCAACCTGGGCATGTGGCCTGACCAGGAATCGAACCGTGACCTCCCGGTTCATAGGTTGACGCTCAACCACTGAGCCACGCCAGCTGGTCTATTTTTAATTTTTAAACAGATACTTGTCCCCCCTGTCTCTAGGCACACGTTCAGAAGAATGACTTGCCAATTGTTTGGGGTCACTTCAAAGGGAGGGTTTAGGATTTATTGATATAAAGAAACGCAAGTACAAGCAAAAGACACTCACATGAACTACCTTTATGTGCTTTCTGCAGCTTTGTCACCGACAGGGACATCAATGCCCAGTTAACTCTGCAGAGCAGTTAGTTAGGCTGTTAAGAGCTGAAAAGGGAAAAAGTGCAGGCTGGCATCCAGCGCCAACTAGGAAGTCAGCCTGAGGCCTGCAGGGGGTCTGCAGAAGCAGATCCCCTGCAGGCACTGGTTGATTCAGTAGCTAAATGTCAAGCTCATTTATATTTGGGCCAGGAGATCCCATGGTATTAAATGAATAAGTGGTATAAGGATACTATTTTTAAAAACCACATTACCCTCAAGTGAATAAAAGGGTCATAGTAGAATCACCAGTACCTCTCAAAATTTTCCACCAAATGTAGTCTTTTGGTGGGGGGGAAAGGGGGAGCAGGAGAGGAATGTATATCCAGTAATGGCAAGTAAAAGATTTCTCTGATGTTCCATGTTTTATCTCTAATATCCATATGAATTTGATATTCTCCCCCATAATGGCCTTCTTGCTTTAATGTGAAAATGAAGTGTTATTTGGTTGCTTTGTTGGGAGCTGATGCTGCAGGAAGACGTACCTCTGTTCTGCCTGTATGAGAAGCCTGGTCCTGATAGAAAGGCACACATAAGCAATCACCATCGTTCTCTGTAAATAAGCCATTCCCCACTCCCATTTTGTGAGAAAAATCCGTAAGCTCTTATCCAAAGTAAATACAACTGTCAACAGACCCATGCAAGCAGTTATGTTATGTTTGTGGTTATATAAGACAGATAACTCAGAGATGCAACATGAAATAGCCACAATTATTTGCTATATACATTATTTTTATATAAATGAAAAACTCTGACAAACAATACAAAAATAAAGGTTCATTTTCTATTGAGTTTTACAGTTCAAATCAATAGAGGTCATATACTGCGTTATCGATACCGCCAAACACAAAGAACCCACTGGATTCTAGGGGTATAGAAATATTCAAAATGATAGGGTGGCCTAATGGAGAACTATAGTAATTCTCCTTGTTGTAATTTTTTACTTTATTTTTATTTTTGACATGACTATAGATGTCCCCATTTCTACCCCTCCCTTTGCTCACCTCCACCCAGCCTCAGCTCCCCCACCCCTCTTCCCTCTGGCCATTACCTCACTGTTGTCTGTGTCCATGAGCTATGCATATATGTCCTTTGGCTAATCCCTTCATCTTCTTTCATCCAGTTCCCCCTTCCCCCTCCCCTCTGACAGATGTCAGTCTGTTCCATGTATCTTGTAATATTTTTTAATTTAAACTTAAAGTAATCTGAAAAATAACTTCCAAGGAAAAAGGTGATGAAATATACCTTCAGTCTCTCCCTACTGCCAATCTGAACAAGTGCTAATAAAAGCTAAGAAAAGAAAATTATTTCTTCCCTGTATGTCTTGAGGTAACTCAAATGGCACCATTAACTAGTCTCTCAATTGGAATGACCCACCCATGAGAACCAGGCTAGCTCCTCCTGTTCTTCTGCTCTTTGGAATGACATGGTGGCATGAAACTTGGTATTTCCGATGCATTAGCAAAGAATTCTACCCATGACCCACATCATCTTTTGCCTAAATGGCAAGGACACCCTGAAAAATATTGCCATGAAACAACTCCCCAGCAACTGAGGAAGGCTTAACTCATGACTCCTTAAAACAGCAGTTCTCAACCTGTGGGTCGCGACCCCTTTGGCGGTCGAACGACCCTTTCACAGGGGTCGCCTAAGACCATCCTGTATATCAGATATTTATATTATGATTCATAACAGTAGCAACATTACAGTAATGAAGTAGCAACGAAAATAATTTTATGGTTGGGGTCACAACATGAGGAAATGTATTTAAAGGGCCAGAAGGTTGAGAAGCATGATGCGGGAAACACAACAACAACTACTCTGAATTGGGCTGTGAGAGTCACAGACTCTTCTAAGACAACATAGTCATTTACACAGCTGTCTAAAAGGTGCTATCACTTGAAATGATGCTAAAAAGGGTAGTATCATAACAAGCAGGTTTTATACGTGAACTCCTACAATTGAATAGCACCCATCGATTTATAGCACCTATTCCTGTTCGGACACATACAACATTCATTTCCAAAACAGATGGTTCTATTAACTTCTCATCCTCAGTCTCACTGTCACTAACAGGGGGTGGGAGAGCTCTGTCTTCAGGGGCTTTGGGGTGGAGTGCCTGAGATACAACACACCCAGAAAAAAAATGCTTTGCTATTAGCACAAGAAGACAATACGTTTTAGCTATTATTACTATTATTTTTGGCATTGGTGAGACTGTTAGAAATGTGATCAAACCATGGCAATGCCTGGTTTAAAAGGCACAGCTTTGGAACTTACTAACAGCTATCATTTTTGAACACCTGTCAAATCTCAATCAAGCATTATATTAGCAATATGTATACACATTATCTCTAGTCCTTACACCAGTAGCACAAAGGTATTTAGATCCCAATTCCAAAAACAAGGAAACAAACTCAAATACATTAATTAATTTTCCCAAGGCCACAAAACTACATAAAAATTAATTTTCAACAAATAAAGGCATTTTCAAGCATGCAAAGCCTTAGCTTTGATGTCATCCTTGTCTCTGATTGAGTCCGCTCACACATGGGTATTTGTGTGTACACAGAAGCAGCACAGCTTACTGAAAATAGCATGAGCCTTGGAGTCAGACAGACAAGAACTTAAATACAATGTCCAGCACTTACTAGCTGTGTGACCCTGTTAGCACATCTGTGTCCTTAACTACATAATAGACCTATACAAACTTTGAGAGTCATCTATGACCCTCTTCACATTGACTGTAGAAAGTGCAGGACCAAATTTATGTCTGCCTCTCATGAGTCAGTGTACAGGAGCTAAGATGGTGCATTTTGTATACATTTTGTTTGCCTTCGCTTAAGTTTTCCTTCATTAATTTTATTTTCACCTGATTTCCTTACTTGAACAAAATCTTGTATTTGTTTTGGCCAGCCCCTTTAGACCCTTTCTGAAAAAAAGTATAATATTGAACATATAAAGTATAAAATTGAACAACTTATCAATTATTAATAAATAATTGATCCAGCACAGCATAATATCAAGTCACTGAATAACTAAAAAGAAAACATTTCTTCATCACCTCAATAACATCTGTGGAAACACCAAACCCAAAGGGCTTCCATCGAGTTCTAAAGAGCTTTGTATGTATTAAGGTACTGAAGCAGCTATACCAGTGATAGCGAACCTATGACACGCGTGTCAGATGTGACACGTGAACTCATTTTTTTGGTTGATTTTTCTTTGTTAAATGGCATTTCAATATTTAAAATAAATATCAAAAATATAAGTCTTTGTTTTACTATGGTTGCAAATATAAAAAAAATTCTATATGTGACACGGTACCAGAGTTAAGTTAGGGTTTTTCAAAATGCTGATATGCCGAGCTCAGAAGGTTCGCCATCACTGAACTATACTCTCTCAGTACTGTCACTTGTCAACATTGCTTTTCTTACCTTTGAGTCATTACGGTGTAAGCTCAACAATGGGAAAAAGTTCAAGATGGCTTTGCTTCATTGGAAAAAAAGGCAGAAGATTCCATTGGCCACATTAATACACAGAATATATTACTGAGAAAAATATATTTTTTAAACTGTCCAAATTTGACCTAAGTATAGACCAGTGTATAAATCTGGGTCTATGATCTCTTCATGGGCAAATGCTTATAAACCAGAGGGTCTGGAAAAGGTAAGATCCATAACCACCAATGGGAGGGATGTCACAGAAGACATCCAGATATCCACAGTCACACACAGTAGCTCAGACCATCAGAGACATCAAAAGAAGAAAATGGTTAGAGCCCAGCCTTTGAATTTGTATAGACCTGGATTCTAATCCTGGTTTAATCAGCAATTCACTGTGTAGCTATACATAGATGATATGTAACCATTCCATAAACCCAAAGGAGGTCCCATAGTTAGTGCATGGATCCATAGTTAATACAAGGATTCCCCATGTTTCAAAGACCCATTTTAGGAAAGTCTTACCCTTCCTTCCTCTCTCCTCCCAGCTCTCCGCTAGCAACAACCAAAGGAACTGGGCTGAACTCCAGGAAAGGGCCCAACCCCATGTCTGTTTACTATCACCTTCTCACATACTCACTTTCCCCTCCTGCCTTCTCTTCATGTTCTTACTTCTCACCACTCATCTCTAACCCCATCTTTCATCTTGGTCTTCAAAATATTTCTCTTTTAGTCTCTCCTCTAACATTTCATGTATAAGCTAAAAAATAAGCACAGCATGCAATAAAAAAAAAATCAAAAAAGTCTTAAGTGTTTAGGAAAATTGGACTTAATAATAAGCCAATGACATCAAGAGCCTGGTAAGTTTCCAGAATTTTCTTCAGAATCTCTACAGAAGCCACATAGTGGGTAAAGCCTGGGCTTTGAAATCAGACCAACGTACATTCCACTCTCAGATCTTTTACAACTAGTGTGTTCTTGGAAAAATTGTATAACCTGAGACTCTTTTTCCTTAACTATTAAATGAGATAATTCAGGTAAAGCGCTTTAGCACAGTGCCTACATAGCAAGTATTCAGGGAATGTTAGCTAGTGTTAATCCTGTTACCGTCCTCCTCCTATTTCCTGCACCTTGCTTTTCTTTCACCACTAAGATTCAAGGTACATTTTTAACAATTTTCTTCTATAACAGTATGTAGAGTAAGAAGGTAGAAGAGGGTAAAGGGGGGATACATAGAGATGGAAGGAGACTTGACTCAGAGTGGTGAACACAGAATACAACATACAGATGGTATATTACAGAACTTTACACCGGAAACCTATATGATTTTATTAAGCAATATCACCCAAATAACTTCAATTTTTTTAAAAAAGAAAACTTTCTACTGCTTTTAAGGATTCAGCTTTATTATGTGCTGTTGTGGACTAGCCTAGAAACCCAAACATTGAGGGATGAGGGGGAATAAATTCCAAGTTGCAAATTCAGCTTGACAAATTCAGATCACAATCTGTTTGCAGGTTTATAAGAGAAGATTTAGAGTCAGCCCTTGTGGAAATGGAGTGATAAATTCCTTTTAACTTTTCCTCTGGGTTGCTACCAAGCTCCATGTCACAGGTCTGGAGACAGAATTAGAAGGGGATGCAGAGCAAGGCTGGGCTCAGAAAGAATTAGTGATCACCAGGGAGGCTCCCAACAGACACATGGCTCTTGGCCCGTATTGTTTGATGAAGCGGAGATAGAGTAACCAGACTGAAGACTAAGCGAAAGTTCATGTAACTGTGTTGAAATAACACACTGAGGTTCTCTCAGTGTGGACACTCGGCATTACACTGTCCCCTTAGTAAGTGGTTCTCAACCTTCTGGCCCTTTAAATACAGTTCCTCATGTTGTGACCCCAACCATAACATTATTTTCATTGCTACTTCATCACTGTAATGTTATGAATCGTCATGTAAATATCTGATATGCAGGATGGTCTTAGGCGACCCCTGGGAAAGGGTCGTTCAACCGCCAAAGGGGTCGCAACCCACAGGTTGAGAACTGCTGCCTTAGACCCTCAACAAGTCTCTTAAGCAGTGGACTTACAAGGGCCCGTTCTATAGTTAGTACAGAGTTCTAAGGCAGCATCTCCAATGGCGGTTACCTGCTCACCAAATGTATTTAGATTTCCAAAGCATGAAATTTGAAATTAAAATTTTTATCCTTTGCAGACTCTACCCACTTTTTATCATTCTGTTTCTGCTTCCCTCTTTCCTGCAGGCCTAGAATCTAGTGTGTTGTGAGTAGGTTAAAAAGAGAGAGAGAGAGAGAAATCAGGAAAGGAAGAAAAGGTGATATTTTCATTGTATATTGTCTGGGAAGAGACTATATAAGCTTCCATTGGCAAATACAAACTATCTTTTTTCCCATTTATAAAAGTGAATTGTCTCTTTCTCATATATGAATACATCCTTGGGTAAAAATCATCAGAGAAGTTGGTGGTAGATCTTTCTTTTGCTGTTTTCTCACCCACATGTAATGAGTGAAATGAGACAGATTTCTTATATTAAGTATCTTTGTAGCCCCCAAAAACTTAGGATATAACAAGTTATGATGTAGTTCACTGACTAGACATGTTTATCTTTTGATAAGTATATTGAAACACATGAACATATTTTCTTTCATGATATGGTGATTCTACAAATTCAAATATGGGCAAAGTGTTAATAATTTAAGTCAAATTGAAGATGATTAAATGAAGTGAATCATTTGTAAAGCTGAGGAAATGATAAAATACTTCAGTTTGGGAAGTCACTGACTTACATGCCTAAATCTGAGTCAGATTTCCCTTGATACTAGTGTTATGGAAAAAGAATTTGCTCCTTCCTGTCCATCCCACAGCCAGATTTATTACTTATTACTGATCTTTCCCATGTTAGCTCCCTTTGCCATTGTAGATAGTCAGAAGGAAATTCCATATTTTGCTATTTTAAGTAGATTTCAGAGTCAGAAAAACAATAAAAGTTTGGCCTCTTAGATAATGTACTTTTCTTCTGCAATTACATAAACTCAACACTGATTTCTTTTTATCTCCTAACATCCTTCTCTTTTCTCTGTTTACCATTCATTCACTCAACAAACATTTGCTGTCATGCTGGGGCCACAGTCCCTATATCATTGCAAGTTGCAGGGTAGTCCTAGCTTCGGATGGAGCTTTGTACATGACATGCACAACATCTTTTAGCCCTACCTTCTAGGACTGGCTCATTCTCAGGGATATTTCTTTTCACAGTTCCTAAATGGCTACCAGCAGCTCCTGGATCTACCTTTTTGCCCATTCACTTCCAACCAGAAAAAGGATCCATTCCCCTACAGCTCAAATAAAGGGCCTTGAATTGAGTCTTGTTGATACCAACTGGTCTGACTTGGGTCATGAGCCAACACTCAGCTAATTAATGTGATCATGATATACGTTATAGACCTACAACCAGTCAGAGCCCACTGCATAACGCTGAGAAGTTCCGGGCACTTTTAGAAAACAGAGGAAGGTGTGAAATTGACTCTGGAAGGAACAAGATACATACACTACACTCCCTGTCCTTACAGAACTGGTAGCCTCTGAAGAACTGGCAGGATGATGACAACCCACCAGCTCAGAGCATGCATGCATCAGTTCTGATACATGAAGGCTAACAAGTGTGTAGCCCTGGGAATCTTTCCATAGCAACAGGATACAGGCCGACTGTTCTGTTCAAAACTACCACTGAGCAGCCACCATATGCTCAAAACTGCTGGCCTCTGGCAATGATTTAGAGATGAAACCTTTCAAGTCCAATTAGCCCGCACGTTGATTCATGCAGTTCCTAAGAATTCACAGTTATTTATAAAGTTCAAGGTTTCAGATAAATTTGACAGAAGATGCTGAAATACAGTGTTTGCAAGGATGTTCATTTCCTCAGCTAATTACAATTTAATTTTTCCCATGTAGAGCTGGCTAGAGAAAACTGTAAAGGGTTGGCTCACGTTAGTAAAAATATTCCTTCTCCAGCTTGTTTATCATCTTGAATGTTGGATTTCATTCTAACTCACATGTCACCCCTCATCGTCAATCTACTGCTCTCAATCAGCGGGTCTTCATCTTGGCCACATAATGGAAGCACTTGGGGAGCTTTAGAATATATCTATGCCTAGGTCTCAGCCCCAGAGATTCTGTTTTCATTGGTCCCGGGTGTGGCATGGTTGAGAGACACTGCTCTAAGTAGAACCTTGTTAGAGATACAGATATGTCTCTCCTAGGAAACATGCCCAATTTGTGATTGCAACCAATTTAAATGCTATAGTCCACTAAGAAACAGTTAAAATTGACTTAGGATCCAATCAAGTTCGGCAATAGGGATAAATGTTTTCTGGATCAACAGCAAGCACCTATCTGTGCATGCTTTTGCCCCCACCACCACAGGCACATCACATCTCCACTGCCACCACTCGGTCTAAGCCACCATCACCTTCTCCCTGGGCCCCTGCAACAGTCTCCTAATTCTCTCCTGCCTGCTGTCACACAGCAGCCAGAGTTGAGCTTCTTAAAATATAAATTATAACATGTCATGTCCTTCCTCAAAAACCTTCAAAGGCTTTCCACTGCTTATGCTACAATATACACAAGCTCTCCAGGCCACTGTCTGCTCACTCCCACCCGCCACCCCATTCAGTACATGTTGGCTACACTGACCTTTCATTTCCTCCATCTTTTCCATCTCAGTGCTTCTGAATGTGTTTTCTTCTGCCTAAAATATTCTACATACACACACACACACACACACACACACACACACACACACACACGACCACCTGATCTCACTGCGCACACACACATTCTTTGCTTGCTCACTTTAGTTACTACTCAGGTCTCAACTTATATGTCACTTCTTCAAAGAGACTGTCCTTCACCCCTAATCTAAAGTGAGTCCCCTGTCTTACGCTGTCTTAGTGCCTGATTTTATACCTTCATCGTGTGGCATTACTTGTACGGTATCTGGCTCCCCTCTAGACCATAAGCTCCCTGAAGACAAGGATGATCCTGTTTTGCTCACCCATGTATGCCCCAGCACCAACCTTTCCCCAACCCAGAGTAGATTTTCAATAAATTCTCAATGCAATGGGGGATATGTCTTTACTGTAGCACTTACTTACACTGAGGAATACTGTCAGAAATAGCTTATGGACAAGATAGCCCTATTTACTCAAAACGACTACATTCTGTCAGTATTCTCTTTACAAAAACCCATAGGAAAGAGTTTTTCACAGTATCAGTTCTGGGAAGAGTTATGCTTCTCTTGAGTAACCAGTTGGTGTTTTGCTGCCATATTCCATAAATCATTTGATTTTGATTCTATGATTCTACAAATCATTACCCAATTAGGCAACCCTCTTTGCTTTGACTGATAAGAAGCTCAGAGCCAAATGTTGGCCCTCCCCAAGCTCACCCGTGCCAGCACCAGAACACTCTCACGATATGTATTTTGTATCTAATCTTACTCCAGTTGCATCCAATAAATCCATCCTTCGTTTTTCCTCTGCTCATTTTTAATTCTAATGTACTTATAAGCCATCTTAAATACTCTCTAGAACTAAGCAAGACATAGTAAATAAATGAAATAATGACAAATAAGTTACTCAAGGAAAAGAGATAATATCTATGTGATGAACTGTGTTTCAGGAGAGTCAAAAAATAACACTTTTTTTTTCCTGCTTGAGAGAGAGAAAAAAGAGTCAAACAGAAAAAGACCAGATGGGCTCAGGACCATGGGTAACAGTGGGCTTCCTAATCCATGACAAAAAGCACTGAAAACAAAGGCTTAAGTATCCACAGAGAGAGAACAGAGCTTTTACTTCCCTAGGCAGGCAGATTTCAAAGGGAAAGTGATGTTTGCCCAGTTACTGTTCCAGAATTTACCAACAGACCATTCTCCATCGTCTCCACTCCCCTTGGAGTAAGCAGGTCCGAGTGCTAACATTAAGTGACGCCCTTCACATGGAAACGTTAAGCCAAGGGAAAGGACATCCTCTTCCCCAAACATCATCCACTTCAAAGCATTTATTTCAGCTGGTAGATAGTCTATCATATAAACTTCCCTGTATTCATTTCCTACTGCTGCTGAACAGATCACCACAACTTATTCTCTTACATTTCTGGAGACCTGAAATGTATCTCACTAGGCCAAAGTCAAGGGGTAGGCAGAGCTGCATTCCTACAGGCTCTAGGGGACAATCTATTTCTTGCCTTTTCCAGCTTCTAAAGGCTGCCCTCATTCCTTGGCTCATGGTCTCCTTTACACCCCTCTCACCCCTTCTTCCATTCTGACCACCAAGTAATCAAGGATAATCTCTTCAACTCAAAATCCTTAACTTAATCACATCTGCAAAGTTCCTTTACTATATAAGGTTACCTATTCACAGCTTGGGATAATTAGAAGGTGGATAATTATTTTGCTGGGGGAGAGGGAGTATGGATTATTCTGTCTACCATTGTCACACTAAATAATTAGGTCCCTGTGGAATGCCAAGGTATGAATTAGGCATGTGTTTAAAACCATATCAAAGAACTGTTACCAGTCCAGTACCATCTATTCAAGCCAATTCATGTATTCCAACAGTTCACTCTGAAGACATGATATAAAATACTTTTTCACCCTGGAAAAGTAGTCCAGGGATATTTCTACAATTGATTTTAACCCTAAGAAAAATGTCACTGCTTCCTAATCAATAGCCCTCTGGCATGCAGCTTTGATGAAAGAAGCTATTTGCTATTCCTCCTGCCTGGAACTCACCACCCTCTCTATGATCTCCCAAGACCCTCCCTTCCTCTCTCTCTCTCTCTCTCTCTCTCTCTCTCTCTCTCTCTCTCTCCCTCTCTCCTCTTTTCTTCTCCCTCTCTTTCCTTTCATGCCTCCATTCTCATCCCCAGAACTCCAGCAGCCCCCTAACAGGGATATGAGGATGGGATAAGAAGCATCTCTTAACAACAGGAAGGTGATGAGGTAATATTTGACAGAGAAATTAGGAAATTCCCCAAACCTATTTAAGATTAATTTGGCTGGATTTTTAGACAATTTTTCTAGTCCTACTGCTAGCTCTAGATTTTTTAATATACATATTGTTTATTCTTCTTGCCTTTGACCAAAAGGTCAAGACCTCTATAATTCCCAAGGTGAAAGTCTTTAGAATCCAGCGTAGTGTCATGCAAACAACAAAACTTTGCTTTTAATCAGGAGCATTCAGCTGCCACTTGCCTGCAATTCTTAATTCCCTCATCTTCTAAAAGTACACTCACCTAAGTAAGTTGACCCTTGAACAACAGGGGTTTGAACTGCATAAGGTCCATGTATATGCAGATTTTCTTCAATAAATACATGTGGCCCTTCGAATCCAAGGGTTTTGTATTCACAGATGCAACTCACCATAAATGGAAAACAATGTCTTCGCACTCCCAAGCATGCATTCCCAACCACAGATCAAAAATACTGCTTTCGATCCGCAGTTGGTTGAATCCCTGATGCAGAGACTTAACTACAGAATCAACAGTTATAGGCAGATTTTCAAATGTGTGGGGATCTGGACCCCTAACCCTGCCATTGTTCAAGGGTCAACTGTACTTCAAAAGCATGTAGGTTTTAGATATTTTAAATCATTTGTTTAGTATTTTCTCACTGGTTTAGATCACTGCTCCCTTCTTCCCTATCTCTGCTTCCCCCCAGCCATTTCTATTTTTACATGGGTCAGCACTTATTGATGGGCTACTCCCTTCTCACTCTTCCTGGGGTCATATAACTAAGACAACTAGTTACAAATGCAGTACCTCGTGGCGAACCAGAAGACCTGACCCTCAGACCAAAGTCTAAAACAGAAAACATTTTGCTGACCACTCAAGGATCAGCCAATGTGATGACTTTATTTTTTTAAAAGCAAAACTAGATTTGTCTGAAGAGGTATGGTTAGTGTTCATTTATTCTCACTAGTTTTGTTCGGTGTTTTTCCTGAAAGGTATTTAGCAGGTGTGCTTTGCTATCTTTCTCTCTGTTGCTTGGATGGGAAGTCAGATTTGGAAGCAGAGTGTGCAGCTCTCACAACATTCCCCACAGTCCTCCCAGCAGCATGGCAGTTCGAGTATGCTGGAGCCCGTTACTTGGAAGAGGTTAGGGTCAAGGGCTTGGGCTGCTCCCCTCAGGCCCTGAAATTGACACCCTCAATGGCTGCTTTTGTCCCTCAAGACTGAATCAGGGTCGTCTCAACTGGCAGTGCTGGGAACTAGCCAGACTCCATCACTGTCTGTCTTGGAGTGAGACCAAGCCATGGGCTCAATAGCTTTCCTTGTTTTCTAGAACTGATCACTTTCAATTCTACAATTGTATCCTGGCATCCATGCCAGAAAGTATCTCCAGGACCTCCTGCTGTTATTCCTTAGTGCTAGAAAAGCTGCAAGTCTCCACAAACTTCTCCCCCTCCCCACTAACCCCCTACCCTCACCCCGCCAGCCTGCCAGCTGCTCCTGGGATCCCAGTTAGAGCTGTAGCAGTTTGTCATGATCCTCTAAAATGAATATCCTCCTTGGGGGTGGGGGTCATCTAAAGCTATCCATTCATTCAACAAGTATCCATTGAATGTGCATCATTTTCAAGACAGCATGCTGAGCCTTAGAGGTTTGTCTTTGGTGTAAGGAGTTCACAGTTAATCATTTGCAGAACCTCAGTGTGTAGGGAACTGCAAAGAAGATAGATTTTGATAAGGGAGAAAAGGAAAGGAGACTAATCACAGTGCCAGAGAGGAGAAATTGGGGTGAAGGGAGCTTGCCGGAGAAGATAAACTAGTCTGACTTTACCATGTCCACCCATGTCCTTAGGAGGCAGACAGACAAGCAGTGGGTGCTTCCTAAGGTCCAGAAGCACACTTTTGTAAATGAGGTCACAGAACTCCAAAAAGATACTCAGAAATCCCCATATAGAAGGAAACACATTAGTTTTTATTATGCTCCAAGCTGCTGGGTACAATCTACTGAAATATTGAAATAAATGACTGAGAAAATCAGCCCTTTTTATGGTCTCATTTGCCCAAATTGCTTGCCTCCCTCCTTTACTCATGCTCTCACATTTTGAGGTCAATTTCCCTTCAATGATGACCCAGGGGAGTGAGGCAACATTTTCCGGGCCTCAAGATTACTTGTTTATAATTTCGTCGGTTTACAGTCCTCTTTTTTGGCCCAAGTCCCTTCCCGGCCTCAAATCTCCGCTGCAGAAAGCGGCAGCCCTCTCTGCAGGCGTCCCTGAGAGCAGATGCCTTCGGCTTTGACCCCTCAATTTCTGAAGACCAGTGAGTGGGCAGGTGACAGCGAGCACACCTGCTACTGCTTAGAGTCCGTTCCTCCTGCACTGCTTTAGTGGAGTAGACGTCACATCTGTCAACCACCTGAGGGGCTCAAAGAGCCATGTTTAAAGAAAGGATAAGCCTTGTCACTTATGTGTGGCCTGCAGACCAGTAGCTGGGGCACCACCCGTGAGTTTATTAGAAATGTAGATTCTCAAGCCCCACTCAGACCAACTGAATCAGCATCTGCACTTCAACAAGATCCACCATCAGCACCCAACCCCAACGCCCATCCCTACCCACCATCCTCATGGTTCAAATGCACCTTCTAGCGGCAGCAGAGGATGAAGACAGCTCCAGCCCTGCTTTCTCCTGTCTCGCACTCAGCTGAAGGGCTGCTGCTCCGTGTGCTATCTTTTCTGTCTCTGTGTTGGAGCCACATTTCTCGGTGGCTGAAGAAGTGCCTCCTGCGTTGGCTTCACTAAGGATGCCTCCTCCACCATTAACAGAAGGATGATCTGTGTCATTGTTGAGCAAGGCATTTGAAAAGCATCTTCACACCTCATTCATCAGCTTCATGCTTCCACAGCTCATCCCTGTGTCCCTTACCCACCACACTATACATCAACTGGCACTGGCATCAGTTCTCACCTAAAAAGCTCCGTGACTAAACATATCCTTTTATTTGTTAAATCCATTTGTTAAACCCCTACAGTGGGCCAATGTACTAGATACTTGTCCTCTAGCTGAGAGACGGTGCAGTCCTATCACACAGCCCTGGTATTAGTCAGGGTTCTCCAGAGAAACAGAATCAATAGGATGTGAATATATAGAGAAAGAGACTTTTGTTATAAGGAATTGGCTCACGTGCTTATAGAGACTAGCAGATCCAAATCTGCAGTGTGGCTGTGTCAGCGGACTCAAGGCCCAGGAAAGCTGATGGTACCAATGGAGTCCCAAAGCAATCTGGCGGAGAATTCCCTGTTATTCATAGGAGGGTCAGCCTTTTTTTTCCTTCCTGTTTCAGGCCTTAAAATAATTGGATGAGGCCCACCCACATTATGGAGGGACATCTGCTGTACTCTACTGATTAAAATTGTAATCTCATCCCAAAACACCCTCACAGAAATGCCCAAAATAATGTTTGACCACATATCTAGACACCCCATGGCCCAGTCAAGTTGACACATAAAATGAACTATCACAGCCCTTATCATAAATTCATGATAGGAAGGGGAGGGAGAAGCACCAGCATCACAAGGTGGGTCACCAGAATACAGTGAAGGTTATAGACATGTTGGTGCAGGCTTGCTCACTAGGCAAACACTTAGGTCTTCTGCAACATCCTTCATCTACCATTTTCCCTTTACCAGTGCCCTCAATGGAGGCCAGGGCTTAGGAGCATATAATTCCATGCAGAAAAGAATAAGCTAGACAGAAATGATGAGCATCTCTTTATCACCCAGTCCCAGGCCCCCTTGACAGTTATTCATGAAAGAGCTGAGCCCAGATCCAGACCTAATCACTCTTCCTGCCACAACCAGTTCAAATCAAGACTTTAATATTCCTTCAGAACAGGTTTGGGTTTTCCCTTTGGAGAGTGATAGGTCAAGAATGAGAAAAGTACAGAGAGGCCACAGGTCAGAAAGCAATCTTGGTAATAAGGCCAGTTTAGGGCAACCCTAGAGATATCATGGAAGTTCCGAGCTAGACCCAAACAACCTAGATATCTAGACTAAACCAGCTCCTGGAATCTGCCCTGCAGTGGAGCCCACAGTGGCCTTCCAAAGGTTGGTTCTCATTACAGTAACCCACCCCTCCCAAGTCCCCTTTCTTTCTTCTCCATCTTCTTTCTCACTTCCACCACCACTCCTTGTCTCCAGCAAATCCAAATTCTTTTTCTCCTCTTTGATATTACAATTTCTCTACAGTTACTGGCAAAGCCACTGAATACCCCTCCTCCACAGCTCCACAGCCACATGAGGTCCTGAATGCCTAACTTAACAGGGTACTGCTGATCAAGTTAAGATTTTATAGACCTCCACACATGCACTCCCCACCCCATGTCCGCATGGCTTCCACTGGTACAATCTCACTTTTCTACTGACCAATTGGTGATAGCTCAGGATGGCCATCATCTTATCTCAAATTCCCCTTTCTACTCTTGAACCTTGAACCTTCTGGTCTAGTAGGAACTGCAGTCCCAACTACCCAAGGGTCCTTGACAATGTGGTAGTGTAAACTGCTCTGTGTCTTTAGGTTCCAGGAAAAAGATATGATGCTTGTATCCTAAGAGAGCTTGGAAAAGGAGTCTTTGACCTGCAAAAAAAAAAAAAAGTGTTGGAGACACAGAAAGGGTATCTATCCTATATAATAAAAGGGTAATATGCAAATTGACCCTAACAGCAGAACCACTGGGAATGACTGGTCACTATGACACACACTGACCACCAGGGGGCAGACACTCAATGCAGGAGCTGCCCCCTGGTGGTCAGTGTGCTCCCAAAGGGGGAGCTCTGCTCAGCCACAAGCCAGGCTGATGGCTGCCAGCACAGTGGTGGTGGTGGGAGCCTCTCCCGCCTCCTCAGCAGCACTAAGGATGTCTGACTGCAGCTTAGGCCTGCTTCCCGCTGGCAAGTGGACATCCCCTGAGGGCTCCTGGGCTGCCAGAAGGATGTCTGACTGCCATCTTAGGCCCAATCCCCGGGGGAGCAGGCCTAAGCCAGCAGATGGTCATCCCCCGAGGGGTCCCAGACTGCGAGAGGGCACAGGCCGGGCTGAGGGATTCCCCACCACCACCACCCAGTGCGCAAGTTTTTGTGCACCGGACCTCTAGTATACTATATAAAAGGCTAATGTGCTAAGTGTCCAACTGTCTGACTGGTCGCTATGACGTGCACTGACTTCCGGGGGCAGACGCTCAACACAGGAGCTGCCACGACGTGCACTGGCTATTTACAGAGAAATGGCACCGCAGACCTGGCACTGACAAAACAACACTCAGTTTCCCCCAAGTGGGACACAGACCCCGCCACCAACCCATAGTGACAGCCCACCAAATCACAGCCGATGCTGCCAAGACTCCATGACAGAAACAGTGGCTGTGGGTGCTGGATAATGATGTCACATAGCAACACCCAGCTTCCTCTCCTTAGCGACTAGCCTCCTTGGAATTTCTTCAGCCCAGGAACACGACCTGCTTTATAGCCAGGTGCAAACATTTTACAGTTCAACCAAATGTCTGTGAAGCGGTTTCCCATGCCTCATCTCATTTGATCCTCACAGAAGTCCTGGAGTAGGCAGATAGGAGACTCAGTGGAATCCTATTTTCTTTTCATTAGTCAGAAAAACGGAGATTTAGAAAGCTTAGAAACTTGACCCAACAGAAAAGAAGAAATGGTGGACCTTGAAAATGACTTCAGGTTTTCTCACTGCACAGAATACTAATATAGTCAAACACTGCTGCAGTTAAATATTTTACCCTTTATTCTCCCTGTGTGATTTACAATAATAATCTGCTTCATGTTGATATTTACTGCTGTGTTGCTGACAACTACCTGAAAGAGAAGTTGTGGTGCTTCACCTAGCTGGAAAAAGTTTAGTTAAATCAGAAAGCAGGTCTAATTAACACACTGCAGAGCAGTAGTTGTATTGCTAGCTTTACCCAGTGGCCAGATAAGTTTCTATTGAACGAGTACAAATAACGTTTTACAGAAATATTAAAGGCACGCTTTAAAATTAAATACCCATTGCACTTTGAAGTTATTTATTACATGTTCTTAAAGCTAATATCTTTTTAAAGAATCCTCGTGATTGGCCACAAGCCTTAGAACAGAAAACACAAAAATTCTTGTGATCTGTCTACTGTCATGGTAAACAACCTGCTTCCCTATTTATAATGGTCTGGCCCTCTAGCAACTTCAGCGCAAAATTATAGCTAATTTGCCTACAAACATCAGGTGGTCATAATAATCTGGCCGCTCAGTGTATATATCAGCAGTTCTCAACCTGTGGGTCATGACCCCTTTGGCGGTCAAACGACCCTTTCACAGGGGTCACCTAAGACCATCCTGCATAGCAGATATTTACATTATGATTCATAACAGTAGCAACATTACAGTTATGAAGTGGCAACGAAAATAATTTTATGGTTGGGTCACAACATGAGGAACTGTATTTAAAGGGCCAGAAGGCTGAGAGCCCCTGGTATACATAAAGCTCTTGCTGGCGCCAATTGCACACATGTGTTTCAATCTGTCATTGTCGATAGTGAATTTGGTTGACACTTCTATTATAGAGAAAGGGTGAATAGTGATATTAAAATATTTCGTCTAATTGATTTCCTTCAATGTGCAAGACTCCGTGCACTAGGCCACTCGTTAAATTATAAATGCCTATAGTCCTTCCCTTCCCCCAACCCCGCCCCCTTCAGACGAGGAGAGAAAACGTCTTTGGCTACTCAGCTTCCCTCTCGTCCAAAGCCCAAAGGAGAGCACCGGCCAAGTCCTAGTCTTTCTCAGGTTGGCAGAGAGAAGACTAGAACAGTCACAGAAGGGGGGCTGGGTCAAGGCTGGACTAGTCTGTGAAAAATACTGAGAAGCTTGAACCCCCCGTTGGCGTCTTGCTCTTTCTCTTAACGTCAGAATGGTTCGAAGGAATTTGGGCTGTTAGTGTTGTGTCCTTGAATGTGAAGCTATACTGAGACCAGACCGTATGGGTCCCCACTTATCTGTTATATTTTTTAAATCTTTGAAAATGCACAGAAACTCTACTAGATTGATTGTACTTCACCTAAAACCTAACAGAAAAACATCAGCAAAACTAAGAGGTAAGAATTCAAAGCCTCATCTTGCTAATTCATTGACACAGGTGACTCCAGGCGCCAAGCACTTCATGAGGCCTCCTAGCTCTGAGTGACAATACTCAACATAGGTTCCAATGGTAACCAACACTCAGTGTATCCTTTCACCGGATCGCCTTAACAGGACTGGTTAGCCATGGACCTTACATTGCTGATAAGCATCCAAAATATACTTTTATTTTTAGATGTTTGGAGGGAAAACAATTGTTGGGAAAATATGTAAACAAGGACATAAAAGTGGTAGATGTTACCTTATATAAACTTTGAGAAACTAAAGTTACAAGATGGGCTCCCAAGTATTCATTGCAGAAAGGACCCAAGAACTGGTTTATCTCAAACTGTCATACATACATCTTTCTTTAATCATAATTAACCAACAAATATTAAAAAGTAAAAAAATATATATAGTTACAGAAAAGAACACCTATTCTGGTTAGGGATATTAGACTAAACTAAATGAAATAAAAAGAAAAACTTACAAATACATAAAATGCTAGGATCCTGAGTAACAATCAGGCAGACAAGTAAGTATAATCTAGAGTAACCACCACGCACAGTAGAAACAATCTCCTAACGATCTCCAAATTATCTTATAATACTGTGGAAAAGAAGTTATTGAGAGCAGAAACACACACTCCAAATATTCATTCACTTGATTAGTTCATTTTGATAGGCCTAGACATTGTCAATAAAGGGCTATACTTAGAACCAATTTACTGCTGTTGTCTTTACAGCTCATATACTTCTTTCGTTATGCAGTGAATGTGTTTTTGGCAGATTCTAGCATCTTCGAATGCACAATATTTCCTTGGTACCTTCCAAAAGCAAGTATAGGTAAAATATTAGTGGTTCATCATAATTCTCTGAAAAAGATAAGCTGCTCTGCAATACATGGTTTATAAATCTGCACTGCAGCAGACCTATTCATCACATGTTCTACTCATAAAAACACAAGGTTGGCCCTACAGCCTAAAGTAAATCTAGACAAGCCTAAGACAAAATCAGAGAGGACCAAGAAGAATTGGTAGAAGTCAAGTGATGAGAGACAATTTAACTTAAATGTGATGACATTTAATCAAATCTGTATATAACAGTAATAACAACAACATAACCACAATTGTTGGGCACCCAAATATCCTTTTTCTAATTAACATATACAATGTAGAATTTTATCTCCTACCATCTAGCATTATATCCTCAATACTTTACCACATTCCCCAATATTCTTTAAAAAGTTACATAGCCCAGCCAGCATGACTCAGTGGTTGAGTGTCAACTTATGAACCAGGAGGTTACGGTTTGATTCCAGGTCTGACCACATGCCTGGGTTGCAGACTCAATCCCCAGTGTGGGGGGTGCAGGAGGCAGCCAATCAATGATTCTCTCTCATCATTGATGTTTTTATCTCTCTTTCCCTCTCCCTTCTTCTCTGAAATCAATAAAAATATTTTTTTAAAGTTACATAGTAAGTTTCCCCATAACTGATGAGGACCAATCACCAACTCTTGAATATCTAAGTTGTGTCCAGCTGTCAGCTATAATAAACACTTGATGAACAGCCTTTACTTGTATATATTGTTGTGCACTTGGATGATTACTACTGAGAGTACATTGCAGAAAAAGGCTTGCTGAGTCAAAGATAGACCCACATTTAGGCCTTCGATCTATCCTGCCAGTTTGCCAGACCACTTGAACCAATTTACGTTTCCTGCAGTGGTATGCGAGTGCCGCATCATCACGTGTTCACCAGCACTGCGTCTCATTCACTGTCTCTGTCAATTTGACAGGCCAAAGATTTCATCTTGTTTAATTTGAATTTTTTTTTACTCCAGTATTTATTGGCCCTGTGTTTGTTTATAAGTTGTCTTCATTCTTTATTTGCTTCTGAATTATTATCCTTATTGATTAGTAAACATGCTTATGTACCAAATATAATCACTCTGTCAAGCTCCCAAACTCAAAAATCCTATCAGAATTACTTTCAACTTATTAACTGGGGAGGTGTAACATCTTTACAACACAGAGCTTCCAACCCAAGACCATGAGCTGCTTCCCCATCTGTCTTCCTTTATGTAGCTCAACAAAGTGCTTCCTGTGCTGTTTCTCTTAAAGGTCTTGCACATTACTAGACACATTATAGCGTTTGTTGTTGTCGTAAAAATAATACTTTCCATCATTTTTTCTAACTAGTTATAGCTGGTACCTGATAGAATTTTTATGAGCCTAATAATTCTTTAAAAACTCTTGGTAGGAACACACTCTTCCACTTACATCAACACCTGGTGTTTGAATTTCTTCTGTGATTATTTCTAGACAAGAAGGGGAGAGAGTTGCTACAAACAGACTGCCTACTTCTGTACTGTGAGACAGATATAATAAGAAAGATAATCTCTCTGTAGGAGTTTATAAATTTTAAGGTTTTTTTTCCTTTACGTTACTTCATCTATTATTCACAAAACCTGTCTAAAGTGGATGGAATACTATAGAGTAATTGAGTTATTAGTCTCAGAATTTTAATGATGAAGAGCCTGAGGTTCAGATCTGAATCACTCACCTGGAGAATCTGATCAAAATGCAGACTCTTGGACCCTACCCCACACCTATTTCCTCTGAATCTTGGGGGTAGGGTGTGCAATCAGGGAATCTGTGTTTTTAACTCACTCCCCTGGTGGCTGCCAAGGTGCATTTAGATTACCAGTCAAAGTGGAGGCTAAAGCCTAAAGTTTCTGCCTCTAATTTAGGTATTTATTCTACCATCCCTCAATGGCAGCTTGATTCTTGTGGGTTCCTAGCCATGTATGAACATGACTAAAGGAGCTTGCATTTATTTTTTTAAGATTTCTTTATTCAGGGGATCCTGAAAAAAAAAAAAGTATGCTCTGGTTTGCAGACCACAAGCCTCCACACGCAGGATTCATTTATAATGCAGTCACTTCTTCCCAAAGTCTTAATGAAAAGACCGCTCCCTGTACTCTGTGGCTGCCGCCAGGAAGTCTGACTACTATAACTTGCAGTCACAGTGACCCACAGGACACCTTGGCAGGAGCCCTGCCCCTAGCCCTGCCTCACTGGCCTGGGGTCGGCAGCCCTGGAGCTGGTGAAAGTTGCCTGGAAAAGTGGGAAAGTGCCCCAAGCACAGAGGCCATTCAGGACAGCCTCGTTTCCATGGCATCCCCTCACAACAAGCAGGCCAGCATTAGTGTAGGTAGGATGTCATCGCTGGTGACTCCATCCTGCCCCTTAGTGTCCAGGAACACGCATGGTAACCCTTTAGGAAATGCCAAAGATTAATCTAGAGAAAACAGATGCCTCGGAGAAAACCTCTAGTTTGGTTGAAGTTTAATGCACTGTCAGTCTCTCAACCCCTATTTATGGAGCTGCGTGCCAGGCCCATTCTAGATGCTGGAACATGAGAATGAATAACGCACAGCACTTTATGGCCCAATGGGCAAGTAAGCATGGAAAGGGGGCTTAAGGTACTTGGCGGGCATCAAAGAGGAGTTATGGGAGTGAGTTTTCCAGGTCATGGGAGTTGTCTAGGCTGACAAGTGTAAGGAAAGCATTCTAGAATTTCTTTTCCCAAGAACATGGAACAGCTTAAGCAAAGGCATCATGAGTATAACAGAGACTGCAATCAGTCTGGATTGTAGGACAGTAAAAAATAAAAGAGATCTGGAAAGGTAAACCAGAAGCCAGATTACAAAGATTGCGTGCACTCTTGAAGGTACATATTTGAATTGTATCTTAGAGACGACGGAGCCACAGCTGTGGGACTGGTGGCAGTGAGGAAAAGGCAGCACAGAAGATGGAGTCTGGAGAATGAATGTGGACCGGGAGCCCTCTGTAATGGGGGTAAGGGGCTGCAGTGAGGTAGCTACAGAGATGGGAAAGAGGAGTTAGGTTCTGGAGATACTTAGCAAGTAGAATTGGCAGGACATGGAGACCAAGCGAATGTTGAGGGAGGAAGGGTGAGGCCAAGCAAGTCTCTGAAATTCCAGGATGTGGATGTCATGGAATCATGGCTCTGTCTTCGGTTTGGCCCCATCCCCAGTCAGTTCCAAGTCCTCCCCTTCTCTTTTCTCCACGCCTTCCCTCCTCCTCTTCCATCATCAAACAAGTACTGGCAAGGAAAGATCTTTCCTGAACAGCCTCCCACAACCAGAATCAGTGCCACTTCATTCCAGCAACCTCTGTTCCCAAGTGTTGTTACTTAAGAAGCCATGTGCTCCGTATGCCACCTTACATTTGTGTAAGCTTTGGTGTACAAAATTTTCATATTCATGATCTCCTCTGCTCCTCAGTAAATTCCATTCTGCCAGTAAAAAAAAAAAAAAAAAATGTAGACATAGGGAAGCTATGACTTGCTCAAGGCCCCAGAGTTATTTCACAATAAGCTGAGGGCTCCAACCAGTTCTTCTGTCTTAAATTCCGGGTGGTTTCAACTTGGAATAACTACAGGCATACCTAACAGATCAAAGAAACATGACCAGGGAGGGAGGATGCATGGCAGATGCATTACCCTGTTCAAACGGACTCTCGTTACTGCAGGATGAATACACAGACCTCACAAAAGCAAGCCCTCAGCTCAGAGTCCTAACAGATTTTCAGGAAGCTTATTAGATTTTCTCCTCATTCTTTGTTCTACAGAAACAGGACCTCGTGTCAGCCTATCAAATGAGAGACTTCCCTGAGCCACAAGCAACTTTTATTTCACACACACACACAGTCCACTGCTCAGAAAACAAGAAGCATTCTTAGCAAATAAGGGAAAAGAGCAGGCTGAGGTGAGCCATGCAGATGAGTAAGAAGGGTTTCAAGCCACATTAGGAGGATCATGTATGTGAGATGGATACCTCACCAGGAAGGAATTTGCCATCATTCCTGTTTATGAAAATGTATTGTTTATTTCTAGTTTCATACTTGCTTCTAACTTATTTTAACTTGAGGTGACTCTCATCCCAGAGGCTTCTTATAAAATGGTTCCTTATAAAATGTGCATGCATATTTGGGAGGTTTAAACCAGGTCACAAACACACACAAGCTCCCCCAAGAGTGGACACTGGTGCCAGGTGAGTCAGTCCCAGACAAGATCTTCTAGGAAGGAAGCAGAGCAGCGAATGAGGGTCAGTTCAGAGGAGGACGGGGGGGGGGGGGCGCACAGGGGGTGCGGGGGGTGGCGGTGGTCAATGGATGCTGCTGAAGATATCCAATCAGCAAGTATGATGAGGGTCAGGATTGTGAGTTTCCATTTAAACCCCCATTTCTTGCCACCCCCAGACACAGACAAGCTGCTGTGATGCTTACCCCCTGACTTCTCAATAACGTATAAAGAGTTTTTATGTATCTTTAGGGTAAACATGATTTGTTCATTTTTCAGGAGACATACAGAGTTGCCCAGCATATCTCCAAATGAGTAGTAAAGTAGGGACTTGAATTCAGGTATGGAGAAAAATTATCTGAAACTTCGATATAAGGCAAAGTGCATGCAATTGTCTTTCCAATGTCCAATGTCATGCTAGGGCAGTGTTTAACACCCTCCCCCAAGAAGTAACAATCTAGGGTAATACACCTTCATTTGATTCTACTATTAACTAAAAGCTTAGACTTTCTGAAGCTGCATGCTAACTTGTAAATCTTGTTGGGTAGAGATGCCAATATTTACTGTTTAGTATAAAAGAAAACACCAAAGGCTATCTTTTCCACAGGACAGTAACCAGTTTTTTATTGAATGTAGCCATCTTATTCTAACATTTTGCTTCTTAAGTACCTATGTATGCCCACTTCCTCAAAATGCCCTTTGAACAAGATTTATCATCTTACTGGTCCTCTCATTATTGAGTTCATAAATCTTTGACATACCCTCATCCTATATTTCCATGAGAGTCATGTTATTAACTTTCTTAAAATTCTATTTCTTGCTATGTCTATAATCTAGTGTTTCTTCCTCCAAAATAGCACCTTTATGGTACTACATCCACCCACCTCATCAGGTCTGCCTCATTCTACCTGCCAAATAGAATACAGTCGACATGAGTGATGCAGTCAGCTGGCTATATGCTGGGAATGGAAGGGCACTTCAAGGCTTCCTCCTAAGTGGCCTGACATTTTCAGCCTTCGAGTTTTCAGGATTCATGATATATTCACAAGATGGATTTCAAAAGCCCATTCTTGGCAGCTGAGATGGCCAGCCCTCCAGCCAGCAAGAAAGGGGCTTTAAACCAGGTTCCTATTGCTGCTGATGGGCTAGACTGGTGGGCTGAGCTGGTTTACAGGGAATGACAACACGTCCTCATCCTGCAAATGACACGGAGTTTTGTGAGGTGGCTGAATTGCTGAGGGGGGTAAGTTCTCTCTGGGTGAAAGAAATCAAAGCCAGGACTTAGACTTCACTCCAACTCACAGAGGCCACTTCAATCTGCACAAAGAAAAACCACAAGGAAGCAAAAGGTTTACAAAGAAGGCCTCCATTTTACATACTTAACGGGTCACTGAAAACTTTCACACTTTGTGGAGAGAACCGTCTGAGCATGTCATATAACCCACTCTCTTTAAAACCTCTCTAAACTCGGAAACAACGCTAAGAGTCTGAGAAGAGAAGGTGATCTGGGATTTCAGCCTGACTGCTGTCTGCCAGGCAGATTTGCTGGCTGCGGGCACTTCCCAGCAGTTAGGCCTTGCCAGGAGCCTCAGACTGCAGGTCTGCACAGTTTGAAGGACTCTCCTCTGCCTGAGTTGCCCCTGGTGTTCCATTTCTGTGTTCAGCATTTACTACGCTTGCCAGAATCTGTGTGCGTACTGTGTGTGACATGGGGTATGGGAATCCTGTTCTCAAGGACCTTCCTGTCCAGTTGGAGATATAAGACAAGTATCTAAATAGCTACTGTTTAGGACAGAAAGTGACCAGTAATTCACAAATATTAAGACCCTATTATGTGCCAGTTAATGTGCACTGGGTATACAGTGGAGAGCAAGAGAGACTTGTCCTTAGAAGAGGTTTAATAAGCATTTGCTGAAGGAGAGAAAAGAACAGTTGTTCATCACCCACTATGGATGGGCCAGGCTGTGTGCAAGGCATTTTCTCATTTAATTTCCTTCTCACAAGTCCTCCCTTTGGTAGGCAACGTTATCCCCATTTTTAACAAATAAGGAAACAGGGGCTCGGAGATGTTAGGTGACTTTCCCAAGGTCACAAAGACAGCGAATAGCAAAGGCAGGATTGTAATGAGACCCACCTGACTTAGATCCTACTCTTTCAACCTCAATACATTTACTGTTAGCATTTTAGGGCACACCTGCCTTCTGTGCTGCTGTGGCTGATTCATTTCCAAACTGAGGGGCCTCAGAGGACACTGCAGCCTGTTGGCAACAATAAGGCCTCCACTGCTAGTCCAAGATAAGGGCTCACAAAGCCATTTGGACAACCCACATCTGTGATGAACGCCTGGATCTGTCTCTGGCTGTCCCTAGATGTTCTCTAGCCATCAACTGTGCGATCCACGTATCTTCCGATATAGCCATCAACTGTGCGATCCACGTATCTTCCGATAGAATGGGAAAATGAAAGGGCAGAAAAGAGAGAATAAAAGTAACTTCCAGAGACAGGGGCACAAGCCCTGCTCCCTTCCTTTCGATTCTTCCAGCAGAGCTGGCCAAGCACACAGAGGAGACAGCCACTGCCCAGCAGAGCTGAAAACCACACCACTTCTACTCCAACATGACACCCTCCATCTTCCCGCCATTTGCCAGAACCCAAGGATATTGTTTTCATTCCTTCTCTTTCACTTTCTGGGGGGGGGGGGGGAGAATTGGGGGCTTTCATTGATCAACAAAGCCTTCCGAATAAAGGCTGCATTCGTGAATCAGCATAGCCCCACCCTGCATGCCCACCTCTTCTGCCCCATCTCCCCATGCACCCCAGGGAGCTAGTGCGCCACCCCGTGCCCCGCCCCCAGCACACCCTGGTGGCTCCTGGACCGCCCTTATCCCTTCGGTAGATGCACCTTGGGGAACCTGTGGCCATCCTGGGGCCTGAGCTCACACACCTCCTCCGGAGAGCCCTCTCTGACCGCGCTCCAGCAGTGCGCATGCGCACACCCAGCAGTGCCCCTCTGGCGTTCCCACGCCCCACAGCACGCACACGCACACGCACATGCACATGCACATGCACACGTACGTACACGCACTTACGCACGCACAGTCATACCCCTCCTGCGAGCTCGACCTAACCTGTGCGCACTGCCCTGGCATGGCGTTTACTATGCTGCACCACATCTTGCTGGTAACCCCTCCTCTCCACGCTCCGACAGGCCTCCTACTCCCTGTACTGAGAGGCCAGGTTCGCAAAGGCCCCTGGAGGGGGGAGGCCAGAGGGAAGAGAAGGCTCTCGGCCCGTGCCCACCCTTCCTGGGCTGGCGCTGGCCCCACCGCTGCCAACGGGGAGGCCTGGGGACAAGCGGGCTGAGGGAATGGTTCTCTGAAAACCCGAGCAGGAGCTTCAGGGCTCCCGTGGCAAAGGTCAGGGCCATTGCTCAGGAATGTCTGCAGCTCTCGGTGGAGCCTGGGGTGACAGCGGCTAGGGCTTGCGCCACAGGAGGCTCCGGGCCTGGAGGTCGTGGCATGGCCCACGGGCGTCCCTGGAACAGCTGCCCTGGGATGCCCTGGGCTTGGTAGAGGTAGGAAATTCCTGGAAATGGCTGGATTTCTTCCCTTGGTTCCTGATCCGAGACTAGGTAGTGAGTTGGCCACGAAAGGAAGCGTTTAGGCAGCGTTCAGGAACATAGGGCTGGACTTCAGCAAAAGCATTCAGGAAGAGCAAGCAGAGCAGGACCAAGAGTGAGGGCCACGCCGGCTCACCTTCACTCCCGACCCTAGCCTGGCGTTTGAAAGGACGTAAAAAGGTTTAAAATCCCTTCTGCCAGTGTTGTCACCAGGGTTGGATGGAGCTGGGTTCACCACGTTAAAGTGCACGTTTAAAAGCTGAGTGGCTACAGCGATGTTGTCAAACTTAACACATGTGGACTTGTGTAGATTTAAAAAAAAAAAAAAAAAAATCCCCAGTGTCTGTGGAGGCAGTGCTTTTAAACGAGTGCTTTGCAAAGGATGAGCCCCTTAAGAAGTACTTTGCATACATGTAGCCCATCAATCTGAAAATAAATAAAAGTAAAATCAGTACCAAATCAGCAGACTAGAGAATTTGGCTGGCATATGTTGGAGACAGGGTTTTAACCATTTGCACACCATAGGCGTCTATAGACGCAAGCGGTGGACCTTTTTTAATTAAATTCAAAATATCGTGGCAGTTAACTGGTTAAAAGGTTGCTAATTCAGCCCTGGCTGGGTAGCTCAGTTGGTTAGAGTGTCAGCCCCAATAGACCAAGGTTGTGGGTTTGATCCCCAGTCAGGACACATACAAGAAGCTACCAATGAATGCATAAATACGTGGGACAGCAAATAGATCTCTCTCTAGCTCTATCTTCCTCTCTCTCTAAAATCAGTAAATAAAAATAAAAGATTGCTAATTCAGTTTCTCTTTCCTACATAGCTAATGGTAGAAGGCACCTTTACATTGCATTTGCAGTTTTTAATCAACTAGGAAAAATCACATTCTCCTTTATTATTTTATATCTTTTTTCCAAAGAGAAATTAAATATTTTTTTAGAAATCTAAGTTTGTTCTTTCCACTCACCAAGAGAAGTGTATTATGCATTCAATCTGTTCAATCTCAGTTTAGTTTCAAGTTGAGACTTTATTTCATTTCCAGACATGTTCAGAGTGGATGGTATCCCTCTATTACTTCTCATTTTTTGGATACAGTTGTTTGGCAAAGCAGTAGGCCTGCTGGGTAAATCAAACTCTCCACTTTTCACTCTACACACACCCTTTAGGTATGTGAAACTGTACCCATACAACATGTCTTCCTGCAACTGAGTTTCAAAATTATAATGAACCAGTTGAGCTAAAGCACAGGAATATTCCACTTAAGAAACTTCTTTAAAATAAATATGAAGTCCATCTTGTTTCATTATTTGCTTTGCCTTATAGATTATAAAATATGCAGTTGGGTTAATATTCTTTGTTTTGGGGATTTTTATTAACATTTCAAAGACAGATAAAAACAGACATTTCTAACAGATTGCTTACACAATTCTGTGTCCTGAAAGGTGGCTCAAACCAAACAAAATGAAAAAATAACCAATAAAAAGTTCAGCATTTTTTTCCTTCAGGAGCTTGATATTTTAAGGCTTAATAAGAATCAATGAGAAGTCTACAGAGTGCCTTAGTGTCACCAATAATATTCATCTTGATATCATTGTAATTAATCTAGTTATTAATAACAGGAAAAGAGCAAAGGGAAGGCCAAGTATTATAGGCATGTCATTTGGGCAGCTTTGCCAGGAAGCTACAATTTTGCACCCCTCAGGGGTCCAGCAAGGGAAGATAGACAAATGCCCAGTAAAGTTGGGGTGACATAGGGAGGGTACTTCCTGTCAGTCACACCTGGAATAGGTCATTGGCCAGAATGGGTGTGGCCACTGCAAGGGCAAGATTTTTGGAATATTTAATCCCCTGAACAAAGAAGTTCTCTCTCTTTGTCCTCTTGGGACTCTTTTGTGGGGAGGGGGGCGGTGCTCTCCTGGCTCACCTGCAGGCCATGTGGACCCCACACACAATGAACTAATGGACTGAAATTAACCTGATGCTGAACTGGACCCCGCTGCAACATGGAAAGGAAACCCTGGGCACTGGCTTTGCTTTTAGCTCTACTACTATAACCCCAATTATACTTCTTCCAGGACTGGATTAAGGGAAATGGGACTTTAGAAACCCAGGGATGTAATCCCATGCAAATAAAAATCACTCATCTTCACATGCAAGTCTCAGAAAATTCTTTTTCTCCAGATATCATAAGGACTCCAACCCTGGCAGTCAGGGGGAAAATGATACCCCAACTTCCCCCAATAACAATCTCATCTGAAAAACTTGGACTTGGCTCAGCCCATCCACTCTTCCTGCAGCCCAAGGTTGTCTTTCTATTCTTTTTTTTAATATATTTTATTGATTTTTTTACAGAGAGGAAGGAAGAGGGATAGAGAGTTAAAAACATCGATGAGAGAGAAACATCGATCAGCTGCCTCCTGCACACTCCCTACTGGGGATGTGCCTGCAACCAAGGTACATGCCCTTCACCAGAATCGAACCTGGGACCCTTGAGTCCACAGGCTGACGCTCTATCCACTGAGCAAACTGGTTAGGGCGCAAGGTTGTCTTTCATTTGGAAATCATGCTGTCATCTTGGTTTAGAATATACATGGATGAGGCATATGCCTATCCTCGCTGCCCAAAGAGATGTTGGCATAGAGAAATGTGAAGGCTCCTGATTGAAGCTTGTATTTATGGGCTCTCCTCTTCTCTTCTCCCCTAGTTACTGTGACCGTGGGAGACAAGCAACACTTGCTCGGACTGTATGACACGGCAGGACAGGTATATTTTTACTATCTTGATTTATTATTATCTTGATTTATTTTTATTATATTGGTTCATTCAATAGATATTACCTCTTCTGATCATTGGGGGCAAATTTATTATCTACCTAAATGACAACCAAAGCATATTCTTAATATCTTAAAAATATTTATAATTACAAAAAACCAAACCATTCATGATTCAAGATGTTAATAGGAAAATAATAATTCATTCATTGATTGATGGCTAACAATAACCAAAAGAATGTATTTGGCCAAGACTCTCAAGTTCTTCCTACCCATACCAATTCCAGATCTAGGATTACCGAGTCAATTTCAAATTTGAGTTTCACCCATTATATTTTTGCATTATATTCTTTGCCCACCCTTTATTTGAATTGCCTAATGAGCTGTGAAAATGTTCAGAATGAGATAGGGGATAGTGAGTGAGGGGTAGGAAGAAGATAGACTAAGTGTTGGGAGAAAGAAAAGCCAGAACTAGATGTTTTCCAGAAGTGAATAACTGAATAACTAGAAGTTGACTCTCAATTCTCTAAGAGTTTTGAAATATTCTCACTCTGTCAGATATGTTTCTTCAAGTTGGAAAACCTGGCCAACCATTAACGTAAAGAAATGAACTCGAACTCTCAACACTTAATCAGTTAGCACATGCTCTACTTCAGTGGTTCTCAACCTGTGGGTCACGACCCCTTTGGGGGTCAAACGACCCTTTCACCGGAGTCGCCTAAGACCATCAGAAAACACATATATAATTACATATTGTTTTTGTGATTAATCACTATGTTTTAATTATGTTCAATTTGTAACAATGAAATTGGGGGTCACCACAACATGAGGAACTGTATTAAAGGGTCACGGCATTAGGAAGGTTGAGAACCACTGCTCTACTTGGTGAAAATGCCACCATCACTTTCTTTCCTAACACCCTATACTTCATTATGAAAAGTTTCTAATGTTATAAATTCATGGGTTGGAGAGGAAGTGGTTAAGCAATTGATAGCTGTGGGCCAATTTCTATGATAGAGCTTTTGTTACCATATGTCTTGGGTCATTTATTAAGGGTCATTTATTAAGGTCAGAATCAGTGGGTTGTTTAGTTTTACATCTTAAGCCCTTTGGAGTGAACATCTGACCATACTCTTTCCCACTGTGAGTTTCCTGGTAATTGTTATTTATAGTTATACTAGTACATTTGTCTCCCGCCCCCCACCCCCCAATTATCTGGATATATGTCTTTCTGCTCAACTTGAAAGCTCTGTACTAGAAAAAAAAATAGTAAATGGAATTTTATTTGGGCTTTTTGTATGCATTCAAGGACCACTGTACAAATGTCTGTGGGACATCAAAGGCTAATGTTGGGCAGGTCTAGGAAGTGGGGAACCTAGAAAATTTAGCTCCAGACTCAAGGCTTCTAAGAGCATCCAGTTTCCACTCATCAGCAGATGGCTATTTGGGCCATCTACTCTCAGGAAGTGGAAACTCACATTAATACCAAGACACAGAACTAGGACAGGATACCCCCAGATGCCCAGTATGGGAAAATTGGTTTGTCTCCTCTGAGCTAAGTACAGGGGCCTCAGTGCATCTCATACTTGGCTACTCCTCCACCAGAAAGCATTCCAGCAAGAAGGGTACGCTGCTCTTTGGTCTGGAGTTGCCAAACCCAATCACATAATCATTGGTGTGTTCCCCTTCATCAGGGACTCAAAGCCTTAAAGAAAGAGGAGTTTACAGCCTTCTCCCCTATAGTCAGATTTTATAGATATTAAATCCAGTTTGCAAAGTTCTGTACAGCGAGAATTATTGCCTGACTCTGAAACCTCTGTTTCCCGTGCCTTCTGAACAGTGCTCTGTGCCCCTCATACCCTCCCTCTTGTATAGCAGTCCATGCAATTGTTAGCTTCTATGCGTTAATTGTCCCCAGAACAACCTCCCCAGGCCTCTATTTAATTTCAAATTCAATAAAATGGTTTAAAAGCTTGTGTGGAGTTCAATTCTTTCCCACTGCTCTGTCCTTTATAGAAAAAAAATTTAGACAATACTAGTATAGGAGTTGAAGCTCTAAGGCAGTGCAAAAATATCTTTAAACACCAAATTGAAGAAAGCAGAATGACCTAAACCTCTGACACCAGGGAAAGTGATGAGCACGGATAAAATATAACAACAAATGGTTTTAGGTATTTCTTCAACTTAACTTTCACTTTAATGTTTTCCAGCAGCTACTTTGAAAGCTCAGAGGTAGACAAGGCTCATAGGGGAACGTAAAACATGAGGAAAAAGAATCAGAACATGTCTTACATTTTCCTCTAGGCCTCAAATTCTATGGTTAGGAACTTTAAAAGATGACTCCAAGAGCCCTGGCCCAGTGGTTCAGTTGGTTGGGCATCATCCCGTGCATCACAAGGGCTGTGGGATCTATTTCCAATCAGGGCATTTGCATTTGCAACGAGCTAGGCCAGTGATGGCGAACCTATTGAGCTCGGCGTGTCAGCATTTTGAAAAACTCTAACTTAACTCTGGTGCCGTGTCACATATAGAAATTTTTTGATATTTGCAACCATAGTAAAACAAAGACTTATATTTTTGATATTTATTTTATATATTGAAATGCCATTTAACAAAGAAAAATCAACCAAAAAAATGAGTTCACGTGTCACCTTTGACACATGTGTCTTAAGTTCACCATCACTGATCTAGGCTGTGGGTTTGATCCCAACAGGGGTACGTGCAGGAGGCAACCAATTACTGTTCTCTCTCTCTCCCTTCCTCTTTTTGAAAATCAATGGAAAATATCAGGTGAGGATTAAAAATAAAAAAGATGACTCCAAGAAAGGCTAAAAGGAATAGAGTAATTAAGCAAAATGATTTGAAGCTAGACCTAAGGGAAACCTTTCAGCAGTAAAGGATTATTAAATGTTGAAATTTGTTACACTAAGGATGACAGGTAGTTCATTTTGTAGACCAGTTCTCAAACTTGAACGGGCATCACAATCACACAAAAACCAGCCACTGGGCCCCAGCCCCAGTTTCTTCTCACACGTTTCCTGGTGATACTGCTACTGGTCTGTACATCATCCTTGTCACTCACAATATGGTCCAATGACCAGCAGCATCCATGTCACAAGTGACCCTATTAGGAATGCAGATCTCAGGCCCCACCTCCACCTACCACATTCTAAAATTTATTTTTAAAAGATCCCCAGGTGATTCATGTGCACATTAAAATTCAAGAAGCACTCCTCTAGAAGTCCTTGGTGGTTGAGGCATGGTTTCTAGCGTTAGGAAGAGGGGGTGAAAAATATTACCTGAGTTGATTCCCATGGTTCTATGACTCTGCCAATCAGTCTTTATAACAAATTTAATTTAGAAGCATTGTCCCAAAATTTCCACTCCCTGCCTCAGATAGAGTAGTCACCTCCTCAGTTACATTCTAGTAATGTTGCTGCAGTCATGTGGCTAAGGAACATCTATAACAAACTCAAAAATACTCATTTGGCCAGAGTTGCTAGTAAGAAAGAGCCGTGATCTCAAACTTGATTCCTTTTTGAACCACAAAAAGGAAATAAGTCACTGAACCTGGCTATAGAGTTCCCAGCAAGATGGCTTGCTGTGCATAATTCTATTTCATGAATAAACCAAGAAGCAGTGTCCCGCATCTTTGCTTGAGCTAACTCTGGGTCAAAGTTGATGAAACCAACCTCAAAAAGCACGTGTTCTGAAAGGTAAATTGATAGGAACTCATTATTTCTACCCTCAAAGTTACCCCTGAACAAATCTTTTGACCTGATTTCCACCACTTGGCCACACTTTGTTGGCCTTGGGCACAACTGAGACTTTAACCCAGCCCTTGACAACCCAGACAAGCATTTGCTTTATAAAGACAGTTCATAATGAAGTCACACACATACACTGCCAGCACATGGCAGCTGCTGTTAGAGATTAGCTCTCTCCCCAAAGCCTGAAACAAACTAATATTTGGACTTGGAGTAGAGTCTTTTACAAACAGTCTTCAGAACTCTGCTTCATCAGTTAGAATTCCAAACATTAGGCTAGGCCAGAGATTTTCAACCCTTTTCATCTCATAAACTAATTACCAGAAATCTGGGGCACACCAAAGACTATATTACACTTTTTGCCGATCTGACAAAAAAAATAGGTGTAATTTTGATTCAGCTACACTGGACGGCTATTGTGTTGGCTTTTGTCACTTTTTTATTTGACAATCTAAGGGGAAAGTGTCAGTGCCCCTAACTAGTCAGGTATTGCTTGTTTTAAAAATACTTGCAGCACACCAGTTGAAAATCACTGGGTTAGACGATGAAATGAGGGCTGTTTCTCAGGGTGACTCTGCATGTTGCCCCTCAGCTCACACTGGAAAGGCAATAAGGCCAGGCCTGTGAGCCAGATCCCTCGAGGTCTTGCCGCCTCGTCCTGCCCGGCACATGCCCCTAGGAGTGTATTTCTGAGCATCTCTCTGAAAGGGATCTCTAGAGTTCAGGTCTTTGGCTCAGCTTCAAAGAATCCGAGAGCCGACTTTTCCATGACGTGCTTGCAGGCCTGTTGTTTAGAGTGCATCGTGAGAGGCCAGTGGAGAGCAGGATGCTGGGGTGGGGACGCTGGAGCAACGCCTGGCCCTTCTCAGGCTGAGGAATGCCAGGCTAGGAGAGGGGTCTTTCCCAGGTCATGGCTCTGCGCCCAGCGTCCTCCCACCCCTTCCCACCACCTAGAGTGGAGCCAGCCATGGTACTAAGACATCTTGCCTCCTTCTCTGAGTAGGCCCTGGCTTACATATGGGCAAAGCACTGCTCAGATTGAGGCCTCTCGGACCAAACTCCAGGATGGACATATCTCAAAGGCAACATCTGCAAAAGTGGCTGTTGGTGGCGCTGCCAGGGAGGAACAAGAATCTTTTGGTGTCAGGAGTCTGGTTCTCAGCAGGGTACATCCCAGAGTTCCCTGATGCAAGCCCCGCAGGATTGGCACGTGGGCAAGCACAGAATGGGTGTGTCACTGAGAAACCACAGCCCACGGCAGCTTATCTGTCACCAGTGACCATGAGCATGTGGGAGCAGGAAGGTGATCAGCTGCATGCCTCAGCCAGGCCTGCACCAGTCCTGGTTTCTGAAGCCCCCTTTCCCAATGGGCTGCAGAGACATGAAACAGATGTGGGGAGGGGGGTGCCAAGGACAGCTGGGCTTCATTAATGGCAACCCAGGGTCTACTTGGAAGGATGGCAGTCTTCCCCTTCGCTGTTGGCTCACCCAGTGGGGCCATCTGGAGCACAGGACCTGGCGTCAATCCTCCATGGAAAGTTTGCCTAAAACCTCAAAATAATTGTTTTTTCTCAATGAGTAACCCACCCTTTCTTAATCACACGCATCTCAATGTGGTTTTAGAAGTGTGCAAATTGGGGGTTAGATGGCAGTCTCCCCACATGACAAGTAACCTTAGGACACGATCTTACTTCCCCCCCAAATTTTGAAAAATGAATCTGTAGGGACGTTGAATCAGAGTTTCGACCAGAGCATGTAAACAATTGGGTCTCATTACTACTCAGTTTATAAAAAGCTCACTTCGGATTCAGTGCTGCTATCCAATGAGGATCGCTGGCATGGGATGGAGGATGGACTCTTGACTACTAAAGAACATACTACACTCAGGGCTCTGTTCTCAGTGGTCTACAAATATTAACACATTTTGTACCCATCAGAGTCCTATGAGGCCAACACTATTACCAACCATTTTATAGATAAAGAAACTGAGGCAGAGAGAACTTACCCAAGATGACACAGTAGTCACCGGCAGGGTGAGATTTGAACCCAGAGAATGTGCCTCCCTAGCCCATGCTCTTAAGCGCTGCGCCACACTCCCGCCCTAGGTATGTTGCCAAGATTTTCCAAGCCAAGCCTGACAGCTATGAGTGTGTTTGTGGGATAATGTGAAAATGAGACTTGTGCTGAAAATCTGGGATAAATGTCCTAAACCCCAGAAGACTTGGAAGCAGACTCCTACTTCCAACTGACTGGGGGATCAGGGCGGAAGGAATGTGCGATGCACTGTCCCTGCCACTCCAGGTGTGGTCCCGGGACCAGCAGGGTCAGCCTGACCTGGAAAGTGGTGAGAAACGCAAGCTCTTGGGCTTCATCCCAGACCTGCTGCTGAATAAGAATCTGCACTTTAACGAGGTCCCGGGGGATTCAAATGTGTATAAAGTCTGAGGAGGGCTGGTCTAATGGTCTTACTCGCCACCTGCACCATTTGATGCTAAGCTGGTCCCTGAGCTTTTCTAATAGTCACCCACACTCGCCCCAGAACACCAGGTGTGCCTTCAGACCAAACACTCCCCTGCCTTGGGGTGAAGTTAGGTGGGAAGTACAAAGCCTACCTTGCTCCAGATCCCCCCGTAACACCCTCCCCCGATTTCCCACCCCAGCCCTCACCCCAGCCTCTTTGTCCACTTTAACCCTCCAAAGCCCCATCTGAGTTGTTCTTTTAGATTAAAACACTGTCCCTTCAAGAAGCACTCAAGCACTGGTCTTCCACTCTCAATTTCAAATACCAGCTAGACTCTTTATCCACTCCTCTCAGCCCTTTACACCATCTCAGCCTCCAGTCTAGGCTCACAATGTGCTCCGTCACAAGTAAAAGCCACTGAAGTTATCAGCTGGTACACATTCACATCCCTCGACCTCCCACTGCCCGGCTCTCAGTCCCCAGGAGTCCCTGTTATTAACCCCCAACCCCTGCCACATTTCACAGCTCTGGCCAGTGGCAAATGGGGGCTGAAAGAGCCCAGACGGCCCAGGTGTGAGGCTTCTTTAAAGGTATGTTTGCTCTCTAGTCCCAATACAGTCACTTAGAGCATCTGTCTAGGCCTGGGTTTCTTAAACTACAAAATCGGCTGAGGGGAAAGGGAAGCATGGTAACCCGTGTCTCTGAAACACGATTCCAGAGTCACCTGGAGGGCACACAGAGACACTGAGGGTACAGCCCCCCTCCCCCAGAGCCTCAGCTCCAGGAGGGTTGGGCGGGGCCTGGAGTGGACATGCCCACCACGCGCCCAAGTGATGCCAATGCTGCTGGTCGGGGACCATGCTTTCGGGAGCCACGGTACTGACTGTCAGATCATTCAGTCAAATCAAGATTCTCATTATTCTGTGATCATGGAGCTAACAAAGAACAAGAAATACTTCACCCGTCTCACTTCCACAGAAATTGAGTTGTTTCCCATATTTTCATTTCTTTCCCCCGACTGGATTGACAATTCTTATTCACTTTCTATAGTTTTTATAGCATCCTTCACAGTGACAGATGTTCAGGAGGCACTTAATACATCTTTTTAAAGGGAATAACCCAGCAAGACGAACGTTTCCACAGAAGAGAGATCAGAATACAGAGCAGGATAAGGTCCAATGAAGGACACGGTCAGAAGCCCCTCAGCTGGAGGGACTCATTTGATAGCTTCTGGGTAGAAAGTCAAATAAACATGATCCTTTCCGACTACCAGTTATTTGCTCCTACCTCATCTTGCTGTGACATTCCTCCCGGTTGTGTTTTGTTTTTTGGCTTTGAGGTTTTAAAAATACAGTGTTTGCTGCCATCTGGTGGTGTTTTCTAATAGATGCAGGCCATGAAATAGATAACTATATATACCCTGTGGTCTCTTAAGTTTCTTCGCTCCCTGGGTAAAGCATGAGTCTATATTAAGATTCCTGGGTAACTGAATTTTCAAGAAAATGTTTAATCTGCCACTTAAAGTTCTGAAGCAAATCGTGTGGTCACGATTAAGAGCTAGAGTTGGATTCAGGCTAAATATCCCATCCTTATATTTAATAGTTCTGTGACATTTGTCAGTTGCTGAACTTCTCTTAACCTTAACTTCCTCTTCTATGAAATGTGGACAGTGATGGTACCATCATTCCAGTGGTGAGGACTCAATGGGATAATGCATGTAAGTGCTTGAAACAATGCCTTTAGGAATGAGTCCTTGATTATATATATATAGCTGATGGTGAAGATAATGATGATGATGATGATGATGATGATGATGATGATGTAAACAACTGTTCTCAACTCCAGACCAAGGAAGTCCAAATACCCAGATATGCAAGCCGGGTATTCTGATTTAATTTGCCCCAGAGTAGGAGAGTGGGTAAGGGCAGGTAGTTGGCTAACAGGGCATCAGGATGGTCTTAAAGCTCCCCAGATGATTCTGTTGCAGTAAGTGACCCATGGAAAAGCCATGTGTTCATTTGCAGGTCACTGAAGACCAGTGTCATCTAATCAGTCAACAGCATTTATGGAATATTTGCCATGGACAGAGTACAAGTGGGGCATGAGGAAAAATCAGCAAGATCCTGCTCCATTTATGACACCCCAGGTGTGAGGAATACATGAAAAGGGCAGATGTCATAAACAGTTGTAGGTTATGGCCTGGAAAGGAGCATTCTTAGCATATTCTGGTCGGAAAAGTCTCTAGGGAGAAAACAATTAAACTGGCATTTTATTTATTAGGCCACCCTATGGTGGTAGGTAGACTTAGAAACAAATCCCAAATTCTGAGCTCTAAACCTTCACACAACATAATTCTTCAACTCTTTGTTTTGCATTTTAGTTAGCTCTTCTAAGTTAAATTTAAATGCAACTTTTAAAAATTGTATAAGGAGAGAGTTTCTATGCCTTGGCCAATGGCCCACTAATTTAAAAACATATTCAGTACAACACAGTTCCAATGTGACAGAATTGCAATAATCCTTATTGAAGTATGCGCATTAAATGGGTGAACTTTATGGTATGTAAATTATCTCACTAAGGCTGTTAAAAATATTTTTTTAAAGTTCATCTTAAAAGGGAGCAATTTATCATCTCCACACACAACAAAAAGGTGTCTCCTAACTGATGGCTCCTTTATTTCTAGTGACATAAGCAAGCACCAGATTCCGGGGCAGGGGAAGGAACGGGGTCTATGGAATCTTGCCTGTGTCAGGATTCCACTGCACCAAACGGGACCCCCCTCCCCAGGCTGTACACCCTCTCTGCTCTCCCCACAGGAGGACTACAACCAGCTGAGGCCTCTCTCCTACCCCAACACGGATGTGTTTTTGATCTGCTTCTCGGTTGTAAATCCTGCCTCTTACCACAACGTCCAGGAGGAATGGGTCCCGGAGCTGAAGGACTGCATGCCTCATGTGCCTTACGTCCTCATCGGGACCCAGGTTAAATAAAAGGCGGCGATGGCAGGGCGGGTTGGGCGGGTGGGAGGGTGGCAAAAACAAAGGGAAGGCCCTTTGGGGATCTCTTGAACATCCTTTTTCTACCAAACACTGTAGAAGAGGATCTCAGAGAGATCAATCCTGCAAACAGCCGTTCTTACGGTCTGCATAATTATTTAGCCATAGTTGAAAAGAATAGAGCTATTTAATGTGAAACAGGGCATTTTAATGTGACCTTTAAAAATGAATCACTTGGCTTTTTATTCTTAAACTAGAGACCCCGGTGCATGGATTCATGCACATTGAAAGGAAATTAATTAAAAGAAATATTTTAGAGGCTGGGGAGGGACCAAAGGAGATTGGCTCCAGGGCATGTCTGGCTGGTCTCTCCCTTATCTGGGCCAATCAGAGCTGGGGAGGGACCAAGAGAGGGTTCCAGGGCATGTCAGGCCTGTCTCACCCAGTCCCAAATGGCCGGACCCCAGCAGCAAGCTAACCTACCAGTCAGAGCATCTACCCCCTGGTGGTCAGTGTGCATCATAGTGACTGGTCGTATGGTGGAACGAACGGTCAGACACTTAGCATATTAGGCTTTTGTTATATAGTATTGCCAGTGCGTATCATATGTACCAACCGGTCTGCCGGTTGGACAGTCGGACGGTCGGTCACTTAGCCTTTTATATATATAGATAACCAAGTAATTTTTGAAATTGGCACCCTTCTCCAGCCCTGAGCCAGAAGACTGAAGAGGGGATGTTAATACTTATCAGCTGTTATTTTTTATATCATCTAAATTTCATGATTGTTTGAAAGTCACAAAATAGGTGTGAATATCAAAGTAACCCCAGCAATCAGAACGGTCATATTATGACAGGAAAGCCTTGGTGACACTCC
Organism: Myotis nattereri; assembly: GCF_964212035.1. NCBI lineage: Eukaryota > Metazoa > Chordata > Mammalia > Chiroptera > Vespertilionidae > Myotis > Myotis nattereri. Next base: position 32,384,901 of record NC_138075.1, on the reverse strand, counting down.
TGCAAACAGATTCACTCTTCTCTCTTACCTGTGAGCCCCTGGGTCTTCCAGACCTTAGAACAAAGTGAAGGCAGATATTCCAGATAAACAAAACTGCGACTGTGAACGCCTTTAAAGTGTTTTGAAAGCTAATGAAGTTCCGCTGCATGGATTTCCAACAGTAATTGCACACGGGTGTTAAATATTGTTTCAACTTTTTATAGTTTTAAATAGATTTTGTGCTTTGTGTTAAACCCAAAGTACTAGCCCAAAGACACAAAAAGGAAAGATACTGAAGGGCATGGGCCCACATTCACACCCATTCATGTATGCATGGGTTCTCATACACAGTGAGATTTCCTAGCAGCTAAAATATTTAATTAAATTATAAAACCTAACCAAACACACATGCTACTTTCAGAGTCATTTTGCCTTTGAAGAGATGAATGCTTATTCCTTGAGCAAACAAACCCTTTGGAAATTTCTCCTTAGGACTTTCCTTCAGAGCCCGCAGCATCTTTGTTAGAATATCCTCACCGTGGGCAAACCCTCATCCCTGTGAGGGCAGAGATTTGGTTTAAAAAAGCCAACATATGTCTCTTTTGCCAGGAAATAAACTATTAAAAATGAATAATATAGTGTGGGACCAACTAAGCATCACTGTAAGGTAATGAGACTGATCAGTTATCTTGTATGTCCTATCGAATGCTCTAAGAAATAAATAGAAAATTTCAAAAACATCTGAGACCGCCACCGAATCGTTGGAGAAAGCCCTCAGCCCCCGGGGTAGCTGCTTTGAAGGGGAGAGGACAAGGAAAGCCTGATGCGTACATTGTCAAGGAAGTCGCTGTCCTGGTCAGACCTAATATGGGCATGTGTGTGGGCTTCCTTAGAGAAAATTCATCAATTTCATAGATGTCAAGGGGGGAGGGGAGATATCTATTATGTCGCAGTTTAAAATACCTGGTCATGCCTGAGAAGAAGAATGAGTTTATCACATGTGTGTTTTTTGCCAGATTGATCTCCGTGATGACCCCAAAACCTTGGCCCGTTTGCTGTATATGAAAGAGAAACCGCTCACCTACGAGCACGGCGTGAAGCTTGCCAAGGCGGTAGGGTCGGGTTGGAATTTAATTTTGCACGCCGAGAAGAGTCTGGTGTACGCTTTGGGAGGCATGTGCTTTGTAGGCTTTTGCGCTTAAAGTGCACTGTGTTCAGAACCTCCGCTCGCTTCATATTCTCCCCGCTGTCCCAGTCAGGCCAGAAGGGACCACTTGGTTGGCGTTCTTGTCAGCCAGCATTATCTGTTTTTCATTAAGGAAAGAAACTTGGTGAATTTCAAACAGCTGAGGCACTTAGCATGTGATTTAGCAACCTCTAGAATATCCATTTGCCATATTAGTATGAATAAAGAGAGTCATTAGATATGTATTTGTAAATCTCACTGCTTATTATCGGTGTAACTCATTTAAATGACCCCATAAAAGGCATTTTGTGGTTTTCTTGGGAGAGACTTAGGTAAAGCATCTGGCAGGGTTATGTTTGTTCAGTATTTCTCACCACAGAATGCACAGCCACTTAGAGAAGCTGGCTGGTGTCACAAACAGCACCTAGTGGAGTAAAAGAGACCGAAAGGTAACTAGTTGGAGAATCCAAGCTGCAGATAACAGCCATTCGCTCACAGCTGGAATTGTTTTCTCAGACCTTTCTTCACTCTTAACATGAATAGTGATTTGGGGAGTTGGGGGTGGGGGTGGGGCGGGGGAATACTTTAAAAAGCTATTTGCCAGACACCAAATCTTTGTCTCCCGATTACCACTGAGATGTGTGCAAAAACAGACACTAAAATAGGCAAAAGGATTATAAATCTTTTTTCATAAGCTGAATCCACCCTTCGTTAATTTAGCCACAAATCCATCAACCCAGGCCAGCGATTTCAGACATTTCTTTTACTTTCTAGAGAAACTAACCCTGAAAAATGCATGCCCCAAGCAGAAATAGGAGCTACCCTTTTAAACTGATCAAGAACAAATTAACTACAAATGCTTCATTAACAAAAGCATATGCATTCCTCTTATTAAAACTTTCTTATAGGCACCAAAACTAATCACGATACACTTGAATAGAAATCAGTTCAATAACTTCTGTTTTTATGGGTGTGATTCATGAGAATATTTCACAAATACTTGAGGGACTGAACGCTTCCTACTTCTGTGGATGGTAATGTCAACTACCAGTGTGAGCCTTTCTCGCAGTTGTTAGTATATGCTCTGCACTTCACAAGCTGTCTCATTTCAGCCTCATGATAACTCTTCCAAGCAGATAGGGTTTGTCCCATCTTACAGGTGAGGGAACAGAGTCTTAGGAAGACAAACAAGTTTGATTTACACAGCTGATAATAACACCAACAATTAATTCTATTCCAGCTCTGCGGACGTCACACCTGCGCACCTGACCATTGTGTAAACTCTCCTCCAACTATTTATTTTCCCTCCTGTAAAATGGGTAGATATGTCTATAGGTTCTTCTACCTTTTCCTCAAACATCCAGCTTAAATGACCTTACAAAGGCGCATAAATATATGCCTCCACAAATAGTTGTATGTGATTCCCAGCTGCACATTTTTCACAACAAGGTCCCAATGCTCAGCACCAGCAGGGTTTTTTCCAAGGAGCGCAGTTTCCGTATCCCTTGCTTTAGGCCTGTCTCCCGCCATCATCAGCTTCCTAGCCTGACTTCTCACTTGGGGAGTTGTTTTTTCCCTCTGAAAAGAAGTCGTTCCAGAGCCTCCCATCTCATTTCATACTTATTTTAGGAACAATGGCTGAGTTCACCACTTTATTGCCTTTTGCCAGCTTCTCCTAGCAACTGCTCTCAGATATAGAGAGAATCATGTTTAGCTTACAAAATCCAATTTAGAAGAAAATCAAGCAAGAGTTTAACTTGTTTCATCACAATTCATGTAATTATAGAGATGCTTTAAGTTTCTCTGCTCCCTCACTTTCCTGTCAAGCAGTTTATAATAACATCTGGCATTTACGGAGTGTGCGCAGTGTGCTAGGCCTGGTGCCAATGCTTTACATGCCTTGTCTTCATTAATCCTCACAGCAACCCCCTGACGTGTGTATATTATTATCTGCACTTTCCTAGAGAAAACTGGGACCCAGAGTAGTTAAAGCCACACCACTAGAAGGTGGCAGAGCTGAGATATGAAAGTGGGCTTTAACCACCACGTTCCTCTGCCCCCTCCTCTAATCTGAAAACAAACCCTTAGGTTTGGGGCTTCTTTTATATGTTTGGCCCCTTTACTATCCTCCACCCCTTCCCTCTGGTAACCACCATACTCTTGTGTGTGTCTATGAGTTTCATAACCCACATATGAGTGAAATCATATGGTTCTTAGCTTTTTCTGTCTGACATTTCACTTAGCATAATATTCTCAAGGTCCATCCATGTTGTCACAAATGGCAGAATTCCACCTTTTCTTATGGCTGAGTAGTACACCATTATGTATATATTAGAGGCCCAATGCACGAAATTCATACAAGAGTAGGCCTTCCTTCCTCTGGCTGCCAGTACCAGCTTCCCTCTGGCACCCGGGACCCAGGCTTCCCTCACAGCCCTGGCTTTGTCCAGAAGGTCATCCAGAAGGACATCTGGTCTAATTAGCATATTATGCTTTTATTATTATAGATTAGAGGCCCAGTGCACAAAATTTGTGCACAGGGGTTGTCCCTCAGCCTGGCCTGCACCCTCTCCAATCTGGGACCTCTCAGGGGATGTCCGACTGCCTGCAGGGATCGGGCCTAAACCAGCAGTTGAACATCCCTCTCATAATCCGGGACTGCTGGTTCCTAACTGCTCACCTGCCTGCCTGCCTGCCTGATCACCCCTAACCCTTCTGCTTGCCTGCCTGATTGCTCCTAATTGCCTCTGCCTGCTGGCCTGATTCCCCCTAATCACCTCTGCCTGCCAGCCTGATCACCCCTAACTGCCTCTGCCTGCTGGCATAATCGCCCCTAACCACCCTCCCCTGCTGGCCTGATCGCCCCTAACTGCTCCCCTGCTGGCCTGATCACCCTAACCACCTCTGCCTCAGCCCCTGCCACTGTGGCTTTGTCCAGAAGGAGGAGCGGATGACCGGAAGATGTCCAGTCTATCTGGTCTAATTGGCATATTACACTTTTATTAGTATAGGTACCACATCTTCTTTATCCAATCCTCTATCGAGAACACTTTGGTTTTCTCCATGTCTTGACCACCATGAATAATGTTGCAGTTAACATAGGGATGCATATATCTTTGCAAATAACTGTTTTTGAGGGTTTTTTGTTAGATACCCAGAAGCAGGATTGTTTGTCATATCGTAACTCTATTCCTAATTTTTTTAGGAACTGCCAGGTTTTCCATAGTGTTGTACAAGTCCACAGTCCCACCAGCAGTGAATGAGGGCTCCTTTTTCTCCACTACCTCTCCAACACCTGTTATTGCCTATCTTGTTGCTAATGGCCATTCTAGCAGGTGTGCGGTGGTTCTCATTGTAGTTTTGATTTGCATTTCCCTAATAGCTAGTGAAATTGAATACCTTTTCATAAATCTGTTGGCCATTTGTATGTCTATTCATGTCCTCTGCCCATTCTTTTAAATTGGATTGTTTGTTTGGTGTTAAGTTGTATGAGTTCTTTATATATTTTGGATATTAACCTCTTGTTGAAGCTGTTGTTTGCAAATAACCTCTCTGATTCAGTTGGTTGCCTTTTTATTTTACTGGTGGTTTCTTTTGCAGTGCAGAAGCATTTTAGATTAATATAGTCCATTCATGTACTTTTTCTTTTACTTCTCCTGTCTTTGGGGTCAAATTCATAAAATGTTCCCTATGACCAAGGTCCAAAGTTTAGTACCTATGTTTTCTTCTATGTAATTTATTGTTTCAGATCCTATATTTAGGTCTTTGTTCCATTTTGAATTAATTTTTGTACATGGAGACAAACTATAATAGTTTCTTTCTTTTTGGATTTGGCTTTCCAAATCACCTTTTATTGAAGAGACTTTCCAGCACCTTTTATTGAAGAGACTTTCTTTTCTCCATTGTGTGTTTTTGGCTCCTTTGTCAAAAATTATTTGCCCATATACATGTGGTTTTATTTCTGAGCTCTCAATTCTGTTCCATTGGTCTGTGTGTCTGTTTTTCTGCCAATACCATGCTGTTTAATTATCATAGCTCTGTAATATAATTTTGGAGTCAGGTAGTGTGATACCTCCAGCTTCATTCTCTTTTCTAAGAATTGCTTTGGCTCTTTGGGGTATTTTGTGGTTCCATACAAATCTGCTGCCAGATACGGAGAGAATAATGTTTAGCTTACAAGATCCAATTTAGAAGAAAACCAAACAAGAGCTTAACTTGTTTCATCACAATTCATGTAATTATAGTGATGCTTTAAGTTTCTCTGCTGCCTCACTTTCCTGTCAAGCAGTTTATAATAACATCTGGCATTTATGGTGTGTGCGCAGTGTGCTAGGCCTGGTGCCAATGCTTTACATGCCTTGTCTTCATTAATCCTCACAGCAACCCCTTGAGGCGTGTATATTATTATCTCCACTTTCCTAGAGAAAACTAGGACCCAGAGTAGTTAAAGCCACACCACTAGAAGGTGACAGAGCTGAGATATGAAAGTGGGCTTTAACCATAACGTTCCTTTTCCCCTCCCCTAATCTGAAAAGAAATCCTTAGATTCAGGGCTTCTTTTTATATGCTGAAGGCCCATATTTTTAAAAAATATGTTTTTATTGATTTTTTTTATAGAGAGATGAAGGGAGAGGGATAGAGAGATAGAAACATCGATGAGAGAAACATCATTGATTGGCTACCGCCTGCATGCCCCCTTCCAGTGATTGAGCCTGCAACCCGGGCATGTGCCATGACCGGGAATCAAACCACAATCTCTTGATTCCTGGGTCAGTGCTCCACCACTGAACAACACCAGCCAGACTTAAGGCCCATATTTAATGTGCATATTCTCCCCAGACCTTAAACACTTTGCAAGTTGACATTTTTCATATCCAATTCCTTTTGTTCAGTACTTTTCACTTTCCAAAGCATTTTTCATCTATCATCTCTTTTTGCTCTCAAATAGCATTTCATATTTAAAGATATCTTTGCATCATATATATTTATAATTTTTTACACGCCAAAGTCAATCACATTTACATGAGTACTTTCTACCAATTTATAATAAATATTCATTGTTATCCCTGTACTTGTTTGATCCTCCCTCTTCTTTCCATCATTGCATTTTCTCATCTTCAGCCTACTTTTCCCATCCTTTGCTCATTTGTGTGTGCCCACATTGCTAGATATATTCAACAATAATTGACTGAATACCCAATATGTGCCAGGAGCTTTGCCACACTTTAGCTCTAAGATTATAATTCTCTGTGTGTCTCTTTCCCAATTCTGCCTGATACAACCTAAAAATGATTTTCTAAGCTCAGTCTTCCTAAGGTATTTCTTACTAAAACACTTACCATTTTCCCTTTTTCTGTCTTTGGCCTCTTTACCCCCTTTCCTGCCACTTTCTTCACCTTGTGCCTATATGTTGTTGTTCTTACTCTTTGTTTCAACACTGTTTCTTGCTGGGTTAATAATAGGCACTGGGGGCGGGGGAGGGGTTAAAGCAGCACAATTGCTGCAAAAATCCTGTAATCGACGTTCAGCCATGATCATCAACTGTAGGCTTCACTACTCTCCCCCTGATGGCAAAAGTCACTGCTACCCTCCATGGTTGGTTTTATATACCATGTCCTCTTTCTCCTGTTGGCATTGAAACCTGTCACTTTATCACTGAGGTGTGCGTTACAGAGAGGAGAGAGATAGCCCCTGCCCTCAAAAGGCCCATAGGCTAGAAGAGCAGAGAGACAGGCAAACAAAAGCATGCCAACTGAATAAATACAACGCATGTACTAGAGAAAAGGGAGTAACGGATTCATTCAGGGGAGAAGAATTCAGAGAAAAAATTTTGGAGCAGTCAGTATCTGAGCCAGGTTTAAAGGACAAGGATATTTGTCAGGTGGACAAACATAGGAGACTGAGGAGAAAATTTTCAAATAGGGGGACCAGTACATGCAAAAGCATCCTTTAAAGCAGTGGTTCTCAACCTGTGGGTTGCGACCCCTTGGGGGTCGAATGACCCTTTCACAGGGGTCGCCTAAGACCATCAGAAAACACATATATAATTACATATTGTTTGGGGGATTAATCACTGTGCTTTAATTATGTTCAATTTGTAACAATGAAAATACATCCTGCATATCAGATATTTACATTACGATTCATAACAGTAGCAAAATTACAGTTTTGAAGTAGCAACGAAAATAATTTTATGGTTGGGGGTCACCACAACATGAGGAACTGTATTAAAGGGTCACGGCATTAGGAAGGTTGAGAACCACTTCTTTAAAGCCTAAGGAGCACATTGGCAAGTGATGGGCCAAATTTCACCTATAAATCTTTTGATCAGTCCACACAGATACTTTTAATGTGATTTAGTGGCCAATGTTGAACAATTTGAAAACTTTACATAAATGTACACAGTTCTGGCTTCTAAAAAAATCAGGTCTGTCCTAAGTAGCCAGCATTTTCAGATCAACTACAAGTTTTAAACAGTGTTTTAGACAAGCTGTGAGTCTTCAGTTTGCCACAATTCCCACCACTCCATATTACCTACAGACTCAAGGAATGCACTCACATTACCTGCCCTTGAGTTGGTAATCTCCTCTGTACAGTCTTAAAAAAATCCATAGCAGATTCATTGGGCTAACAAACGCTTTTCCTCTTTCAGAATTTGATGATAATACTGATTTGTAGAGATGGATTTTCTCACACAAGCCATTCAGTTCTTTTTCCGTTTCTTGGCTCTCAAGTTGCCCTCTCTGTGTATCATTTCTAATTCTTAAATAAGAAAAAAAGAACCTCCATGCTATTAGCCGTTCCTTTAGATTCCAGCTTACTCTGTTTATTCCACTAACCTCTCCTCTCCATTTATAGGAAATGCCTTACTTTTCCTTTCCTTCTCTATTTGTTCATTACTTTTGCTCTTTCAGCCACATCTTTACGCTGGCTAGACACAGCCCAGCAGAGTGGTTAAGACTCTGGCTCTGGAAACAAACAAATTCAAACCTCCATCATTGTCTCAGTTTTGAGGCCTGATGAAGGTTCCCTAACCTTTTCTGGGCATCAAATGAGCTGCAAATGAGGATGGTGATAGATTTACTTCATAAGGTTCTTGTGGACGATTAAATTACCTAATTTAACACAAGGTCTGGCTCAGCAAACTGTAGTTGTTATTGAATCTGTGTGCCCTCTCAGACATGTCTACAGCTGGAAAAACCTCTTTGCCTCTATTCCTTCCAGTCACACCCTTATTCTGTACCTCAGCAAGGACAGCCTGGAAAGAGGACTAAGTTTTCTTCCACTTGATTAGTCATTGCGGGTTTGTTTATTTCTTTTCAATTTCTTCTTATCAGATATTTGTATGTTCTGCACACCTCTGATAAATGTCCCAGCTTATAAAGTTACTGAAGGCCCAGTGCATGAAATTCATGCACAGGTAGGGTCCCTAGGTCTGGCCGGTGACCAGGGCCAGTCAGGGCCTTCTGGCTGCCAGCTGGGGCCTCCCTTCCCTGGCTACAGGCTGCTGGCAGAGGCCTTCCTTCATCCTGCACCGCCCCCTGGTGGTCAGAGCACATCATAGCGAATGATCAAACTCCTGGTCTCTCAGTTGAACTCCCGAGGAGACAATTTGCATATTAAGCTTTGAGACAGAGAGAGAGAGATTGATTGATTAGAAAAGTGTTCGCTCAGTTTACATTCCTAAATCTTTTTTATTTTCCTGAAAAGAAATCCTCTTGGTGAGGCATGTTCCAGATTGCTAGCATGTGTATCTAAACAAGGGTCTGCAAATCCTAAGCTCTTATAGGTTGGTTCTAATCTAAATACATGTCTGTGTAGGTCACTTTGCACCAAGAAGCAGAGGCCATAGCTGCTGTAGAGAAGCAATATTTGCCCTGGCCAGTGTGACCCATTAGTTGGGTATTGTCCTGTGCACCAAAAGGTTGCTGGTTCGATTCCCATTCAGGGCACATGCCTAGGTTGTGGGCTCGATCATGAGCAGTAGTCATGCAGGAGGCAGCTGACAGGTGTTTCATTCTCACATCCAAGTTTCTCTTTCTCCCTCTCTCTGTCTTTCTCTCTGAAAATCAATAAAAATATTTTTTTTGAAGAGAAAAGCAATATTTCCTTGAGACAGATTCCCTTTGCATCTTTGAGGGTGCAAATGGTATGCTTTGTTTTAGTTGGGGGGGAGGGTGTTTGTTTGCTAGCAATCCGTATCACATGGCTGTGCCTTTTCCCTGCACCAGGATGCATTCTTCCCTCTGACCCTCACAGCACTTGATACATGGTTAACAGTACTCACCTCATAACTGGGTTCTGTTTCTCACACACGGCTCCCAAATCACACCCATAATCTGCCTGCTACTCTTCCTGGATACATGAGTACAAAATAATGTTACAGTGACCCAGTGACACAGTAATTCCTTGATCTATTTCATTATCTTCAGAAATGTCTGAATTGGAAAAGACAAGTTTGGGCTCCTCCTGCACCATCAAAAGGCAAATGGTGACACACTCAGCAGCACCGTGGGGGAGAAGGAGAGAGTGTCCTGGCCCATCTTGTAGGACCAGACAGCCCAGAACCCCACGTGTGAGCCGAGCTCAGCCCAGCTCTCCTGTAATTTCCAGAGTCTGCTGAGGCTCGGGATCATTAGTGAGGAGGTATTCCAGACAGAATGGCCCCAGGGCCCTTTCGGGGCAGTTTTCAGGATGACTGACAAGAGCTAGCACACTTCAAGCAGTCATTCGGTTGACACGTTCACTAGGGTAGTGTGCTTTTCACAGGTGTTTATATCGAGCACTGGACACAATCCCAAAATGTGATAAATGACATTTCATGGCATTGTTAAGAAAATTTCTCTACCTTTTATCCCTCTCTTGAAACTGTTTTTCATTATTAAAAAACAAAAGTTATGTTCTAATTCAAAGGTCAAGCCATGGTCAAATGAAAGCCATGGTCAAATGAAAGCCATAAAATCGAGCTTCAAGATCCAATATCTTTTCTTTGGATATTCTCCTTTGGCTCAGATAGTAACCATTCTTTACACACACACACACACACACACCCAAAAAAAGTGCATATCTAAACCTAATCGGAACAATTTTATTTCATGCTTAGTTTTATATCTGTGGGCTTTCAAGTGAGTGCACAACCTCACTTCTTTGATTGTCTACTTGACCAGCTTCTGGCTGAGTGATAAGGGTCACAGTTTCTGTCTTGGAACAAGGCAAAAAACACACAGAGAAGAGACCCAGATTCTGGGTCTAGTTCTTTCGCTTTCTATTTGGATGTCCTTAAACAGTTCATGTTCCTTCTGGAGCTTTTCCCACTCTGTTCTAAGCTAAGCCATAAATTTCTTTGGTCCACACATTACAAACTGGCCAGCTGCTGCCAAAGATATCCCACGTCAGTGTTTTGCTTGGCCCACAGAGCATTTTGAAAATTGGTAAACATTAACTAAAAATCCAAATGTCCAACTCCTCTTGAAAAATACAGAGCTGGGCAACAGTGAACCAACATTCCTGCATGGCAACATTGCCCAAAGCTGAGTAATACCGCCAACTCTAGAGGTGGTGTGCACTTCACAGCACGCCGCAATCCCCACCACTCCCTATCGTCTCGCACCAGCCCTGCTTTATCATTGGCATCAGCTACTGGCCCTAATAGACATGTGGTTTTGCTACCCTGGTTGAGTCATTTATCTGCTTTGGTTTCTAGGAGCTCACCATTCAGCTACCCTCTTCTAAACCTGCTTTAATTCTTCAGTTATTCTTGTAATATGAAGCATATTATAGAAGCATTTCTCTATATGTCCTTAATATTAAAGGCCCACATCAAACTGTTGGCTCATACTGACTTTGTGAGAACTTAAAACTCCAGGTCACCCTCTCATGACGTACCTCATGAAGTTGATGGCAAAACATGGTCTGCTTTGCCCTACAGTTTTTCTAATGAGAATCTATAGTTCTGGCCTGAGTTTTTATATTTCTCACAGGGATTTTGTGATTATCAAATATACCATAGTATGAAATCATTAAAGGCTTTGAAATAAAGCTCTAAGCAAGCACAAACTATTTTATCTGTAAATATGCATAGACTGTCTACTGACAAGGAGGTTGTCTCTAGCAAGTGCATTTTATGATTTTTATTTTTTCATGCTTTGGGTGTTTTAACTGCTTAAAAATATGCCTTTTAAAGTATCTCAAAACCAAATAATAATATCAATTGGATATTACCTTGCTGAGAGACACCTTACCAGAAGTGCATTGTATTCAAGAATGACCTGTAAAACCATATACCCATTCTCTTCTCATGTTTTATCAATCAAGTTGACACTTTGCCTTACCATGTACAGAAGGCGATAAATATATTTCACTTGTACCCAATTTATACATTCGGGGTACAAATGAGAGGATGCTCACACCTGTTGTTCACAAAATATATTGAGACCATAATACAATCCTCTATTTTCATAACTTTATACAAGGAATAAATGGTTATGGATGACTTTCAGAATGCATTGCTTACCAAAAGTGGTTCATAACCATTTATTGCTAATGGTAGAAAGTAAAAGATATAAACATACAAAAAATCAGAATAGCAGAGGCCAAGTGAAATGCAAAAGAAAACAAAACAACCTCCCTAGCTGGTTTGGCTCAGTGGATAGAGTGTTGCCCTACGGACTGAAAGGTCCAGGGTTCGATTCCAGTCAAGGGCATGTTCAAGGGCATGTATGTGGGTTGCAGGCTTAATAACCCTTCCCTAGTTGTGGTGTGTGCAGGAGGCACCCAATCAATGTGATGTGTCTCTCTCACGGAGATGTTTCTCTCTGTCTCTCCCCCGCCCACTCTCTCCAAAAATCAATGGAAACATATCCTCGCGTGAGGCTTAACAAACAAACATCCAAACCACCGCCCAGGCTGTTTGAGGAACCAGCTGCAACAGCCCTTGGCTGGGCGGAGGGCTGACCCCAGGGTGCCTTTCTGTCTCTCCTCTCATGCCTTTCTCTCTTGTGTGTTTAAGATCGGAGCACAGTGCTACCTGGAATGCTCGGCCCTGACTCAGAAAGGTCTCAAGGCGGTGTTTGATGAAGCCATCTTCACCATTTTCCACCCCAAGAAAAAGAAACGCTGCTCCGGGTGTCACCGCTGCTGTTCGATTATCTGAGGTGGAGTGAGACCCGCCTCCACCCCACTTACGGGCCAGAAGGACAGCCAGCCTCTGCGACCAAGCTCAAGGCCCTGAGGAGGGCGGGACCCTGCACCCGCGGGCTTCTTCTGCGCCCTGAGCCTCCACGCACAGCCACTAGCCAGCCACTGCCACGCCCTCCCTGCAGCCACAGCGCCCGCCCTGCGCGCCCTCGGGAATGCGGAGCGGGGTCAGCCAAGTCAAAGACTGTCCTGCATCGCCCCCTCCCGCAAACGTGCGGCTGATGGGAAATCGTCGGGAAAACCAGAAGAGACGCTTGGTTCCTGTCCTGGTGGCCTTACTCAATGTATTTTACAAAACATGGCACTGCAGTACTAACCTCTTTTACTGAGTCGGCTACTCTTCCTGTGTGGCTTAGTCACTGGTGTTCTTTTAGGAAATTTACTAATTTGCCAGCGTACCCGGGCCTTACAAATCCATACCAAATTAGCCTAAAGACAAAGTATTTTGTCTTCATTTCTACCTTCAGCCTGTTTCTACCAAAGCTTTTAGAACCAACTTGGACCTCTGAATGCCTGACTATAAGAAGAGACAAGAAAACCTTTCTGAGTTAAGACTTTGGAAATTTCAGGGCCATGATTTTGGAACCTGGTTGAATGAATTGTTGCTGGTTACATTTTTGCCAAAGATTCACCCTGGAAATGCTTATGTTGATAGGTAGCCTTATTTTTTCTGTATTATATATCGTCATGGCAAATTAGGAATGAGCTGTGTTTTTAAAAGTAGTATTTTTGCTTTTCAATCAAATGATTGGGGGGGGGGGGAGAATATGGCAGACTTATCATATGAAATATTCTTTATTCAGCAAAGTGGACTTTCCTGCTCCCTCCCTTCCCCATTGCATTCCCTTTACCTCCTTTGCCTTCACCCTTTCTCCCATGCGCAGTAATAACCTGATCTAAACGAAGGGTCTGGCCATGGGGCGTGAAAAAGTAAGCGTTTAAAAGTCCCCAAAAGTTAAGCAAAGAGGCTTAATTTTTCCTATTGCTTCAACTGAAAGTACAGTTGCCCCCCCCCCATCTGTGGTTTCGCTTTCTGCCATTTCAGTTACCATGGTTAATTGCTATCTGAAAATATTAAATGGAAAATTCCAGAAACAAACAACTCATAAGTTTAAAATTTCATGCTGTTTTGAGTAGTGTGATAAAATCACAAACCATCCACTCGGTCCCACTCAGAACATGAACCATCCCTTTGCCCAGCGTATCCACCGGACAGCATATACTGCCTGCCCTTGGCCACTTAGCACCCATCTCAGTTATCAGATCAGCTGCCATGAGAGAGCAGTGCTGTGTTCAAGTCATCCTTATTGTACTTAATAATGGCCCCAAGCGCAAGAGCAGTGACGTTGGCAATTTGGACATGCCAAAGAGAAGCTGTAAAGTGCTTCCTTTAAGTGGAAAGATATGTGTGTATAGGGGAAAAAAAAAACCATAACATATATACATAGGATTTGGTTTCAGGAATCCACTCGGGTTTCTTGAAATGTGTACCCCACAGATAAGGGGGGACAACTGAACTTCTCAGCTTGCCCCCATGTAAGCTCCCATTCTATTTAAATGTCATTTTCCAAGTATAACTGATACTAAAATATTGCCTCTCCCTCTTTCCCACACTCATCGTCCCAAATGTGTATTTAGAGGCTAGATCTGTGAGGACCAAACTCTGCTTTTCAAAATCATGTGTTCATAGTATGAACGGGAACTTTGGCCTTAGGGAAGTAAAAACCTCCAAAAAGGATTGGTGTCCTTTCTGTACGTCTCTCCCAAACATCCAGGGATCTTTTATCACAGAGTTCGTTACTCCCTAGCTTTTAATTACAGACTGCAGAGGCTTCTAATTACTCTCATTTGCCTACAATTACCCTAGAAACACCCAGGTAGGCACTTTATTTTTTATTTCAATTGCATAAGCAAAGTGCCTCTTTGCAGCATGAAATTACACCAATTTTAGTTTAAGAATTTCCAGATTCACACTCCTTCCGTTAGGAAAATCCAGTCTTTCTAGCCCCTGCAGGAAGCACATAAACATAGGACCTTATGGAGTGGGTCTTCTCTGTTAAGGCCTTCCATGACACCCCCTCAGTGTTTTGGATTTTGTGTGGTTTTTTACAATTTCTGAAATGTGTTTTCCCTTCTTCCACATTTCAAACTCTGTATCCCTTCTCTCCCATCTAGTTGCTCAACATTCTCTTAAATGCGCGCACACACACACCAACCTAAAAGAAAACGAAAGTTTTGTAAGTCAAAGCTTGACTAGAAAACAAGGACTTTCTACCTTTGTAAGAAATCAACCATGTATAAACTTAACTCTGCTGAGGTTATAAATTCATTCTTTAAGAACAGTAATGAGCATTTAGCCCTGTAATAAATGAAGTGCCATTAGCCAATTTTGTTACATTATTGCATAGTTATATCTTATTGGAGGGCCTCTCACTTTTCACTGATATGAATGAAAAATGGAGAGCAATATGTTTGCTCAGCCAAGGAGAATTGTCCAGATGTGTACACTTGACAGGCAAATGGTTCCAAGGCCATCCCTCCCTCGTGGGCCACAGGGATTACCTCCGTCACAGGGGGAAGGTCACACTCGCTCTCTCCTGGAACCAGAACCTGGAGGGACTGTTAGGTGTGGGTGGGACACAGGCTCCTAGAGGTCTTATGAGGTAATGATTGAATAAAATAATGAAGAAAAAAGCAACCTAAATGAGTTAGTATCATTACACCAATTACTCATTTATCCTGTTTCATGGCAAGAGGTAGTTCATTTCATGAAAAAGTATTTTCTGCCGGAAGATTGAATACAATTATATCCTACAACCAAAGATAAGAAGAGGCATAGAAATCTGAAGAAGTGTCCTTTAATGTTCTACACCATTTTCCAAAGTCAAGAAGGGACAACCCATTTCCCTTTGCTGGTAGATGTTAACTTTTCAGAGCTAGAAGAGGCCTCAGAAACTATAGTCCAAGCCCCTCATTGTACAGATGAGGAAACTTAAGCCTAGATGGGTTAGAGAAGACATTTTGTAACAGAGCTGGGACAGATCTCTGCTTTTCTACTTCCCACCCAGTGCCCTTCAACTCCATACTATATCATTATCACAGATATTAAGTTGGACATTGGTAAGTATATTACTGGAATAGCATTTGTTTTTCCTATAGATCCCAGCCACATTTCAAACACATGACTCAGGTCAATATACATAAGGTAATCCATCTAACCTAGAGACAAGAATTTGATTGACATATGATATGCCTGAAATCCACAGTAGACAATGTAATATAATCCTAATTTAATTGCACAGTATACAGTAATGTAATCCAACTCTAATGGTTCAAATAACTAGTTTGACCGATATTTTTCAATCAGATGATTGGTTGTTTGGTAGAATTAATGGACTATTTGAACTATTTTAGAAATACAAAAGTACTAAGACACAAATCAAAGCTATGTCAAAGGAATAAATCTGGGCTGATTTCTGCCAAGAAAAGTTATACTCAAAGAACAGTTACTCAATAACTGTAATAACTACAGCATCCCCAAACCAGGAAGCACTAAACTGAGAAGTCAAAAAATAAGTCATACACATATGACAAGAAGGGAGTTTTAGCTATGAGACTTTGATAACAATATGTCTGATCATGATATGCAAAGAACCATTTGGAAGATTCTGGTCCGTAAGTGCCAGATGAAGTGAATATAACCATATACTATTTTCACAGAACCACCACGAATGAAATAAAACATAAACAGTAGTAAAGAATAAATCACAACTATGCTCACAATTTAAGGAGAAAATTTAAAAATTTAAACCCAGAAATTGAAGCCCAAAAAATGTCATTATTTAGAGCATTGAGGTCTTCTGAGCAATGATCTCGCAAAGTGGAAGGTCTTCAAGAAGAAACATTTGACTTGAGGTAAGCCTTTAACAATGCAGTATTGCATTCCTAAAGGCAAACTTACCCATGACAGCAACGTGATGGAAGGTTAGAGACTGAGGTTTTGCTTTGAAGGAATGTCGATACCATACTGGAGATGATTACCTAACCATGTATGTCTTTGGTTTTAAATCTACCCCTATGTTTAGATGCCAGAATGCAAAATGTGCGTTTTCTCTCAACAGAGAATGCCACAGGTCACTAGGTATTCTCTTAAGAGCCATTGTGCAGGCTGACAAGTACAAATCAGGAAGCTCAACCCAGTGTTTTCATTTCAAGGACCATTAGGAACACAAGAAATGAGAAGGTCAGGGACACTGCGTTTCTTACAAAGGAAGTTAAGTACTTTTTTTAAAGGAAATATTTAGAGGATGGGGAGAAAGCTAAAACCAAACACAAGGCACAAACACACACACCTGACAATTCTCCCAGAGAATTGCTCATTTCTGCCTGGTCTCTAGAGGAACAGGGAAGAAGGGAGGGCGTTCCATATTTCCCAGTATCTAGACAGAGTCAACCAACAGGGTAAATTGTGTGATAATTCTCGATGACCCCACCCCACAATGCATTAAAAATGGACAAAATGCTGGGCAATGCTCTTTGGGTTTTGGGGGATAGGGGGCTCTTTAGCATCAGGGCAAGTCATAACGCTCACACTGTCTCTGCTAACACAGAACAGGCAGTCAAGGGAAACTCGTGGAGAAATATGAATGAATAAAGCATTTTGAAAGTTTCCTTGGGAATGGACATGACTCGAAACCTGAATGGATGACTTCGGGATATCTGTAAAGACAGTTCTTTGTATGAATGATGTTTAATCATCTCCAGTAAAATATATCTGAATGGAAACATGGCATGTAAAATGCACAGCAGCAATAACGGAGCACACACATATGAGACAGAGCAACAATGGATGGTGCTTCCATGGCCAACGAAGACCAGAAAGGAGATGAAAGCACCAGTCTCTACACAGAGGCACTCCCGGCGGCGGCAGAGGCTTGGCCCTGCTCCCCAGAGAGCTGTCTGCGTTGGGGCAGGAGTGCGTCCGTCTGTCCTCCGTCCGTCCGGGAGGGTTTGGCTCGTCTCTGAATTCGCGGGATGCAAATTCAACAACAGTTCTTGGCTTTCAACTTCCACCACAGGAAATCAGAGGAAGGGATGCATGATTAAGCTTGGTCACAATCTATTTTTTTTTTTCTCCTTAGGGAATATCCTATCACAAGCCAGAGTCATTTTGTGCGTGTGTTTTAAACATGTTCTACCCTGGTCATTTCACTTTGTTCTGAGTTCTGGGGTGACTCGGAAACTTCAGGATACTCTCTAGCTGAAGTAATTTTGTTGCACTTTCAGCCACGTCCTCCTAGCCTTCCAGGATATGCAGTCATCTTTGATTGGTGAACAGGTTCTGATCCCTGTTTTAGGAATGTGATGTCTGGGGCAATCTGAGAGGGTCCCCCAGGCCCAGAACCGCGTCCTGCCCAGAGGCCATCAGAGCCCACTTAGCCTCCCGGGGACCCTGCACAAGTCAGTCTTTTGAGTTCATGTTAATTCTTTGGAGAAATAGTAAAAACTCTTCCATAGCAAGGTGATATGTTTGTGGCAGCTTTGTAAATACCTGAAAGTACCGCCCACTACCACTTTTTAAATCAATTATTTTTAAGGAATTGGATTTTTTTTTTCTCCCTAGAGGAGCCCTGAGCCAGAAGGTTCAAAATTCTACATTCTTCTCATCGCCTGACTTAAATTGTTTTTGCTCTGAGTAAACAGCAACTGCTGTGTAAGGACATCTCAGCAGGATTTTATCCCAATTGAAACAGCCCCTGTTTCTCCCCGTGTCATCTCCACAGAGGAAACGGCCTGACAAGGGAAGAGTGGCTGACCTGCTCAGGGTCGGCTCTCTCGCAATCTTCTTCTTACGTAATGGCTTTTCTATGTCCACTTATCACAATCAATGGCATCTTATTTCATGTTCTCTTTAACCTTGCAATTTGTTTTGTGCCATATTCTGACTTTTAAGTCATTCGTCTTTTCTCCTATTTTCATTTCTGGGTAGTCTGAGGGTGTCTCCAGCAACCAGTCAAGGAAACTGCCTTCCCCAGGCCTCTGAGAAAATGGGAACATTGTCTAGCCCTTTGCTACTCAAAATGTGGTCCAGGAAACAACAACGTGAGCATTTCCTGGGAGCTAGTTAGGACTATAGAACCTCAGGCCCACTCCAGACTTAATGAATCCAAATCTGCATTTTATTTTTATTTTTTTATTTCAGAGAGGAAGAGAGAGGGAGAGAGAGAGAGAAACATCAATGATGAGAAAGAATCATTGATTTGCTGCCTCCTAGAGGCACGCCCCACACAGGAGATCAACCCTGCCACCTGGGCATGTGCCCTGACTGGGAATTTAACCCTGACCTCCTGGTTCATAGGTCAATGCTCAACCACTGAGAGATGCCGGCCAGGCCCAAATCTGCATTTTACTAAGACCCTGGGTGATTCATGGGCACAGTGATATTTGAGAATGCTGATTTATGAGACAACCATGCTTATCACCAGTCTTTACATCCAGACACATCATTACCTGCTGAAGAAACCGTCAGCTTCGCTTGCCTCTCAGATGCTACCTTCTGGGTATTCCTTAAACTAATATTTGAGTTGTTCGTTTCCTGGATGGATAAGAAGGCTTTTGGAAGCCCTTTCTTTTTTTGTCATGTGCTGCCCAGCTGCAGAAAAGGAAAAGGCATGTTTTGGAATCAAAAGAGAAAGATCTGCTAACTCTGAAGGACTGCTGTTCTGAACGCCTTTCTGGTGTTTATAGGGGGGTAAAAAAAAAAAAATGCTCCCTAGAATGGTTTTCCATGAAGAAATAAGAGAGATTCATATCACATGAAGTTAGAAAGTGGAGATAAAACCCATTTCTGAGGCATAAAGTTTCTGGTGAAACCTCATTAAGACACAGCGCTCTAGATGCCAGAATAGATTGACTGCAAACTGCTCGCCCTCTCAGCAGGGCGTTCCCCAGAGTTCTTTCTGTTTGCAGGCCCGAGCACAGGCCAGAGTTGTAGTCACCTAGTCAACACGTTTTTACTAACCATCACAGGGAACAGCTTTGTTCTCCCGCTGACATCCCACTTTGTGTACAAGAGCCCTTTTAAAAGTACACACTTGCACACACACACACACACTGAAGCCTACCGTCTCTAATTCAACTTCCACTGTTGCTGGAGAAGTTCTGAAGGCAAATCCTACCTCCCTTCAAACAAACGAAGAAAGAGCATGAGGGTTGCCACTCCCTCTGCCCCTGGAAATGGCAGAAAAAGCACCTGATGTCACTGAGCACACCCAGTCCTCACGGCGTCACCTCCTCTGCCCAGGGCCGGCTTCTGCTCCCTGCAGCAGCTTCCCTTGGCCCTGCCGACAGGTCTGCCTTCACGCTCTCGGCTACAGGAACCCACTTGTCTTCAAGATGCTGTTACACTGAAAGGCTTTTAAACTGGGAAAGTGTTTACATCTGGGAGCAGCTTGGCTACCCAACGTGGCTGGCGTTCTTGGAAGGGTTTAGTCAAACCCCAAAACGGAGTCTTACCAAGGATTATGTTCATTATTGCAGGTGCACCGCTGATTGCTTGCTCATAACCACTGGTGCGAGCTGCCAAAAGTGTCTCACACGGGGACTGCCTGCCCTCCGGCAGCCTCCACGGCCCTGCACACCCACAGCCACTTCCTTCCCCAGCCCATACAGCAAAGTCTAGTTTATCTCCTGCAGGAGAAATGAATAAGGCAAGAGAACTGGCATCCATAATCAATCTCTCTTCAAGGATCTATTTACCTGTAATTTTTAAATGTTTGAGTCACTGTCCCTTTACTATGACAATAACATGAAATCCCAGTCCAAGATATCTGAGAGCCTCTCTTCATTTGAATAAAAATGTTCCTACTGAATGAAGCACATTGAAATAATGAATGCTGCCCGAGCTGGTTTGGCCCAGTGGATAGAGCGTCGGCCTACGGACTGAAGGGTTCCAGGTTCCATTCTGGCCAAAGGCACATGCCCCAGTTGTGGGCTTGATCCCCGGTAGGAGGCCTGCAGGAGGCAGCCCATCAATGATTCTCTCTCATCATTGATGTTTCTCTCCCTCTCCCTTCCTCTCTGTAATAAATTTAAAAAATACATTTTTAAAAAGGAAGAATTAAGTGCTAAAGAAGAAGACCCCCCAATCAGAGCCCACTGGCTTCTGTCCCTCCACCTGTCTGCAGCTTCCAGAGGTTGGCATGAGTGAACGGGTGCTACAGTAGTTCCTTTGGCTGTGTCCTGAAGTTGGCTCTGGATTTGTTAATGCTGAAATCTGCAGCCGATTTCAGCTGGACTCGGTTTCTCATTACCTGGTACTTATGTTTCAACTGGGGAGGTGTTTCAACATTAGCTTCTGAGCTCGCACAAGCCGGAGCCAAAAGCTGAGCAAAATCTTCATCTTAAAAATGTTTCCCACATATTTTAAAAGTCTGGATGTCTTAATTCCACGCAGGAACATTGGTCCCCCAAAATGTTTTCATTTCCATATGCAGACTCCAAGAGGGAAATGGAAGTTGGAGGTTTGAAAGCGCCTCGAAGCTTAGCTCACCTTCCTCTGAAGCTGCACCTCACCGTGTTGGAGACACCTCAGGCATCTGCGTGACCAACACAGTGAGGGGCATGGTCTGTTCATGCGTTTCCTGTAGAAAGAACATGCAAACAAACAGGGTTAAATGTCTATTTTAAGTGCATAATCCTGCATGTACACTTTCTCAAGATAATGGCCGTTTATGATGCACCTATATCCTTTATTGTGTGTATAGTATATTTTAGGTGAACAGATGTTCCTTCAAATGATTTTAAGTTGTATAATAGTATTTGCAACTTGGGGATGTTTTCATCTGTTCCTTGCTGAAAATCCTATCTTCAACATCACCCCCCCAAAAGTTACCATTCTCATTTTGGTAATATTGATATTCTTTGTTAAAATAAAATGTTTTTTTCTCTTTGGGGGAATGTTGTCTGGTTGGTTGGTTGGCTTTTGGGAAGTGGTTGTACTGCAGGTTTGAATGATTTCCAGAAGCCCCAATTTTTTAAAAATATATTTTTATTGATTGCAGAGAGGAAGGGAGAGGGGGAGAGAGATAGAAACATCAATGATGAGAGAAACAATAATCGACTGCCTCTTGCACGTCCCCTACTGGGGATCAAGCCCACAACCTGGGCATGTGCCCCGAGTGGGAATTGAACTATGACCCCCTGGTTCATAAGTCAACGCTCAAGCACTGAGCCACACCAGCTGGGCCAGAAGCCCCAGTTTTTTAGCAATCAAGGTCAAAGCATGTAATTGATTCTGTGTGTCAGGAAGTCGTTTTTGTTAACTCAGTTACCCAGTATGCTAAAGAAATGGCACAGCTGGAAGAACTTAGAGGCAAATACAAAGCCAAAACTTTAGGAACTATTTGTTTTACTCCAAGTAATGAGGACCTGGGACAGAGAATAGAATAACCCCTCACATTCTTCTCCATTGGAGACAAGTCTCTGCCTCACCCAGTCACAGTGCTTTGCACCTGCTCCTGTTGTTCTCATCCTTTCCCTATTTCTTGTTCCTTTAATAGAAACCATCTCCTCGGAGGCCTTTAGCAGCCCCTTCACTCCAGAAGCGCTACAACCAGCCATGCAGCCTCGACCTTCAAACAATCACATTCATCTCCACCCATGGAGCTAATAAACCCAGAAGTGGAATGAGCTGTGAGAATCCATACTCTCCATTCCAACATGCTCTTGCGAGGGGGAGTCCGGGAAATTCCCCTTACCTTTTGTTAATTGCAAAATAAACGTATTTCCCAGGGTAGGGAGCTGCTGAGAGTTGGTTTTATCCAGCGCTCCCCTACAAGCACGGGCCATCATCCCCTTACAGCCAGCGCTCACATTACTGGGGCAGCGAGTTGCCAGCACACAACCTTCCTCTCAGCAGCAGTCTCCCCGAATTCCCCTTCGAGGCCCTGCTCCTTCCCCCCGCCCCGCTCAGTCTCTCCTGGTATCAGCTGTGATTTGAGCAACAGTAAAGCATTGTCTTCCTAGAGGTTATACAGGAAACCAGAGAAAATTTGCAACCTCCTTAAAACAACCCCAGTCTGCATTAGGCGCCTCCAGAAGAAACTGCGAACTTGCTCATCCGCGGGGAGAGAGGCTGACAGCAATAAATGTAAAGGCTTCTTGGGGCAGGAATGACTCAGAGAAAGAAGGCTTCGAGCTCCGTAGGGAGAGTTTGGTTCTGGGTCAGAGGAGCCTGGCGCGTGCTGTCTATCCGCTGTCTCTCTGGGGCAAGGTGCTTGGCCTTTCTGAGCTTTGGAGCCATCACCCGAAGAAGGGTAACAGCAATGCCTCTGAGTGTGGTCGACACAAGAATTACAAAACATTAATAAAAAGGGTCCTGCTTACGGCCAGAAAGCTATGCAATGCAGCAATATTTTTAGCTTTATTTCCCAAACACGGTGCCTCGCACAAAATTAGAGTTCATAAATATTTGTGGCAGTGAGGGGAGTGGAAGAGAGAAGGAGAAAGGAAAGGTGAAGAGAGACATTTGAAAGGATTTGAGTTGAGCACTGACAGAGATGGTCTCCTCCTGTTAATTAATAACTTTTCTGATTACAATGTGTGTTTACTGTGGAAGTGTTTGAACACCACGAACTAGGAACAGCCCCAGAGACCCTGCAGATCGGAGGCCCCTGGCTGCCAGGCTCTCTGCTGCCGGTACAGCAATAACGCTGCTTACGGCACGTGTCACGACTGGTCTGTTATTCCAGAACCCCATTCCCTTCCCCTGACACTGGGAAGCTCCGGTTTCAGGGCAGTTTCTCCTGCCATCACCCCGTCTACAAAGGACCTCCAGGATCCAGCTTCCCATGACGCCCGCGCCCCTCACCTGTGCATCCCTTGTATGGCCTATTGAAGGGCGTGTCCACAGGACCTTCCAGGTGAACATAGCCCCTGCTTCCCAGGAGGCCAGCATCTATGGAGTGGGTCAATGGGCTCCCTCACTCCCTGCCTTCCAGTTTGATTCGGCAGGAGATCCAGGCATGCGAGCAGAGTGAGGTGGGGTGTGTGCCAGCCTCCCTCCCCACCAGGCCTCAGTGTGGTGATGGCTGCATCTTCCTATGCGTCCCTCTCCTACAGTTCTCTTTGGGTCTGATAGTCACTTCCCCTTCTTGTTCCTTTACCCGTGGTCGGCAAACTGCAGCTCAAGAGCCACATGCGGCTCTTTGGCCCCTTGAGTGTGGCTCTTCCTAAGCCTTAGGAGTACCCTATTAAGTTAATAACAATGTACCTACCTATGTAGTTTAAGTTTAAAAAATTTGGCTCTCAAAAGAAATTTCAATCGTTGTACTGTTGATATTTGGCTCTGCAGACTAATGAGTTTGCCGACCACTGCTTTAGCTAGGGCTGCCCATTGCTTCTAAACAAGTGTTTAGAAGTGTTTCACAGCCCTTGCTGGTTTCCCTAACTCTGCTCAAACTCTCCTCAATGTCCCACTGCAGTGTGTCATTTGTTTACTGCCAGGGCCCTTACTGATGAATTTCTCAAATTCTGGCCAGCCATAACCTCTGCCTCGTCACCCTAAGTTTCCTGAAGAAGCAGCCCTTTCTCTCAAAAAGTCCAGAGGGACGTGCCCAGGGTTGGGTTGAGAACATGTGAGGGGCGCTACCCGGTATTATCCCCTGTCACCGCCCACCGTCCGCGCAGAGGCCCCAGGCACTCAACTACTTGTCATGCTACGGTTGACTTTCTTGCCTCCCAACACAGACCTGCACTGAAGAGGGGGGTGGATTTTGCTCCCGGATGTCCGCTTCAGCATCCCAATCCCTGACCATCTTCCCAACTTTTGCTTTCCTGTTTTCATGGGGACTCCTTGATTTCCCCACTCAGAGAGGAGTCCTGGCTCCCAGCGGTGATGCGTCAGGGATAGAAACTTCAGGGACTCGAGCTACCCAGCCGGCTCTGTGTGTTCCTTCCTAAACACAACATCCTACATGAAGGTACAAGGAACCTCATGGTTCATTTTAAAGAGGGTTTGTTATTGTTGTCCCAGGTGTATTAAAAACTATTTCAGAAAGTTCTCATCAATTCAAAAGACAGAAGACAGGCTTTATTTGCAGTAATGAGATTCTTACGGCATATTGTGGAAAAGGAACAAGGTCAATTTCAACCCCCAAAATGTCAGAATTAAAGACACTTGCAAAGCACTAGAGTTTTAAAAGAGCCAGAGAACCAGCTGCCAGAGGCTTTAGAGAGGGCAACAGCTACATAATCACGTTCCCCGAGCCAGCAACGCAGTCTTACCCCTTACAAACATTTTTTCTGAGTTTAAAAGAAATTACAATTTCAATTTCAAATAGGCTAAATGGGAAAGAATATTTGTGGTTCATCATTTGGGGCATAGCTTTGGGAGAGCACCCCATGAGTCTAAAAACATGAGTTTAATTTTGTAAGTTTTTAAGTGCAAATGATAGCTGCCATTCCCTATTGTTTCAGAGAACTTTTATTGAAAAGGAGCCTCTTTATTAAGGACCTTGAGGGGACCCAGGGAATTTTGCTTGAAAAAAAAAAAATCACCCAAATCCAGATTCCTTTCCTTTTGAGCTACCATTTCCCTACCTGCTTTAATAATTGCCCAGTTCCCAGGAGAGGGAGGACTTTCTCTAAGGAAGCTTGCAGGGGGATTTGGGGTGGAGGCAGGGGGCTAAAGCAGTGGTTTATTGATTTCTGGCCCTTTCGTCATAAATCTATTGGAGGCCAGTCATTAAGGAGGACATGAGAATTTAAAGACTTCCTAGCCTCATTTCCTAATTACGCCCACTGCATTGAAACCACTGGCATGTTATAAACTCATGATGGTGCTATACAAATTATGTCCTGAGCTTCAAGGTAGAGGAAAATTCATTTGCAGGTGTGTGAACCAGAGAACTTATTCTAGTGAAGGCACAGATGTGGCTTTGCATTTTGTTGGCTGTGTGCTGCCTCCGGGCCTGGTGCCTGAGCTGAAGCCAAGGGAGACAGGCAACCTCCTCCACAGTGTGGTCCAAATTAAACAGTCCTCGAATCCAGGGGTCATCGCTGCTGGTGCTGCCCATGCCAGTGGGTCTGCGAGGCTCCAGGCTGCCACCCGTGCTGCAGGCCACGCCAGCGTCAGATGGTCTCACACTCGGTGGTGGCCGTGGAGCAGGCCCCGCAATCACAGCGGACGGCCACGGGGTAGGTGTAGAAAGGGTCGACCCCCGGGGCACAGTTGGGCAGCTTGACGGTCACTTGTTTGGTCTCGTTGTAGGTACAGACTCGATGGTGGGCTTCGATGTAGGGGGGCTCCAGAATGGGCTTCTGTCCCCACAGGTAGAAAACAGGGAGCCATTAGAACAGCGCTTTTCAACCGAGGTGCCGCAAGAATGTTTTCCACATGCAATACCTGACTATTTAGTCAGGGCCCTGGCCTCTTTTCCCTTAGATCAGCGGTTCTCAACCTGTGGGTTGCCAACCTGTGGATCGCGACCCCTGTGGGGGTCGAACGACCCTTTCACAGGGGTCGCCTAAGACCATCAGAAAACACATATATAATTACATAATGTTTTAGTGATTGATCACTATGCTTTAATTATGTTCAATTTGTAACAATAAAAATACATCCTGCATATCAGATATTTATTTTATGATTCATAACAGTAGCAAAATTACAGTTATGAAGTAGCAACGAAAATAATTTTATGGTTGGGGGTCACCACAACATGAGGAACTGTGTTAAAGGGTCGCGGCATTAGGAAGGTTGAGAACCACTGTAATATGTGTTTCCCAAAGGGGTCGCAACCCACAGGTTGAGAACCACTGCCTTAGATGGTCAAATAAAAGAATGACAACAGCCAACACAACCAGAGCAGGCCGGTATGGGGCAGACTTATCCCCCCCAAAAGTTGTGTTTCTCTGGCATCCAAGTTTAATGCATTGTGGTTTTGTTCTGTTTTGGGTTTATTTTTCGCTAAATCTGGAAACCCTAAACCTAGGCCATGAGCAAAGGCTATTTTCAGCAACGTTCGACCTTCAAAGTAAATGCAGCCACTTTCTCATCATGAACATCCTATTTTCAGATGTGCTCCCAGTTAAGTTACCAAAAATAAGTGCTTTTTATCTCAGAAATGTTCAGATTGCTGGGAAAGTAAAGCTCATCCTTTTATTTATTTTCTATAAGTAACCTCCCTTTTCACAGCACAATAAAGGCATAAATAAAAGCTAGCAAGCATCAAGGAGAATCCTGTCTCTAATGGCCTTGCTGCTTCCGTTTCTCCTGTGACCTCCTGTGGGTGACCATGATCCAATTAAAGACATTCATCAATGAAGAAGGAGAAGACAGAATTGAGGGAAATGGTGGTTTGAGACTTGGGCCCAGAAAGAGCTCCAAAGAGCCCCCAAGTGGAATTGGAGCAGAGGGGTCACCACCAGGCCAAACCCTGAATATGAGAAGGTGTCGAAGTTCCCTGAGAATGTGTGATGTCAAGTCACAGCCACAGTATCCTTAGCAACTACATTTTCATTTGGCTACTAGGTCTCAAGCCCCTAAATGATGCAAAAATAGAGCTAATTTGGTGTTTCATTTAATTCGGAGGTTCATCACCATAACCCAATCCCTGTCGTGGGGCCATCGTTTGTCTAAGTGACAGCAGATTGCTGTCCGAGTCCCTGAACAGAAGGACAGCTTTCCTAATGGCAGTGTCCTCTCGTGGCGCCCAAGGGCTTCTAATTAAACAGTTGGTGTTGATTAAGCGAGAGGATTAACACCATAACTCCAGGGAGAGGTCAATCCCATGTAAAGCAACAGGTCTTTATGAATGCTTTGTTCGTACATGACTTTGACAAGAGCTGTAAAAGGTGCAAGCATTCATCCTGAAAAAACTTCAAATCTAGAGTTGTATTGTGGACAAGGAAGTAAGATGCAAGTCAAGGTAGAGTCATAGGCCAACCAGGGAGTCAGAAGGCCCCTGGGAAGGAGTCAGCTCTGAAGAAGGGCCTCAAAGAAGAAGTCTGATGATGACAGGTGGGGATGAGAAAGGATACAAAAAGAACCGAAGGTGAGATCTCATGAAGGGTGTTTAATAAAACCTTTAAAAATCAATCTGACAAGGCCAGACCTCAGGCTATGTATAGCTGCTGGGGAAAGAGCCAGGCGTCACATTGCTACAGACCTTGAAAGTTGGGCACTGAATTGGCAGTAGTGGGTGGTCCTTAATGACTTCTGAGCTGGTGACAAGATCAGAGCTGGTCTTTCATTATCACCAATTCAGAGCTCAGGGGGAAGAGTTAGCAGTCACTCAGTGTAATTTGATGGGGTGCCGAACAGCCTTCTTTCTTCTCACCCAGCAAACACATCCTCATCACAGCCCTATAGGGTTCTAACTTTGAGATTTTTATCCCCATTTGAAATGCAATGCTGCTGAAAGGAATGAATATAATTCAGTATAAAGGAACTTAATGGTTCTGCCAGTGATAATCCTGAGTGGGTGGGTGGGACGGAGGCAGGGCTTTGGGAGAAGCACTGAGGAGGGACTGAGGACCCACCCTCACCTGCTATACAGCTCAGGGCTGTCCCTTGGCTGGCTTCATCACAGCTGGGAGAACACTGTGAGAGTTTTGGTTACATGCTTGGACCAAGAATTTATTCCCACCTTTGCACTACAGGAATAAACATGACTCTGCAGTTACTCATCCCTCAAATTCCTCCTTGTCATCTGTAAAGTGGGTAGAATAATAGCACGTCTTAACCTCCCAGAGATGATTCCCAAATACACAGATACACGCAAATAAAATTATTAATTTTACCAATGCATTATTAGAGGGACAAGATTGGGTTTCTTTCAGGGTTTTTGGTGGGTTTTTTTGGAGCACGCCAAATAATTGTGTGAGTTTTTAAATTGATTTCAGAGAGAAGAAGGGAAAGGGAAAGAGAGATAGAAATATCAATGATGAGAATCATTGATCAGCTAACTCCTACACACCCCCTACTGGGGATCGAGCCCACAATCCTGGCATGTGCCCTGACAGGGAATCAAACCTAGACTTCAGGTTCATGGGTCAACACGCAACCACTGAGCCACACCAGCCAGGAAAATAATTGGTATTTTTTTAAACTCCGCAGGAAAAAGCAGATGCTTAGAGATCAGGCCAAGTGGGCCTGCCCTGAACTCACCTCCCAGGTCTCACAGCGGCCCCAGCAGGCATCGGTGGTGATCCGAAGGCCCCTGCAGCCCGGCTTCTTGGCCAGGAAAGTAAACTCCCTGACGGCACAGCCCACAAAGGTGTGCAGGTTCCCGCTGGAGGTGCTGAGGACACAGCAGCAGCCAGCCAGGAGGAGGAGGGCCATGGGGCCGAGGAACAGGTACGCCAGCTTCATGCTGCTCCCGAGAGAGGGAGAGGAAAGAGAGTCTGTTAGCTGATCCAGCTGCCCTCCGTGGGGCAGCCAACGAGGCTGATACCAAAGGGACCCGGCCCTTAGCATTTCAGAAGAAATAAGCCGAGAAATTGCAGGTGCCCACGAACTCCACCACAGGGGCCCTTCGTTTCCTCTCACTGACTCCAGTATGGATTCCATGGGCCCAGGTGCTCACTGGACACCCAGCCCTCCAGGGGCAACCTCAGGCTTTTCCTTATTGTGGCCCAACTGCTGGACTTGACTTGGGTGTTAAAAAAAAAAAAAAAAAAAAAAAAAAGCTGTTCCAATGGTCTCTTCAAAATGAACACAAAATATGAATCACACCCCAAATTACGCATATCCTAAGATAATACATGGATACACACACATTCTTTTTCTTCAGAACCACTGTATTTGCTGCCATATTACATGTTTGCTTAAAATTATATTTTCAGTGTCGTGGATGGATGTGGAATCGAGGTGGGGAGGCAGGTAAATAGTAATTGTACGCCCTTCTATATTTTTACTAGCCCAACCCGCCACAAAGCCTGGACATGCACAGATATTATGAAACCCGCACCTGACTTGGTGGCCTTCTATAACAGCGTGTCCCCTTCACTGCACGATGCCTCCGCTCTGTGCCTCTGCTGACATGGCACCTCGTTGTGATTCCATTTAAATCCAGATGATGGAAAGCTCGAGGGTGCTAACACATAATCCCAGTCCACTGTAAGTCTGTCCTCTCTGCAGCTTGGTCATTTCCTGGGCTCTTTCAGGAGCCAGAATCCCTCCCTCACGCTCGGCCCACTACACAGAACATACCTGGATGTTAAAGTGAGCGTGGACATGGCACTTATGGAACACCCCCAATTCACTATCACTTAAAACAGGGTGCAGAGTTATTTATTTCCAAACCGGATCTCCCAGCTCCTGCTTCTGACCTGTCGCCTTATCAGGGCTCTTTGGACTTCCCCTCGTGAGGAAGGAGGGTACAGAGATGAGATGCACTCACCTGCTCTTGCGGAAGCCAACTCTTCTCTTGAGCTCACACTTGCCCAAGGTCTCGGCAAGTCACAATGGGTGGTAGAAGCTCGCTCTGGGGAAATGTCTCTACCCTCTGTTACTGGGCTGCTTGACTGCTCAAATATATAGGAAAGGTCTTGTCAATCAACACAAAAGAGAGGCAGATCCTTACAGGAACCACTGAACACATCAAAGACCTGGGAGATAAAGCAGGTCTCTATTTTCCAAAACTGATCCACGTAAAGGGTGTTGTTTTGTTTCTTAACATCACCTACTGAAACAGAAAGTTACCTCGGTGGGTGACATAATCCTAGGGAAACAGTCAAAGGTAGTTCACCTAGCTCTCAGGACAACAGATGCATTGGGGCAAGATGGATTAAATTTTCCTTCGAAACAGGAGTCAGCCACTAGTAGCTCATGGCACACTCTTTCCCTTAACTCACAATACAATTCAATACAGTGAGAAATAACAAAGCAATAATTCTTCCTGGAAAGAACACTGGATCACGAGCTGAAAGGATGGAAATCGCAGGGAGAAGAATCGTTTTGAAAGTCTTAAAATGAGCGAAGGGTTAGATAATATTAATAGCACTTGAAAATGAATCATTTAGGGGGAAAAATACCAAAATGTTCAAAGTGATTTATCATCCAGCACAGGAATGGATGATGACATTGGATCTCCTCTACACAGTTTTCAGCATTTTTCACATTTTCTTCGTTGAGCAGACGTTTGTAATAGAAAATCAATGAATAGTGATACTTTAAAAATTAAAATAAACTAATTAAGTATACATTTGTGCTACATATAATGCTATGATTTCTGGTTCTTAAAAGTCTAAACTAAAAATGAAATAGTGTTCTTTATGAGTATGGGACACAGTTTGTATTCAAATCTGCAACAGCAGCATACAAATGGATTGAAAACTTCATGTTCATGGTATTATTGTTCTGGATGCTCTAAAAAATAAATGAAGCAGACATCATCCTTGCCCTTTAGAGTTTACATGTCACTGAAAATAATGACATAGCCAGAGACATTTAGGATGCACATTAAATGGATAAATGATACTAAAATAAGTTAAAGCATTCCCAATTTCTGCAAAATAAAAAGTGTTCTTTAAACAAACATCCTACTCACTAAATGTTTCATTTTTTTTTTGAGACCTATAACAACCCTCAGTGAATCCATCACTGTATCATCAATGTACCTATTTCTAGAGTCAGACTATTATAGGGATTTATAGAAAATTGAACGAGCCTGGGAATAAGGGACTTTCTTCAACCCTCCGCCTGTGAGTAGCATGATCAGAACTTGGATGTGATGGGGACAGACTGCTTACCTGGTGTGATCTTCCCAACTTGCTGGGTCTCGAGCCAGCCAATTGGCGGTGAGCTGTCATCCTGAACTGGGTTTCTCAAGAAAACTGTTCAACCCTTTTAGATTTGACCTGAAACATCCGGACTTGTGTCTGCAATGTCACAAGGTAAAGAAAGAGAACAAAAGGAGGCCACGAGTACCTTTCTTCTACAATCATTAGCTTCCTTATAATGCAGTTGTGACATCATGCCTTCCCCCGCCCCCCCCCCCCAG
This sequence comes from Myotis nattereri, assembly GCF_964212035.1. Classification (NCBI taxonomy): domain Eukaryota; kingdom Metazoa; phylum Chordata; class Mammalia; order Chiroptera; family Vespertilionidae; genus Myotis; species Myotis nattereri. The sequence continues at coordinate 32,353,533 of NC_138075.1, read as the reverse complement.
CATGAACATGATAATAATGACAATTTATAGTCACCGAGCAGTTACTAAGTATGCGGCTCCATGAAATCTGCTGTGCTCTTACATATGTTCTCCACATTTTACAGCAATTCTGTGAATCAGCGGTTATTTCCTCCTTTACCCACTGGGAGACATGGAGGCTCAGCTATTTTGGAATCTGCCTTAGATGACACTGGGGATGGCAGATAGGTTTCCATCCCTGTAACCAACTGGGGTCGGTTGAAAGGTTCTGGCTGGAACCCTGTTAAAAAGGCCTCTGGACCCATTCCCAGTGGAAGGCAGAGGCCCGTCAGCCTCGCCGTGGGTATAGAGAAGGGGAACGGTGCATGGAGGCCAATCCTTACACTAGGCCCCGCCACCTGCCTCTCTACCGGCAGAGCGAGAGGCTGCTGTGCGAGACCAAGGTGCTTGAGGCTCTGATCCCATAGAGCATCGCCACCATAGTCTGTACATCCACCACCTTCCCTTCCACTCCACTGACATTCCTACCATTAAAGTCACTCTCTTGAGGTAACAAACAAAGGGGTGGGCGATGTCTCCAGGCCCAGGCCCCGGAGAATCTTCTCTCATCCTCTTCCATTATCGTCTTCATAAGCATTCACTGTCACTTCGGAGGGTGAGTCACAAGATACAGGTTCTCTAGGGGTCAGGGGAGGAAAGAAAGGACATGGGTGAGCAACCACCCTGAGATCGGAAGGAGCAGGACAACAGGGGAGGCATGCGCTCAGGGCCAGTGCCTCAGAGAGATGGCGGGCAGCCGAGGCTGGTCCCGGGAGGGCCACCCCAGGCGACTCTCCTCACTGGCTCGGCCACAGCTTCCTCTGTGACTGCCGTGAGAAAGTCACTTCTCTCCACCTCAGCTGTTTCCTCTGTACCATGCTGAATTGGACCCTGTGATCATAAGGTCCTTCCTAGCACCAGAATCTAAAGGTTTGTAAACTATTCTATGACCATAGCAAGCTGAGGGACAAAGATGGAGAATTCAAAGGCTCATCCTATATAATAAAGAGGTAATATGCAAATTGACTGTCACGCCCACCCACAAGATGGCCGCCCCCATGTGATCAAAGATGGCTGCCCCCATGTGGACACAAGATGGCTGGTAGGGAAGGGCAGTTAGGGGCGACCAGGCCAGCAGGGGAGGGCAGTTGGGGGCGACCAGGCCGGCAGGGGAGGGCAGTTAGGGGTGATCAGGCCTGCAGGAGAGGGCAGTTGGGGGCGACCAGGCTGGCAGGGGAGGGCAGTTAGGGACGACCAGGCTGGCAGGGGAGGGCAGTTGGGCGCAATCGGGTCAGCAGGGGAGTGGTTAGAGGGTGATCAGGCTGGCAGGCAGAAGTGGTTAGGGGCAATAAGGCAGGCAGGCGAGCGGTTGGGAGCCAGCAGTTCCAGATTGTGAGAGGGATGTCCAACTGCCGGTATAGCGGGATTGGGCCTAAACCGGCAGTCAGACATCCCCCGAGGGGTCCCAGATTGGAGAGGGTGCAGACCAAGCTGAGGGACACCCCCACCCCCACCCCCTGCATGAATTTGTGCACCGGGCCTCTAGTATTACAATAAAGCCATCCTGATCTGTGTTCAAATCTCAACTCTAACACTTGCCAACTTGTGATCTTGGGATAAGTCTTATAACCCTCTGAGTCTAAGCCTCCCACAAAACTGAAAATGCCACCTTCATAGGGTTCATGGGAAAATTCTATGAAATAATGTTCAAAAATTGCTTATCTCAGTGCTTGATACATGATAAATAGGCAATAAATGTAGTTACTCTTTCTTATCTCATCACCATTGTATGTAACCCTAAGAAATAAAAAGCTGCCAATAAAAAAATGTCATGTCTGGCCAGTGTGGTTCAGTGGTTGAGTGTTGACCCATGAACCAGGATGTCTCCAGTTCAGTTCCCAGTCAGGGCACATGCCTGGCTTTTGGGCTCGATACCCAGTAGAGGACATGCAGGAGGCAGCTGATCCATTATTCTCTCTCATCATTGATGTTTCAATCACTCTTTTCTTCTCCCTTCCTCTCTCTAAAATCAATTTTTAAAATACTCTTAAAAAAAAATAATGATATCACATGATCTCACTCATTTGTGGAATATAATGAACAACATAAACTGATGAACCAAAATAGAGTCAGAGAAAAAAAATGTTAAAATATAATAGAAGTAATCCTGTTATTTGCAGATTTTTAATATTTCCTACAACTTTTGTGATATTATGCTATACTATGTTAGTACAGTTTTGGTAATATTATTATATTTAAAATCTTTTTTCTTGAAATATTAATGTTTATAGCATGTAACATTATTACATTTAAAACAGTTCTTCTTTCCCTAGCCGGTTTGGCTCAGTGGATAGAGCATTGGCTTGCGGACTGAAGGGTCCCAGGTTCAATTCTGGTCAAGGGCACAGGCCTGCATTGCAGGCTTGATCCCCAGTAGGGGGCCTGCAGGAGGCAGCCATTCAATGATTCTCTCTCATCATTGATGTTTCTATCTCTCTCTCCTTCTCCCTTCCTCTCTGAAATCAATAAAAATATATTATAAAAAATTTTTCTTGAAAATAAAAAAATAATCTATACTAATAAAAGGGTAATATGCTAATTAGACCGGGTTGACTGGACATCTTCCGGTCATCCTGCCTTCCTTCCAGACAAAGCCACAGTGGCAGGGGCCAAGGCAGAGGTGGTTAGGGGTGATCAGGCTGGCAGGGGAGGGCAGTTAGGGGCAATTAGGCAGGCAGGCAGAGGGGTGCAGGGGTGGGCAAACTTTTTGACTCGAGGGCCACAATGGGTTCTTAAACTGAACCGGAGGGCCGGAACAAAAGCATGGATGGAGTGTTTGTGTGAACTAATATAAATTCAAAGTAAACATCATTACATAAAAGGGTACGGTCTTTTTTTTCAATAGTTTTATTCATTTCAAATGGGCCGGATCCGGCCCACGGGCCGTAGTTTGCCCACGGCTGGGTTAGGGGCAATCAGGCAGGCAGGCAGGTGAGCAATTAGGAGCCAGCAATCCTGGATTTCGAGAGGGATCCCAGATTGGAGAGGGTGCAGGCCAGGCTGAGGAACTCCCCCGCTCCTATGCACGAATTTTGTGCACTGGGCCTCTAGTAATAATAATAATAATAAACAAAAAACATGTCACACCACTAGCTATTAGGCATTTCCTGATATCAAAGTTATTAAATGTGGGAAAATGTGTCTGAGAATAGAGGAAGAAAAATCTTTGGGGATGATGAGACCTCATCAGGGTTCTGAAACCGGAAGACTGGGCACCAAGCAAAGTCAGCTTGTAGAGCTCTGATCAGACACTGAAATTAACATGTTTTTCAGTAGGAGTAAAAAGGCTGAAGTGTTAAATTTAATTGTTAAGTTATAAATCACACTTTGGGGGGTGTAGGGTTTACCATAGTAGCAAAATTCAATATATTAATAAATCTTCGTGACTGCTTCCAAACAATTTCAGTTCTGACCAAGAATGGAGTCAAACTAACTGAGCCAATTCACGCCCTGAGAACCCTCTCTGGTCCACAGACCCTAAAGTGAGGACCCAGAGAGCGAAGCCATTGGCTGCATCCCTTACAATGAGTGCTCTCCTGAGAGTTGAGAAAAGATGTGCTTGCTCCCCTATAGTTTTCCCCATTGTCCTCTCAGAATACACAATGTTCTGTCCAAGGGTCAAATTAATCAGCATTATGCCCCCTGTGCCTGAATAAAAAAGCCACAAATGAAGCTACGTGTCTCAAGGAAGTAATACAATTAATGATTTTCCAAAACCACATACAAGAAAAGTTAGCCTTGGATTTTAAAAAGTTGTATGTTGCTTGTAATATCCCTTAATGACAGAGGGGGAAATACTAGGATTACAAATGAAGATGAATGGCGAAGTCTTGGAAGAAATTATTTTACTGAAAAGTCATTTCTTCCTTTCGCAGCCCTGGGTATCTGTGGGACAGCTCCTCATTTTGACTTAAAGAGATATCATTTGCTAGATGATAGTACAGTTGCTATGGTGACTTTTTGTTAACAATACTAAAATAATGAAGCCTGTGTCTGATTTACTAGGACAAGTTAAGCCTTCCTCCACGGCTGTCTGAATGAAGTAGCTGTCAATTGTCACAGATTTATATCAAATTAAGGGCACACAGTTAGGCACTGAAGTGGAATGTTTTTATTTCCGCCTGACTCTTCCACTTTTGAATGTCATAGCTTTGCAGGGCATGGCAGACACATGCCTAATAGAGAGGAACAGAGAGGAGCTTAATGAGTCACAAAGACGCATTCTTTATTTCAAGTGCATCCTGTATTCTCATTGGAATGGGTCCACAAAGCTGCTGGGTCCCCAAATCCTTCATTTGTAATTCCCCAGGCAGTCGCACAGACAAGGCCAAGGTTGTTGTTAGCTAAGCTACGAAGCAACCACGCCTCATTTATTAGTTATTGGCTTTGTTCCAGAAACGTATTCCTAGGATTACGGCCCCAGAGTGCGTGCGTGTGTCTGCGTGCACCCGTGCTTGTGCCTGGGTGAAGGAGCAAGGTGGTAGGAGGGTGCAGAGGAGACTAGGAGATCTGTTCCACTCCCCAGAGTATTCATTACATAATTTAACACATGTTTATTAAGCAACTGCTGTGTGCCAGGCACTGTCTAGCACTGGAGTCACTAGATTAATTTTAAAACAATAAAAAGATGATACAGGGAGGTGTGGGGATAGAATAGCTAACAATTGACAATAATGATAGATTTCTTTCTTTCTTCTCTATCTTTTCTTTGTCACGTCTTTCTTCTTTTTGTCCTTCCATGTTTTATTGAGTGTTACCATATGTCAGATATATGCCAAGTACACATGATGCCAATGTGAATAGAGCTAAGACCTGCCCTCAAAGAGTCAATAGTCTAGTGTGGAAGATTAATATACCAACATGCATATGACCCAGAAATTGCACTCTCAGGCATTTATCCCAAGGAAATGGAAATGTATGTTCATACGAGAACCTGTATGACACAAATGTTCATAGCAGCCTTATTCACACCACCACTACACTCACCAGCCGTGAGCCTGGCTTCTGGCTTAGCAGTGCTCCCCCTGTGGGAGCGCACTGACCACCAGGGGGAAGCTCCTGCATTGAGTTCTGCCCCCTCGTGGTCAGTGCATGACATAGTGACCGGTCGTTCTGCCATTCAGTCGATTTGCATATTAGCCTTTTATTAATTGGACTAGAAGCAACTCACGTGTCCTTCAACAGGTGAATGGTTCAAAACCTGTGGCACATCCATAGCATGGAATACTACTCAGCAGTAAAAAGGAATGAGCACACACCAACTTGGATGAATTTCCAGAGAACCGTGCTGACTGAAAAAAGCCCAAAAAGTTACATTCTGTATTATCCAGTTACACAAATTTTTGCAATGACAAAATTATAGAAATGGAGAACAGACTAGTGGTTGCCTGGGTAGGAAGGAAGTGGGTGTGGTCATATAGCGGCAACATGAAGGATTTTTTGTGGTGATGGAAATGGTCTGTCTCTTGACTGTGGTGGTGGATACATGAACAAAAGATGTCATAAAATTGCATAGAAGTAAAATACACACACATGAATATAAGTAGAACTGGGTAAAGCTAAATAAGATGGGTGATTGGATCCATGTCAATACCCTGGTTGTGATAGTGTGCTGTAGTTTTAACTATAAAAAACATTGAGGGAAAATGAATAAAAGGTACATGAATGTCTCTGCATTATATCTTACAACTGTATATGAATCTATAATTATCTCAAAATATGTTTGATTTAAAAACAAATCAATATTTTATTTAGGGGATGGGCGATGTGGGTGAAGGTGGTCAAAAAGTTCAGACTTATAAGATAAACTAGAGGCCTGGTGCATGATATTCATGCACTGGAGGGGGGTCCCTCAGCCCCGCCTGCGCCCTCTCACAGTCCAGGACTCCTGGGGGGATGTCTGCCAAGGGGTCCTTAGCACTGCCGCAGAGGCAAGAGAAGCTCCTGCCACCACTGCTACACTCACCAGCCGTGAGCCCGGCTTCTGGCTGAGCAGCACTCTGCTCCCCCTGTGGGAGCACACTGACCACCAGGGGGCAGCTCCTGCATTGAGTGTCTGCCCCCTCGTGGTCAGTGCGTGTCATAGCAACCGGTCATTCCACCATTTGGTTGATTTGCATATTAGCCTTTTATTATATAGGATAAGTCCAGGGGATGTAATCTTCAGCATGGTGGCTGCAATTAATACTGCATAGTGTATCTTTGAAAGTTGCTAAGAGAGTAAATCTTAAAATTTCTCAACACAGGAAAAAAATCAAATTTGTCCACCTAAACCTAATACAATATGATATATCAGTTATATCTCCATTTCTAAATGATAATATAGTTATTGTTATGTATTAAGATAAATAAGATTATTTTTAAGCATTACTGTTAAGAAACTGAATTAAAACAACTAGAAACTTAAAAATAAATCAATCAATATAACATTAGATGGATAAGTGCTCTTATAAAATGAAGGTAGGATGCTATGAGAGGGTAGGTGATGTGGTGTTGTCAAAAGAAACTTCCTACAGAGGTGACTTCCATGAGTTGGGAGAGGACTCATTCCAGGCAGCGGAATCTACACATGGACTCTACTGTTGGAATTCAGAGCAGAAGCATTGTCTTATTCACCCCTATTTCTCCAATGCCTAGAACACTGCCTGGCTCAGAGTTAATTATCGAAACCCGTTTTGTTGAATGAATAGCTAAAGACATAGAAGAGGGTGTGGTGAGTTTTGGAAGCTACAGGAGTCGTCATGGTTGAGCACAGAAAAATGTCCAGGAAGAGAGACAGGGATGAGGAGGTAACAGCAGGTAGGCTGTCAGACAGGTACTATGAAGGTTTCTGTCTTTATTTTAACATAAAGTGGGAGCCAAGTTTGTGTTTAGAAAGACCCTGTGGGCATGGTGAGGAGATAGATTAGAGCAAAGATGCCAGCTGTGGGGTTGCAGTGGTGATCCAGGTGAGTACTTTAGTCACAACCTCAGATCTTGGAAGCCCTTCAGAAAAAGTCCTATGTCCAAAACAGGGGTGTCCAGTAAAAATGAAATTCAAGCCACATACACAATTTCCAATTTTCTAGTAGCCACATTAAGAAAGTAGAAGAAGCCTGACCAGAGTAGGTTAAGTGGTTGAACATCAACCTATGAACCAGGAGGTCACAGTTCGATTCCTAGTCAAGGCACATGCACGGGTTGCTGACTCAATCCCCTTTGGGAGGTGTGCAGGAGGCAGTCAGTCAATGATTCATCACTGATGTTTCTATCTCTCTCTCCCTCTCCCATCCTCTCTGAAATCAATAAAGAAATATTTTTTTAAAGTAGAAGAAAACATGTGAGATTAATTTTAATAATTAATTCCAGTGTGATAAGTGCTAGAAATAAAACATTATATTTAGCTTAATATTATCCAAAATGTTTATATCTTAACAAGTAACCAATTTAAAACATCCTTCCTAATAATAGACAAACATGGTAATTAACCATCCCTCCGCTACAGTTCCCATTGGCTAATCAGGGTGATATGCAAATTAACTGCCAACCAAGATGGCGGCTGGCAGCCATGCAGCTGAAGCGAACATGAGGCTTAGTTGCCCTGGCGATGGAGGAAGCCAAGGTTCCCCGCCTGCTGCACCTGGCTCTGAGCCTGAAAGCAACAGCTCCGAAATGCAACTATGTTTCAATTATAGAAGCAAAACAAACCCCAGAGACCTGCTTTCAGACAGCCAGCATCGGAGCTGGAGCTGCAACAAAGTTTCAATTACAGAAGGTAAATAAATACTAGAACAAAAAAAGAAAAAGAAAAAAAGGAGAGACTGGGAGCTTCAGTTGCAGGCTTGGCCTGCTTGAAAACAGCCCTCAGCCCCTCATCCAGGCTGGCCAGGCACCCCAGTGGGGACCCCCACCCTAAAGGGGGTGCGGGCAGCCTGGAAACAGCCATCAGCCCCTCACCCAGGCTGGCCAGGCACCCAAGCGGGACCCACACCCTGATCCGGTACACCATTCAGGGCAAACCAGCCAGCCCCCACCCATGCACCAGGCCTCTATCCTATACAGTAAAAGGGTAATATGCAAACTGACCCTAACAGCAGAAAGACTGGGAATGACTGGTCACTATGACACACACTGACCACCAGGGGGCAGACACTCAATGCAGGAGCTGCCCCCTGGTGGTCAGTGTGCTCCCACATGGAGGAGCTCTGCTCAGCCCACAAGCCAGGCTGATGGCTGCCAGTACAGCAGTGGTGGTGGGAGCCTCTCCTGCCTCCTCAGCAGCGCTAAGGATGTCCGACTGCAGCTTAGGTCTGCTCCCCGCTGGCAAGTGGACATCCCCCGAGGGCTGCTGGGCTGCCAGAGGAATGTCTGATTGCCAGCTTAGGCCCAATCCCCAGGGGAGCAGGCCTCAACCAGCAGATGGTCATCCCCCGAGGGGTCCCAGACTGTGAGAGGACACAGGCTGGGCTGAGAGACCCCCCAATTGCACAAATTTTTGTGCACCGGGCCTCTAGTCTTATATAATAAAAGCCTAATATGCTAAGTATCCAACCATTCATTCAACCAGTAGCTATGACACGCACTGACCAGCAGAAGGCAGATGCTCCAACTAGTAGGTTAGCTTGCTGTTGGGGTCCAGCCAATGGGGACTTGGTGAGATGGGCTGGACATGTCCTGGAGCCCTCCTGCAGTCCTTCCCCGGCCCCAATCATGCACCGATGGGGTCCCTCTGCCTGGCCTGTACCCTCTCGCAATCTGGGACCCCTCAGAGGATGTAGGAGAGCCAGTTTTGGCCCAATCCCCACAGGCCAAGCCAAGAAACCCCACTGGTGCATGAATCTGTGCACCGGGCCTCTAGTTACTAATAAAATATTTTATACTCTTTATACATTCTTTTCCTACACTAAGTCTTTGGGTCTGATTTGTATTGATAACACGTATACTAGTAACTGACAATACATCTTAATTCAAACCAGCCACACTTCACGTGTTCAAGAACTATAGTGCAGGCCGGATGCATAGATTTACCACCCAGTGGAAAGGAGAAATCATTTGCACTCTTTCTAGTCTTATTTCATGTGGCATGCCTGTTAATTCTCACAACAACATCCAATGAAGTATTATTACCTACCCTTGATGATGAGGAAACTGAGATCCAAGAAGTTAAACAAATTAACTAATCAATGGTGGAGCTAGGATTTAAATCCAGCCCTGACTGATCTTTACTGTATTCGGCTGCCATGGCTACTTGTTATGTTCTTGCAGTGAGAAACCATGGCCTACAAGGAAGGAATCATTAGATCAATCTTATTGATATCTCTGAGTCCTCACCAGCTGAGCTCAGGTGGCTGATGCATGGGAAATTTCAAAGCTTAAAGCAGCCAAGAGCCCACAAAAGATTTTTGTTTGGGAATTTGTCAAAATGCTTGTTTATCCAGAACCTGATTTCTGATCTGCTGCACCTAATGACGTTGTCTGAGAGGCTCAATTTCTGGAAATGTGTTGTTTGCCCGACTGAAGCACAGTTTCTTACCTAGTGTCACTGAAGGGCCTGCACCAAAATAAATTACGAGGAGAAATTTCTCCAAAGCAGACATGGCCTTGACATTTAGTGAACAATGGAGCCAGGAGAGTAATCAGGTCCAGGAAAGGGAAGCTAATATAATCTGGGGCTGGAGGAATTTCATAATAAAGGGTAGGCTGACCCAAGGCCCATTTCTCTCTCTAGCTGTGGCCCCTGGGGCCGGCGCATCTCTTGGAACCCATTGTCTCTTGGAATCTCTGATTCATCTTTGCAAAATGCTGGCCAAGCATTAGAGATGTAGTTTGCGACCTCAGAGCTGAGTAAAGTCAAAGTCTGTAAACCATGATTCTGAGTAAACAAGCCAAGGATAATAAGCCAACTAAACCCAGAACACAACACTGAAACAGTCTGAATGTTACCATATAAATATCTAATGGATTTCCTTCCTATCTACATGACCTCTTTCTGTAAATATCACTGAAACACCCCAACATTATTATGTACCAAACAAAGTTCATTATCTTTCTCTCCAGGCTCTTTCCCACCCCTTTCACCTGGCATTCCTCATCTCTAAATGACACCTCTGAGATTCATTCTAGGCACCTCCCTGTCCCACACCCCACACCCCCCTACACACACAATTCTGTCAGTTCTACCTCCCAAACACATTGCGACTGAGTTCCCTAATTCAGAATCCTTGAGGACCCTTCTTACTGATGCCTCTGACTCCTTCCTCTCTGTTCACTGTAGCTGGAGAGGTCCTTTGTAAATGTTAGTCTAATCCTGATTTGTATATTCTGGTTGAAACTGCCCTGCTCCCCATGACATGCAGGGTAAAATACAAACTCCTTACCAAAGCTCTCTGCTTAGCCCCGCTGCCCCTCCGCCTGCCCCTCCCCATGCTCACTCCAAGCTCAAGACTTATAGATTGAGCCAAGCACCACCCTCTCTTCCATCAGGTCTTCACACTTGCCCTTTCCCCTCCCCAACCCCTACCTCAGCTTCACCCTTATGCATCCTTTGGGACTTGGCTTAGCCACTGCATCCTTCAGGAAGCCTCCTCTGATCTTCAAAGTCGGAGGTGGGTGCCCAAATCGTGTGCTTTCACTGTGGCTCGTGCCTCCCTGTCACAGCTCCTTTCCCATTGCAACCTCATCAACAGCTCCCTTGTCTCCAACCGCTTCCAGATGTTAGCTCCACGTACCTGCACTGTGATCATCTGTTCACCCTTCCATCCCCAATGCCCGCATGTGGTAGACAATAAACAATTAAGAATAGCAAATATCACATTTGCATTTTCCTCCAACTCAGAACTTTGTCAGTCTCCATTAAAGTGTGGCAAATATATCCAGAAGAGCAAGTAGTCCATTCAGCAAGACTTGCCTTCCCATATCAAAGTGAAAATTCAGTGGGTCCACACAGGCACCATCATGGAATGCCTCAAGCTTCAAGTTAGTGCCATGTGGGGCCATCCGTGGGGGTGTGGACTGACCCAGGCAGCAAGCAATCCTAGAAGCACTGGGCCCAGGGAGCAGGGTCACCGTCCACTTCCTCATTATCTTCTTTCCCATCACAGGACAGGAAACCTGATGGTTTCCACCCCCCCGCCAATTTGAACAGGGCACACATCGTCTCCTTAGCACATTGGTCTGGTTGGGTTTTATGATTAACTTCCCTCTTTGCAGCTTGAAATACCTCCTCAAAGAAATGTGGAGAGTATGGAAATCAGATTTGACTGGCAGAGAGCTATTCTCTCCCATCACTACTGTTATTCCGGAGCTCTCGAAAGGAGTGGCCTTTTCTGACAGCCCAATAGGTAATGACATAATTTTAATGATCTGTTCCCTTCAGGGTCAAAAGTGAAGAGGGAAACTTCATAATGAAATTACTGTGCCTCAAAGATGTAATCACTAGATTCATCCTTTTTGCATTGTCCATGCCTAGGACTCTGGAAACAAGACACGTATTTCGGGTCAGCCTAACACTGTGGTTGATGCTCTGCTTTCTGAACTGCCTGGAAGATCCATGAGGCCCACAGCAAACTGAGCCAAAGGCGTGACTCTTTAGAAGCACTATCGGAATACACACACATACACATATACTAGTACACACAGATCAACTCTGTTCATCACATAAAATCATGGGTCTAATTTCTCAATTTAAACAATTAAAAGATACAGGATCCTTTTATTTTTAGAGACCAGTCTAATCTTTTCCTCCCAGTGTTATGATCAGGGCTGGTTGTGGGGAGGGAGTGTTTATTTCCCACTCTCATTTTTCTGTAGCAGGCAAGAGGAAAAAGTCTGATGGGACACTCAGGCCTCTGTCTCTCTACTCCACACTCTCAGCCGGACCCTTATCTGATTGATTGATGAGATTGGTCAATAAACATGGTGATTCCACACCTTGAAAGGTTAGAGTTCAGGGAGATTTATCAGTTACGATGGTTTGGGCTGCAAATAACAAATACAAACCACTGAAGGTGGCATGACTGTACTCAGGCTGAAGTAACAGGAAGCCCAGAGTTGGGGAGAGGCCGTGTCGGTGTGGCTCTGCAGGTGTCACCAGGGACCTGGTGCTTCCCTTTTCTGGTCTGCCGTCATCAGCATGTTGGCGTGCATCCCTTTGTGAGCTGCCGTAGCTCCAAGCTTAGTGTCCTTCAGTAACACTACCCAAAAGCGAGAGGAGAGAGAGAGAGAGAGAGAGAGAGAGAGAGAGAGAGAGAGAGAGAGAGAGAGAAGTATCTTGTCACAAGCATTTATCTTTTAAGAGAGGAAAGCTCTTATAGGAGTTTCCTGACCACTCCTCTTTCACCACATTGGCCAGAATCAGGCCACATGGCCATGTCGCAGCTGTAAGGAAGGCTGGCAATGGGAGTCTCTGGCATTCACAGCCTCACAGTGGAAGAGCAGCTCTGTCAACATGGGAAAAGGCAAGGAAGGTCTGTAGAGTAGACAGCCACCAGGGCCTGTCAAATGTGTTGGTTCAATTCAGAGCAAAGGTCATGTGACTACATACCAAGTTGTGCTCTCTAATTTAGCTTCATTCAGTCTGCAAGTCAATGTTTTTACCTCCTCCTGTCAGATTCCTGTGTTTTCGTTTTATTTTTTAATCCTCACCCAAAGATATTTTTCCTTTGATTTTTAGAGAGAATAGAAGAGAGAGGGAAAAACAGAGAGAAACATATCCATTGGTGGACTCCTGCATGTGCCCTGACCAGGGCCCGGGCCAGGCAGGAGCCTGCAACCGAGGTATGTGCCCTTGACTGGAATCGAACCTGGGACCCTTTGATCCTCAGGCTGACGCTCTATCCACTGAGCCAAACCAGCCAGGGCTGTTATATTTTTTTTATTAGTTTGCAGCTCAGAGCAAGGAAAGGGTCGTGATTACTTATCAGCCCCAAACATGAACAATTACTGCCAGGAGCATTGTTGACTATAGGAAAATCTATCACTATCGCCCCTTTGGCCCCCAGTTTCATTATCTGAAAAGCTAGGAGATTGGATGAGAGCATCTTCAAAGCCTCCTTCCAGCCCTGACATTCAAATGTCTGGAAACAGTGAGTCAAAGCAGTAGCCTCAGGTATGTTATGGAAGGAAGACATTTGACTCACACTGGCCTTGGGAAATCAAAACTAGTACATGCCGAAGTAGTATATGATGAAAGAATGATGAGCTCTGACACTAGTGTCAGTTTAATAAAAGCAAGAACTTGTGAACATGCCCCAGGCATGCTATTGAGGGGAGCCATGTAAAAGGTTTATAAAAGTTTAGGAAGATTGCTGTTCCCTTAAAATTGAGTTTTATAAGGAAGGAGAATGACAAGGCACTAAAAAATAGATTTCTCCTTCATCTCTGGGTTGAAAGAATTGCTAATGTCTATAGGATACATCTCAAACACCTTGACATATCAGATCCTTCCCAGCCAAGCATCAGCCTACACCTACATACGGAATAATAATAATAATAATAATAATAATAATAATAACAGGTAATATTTTTAAAGTCTTCCTCTGTGAAGCACTCTACATTTCATTGTCCCTTTTACCCTCACAACAAGAATATTGTTAAAATATGATTATCTTCATTTTACCTGTGGAGAAACCAAAGGTAAGTAATTTGCCCAAGGTCACACATCCAAAGCTGGTGGAGGCATAATTTGAATTAGGCAGTCTATATCCAGAGCCCATGCCTTTAGTCAATATGTTATAGTGTTCTTACAGTGTTTATATATTATTTTATAAATTTTTACTTACATTTCTATTTCTATTTCTAACCCATAAAGGCCATTTTTTCTTATATACCCTAGTATTGTACCTGACAGGTAATAGACACTGAATAAATAGTGAATGAATGAATGAATGAATTCCTGTGCAGATTTTCACTGTTCTTGACACACACTTTATTATATCATTGTAACCTAGCTTATATTGCTCCTTCTGCTCAACAGACACTTCCTTCAGAAATATGCTCAAATAACATATCTTTGTTGTGTTTTTCCCATCAATCTTCCAAAGAGAAAAATAGGTCACATGGAAAACAAGTCATGTAAAAGAAACTAGAATCAGAATGGCATAGGTTTTGATTATGAATCAGGGTCAGCTAAAAATAGCCCCCAAATCTCAATGACTTAAGACAATGAAATCACTCACAGTCAGCAAAAGCAGAGAGATGGGCTCTGCAAACTTTAGGGGACAGAGGACCCATCTTGTGGTGCCACCATCTCCAAGGTATGGCCTATTAAGACAGCCATGGAGGGGTAAGAAAGAGCCTGGAGGACTGTGGAAGTCTGAAGTGGGTACATCACTTCCGCCCACATCCACTGGCCATGACTCAGTTGGACGACCCTGACCTAACTGCAAATGAGGCTGAGGAACGAGGTTGTCCTGTATGCCCAAAAAGATGAAATAAATTTGATAAACTAGTAGTGTTCCACTATAGCTTCTTCACAGGAATATGGAACAATGCCTTCAAAATTCTAATTAAAATTATTTTCATCTTGGGAAATTCTACACCCAGGCATCTTTTCAATCAAGCATGAGAGTAGAATAAAGAAATGATCAGCCCTAGCCAGTTTGGCTCAGTGGATAGACTTTCAGCCTGTGGACCAAAGGGTCCCAAGTTTGATTCAGGTCAAGGGCATGTACCTAGGTTGCAGGCTCCTCCCGAGCACGGGCCCTGGTCTGGGTTTGTGCAGGAAGCATGATATCTATGTGTTTCTCTCACATCAATATTTCTCTCTGTCTTTCCCTCTCTCTTTCCCTCTCTCTAAAAATCAATGGAAAAATATCCTCTGGTGAGGAATAAAGAGAAAAAAATAAATGTTCAGACATGCATGATCTCAGGAAGCTACCAAAGAATGTAAACAAGGAAGTAAATAATGGAAGAAGAAAACATTAAAAGCAGAAATTAGGGCTCCAACATGAGAGTGTGGAAGGGAAGCCCAGAAATAACAGCTGTATAAAGGCTCAAACTGGGCCAGGAGGGTACAGGGTAACTGCATTTGAAGGACCAGGAAAGGGGAAGAGAGCTGACGATATGTGTGCTCCATTTTACTATCATGCCTGGCTTATACTGTCCCCTCATCTTCCATCGCTCAAAGTCAATACAGAGTGGCTGAAATTTATATATCTAAAAATAGCAGTAGAGGCATATTACTTGGAAAAGAAGAAGTAAATTACAAAAGAAACTGCTAAAAAGTATTGAAAATGGTTGTTGCAGGAGAGCTGAATTTGGAGTGAGGTGGGATAGAGCAAGAAAATGCCATTTTTCATTATAGCTCTTTTTACCTATGTACTGCATTTCTTTGCTAAAACTTTTACATATGTTTTCAATACAGAGAAGAGAGGGAGAAAGAAGTTTGTATAATTTTTCCTTCATCCTACCCAAAGTTCCCACAAAGGACCTTATGATGACTTAAAATGTCGAGGAGGGACAAATGGGATAGGCAAATGGACACAAATATGGAACCTTCTTTGAACCCAAAGCAAAGTATTTTCTCTCTCATTCAATTCTTGTTAAAAATTACTGGCCGATGGGCCCATCTTCCCAAACAATTTTAGGGGAAGAGGGAAGAAGCTGAGAAAACAGATGGGGCCACAAATGACAGTCACCATGTTGGGTCTCTACTCTATCATGAAAAAAAAAGTAAAATAAGATATTTGAGGCACTTTTCTAAAATAAATATGCTCTGTATCCTCCTTATCTAGTGGCTTCATAAATCTCTCAAAGTAATTTTTTTAGTTTGGCATGACATTTTTGTGAGTTTATGTTGATCGCTCTTAAGTATTGCCTCCTTAAATGCATGTACACCTATCAATCTTACCTGTCTAATTTCAATAATTCACCTTTTGTTTTGCTTTGCTTTTTATTTAAGCAGCATTTGCTGATCTCTTGGCTCTCTTGTTGTCCTCCATGCTTCCAAGGGTTTACTAGCGATGGTTCTGCTATCAGTTCTGTAAGATCTATTTGAATGTCATTTACTTGGCCCTAAATACTTGACCCCTTTTTTTCATTTGGAGGTTTCCATTGCCTCTTCAACAACATTTATGCTGCAGTTACTTATTGAGCACCGTTTTAGGTATTGGGTTAGAGATGAAAAACAAATTAATAGTTCTTGCCATTAGGAAAGACTGAAAAATAAATCAATAATCTCAACAGTGATAAGGGCTATGGCAGGTATATGTATAGAGGCTCTAAATTAGAAGAGACAGTTAACCCAACCTGGAGGAGGAAAGGAAGGCTTCCTGGAATGAGTTGTCTTCTGAGCACGTGAACGACTTGAGACTAAACATGTAGAGAAAGGAAAACGATACTCATTGTTGGTAGAGAAAGAGCATGAGAACACTCATAAGTGAGAGGGAACTCAGAAGGGTCAGGGAATGAAGGGAAAGTCATTTGGGCATAGAGATGAGTGACAGGAGATGGATTTTATTCAGAAGAGTGATATGACCAGATAGCTCCTTCTACTCAGATAACTAAAGTGTGTGTGCAGTAGGGGAGGGAGGGTGAAATTGGAGAAAGGAGACTCCTACCAACGTGACGCCATTGAGATAATGAGGGGGAAAATCCCAAGAATGTGGACTAAGACAATGGAAGTGTGGATAGAAGAAAAGATAGAGCAATAAAAATCTATTTTGGAGGTTCATGCAACAGGATGCAGTTATAAAGGATGAAGGAGGGGAAGCATCTCAGATGGACCAAGTATCTGCCTTTGCAGACTCAGTAGATGGTACCACTATTGACCAGCAGGAAAACCTGAGGAAATAGGTTTAGAGGCAAGTGAGTTCATTTTGTGTTAACTTTGAAATATCTGCCAGGTGTTTGAGTAGAGACATCAACTGACAAGTGGACACGTGGGTCTGCAGTCCAGAGAATGGTCAAGGCAACAAAGAAGACACCTGAGTCATTTGCACACCGGGGTGATGGAACTCTTGGGGGTGAACAAGTTATCCCAGGAAAGATATAGAGTAGAGAAGAGGGACAATAAATCAAATAAAAAGCCTCAGAGCTTAGTGCTCAGCTCATCTGCACCAAGTATTTATCTCCTCAGGGTTCCCACAACACCTTGACCTAACAGCCATCATTTTCATGTCCATGTGCTTTTTTTCCCTTCATACGATACAATTAACTTGAAGACAGGGACAAAATTTTATTTGAATTAGTATCCCCAGGATCAAAAACACAACTAAGAATATTCTACATGTTCAATAAATGTTTATTAAATAATGATTGATACCTCATGTATAGAAAAGGCAAAAAATAGCAAGTCTGATGAGCTTCAAATTCAGGGAAGCACCAGGTTTTAGCATGTTACTCAAGATGAATTTTAATCGAAGAACACACCTGTTCTCGCTGCCCCTCATTCTCTTTACTCACATAAGAACAGAAGTCTGGTTTCTAGACTCTACCATTTGTTTCCTTTTATCACCATGAAAACAGGAGTATTTTATTTTTTCTGAATTGCCTGGGCTCACTTAAACTAAATTTTAAAACCATGGAAACTGTGTCAACTGGCTTCTGTGCTCCAGTTAATCCTTCTCAACACCCCTGACAGGTGGGGAGAGACCAGGCTCCCTCCTGGAGACGCCACCTGTGTGACAATTCCAGCACGAGCAAAGGCGAGCCTGCTTATCCTACGTGAGGATTTAGAATCAGAACCTCTCCCTGGGGACAGTTTACTGACACTGGAAATTCGTCATGGTTACAAAGTACTTTGATTTCGCAAAAATAAGAGGTCTCTTCTGCTGAAGTGGCAAACAGTGCTTTTGTTTTTTCTAGATTAACTAGGTAAGGACTACAAGTTCAATGTCAAGGAGCCAAGGTTTTTTTCTCCCTTCCTTAAGCCAGCTTCCAGCCTTCTCAGAAGATAGTGACTAGTGTTTATAGTCAGCGAATTAGAGGGTTTGAGGGGAAGCAGAGATGGGAGGTGTTTTGTCTTTCAAAGGAGGCCATCAGATGCAGGCTCCTACTCCATTGCCTGGAGAAGTCCTCATGTTCCCAACCATTGCATCTTGCTTGGAAACTAAGCAAATACAGTTAAGACTTAGTGTTTGGCATATAGTAAAAGCTCAGTCAATGTTCATTAAAAGGCAAAACAAATAAAAACAAAGTCTGAGTTCTGAGCTTTGACTTCAGTTAGTACAATGCATCCAAGAGCTGGGGCCGGGGTCCCAGATAGACCTAAGGCTAACGCTCATCACACCTGAGAAACAACAGCAACTAAATCAGCTCCGGAATCAGGAAAGGTGATCAGCATTAGAGGGACGTTCTCTCCTCCTTGCCCCACCCCTGAGACTCCAGACTAGATGTTTATGGTGCCATTTCCTACCTACTGACAGGAAATATATATAATACCCAATACTGACAAAAATGTTGTGCAAATAATGTCCCCAAATTCTGAAGACCTAGTATAGTGTTACAAACCTTTTGGAAAATAATTTGCCCACATGTGTAAGAAGTCATAGAAAAGTTTCTACCCTCCCATGACTATGAATTTATCTTAAAGCAAAAATATCTAAAATGAGAATACAGCTTATGCAAACTGCCTTTTGAAAGCATTATTTTTCAGAAATAGCAACAAGAAACATCCTAGTTATGCAAGGATATGAAATTATTAAGTGATGGTCCATCCACACAATGGAAAAGTATTTATTCATTGAAATTATCATTAAGACTGCAGCATGTATGCCGGGGTCCAACCCCAGCAGGTCCAGGGGTCCCCAAAGGTGTGGACGGAGTCGGCGAAGAAGGAATGACACGGAGACAGCATTCAGTTGATCAGCAGCCTAGCCAGGATCTCCAGCCAAGTTCTGGTCTTGATCTCCAGAGAGGTTCTGCTGTTTATTGTCTTGTTACATCTGTATTTATACCAGTTGATTTTAATCCTGTCAATTTCTATTACAAAGGTTAGGGCGTTTCTTATCTCCATTCCAGGGAGTAAAGATTATGTAGCTTAAGCATGATTGTTTGTAGTTAAAGTGATTAACTACCCGCCTGGCACTTAGTTAAGGAGTTTCATCCCCTCCCTAACTTCAGGGAAAAATCCCTACCTGGGGAAACAACCTTTCTCGGAGAGGTGACCTTGGTTAAAACGCACAGCGCTAAGGGGAGCAAACATATTAAGAACAGTATGCTATATACGCCAGGTCCCTTGAAACATATGCTGTGCAGATGTTTCTTTCCTGCAGCGACTGTGTCAAGCAGCAAGGATGGACCGGCTTCCGGCAAATTCCCCCTTTTTTATTTTTTAAATGATAACGCATGCAAATCAGTGGCCACCTCTCAGATTGGGCCGTTTAAAACTCGGAAGAAGACTGGCAAGCAATGACAGTGAGCATAACTATAAACATAGTGGATGGAGCGCACAAGGAGCCCCGTTCCTGTAGAAGGTTGCCGGCCTCTTCAGTCAAGGGATTTCAGCTGTCTTCAAGTTGTTGGTTTGATTGTCTTTGTTGGTCTGGCTAGCGGGCAGCGTCACTGGCGACGGGCTTCCCGAAGCGTCAGTGAGTTGAAGGGCTGCATCAAAGGGTCCATCAGGGCCATGGTTGATGGTGGTGTCGGTGTCTGAGGAGGAGTAAGCTGTGCCCTCTGGGTCAGCTGATATGGAAGATGGAGGGTAGTAGAGAGAAAAAGAAGAGAAAGCAAAAGAACTACAAGGCATGGAAGTGTTTAGAAAAAAGAGGGAGAAGAAAGGGAAGAAGGCAGCATCCTGACACAGCCCTTTCCTTCAGCTGCCCCTTTCCCTGTGGTCCAAGGTAGAAATGGGAAACAAGTCCTGTTGCAGTGAGAGGGCAGCTGCTGTCAGCCAGTCTCTGTCTTTACCTGGGTCCCGATCTGAGCTGGGTGTGGGAAGCGGGAAGCAGCCATGGGGACAGGAGACCTTCCTCAGAAGGGGCGAGTATTCAAGCCCCTGAACCATTGGGGGGGTGAGGATCTGTGCCCCACCTCTGTTGAACCCCAAGTTCTCACCTACTGGCCCCCGACTGTGCCTGTCTTAGGTTGCCCCACCCTGTGGGGTCTTACCCGTCTTTGACTACCAGCCATCTCTGGGCCAAGTAGGGTGATGTGAGGTTCAGTTCTGTCTCCTTGGTAGCCTATGTCCCTCTGGCCTCCATGCCCAGCAACTGCCTTGGGATCCCCTTGCCTGCTGGCAGGGCCCCGGCATTGATCATATATCTTGGGGAACCCAGGTTTCTTCTCCAGGGAGGGCCCAGCTCACGTTATTGGGTGAGAGACACATCCATGGTACCAGCCACCATGAGGCTTCAACCTCAGCATGAACAGAGAGCTCAGGCAACAGCCATGGGCAATTGGATTGTAAGAAGAGGGTCCCTCTTGACACAAGGGTAAGAGGGGCCAATACAGGGCAAAGGAGAGTCCCAGAACAGGGATTTCTCAGCCCAGGCTCTTGGCACAAGACAACTCCATGTATGGGACATATACCAAGCATCCCTAGTCACGGCATAAAAGGTAGGTGCCCTTCCTGGAACAGTAGGGTAGGGAGATTCTAGAAGAAGCTGTGTTCAGGAAAGAAGGAGAAAGGCCAAAGAACCAGCAAACAAGTAGTTAGATTTTAAAAAAAGGAAAAAGGAAAGGAGATGTGGGGCAAAGCTGGGACATGTGGAAAGACAAAACGGAGGCACATGTGATCCTCCCAATGGACAGATTGTTCCAGCTCAGGGCTGCACATCTGCTGCAGACGGGCACTGGTCAGGTGTGCTATGATGAGGCACAGATGGCGGGCGGTGAGACATAAGGTCGGACTAGACGGTCTGGAATCCACACAGGTGAGTCTGCGTCCTGTGGAAATATACAAGCATATCCTCTCCCCCAGGTTAAAAGTACATCAGGTCCCTTCCAGGCTCCTGTAAGCAAGTCTCTCCATTTGACGAGGGCTTTAGGTTTAGTTAGATCAGGGTTCCAATGCCTGTACATCGGGGAATTTCCCTCAGAATCTACATTTAGTATATTAATTACAAATAGAGTATGTTGTACAACATGATGAGGAGAGGAATATTTAAACTCATTTTCTTGTAATTTTTTAATTTGTGTTTTTAAAGTTTGGTGAGCCCTTTCTACTATTGCTTGGCCTTGAGGATTGTAGGGTATTCCTGTAGTATGTGCGATGCCGAATGTAGAGCATAAGTTTTTAAAAGCTCTAGAGGTATAGGCAGGCCCATTGTCTGTTTTAAGTGCCCTTGGTATTCCTAGGTAGGAAAAGCATTGGAATAGATGTTGACTTACATCTTTAAAGGCTTCTCCTGTACGTGCAGAAGCAAGGATAACATGAGAAAAGGTATCAATACAAACATGCACATAGCAAAGTTTGCCAAAAGATGGGACATGAGTAATATCCATCTGCCATAAGTCACAGGGTCTAAGTCCTCTTGGATTAACTCCAGTAGCAGGGCTAGGAAAATGAGTAGGACAATGGCCACAGTCACGCACAATACTTCGAGCAGCTTCTCTAGATATGCGATAATGTAGACGGAGAGCAGAAGCATTTTGATGGTGAATGGCATGAGACCGCCGGGCTTCTTCTAGAGCTGTACAAACTACTGGGCGAGTTAGTAAATCCGCCTGATAATTTCCTTCGCTTAAGGGTCCTGGTAGGCAGGAATGAGCTCTAATATGTCCAATATAGAAAGCCTTTTCTCGTTTATGAATGTAAGTTTGTAGCTGAGTTAACAAAGAGAAAATGGCTGTTCTTCCTTGTGGGAGAGAGGTGGTCTCAATATGAGGAAATAATTTAACTATATATTGAGAGTCAGTGTACAAGTTAAAGGGAACCTGTTGCAATTGTTCAAAAGCATAAATGACTGCCAAAAGCTCTAGAGAGAGACAGAAATTGGCACAGAACCTACACAGAACGTTCTCTAGAGACAGAACTTCACTGGAGAGAACATGGCAAAAGATCCTGGACTGAACCTGACTACAGAAATTGGCAAGAGAACCTGACTAGAACCTGGTGACTGAACCTGGCTGGAGAACCTGGACAGAACCTGGCTGGAGAACCTAGCAAGGGAACTTGGCTACAGAGCCTGGCTGGAGAACCTGGAGAACCTAGCAAGAGAACATGGACACAGAACCTGGCTGGAGATCCTAAGCAGAACCTCTCTGGAGATCGAGACCAGAACTTGGCTGGAGATCCTGGCTAGGCTGCTGATCAACTGAACGCTGCCTCCTTGTCATTCCTTCTTCGCCGACTCCGTCTACGCCTTTGGGAACCCCTGGACCTGCTGGGGTTGGACCCCGGCATCTGTAGAAAAGCATTTGAAATAAGTTTAAAGGGAAAAAACAGAATGTAAGTTATACATGATAAATGGTATAACTACATCTGTTTAACAATTATGCAAGCATATGGGTAAAAACTGGAAAGTCATATGAAAAATAATTGGTTTTTTAAGGTGAGTAGATTGTGTTAACCATAAAAACTGAATTTGTTTAAATCTCCAAGGAAAGAAAATTCTGACACTATTTAACAATCTCAGGGAGAGTAGAAAAACATCCCAATTCTTTTTACAAAGACACTAATACTAAAACCAGAGAGCACCAGAAAGGAAAGCTATAATCTTATTTCTCATATGAATACTGATGTAAAAGTGATAGATAAAATATTAGCAAATTGAATCCAGCATTATATTAACCAAACAATATACTGTGGCCAAGTTGGGTTTATTCCAGAAATGCAAGGATGATTTGGTAACAGGAAATCTGTTCACATAATTCTCTGTATTAATAGATGAAAGGAGGAAAAACACATGATGTCATCTCAACAGAGGCTGCAAAAACTTGTGATAAAATAAATACAATGGTTATTTCCTATTTAAAATATTTAAATTCTTAGTAACTTGGGAAAAATAGGTACTTTCTCAATGTCATATTATATCCATACATGAGGATGTAGTTTTGTTACAACTATAACAATGCAGCAATAGTCAATTGATCTGATGAGTTCCTTGGAGACTAACTGGGGATAATAACCATCCAAAGGTTCAAAGGCAGCCCAGCCAGTGTGGCTAAGTGGTTGAGCATTGACCTAAAAACCAGAAGGTCACAGTTCAATTACTGGTCAGGGCGCATGCGCAGGTTGCAGGCTCGATCCCATTGCAGGAGGCAGCCAATCGATGATTCTCTCATCATTGATGTTTCTATCTCTCTTTCCCTCTCCTTTCCTCTCTGAAATCAATAAAATATATATATATATTTTTAAAAAAGGTTGAAAGGCAGACCTCAGAGAGCACCCTGGTTCTTGTGGATTGTATCTTCAGGTCCAAGTTACCTAACCTCTGTATTCACTGGACAATCCTATTATCTAATTTCTCTCCAGGAGGCCATAGGCAGGTTTCTATCCCATGACTGGATACTGGAAAAGTTTCCTACCTGGTAACAAAACATTCTCCAGCCATTCCCAACATTAAAGAATTAATCTTCTTCCAGTTCATGTTCATAAGCTGTCCATCAGATGCCGCAGATGGGAATGAAATCCATATCATTAAAATGTAAAACTTTTTCAATGCATCTGTAAAAAGAAACTACCAAGACAACAGAGACGTGTTTGTTTTCTTCAGAATAACATAGTAACTCTGTGCTGTTTAGTCAACTTTCCAACTAACCCAGGATTTCTAGTATTCAGAACCATGACATTTGATCAAAGGAAAATACTAGAAGGACTACATGTGGCTTATTTCTCCATGCCCTTTCCCTGGTAGTTAAGCCAAACACAAATTTCATTATCTGGTTTCTAGTCACATTCATGAGCCATTCTGTTCCGAAATCTCAGACATCATAGCCAAGGATTTATGAGAGGGGTTGTAGGTAAATCTGAGAAAAGAAAAACAGAAAATAGTAGTAATAGCAACAGTTTTGAGGGACAGTTTGTCAAGTGGAGGGGGGGAAAAGAAAAGGTTGTAAGGATTTTTCAATGCACCAAAAGAATTCTGTAATCTCTCCTCTTAGGAACTTGTCACTCAGGTTCACTAAGGTTCTGAGACAGCCTTAGGACAATGTGGTGTCACAGCAGTTTTCCAGCTCTCTGCAAAGAACATCTTGTAGTAGGCTGCATCACTTTTTCTGTTTAGGGAAGCAACAGCAATCATTACTTAGGGGTTACCACTTGGATCTGTTCTCTTTATGGGGCATGAAGAAAGATATCTAAAATATTCTTTACATGACATTTTTATTTGATGGTGAGGGGCAATGCTGTAGGACTATACATACCACCCAGGGATGTGCTCACAGAGCCACCAGAGAGGAATATAACCCAGATTAAGTCAACATACTTATGCATATTTATAGTCTACTTGAAAAGTATAAAGAACATTGAGAGACAGGTGGAATCATGCCATGCATTCTACATATATCTTTTTATATATATTTACATACATTTATGCATACATACATACAGCAACAACCCCATTAAACTGATGTTAACCCTATTTTATAGGAAAAAAGAATAATTAACCACCAAGAGTAATACTTAAAAATTTAAATATCTCAATCATTGTGTATCTTATATACAAATAGTTTGTGCTTCCCTTCTACTGAGGACTTTGAAATTAAAGACTTTATCATGTGAATAATATTGGATGTGTACATGATTAAACATATTGGTCTCAGGGTCCCTTTATTCTCTTAAAAAGTATTGAGTATTCTCAAGAGCTTTTGTTGATGTAGGTTCGGCCCATAGGTATTTAACATAGTAAAAAATAAAACTGAGAATTGTAAAAATATATCTACCTATTAATTAATTTTAAAATAACAATAATAAGCCCATTACATGTTAACATAAATAACACATTTTTTTGAAAAATAATTATGTTTCCCAAAAGAAAGACTAAGAGAAACTATTCTGTTTTACACATTTGTAAATTATAGAAACATCTGAATTCTCATAGATACCTTTTTTATTCAATCTGCTGTAGCATGTAATATTGGTGATGCATATAAAGAAAATCTAGCCTCACCCAGCCAGAGTGGCTCAGTGGTTGAGGGTTAACCCATGAACCAAGAGGTTACAGGTTCAATTCCTGATCAGGCCATATGCCTGGGTTGTGGACTTGATCCCTGGTAGGGGATATGCAGGAGACAGCTATATCTCTATCACTCTCCCTTCCTGAGGTCATTTTCCTCACAAATTATATACGTGCAAACATATCTTATCCCAGCAAGTGTTCATTTTCTACCCAGACTGCACAGACTGGTCTCAATGGAGAGGCATACACCCTTCTGGTCTTCCTTCAGCCAAATCCCTGGTGTTGTGGGCTCAAGGAGGCCTCCAGCCTCTGTCTTGGCTTTTTTATTTCCAAAGACCTTGCAATAGCCATTCTGGACCCATGGCACCAGTTCCAAATAATCTGCTAGTCCCCAATTCTCTCTCTTGGAGGGAACTCAGATTATCCAAACAAACACTACAGATAGTAACATCTCACATCCCTGCCTATACCCTATGCCTTAGTTTCCTAGGGCTGCCAAAATGAATTACCACAACCCATTAATGTATTCCTTCACAGTTCTGGTGGCCAGAAGTCCAAAATCAAGGTGTCGGTAGGATTTGTTCCTTCTGAAGGCTCTGAGGGAGAATCCACTCTGTGCCCCTCCCCTGGCTGCCAGCATCCCCCATGTTCCTTGGTGTGGAGCTGCTAACTCCAGTCTCTGCCTCTGTCTTCACATCACCTTCTCTGTATGTCTGCATCTTTGTGTGAGTCTGTGTCTCCATCTTTCTCTTCTAAGAGCACCGGACATTTTGTTTTAGAGCCCGCCCTTAATACAGGATGATCTAACCTCTAGATCCTTAATTACATCTGCAAGGAACCACTCCAAATCAGGTCACGTCCACAGGTTCCAGTGAACATATCTTCTGGGGCCATCACAGCACTCACTACAGCCCAGGAAAAGAGAAAAGGGACGAGCCCAGCTGCTCCTGAGAGGAGGTGGGCAGGGTGAAGGAGCAGTGCACTCGCCTCTGCTAAGCATGCTTGTTCTTCCCTCCAGACAAGTTACACTCCATAGTTGATAATCAAAAATAATGTGGCCTTGAACTGAACAGGAGCCCACTCCAAAAGAGCTAATAAAACAAGAATTACTTGAGTTGCATGGTGTGTTTTTTTTTTTTAAAGAATTGGCATTATCTACTTAGAAGAGCACTCCAAGACAACCAGTTTCTCACATCAACTCAAATTATTGTTATCCACACAACCCTGGACACACCCATCCACACAGAAAAGGAGAACAGATCATGAGTTTTAATGAAAGTTGATCAGAAACTTAGACAAAGGCTCCTGGGGGTAATTATAAGGCAGGACCACTCATGATCAAGGCTGTTTTCCTAAGAGACAAGTAAAAGTGAGTCTTTCAAAAAAGAAACAGGGCCTGGCTGGGGTGGCTAAATGGTTGTGTGTTGACCTATGAACCAAGAGGTCACGGTTCGATTCCCAGTCAGGGCACATGCCCAGGTTGTGGGCTCGATCTCCAGTGTGGGGCATGTATGAGGCAGCCAGTTAATGATTCTCTCTGATCATTGATGTTTCTATCTATCTCTCTCTCTCTTCTCTCCCTTCCTCTCCTGAAATCAATGAAAGAAGAAAGAAAAGAAGAGAAGAGAAGAGAAGAGAAGAGAAGAGAAGAGAAGAGAAGAGAAGAGAAAAGAAAAGAAAAGAAAAGAAAAGAAAAGAAAAGAAAAAGAAAAGAAAAGAAAAAGAAAAGAGAATATATTTACATGACAGTGGAGAACACGATGCTAGCTAGAACGGAAAAACATAGTGACCTGATGAAATGAAAACAGCTGTAAGAATGGATGTTGCACATGCAGCAGCGTTTTCGCATGCAGAAGAATGGCTCACTTGGTCAACTGAGATGTAAGGACACTAAGATATAAGGACATGCCTCTGGCATTCCTGAGATCATGCAGAATAAAGCTCCTGTCATACATACCAAGTTAGACAGGCATGATCCTTAGGGAACTCAAATGTCTCTAGATTTGTCATTCTGATATTTGCTACAGAGAAACATTCCAGATTAGCAGGGACCAAGCATGAATGCCAAACAGCACTCATGAGCTGTGGGAGGCCCCCAGGGTGATCGCAAGACTCACCTTCAGGGTATATCCCCAGAAGTGGACGCAGGTCAAGGAATACCACTGCCAACTTGGCTTGTTAGAACAGAACACAGCTCCTAGGAGGGCTTTCTAGCCTGCAGCTTTTTTATCATGTGTCAGAACGCTTGGGTGCCCTGGCCACCACCCCAGAGGACAGCTGTCAGAGGAACTGTGCATCCTACTCAAAGGCCAGATTGCTAGAGGAAACATGTGGGCAGTGGCCCAACAGCCTGCTCTCAGATGGGTTGGAGGTCACAAAACACAACTCACCAGCAAATGATCATCCTCAACACCCCTTTCAGGCACTCTCCTCCTGTGTGTCTCGCCCTCCTTGGTGTCAATATTTCCCAGAAACCTCAAGCCCAGAATCTACGCCCAGTGGCTTGGCTTCAGGGAAGTTTGCCCTACTCACTCAGCAGAGAGACTGAACCCACAGGCACAGCAAGTGTAGAGGCCCTGAGGCATGGCCAAGGACCAGGATGGCAGCCAGTAGAGTGAGGATCGATGAGTAAAGGAGGGGAGTAGATCATGGTTTGGAGTCTAGTTTTCATTCCTAGTGTATCAAATTGTCATGAAAGGTTTTAGGAAGGGGAGTGACACGATCTTATAGTCAGAGAAGTCCACTCCTTTCATTTAGGTTTTTTGTTGTGTTTGTTTGTTTTTGCTTCTCTGCATCAGTGATGAGTCATGGGATGGAAACAAAACCTGAGTTTCCTGGGGGGAAAAATCACAGCAGCATCTGTATTTATTCCCTTACCTGCTCATAGTCCTATTTCTTTTATAGCCCGGAACCTCAAGACTCTTACTGCCTTCCCAGGTTCTACTGGGTGCAACCATGAAGTTGGCAGAACGTCACTGTGAGCATTCTCACAGGGGTCATGCTTCAGGCAATCCTGCTGGGTCCTTCAAGGAGCTGAGACAAGCCGGGGAGATCCATCAGGTGCGCACAGGAGCACCACGCCACTTGTCACTCAGTGGCGACAGAGCAGAATACTGTCTCTCCCAACCTGTCTTCTACTTCTCACTTTGGTTTCTTGTTTTTATCTTTAAAAAGCAATCAGTAAAAACTCAGAGCGCTGTTCATGTATGACATGTGCACTCTCCTGTAAGGATATTTACTTCAATAAACAGTAAAAAGATAAGGCTACATGCAATTTCATAATGAAAATAAAGCTCCAAGATTGATGTGCTTTGAGCGTTGAAAAGCATTCTCCCAGCACTTGCCTTCTCTCTCCCACTGCTGTAATTGAGCTACAATGTCATGCAGTGTTTTATGTTCAGTGGTTTCTCTCTAATAATTTCTCATCAAATTGCATTAGAGGATAGGACTTCACCCCACCAGAAGCTCCTCCCCCTTCCTAACTGCCTCCTCTCAGGCCCGTCCAGGTGGCCCCTTCCTGGCTCCCTGGACCTCCCATAGCCAGCAATGGGCTTTCTAAAGGAACAGTACTATTTGGATTCTAACAAAGAAACTGGCCTGCCTTTGAGGTTCTACGAGCTCGATTTGTTCGGTCAGAACCACTGGCACTTCAGATGGCTCATTCTGTGAATTTGCTATTGTCTGCTGAAGCGCAACGGGAACAGTGATAATATCCTTTTTGTGTCAGTGAAATCGCCTGTGAACACCTGCCTAATTAACGCCACCTGATGTTCACATTTCCTCATTCAAGCAAACTGGATGCTACCTGTGCCAGCTTTCTTCTCATCTGGGATACAGTAAACAGTGGCACAGGTCAAGTTCTGACCCCTTGCATTCTCAAAAGCTCAAGAAAATAGTTAAGTATTGCGGGGGGCGGGGAGGAGGAGCGAGGCAGGTATCAGCTTGACATGTTACTTCCCAATGCTTGACCTGAGCCTGCTTCATCCTTATCTGTTGCAATCACTCTGGACTCAAAGAACGCCCCTTTTATACCAACAGGCCTGTCTCAATCTGCTGCTGAGGTCGCCTAAGGTCTGCTTCACTGGAAGAAAGAATGCACACTTCATTTTATCTATTTCTCAGGCATGGAGACTTTGGTAAATGGGAGTTATGCTTTCTTTGCATGATCACTCTCTTCTCTTCCCTTTTGACTACTTTTAGCTAATTTCAACTCCTTAAGCTGTTAGTAGCTGCTTCCACATTCCCAATTGCTTATACTGCTATTCCTTGACTTAGCAACTCCACAGACATTATCTATTAAAGATTTAGCTCATTTTGTGTGACCTATGCCTCTCTTTCCCGCCCTCCCAATGTAGCTATATCACCATTTTAAATTAAATCAATAATCAGACATTGTATTAATATGACTATGTTAATATTCTCTGCAGCCTAGTCATACACAGTGATATCATGTACCCCCTGAGATCACGCACTGAGGAGCATCATCTCTGAGGCATTCTTCCAAATAATGCACAACTTCGATCTAATCACCAGAAAACCCAAACTGAGAGACATTCTAAAAAGTAACTGCTCCAAAGTGTCAGTCATGAAAGATAAGGAAACACCAAGGAACTATCACAGATTGGAAGAGACTGAGGAGACACAACAAAATGTGATGTGAAATCCTGGATTGCAAAAGGAACATTAACGGGGCTTCAGGCTGAGCGTCAGCACTATGTGAAGCAGGAGAACGCAAACAGAGAAACTATCTTTCTGGTCTGGAGAACCAGAGGGCATGGATCAGGACAATCTCAGTCACCAGAAAGGGAGGTGGGTGTCCCAGAAAGGAGAGTGCCAGAGAGGAGGAACCAAAATTTTGTGTATAACTCAGCCCAAATCTATAGCCATACCTGACCCTCACATGCATGGAACAAACTCCAGGGACTGATCAAAGAATTTGAGACTTGAGCTACTGCACAAGAGAAGGAGTTTGTAGTATGAGCCCCTCCAAGTTAGTTTTTGCTAGAACAAAATAATTAATATGCTTTAGAGGAATAGTACACAATCCAGAGTTGCCATAATAGTCAAAGTATCCAGGACAAAAATCCAAATTTACTCAACATATGAAAAACAGGGAAAATGTAACAAATTCTCAAGAAAATCACTATTTAAAAGGGCAGATTTTTCGATAACCTCAATGTTGCAAATAATAGCTTCATGACAACTATTGCAATTATGATTAGTGATATTAAGAAAAACATACAATGAATAAAAATATAGAAAATCTCAACAAAGGAGGAGAAACTACTCTTAGGTATCTCATGTAAGTGCAATTATACAGTATTTGTCTTTTTGTGACTGGCTTATTTGACTTAGCATAATGTCCTCCAGGTTCATCCATAGCATATTTCAGAATTTCTTTCTTTTTTAAGGTTGAATAATATTCAATTGTGTCTATATGTTTGCTTATCTGTTCATTCAATGCATACATGGGACACTCCATGTTTTAGCCATTGCTCATAATGATGCTATGAACATGGATGTACAAATCTCGTTGGGATCCTGCTTTCACTTCTTTTTGGGTATATAACCAGAACTGGAATTGCTGGATCATATGGTAATTCTATTTTTATTTTTTGAGGAACTGCCATATCGTTTTCCACAATGGTTTCACCATTTTACATTCCTATTAACAGCACACAAAGGTTTATCTACATAATCACCAGCACTTGGTGTGTGTGTGTGTGTGTGTGTGTTTTAAGTTAAAGTGGGATGGGATTGGGATAAAGGATTTGAAAAGCATGATGCAGAAGTTTGGGGGGACTCCTTGAACGGATAGAATTATGAATGGAAATGCAAGGGTGAGTGAAATAAGGCTTTCTTGCAAGAAGGGAATAAATTTCAGACTTCTAAGTTGTGGGGACTAAAATTTGATGTGTGTACTCAGAAGCAGCCATCCTACTGTATAGTGATTACTCTTCAGAGCAAACTGGAGTCAGAATCTTGGTTCAATGTTTGGTAGAACCTCCGCTGTCTTAGAGATGAGCACTTCTACCCAGGATTGTTGTGAAAACTTAATGGCTAAAAGAAACTTACACATACAAGATAAGTGTTAGTTATTATAATTATTCATTTATATTTAAGCCACCTCTGTAAATAATAGCTAATAAAATATGCATTTAACGCAGGTAATGATATTAATTGCAGGTTACCATGTGCCAGGCTTTGTGTTAATTGCTTTATATATATTATCAAATGTAATATAACACTATACACTACCATTTTACCTGCATTTTACAAATGAAACTGAGGCTTAGATCAAGAACCTTTCGCAAAGTCACACAGCTGACAAATAGCAGAACCCAAGTGATCCCATGGGCCTGTGCTTTCCAAGTCGATGGCCTGCACCTTGGGAGCCTGGCCAGAGACATCTTACCTGAAGAGCTTTAGCGAGGGTGACGCAGGCCGTGCTGATGTCCATCCTGGTTCTAGGCCTCATATCATGTAGCATCCACCAAGATTGACTCCAAATTGTATGATCAATTCAGACTATGATTTTAAAAGAATTGAACTAAATGATTAAAAAGACAGAAAATCTGAGCATCGGAGAATGGACAAGAATATGAAAAGAGCCAGTCAATGAACACTGGTCTGATCAATCAATGAATACATGTCTTGTAGTGGACTTTTAGGTTGGAGAGCTATCAAGCTTGTTTTCTAAACTCTGCCTTTCAAAAATATTCTTGAAAATGAACATATATCATTAGCAAATCAGATTTTAATTCCACTTGCTTTTCCATAATTTAGTCTGTTCAAAAAAAATCTAATGCGAACTTAATCTACTAGAAATCCCCTGGACACAGTATTATACAAAAATCTCAGAAATAGGAATTGAACTGTATATTTACTTTGCCTCCATTATCATAAATATTTATTTACAGGCAGGAGGTAATTTTAAGAGTAGATATCTGTTGAAATAAACTCAGATTTCCTTGAACCCTAAAATTCTTTGTTAAAGTTTCTTCATCCTGTAATTTACCAAGAGGGTGATCTTCAGATGTTACAAATGGTTATGCTTTGAAATAAAAAATGGCTGAGTTTACAAGAATTTTTCTCTCCCCAGCTCAGAGTTTAACATGAAACATTACACAGTTACAGTCTAATGTGATTTAATTAGCCACCTACATCAGATGCTTTACAAAGTATCCTGTAGTTGATTCAAGATGACACTCCTCTCATCACATCACAGTGAGATTATGTCCCTCCACTTGAATCTGAGCAGACCCTGTGACTCCTTGACCAAAAAGATATGACAGAAGTGACAGAATGAGCAGTTTCCACTTCCTGACTCTCAGAACAATCTTTCTTTAATATATATATATATATATATATATATATATATATATATATCCTATATAATAAAAGCCTAATATGCAAAACGACTGAACAGCAGAACGACTGGTCAGCGGCAGGTGGGGCTGGCGAATAGGTGGCACCAGGCCAGCCAAGGCAGACACCAGCAGGCAGAGGGAGGGGACAGTGATCAGGGGGCAGTGGGGCACCATCCCCCAATCTCCCTGCTGGTCACCTCCCGCAGAGGGAGACCAGACTGCGGCTTAGGCCCACTCCCCATGGGGAGTGGGCCTAAGCGATCAGTCAGACATCCCCCAAAGGCTCCTAGACTGAGAGAGGGCACAGGCCAGGCTGAGGGGCCCCAAGTGCACAAATTTCCATGCACTGGGCCTCTGGTGTGTGTGTGTGTGTATTATTGATTTCAGAGAGAAGGGATAAAAACATCAATAATGAGAATCATTGATTGACTGCCACCTGCACGCCACACCCACACACAAGGTGGGATTGAGCCTGCAACCTGGCATGTGCCCTGACCAGTCATGGAACCATGACCTCCTGGTTCATAGGCCAATGCTCAACCACAGAACCACACCGACTGGGCTCTTAGAGCAATTTTTCTTAGAAATAAGTGGACATGTTGTGAAGGACCCCCATTAGTATGTCATGAACTAAGGCATACGGCTGAACCCGAAGCCAGCAGCCAGAGTGAGCCATGTTGGAAGTGAATTCTCCAACTCCACTAAACCCAAGTTGACGCTCGAGGAGCAGAGACTAGATGATCTTACCATGTCCCTGCCCAAACTGTACACTGGTAAACAATAACTGGGGTTATGCCACTAAGTTTTGGAGTAGTTCGTTACACAGCAAGGCACTGGACTGCTCCTGATTTTCTCTAGATGAAAGTGTGAACCAACCAGCCCCACTGTTTCACAGGCAAGTTGATCAAAGCTATTATTTATGTGGTTCACGAGGCCAGAGGTCAAAAACACACACAGCCAGGCGCCTGGGAATTCTTCACGCTTCTTTATTAGGAGGCACCCACAGTACAGAACCTCTGACACGGCCATCAAAGGGGAAGTTACATTCTCTTTGGGAACACCTTCACTTTTGCTTCTGTTACCACTTTGAAGAAAGGAAATCATTTTCAAAGACATTTTAAGTTTCAAGTGTTTAAGACTCCGCTTGCCTTTTGTTGTGTTTGAAAAGTAGCACATTTGAGCCCGAGCTGGAAGATTGTTTTGTGGATTTTAACTTTGATGTGGACAAGAAGTCTTGGCTGTCTGGTTGAACCAGTTCATAATTTTCATGTGCAACTTTTCATCTCAAAAATGTTTCATTTTTACCTCTATCCACAAACAGATGCTGTTTAAATGCGCGCGCGCGCACACACACACACACACACACACACACATTTAAAATCGATCATGAACCACACAGCATTTCTAACAGGAAAAATAAACTTTTGCTGCCCTCTCCTGCTAAAACAATGCAATACTAAAATACCAAAAGATTTACGGAGCTAAAGCAAAATCCTCAAACCAAAAGCAATGGACATGTCATTCTCATATCCCTCAATCAAAAATCAGACAACAACCAGAAAATGTATTGGTAATATTTATATTTGAAAGTTCCTCACTGATACATGAGGTATGGATTACAACTTATTTACAATAAGTGATTTCTTTTTTTAAAAAAAGAAAAGGACAAGGGAAGGAAGGAAAAGGAGAGAGATAAGGAGGGGAAGGGAGGAAGAAGAGGAGGGAAGAAAAGGAAACCTATATTCATAGACATCGTAATATGGGATGTTTATTTCCAAGAGCTACTGCTGCTGCTGTCGTGCACAAGCAGCAGCACAAGTGAGCACTCCACTGGTTCAAAACTTGCTCAACTTTCTCTCAAGATGCACAATCCTTTTTGATTTTCAAAATTAAATACTGAGAAATATAAAATGCATTGCCAATATACCTACTACAAAAATCCTTTGTGGCTCATTTCTTAACTCCACTCAGAGAAAGCAGCTGAGCCAGAATATAAAAATAAAAATATTGATGTGCAAATTAAACATCACCGATCATGTCCGGTGCCACCTTTTTGCTGTAGGTGACTGTCACTTTGTAATAACATTGGTAATAGCATCAAAAGAGAGAATCTTTTCATTTCCTGGGCCAGGTCAGTGCATCTGATTAAAGTGTGTGTGTGTGTGGGGGGGGGGGGGGGGGGGGCGAGGGAGGAACATAACTCTGAACACTTAAGAATGCCAATAACATCCATACATTTTCCCTTTCCCACCCTCCCCATCCCCACAAAAAAATAAAAAAGCTTTTAAAGCTCTAAATATACTTTTTTTCCCCATAGTGTGATTGAGCCTAGGGCTATACGTTTAAGTATAGCAGGTGCAATTACAAGCAGTTCCTGGCTCTGCACCCTGGACTGTCCCACGCATAGGAGGAGGTACAAAATAATTTAAACCCTTCCCTTTAGGCAAGCGAGCCCAAGATGAAGGAGCATAACCCTGCTTGTGAGTATCCAGCGGCATCAAGGGTATTATTTATTTCTCACTTTTTTATTTTTTATTTTATTTTATAAAAAAAAAACAGTCAGATGTTAGGAAGAGCAAAATAGAATAAAATTTAAAAGGACAAAAACTCAACACTGAAGGAAAACAATGGGGCCACTTGCACAATGAGAAAAGGAATGCATGCTCGATTCAAAGGATGAGAGGGGTCAGTTCACTCACATGGGTTTTCTAGGCCCACAGCCTAAGGCCTCAGCATCACTCTAAACCACAGGGTTTTTGTTTGTTTTTTCTTCCAAAGACACTCTTAATCCTACCCCTGAAACCAATATGGTAGGGATAAGTTTGGAGTGATCATCACTCACTAACTACAATATTTGCTATTTTAAAAATAGATTTATATATAGTTCTGGAAATTATGAAGCAAACAAAATATAACACAAAGATGCATTTGTCACAATGAGCTCAAGTCGCAGCAACAGGAGAAATGCGGGAAAGGACAGAGAGGGCTGCTGCAAATGCAGCAAGTATGTCCTTAAATATGTCACATGGTGCAACAGTCAGACAACCTAGTTACTCTGTGTCACCAGACACAACATGACAAGTGTCACATTGTCACTTTCAATTCAAAAGAAAAGACAGTGTTTCTTCTCAGAAGTTGCCCTATGAATTTTAGACATGTATCTATAATTGCTTCTTTGAGTATGTCTAAAATCTGGCTTTACTCTCCTCAGTTTGGAATAATCAACACATAAATTGACATCAAGGATATCTGTGTAGTTCTCACCTTAACTCTGAAGACAGGGTAAGGTGCAAAATAGGAGCCTCGTCTTTCTCATTTCAAATGACTGCATTTCATTCTAATGGGCAGAGATATTTCATAAACCTGGGATTTTAATGTCCCTTATCTGAAAAAGATGAATTAATGGCAAACAAACGTTTAGACTGTCAAAACTAAATGTAATGCAGAGTCAAAACTAACAAGCTAAAATCAGAGAGGATTTGTTATAAATTTATTTTTTATCTTTAGTTGTTGAACTTGCACCTTTGCTCCAGCACTTTGAAAGGAAGTTGTTTCATCTTTGGCAGTCTCTGCCAAATGTACATTGAATCCCCATGAATGTTCTTTTTTAAAAAGAAAAACCTATGAATTCCATTAAACCATGTTATGTTTGGTGTTGCACATGACTATTTTACTGCTGGTTCTTTCTCAGAATTCTCAATGCCAAGTTTTGTTTGTTTTACAAAGTTGCTGAGATGACAGTATTCATAATTAGCTGACTTTTACACACACACTGTGACCTGATAATCCGGAAACACCTAATAGGGGAGAAAGGTCAGCGCCTTTTTTTCCCTCTTTTTCTTGGAAACAATATAACTGCATATTCTACTTTATATTTAAATGGAAGGAAGAAAGTATACAAGCCCATATTGATATTATATTTCTACTAAGAGCAACAACAGTTCATATGTTCATGTTTGCTGCTATGACAATTCAACACATGAACAGAATCAGCTCTATGCCATGAAGACTGCTGAAGTGATGGTTTAGGATTATCAACTCACTGCTGCTATGTCCATAACAAGCAAATGCAGCCTGGAAATAAGCCCCAAACACACATCTTTCAGTACATAATAACGCAACCACAATAGGTTAAGTACATACTGTACACAGTTTTATCAGTATTTTTATCTCCCCAAGATGTTAAGAGTCCTCTTTTAAATACAAAGCAGAGAGCCAATAAAATATAGCTATAATACAGCCCTAGATTTTGTTTTGTTTGTTTTTGTTTTTTCTTAAACAATTTGGTCACAATGCACCTT
Source organism: Myotis nattereri (assembly GCF_964212035.1). Lineage (NCBI taxonomy): Eukaryota > Metazoa > Chordata > Mammalia > Chiroptera > Vespertilionidae > Myotis > Myotis nattereri. Next base: position 32,316,807 of record NC_138075.1, on the reverse strand, counting down.
TGATATAAAAGCATTTTTAAACTTTATTATTAATACTCAGGACATTAGGAATTTCCAGATTTTTTTCAGTAGCATTTGTAGAACCACTTTTGGTAACAAATACAGTAGTTAGGAATACGCATCCAATTCAGAATGCATAATAATGTTTATCCTGAATCCTTTCTGGCTAAAAACAGGGCTGGCGCTGTGATGAGATATAGGAGAATCTACAAAAAACACGGTAACATGTTTGTTTTTCCCCAGAGGCTACATCCTCTTTTGCTGGAATACTTTATAAATACATATTAAAAAGTAAGGCAACAACTCCAAACAGTCCAAGCTGTTTGCTCAACTCTATTCCCAATTAGATCCGCAATCCTGGCGATCAATTTCATGGTTGTACTATTTAGTGTCTGTCTTTCTGATTTCAAAATGGTCCAAAGGATGTTTTCTGACATGTCTAAAACATCTCTGGTATGTGTGTTCAATGATGTACGCAATTAATACTGCTCAGGTACTGAAGCCTATGATGTCCCAGTGCCTGTTTGCAAAGGATTCAAGACATTGATTTGGATTCACCTTAAACTCCTGCACGAATCCAAAATTCCCTTCCCTACTATGTTTATCACCTCTTCTCTTTTACTCCAAATTTTAAACCTAAAGGAGTACCAGGACTACCTGGCTACTGGAAAGATGTTCACTCCAGTAAGCAAAACTCTCATCTGGGACCTTTATAACTCACGGCCCCATTCCATGTGGACATTCAACTCAAGAAGATGTGCAAAAGGAAAAGATGTCAAATTACAGTCAAGTTATCCAGAAGAGGGTGTTATACAAACCTATATGGAAATGACAGTCTTTTTTTTTTTTCTTCCTTTCCTATAAATACATTTAACAGCTCAGCAGAAAGACAAGCTAAATTTAAGATTGTTCACATTTGAGAATTGTTTCATACTCTCTGCTAATGATAAATAAGGAACTCCCGACAATGGAATTTTAACAGCAGTTTCATTAACAGGTCTCTGAAAACTGCTCTTTTTTTTTTTTTAAAGGGTTAAGAACAATGATTATGTTTGCAAAGTTCTGAGAAGTCCATCTACTGTCCAAACTTTGGATTGAAGTCCTTATTTTTTTTTCCTTTACTTAGAGACAGGTATATACAGTGCTGTTGTAATAATGAAACAAATGTGAAATCTACTGTAAAGTTGCACAATACAGAAAACTGTTGCTCCATCTTCTACTACATAAATGTGTGACTCCACAGGTTAGTAATGTTGCTGCCATTGTTTTTGTTAAGTTGGAATTATCCCATCACGTCTAAGACCTCTCTTCAACTCCAGATCCTCCAGTTTTTTCCACAATTCCTCACGCTCCTTTTCTTTCTTTTTCTCACTGGGGAAGAAACAAAATATAAAGTAAATACCTGGGGAGGTTTAAAGAAGTTATTCATCATTATCTGCCCCTTGAACATTCTTTTTCCCATGTATGTTTTAAAAGGTCTTTGAAAAGCTTGGCATTAAGCTTATGGGTATTTCTTCTTTTTGGTTTTTCTCTCTCTTGCTCTTTTATCTGACACTTATTTAGACACAAAGTAGTATTAATGAACAGAATAGAAGATGACAACTTTTTATTGTTGTTAATCCTCACCCAGGGATATTTTTCCCACTGATTTTTAGAGAGTGGAAGGGAGGGGGGGAGACAAAGAGAAACATCGATGTGAGAGAGACACATCAATTGGTTGCCCCCTACATGTGCCCCAACCAGCATAGAACCTGCAACCCTTCAGTCCTTGGGCCAATGCTCTAACCACTGAGCATAACCAGCTAGGATTGATTTTACATTAATATTCCTTTAAACTTAATACAGAATATTAACTTCAAAATTACTGAGAAACAAAAATGAGGATCATTTATATGTATCTGTTATCCTAAAACCAAGGGCACATTAGTGACTTTCACTTGGGATCTACTTAAAATCTAATTTTCTCTTTGTCTCCAAACAGTTTCTCAAAAGAGATGCTAGAAATGACACTGATGCAGAGAATGCAGTAGGTCAAGAAAATATACTTCCTCTATGAATATCTGTTTTTCCTACACTATGTCTATTTAAACTCTTTAGCAGTATCTTTTAAGTGTTAATAAATCACAAAATCTAAATTAACATATTTAATACTTACAAATACAACCAAATTATATATTATTTCTTTTGTGATTGCAGTTTTAATGATCTGGACAGAATTGTGTTGATATTACTATATATTAAGACTTTAATGTTCCAAAGCTTCAAATTTAGTTCTATATCAATTTAACTAGTGACTTCCATATTTGGGGGAAAATTGGTAAAATTTACTAAAACTCTGGATGTCTAAAATAGGGTCAACAAATTTTATTTTGCCAAGGACATGTTTAGATTACCATATTTTTATAAAAGAAATAGTGCTGATTTTAACATCAACCAAGTCAGAAGTACATAATCCAGGAATATATGAATATAATGTAAATTAATAAATTCACATATATTAAAATAATTAATTCATTTCTGTCCCTAGCCTTCCCATGTTGTGATGAGCCAGTAAACAGCACACCCAAATGACATCTGTGTATCCATAAATTCAGATAATTCCTGAAAAAGGGCCATGTGTTACTTTACCTAGCAAGAATTTAATGGCAGTTACAGAACAATATTTACTCAGGGAAATCCACATAGGTTAAGTGAAATTTGTATATAATTCTAATGCCTCATATTTTTATATCATCCCCAATTTTTTAAAGTTATGTTGATAACTATAGCAATAGAAATTAATTTTCATTGCCCACAAAAAAAAAAAAAACCACTCTAGAAATACTTAAGTAATTTTATATTCTCATCCTACTAGTCTTAAGGAAACATTTCATTATGTAATATGGTCATTAATATTATCATTTCATAATTAATATTTTGCTATTTTAAGCTTTTGTTTACTAAAATTAATTTCAGCTATCTCAAATATAATCTGCACAATATAAATTTCAGTGGGCATAATTTTCAAACAATTACCTGTAGGGTAATTTTGACCCTGAAAATTTATATTTACATGACAAGATTAGATAATTCTTTGATCATTATGAATTCCAGATTCTTAACTGTAAAAGTAAGCTGTTTGGTAAATTATCTCTTTTGGTTTCTCAGTACAGTTTAAGAATAATATTAAGTCTAAATAAATGTTATCAGGGAATATTGATTTGAGTACATTTAAATCAATTCTGTAGATCCTGCTGGTTTCAAAGAATATGACCTTTAATTTGGAGGAAGAGGGAGAAGAAATTGGTAGGCAAGGCCTTAGGATCTTTATTCAACTAAAAAAACAGTTTAAACGTACGTAAGGTTCATACTGCCCTAATTCAGTTTAAATTAAGAACCAACATCATAAAAATACTCATCATCTTATTCCTGAAGAGTTTCTTTGATCAAAGCTTTATGGCATTCAGTGCCATCTGTCCTGTGGGGCTTTTCTTCCAGGGGAACTTTGTGCTGATCTATCATAAATCTTTTGTTCAGACAACTTTATCTTCAAAAGTTCTAAATATTGCTGATATAGTCAGTGTCACCCCCATTCTTTCCCACTTTTCTCTCTACCTATAGGAGTGAGTTTAAAAACTTAACCATGTTGTCAAGCTAGGATACTGTCAAATTCTCTCCCAATTTCAATTTTACATAGCACTAATGTTGGCATGTGTATCTAACAGTGTTACTATTTCACACACGATTTCAGACTTGGAATCCTTACAATTTTATCTGAACTGAAACAATTACTGGTGTCTTGCCATCCAGAAGTGAAATCCTTCATTCAGTTCTCTGAAAGTACCAAATAAATCTCTTTATTCTCTTTTCCTATTCTATATCTATGGAGAAACCAATGTTTCCATCTATTCTGTTTAACCTTCTACTGTTCTTTGAACAAAATATTACCCTTGCTTAAAAATAATCCTTCTCTTAATAAGAAAGCCTATTTGCTTTAAGTCACTTTAATATATCAGATTATCAGAATCAACTTCACAGGGTCTATTTCTGATACCCTTGGTTAATTCTTATCTTTTTAAAGAGTTTGTCTAGTTTAAATAATAAATGATCAGTAAACACTTTATTACTTAAGTTCAATAAATATGAATTTACTTCAATCAATTTCAATATCTATACATATAAAACCCTAAGTGACCGACCGTTCAACCGTTTGCTATGATGCACACTGACCACCAAGGGGCAGACACTCAATACACAGGCATGGAAACATGGAACAGACTGATGAATCTCAGAGGGAAGGGGGGAGGGTGGGAAGAGATTAACCAAAGATCTTATATGCATACTAGAGGCCTGGTGCACGGATTTGTGCACCGGTGGGTTCCCTCACCCTGGCCTGTGCCCTCTGGCAATCGGGGACCCCTCGGGGGATATCAGAGAGCCGGTTTTGGCCGGATCCTCGCAGGCCAGGCCAAGGGACCCTACTGGTTGCACGAATCCATGCACTTGGCCTCTAGTTTTAGAAATAAAGTCTTTAATACTGTTAATTGGATTCTACAGATTTAATCCTTATTCAACTGGGATAATAAGCTATTAGTTGCTTAAAAAGGAATATTATGTACAATATACCTTTTAGTGGTATATCACAGCATGAATGTGTACTTTACTTCCTTTATTTAAATAATTATTTAAATTAGACAAACTTTTTAAAAAGATAAGAATTAACCATGGGCATTTTAAGTTGGGGACAAGAAAAGTTATTATAAATTCAGTGATTTGCAAAAACTGTAAATATAATAAAAGTTCTTTAAATTGCAAGTATGACCCAACATATCCCATACTTAATATTTATTCCATTATTTTATTAAAAATCTCAACCTCTTCTGTCTACAATTAAACACTTGCCATATTCCATAATTAAGTTGCTTTTCAATATATCATAGTATAATTGTTTTTAAATGAGTGTAATGGTCCTTTGTCTCCTGCCATCAAACCTTTCCCCTCATTGCTCTCTTTATCAATAAATGAAAGCAACACATTCAAAATCAGGCAAAGCAAAGAAGCAAGGGAACCACAGAGAGCTTTGCTCAGGAGATTCCACAAGGTCCTGGGTCTGAACACTCACATACACACACACACCTCTGAGATCCTCTAGGTTCACAGTTTCATAATATATAAAGTGGCATTTGCTTCTGTATGATCAGAGCCAAAAAAACGAAGGTCCCACTACTAACAAACTCTCTAGACTTTCCTCAGTGTCTCCAAGTACATTGATGCTATGGTCTGAACATTTGTGCCCCCAGCCCCAATTCATATGCTGAAATCCTAATCCCCAAAGATGATGATATTAGTAGGTGGGGCCCCTTTGGGAGGTGATCAGGTCAAGAAGAAGGTCCCCTCATAATGGGATTACTGCTCTTGTGAGTGATACCACAGAAATCCCTGACACCTCCCCCCCTTCCTCCAAGTGAGGACACAATGAGGAGGTGCCAGCTATGAACCAGAAACAGGGCCCTCATCCAGCCATGCTGGCGCGATGCTTTCGGACTTCCAGCCTCCAGGACTGTGAGCAATTAATTCCTGTTGTTTACAAGCTGCCCATAAAACACCCATATGTGGTATTTTGTTATTGCAGCCCGAATGGACTAAGACATCATCTTTTGGAAAGTTGGACATATTGTACAAGAAATAACAAAACTGAAGAATCATATAAATGAAATTAAGAAAGGCTTTATTCAGCCATAGCTTTTATTATAAAGAATTCGCCTCTTCTTTGCCCCCTTTTGGTCTTAAGCATTTCAGTATTTATAAAACACCAGACTCTTCACCTCCCTATCCTTTTCACTGTAATGAATTTGTTGGGGGTCTAGAATAGAAAATACTGAAATCGGTTTGGCTCAGTGGATAGAGCGTCGGCCTGCGGACTGAAAGGTCCCAGGTTCGATTCCGGTCAAGGGCATGTACCTTGGTTGCGGGCACATCCTCAGTAGGAGATGTGCAGGAGGCAGCTGATTGATGTTTCTCTCTCATCGATGTTTCTAACTCTCTATCTCTCTCCCTTCCTCTCTGTAGAATAGAAAATAAATTCTGAGCCAAAGAACTAAACAAAATGGTGCCTCGTCCCTCCTGCTGCTGGAGTGAAGTACAAGATCAGCCCAATTGTCGTTCAAGTAAGTTCAGGACAGGAGCAGATCCAGCTGGCAAACTACCTGATGGTTCCCTTATGCAGACCTGAATGCCAGCTCTGTGCCAAGCTCTTAACCCTGAGGTAGAAGAGAAACACTACAGAAGGGAAGGAGGAAAGCAGCCTTTTTCAAAACAACACTTTGCTGCCCAGGGGCTCCACTAAAAAAGACACAACTAATGAGCATGCAGAAATGAAGAGTTAAATAAATAAAATTGTATGGCTTAGGATTTCAGTGCAATTAAGCCACATCAGCAAAGAGCAAGGAATGAACTCAATAGTTTTGGGCACAGCTGACAAAAAAGCTTTAAAAAGTTACCGCTGGCGATCTGACTTGTATGTGGCTGTCAGCTCGTCAAACATGGTGCTGTTCATTTCCATAAACGCCTTCAACACGTTGTAGACTAACGCCACAATGGCCCTGGGAAGCAGAGAAGAGGGACTTATTAGTTAGTTGTACATAATGGGATGGAGAAAGAGAGAAAGCACAAACCTTGAATGAGCTCCACGTATTACACACTATCTCCATCCCTTTTAGTTGGAACAACTAGAAATGACATACAGTTCATTTCCAAATCAAGAGTTACTGTCTTTACTGTTCAAGGCAAGACACCTTCCTGAGGGGTTGGCAGGATTAAAAAAAGAAAAATCTAATTCTGCCCTTCTAATTATTGGTAACCAGAATAGACTTGCCTGTGGGCAACTGTTAACTTCATTTAATAAAAAAGCAAGCATAAAAATAAAGCAACTCCACCTTAAAAAGGAGCACCTGTGGTAGCACTAACCTTAGAGGCCTAAATTTGCATAGAATTTTATTTTTATCATTAGCATGTATATTATCATACAGAATTCATCAAAATCAAAAGCTAGAAATATGTAATTTATATCATTCATATCCATAGATACGATATTAAACCCCTATAAGTTGGGCAGTTTAATATGAGTTAGTTTCTATTTGTGATTTGCATCAGTCCACTCAGACCAACTTGATCCCCTTGCTGATCCAATACATTGCCGGTAAGGTAGCAGGCAAGCTGGTGATGGCTGCGATGAGCTGTGGAACAGCATACGGCTAAACAGCCAAAACGGTGGTCCATACTCAGCAAGGAAGAATAAGCTCTTGGGCAACACGAAGACTGTCCCTTGATGGGCCTGACAGCTTCAGACCAGATCTAAATAGCACTGCCCTTTGCAAAACTATACAACAGTGCTTCCCTTTTGCAATATGCTCCAATACCTCTGAAAAGGGCACTGGTAAAAGTTAGGCCAGGTGTTAAGTAAACCATGGGTTTGATGTTTCCAAAACGTTTATAAGAAGCTGTGTTGCTTCTTCCCTGTGCCCATTAGTAAAAGGAAAATGTATACTCCCTTCTGCTGAAACGAATGACCTCCCCAAATGCTCCAGGCAGTGATGGAGAAGGGCCAAAATCAGTATACTGAGCAGTTACACACTCTTGCTGAAACCACTCTCTAGGCTAGATTCTCAAGAGACTCTCTGCATAAGGAGACTTCATTGTTTACCAGCTCCTTATTTTTACCAGTTTTGTTAATAAAATTTCGTGAATTTGAAAAATGTATTATTATTTTACAGTTGTATGCAAAACTTTTAAAGCCAAACTAATTACTAATATACTGAATTCTACCTGCTGATTTTTAATGCCACCTTAACTTTTCTTTCTATTCCCCAGAGAAATATGTAAAGCCATTCAAATACAGAATGCTCTAACTTTCGCAGGCCTAGAGGTTAAAGTTCTCTTTGAAGACTGTAAACTTTTCTTCCCTCAGAACATATATAATGACTAAGTTGGTTTTTTTAAAAATGGCTCTTGCTAAAATGCCAATCAATTCAGATCACATCACTTTACAACTCTTTAGTGTTTCCTTATCATTCACGTGGTGAAGGCTCATGTGGGCCCCACTCCCCTTTCTAACCTCGTCTTCCAGCAACCTCCCCAACCTCCTGTGCTTCAACCTTCCCAAACTCTCAGGTCTCGGACTTTTTACATTTTTATTCCTTTTTATATGACAGATGGACCCACACTCTGAAAGGGCTTCCCCATCCCATTCACCTGCCAAATTCCTTTAAGATTCAACTGGCACCTCACCACTCCACCGATGTCTTCAAACCCTTCCTCTCCCTCCAGAGCATCCCCATATCTGTTCCATTCATAGACGGGCCAGAAGCCCTCAAGTGAACTATGTTAACAGAACACACTTATAATACTGCTTCATAAAAGTATCTGTTTACTTGTGGGTCTTGCCAACCAGTCAGTGAAGTTGTTAAAGGTAGGGACTTTATCTTTTCACATATTCCTCTTTAGCAACAAGCACAGCATCTGGCACATAGTAAGCACTCATGACATTTTATTAAGCAAAAGAGAAAAAGGGAGGGAGGGAGAGAAGACCAAAGGAAGAGAGCAAGGGAGGGAAGGAGAAAGAAAGGGAAGGAAGGAAGGAAGGGAGGAAGGATGGAAGGGAGGGAGGGAGGGAGGGAGGGAGGGAGGGAGGGAGGGAGGGAACGGAAAACCTACGGATTCCAATGTTCTTTTGAAATCCTATACAGACTGGAAAACATGATGGGAAGGATGACATTAGAGTTTTCTTCTATCAAACTCATGATGTATTCATTATTCCAATAATAGAGCGCCCTTTCTGCCACCTTTGAGAAAAGAAAAAGAAAATGTTAAGAAAGAGAAAAAGACAAAGATAAAATTAAAAATCTCCAAACAGAAGTATTTTAAGACTATTTTTATATCATTCAACCAAATGTAAAATTAAATATTTATCACGCTCTACATTTTTGTGGGTTTAAAAGCTTTCAGAAAGTTCCAAAGTGGTTCATCAATTTGGAGAAGGAAAAGAAGTTTCCTTACCTATTTCTATTCTCCTTTCATACTGCTCATTTCATCTAATTCCACATTTTTTCTGCATAGCTCCCAAGCACCGGACACCTCTATTCCCTATGCCACACAGTTTCCACCATTCCTTTAACCCCTTTCCTGACTCACCTCTTTCACCCACACAGCACATGGCTGACACTGTCAATAGCTGCAGAGAAAACCCAGCTGCCCATCCCTGCAGAGCAGTCCCCTCTGCTAAGCACCTCCTGTGGCAGGTGCTGTGCCTGCACTGCAGGGAGAATGTGCCATCATCCCCACCACCTACAAAGTAGCTACTGTTGTGCCCACTGGACGAAGGAGGACACTGAGGTTCAGAGAGACTAGTAACCTAGCCAACATCACGTGACTAGCAAATGGTAAAAGCTAAGACTCGAGTCTAGTGCCTGGACTCTTTCCAGACTTCATTTCTGTCACCCTTGCTTTGGACTAAATAAGCCAGGAGAAAGTTGCTCCGTTTCTGGACTCAGGGACACTAGATGTATATAAGACTGCCTGCTATCTCAGATCCCTTTTCTCTGACCACCTCACTATCAACTGACTCTAAGAATTCAACAGAACACCTCCAAAAATAATCTAAAATATCTAAAAAGTCATCTATAATAGGAATCAGTATAAACCCAATTCTCAAAAAAAATTCTAAAATCCCTAAAAAGGGTAGTTATATGAGAAAAGAGGGGCTTCTTTCATTCCATCAGATTAAGAAATTATGTTTTCATTTAAAAATTGAAATTTAAATTAATTTTAATTTTATATGAATATATGCATAACCCATGGACACAGATAATAGTGCAGTAAAGCCCTGGGGTGGAGGGGGGGGAAAGGGAACATCTGTAATACTTTCAACAATAAAGATAAATTAAGTGAAAACTATAAAAGAATAAAAAATAAATTTAATTTTAAAGTAATTTAATTTAATAAAATGGTACAAGATGCATCAACCAATACACTCTTGAGAAATTAGAACCTTTCTATTTACATTATTCAATTTGGTTCAAAAAAAAAAAAAAGGAATGGGACTTGTGAGGCACTAGACCCTGAGAGTACAAAGAAACAATCATTACTGAATGTTTACCATATGGCAAGCACTATGCAAAGTGTTTCACATACATATTATTCAATCCTCACCACCAACACACTGAGTAGGTAGCATTATTTCTATTTTGCCAATGAGGAAACTGAGGCTCAAGGTCACATGGCTGGCAAGGGGAAGACTCCAAAGTCCCTGCTCTTAAACTCTTTTCTCTGTCATCCCTATGGTGCTCAGACGCCGGTGGGGAAAGGAGGAATTGACCTACGAGCCTATCCATGTAAACTGTGGTAAGTGTCACATCAGACACAGAAATAAAGTGCTGGAGGGAAGGGCAGACAGAACCACCCTGATGACGTGGGGGAGAGGAGCAGTGGCAGGATGATGACACAGGGGGTGGCATCTCAGCTGGGCTTTGGAGGATGAAAGGAGGAAAGGCCATTCCAGGTCGAGGGAAATACAGGAAGGGAGGCAGAGGCACCAACATGGACAGAGTGTCTAAACACCACGAAGCACACCGTGTGTCTGAGGCAGTATGTCTGAGGCACTGGATAAATGTTTGCTGGATGAACCAATGGACACAACGAATGAATAAAGAACCTCTTTACTTTACTTCTTTTGTTTTCAGTTCTTTTGTTGTATCGAATAATTTAAAATTCTTTTTTCTTTCTGCTATAGACCGAACTGTGTCATTTCCCCACTCCCCGCCAATTCCTAGGTTGAAGCCCTACCCCCATGAGTTGAGGTCATGAGGGTAAGGTCCTAACTGAACAGGCTTTGTGGCCTTATAAGAGAGATACTGCCTCTCTTTCCACATGCACTCACCACGGAGAGGCCATGTGAGGACAAGGGACAAGGTGGTCACCTGCAAGACAGAAAGGAAGCCCTCACAGAAGCAGGTCTTGCTGGCTCTCTAGTCCCAGACTTCCAGCCTACAGAACTGAGAAATGAGCTTCTGTTGTTCATACAGTCTGGTATGGAAACTGCTGCAGTCTAAATATTTGTGTCACCTCAAAACTCATGTGTTGAGATCCTAACCCTGAAAGATGACGGTACTAGTAGGTGGGGTCTTTGGAAGGTACTTAAGTCATAAGAGTGGAGCCTTCATGAATGGGGGTCAGTGCCTTTCAAAACAGCCCCTCTGCCATGTGAAGACACAAGAAGAAGCCTGTGGCCCATGAAAGAGCCCTTACCTAACCATGTTGGCACCCTGATGTCAGACTTCCAGCCTCCATATGACTGTGAATGATAATTTCTGTTTTTCATAAGCCACCCAGTCTGTGGCATTTTGTTAGAGTAGTCAGCCCCAGCTGACTAAGACACTTTGTCTCCTTTCTGAGCTTCTGAGAATCACTTACTCCTTCCTGATGATACTCATTTTAAAAGATTCCAGCTCCTTGCCCTTGCCTGTGTGGTGTGGCTCAATTGGTTGGGTATCGTCCTGTGCACCAGGAAGTTGCCAGTTCGATTCCTGGTCAAGGGCAGATACCAGGGATTGTAGGCTTGATCCCCAGTGGGGGCATGTAGGAGGCAGCTAATCTATGTTGCACTCTCATATTGATGTTTTACTTTCTCTCTCCCTCTCCCTTCCTCTCTCTCTAAAAATCAATAAGCTATTTTTTAAAAAAATTAAAAGGCTCCTGCCTGGCCATTGTGGCTCAGTGGTTGAACATCAACCTATGAACCAGAAGGTCACAGTTCGATTCCCAGTCAGGACAATGCCTGGGTTGTGGGCTCAATCCCTAGTAGAGAGCATGCAGGAAGCATTAATCAATGACTCTCTGTCTCATCATTAATGTTTCTATCTTTCTTCCTCTCCCTTCCTCTCTGAAATCAATAAAAATATTTTTAAAAGGTTCCTGCTCCTTGCCCTAATTACACCAAACATCCTCATGAAAACAGTAAATAAGGTAAACACTCCAGATGTTTGAGCCGCAGCCATGTGTAATATGCAAAACATCTACAGTATCCTGAATTTTTCCTATCTAGATGTGTGTTATATCATCCAATGTAATGGTTCATATAATGGTTTCTAAGTGTGTGTGTGTGTGGAGGGAGGGGACGCGGGGGGGTTGGGGGGGGGTGTTATACAATCACAAGATTGTCACGAGATCACTGACTTGACACACTGAGATGTCTTTAGACAACAGCGGTGTCTCTAACTGTGCAGGATAATGCAGAGCAGGGGAAAGTCCCTCAAGTCCACTGTTAGCCAACTACAATCTGAACAATCTCTTCAAATCAGCAGGCAGTATATCAAGAGTCAATTCTCTACTCTGTAATTCAGACCTCTGGTGAGATATCGAAGGATAAAGCCTAATGTGTATTCACCCCAGATCACCCTCTTCCCTCTTGCGTGGGTTCCTCATCACTGCAGCAAGGGCCCGATAGAGAAAATTGCCCAGGTTCACCTGCACTGTATTCTCTCCAAGTGGCCACAAGGAGGCAGAGTGGTGCCACAGGAACGTTCAGACAAGCAGCTATACCTATTGATTTCACTGCATATTAACTTGGGACCTTAAGCAAATCATTCTCTGAGTCTCGTTTTTATTTTTTTTTTCATCTAGAAAATGGAGGATGGAGGGGGGAAGGGAGCCTCATAAGATAATTTGAAGTTTAGAAATAATGTATGCAAAGCAGCTAGTATAGAGTAAAATATTAGTGTTCTTTTTTTCTTAAGCTTTATTTAGCATTCTCTCTTATACTCTATAGCAAGCATGTCAAATTCAAAGGCTAACATGGGCCAAATTAACGAGGCAAACGGCCCGTGGGCGACGAGTTTGACATGCTTGCTCTATAGGAAGCCTACCAGTCTACCTCTTATTCAGCTACTTTACTCTAGACAAATTATTCTGCCACTTTGAGCTTTAGCATTCACGTCTGTAAAAATCACAATACCCTCCCTGCAGGGTGGTCAGAAGAATTAAAGTTACTGAGCAGAAAGCATCATCACAGTGACTGGCGTGTAGTGCTCAAGATAAAGGTGCTTATTGTTAAAATTATTGTTATCATGTGAGAAAATAGCAAATAAGTAACAACAGGTAGCTGGTGTCCATTATATTAATTCAATACAAATAAAATTTTACCAAAATAATACATGCTGCATAGGCTACTCTGCCTCATGCCCTCCTGGTACTAACCTGAAAATGGGGGCTAGATACACACTTGGCAATTTGTTTAAACAAAGGTTCTTGAATTTTAACAAATTGTGAAGGTTCAATCACATCCAATATTTCTTCCAGCTCCCCAAGAAACATAACCTGTAAGTAACACACAAAACACAAAATGTCAGACATTTCATTAAAAAATCCATAGGAACGGTGAGGATTAATGAGAGCACTGTTTTAAGAAAAATTTATACATAAAACCAAACATATGAACACAGGTATTATGCTAGATGTTCATTTCACAAAGAATTCACCAGAGGGTGCTTGTTGAGAGCAAGTTCCCTTGACATTGAAAACACAATTCTATTTACTTTGGAAAAAATACATGTTACATCTATTACACAGAACAACTGCTCTTAGACAAAGGGATCCTGCAATACAGGACTGTCCTGTGCTCTCTCTCTACTGCTATCAATCCAGCTATCTCTTCCCTCACCCACATGTTTTAAACAACAGGGGAGTGGCCGTCCTGAATGCATGCACAAAAGTCCACAATGGCGCATGCAGATACTTCCCAAATATGTCCAGCTCTGACCTATGGTAGGTGTTCCTCTAGGACAGGGGTGGGGAACCTTTTTTCTGCCAAAGGCCATTGGGATATTTATAGCATCATTCTCAGGCCATACAAAATCATCAACTTAAAATTAGCCTGCTTTATTTGGTCAAACATTTAATTAACTCACCCCTAATGTCTTGGCAGGGCCAGACCAAATGATTTCACAGGCCTCATATGGCCCACGGGCCAGACCCGATCCCCACCCCTGCCCTAGGATATGCTGTTAACAGAACACATAGGATCGGAAAGATACAAATGAGCAGGTTCACCCCCAAGCAGGTAGCCTTTAAAGCCTTTCTACCCAATCTCCACTTACACATACGCACATGCACATCATTGTTCACTACTGAGCACAGTGAATCTCGTGGCCTCAGCACCATGTGCCTCAAGAAACTGCTTTTAGATCACAAAATGGAGCCAAATCAATAGTATAGTCAGTTGTTTTAAATATAATGGAAAACCGACAGAGAAACAAGAACAAGTTACCTATCTAGGCATAAAAAATAATTACCTTAGAAAAATTAAGTATGCAATTAAAATATGAAAAATGACAATGCCTTCTTCATATCTTAAGATACATCTGAGTAGCAATGCATACTTTTAATTTTACCTAACAGGTGGTAAGAAATTAGATGATTTTTTTGAAGCTGTATAGGGTTTTGGAGAATTGAAACTGATTTGAAAAGGAGGGTGTTTCCGTTAAAAGCAAAATTTGTAGACTCTTGCCATTTGTCAAGATACAAATTCTGACCTAGCCAGTTTGGCTCAGTGGATAGAGCATCAGCACACTGAAGGGTCCCAGGTTCCATTCCAGTCAAGGGCACGTGCTCGGATTGCGGGTTCAATCCCCAGTAGGGGGTGGGCAGGAGGCAACCAATCAATGATTCTCTTTCATCACTGATGTTTCTCTCTCTCCCTCTCCCTTCCTCTCTGAATTCAATTTAAAAAAAACCAAACACATAAATTCTCCCCAAATTTTTCCAAAGTGTAAAACTAACAAACAGCTGATCTTTTCTGGGCCATTTTCACATCGTTTCTAACTTTTCAGGAAAGTGGATGCAGATCTGGCACCCAGCTAGGCTCACTTCCAAGTTAAGAGACACTCCCCCACAACAACCTTGCATGGCTTTTTTTTTTTAAGTACAAATCATTGTAGGTCAGAGGTGTCCAGGCCACTTGTAAACAGCTAAACTACAGGTCTGTAACATATTTTATGACTGTGCATAGGAAGATTCCATCTACACTATGTCTTAAAGTGGGTATTTGGGCAGTTTGCTCTAGCACCAGTGATGGCGAACCTTTTGAGCTCAGCGTGTCAGCATTTTGAAAAACCCTAACTTAATTCTGGTGCTGTGTCACATATAGAAATTTTTTGATATTTGCAACCATAGTAAAACAAAGACTTATATTTTTGATATTTATTTTATATATTTAGATGCCATTTAACAAAGAAAAATCAACCAAAAAAATGAGTTCGTGTGTCACCTCTGACACGCGTGTCATAGGTTCACCATCACTGCTCTAGCACCTATCCACAGTGACAGCAAAACCTCCACACTATGAAGGTGGTCACTAGGAAGGTGACATGGAGAGGCCCAGACAGTTGGACACATATCTGGGACCTGGCTCAGGCTTCCACAGTACTGTGATTAAAGTCCAGGGTTCAGGAATCAGGAAGGAGAAGGCAGGTTCTGGCCTAACCACCTATAGTTAGTGTACTCGGCCAGGCTCCTTAACTTCTCGAGGCATCAATTTCATAACCAGTAAAATGAGAACATTGGTAGTCCTGCCTTACAGAGCTGCAATGATGGTTAAGTGAAAGAATTCATTTTATACATGCTTATTAGCTTGTGCCTGGCACTCAGCCAATTATTTAGTACGCTATTAACACACTGACATTAAGCACTTACCTCTTTCTGACTACATGTTTTGGGCCAAAATTTCATTAACCCCCTAATAACCTAAAATGGAAAGGGAAAAAACAAATGACACTTAATTTTTCATATGCACTCCATGAAAAGTGGTCTATAATTCAAAATTATGGAAAAAAGTACTTACTGGTTCTGTGAGTGAAGGATCTTTCTCCAGAAATTGTACTATGCAATATGCCAGCTGGAGAAATAAAAATGAAGGACAAAATTAGGAATTCTATATAGTAAGTTTTCAAAAGACGTATTATTAAAACTTCCTAAAATGTTTCCAGACTCTGGTTTTAGTAACTTCACATCCAATTTATTTTCAAAATAAAAAATATATAAAAAGCTACTTTTCAAGTCAAAGAGTAGCACTAATAAGGCTCCAGGAGAATTATTTTTAAAAAAGAAGGCTGGGATAGCCCTGGCTGGGGTGGCTCAGTTGGTTGGAGCATTGTCCAGTGCACAGTAAGGTTGTCAGTTTGATTCCCAGTCAAGGTATATAACTAGGTTGCGGGGATGAAGCAAGTGATTGATGTATCTCTCTCACACGGATGTTCTCTCTCTCTCTCTCTCTCTCTCTCTCTCTCTCTCTCTCTCTCTCTCTCATCCTCTCCCTCTCCCTCTCTAGGATCAATATTTTTTAAAGCCTAACATTAACAAAAGAAAAAGAATATTGGGACATGAAGTAGCTAGCTAATGAAAAGCAGAGGTGAAATATAACATTCAATATATTGTGAAAGCATCTCATCTACATATAGTTTGAACTACATCTCATGGGCTTTCTTTCTGTCTGTGCTAACCTCAACAGTACTGCGTTTTACTGTGGTTCCAGAAGAGCATTCTATGAGAAGTAGGCTCTTTCTAAAAACCTTGCTGGCTGCCTGAAATGGCACATGCAAACTAAAGCAGTTTCAGGAAGACACAGAAGGCTCTACCTGCCAGTTGGACCCTGGAGAAATATGAGTTTTACATCTGATACTAACTCATCTAAGCAAGAATTCTTTTATTAGATGATCACGCAATGTGATACCCTGCTTCAAAAACTAGAGGCAAGATTTATGAAAGGGCTGGTAAGGATTCTTGGACAAGAAACCCACTCTTGGGAAACAACTTTTCGAGGGTGTTCTAAATTAGAAGCATATGGACTAATTTTCCTCGAAACACAGAACTTCACATTTAAAGAGGAACACTGCTCAGAAAAATGTGTTACATTTTTATGCAAACTCAAAACATTCCCACTGGAGGGATTGGGGAGTCACAGGTTTGAAATACTAAAATTAAAATGTCACTAGATCATTTCTCTCCCCCCTAGTGACATGCTTACCATGCAAGACAATGTTAGCATGGGAATTAGAGTGGGAATAGACCAGGGTACACTTTTTAAAGTAATGGAGGCTAAAAATAAAAAAGATGTGAAAATATTGATTTGTTTAGTGTGAGTATTTATTTGTGTGTAGAAAGTTAAAAAGATATGGTGAGTGAACTAGAAGAGGGAGCAAAAGGCAACTTAACAGACTATTGCAAAATAAGGCTGAGACAAAATGTTCAAAAACTTTAAAAAATGATTACACATGTCTAAAGATCTAAATCTGAAAAGCCCACACACATATATTACTATACACAACATGTTCAATATATAATTTTGTGAACTGGGCAAGTCATCTAAATTCTCTGAAAAATGAAATGACTAAATAAATACTCCTTTCACTTGAAAAATATTCCCATGAGTCTCCCATGCATTGAAAACACACGCACACACATTTTATTTTCTTTGGCGGGTATTTTAAACTTAAAAATGTCTTTGTTACAACAAAATAAGCACATATCAATATCAAAGAAACACTGGGTTTGCAAACTTTACTTTGCTTCCAAAAGTAGTTGTACAAAATTCTACCTGGGCATGGAAGAGTGATAAGCTCCTGACGGTGTGTAAAGGGATCAACACTTTCACCAGAAACTGTTTGTGTTCTGCCTTAAGAGGTAAAGCAAAGCCATTGATAATACTAGGAAGAAGGAAAGAGACGTGAATTAGCAATGCTACCTCCACAAGCTAAACTAAGACAAACTGTTCTTGTGAGATTGGGTTAAATCTTAATCAGTTTATGACTGGTCCAGAGCAACCCAAAAACCATCCCAGGGGCAGTCAAGATTTCTTAGTTACTTCAAAGAATACATTTGAGTAGGCAGGAAATTCAAGAGAAGAAAATTGGCTTCTGATCTCCCAGCACAGGCTCCTGTGCTCTGAAACCTGGTTGGATGGTCCCCAAATCTTTTGTATCAACAACTCTTTATTCTTCCTCCCTCTTTTCCTTCCCTAAATAACTGCCTGCCTTGCTCACTTATGACCTTTTCCATTTCTAGACAACATTCCTTCCTGTCCCTGATATCTCTGCTCAGACCAAGAATACCCTAGAGCCCAGCCCAGGAAGTTCCAGAGAAAACCATGTGACTCCACCTTCTTTTTCTCCTCACATTAGGAGGAGAGACTAAGTAATCACATTGTCCATTACATTAGTCTCCCTTGTGTGTAGAAAGCTACACAACAGCTGTCTCTTTCCAATTCGTTCCACTGCACCAGGAAACAGCTGCTCAAGAACTACACCTGGGTCCATGGGTCCCTGGAACATGGCAATCTTCCCGATTTATTATAAACTTGCTTTCAAAAGATCTGGCAAAGGGCAGGTAGTCTAGAAACTAACAAGAATAAGATGTTTTGTGGTAACTGGTCTGACTGCAATCAGATGTACTGTCTGCGTAATGGGAAATAAATGCTAGCTCTTTCAGTCGTCCCAGCAGAATTGGCAATGCCTAAATGTGGAACAAGGGGAACAGGAAACCGCGTTTTGGAGAGTCAGTTGGGAAGCATGCTAAAGCACAAATGAGAGTATCAGATGTACATACAGCAATAGATCTAGGTCAGCATTTCCCTGCGCCACCTGAACCTAATTCACAGAACGATATTCACCTGAGATTAGCAATTGGCTAAAAATGTGCTTACCTTCCTAATATTTCCAGCAGTTCAGCTACACCATTGAAGTGTTCTGTTTCATAAACAAACCTTTAAGAAAGAGAAAGAGCAAGAGGGAGAAAGAGAGAGAGAGAAATAAAGTCAGTACACTACATTCAAATATTTGAGATTTACTTAATACTTCTATAAAACCACCAACTTTGCTTCTCCTTCTCCCCCCTCCCTCCACTTACCTTAGAAAAATATTGTTAATCTGTTTTCGGATAAATGCTCTAAGACCAAGAAACTTGCCATAAATTCTGTGTAAGACTGTTTTTAAGTAGTCCCGTTCCCGGGGGTCTTCGCTGTCAAATAGCTCCAAAAGCTGTTGTAAACGAAAAAGGGTGCTGTCAAAAGCGGTTTCAGGAAAGAATTTAGGAATTCTGCCACTCATTATTTAAAATCCTTTCCTTCCTTCCTCAAAAATGTATTGAGTACCTATTATGTGCCAGGCACAGTGCTAGCCTTTCAGAATACAGTGATAAGTAAGTCAGACAAGGGAGGGGGCTTATATTCTAGTGAAAAGACACACAATAACAATAACCATAACAATAATACTATGTAACACATATACAGTACTTAGTATGATCATCGGGCAATTTTCTAAGCAACCTACTTATATTACTGCCTCCGAGGTAGTTTTATCCCCATTTTACAGAGGAGGAATTTGGGAAGAGTGATGTTAAGTAAACTTGCCCATGGTCTCAAAGCTAATAAATGCTGGGCTAGGATTTGAACTCAAGCAGCCAAGGCCCTAGAGTCCATTATCTCAACAACTTCACTGCTGTGACATCAGGTACCCACTGAGCTTATGTTCCAGACATACAGTTAAGATAAGCCTTCAGCTCTACCAGAGCATACAAGTAAATGAAGCAACCTAAACCGAAGCAAACATCAACAAGTCCCTAATGATGCAGATAGTGTTTCTTTCAAGATCTTGGTTCTTGTTACATGGATAAACAAATAAATATCATTGTAAATATTCATTGAGGTGAACATTCACATTTCTTTATGTATGTTATACATGAATAACATTGAAGTTCCCAATCATTTGTAAAGTCAGTAACATATGTCAACACAAAAACATGTACATGAATGTTCACAGCACTATTATCCATAATAGCCAAAAAGTAGGAAGAATCCAAATGGCAATCATCTGATGCATGGATAAGCAAAATATGCTACAATGAAAATATTATTTGGCCATAAAAAGGAATGAAGTACTGATATATGTTACTACACGAATAAACCTTTCAAACATCATACAAAGTGAAAGAAGCCAGTCAAAAAAAAGCCACATATTTTATGAAATTAATAAATTGTATGAAATGTATAAATATCCCCCTTATATGAAATACAGAGAATAAGCAAATAAATAGAGTTATAAAGCAAAATGAGGAGGGACTAATGAGTATGGTGTATCTTTGGAGGACGATAAATTATATAGTAATGATGGTTACACAACTCTGTGACTATACTAAAAAACAATGAATTACAAAATGTAAAAGGGTGAATTTTATGGTATATGAATTATATCTCAATAAAGCTGTTATTTTTTTTTCTAAATGACAGTAGGCAGGTTTCTCTGGCTGAAGAACAAACTTAGAGACTGGTTTAAATTTTAATGAGTTTTTCATACATTCATTATCATAGCAATAAAGCAGAACTCATAGTTCTAATGTTGACTTTACAGCAAAACATTGCAAGAACATACAGACAGCATATAAATGAAAGCAAACTACCCCTAATTACCAAAAATCTATCAACATACAAAAGCATGATTTCAGGTGATTAAGACATGAGGCTAAGACTGACAGCAGAATATTATACTCAGTGAGTGGTATTCAATCAAATAAATTACCTACTTTTGTTTGGTGCTTTTCTTTGACTAAAACGCAGAGTTCTAGACCAAAAACCTGGCCCTTCAATTAATGGCAGGAAGCACAAACTGAAGGACAGTCTTCAAAAGTGGGCAATGAGACAGATGCAATTTTTGGCTACACAATGTCATTCATCCATTCATTCATTCATTCATTCAAAAACTGAGAATTTTGAATAAATATGTATGCAGACACAATTGCTTTCAGAAGCCTACTCTAATGAGGGATGGTGGTAAATAAACTGCAAGATAGGCGTTCAGGATGCTATATAAATACATAGCAGACATATCTACTCTATTTGGGAGAAGTGGAGTGATCAGGGATGGCTTTTAGAGGAAGTAATATCCAGACTGATCTATGAAGAAATTAGGAGCTAGAGATAGTGGAAGTGTTCATGGCAGATTCAATACCACATATCTTCACCAGCAGCCTATCTGAAAAGAAGATGCTGTTAAAATACCTGCCATATCTGTGCTCACCTGACCATGAAATCAATCAATCAATCAATCAATCAATCAATGCTAGTGATTGTCCTCATTGCTGGACACACACACACACACACACACACACACACACACACAAACTTGGAGCCCACAGAAAAAGCTTTAAGCAAGTCAACCATACGGTTCCACAGAAAACAATCTAAAAAAAGAAAGACATGTGTCCCTATAGGCAAAGAAATGCCCCATGGTTCAGTATCTCTTATCTACTACATACACAAAATGACATAAGGTCTCTAACCTATCTATCCTATTCCTTGTTAATGAAATTATTAACCTTTTGAGATCTATTTTTTCCTTTGGTTTCTATGTTTCAGTGTTGTAAAAGGGCTTAATGAATAATTTGCAACCAACATAAAAGGTTTGAGAAGGTAAACTTAGCAAAACTTGAATCAACTATGCTCATGTATTGTTAATCTTAAAAGTTTAATAAAAATATAATAATTAAGCAAAAATTATTGAACTAATGTTTTCATTAGGCCCTTAAAGAAAATGCATTACCAGGCGCCTAACTTGAATCATTTACAAAGCCACAAACACAATATATATCATCTATATATATAGAAGACTAATATGCAAATTGTCTCCTTGGGAGACCAGGATTCGACTGCTCGCTATGACGTTCACTGACCACCAGGGGGCGGCACCAAACGAAGGAAGGCCCCAGCCAGCAGCTGGCACCAGGGAAGGAAGGCCCAGCTGCCAAGGCCCTGATCAGCCCTGATCACCAGCCAGGCCTAGGGACGCTACCCGTGCATGAATTTTGTGCATCAGGCCTCTAGTGTTCTTTAAGAAAGAAAGATATATAAATTACTTTCTTGCTAGTCCACAGAACACACTCTTGATGATTTTATTATGTATGAGACAAAGGAAATAGTATAATAGTGCACAGGTGAAGAAAGGGGAGTAGGATAAGCTGATTTCCCAAACAAAATAATATGTGTGTGCTTAGTCACATATAAACTATAAAAACTCCCCCCCACAAAAAAAGCAATGAAAATATAATCCAGCATTTGTATGCCTGGGGGAACTGTGCCCCCTACAACATAACAGGCAACTGGTTGTCAAAAAAGAAGCTGGAGAGTTCCCAAGGTGGTTACAGAGCAAAGACAGACTTGTCAACATGCAGAAGCTAACAAACAGGGATGAACTGAGTAGTGGTTTAACCAAAGAACCTCCTTTGAAGCTCATAATAAACCAACAGTGAAATGAGAAGGGCAAATGAAAAAGGGAGTAAGGGTTTCTTCCAGTTAAAAATGGGGACTGAACCTCTATCTTCTTGAACCCTTCCTGACATGAGAGTTAAGAAATAAAAACTGAAGGAAATACAGGGCACAGAGGACTAGAGAGCAGATTAGACAAGTTTGTACATTTTTCAAAAATGGAAAGTGGATGGCAAGGCGTAACTATCTTGGGTTTCCTCTTTCTCCACTCTGCTAAGTGTTTTTCCATTCTGACAGCAGGGAGGGAAGCTGACAAGAAGCCAATTCACACCAGAGAACCCTTAACAGGTTTTAGAACTGAGGGCACCAGATATATCTGATGGCAAAGGTGTAAGGAGCTAAAAACAGGAAGATGGTTGAAAGTTTGCAGGAGTAACAAGACCTCCCAGATCCCTGCCCCACACAGTGCACTGAAGATTTATAATTGAAGTCTGGAGACAATAAATAAATGAGCAAGTCTCTAGCACTGGGGACATTGCACAGAGCAAGTGAAGCCTTCACTGAAAATAATGGGGTTGAATGAAACTCTGCATGCTGAAGAGTGAGATCTTTGCCAGCCCCCTTCCCTGACTAAGCTCCCAATTCTAGATGAGGCAGGAGATTAGGAGGTCCATTTTTAGAGAAACTGACAACCTTGAGAGGAAACACCTATACACATACTAATGAAATGGCAAGGTCTCTACCCAATATACCACGTCCCCTCAAACATCCGCATGTGCGCACACACATGCACAGAGAGGCCCTTAATAGGTTTTCTGATTACTAACATCCTATATAATAAAAGCCTAGGTGGTCTCGCGCCCTCGCACGCGATGTCATCACAAGATAGCCGCCCCAAGGTGGCCACACACACAGCGGCTGCTCTGTGCAGTGAGACCTGAGGGTCCCACGGCTCTATGCAGTGTGGAGGAGGCCTGTCCCGGCATCTCCGCTGCCTCGAGCGGAGGAGGCGGGTCGTGGCATGGGAGGGCAGTTGTGGGAGATCCGGCCGACAGGGGAGCAGTTAGGGGCAATCAGGCAGGCGAGCAGTTAGGAGCCAGCAGTCTCAGATTGTGAGAGGGATGTCCGACTGCCAGTTTCCCCAAGGAGGTGCCAGGTTGGAGAGGGCGCAGGCTGGGCTGAGGGACACCACCCCCCCTGCACAGATTTTGTGCATCAGGCCTCTAGTCTATACACACACACACACACACACACACACACTGAGTGACCAGATTATTATGACCACCTGACGTTTGTAGGCAAATTAGCTATAATTTCATGCTGAAGTTGCTAGAGGGCCAGACCATTATAAATAGGGAAGCAGGTTGTTTACCACCACAGTGGAATTAATTTTTTTCTAAAGATATGGGTAAACAGTGCAATTTAACAGCCTTTGAACATGGGATATATATGGAGATATATATATATATATATATATATACACACACACACATATATATACACTAAGTGGCCAGATTATTATGACCACCCCATCAGTACTTCGTTGGGCCGCCTTTTGCCTTCGATACTATGGCGATTCTTCTTGGCATTGACTCCACAAGATGTTGAAAGGTGATGCGAGGAATCTGACACCATGCCTGATAAATAGCACTGTCCAGTTCTGTGAGATTTGATGGTTGTGGAACCAGCTGCCTGATGGCTCTTTTAACTTCATTCCACAAATGCTCAATTGGATTGAGATCTGGTGATTGTGGGAGCCACCTAAGCAAGGTAAAGTCTCCCTCATGTTCTTGAAACCACTCCTGCACTATACGAGCACCGTGACATGGTGCATTGTCTTGTTGGAAGAAGCCATCTCCACGGGGATACACCATCAACATGATAGGATGAACTTGGTCAGCAATGATACTTAGGTATGTTGTGCTATTCAGATGTTGTTCCACATGAATTAAAGGGCCCAAATCATGCCAGGAAAACATGCCCCAAACCATAATACTGCCCCCACCAGCTTGAAAGGTTGTACTCATGAATGTGGGGTGCATGCTTTCATGCTGTTTCCACCAAATTCTCACTCTGCCATCTGCATGATGCAACTGGAAACGTGATTCATCGGACCACATGACTTTTCCAATGCTCAACTGTCCAATCCTTGTGTTCCTGTGCAAATTGGAGACGTTTTATTTAGTTACCAAGGTAACTGCAGACAGCAAAGGTGTTCGAACAGGCCTTCGGCTTCCATATCCCATAGGATGCAGTGTACAGCTAATTTTCCTACAAATGTCAGGTGGTCATAATAATCTGGCCACTCAGTGTGTGTGTGTGTGTGTGTGTGTGTGTGTGTATAGATATATATAGATATAGATATATCCCACATTCAAAGGCTGTTAAATCACATTGTTTACCCATATCTTCACAAAAAAAAATCACTTCTACTATTGTGGTAAACAACTTGCTTCCTTATTTATAATGGTCTGGCTCTCTAGCAACTTCAGCATGAAATTATAGCTAATTTGCCTACAAACATCAGGTGGTCATAATAATCTGGCCACTCAGTGTATATAAAAGCCTAATATACTAAGTGTCCTAACAGTCTACCAGTCACTATGACATGCACTGACCACCAGTGGGCAGACACTGACCACCAGTAGGTTAGCTTGCTGCTGGGGTCCAGCCAATCGGGACTGGGCGAGACAGGCCGGACATGCCCTGAAGCCCTCCCACAGTCTCTCCCTGGCCAGCTGGCCCCCATCAGCCCCAATCAGCCTGATAGCTGGCCAGGCCAAAGGACCTTCACCTGTGCACGAATTTGTGCACCAGGACTCTAGTGTAACTATAAAGATAAAACATAAAAGTCAGAGACCAAAATGCTCACAAAGAACTGAGTAGTTACAATACAAGCAATAGAAAAAAATGCAAAATTAAGATAGGTTCTATCTATAACAGACTCAAAAATAAACAAGTGCATCCAATCCCTGAAATAAAAACAACATACTATTACAGATGAATATTCAGAAAATAAGTAAGAGCTTTAGGAAACTCAAAATGTAACAGAAAAAAAAAAAAAACCCACAGAAAGACTGGAACATTAAAATGAGCCAATCTACCATGAAAATATAACAAGAAGACAAATATAGGGTGTCCCCAAAAAATGTATACACACTTTGACAGCTGATAACTCACTTAATTTTCACTCTTTTTCAGATTTAACTGATTTAAAATAAATGGGTGATGCCAGACTACGCTTTGAAAAAATAAAATTTATCCTCAAGTGCCACTAGACTTTTTTTTATGGGGATACATGAAAGATAAAGTTTATGGTATGAAACTGGCAACAGTTGACAAGTTGAGGGCACACAAATACTGAACGAAATGACTCTTGATGTTTGTGATTCCATTGCTTCGCATTATCAGCAGTGCCTGAGCCAGAAGGGTCATCAGTTTGAAAAGAGGCACTGACCAAAAAAAGTATTCATTTCTGCAGATTCTTTAAATTTTGAAAATGAACTATATATTCTATATATATAAAAAACCAGTGACCGTAATGGCCATAACGACCATAATGACCAGTCGCTATGACACACAGTGTGGCCAGCGAATCAGCCCGATCAGGGAGTGGGGCCGACCAGCCAACCTCGCAGCCCCTCCCCCCTGCCGGCTTGCCCCTGATTGGACTCTTCCACCCCAATCAAGAGTGGGGCCAGCTGGCCAAAAGGCTCTCCCTTCCCCCCAGCCAGCCCGCCCCACCACGGTAGGCCCACAGCCCCTCCCCCCGGCCGGCCTGAGCCTGATCGCATCCCCCCACCCCAATAGCTGGCAGGTCTGGGCAGCCAACCTCCCGCAGCTCCTCCCCCTGGCCGCCCCACCCCTGATCTGCACCTCCCATCCCAATAGGGGGCGGGGCTGGCCGGCCAACCTCCTGCAGTCCCTCAACCCAGCTGGCCATGCCCCTGATGGGCCCCCACCACCCTGATCGGCCCACAGCCCCTCCCCCTAGCCAGTCCCGCCCCTAATCACCCCCCCCCACCTCAATAGGAGGCAGGCCAGCTGGTCAACCTCCTGCAGCCCCTCTCCTTGCCTGGCCCCACCCCAGATTGTCCCCCCACCCCAATCAGGGGCAGGGCGGGCCGGCCAACCACACATGGCACCTCCCCCAGGTTGCTGGCTCCTGATCGCCCCCCCCCCCACCCATTTGGGAGTGGGGCCAGCTGGCCCACCACCCACAGCCCCTCCCCACAGCCAGCCCCACCCCTGATCAGCCACCACCACCCCAAATGGCCTGTGGCCCCTCCCCCCAGACAGCTCCGCCCCTGATCGCCTATACATACACACCAATAGAGGGTGGAGCTGGCCAGTCAACCTCCCACGGCCCCTCCACCAGCTTCTGACCCCCAATTAGCCCCTCCCATCCCATTCGGGGGCAGGGCTGGCCAGCCCACCACCCAAAGCCCCTCCCCATGGATGGCCCCATCCCAAATCACCCCCAAATTGGGGGCAGGACCCATCAGCCAATCGCCCGCGGCCCCTCCCCCCAGCCAGCCCGGCCTTGATCAGGCCCCAGTCAGGCCCCAATTGGGGCAGGCCAGCTGGCCATCCACAGGCTGGGCCAGCCAGAACCCACCCATGCACGAATTCATGCACTGGGCCTCTAGTATGTTAATAAAAACTGACTTTATAATCATTCAAAGTGTGTATACATTGCCCAGCCGGTGTGGCTCGGTGGATACAGAGTGTTTACATTTCTGGGACACCCTGAATAATATCCTATGTAATAAAAGGCTAATATGCAAATCGACCAAATGGCAAAGACCAGTCGATATGATATGCACTGACCACCAGGGGGCAAATGCTCAATGCAGGAGCTCCCCCTAGTGGTCAGTGTGCTCCCACAAGGGGAGCGCTGCTCAGCCAGAAGCTGGGCTCACAGCTGGCAAGTGCAGGAGTGGTGGTGGGAGCCTGTCCCACCTCCGTGGCAGTGCTAAGGATGTTCGACTGATGGCTTAGGCTCTATGGGGAGCAGGCCTAAGCCAGGAGTCGGACATCCCCCAAGGGCTCCCTGACTGCAAGAGGGTGCAGGCCAGGCTGAGGGACCCCCGAGTGCATGAATTTCATGCACTGGGCCTCTAGTATATATATAAGATAAGAAAAATTGAGGAACAATTCAAAAGTCCAACACATGACCAATAGGAATGCCAAAAAGGCACAGGGACAGAAAAAGAGAAAATGAAGAGAAGGAAATTATCTGAGAAAGAATTCAAATTTTCAGAAAAAAGGATATGAGCTTCAATATATAGAGAGTCATTATGTCCTCTGCACAATAAATAAAGACCCACATCAAAGCACAACACTGAGGACAAAGAGTAGATCTCAAAAGCTTACAGAGAAAATAAGAACAATAAAGGATGAGGAGTTCAGCTGATATAGGCCTTCTCAATACCAACATTGGAAAATAGAAGCAAATGAACCAATTCCTTAAAACTTCTGAAGGAGGCTGGATTCCAACCTATAAATCTATACATAGACAAAATGTCAATCAAGTATGTGGATGGAATAAAGACATT
Organism: Myotis nattereri; assembly: GCF_964212035.1. Lineage (NCBI taxonomy): Eukaryota > Metazoa > Chordata > Mammalia > Chiroptera > Vespertilionidae > Myotis > Myotis nattereri. The sequence continues at coordinate 32,288,973 of NC_138075.1, read as the reverse complement.
TTCAGAAAAACGGTGTTCTCAAAAATTGTTGTAATATTGTAATTTATAATAAGGAATATGTATTTGGTCTTCTTCAACTATTCCTGACACATAGCTCCTAAAACCCTTGGAATTTCCTAAGTGAAGGATTACAGGTTCAATTCCTGGGCATGTACCTTGGTTGCAGGTTCAATCACTGCCCCAGCCTGGGGGTGTGTGCGGGAGACAACCAATCAATGTGTGTGTCTCTCTCACATCAATGTTTCTCTCTCTCTCTCCTCTCTCTCTCTCTCTCTCGTTACTCCCTCCTCCCCCCTCCCTTCCATGCTCTCTAAAAAACAGTGAAAATCATATCCTTGGGTGAGGATTAACAATAATAAAAATTATAATAATAAAATTAGTATTCTAAATGTTTTCACCCAAAATAAAATCAGACCTCCACATTTCTGGCTGTTTTTTAACCTTAGCTGTTCTACTACTTAAAAAATTATATCTTCCTAATACCTTCACCTTGAACAAGTAATGCACATGAAGAAAACAGCCCAGAACCCAGAAACAAGAGCCAGTGGCAGCTTGACTCCAATGAATCAGAACAATTCAATACAAAGTAAGCCAACCAATGAGAAAACACAGTGTTGACAAGGGATCAAAATGTTGCACATGCCCTTGCTGGTTTGGCTCAGTGGATAGAGCGTTGGCCTGTGGACTAAAGGGTCCCATGTTCAATTCCACCAAGAGCACATGCACAGCTTGCAGGCTCAATCCCCAGTAGAGGGTATACAGGAGGCAGCCAAGCAATGATTCTCTCTCCTCATTGGTCTTTCTTTCTCTTTCTTTCTCTCTTTCTTTCTCTCTCTCTCTCCCCCCCCCCACCCCCCCGCTTCTCTGAAATAAAGTGTTTTTTTTTAATGTTGCATGTTATGTCCTAGCCGGTTTGGCTCAGTGGATAGAGCGTTCGATTCCAGTCAAGGGCACATGACCAGGTTGCAGCTTGATGCCCAGCAGGAGGCATGCAGGAGGCAACCAATCAATGATTCTCTCTCATCATTGATGTTTCTATCTCTCTCTCCCTCTCCCTTCCTCTCTGAAATCAATAAATATATATATATTTTTTTAATGTTGCACATTATAAGCTTCTAGCAACCTGACTTCAAGACCCCTAAGGAACTTCAGTATAGAAATTTCAAAGGTATAAATCATACAAATATGAACTCAACCAAGTCATAAGCTTTTATCTTCTTATTCTTCTTCCTCTTCTTCCTCCTCTTCTTCTTCTTCTTCTTCTTCTTCTTCTTCTTCTTCTTCTTCTTCTTCTTCTTCTTCTTTTCTTCTTCTTCTTCTTCTTCTTCTTCTTTTTTTTTTTATTAATCCTTACCCGGGGATATTTTTCCATTGATTTTTAGGGAGAGTGGAAGAGAGAGGGAAAGACAGGGAGGGAGAAACATCGATGTGATTGGTTGCCTGAACTATGTGTCCTTGGACTGGAATCAAACCAGGGACTCTTTGGTCCACAGGCCGATGTTCTATCCACTGACCCAAACAGTCTAGGGCTATTTTCTTCTTAATTTCAGGCATTCTTCTCACAAACTGGAAGTCCGTTTTTTTCCTCTCTTAAGCACTCATTTTATCTGATTCAAGAAAACCTGTGACTTAAATCTTTAAGACAACCAATCTGGTCAGCTTTCCAAGACACAGCTGTTATGCTACAGACCGATGCACTTCATGGATGCAGGACACATAACTAGCTATAGAATCTGCAAGTCCTAATGCAAAATGAAAATGCAGTGCTTCTTGTTCAAAAATTATTAGAAATTTCGAGCCAGCAACAGCAAAGTATTAAACCAAGCGCAAGGCCCTTCCAAGCCGGGCCCTGTGCCACTGCACAGTTGCACACCCATGAAGCTGGCTCTGGATGCAGGACTCGAAGCAGTGATGCCCTTTTATAAAGTATTTGAGTTACAGGTGGACAGGATGGGAAGAGGTGATTTATTGTTAACTGGTAATGGCTATCTGATAAAATTCCTAGTAGAAATAAATTCTCCAACATTTTATAGTTTTTGCTAAAGACTCTGAAGAGAGAAATGTAAACATTTTAACATATTCAAGAACTTGTTCAGGAAACAGTTCTTTGTATTGGAATTAAGATTCAAGGCCTTGTGGAATTTATTTCAGTTAAGAACTTAAATTTTTAATGAGCTGTCATGTCCAATTTGTCTTGAGATTTTAAAAATACAACTAAAGGTCACTTTTAAGGACAGACTGAATGATTTGCATAATCTGCATAATAAATAAGGCACCTTTCTGCTAAGATAACTGCAAATGTGAGACACAAATTACTAAATAGCATTCTACAGCAGTACATATGTTTATGGGGATACTTGAATAGTATGTCTCTTAGCAACCACCAACTGCTTTCCAGACTTGCAAAGTGGTTGAAAGCAGTCTTTAGAAATATGCTGCTAAACTCTTGCCACAATGATCCATCCAATGAAATAATTCAAGATTTTGTCAATTCATTTTGATCTAATGGGGAGATAATAAAGAAACCATTTTCCAAACCATCCTAACACAGATGAAAATTACCTTTATTGGGAAGAGAGAAAGTTGTTCCATAAGCCCAGGCAAGCCTACACACTACAGTGATAGAAGGCAGTTACCAAGTTAGCTAAGTCTAAAATCAACATTACCATATACAATGCACTGTGTAATCAATTGACTATCTCTGATAAATCTGACAGCTTTCTTGTGTAAAGACTTAAGATTAAGTACATAAAAAATGGCAAAGGTGTGTAAATCTAGATTTAATAAAAATTGCAATGAAATTTAAGTAAGCCAGTCATTCTTAAATTAAAAAAAAAAAAAAAAAAAAAAAAACAGCAAACTGTTCAAAGGTACAGGTCACAGATCATTTTGTCAGACTCATACAAAAATATGGATTTTCAGCCCTAGCGGGTTTGGATCAGTGGATAGAGCATTAGCTTGTGGACTCAAGGGTCTCAAGTTCTATTCCAGTCAAGGGCACATGCCCGGGTTGCGGGCTCGATGCCTAGTGTGGGGCGTGCACAAGGCAGCCAATCAATGATTCTCTCTCATCATTGATGTTTCTATCTCTCCCTCTCCCTTCCTCTCTGAAATCAATAAAAATAATTTTTTTAAAAAAATCTTGATTTTCAGCTTATCTTGAAAAATTAGAAGATGTAGCAACACTTGGCCCACTTACCTACCTACTGGCCAACAGTTAACAGGAGCAGACTGGCAGCAGGGTCGAAGCTCCCTAACTCACCACTGTGTCCATCACTCCTTTCATCACATTCGAACTACTTCATTTTGTACCACTTGTCTGGCCTCTGTAAAGATTTGAATGTGCCATCCTGGTTCTCACATATTAACAAGTGCATGCTCCTGGCACTAATAAACATTCACTTTCAACACTGATTGGAAGAAACCAGTTGGCCAATTGGAACTGGTGAGAATCCAAGGGCAGGAGAGACTACGTGTAACATCTTTTAAAAATTCCAACAGCCAGGGAAGAACCATAAAAATAGAGTCCAAAGGGGTTTTTTTGTTGTTGTTGTTTTAGAATGTTGAAAGTTAGAGTTCAAAAACTCTATATAACACACGAGGTAAGACATAAGACACCAATACCATATGACTTCATGGAGTGAGGCTATTCAAGAAAACATATGAAAGAAGGTTCTCAAAACAAGAACTGATCCCAATAAAAACAGTGGTGACAGCAGCAGTGTGACATTTACTGACTATTTAGTATGTGTCAGGAATTGTTCTATGGGCTTATTTATGTATTCAATTATTAAATCTCCACAACATCCTTTCAACATAATTACTATTACATTGTGGATATTTTCCACCTACTTTCCAGAATAGATGAGGCATAGAGTACTTATGTAATTTGCCCAAGGTCACGCACTAAAAAATGGTAGAGCCTGAATGCAAACCCGTTTCTACATTTAAGCAGTAATCTATACTGCTTCCTGATGAGTAAGAAACATGGGAAGTATTGAAAAGGGCTCCTGAGGCAACACAGGAAGCTTTCCATCAAGCTTCAGATTTTAAAAGGACACATACAAATGATGAAAGGAAGGAAACATAATGAATGTTAAATATAAAGGAATGGCACTGTCTTACAAAAATAATCTTAGGAAGGCTAATGCACAAAATCAGCTGAGGTTTATGCAGGGCAACCAAATGAGAATGTACTTATAACTGAAATATTTTGACTATTCTTACCTATTATAACATATATGTTCATTATTTTTAATGCAAAAAGTAGAGAAATACAAAAATTAGAAAGTGAAGATCATCACATATAATCACATCGCATCTGGCAATTAACAACAATTTCTATACCTCCTTCCAAAATTTTCAGTGCATATACAAATAATCCTTTTCCCTAAAATATCAGGCTGAGGCTCAAAAAAAAAAAAAAAAAAAAAAATCACACTGCTTTAAAAAGTACATGTTTCATTTAAAAACAGATCAAGTATAGCTCTATCTCATTATTTGCACAAATTTAGGATTATTTCACTATATAAATGTTCAGTTTATTCAACCAACCCCCTACTAAGGAACTTTTAAATTGTTTCCATCTTTCTAAGAATTATTAAAAATGATGCATTCAATATCCTTGTACATATATCTTTGTATACATACCTATTTCTCATGGACTTGCTCAGTCAAAATTTAAGTTGATATAATACTAACATATTTCCTCTTCAGAGAATTATGCCAATTTAATGTATGCATGTATGTATGTATGTATCTATTTACACATTTTCTTACGGGTTTTACGGTGTACCAAGAAGGGGCTTTTCTACCCAAGCCTCTATTGTATTTCATTCTCCTCTACCCATACCACAATTCAAAATGAATGTTTACCTTTACAGCATATTTTAATAGCAAATATCATTCATTTTCTTTTTCAAAAACTTTTATTTCATAAAAATTTCATTTAAATTTTTCAAATAAATAAACTAGTGAGAATTTAATTAGAATTGCACTAATGTATAAATTATTTGGAGATTCTATAAATATCTTTATGATGGCAAGTTTTCCTTCTAGGAATATGTTACATTTCTGCATTTATTTAACACTTCTTTGCAATATTTTATTGTTTCATATAAACCTTTAAATTTTGTTTCAAAAGCTGGAGATTTTTTTTTAAATATCAGAATTTTAAAAAAAGATATCCTACTATTATGGGCAGATAATATGAGGATAGTGTGAAAACAGAAATTAATAGTTAATGGGAAACTACTATGCACCATGCATGATATCAGCAGACATTTTTACACATCATATCATTTTATCATCTAAACAAGCCTACTTGCTGTAGCTTATAAGAGGCAGCTGTTATTGCCATTTTACAGAAGAAAACACTGAGGCTCAGAATAGTCAGTAATCTGCCTAAGTTTTCAGTTCCTGTTTAATATTGAAGGTAGGGATCTGATCTTTGTATCATGCCAACTGAATTAAACATTAACAGCTGCCAGTTTGGGGGTGTTTCCCTATTTTACTTAACAATGACTCATGTATCCTGTTATCCCCATGCCACAAATGAGGAAACTCAACCTTGGACATTAAGTAAATAAACTTGTTTAAAGTCACATTGCAAATAGGCAGAAAAGCCAGAGTTTGAAAGGAGTTTCTTCTTACCCCTCAGCTCATATTCTCATCTCCTAAAATATACTTAAGAGTTCACAGGGAAGTCAGGATTCAAATCCAGAGTTTCCAAACTTTTTTTCCACTACATTGTGTTAAAATAGCTCAATTCTTACTTTGCTTTTGTCTTTACTGACAGGTGAATGAGAGTCAGAATAGGTTGTAAAGAAAAAGTTAGCTGCTATGGAAAATAAGTTTAAATCTCATGGCTAGAATAAATTAAGTCTAACACTTAAAAAGTGATATGTTGAGCCCACCAGTGTGACTCAGTGGACTGAGCATCAACCCATGCACCAAGAGGTCACTGGTTCGATTTCTGGTCAGGGCACATGCCTGGGTTTTGGGCTCGATCCCCAGTAGGGGGCGTGCAGGAGGCAGCTAATCGATGTTCCTCTCAAATAGATGTTTCTGTCTCTGTCTTCCTCTCCCTTTCTCTCTCTCTAAAATCAATAAAAACATTTTTTAAAAGTGATATATTGAGACCACCAAATTCTTTTTGAGGTCTTTGAGAATAAGAAATCTGATCAAAGAAAAGAAACAAGGTAAATGTTACCACAGGGTGGAATCTCTCTAATAATAATGCCTCAAGCTCCTAAAGACCCATCCATTTCCAACAGGTCCCAAGTCAGGACCAAACTTCCCAGGAAGGGAGCTCAGAAGCAGCAGGCAGGGAATTGAGGCCCTCCTCCTTGAAGGTGCTGAGATCCAAGGTAAGTCATCAGCAGTAGGAAAAGGAACAGGAGACCAGCTTTATAGGTTACCAACATGAATGAATAGGGAATTCTGAAAAAATGGCAGCTAACTGGCATCCAGGGCTTATGCCCAACATGACAGTTAACACACTGGCTAGTCATGTGATTATATTCAAGTACTACTCAATGGTGCCACTGAACCTGCCAAAACTCCAACCATCCCTTTTATGACTGATTTAGGAACTGGGGTGAGACATGGTCTAAAGGTTGAGTTTATCAAGAGATCCAGAAGAAGAAATGTAAAGAAAGCAAAAGTTGTAAAAATGAGGCAGGGCCTGAAAAAGTAAAGTATAAATGGATGGACTTCATTATTTATAATTTATTTCTTGTCTTTGGCAAGACTTGAGGAAAGACGATCAATCCCATTGTTTGTAAGTACTTAAAGCAACTTTACCAGTACACAGCAATAAGCCCAGAAGTTCACTAGTGTCTCGAGGCAGATGAATGGCATTCCTTTTTATGATCAAGTTCCAAGGCCCACAGATGAGGGGAATGCTGAAACCACAACATTCTGGTCTTTACTATAGCATCTGACAAAGTTTCTACACTTTGAACAGAATATTTTTTGGTTAATCATCACCTGAGGACATTTTTTTCCATTGCTTTTCAAAGAGATTGGGAGGGAGGGAGTGAGGAAGGAAGGGAGGGAGGGACAGATTGACAGAGAGAAACAGACATTGACTGGTTGCCTCCCACACACGCCCCAACCAGGGAAGGGGAGCAAACCCATAACTGCTGTAAGTGTCTTTGACTGGGAATCGAACTCACAACCTCGCCACTTTGAACTGGTACTCTAACCACTGAGCACACATCGCCCAGGGCATGAACAGAATTTTAAAACACAGGAAGGATGTGACATTAGAGTAAATTCTTGACTGGTTCAAGGATGTAATTTAAAGATTGCTGATGAATGAATCTGCGCTACAGTAAGGGAAAGTTGCTAAAGGCATGCCACAGGCCCCTATCGTCAGTCTGAGCAAGTTTAGCAATTTTAATCAATGACTTTGGTAAGGCCAATAGCCAGCATACTTAAGAAGGTCACCGATGAGATTAAGATCGAAGACTAATGAATAAGGTCGATGACAGATTCAAGATCCAGAAAGACTTCAAAAGTCTGATGAAAAATGATATTCTACAGGAATATATGTCAGATCCTACACCTAGATTAAAACACACATACACACACACACACACACACACACGCACGCGCGCACAAAATGAATGAGAAAACAAGGGAAACCATCACTTTACAACAACATGCATAGAGCTAAATTAGAAGTCAGTTAAAACCACAAGCCTAATGTAAATAAGGCTGTTATGGAACAGGGAGAGAGCCTGTGAGACTTCCTCTTAAGAAATCTAGCCTCCAAAGGAATGGAGAGCCTAACTCTATGCTGGGCTGGACTGACCAGGCTCAGGGCACAGATGTCACCCTTGAAGACAAGCGGACACATGTTGAAGAGTTCAAAAACTGACAAATGAGCCATGGTTGATGATAAGGATTCGGGCTACAGCAGAGAGCACACACCTAGGCGAGATACAGAAAGCAGATGGGCTGAGTTCATCCTGATCAGGATATCAGAACTATCTGAAAATTCCCCATGAAAACTGGGACTTATGTTTTCTTGGAGGGAAGAAGTCTGGCTACAACTGAATAAGTGTGTAGCCAAAGCTTCCTTCAGGCGAGCTAGTCTACCTCCCACTGTTTGACATCTGGGTACCAGGTTACCATAAATGAGCCTGCAAGTATCTAAGCTCCAACTGCATTTAGAGAAAAGGAGCCACGGGTAAACACAAAAACTGTGCCTCACACCTATGGCTGGGCCAGTGATATACTGAGAGACTATTCTGGGAAATAAGGCCAAAGGGTACCAGGTATAGGGAGGTTCAACATAAAAAAATTTCTCCATCAAAAACATGAGACAGGCTGCCTGTGCATGTGGCCTCTCCTAACTGAAAAGGGGTAAACTGAGGTCTCCCCCTGATCAGAATTTCAAAGAAGACTGGTACAAGAACTGAATGGACAGCCCAAAACATCCTTTCCCAGTCGGGGTTTCTCTGCTGGTCTCATCTCACTGAGCTTCATTACTGTCGGTAACCACAGACCATGGAGAGCACACTGAGCTGGGCCAGCATGCTCTTCATGTAAAGAAAGCACTGGCGCTCAGCCTGTGTGGCTCAGTGGTTGAGCGTTGACCCATGAACCAGGAGGTCATGGTTTGATTCCCTGTCAGGCCACATGCCTGAGCTTCGGGCTTGATCTCCAGCAGGGGGCAAGCAGGAGGCAGCCGATAGATGATTCTCCCTCATCATTGATATTTCTCTCTCTTTTTCTCTCCCTTCTGTTCTGAAATCAATAAAAACATACTTAAAAAAAAAAAAGAAAGAAAGCACTGGCTTCATAGGACAATTGTAGAATTTACTGTTTCCATGTCAACTAAACAGAGGCTTTACTGTGAAATCATTATCTGATGCTCTCAGGCAGTTTAATTTACCAAAAGTATAAGAGAACCTCGTTATTTCATTAGTGTCGAGAAGAGAGGGATACTCCTGCCTTGAAGTCATTCCAAGTTACTGTGAGGTTCGGAATCACAAGGAGGCATCATGGCACAATAGGCAGAAAAACAGAACAGAAGACATGCTTGGGAAAAGTTGATCTTTCAAGACCTCAGCTCACTCGTCTATAAAATGGGCATAAAACTTAACCACGTCTATTCTAGATTGTTGTGCAAATCAAATTATACAAAGTAAGTAAAGGTGCTCTAAGACTATATAAATGCAAAGGCTTTCCAATACAAACACAGACTTGTTATGTCTTGTGTTCATTTTATCTGATATGCATTTTGCCTTCTTGGTATAAGAATTTGGGTCAGTCTACCCATTTACCCAGTGATCCATTTATACACCTACTTACCTGCCTCTAAGTACATCTCAAACCTCAATTATCCAAAGCCTCCACGTTAAGGTGTGAGACATGATGCCCCAGTGTGGTATCAATGCATGCTAAATGTGCAGTATAGTTCAATGATTTGCCCACGTAACCAGAGGGAAAGGGGGGTACAGGTGCTAATGAACCAGGCAAGGCACAGGCGTTCCTGTCCATCTCTTAGCTGACAGTTGAATTCGGGTTTAATTCCACTCAGCCACATTACTGAGGATGTACAGGAAGTTCCATGACCCTCGGCTCCTTGGAACTAGCCTGCTTCTGGCATTCTACTAGACTGAACCACAAGAAAGTGCTGTGTTTTGAATGTCAAAAACAGTCAAAATATCAGCTATGACTCAACCTAATAAATCCAGAATTCTAAATGTATTCATTTAATTAGGGGGAGAGAATGAGGTTATCATGAAGATTACCAAACTTTTTCCAGGCAAGACACAGAGAAGGTCAATTTCCTGCCAAATTAGTGGTTTAAACTTGAAGTTCTCACTGAGACACTTGGCCCCCTTGGAAATTGATATTTGTTCTTTTCTACATGAGGTGTCCATGTATCACTTGGAAAGGAACCATACACCAGCTGGCTAAATTACCCACTTTTATAGATGAATGTCAACAAGAAAAAGGAGATGTTGACTAAACACTCAGTGCCACAAAAGTACCCAAGTCCCAGGTAAAAAGGAAGATCTTATCTATGATATAAAATGTAAAATGACAAATCAGGAAAAATACATACTCTGATAAGTTCCAAACAGATAGGAGTTAATGTCTTCAAGGAAATTTTAAAGTGTTGAGCTGTGCCATTTCCTAGCTGTGAAAACTCACCAATACTCTGACTTTGATTGTTTATTAAAGGTTACGAACCACGCCTACTCAGTTTTATCAGATCTGTGCAGTAGTTCCTTAAGAATCCTTACAGTTTTCAAGCAAACTGGGGTTCCAAAAATAAAATTCCTTTATAACTAAATTTTAGGAAAGAAAACTGAAAGGATTTAGGCATTAGCATTCCTTTCTATTAAAATGTAATTAATTTCCAGCACAATAAATTGAAGAGATAGTTATTATCTATCTTTCAATGGGTATTAATGGAAACTAACTTATGTAGACAGGGTAGGGCAAAAGTAGGTTTACAGTTGAGTATGCAAAAGTTTATTCTTGTATTATTATTTATTATTTTCCACATAAACTGATCTACTTTTGTCTCACCCTGTTTATACATTTGTTTACAAGATGATATAACTGCCATTGCTAGATGTTGAAAACATTAAGAGAAATGAGGTAAAATATTATCAAATGAGTAACAAATATATACAACCACAAGAATTTGCTTACCTGTAATACAAATTTCTGATCTATGTATTTTTTGGCAATGCTGGGTTGGAATTCTTGGCTTTCCAAAAATCGTATGAAAAATTCATATACAAGCTGCAACAACACAATTAAATTCAAATTATAATACACTGAGAATAGTTTCAAAAACCATATAAAGCCTACAACACTAAAACTGACAGGTCTTAAATGTTGATTCGTAATGATATACATCTGAAACTAATATAACATTATACATCAGCTATACTTTAACTTTTTTAAAAATCTGTAAAAGAAAACATGACTGGGCTTAGAAAATTGGGTTTTAATATAAATGGACTATTTATGCTAGCTAACCTTTCATTGTGGCTCACAGATGCTGTTATGTTTTTTAACTTTTTAAGTTAAAAATTAGGAAATATAAAACATTCCAGAATTTTTAATAGTCACTGAAATATTTCCTTTCAGAAAGTTTGTGGCAATTTACACTCCTCTAAGCAACATAGAATGGCAGAATATTCTCATCTGCAAAGAGTAAGAACACTAATCTGAAGAGTCAACCTTAATAACTGTTCTGATAAACAATAGGAGATCATTGTTTATGCTGAAGTATACACAAGATCCTAGTATAGTACACAGCAGTATATTAAAAGAAAAACTTTTAAGAGACAGACAGACATTGGGTTGTAAGCCCAGCTCTGTTCCTTACTAACTGTGTAGCCCTAGGCAAGTTCATTTCTCTACACAGGAACTAACTTATATCACCACTGTCACCGTTGCCTAAAACAACACTTTCAAACTTTTTAGTCTCACTTTACAGTTAAAAATGATGAAAGACCCCAAAAAGCTTTTGTTTATATGTAATATAGAATATTTAGATTATAATATAATTAGAAATAAAAACAAAAACATTTTAAATATGTATTTATTTCATTTTAAAACAAATAAAACATATTACGTGTTAACATAAATCATATATTTTGTAAAAATAACTTTATTTTCCAAAATATCATTGAGAAGAGAGGTACTGCTTTTTACTTTTGCAAATCTCTTTAGAAGCATGTTAAAAGACAACTATAGTTGTCTTATCTGCTTCAGTATTCAATCTGTTTGAATTTAAGTAGATAAAGAAAATCAAGCTTCACATAGATCTAGCCCATATCATATTTTCAGTCTTTTCATATAATTGGGATATTTTTCTTTGAAACCACACTACAACTCGACAAACAGTCGTTTCTTAAAGATGATTTGCAATGCAGAATGTGAAACCTTACCAGTGAATGCTTCATACTCTGTTACACTAAATTCCAATAGTCTGTCTTACACTTTGAATGGATCTTTATCCATGTGTGGTTTCCTAATATCATTTACTGGCCAACTGGAAAACACTAGTTCACTGTGTTATGTGATCTTCAAATGTTGACACATTTCACTAGTCACATTCCTTAACATCTCCAATTTTATCAAAAAAGTCTAAGCTTTTGGAACCTGTAAAGTTCGAGGTGACACATACAAGACAGATACAAGTCTCTCAAGTTTTATTTCTAAATTTTGTTTGAATGCTCTGTATTAGTGGCAAAAATTGTTTTCTTTGTCCATTTTAGAAAAAATATCCACCAAATACTCAAGCGGGAATAATCCTAGACTGTCAGGTATTCCTTCAGGTAAAAACGACATTTCATGAAAAAACAGCGTGGCTTGCAGCTCAAAGCAATCACATAAGTGCTTCCGCCAAAGACCCCTTCGCACTTCGGTAAGCAGCAGATGTGCTTTGTGCATGCTTTCCATTCCTTCATGAAGAATATTTTTTTACCCGTGTATTCAAAGGTCAAGATTTAATAAAATTAATAATTTTGTTGCTTCTTCAAGGACATTCTTTTTGGGGGGAGGGGGATGAATATTTCACATTTTCTAAATAAGATAGATTATTTACATTTTATTTTTATTTTTTTTGTATATTTTTATTGATTTCAGAGAGGAAGGGAGAGAGAGAGGGAGCTAGAATCATTAATGATGAGAATCATCTACTGGCTGCCTCTTGCATGCCCTATACTGGGGATCGAACCCACAACCGGGGCATGAGCCTGACCGGAAATCAAACTGTGACCTCCTAGGTTCATGGGTCAATCCACACCTGCCACGCTCCACTGGATTTTTTTTTTTTTTTAATCCTCACCCGAGGATATTTTTCCATTGATCTTTAGAAAGAGTGGAAAAGAGAGGGAAAGACAGAGAAAAATATCAATGTGAGAGAAACATTGATTGATTGCCTCCTGAATGCACCCTGAGGGCCTAGGCCTGGGAGGAGCCTGCAACCAAGGTACTTGCCCTTGACTAGAATCAGACACAGGACCCTTTGCTCAGCAGGCCAATGCTGAGCCAAACCGGCTAGGGCTACACTTGATTTTTTTTAAATCCCTTATTAAGCAGAAGAGACTTCACATAATCAGTTTCTTATTGAACAAAGGTCATCATTATAATATTCATTTCAAGGATATTCTTAGTTGAAATTGCCATTGTTTTTTTTAATTACAAGTACGTGGCAGTGAAGAATAAGACTTCTAGGCCAGTTTGACACAACTGCCTTGATTTGTGCTGAGGCAACAAACAATTTCAACCACCATCACTTTACAGCTATTAGTAGAAATAGCAACACAGTGAAAAGAGCAAATAATGGAGTATTATCATAAAACTAGTTTTTTGTTTTTGTTTTTTTAAAATATATTTCTTTATTGGTTTCAGAGAGGAAGGGAGAAGGAGAGAGAGATAGAAACATCAATGATGAGAGAGAATCATTGATCGGCTGCCTCCCGCACACCCCCCACTGGGGACTGAGCCCGCAACCCAGGCATATGCCCTTGGCCGGAATCAAACCCGGGACCCCTCAGTCCGCAGGCCGACGCTCTATCCACTGAGCCAAGCCGGCCAGGGCTATAAAACTAGTTTTGATGGCCACTAGTTTAGGCCACTGAAAATCAGGTTTCAGGCCCCCCCCCCGCAAAGGGCCTGCAGATACCACTAACCCAAATGTATCATATAGTAACCTTCTAACTTCAGACACTAATTTAACACTAGATTCACATTAAAATTTTACTTCTTTATAAAACTACTAGAGGCCAAAATCTACTAGAGGCCAAATTTCAATACACAAAATTCGTGCAAGAGTAAGCCTTCCTTTCCCCCGGCTGCCAGCACCAGCTTCCCTCTGGCACCCAGAACCCAGGCTTCCCTTGCAGCCCCAGCTTCATCTGGAAGAACATCCGGTCTAATTAGCATATTACACTTTTATTATTATAGACTAGAGCCCCGTGCATGAAAATTCATGCACTGGAGGGGGGGAGGGGGTCCCTCAGCCCGACCTACCCCCTCTCATAGTCCAGGAGCCTCAAGGGTGGGAGGCAACCCAGCAATCAGGTGAAAGCAATACCCCATCACTCCTCTGCTGCTGCCAGTGCTGGCAGCGCAAGCCTTGGCTGGCCCTGGTTACCTGAGCCTTGGGCATCCCTGGGTGGCTGGGCAGCCAACATCCAAGGCTTGCCTGCACCTTGGGCCAGCCCTGGGAGGCTGGGCAGCCGCCATCCAAGGCTTGCCTGTGCCTCAGGCTGGCCCTGGGTGGCTGGGCAGCCTTGCCACACGTCTGCCGCCCCGGTGGGGCTGAGGGGACTGGGCCCCACCATCTTGTGGCTGTGGGCACCACCATCTTTGAGAGCGGGGCAGTCAACTAGCATATTCCCTCCTTATTGGTTGTGGGCGCTGGCATCTTTGCAATAGCATGAGGGTCAATTAGCATATTCCCTCTTTATTAGATAGGATGTTTTTGTCTTTGAAACTCTGATTTCAGAAAATCTCCTTTCCCAATGATCTGAAGAAGACTGTCCAGTTGTACATGTTATCCTCCTAGTCGTAGTAACTAACACCTGAGTCCCAACACCTCCTAGAACCATTCTTTTCTCAATATACTAATCTTTGAAATCGTAGTTTTACAAATAGAATGGAAGGCTTTTTCAAGTAACCCATTCAAGAGGTTTCATCTGTCTCTTGACTCCCACAGAGTGGAGAGATTCTTGTCTTCCAGACTGGACTGCCTGGCTTTCCACTAGAATTGGCAAAGTGCTCTCTCCCCTCCAGGCCCTTGAAAGCAGGTATGGTTTCAAACAGTTTGGTGAAAACACCTAAAACACATTCATTAATAAGCATAAGTGTTCTACAGGCTTAAGAGACAGGTTTTACTTCAATCAAAAATCTCTCTTGCCTTTCTAAAGGAAGACTGGGGATTTGGGAAGGATCAATTGGTTTTCAAGGTCACATAAAAGAATTCACTAAGGAACATAAATAAAAAGACTTCAGTATTCTTGTTTTTCAGTCTCAGGTGAAAAGCATTAAAAACAATCCCTTAATTGTAAATGGAAGTCCTGTAAAATCATAGTCTTTTTGTTTGTTGGTGGGTTGACTGGTTTTGTTAATCCTCACCCAAGGATATTTTTCCACTAATTTTTTTAGAGAGAGTGCAAGGGAGAGAGACAGAGAGAGAGAAACATCTATTTGAGAGAAACAAGTTGAATCTTTAAAGACAGCTCTTTTCCTGTCTCTTATACCATAAGATGTGGAACTTTCCGGAGATTATGTTTTTTTGTTTTCTTTTTAATTATTTTCCAGACTACAATGCAATTCTATAAACTGCTGCCATGCATCTATACTAATAAAAGTGTAATATGCTAATTAGACCAGACATCTTCCAGACATCTTCTGGACAAAGCCACGGTGACAGGGGCCAAGGCAGAGGCAGTTAGGGGCGATCAGGCCGGCAGGGGGAGCAAGTAGGAGGCAATCAGGCCAGCAGGGGGGTGCAGTTAGGGGAGATCAGGCCAGCAAGGGAATAGCTAGGGGGTGATCAGGCCGGTAGCGGAGCAGTTAGGGGGCGATCAGGCAGCAGGGAAGCAGTTAAGGGGGCAATCAGGCCAGCAGGCAGAGGTGGTTAGGGGTGATCAGATAGGCAGGCAGAGGCGGTTAGGGGCAATTAGGCAGGTAGGCAGGCAAGTGGTAGGAGCCAGCAGTCCCGGATTGCGAGGGGGATTCCTGGATTGGAGAGGGTGCAGGCCGGGCTGAAGGACCCTTCCCGAAATGTGTGCACCGGGCCTCTAGTTAAGAATAAGACATGACAAGGAGTCCACCCATTCAAAAGAGTAATTCTTTTTTGGATTTTTGTCACGTAAAAAGTACTAATAGTTCTTGCAAATTTCTTAGAATGTATATAGCACATCTGGCACTTTAAAAAAAAAAAAAACACCAGGCATCTAAGATAGTAAATCAATGACAGCATTTTAATTTACTCAATCTTGGCACTAGTAGGATAAATATATATGTATAATATGCCTAGATAAGAGTTGAGAGCAGAGCCCCTGAAAACGCTCTACAACTAGGAAATAGCATACATGTATATCTGTAGCAACCTTGGATTGTCAAAGCAAGACAGGGAATGCTGCAAATTTATGTCGAAACTAGGGGCCTGGTGCACGGATTTGTGCACACTGAAAGAAAATTAATTGGAAGAAATATTTTATATCGCTATTCATCCATTCTCTATAAAAGAAGTGTCAACCAAATTCATGATCAACAATGACAGATTGAAACACGTGCATGCTATTGGCACCAGTAAGAGCTGAGAGCTTTATATTTATCATGCATGTGTGAGTCAACTTAGCCTTTTATATATATATACTAGAGGCCCGGTGCAACAAAAATTTGTGCACTCGGGGGGGAGGGGGGCGTCCCTCAGCCCGGCCTGTGCCCTCTCGCAGTCTGGGACCCCTCAGGAGATAACAACCTGCTGGCTTAGGCCTGCTCCCAGGTGGCAGAGGGCAGGCCTAATCCCTAGGTGCAGCCCCTGGTCGGGCTCAGAGCAGGGCCGATTGGGAAGTTGGGGCGCCACCCCTGTCATGCACAGAGCAGGGCGGATTGGGAGGTTGGAATGCCACCCTCAGTCACGCTCAGGGTAGGGTCAATTGGGGGGTTGGGGCACCGCCCCTGTCACACTCAAGGCAGGGTCGATGGGAAGGTTGCGGCACCACCCCCTGTCATGCACAGAGCAGGGGCAATCAGGGGGTTGGGGCGCTGCCCCCTGTCACACACAGAGCAGGGCCCATCACGGGGGTTGGGGAGCTCCCCCGTCACGCACAGAGCAGGTCCGATCAGGGGATTGGGGAGCTCCCCCCTGTCACGCACAGAGGAGGGCCCATTAGGGGGTTGGGGGGCTCCCCCCTGTCACGCACAGAGCAGGGCCCATCAGGGGGTTGAGGAGCTATCCTCTGTCACTCACAGAGTAGGGCCGTTAGGGGAGTTGGGGCACCGCCCCCTGTCACACACACAGCAGGGCGGATCAGGGGGTTGGGGTGCCGCCACTGTCACACTCAGGGCAGGGCCGATGGGGAGGTTATGGCTCTACCCCATCACACACAGAGCAGGGCCCATGGGGTGGGGGGGGGGGGGGGCGCCGCACCCTGTCACACACAGAGCCGCAGGGCGATCAGGGGGTTGGGGAGCTCCCCCCTATCAGAAACACAGCAGGGCCAATCAGGGGGTTGGGGCGCCTTCCCCTGTCAGGAAAAGAGCAGGGCCGAGAGGGAGGTTGTGGCCCCGCCCCCTGTCACACACAGGGCCCAGGGCGATCAGCGGGTTTGGGTGCTGCCCCCTGTCACGCTGATCCCGGTGCCGGGAGGCCTCGCGGCTCCGCTGATCCCGGTGCTGGGAGGCATATTACCCTTTTACTATATAGAATAGAGGCCTGGTGCATGGGTGGGGGCTGGCTGGTTTGCCCTGAAGGGTGTCCTGGATGAGGGTGGGGGTCCCCACTGGGGTGCCTGGCCAGCCTGGATGAGGGGATGATGGCTGTTTGCAGCTGGTCACACACCCTTCAGGGTGGGGGTCCCCACTGGGGTGCCTGGCCAGTCTGGGTGAGGGCCTGAGGGCTGTTTTCAGGCTGGCGGGTGATGGAAGCTCCCAACCGCTCTTTTTTTTCTTTTTTTCTTTTTTTTTTATTCTGGGCCAGCTTTAGCTCTGGCTCCAGCTCTGAGGCCTCAGCTGCTGAAAGCAGGTATCTGGTTTGTTTAGGTTCTATAATCGAAACTCTGTATCAACTCCAGCTCTGAGATCCCAGGCCACTGAAAGCTGGTTTCTGGGGTTTTGTTTAGCTTCTATATTTGTTACAATGTTTCAAACTGCAAGCTCAGAGGCCGGCAAGGCAGGTGAGGAACGTTGCAGTCCTCCATCACTGAAGCAAGCAAGCCTCATGTTCAGTTTAAGCTGCCTGGCTGCCGGCCGCCATCTTGGCTGGCAGTCAATTTGCATATCGCCCTGATTAGCCAATGGGAAGGGTAGCGGTCATACGCTAATTACCATGTTTCTCTTTTATTAGATAGGACTAGAGACCCAGTGCACGAAATTTATGCATGGGGGGTGGGGAGTACCCTCAGCCCAGCCTGCACCCTCTCCAATCCGGGACATCCCTCTCACAATCCTGGACCACTGGCTCCTAATCGCTCACCTGCCTGCCTGCCTGGTTGCCCCTAACTGCCATCCCCTGCCCCTACCGGCCTGATCACCCCTCATTGCCTCTGTGTACCAGCCTGATCACCTTTAACTGTCTGCCCTGCCAACCTGGTCACCCCTAACTGCCTCCTGCTGCCGGCCAGGTCGTTCCCAACTGCCTCCTCCCCGCTGGCCTGGTCACCACCAACTACCCACCCCCCCGCCAGCCTAGTAGCCCCTCACTTAACCCCCGCCAGCCTACTAGCCCCCAACTGCCCCTCCCGCCAGCCTGGTCACCTCTTACTGCCCCCTCCGCCTGCTGGCCTGGCACCCCCAACTGTCCCCCTCTGCCAGCCTGGTTGCCCCTAATTGCCCCCCCTCCACACCAGCCTGATCACTCCCCCAACTACCCTCCCTGCTGGCCTGGTTGCTGCCAACTGCGCCCCCTGCCGGCCTGGTAGCCCCTCACGGCCCCACCCCACTGGCCTGGTCGCCCCATGCAGCCTGCTGTTCAGTCATTTGTTCGTCCCTCACTAACCACCCTGCCAGCCTGGTCGTAGGCAGCCATCTTGTGAGGATGTGAGGGTTAATTTACATATTACCTCTTTATTATATATGATAGAATAAACTTGCTTAATTTGACCTGCTCTCTAATGTAGCTAAACTTTTTCCAGCCCAGTGAAGCACCCCAACTTCTCTTTCGGGTAATTGTCAGCAATACAGCAGTAAATATCTACACAAAGCACATTATTATTGTAGATCACACAGGGAGAACAAAGGGTAAAATATTTAACTGCAGTAGTGTTTGACTATATATTGCGCAGTGAGAAAATCTGAAGTCATTTTCAAGGTCCATCATTTCTTACTTCTTTTCAGTTGGGTCAAGTATCTAAACTTTTTAAATCTCCGTTTTCCGGCTAATGAAAAGAAAACAAGATTCCACTGAGTCTCCTATCTACCTACTCCCGGACTTCTGTGAGGATCAAATGAGATGAATTATGGGAAAACACTTCACAGACATTTGGTTAAAGTGTGAAATGTTTGCTCCTGGCTATAAAGCAAGTTGTGTTCCTGGGCTGAAGAAACTGCAAGGAGGCTAGTTGTCGCTAGAGAGAGAGGAAGCCAGGCGTTGCTATGTGACTTCATTACCCAGGCAGCCACAGCAACTGTTTCTGGGCTGGGCTGGGCTGTGGGCCGCATTTTGCGCCAAGGCAGCGTCAGCTGTGATTTGGTGGGCTGTCACTCTGGTGTAGTGGCGGGACCTGTATCCCGCTTAGGGGAAGCCAAGTGTTGCTTTGTCAGCGCAAGGTCCGTACAGTCATTTCTCTGTAAATGGGCAATGTGCATCATAGCAGCTCCTGCGTTGAGCATCTTCCCCCTGGTGGTCAGTGTGTGTCACAGCAACCAGTCAGATGGGCAGAGGGACACTTAGCATATTAGCCTTCGATATATACTAGAGGCCTGGTGCATGAATTCGTGCACGGGTGGGTTCCCTCAGCCTGGCCAGCAATCGGGGCCATGGAGGCCATCTCACCTAGTCCCCATTGGGGATGATCAGGGCCAGCCAGTCGAGAGGAGGGACCATGGGAGGTTGGATGGCCAGGGGAGGTTGGTTGTGGGAGAGCACTGACCACCAGGGGACAGCTTCTGAATTAAGCATCTTCCTCCTGGTAGTCAGTGCGCATCATAGCAACCAGTCGTAAAGGTCGCTTAGGCTTTTATATATAGATAAATAGATTCTGCATTTCAGAAAGTCAACCAGTAACTACGAGCACAGCCACAAAGATGCAGTGAGGTAAAGATGTACAAGATAATATCCTTCCTCTTCCATCCTTTCCATCCTTGCTAGTTCTCTGAGGACAAGCCTCTGAGGACCCAACCTCTGAGGACAGTTGCCGGGGTCCAACCCCAGCAGGTCCAGGGGTCCCCAAAGGTGTAGACGGAGTCAGCGAAGAAGGAATGACACGGAGACAGCATTCAGTTGATCAGCAGCCTAGCCAGGATCTCCAGCCAAGTTCTGGTCTCGATCTCCAGAGAGGTTCTGCTGTTTATTGTTTTGTTACATCTGTATTTATACCAGTTGATTTTAATCCTGTCAATTTCTATTACAAAGGTTAGGGCGTTTCTTATCTCCATTCCAGGGAGTAAAGATTATGTAGCTTAAGCATGATTGTTTGTAGTTGAAGTGATTAACTACCCGCCTGGCACTTAGTTAAGGAGTTTCATCCCCTCCCTAACTTCAGGGAAAAATTCCTACCTGGGGAAACAACCTTTCTAGGAGAGGCATCCCCTCCCTGACTTCAGGGAAAAGTTCCTACCTGGGGAAACAACCTTTCTCGGAGAGGTGACCTTGGTTAAAACACACAGCACTAAGGGGAGCAAACATATTAAGAACAGTATGCTATATACGCCAGGTCCCTTGAAACATATGCTGTGCAGATGTTTCTTTCCTGCAGCGACTGTGTCAAGCAGCAAGGATGGACCAGCTTCCGGCAGACAGTCTGACTCAGTGAAGATGACTTTGGGGTTCCTTACATTAAATTTCCTTGTTCTATTCTTTTGAGAAATGTTGTTCTACAGAAGGCAGCCAGGAAAGGAGGATTGGAAATGACCAGTATGAATAAGTAAATACAACACAGATGGGCCTAGTACTTGGAAAGGAGATGCAGGGATGGCCCTGATCTGTCCTGATATACGAGTGTGATTGGAAAACTGGCCATCACACAAGCGTTACCTCAGCTATTGCTCCTCCTTCCAACACTTTGAAATAGCTACTGCAATTTGCTTTTGCCCTTGCAGGCTAAAAAAACACATTTGTGGTTATCATGAAGACAGGCATACAAGTCCCCAGGCTACCCACTGCTGAAAATGAGATGTGTACTCTGTGACCTAATCACATCTAACTAATATTAATGTGAAAACAGTTCTGTTCTTGCTTGAGCTTCCAGCAGGCAGTTCACACAGAAACTCTAATAAAAGAGCAAGAACTGCCTGTTGGACTTGCAACGTGGGAGGGCCCACACTAAAGCATTGTACTGAAACTTATTATTTTATTCTTTTGCATCCTAATTATCAAAAATAAGAAAGATAAAAGACATTCTCTGGCTTCCCAATTATGTTCCCTAATTTGATTTTAAGTGACTAATGGCCCTCAAGAAATGCCCATGCTAATCAGCTAATAGGTTAATGAATCTTTCTTTTATAACAAATGGTAGTTCAAAGTACCTGTAAGTGTGGCCACGATGCCTCAAGCGTGGGTTCATCTTCTTCTGGATCAAATTCATTGCTGTCACTAGGAGGGAGAGTTCTGAATATATTGCAAGATACCTAAAAATAAACAGGCAGCAGAGTTAGCTGGGAAGCACCTCCCAGACAGCCCTACACAGATCTTTGCAGCCATCCAAAAGGAACACAGATGACAGATGACAGGAGTATCACCAAACTGGAACGAGGGCCTCTTTCTATACGCTTCGAGGTCAGGACCACCTCTAGGCAAAGCCTGGAGGCTGCAAAGCAGCACCTTCTACCCCCTGAACAGTACTCCCTGTCCTTATGTCTTTCCCACTGCAGGTCCCTATGACAGTAGACCTTCCATCAAAGCCTGCTTTTGGTTACTTACCAGTCAACAGGCTTCTAATTAACCAATTTACACTAAGATATAAATAACCGTTAATGGGCTTCCTGCATTTCCCTTCTCAGGCTTATTCACAATTTTCAAATTGACAGTTGAATTAATGGAGAAATTTCAGGCTTTCACAAAAAATACATCAGAGAAGATAGGTCAGAACTCTTCCAATATGCTTAAAATCAGACCTAATCTATTCTGTTGGTTTACAAAATAATAACAAGCCCTGGATAAGATACAAACCTCTATAAACCAGGCATAGGCAATTTCCAAATTAAATGCTAGTTGCTCAAAGAATGGCCATGAGTTAGTAACTGTTTTAACTGGGTGATGACAAGATGAAGATTCATTATACTATTCTATCATTTTTGTATATAGTCCAAGATTTCTACAGTAAAATGCTTATTTTTAAATGCTATTGCTATTATTCTCAGAGTTCCTTTTCAATTTCTATTCTTTTTCTTGACCTACTTACCTATCATCTCCTAAGTATCCTAAGTATCTCTAAACATATCCTCAGATCTGAAGAACAAAACAGGGAAGAAAATGGGGGAGAGGGCGAGTTATATGATTAGAAAGCAATGAAGGAACAGCAAGGAGATACTGCACCAGAAGCCTCTGTTGGACTTTTCTATACATGCAGAAAATACTAAGCTTTAATATGCTGAAATAGGGAAGAAGAAAGGCTTTGGGGGGGCCATATCACTTAAATGTGTTTATTCATTCAACAAGTATTAAGTGTTCACTGTGTATGTGCACACTGTTCTAGGCACTAGGAAAATAACAGTGAGCAATGCAGATAAAAATCTGTGCCTCCTTGGAGCTTACATTCTAGTGCAAGTCAGATTCCCAATTTCCTAGCTATGGAAACTAAGCCCAGGTATATAAGCCATGCAAAGGAGATTCGATTTTATTTTAAGTGCCATAGGAAGCCACCAGAGGATCTTAATCATAGACATGACATGAGTTGGTTTTTGCTTTATTGAAAAATGACGCAGGTAGCTATGTATAGAATAGACAGGAAGAAAACAAGTCAGAAGCCCTGTGAACATAGTAAGAGATGATGATGGTTTGGACTAGGATGGTAACAGAGAAGACAGACAGAAATAAAGTGATTCAATATACATACTGCTGACTTGGATATATGGGGTGGAGGAGAAGGAAGAATCAAGTATGAGTCATAGATTTAAGGCTATTTACCCAAGATAGAGAGAGGTCGGAAAGAGAAAGGGTTTCTTTGTTTGCTTGTTTTGGTGGGAAGACCCAGAGATCCAGTTAGGAATGTGTTGCAGGAACAAGCACTATCTAGGAACAAGCAATATGTGAATATCTGGATTTAATCACATAAATTCAGAGCTGAACAGGTCAGGACTGGAGACAAAAGAACACATCAGCATATACATGATATTTACAACCATGGGACTAATGGGACACCTTGGAATGGAGTAGAGAAATAAAAGGTCCTCAGGCACCCAACATTTAGAAATCAGATAGAAAAAGAACAGCCAAGAAACGCAAATGAAAGGAGTAGAAGGATGAAGAAAAGAAATAAAGTTTGGGGGTCTCGGGAGCTAAGAAAGAATGTCCAAAGAAGTAAATCAACAGCAGCAAATGCTGTTCTGAGAATAAGATGAACATAAAGCAGTTGCTATTGGGTTTGGCAACCCTAAAAATTGCACATTATTATTATTATCCCCAATTTACTATTGATAACGCAAGTGTTGTTAAGATCTCAGGTTGCAGTTAGTAACCAGAAGTTACAACCGAACCCAAATTGTTAAGCTCCACCACTGCCTTCTAGAAGAGTAGGTAGACCACATCTTTTGCTGGAATTTAGTTTAGATTACTGAAAAAGAGTACATTAGGATGTTTTTGCTATGGCTAATGACAGCATGCACAGTGCTACTGTTTCACTTTTGTCCCTTCCAATGATTATTAGAAATTAAATATACAAAGAAACTAATGAGTTTTCATGACCATCAACCTTTGACTTCTCTTCAATCAGTCATACTGCAATCACAAGGACAAAAGTCTTTTAATAATTTGCTTTCAAGTCTTCATTAAACTACATACATATTTCAAAAACTGCATTGAGTTTTCATTCTAATTAAATCATTTATATTTACTATATTTGTAACAACTTTTCTTCCTCTCCTGAGATATGAAAGTAAACCATAAAAGTAAAAAAAAAAAACTTTAAACAGGCTTTTGTATAGTCAAAATCTGGATAAAGAGATAGAAACTTGCCCTAACCGGTTTGGCTCAGTGGATAGAGGGTCGGCCTGTAGACTAAAGGGTCCCAGGTTCGATTCCCGTCAAGGGCATGTACCTTGGTTGCGGGCACATCCCCAGTAGGAGGTATGCAGGAGGCAGCTGATTGATGTTTCTCTCATCAAGTTTCTAACTCTCTATCCCTCTCCCTTCCTCTCTGTAAAAAAAAAATCAATAAAATATATTTTTTTAAAAAGAGATAGAAACTTCTGTTCCTCTGTATTCCTGGACACATAAACTCTCTGACAGTGCCCACCATGTGCTATACTAATTAGTTGTTTACATATTTGTTTTTCTCTCCCCACTAATCAGAAATATTCAATGTCATATTCACATTTGTTTTCCTAGCATATACCAAGCATCCAATAAATATTCACAAAATAAAAGTGAGGCCCAGCCAGTGTGGGCAATGGTTAAGTGTTGACCCATAAACCAGGAGATCATGGCTTGATTCCTAGTCAGGCCACATGCCCAAGTTGTGGGCTCCATCCCCAACAGGGGGTATGCAGGAGGCAACCGATCTATGATTTTTCTCTCATCCTTGATGTTTCTATCCCTCTCTCTCTCTCCCTTCCTCTGAAATCAATCAAAAAATAAATTAAGCCCTGACCAGTTTGGCTCAGTGGATAGAGCGTCAGCCTGTGGACTGGGGGTCCCGGGTTCGGTTCCGGTCAAGGGCATGTACCTTGGTTGCGGGTACATCCCCAGTAGGGAGTGTGCGGGGAGCAGCTGATCGATGTTTCTCTCTCATTAATGTTTCTGACTCTCTGTCCCTCTCCCTTCCTCCCTGTGGAAAAATCAATAAAATATATATTTTTTTAAAAAAATAAATAAATTTAAAAATACAAATAAATAACTTGGTTCAGTGATCTGTGCATCTTGTGCAAGGTATCGAATTTTAGAAAAGCGAAGAAAGAAAAGGCTGACAGGGAGTCCGACCTGCTGGCAGTTCGACCGCTCCATATGATGTGCGCTGACAACCAGCTGGCAGCATGGAATGAAGGAAGGCCCAGGCCAGCAGCCAGAAGGCTCCGATTGGCCCTGATTGCCGGCCAGGCCTAGGGACTCTACCCATGCACGAATTTCGTGCACCGGGCCTATCCTATCTAATAAAGCGGGAATATGCTAATTGGCCCTCACACCATCACAAAGATGGCAGTGCCCACGTCCAATAAGGAGGGAATATGCTAATTGACTGCCCCACCCTCAAAGAGTGCGGTGCCCACAGCCAATAAGGAGGGAATATGCTAATTTACTGCCCTGCCCTCAAAGATGGAAGGCCCATAGCCAATAAGGAGGGAATATGCTAAATGACTGCTATGCCCTCAAAGATGGTGGCGCCCACAGCCACAAGATGGTGGCACCCAGTCCCCTCAGCCCCGCCAGGGCAGCAGGCACAGCAAGGCCGGGTACGCCTCCAGACATGCCCAGCCACTCCGCGTGCCTGACTCCAGAGACCCCCAGTCCCCTCAGCCCCCCAGGGCCAGCCCAAGGCACAGGCAAGCCTCTGATGGCAGCTGCCAAGCCACCCAGGGCCTCCCAAGGCTCAGGCAACCAGGGCCGGCCAAGGCTTGTCCTGCCAGCAGTGGCAGTAGCAGAGGTGTGATGGGGCATCACCTTCCCCTGATCGCCGGGTCACCTCCCGCCCCTGAGGGCTCCCAGACTGTGAGAGGGGGCAGGCCGGGCTGAGGAACCCCACTCCAGTGCATGAATTTTCATGCACCAGGCCTCTAGTAGTATTATAATAAACACTGAATGCTGGAATCAAACTAAAAAGCTTGAAGACCCTGGCCTGACCTCCAATAAGTGACTATAAGGACAGAAAGCAAGGCTGGGGAATGGGAGGAGCAGATATTAAAAGAAATAGAAAACCTAAGATTAGAGGATGCACAAAGTAGCTTTCAGAATCAGATATTAGAAACTTCTTCATCCAGCACTTTCATCTTACAAATAAGAAGTATGGCTCAACACTGGGCCCTACAGGACACCTGGCGCGCAGGCCACTCTATCAACACAGGGAAGCAGCCAAAATGCGGAGACAAAGAAACAGGTCACAATTGGCAGAAACGGAGGAGGCCAGACGACTGGATATAGAGTTCAAGGCCACGTTTATAAGGTTTGTCAAGAATTTTATGGAAACCGCCGATAAATTTAATGAATCCCTCAAGGAGTATGGTGAGACCATGGAGGTCATGAAAAAGGACCAATTAGAAATTATGCATACACTGACTGAAATAAAGAATACTTTACAGAGCTCCAACAGCAGACAAGAGGATCCCAAGAATCAAGTCAAAGATTTGAAATGCAAAGAAACAAAAAATACCCAACCGAAAAAGAAAAAAGAAAAGAGATTCAAAAAATATGAAGATAGTGTAAGGAACCTCTGGGACAACTTCAAGCGTACCAACATCAGAATTATAGGGGTACCAGAAGGAGAGAGAGGGCAAGATATTGAAAACCTTTTTGAAGAAATAATGACAGAAAACTTCCCCCACCTGGTGAAAGAAATGGACTTACAAGTCCAGGAAGCGCAGAGAACCCCAAACAAAAGGAATCCAAAGAGGACCACACCAAGACACATCATAATTAAAATGCCAAGAGCAAAAGATAAAGAGAGAATCTTAAAAGCAGCAAGAGAAAGACAGTCAGTTACCTACAAGGGAGTACCCATCCGACTGTCAGCTGATTTCTCAACAGAAACCATGCAGGCCAGAAGAGAGTGGCAAGAAATATTCAAAGAGATGAATAGCAAGAACCTGCAACCAAGATTACTTTATCCAGCAAAGCTATCATTCAGAATGGAAGGTCAGATAAAGAGCTTCACGGATAAGAAAAAGCTAAAGGAGTTCATCACCACCAAACCAGCATTATATGAAATGCTGAAAGGTATTCTTTAAGAAGATGAAGAAGAAAAAGGAACTCTTACCATTTGCCACAGCATGGATGGAACTGGAGAGCGGATAAATACCACAAGATCTCACTTATTTGTGGAATATAATGAACAACATAAACTGATGAACAAGGACTGATCCAGAGACGGAGAGGCTTTGATTGGACTGTCGGGCCTTGGAGGGAAGGTAGGGGAGGGTGGGGGCAAGGGGGAAAGATCAACCAAAGGACTTATATGCAAGCATATAGGCCTAACCAATGGACACGGACAACGGGGGGGTGAGGGGGTGAGCGGGGAGAGGGGGGGTAGAGGGTACACATATGTAATATCTTAATCAATAAAAAATATTAAAAAAAAAAAAAAAAAAAGAAGTATGGCTCAAAGAGCTTATGGGTTTTTCAAGGCAACACAGTGCCCCAACAGGCAAAGAGGGCTGGTTTTCAGGGTCTTTCTCTGGCATACCGCCTCTATCCCCACCCATGAAGACCATGTATGAACCTTACTTGTTTATATATCTCTTTTTCCTCCGGTAGAGCCTTCTGCTTCCCCATTTCTTTTTATTATTTTTACTATTTTTTCATTTTCTCACCTCTCATAATCTTCTTCCTAGGTTCTTGGCCTGCCAGTGGCCCTCAACAGCACCCATAAAAACTATTTACCTACCTGAGGACATCTATAATCTGTAATAATAAAAGCATAATATGCTAATTAGACCAGATTGTCCTTCCAGATGACCTTCAGGATAAAGCCATGGTGGTGGGGGCCGAGGCAGAGGTGGCCGCCACAGCAGCAGTGGCCAAACCCCTTGCACGAATTTCGTGTATTGGGCCTCTAGTTCAGGTATAAGCTGATGACCTTGCTCAGCATTAACAGGGAAATATAACAACCTCTTTATTCCCACTGTCTGGGTCAGACCCCCATCACCAAATATCTAGATTACTAGTATTATAATAGTTTCCTCTCTGGTGTTCCTATTCCTCCCATCCCTTCTCTTATCTCCTCCAATTAGATTTTGAGCCCCCTAAGAACTTCCTTACTAATTTCTGAATGCCTAGCATGACCGGTCAACTAGTCGCGATGATGTACACTGACCACCAGAGGGCAGACACTCAACGCAGGAGCTGCCCCTTGGTGGTCAGTGTGCTTCCACAGCCAATCTCCCACAGCCGGCCAACCTCCCCCGGTCCCTCCCCCCAGCAGGTAAACCTCCCATGGTCCCAACCCCCATCCTTCCCCCTGCCCCCCCAGTCCAGCAGGCCCTGTCAGGCAGGCCCAAGTCAGCAATCAGCAGGCCCTGGCCAGCCTGGCAACAATGGGGACTGGATGAGATGGCCCCAATAGGCCCTGATCGCCAGCCAGGACTAGGGACCCCACCTATGCACCAATTTTGTGCACCAGGCCTCTAGTATACAATAAGTGGAAATAACTAAGATTACCAAATAAATCTGAGATTTATATAAATAATTTTTAGTTCAAGTATGTCCACATATTATTAATGGACACACTCAGACTAAAAAAAAATGTTTTGTTGTTTATCTGAAATTCAAATATAACTAGATAGCCTGTGTTTTTATTTGCTAAATCTGACAACTCTAAAATAACACTAATATTGATTAAGAACATCCATTGGGTACAAGTCAGTTGTGCGCAGAACTGGCACTGTAGCCTGCTGAGGAAGAGGAAGAAAGAAGGTTGTGCTGCAAGGAAGGCACAGGACTGAGCAGCTGCTTGCTTATTTTTCAGTTTTTTAGTTACTGTTGATTCCTGTTAACTATGGTGCAAAAAATAAATTTCAAAGTCCTGGCCAAAAATGAAAGAAGGGACTAAAAGGTTCCCAAGTGGATGGCCCAATAAGCAAAAGAGGAAGACGTATTTAGGTATATTTTCAAGTTTTCATTAAACAAACAGCATTACCTTTGACATGCAATATCAAAATACAAATCACTGAAAATTAAAATTACTACAGAAAAGAGGCTCACTATTCCCAACACTTTTATCTCCATACACTACTACTAATTTTACACCATAATTTTGATAACATTTTGTTGTTGTTTAAGAAAAATGATTAGCAAATTATAAAGGAAGAGAATGTGGCTAGTATCTAGTAACTATTCGTAAATATCTACCAAGATTAACACTGAACAAAATAGAGGGTAAGGAAAATATAGTGAGAGTTGTTAAACAAACAGTCTCAATTTCTGTTAGTTATATATTTGTTAGCACTATCATTATTTAAGGCTTAGGTAAACTGGGAACCACTTTTACTACAATATAATAAGGCAATGTAAATCAACTTCTTTGTGCTTCACAATCATCTTTCTAGCTGATTAGGTGTCATCTTTCTGTGATAAAAGCAGATGAATGAGTTTACCTTTTATCTGTGAAACTAATGTCATGCAATTATGTAAGACTGCAAGAAAACTGTTAAATACAAATATAATGACATCAAAGCTATAAAATCAATTTTCTTGAGATTACATCTAAACAGTAAATTTCCTAACAAAAAGGATTAAATGAATGATGTTAGAGATCATCAAGCAAATTTCAAAGTCTCATTATTTCTTTAGCACTATTTGTATTAAGACATCATGCAAGTAACAATTTCAATAATATCACTGAGCTACAATGTTGAAGCTAGGTCAGCAGGCATTATTCTCATAATATTTTGTGTTAGCCCAACAGATTCATCTAAATGGATATGGTAAAACTAAATCCTGAAAGAAAATAGGAAAATCTCTGAGGAGTTCATCAACATTTACTATGGATACAATTTTTAAAAACACATGCAAAATAAAAAATGTGAACATAAGCAAAACTTATTTTAAGGCTATAAATCAGATATTTAAAAAGAGAGACTATTTCCAAACATACTAGAATTTGTAATAAATATTTAGACTCTAAGAATAAGAACCAAAATTCTAACAAAATTTGTATAGGTACCTTGCTATGTAATTTGTTTTATAACATAAAAGTCATAAATAGGGAACTAAGATGACTATGTAGGTAAACACCGGTACTCGCCGTCTTCCACAACCAAAAAACTACTAGAAATAATAAACAAATACAGTCAAGTTGCAGGATACGAAATCAATGTGCAAAAATCCATTGCCTTCCTGTATACAAACAACAAACTTAAAAAAAAAATGGAAAAAACAATTCCTTTTGCAATAGCAACCAAAAGAATAAAATACCTAGGAATAAACTTAACAAAGAATGTGAAAGACCTATTTACTGAAAATTACAAAGCATGAATAAAAGAGATTGAAAAAGACACAATGAAATGGAAAAACATCCCATGTTCATGGAATGAGAGAAGCAACATAGTTGAAATGGCCATATTACTCAAAGCACTATACAGATTTAATGCAATCACCATCAAAATCCCAATGACATTTTTTAAACAAATAGAACAAGAAACCATCAGATTTGTATAGAACCACAAAAGACCCAGAATAGCCAAAGCAATCCTGAAAAGAATCACGCTACCTGACTTCAAATTATACTACAGAGCTACGAAAATCAAAACACCATGGCATTAGCAGAGAAACAGACACACAAATCAATGGAACAGAATAAAGAGCCCAGTTATAAAACCATACATATATGGACAGATAATTTTCAACAAAGGAGCCAGAAATGCACATTGGAGTAAAGACAGTTTCTTCAAGAAGTAGTGCTGGGAAAACTGGAAAGCCATATGCAAACGAATGAAACTGAATTACAGTTTGTCCCCATGTACAAAAATTAATTCAAAATGGATCAAAGATTTAAACATAAAACCAAAAACTGTAAGTTACATAGACGAAAATATAGGTACCAATCTTATGGACCTGGGTGGTAGCAAACACATTTTGGACTTGACCCCAAAGGCAAGAGATGTTAAGGCAAAAGTAAATGAATGGGACTATATCAAACTGAAGAGCTTCTGCACGGCAAAAGAAACAGACAAAAAGACAAACAAGCAGCCAACCAGATAGGAGATGATATTTGCAAACAGTAGCTCCAACAAAGGTTTAATTTCCAAAATATATAAAGAACTCGTTAAACTTAACACCAAACAAATAAACAATCCAATCAAAAAGTGGGCAGAGGACCTGAAAATACACCTCTCCCAAGAAGACATACAAACAGCCAATCCCATCTAATAATAGAGAAACATGGTAATTAACCGTAACTTCGTTACCCTTCCCATTGGCTGATCAGGGAGATATGCAAATTAACTGCCAACAAAGTTGGCAGCTAATTTGCATACATAGGCGCAATGACGGGAGGCAAAAGGGGAAAGACGGAAGAACGGTGGCAGGCAAGAGCTGGGGGATGGGCAAAGGCAGCCCTGTGGAAAGCCCGGCAGCAGGCCAGGCGACAACCCCCCGCCGGGGTGCCGGTGATCGCCATGGTGATCGGAGGAAGAGAGAGCCGGGGTGCAGGACCCCCGGGGCCAGGGGTACCAGCTGGCCTGCGGCCCCCTGATTTGCGATGGTGAAGGGAGGGGCGGCACCCCAGAGACTGGGTGCAGCCCTGCCTGCGGTCCCCTCTTCGTGGACATTTTAGCATCTACATGATTTTTAATCCCTTCAGGGAGACTTTGTATCCTGCAGTCCCATCCCACCCCACTGTTGTTGTTTGTCTGCCAGCTGGGTTGAGCATCAAGGGGAAGGGGGGTTTATACTTACTGAAAGACTACTGATCCTACCGGGAAACTAACCTGTTTACTGTACTGTTGTAAATATCATACCCTTTATATCCTGTTTATTGGCTTCTTTTAAATAAAGTGAAATGTCTTAGAAAAAAAAAAAAGGCAAGGCAGGGCGGGACCCAGAAGACCCATATGGGGAGTGCCACTCAGCCAGAAGCTGACTCATGGCTGGCCAGCGCAGTGGTGGTGGTAGGAGCCTCTCCCACCTCCGTGGCAGCACTAATGTCCAACTAATGGTTTAGACCTGATCCCTTGGGGGCCTAAGCCTTTAGTTGGACATCCCCCGAGGGCTCCCTGGCTGCCAGAAGGATGTCTGACTGCAAGGTTAGGCCTGATCCCCCGAGGAGTGGGCCTAAGTCAACAAGTGGACATCCCCCAAGGGGTCCTGGACTGTGACTGGGCACAGGCCAGGCTGAGCCCCACCCCCACCCCCTGCCAGTGCACAAATTTTTGTGCACCGGGCCTCTAGTCTATATATATATAAAAGCCTACTATGCAAATTGTCCTGCGGGAGTTCAACCAGTTCAATCGCTCGCTATGACATGTGCTGACCACCAGGGGGCACCGTGGAATGAAGAAAGGCCCCAACCGGCAGCCGGCAGCCAGAAGGACCCAATCAACCCTGATCACCAGCCAGGCCAAGGGACCCTACCCATGCATGAATTTCGTGCACCAGGCCTGGAGTAGATATATAAATATATGTTCAGACGTCACTAGCAATAAGGGAAATGCAAATTAAACCGACATTGAGATACCACCTTACACCTGTTAGAGTGGCCATTATCAACAAGACAAGCAATAACAAGTGTTGGAGATTCTGTGAAAAAAAATGGAACCCTCATTGAATGCTGGTGGGAATGTAGACTGGTACACCACTATGGAAAGCATTCTGGCTATTCCTCAAACAATTAAGAATAGAGCTACCATATGACCCAAAACCCCATTTCTGGGTATATACCTGAAAAACTCTAATAAGCTAAGAACCAAACAATTTCACTCATGAGGGATATAAAACTGAAACTTATGAACACAAACAGCAGTGTGGTAGTTGCCATTAGGGAGGGCTAGGGGAGAAGGGGATTCTAATATGAGGTGACAGAAGACTTGACTTTGGTGGTGGACACATGGTGCTAACTTCACACATGAAACTTCTATGTCCGTGTTGACCAGGGGTCCTCAAACTATGGCCCATGGGCCACATGCAAATACAAATATTATATTTGTTCCCGTTTTGTTTTTTTACTTCAAAATAAGATATGTGCAGTGTGCATAGGAATTTGTTCATAGCTTTTTTTTTTAACTATATTCCAGCCCTCCAACAGTCTGAGGGACAGTGAACTGGCCCCCTGTTTAAAAAGTTTGAGGACCCTTGGGTTGACCAATGTCAGTCACCACCATAAAATTTATTAAAAAAGAGAAAACCTTTCCAAGATGGCGGCATAGGTACACACTTGTACTTGCTGCCTTGCACAACCAAATCAAAGCTACAACTAAAAGACAAAACAGGTACCATCCAGAACCACAGGAAGACTGGCTGTGTGGAAATTCTACAACTAGAAGGAAAGAGAAAAGCACACTGAAGCTGCTGGGAGGTGCAGAGATGCGGAAGTGCAGAAGTACGAGGCGTGCATGGAAGCGAGCTGGCAACTGGGTACGCTGTTGTCATTTTCAATCGGGAGGGAGATACAAGTTCCCAATTGCTCTGAACTCCAGTTCTGGGTGAGACTCTGGGGACCCAGACTCACATGGGGAGAAACTGGACTGTCTGACATCAGGCCGGAACATGAGGGCGGCTTTCTCACAGAGGTGCTTGCAGTCATCATTGTTCCTGCACGGGGCCATGGAACACAGAGACACTGGGACCTCTCTGACACAGAGCAGACTGGCAGCCATTGCAGTTTCCTCTGCCCTGATGATTCCCTGAGACACCGCCCCACCCAAGCTGTGAGCAGAGGCTTTTGCACATGAATTGCCTGTTCTTTTGTAATCTAAAACCTAACAAACTGCAGCTGGGTCAAAGAGCACCAAACCCTCCAAAAGAAGGCCTAGACCAGTGATGGCGAACCTTTTGAGCACGTTGTGTCAGCATTTTGAAAAACCCTAACTTAACTCTGGTGCTGTGTCACATATAGAAATTTTTTGATATCTGCAACCATAGTAAAACAAAGACTTATATTTTTGATATTTATTTTGTATATTTCAATGCCATTTAACAAAGAAAAATCAACCAAAAAAATGAGTTCGCATGTCACCTGACACGCGTGTCATAGGTTCGCCATCACTGGCCTAGACAGCAGCCCGCATTGCTTCATAACTGGGCCTCATCTGGGCACTTCCAAACCCCAAACAAAGAGGAGGAATCTGCAGATCTTTCCGTAGCTCCTGCTAGGTGGCCTCAGACAACGGCTGAATTTGCACCTCCTTGGAGATCCAGGAGCCAGTGTACCCAGTG
Organism: Myotis nattereri; assembly: GCF_964212035.1. Classification (NCBI taxonomy): domain Eukaryota; kingdom Metazoa; phylum Chordata; class Mammalia; order Chiroptera; family Vespertilionidae; genus Myotis; species Myotis nattereri. Next base: position 32,254,859 of record NC_138075.1, on the reverse strand, counting down.
GTCAGAATGAGACCATACCAAGTACAATTCTTCACGTCCATAAGCCACACACTCAAGGGGCAGACTCAGTGAGCACCAAAACCCCACTGAAGCAAGTCCTACTCCATAAGGGTGTCTCCAGCACAGCAGTTCTCCCATCATAGACCCAGCTGGTCCTCTCAGCCAATTAGCCTGGTAGTCAATTCCTCCCAGTGATGACAACAGCAATCAAGACTTAACTGCAACAAGACTATGCACACAGCCCACAAAGGGGTGCACCAAGAGTGTCAACCTCAGGTAATTAGGAAGGCTGAGACACTGGGCCCTATAGGACAGCTAGCACACAAAGCCACTCTATCAACGCAGGGAAGCGGCCAAAATGCGGAGACAAAGAAACATGTCACAAACGAAAGAAATGGAAGAAAGCAAACTACTGGATATAGAGACAAAACCACGGTAATAAAGTTACTCAAGAATCTTCTAGAAACCGCCAAGAAATTTACTGAGACCCTCAAGGATATGAAAAAACGACCAATTAGAAATTAAGTATACACTGACTGAAATAAAGAATAATATACAAAAATCCAACAATAGACCAGAGGACCCCAAGAATCAAGATTTGAAATACAAAAAATCAAAAAACACCCAATCAGAAAAGCAAAAAGAAAAAAGAATCCAAAACTATGAAGATAGTGTAAGGAGCCCCTAGGGCAGCTTCAAGCATACCAACTTTCGAATTATAGGGGTGCCAGAGGAAGAGAGAGAGCAAGATATTGAAAACCTATTTGAAAAAATAATGGCAGAAAACTTACCCTACCTGGTGAAAGAAATACACTTACAAGTCCAGGAAGCATAGAGAGTCCCAAACAAGAGGAATCCAAAGAGGACCACACCAAGATACATCATAATTAAAATGCCAAGGGCAAAAGACAAAGAGAGAATCTTAAAAGCAGCAGGAGAAAAACAGTTAGTTACCTACAAGGGAGTACCCATACGACGACTGTCAGCTGATTTCTCCACAGAAACCATGCAGGCCAGAAGGGATTGGCAAGAAATATTCAAAGTGGCCCTGACTGGTTTGGCTCAGTAGATAGAGCATCAGCCTGTGGACTCAAGGGTCCCAGGTTTGATTCCAGTGACGGGCATGTACCTTGGTTGAGGGCACATCCCCAGTGGGGGGTGTGGAGGAGGCAGCTGATCGATGTTTCTCTCTCATCGATGTTTCTAACTCTCTATCCCTCTCCCTTCCTCTCTGTAAAAAATCAATAAAATATATTTTTTTAAAAAACAAATATTCAAAGTGATGAATACCAAGAACCTACAACCAAAATTACTCTACCCAGCAAAGCTATCATTTAGAATTGAAAGTCAGATAAAGAGCTTCACAGATAAGGAAAAGCTAAAGGAGTTCATCACCACCAAAACAGTATTATATGAAATGCTGAAGGGTATTCTTTCAGAAGGGAAAGAAGAAGAAAAAAGTAAAGATAAAAATTATGAACAAAAAAGTGATAACAAATACATATCTATCAACAAGTGAATCTAAAAATCAAGTGAATAAAAATCTGGTGAACAAAATAAACTGGTAAAACACGGAGCCTCTCAAAGAATGAACAAATCGGGAAAAAAAACACCAAGATGGCGGCATAGGTAAACACCGGAGTTTGCTGCCTCGAACAACCACTTCAAAAATACAACTAAAAGACGAAACGGACATCACCCAGAACCACAGGAAGGCTGGCTGAGTGGAAGTTCTACAACTAGGAGGAAAGAGAATAGCATACCGAGACTCAGAGGAGGCGCAGTGCTGAAGTCAAATACTAAGGTGTAGAGTGCATGCGGAGTGGGCTGGCGGCTGAGGGCACGGTTGTCTGTTTCAATTGGGAAGGAATCTCAGACTCTGAGCTCCAGATTTGGGCGAGTCTCTAGGGACCCAGGCTCAAACGGGAGAAGCGGGACTGTCTGGCTTCGGTAGGAACTCGAAGGCAGCTTTCCCTCCGAGGTTTGCAGCAGTTGCTGGGACTCTGAGAGGCAGAGCCCCTGGGGACGGGACTGAGAGCAGCCATCACTGCTTGCTCCACCCGCCCTGTAGATCCCCTGGGACCCGCCCCGCCCAAGCCCTGCACAGAGGCATTTGCCGGATAGCCTCAGGCAAAGGCCAGATTAGCACCTCCCTTAAAGGACAGAAGTTCTCTCACTGCAGACACAGCTAATTCTCACAGCCACTTGGCAGGGAGGTCAAATCCCCTCTAGTATTACCTACAACAATCAAGGCTTAACTACAACAAGACTGCACGCAAAGACCACTAGGGGGTGCACCAAGAAAACATAAAAAAATGAGGAGACAAAGAAACAGGATGCAAATGTCAGAAATGGAAGATATAGAGCTCAAAACCACACTTTTAAGGTCTTTCAATAATTTTCTAGAAACTGCCGATAAATGTAGTGAGATCCTCAAGAAATCTAATGAGACCCTAGATGTTGTGATAAAGAACCAACTAGAAATTAAGCATACACTGACTGAAATAAAGAATATTATACAGACTCCCAACAGCAGACCAGAGGAGCGCAAGAATCAAGTCAAAGATCTGAAATGCAAAGAAGCAAAAAACACGCAACCAGAAAAGCAAAATGAAAAAAGAATCCGAAAATACGAAGATAGTGTAAGGAGCCTCTGGGACAACTTCAAGCGTACCAACATCAGAATTATAGGGGTGCCAGAAGATGAGAGAGAGCAAGATATTGAAAAACTGCCGGGGTCCAACCCCATCGGGTCCAGGGGTCCCCAAAGGTGTGGACGGAGTTGGCAAAGAAGGAATGACATGGAGATGGAGTTCAGTTGATCAGCAGCCTAGCCAGGATCTCCAGCCAATTCTGGTCTCGATCTCCAGAGAGGTTCTGCTTAGGCTCTCCAGCCAGGTTCTGTGTCCATGTTCTCTTGCTAGGTTCTCCAGATTCTCCAGCCAGGTTCTGTAGCCATGTTCCCTCGCTAGGTTCTCCAGCCAGGTTCTGTCCAGGTTCTCCAGCCAGGTTCAGTCACCAGGTTCTAGTCAGGTTCTCTTGCCAATTTCTGTAGTCAGGTTCAGTCCAGGATCTTTTGCCATGTTCTCTCCAGCGAAGTTCTTCTGTCTTAGGTTCTGTGTAGGTTCTGTCTTCTTTCTGTCTCCTTCGTTCTGAGTTCTGCTGTCTTATTACATCTGTATTTATACCAGTTGATTCAATCCTATCAATCTCTATTACAAAGGTTAGGGCGTTTCTTATCTCCATTCCAGGGAGTAAAGATTATGTGGCTTAAGCATGATTGTTTGTAGTTAAAGTGATTAATTACCCGCCTGGCACTTAGTTAAGAGGTTTTATTCCCTCCCTAACTTCAGGGGAAAATCCCTACCTGGGGAAATAACCTTTCTCAGAGACCTTGGTTAAAACACATAGTGCCAAGAAGGTGAGCAAACATATTAAGAACAGTATGCCATATATGCCAGGTCCCTTGAAACAGCAAGCATGGACCGGCTCCCGGCAAATTCCCCCTTTTTTATTTTTTAAAAGCGGGCATTAAAAAGAAAAAAAAACCCAAATGCTCTCTTGTATCCATTTTAAGAGTAGGATTGGCGCTTTCCGCTATTACCTGAGGCTTGATCTATCACCCCAGGGAGAGCTTGCCAATCCTGCACTTTCCCGGGGTGGAAAGGCTGCAGTGGGGTTAAGGATAAGGCTCCTTGGGCCTACCTTCTCCCATGCCATTACATTTACCTTTCCTTCCTCAGAAAAGCATGGACATATTTCTTGTATAAAACGTTCCATCTGACTGGGAGTAACCTTAACTCCTCTGCTAGCAAGCATATGTGTTAAAAGATCAATACGGAGTCTTTTTTCTTTAGACTCAGTATGGCATATCTTCTTAATGTAAAGATCAATACAGAGTCTTCTTTCTTTGGACTCAGTATGGCACATCTTCTCAATCTAAGTTCTGTTCTATCCACCTTCTTACCCTACTTATCCTCTATAGGGGGGTCTGCAGTACCCTGGTGGAGTCCTATCCGTCCCGACTGTGGGGTTCTCAATGGGGAGGGCTTACCTAGGGGAATCCTATTCCAGGGGTTCCCAAAGGTGTGGACGGAGTTGGCGAAGACTATCCACCCTCTTGCTACGGTGGAGTCCTATCCGTCCTGAGTGCGGGGCGCTTGCCTAGGGGAATGGGGGGCTTACCTAAGGGTCCCTGTTCGGGCACCATATGCTGGGGTCCAACCCCAGCGGGTCCAGGGGTCCCCAAAGGTGTGGACGGAGTCGGCGAAGAAGGAATGACACGGAAACAGCGTTCAGTTGATCAAGAGCCTAGCCAGGATCTCCAGTCAAGTTCTGGTCTGGATCTCCAGCGAAGTTCTGTTTAGGATCTCCAGCGAAGTTCTGGCTAGGATCTCCAGGTTCTCCAGCCAGGTTCTGTAGCCATGTTCCCTCGCTAGGTTCTCCAGCCAGGTTCTGTCCAGGTTCTCCAGCCAGGTTCAGTCACCAGGTTCTAGTCAGGTTCTCTTGCCAATTTCTGTAGTCAGGTTCAGTCCAGGATCTTTTGCCATGTTCTCTCCAGCGAAGTTCTTCTGTCTTAGGTTCTGTGTAGGTTCTGTCTTCTTTCTGTCTCCTTCGTTCTGAGTTCTGCTGTCTTATTACATCTGTATTTATACCAGTTGATTCAATCCTATCAATCTCTATTACAAAGGTTAGGGCGTTTCTTATCTCCATTCCAGGGAGTAAAGATTATGTGGCTTAAGCATGATTGTTTGTAGTTAAAGTGATTAATTACCCGCCTGGCACTTAGTTAAGAGGTTTTATTCCCTCCCTAACTTCAGGGGAAAATCCCTACCTGGGGAAATAACCTTTCTCAGAGACCTTGGTTAAAACACATAGTGCCAAGAAGGTGAGCAAACATATTAAGAACAGTATGCCATATATGCCAGGTCCCTTGAAACAGCAAGCATGGACCGGCTCCCGGCAAAAAACTATTTGTAGAAATAATGACAGAAAACTTCCCCCACCTGGTGAAAGAAATAGACTTACAGGTTCAAGAAGCACAGAGAACCCCAAACAAAAGGAACCCAAAGAGGACCACACCAAGACACATCATAATTAAAATGCCAAGAGCAAAAGACAAAGAGAGAATCTTAAAAGGAGCAAGAGAAAGAAACTCAGTTACCTACAAGGGAATACCAATACGACTGTCAGCGGATTTCTCAACAGAAACTTTGCAGGCCAGAAGGGAGTGGCAAGAAATATTCAAAGTGATGACTACCAAGAACCTACAACCAAGATTACTTTATCCAGCAAAGCTATCATTCAGAATTGAAGGTCAGATAAAGAGCTTCACAGATAAGGAAAAGCTAAAGGAGTTCATCACCACCAAACCAGGATTACATGAAATGCTGAAAGGTATCCTTGAAGAAGAGGAAGAGGAAGGAAAAGGTGAAGATACAAATTATGAACAACAAATATGTATCTATCAACAAGTGAATCTAAGAATCAAGTGAATAAATAATCTGATGAACAGAATGAACTGGTGATTATAATAGAATCAGGGACATAGAAAGGGAATGGACTGACTATTCTTGAGGGGGAAATGGGTATGGGAGATGTGGGAAGAGACTGGACAAAAATCGTGCACCTATGGATGAGGACAGTGGGTGGGGAGTGAGGGCGGAGGGTGGGGCGGGAACTTTGAGGAGGGGAGTTATGGGAGAAAAAAAGAGGAACAAATGTAATAATCTGAACAATAAAGATTTAATTTAAAAAAAAAGAATGAACAAATTGAAATGGAAAAAAAAGAATTAACTGGTGAATATAATAGAATCAAGGGCATAGAAAGAGAGTGGACTGACAATTCTCAGGGGAAAGAGAGTATGGGGGTGAAAAAAGAGATTGGACGAAAATCATACACCTATGGACAAGGACAATGTGGGGGTAAGGGCATGGAGTGGGGTGGGAACTGGGTGGAAGGGAGCTAGGGGGAGAAAAAATAAGGAACAACTGTAATAATCTGAACAATAAACATTTATTTAAAAAACAAAAACAAAAAGAAAACCTATTTGAGGAAAAATGACAGAAAACTTCCCCTACCTAGTGAAATAAACAGACTTACAAGTCTAGGAAGCATAAAGAGTCCCAAACAAGAGGAACCCAAGAGGCCCATACCAAGACACATCATAATTAAAATGGCAGGTGTTAATGACAAAGAGAATCTTAAAAGCAGCAAGAGAAAAGCAGTTACTTACCTAAAAGGGAGCACCCATATAACTGTCAGCTGATTACTCATCAGAAACTATGCAGGCCCAGAAGAGAGTACAAGAAATATTCAAAGTGATGAATAGCAAGGACCTACAACCAAGATTACTCTACCCAGCAAAGCTATCATTCAGAATTGAAGGTCAGATAAAGAGCTTCACAGACAAGAAGAGCTAAAGGAGTTCATCACCACCAAACCAGTATTACATGAAATGTTGAAAAGTATTCTTTAAAAAGAGGAAGGAGAAGGAAAAAAATGATAAAAAATATGAGCAATAAAATGGCAATAAATACATATCTATCAACAATTGAATCTAAAAATCAAAATAAACGAACAAGGAATCTAATAAACAAAATAAACTGATAAATAAAATAGAACCAGACTGAGTTTTGGAAGGTCGTATTTTTCTAGGAACATGTTCATTTCTTCTAGGTTAACCAGTTTGTTGGAATAGAGTTGTTCACAGTATTAAATGAGACACTTTTTGAAAGTGGACATACAGAAAGCCAAGAGACATATGAAAATATGCTCAAAGTCACTAATCATCTGAGAGATGCAAATCAAAACGACAATGAGGTACCAGCTCACACCTGTCAGAATGACTATCATCAACAAATCAACAAACAAGTGCTGACAAGGATGCAGAGAAAAAGGAACACTCGTGCACTGCTGGTGCAAATGCAGACTGGTGCAGCCACTGTGGAGAACAGTATGGAGTGTCCTCAAAAATTAAAAATGGAATTCCCACCCAGCCAGTTCGGCTCAGTGGATACAATGTCAGCCTGCAGAGTGAAGGGTCCTGGGTCTGATGCCGGTCAAGGGCACATGCCTGAGTTTTTGGCTCAATCACCAGTAGGGGCAGGCAGGAGGCTGCCGATCAATGATTCTCTCTCATCATTAATGGTTTCTCTCTTTCTCTCCCTCTCCCTTCCTCTCTGAAAACAATAAAAATCTGTTAAAAAAAACAAAAACACACACAACGGAATTCCCATTTGACCCAGTAATCCCACTTCTAGGAATATATCCCAAGAAGTCAGAAACACCAATCAGAAAGGATATATGCACCCCTATGTTCATAGCAGCACAATTTACAATAGCTAAGATCTGGAAACAGCCTAAGTGCCCATCAGCAGATGAGTGGGTTAGAAAAGTGTGGTACATCTACACAAGGGAATACTACGCTGCTGTAAAAAAGAAAAAATTCCTACCATTTGCAACAGCATGGATGGACCTGGAAAGCATTATGCTAAGCAAAATAAGCCTGTCAGAGAAAGATAAATATCACATGATCTCACTCATTTGTGGCGTATAATGAACAACATAAACTGATAAAAATAGATCCAAAGACAGAGAAGTATTGAACACACCATCAAACTTCAGAGGGAAGGCGGGGTGTGGGGTGTGGGGGAGGGTGTAAGAAAACAACCAAAGGACTTGTATGCATGCATGTAAGCATAGCCAATGGACATAGACAGTAGTGGGATGAGGGTATGTGTGTGTGTGTGGGGGGGGGGGGGGGGGGAGGGGGGGTGGCTAGGGAGAGGTCAATGGCGGAAAAAGGAGACATATGTAATACTTTAAATAATAAAGAATTAAAAAAAGAACCAGAGGCATGGAAACATGGAATATACTGACGAATCTCAGGGAAGGAGGAAGGGGTTGTGGGAAGAAATTAACCAAAGCTCTTATATGCATACTAGAGGTCCAGTGCACAAATTCATGCATGGGTGGAGTCCCTCAGCCTGTCCGGTGATCAGGGCCGATCGGGGCTGTCTTGCCCAGTCCCAATTGGGGTTGATTGGGGCCGATCGGGGCCAGCCGGCCAGGGGGAGGGACCGTGGGAGGTTGGCTGTGGGAGCGCACTGACCACCAGGGAGCAGCTCCTGCATTGAGCGTCTGCCCCCTGGTGGTCAGTGCACGTCATAGCTACCAGCTGGTCTTCCAGTCGTAACAGTCACTTAGGCTTCTATATATATATACTAGAGGCCCGGTGCACAAAAATTGGTGCACTCGGGGGGGGGAGAAGGGGTCCTTCAGCCTGGCCTGTGCCCTCTCGCAGTCTGGGACCCCTCAGGGGATGACCACCTGCTGGCTTAGGCCCGCTCCCCAGGGGATTGGGCCTAAGATAGCAATCTGACATCCCTCTGGCAGCCCGGCAGCCCTCAGGGGATGTCCACTTGCCAGCGGGGAGCAGGCCTAAACTGCAGTCGGACATCCTTAGCACTGCTGAGGAGGCAGGAAAGGCTCCCACCACCACCACTGTACTGGCAGCCATCAGCCTGGCTTGTGGCTGAGCAGAGCTCCCCCATGTGGGAGCGCACTGACCACCAGAGGGCAGCTCCTGCATTGAGTGTCTGCCCCCTGGTGGTCAGTGTGTGTCACAGTGACCAGTCATTCCCAGTCCTTCTGCTGTTAGGGTCAGTTTGCATATTACCCTTTTACTATATAGGACAGAGGCCTGGTGCACCGATGGGGGTCGGCTGGTTTGCCCTGAAGGGTGTCCCGGATCAGGGTGGGGGTCCCGCTTGGGTGCCTAGCCAGCCTGGATGAGAGGATGATGGCTGTTTGCAGCTGGTCACACCCCCTTCAGAGCGGGGGTCCCCACTGGGGTGCCTGGCCAGTCTGGGTGAGGGGCTGAGGGCCGTTTTCAGGCTGGCGGGTGACTGAAGCTCCCAACCTCTCCTTTTTTTCTTTTTCTTTTTTTTTGTTCTGGGATTTATTTACCTTCTATGGCTGTCACTGGAGCTGAGAGCTGGCTTTAGCTCTGAGGCTTGGCTCCAGCTCTGAGACCTTGGCTGCTGAAAGCAGGTATCTGGGTTTGTTTGGCTTCTATAATTGAAACACTGTTGCAGCTCCAGCTCCGAGGCCAGCTGGCTGAAATCAGGTTTCTGGGGTTTGTTTAGCTTCTATAATTGCAGCATTGTTTTTCAGAGTGCAGCTCAGAGCCAGGCAGCAGCAGGCGGGGAACCTTGGCTTCCTCCATTACTGGAGCAAGCAAGCCTCCTATTTGCTTCAGCTGCCTGGCTGCCAGCCGCCATCTTGGTTGGCAGTTAATTTGCACATCACCCTGATTAGCCAATGGGAAGCATGTCGGAGGTACAGTTAATTACCATGTTTGTCTATTATTAGATAGGATAGATATGCATTATCTATGGATACAGAAAATAAGGTGGTGAAGGCCTGGGGCAGAGTGGGAACCAAGCGCAGGGTGGCAATAGAGAGGGTGTACTCTCATCAATAAAGATTTGAGCCAAAACCAGTTTGGCTCAGTGGACAGAGCGTCAGCCTGCAGACTCAAGGGTCCCAGGTTCGATTCCGGTCAAGGGCATGTACCTGGGGATGTGCGGGCACATCTCCAGTGGGAGATGTGCAGGAGGCAGCTGATCGATGTTTCTCTCTCATCGATGTTTCTAACTCTCTCTCTCCCTTCCTCTCTGTAAAAAATCAACAAAATATATTTAATAAAAAAAAAAAAAGATTTGAAAAAAATGTCACAAATAATAAACATACATATAATATCAGGTTACTTTTGATAACACCAAATTAAGAATTCTTAACAGTCCCAATGATAGAGAACCTTCTAAACCTGACTCTCAGCCCCTTCTAAAGTAATTACAGAAAAGTATAATAAAAGAGTAATATGCTAATTAGACTAGACATCCTTCCGGACAAAGCCGGGGCTGCAAGGGAAGCCCAGGTCTCAGGTGCCTGCCAGCGGCTGCAGGGAAGCCCAGATCCTGGGTGCCTGCCAGCGGCCGGAGGGAAGCCCGGGTCCCAGGTGCCAGAGGGAAGCTGGTGCCGGCAGCCAGGAGAAGGAAGCCCTACTTTTGCATGAATTTCATGCATCAGGCCTCTAGTTGATAAATAAAAACAAGAAGAAAAGTCCCAAAGCATCTGTAATTATGCTCAAGAGACTTAGAATCTGAGCAGATAAAAATCTTTTACGCTAATGCTCTGATTAGGGAACAAATAGCAAAATTTTTAAGCTTTCAATTAGGAGTTAATTTAATTCACTAGCAATTTATTCAATCAGTAACTTGTTTCTAAAGCCAAACTATGTCTTTTAATTACCAGAAAAAATCCACTGTAGTTTCCGCCTCAGACTAGGTATATAGTCTCTTTTTAATCCTCACCATCTATGTGAATAAACATGGCTGTTTAAAAGGTATCTGAACTTGTGAACCATTAAAATCCTTTATCTACACTAATAAAAGAGAAAAATGGTAATTGGCGTACGGCGATACCTTTTTCATTGGCTAATCAGGGCTATATGCAAATTAACTGCCAAATAAGATTGGCAGTTAACTGCCAACTAAGATTGGCAGTTAACTGCCAACAAGATGGCGGCTAATTTGCATATGTAGGCACAATGCAGGGAGGCGAAAGGGAAAGCAGGAAGAAGCCCCCTGCCACTGACAGTGATCTGAAACCCAGGGGGGAGCTAAGAGCTGGGGGGCAGGGCAAAGGCGGCCCTGGGGCCGCCTTTGCCCTGCCCCCCAGCCATGATCAGAGAATCAGGCGCCTTTGCCGCCCTGGCCAGTGATAGCAGGAAGTAGGGGTGGAGCCAGCGATGGGAGCTGGGCAAGGTCGAAGCTGGCAGTCCCAGGAGCTAGGGGTCCCTTGCCTGGGCCTAAAGCGAAGCCCACAATCGCGGCGCCCCCCGCTGCCACTGCGGTCCCCGCTGCCCGGGCCGGACGCCTAGGCCAGAGGTGTCAGGCCTGGGCAGGGGCGGAGCCTGCAACCGCGGGGAGCTGGGGGTCCCCTGCCCAGGCCTGACACCTCTGCCGGAGGCCTCAGGCCTGGTCAAGGGGCCGATCCGGTGATTGGTGATTGGAGGGTGATGAGGGTCAACTCCTCTGGCCGAGGCATCAGGCCTGGGTGGGGGGCGGAGCCGGGGATTGGGGGGATATGATGGTCCCCTTGCCCAGGCCTGAAGCCTGGGTCAGAGGCGTCAGGCTTGGGCGGGGGGTGGAGCAAGCGATCAGAGGGAGATGGGGGTCCCCTGCCCAGGCATGATTCCTGGGCCAGAGGCCTCAGGCCTGGGCGGGGGCCAGAGCCAGTGATCGGGGGGAGATGGGGGTCCCCTGTCCAAGCCTGACACCTCTGGCGGAGGCGTCAGGCCTGGGCAAGGGGCCGATCAGGTGATCGGAGGGTGATGGGGGTCAACGCCTGAGGGCTCCCAGTATGTGAGAGGGGGCAGGCTGGGCTGAGGGACACTCCCCCCCCCCCCCCCAGTGCACGAATTTCGTGCACCGGGCCCCTAGTTCTAATATAAAAACTTTATTGTAAAGAACAGCAATTTAATTCGAAATTAGTGTAACTACCTAAATTATGAGTCATGCACTACAGTTCTAACTTTAGTCTCTAAGATAATAAATATGTAACTGACACTGCAATGTAATATTACCAATATAATAAAAATTTTCAGAGAAGAGTTTCCAGAAGTTATTATCCCAAACATGTTCACTTCAGTTGAATATGATTCCTTGAGCCAAAACAATGCCCCTATTTGGTCTCAGCAACACAATACAAAGTAAAATATTGTGATACATAGGTGTGGACAAGCACTCCAGCAAGGCTGTCCTTGCTTTTATCATAAAACCAGCTTTGTGAGAAATTATTCAGTGAACCAGAATGAAAGACAGAGTACACTATAACAGTTGTGAAGTTTGTTTTACAACATATAAAAATCTAGAAGAGGATTTAAAAGATTTCTAAAGCTAATGACTACAACCTTATTGTTGAACATGCATTGTCATATTTTAAATTTGTATTACGGCTTTCTAGAACATAGCAGTTCAATTTCTATTAAAGCTGATTTCTGAAATGAGACAGAAGGAATATCTTAAAATGATAAAAGATGCTTAACAATCAGTAGAAAAAAGGGAATAACATAGAAACAAAAAAGGAAGTTTAAAATTTATATTGCCCAATTAAAATTTTAAAATAAGCAGCAAAATTCAAAAAATAAGATTAAAGTGATATAAACATAAGCATATACTATTTCCCTAACTCACAGGGATGTCATTTTTATTTATATATCCCTTATCAAGTATTTCTTTCTAAAATCTACGAGATATACACACTGTTCATATTTGTATAGACTTTAAAAATCTGTCTTCATTGTTATTGCTGTTGCTGCTGGTAGCATTTAGTTGATAATTGTTATGATTAACTGATGTGACTGGATTTAATATATAATGATTGTTTCTGTAAATAATTTGATCCCTTTAGACCAGCAATTTTCAACTGATGTGCTGCAAGAAATTTTAAAACATGTAATACCTCATTATTCAGTCAGAGGCACTGACCTCTTTTCCCTTAGATTGTCAAATAAAAAAGTGGTAATGGCCAACACAACGACAGCCATCCGGTTTGAATGAATCAAAATTATTCCTATATTTTTTATCAGACCAGTAAAAAATAAAAAAATAAAAAGGTTGGTGTGCCACAGAATTTTCGTAATTAGTTTATGTGTGCCATGAGATTTTTTTTTAAAAAAAAGGGTTGAAAATCGCTGCTTTAGGTGTTCAGTTTCTAGAAGGATCAGAGCATTGACAACTGTAATGAAGAAAGGAATCTCCATCAGAGATAAGAACAGAGAGTCAACAGAATTTGAATACAAATTAAATGTAAATACAAGGTACAGTTTTGAGAAATACATCATTTAGTTATAAGGAGGCAAAAGGAAGACCTATCTTTGACCTATTGCAAGACCATCAGATAACAGAGATGCCACAAAAGCAGGAAAAGAAATTGGGGGGAAGAAGGAGGGACTGTAAGGGAAAGACGAAGACATTTGCATTGAGGCCCCTCCCTGTACATTTATATAAAGTTCAAAATATGCAAAACTAATTGATAGTATTAATGTCAGGTGATCAGAGTCAAACCCAGAAAATCTGTGCTCTCACAGTGCCACATCCAGTCATGGCATATTCACACAGTGGATTGCCCTTTCGCCCCTCTACAAACGCTCCTTTAATTGGTGCCCGTTTAGGTCTTTAGGTCTTTTCCCTCCAGAGAAGACTAACGTATCTCCTGACTAGAGACAAGGGATCTGGGAGCTAAAAGGAAGACAGGGTGAGGGATATTTCCATTCATTGTACCCCCTACTTTCAGAAAGTTGTCCACTACCCTCAGCTGTGCCTAATGTCCCTGAGTCCAGATTCCCTCAAGTTGAGCATCTCCAGAGAGTAAACCTTCAGGTTTTTTTGTTTGTTTTTTGGTTATTCCTCACCCAAGGATATTTTTCCATTGATTTTTAGCAAGAGAGAGGGAAAGTCAGAGAGAAACATCAATGTGAGAGCAACACACCAATCGGTTGCCTCCTGCACGAGCCCTGACCAGGGCCTGGGCTGGGGAGGAGCCTGCAACCAAGGTATGTGCCCCTGACTGGAATCGAACCCAGGACCCTTCCGTCCACAGGCCGATGATCTATCCACTGAGCCAAACCGGCTAGGCAGTGGTCGGCAAACTCATTAGTCAACAGAGCCAAATATTAACAGTACAACGATTGAAATTTCTTTAGAGAGCCAAATTTTTTAAACTTAAACTATATAGGTAGGTACATTGTTATTAACTTAATTAGGGAACTCCTAAGGCTTAGGAAGAGCCACACTCAAGGGGCCAAAGAGCCACATGTGGCTTGCGAGCTGCAGTTTGCCAACCACGGGTAGGGCAACCTTCAGTTTTTTGCTGGGATTTGGCAGAAGCAGTCACAAGGCTGCCTGGTGTTGGGGGAGTATGGTAGGATCAACAATTGCAGCTACTTCTTATACAAATTTTCCTACTTTTGCTCCCAAGCACCCTTACTTTGAAGGGTACCTTTCTGAACTTCTTGGAGTTAATGAGGTGTGAGCTGGCTACTTCTGAACTTTCCTTGCTGCTGTTTAGGATTCAACTTTCTCTGATCGGCCAAGGGAGAGAACACCAGTTCATTTGCTTCCTAGTTTCCAAAATGTTGATTCTGAGATCTCCTCTGTATTTTGCTTTGTTCTTGAGTTTTATTTCTTTTCAGTAATATTTGTGTGATTTCAGGAGGTAAAGGTAATAAACATATGCATGTGTTCAACTCCACCTATTTACTCAAAAGTTAAGACAGAAGGAATATCTTAAAATGATAAAAGATGCTTAACAATCAGTAGAAAAAAGGGAATAACATAGAAACAAAAAAGGAAGTTGTCCACTACCCTCAGCTCCACCTATTTACTCAAAAGTTAAATGATTATTTCCTATTAAACTATTTATTCCATTCTCCAGTAAAGTCTGCTAATTCAAATAATTTAATTTCATATGCAAATATACCAATCCCATTTTAATGGGAAAGAACCCAGTAGAACCTCTTGAAAATCAAGTAACAGCTGCTCTAACCTTAGCCAAGGTAATTGAGAGATCCCCACATCAGTTTTCTCAGAATTAGCACCAACTACATTCGGTCTTAGTGTAAAACAAAATAGAAAATAAAGTACATTCTGGACCTTGTGATACTGTATACAGAAGTCAAGTGAATGTCTAAAAGTCATCATTTCACCCAATGAACAAGTGAACAGAGGGGGAGGGGGAGGGGGAGGGAGAAGGGGGAGGGGGAGGGGAGGGAGAAGGGGGAGGGGGAGGGGAGGGAGAAGGGGGAGGGGGAGGGGAAGGGGAAGGGGAAGGGGAAGGGGAAGGGGAAGGGGAAGGGGAAGGGGAAGGGGAAGGGGAAGGGGAAGGGGAAGGGGAAGGGGAAGAAGAGGCAGCAGCAGCAGCCGCCACCACTGCCAGTGCCAGAACTTAGAGCCAGGCTGAAACCTTGGCATGATGTTCTCCTCTAGATACTCAGTTCTCTGTCACCTTTTCTATCATGACTTCTGTTTCTAGGACACATAAATGTCTTAGTCCCATTATTTCCAGTAACATGCAGAACAGTTCTGACATCTCACTAGATCTCAAATTCAATCTACTCAAAACCAATCTCATCCTCTTTGACCTCCACCTTTCCCCTAAAAGAGAATTCTATTCTCACCATCCCAATTCTGCCTACCCCTTTGGAGTTTCCTTTAACTCTTCCTCTCCTTTACCTGCTTTATTCAACTTATCAACAACTTGTGTTATTTAGTCCTTCACAATGTCTCTTTGGTGCTAATGGTGGTATTAATTTTAATAACAAAAATTTGGAAACAGTTTAAATATTCCAAAACAGGAAAACAGTTAATTAAACAATGGCATATCCACACGGTGGCATATTAGGCAGCTTTGAAAATGATGTTTCAAAAGATATTTAACAACAAGAAAGCATGTTTACATAATAATACTAAGAAAACAATTTTTAAAAGAATCCAAAATTATACAGATATATAAATGTGTATAGATAGATATAGATATAGATATAGATATAGATATAGATATAGATTAGGAAACAATTAACAGGAATGAGGCACAAGGAAATTTTCTTGCGTGATAGCGATGCTCCAGATCTGGGATTTGGTTATGAGTGGTATAGAATTGTTAAATTTATTTAACAATTTAATTCACTGCCTAAGATCAGTTCTTAAAATTGTATTGCAGCCCTAACCGGTTTAGCTAAATGGATAGAGCGTCGGTCTGCGGACTCAAGGATCCCAGGTTCGATTCCAGTCAAGGGCATGTACCTTGGTTGCGGGCACATCCCCAGTGGGGAGTGTGCAGGAGACAACTGATCGATGTTTCTCTCTCATTGATGTTTCTAACTCTCTATCCCTCTCCCTTCCTCTCTGTAAAAAATCAATAAAATATTTTTTAATTGTATTGCGTGTTAATTACATCTGATGTTTTTCCTAAAGCCACTCCTCTGACCTACATTTGGAGCCACCTCCTGAACAAGTCCTCTGGAATGTCTTACAAGTAGTGCAATACCTAACAGGACTCACAGGACTTTCATGTTCTAGCCTCTGTTTACCTTTACAGAGACTAGCAAAGTTGTTCAGGGATATTTCCATCTTAAGGAAAGAGATATGGTGATGCATTCAGTTCATTTCATTTGAATCCCAGTAATGCTGGGATTTTTAGCTCTCTGTGCTTTATCTCTCTGTGCTTCGCTACATTCTTATGTCTCTGTTGCCTCATTTCTAAAGCAGGAAAGATGCTACTTGGTATGAAGATTAATGATAATGTATGTGAAGGTCTTCACCCATAATAAGTTCTAATTAACTGCAGTTTTTTTAGTAATAGGACTGGTCAGACTTGAAAGGATAACAAACAAGAGAATGGACAATAATACTAAGTTGTCCATTCTTTCTGCTGATACTGACTTGTGTTCCATCTATTTCTGTTCTGGGTGGGGACTTGAGGAGCAGATACTAGATGAAGACTGGAGCCTTGCTCTAGTCAACCTACTGTTACTGGGGAGAGGAGGAGACATCGGTTCTTGTCTTCTTGAGGAAAATATTTCAATCAAGAGACAAAGTGTAGAAATGCAAGCAAGAATTTATTGACCGCAGCAAAAATATACTTAGGGCAGTGAAACAAGGAAAAGCATAGAAGAAGCAACAGGAGAGCCTAGGCTGGACTGTCTTAGCTCACTGGAAAGTCAGAGAATCGGGGGCCTTGGAGACAGGTTCAGGGGGTTACCCTGGGACAAGCTGCTGCTGCCCATTGCTCCCCTAGTTGCAAGTCTCATGGGGTCCCTTAGAGGTTAGGGGATACCTATAAACGGGCAGGGAGGCAGGGAGGGAATAGCAGGGTTGTGCTCCCTGGAGGGAGAGGGTGTATATATATGATTTTTTTTATTTAAGGGGGAAACCTCATTAAAAAAACAAAAAAAAACAAATAAAAAAAAAAAAACTAAAAAAAAACCCTAGGAGAAAATTGGCCAAAATGTGAACAATGAGTGAATTTAAATAATGAAACTATGTGTTTTCCCTCTCATTTTTTTTTTTTTGATAAGCACAAGTTAAAAAAATATAGAGGATGAGGAGTTCCTTTATATGTTGTCCATCTCCTCTCCCTTTGCCACCATCTGACAAGACTAGAACAACAGACCTCTGTCATCAGCCATCCTGAGTTAAATCTGCCAGCCTAAACCCTGTAAAGGAACTGGCAGAAGGGTACAGACTTTCTTTGTGGGGGCTAAAGAAAGAAAAAGAAGAATACCATTTACATTTCATCTCCTGTTCAAAAACCTTAGCAACTTCCTGCTTGCTGTCTACAGGATTAAATCTAACCTCTTCTACTTAGCTTGCCAAGACCTCTATAATCTAGATCCACCCCTGCCTCCCCACCTTATTACCCAGAGATTCCAAACATGAACCCTCCACTCCATTAGGCTCCTATTTCAAGATTAAACTTTGCTAAAAATAGTAAGCAACTTTTTACCTGCTTAAATGGTGACAGTAATGTTAAATTAATTATTTCTAGTCTGTTATCCCTACACAAAACCATCGCAGGGAAATAATATTTCACACACAGAAACAACTACACTGTACTGTCTCCAAAACTGGAAATGTAGCAGTGAATCCCAAAGTGAAGACTGTTGATATTAAATCTTGGAATCCAAGAATAGAGGTGTAAACACTGCGATAGTCAGAGTACTTACTATGCATAAATACAGAGCTGGCTCTCACACTGCTCACAGTCTAGCACTTGGCCCCACACACAGGATAGCCTGCAATACCAGGTGTTCACTACCTTTCATTGTGTATAGACTATAGGTCCTAAAATCTAGAAAGCTGGTAAATGAAGTGATTTCTGTAAGAACCAAAGTGCACAAATTGATAAAACAATAATAATACAGGGCTTTTTTGAGAACACATATTGTAACATCTAATTTGACCACTTTATGGCTCAAAATCAGCTAACACTGAAAGAAAATTTAAACCTCTTGAATTTTTAATTTAAAACATGCATGTGTGAGCCCGCCCCGTGTGGCTTGGTGGTTGAGGGTTGACCTATAAACCAGGAGGTCATAGTTCAATCCCCAGTAGGAGGCAGCCAATCAATGATTCTCTCATCATTGGTGTGTCTATCTCTCTCTCCCTTTCCCTACCTCTCTCCGAAATCAATAAAAATATATTTAAAAAACAAACAAACATGTGCTTGTGCTCTCTCAAAATTCTCTCAAACTTGAGGCTCCTGATAAACATTACAGGCTACTGAATATGTGTTCTTATTTGTAATCAGGAAAAACTGTCACTGTCCCCCACTGTGTGCATGTCTGTGGCCTTTCATGAGTTAAACAAAGCCCTGAGCTAGCTGGTGAGTAATAAAAACAAAAACATACCTGGAGTTAAAAGTTTCCAGGAGGAAGATGGCGGCCGGCAGGACAGCAATGAGGGAGAGAGTGTGAGTGAGTGAGAAAACAAAAGCGGTGTGTGTCGATGTGTGGGGTGTGTGGGTGTGTGTGAGTGAAGGACAGTTAGATTCCACAGGAGTTTAGGGGGCTGGCGTACGAGGCTCCCCTAGCCAGGCAGCCTCTACTATTGCTGCAATCTCTCCTGGGAGAGCCGGCTCTGCCACAGAGGCCATGCCATCTTGAAGGGGAGAGCTGCAATGACTGGGAGCCCAGCCTCACCTCCACCTAGGGTGCCCTCGGACACAATCCGGGACCATATAGCCACTCCACCCAGGGACCTGCTGCCTCAGCTGCAGAATCACAAACACCGAGACTCCAGTCTCCCTGGCCGTGAGCTCCTGTGAGTTCCAGAGTGCGCTACCCTCCCACCAGCCAGATGCTTTAGACCCGGGTGCTACAACTACATGCAAACAGCCAAGCCTGACACAGTAACCCTGTGTGCCACATCCACACGCAAACAACCAAGCCTTACGCAGCAACAGCAGGCTCTGAGACTGAGTGCGAATGGCCAAGCCTTACGCAGCAAACCCAGGCTCCACATCCGCACAGGAATACTAAGCCCTACACAGAAACCCCAGGAACCCCCATCCACATGCAAACTGCCAAGCCTTATGCAGAAAGCCCAGGCTCCATGACCACATGAGAACAGCCAAGCCTTATGCAGCAACCCCAGATGCCACGCCTGCGCTGGCCACCGCCAAGCCCAATGCAATCCCAGGCGCCACAACCGAACATGAGCAGCCAAGCCCTACGCAGCAACACCGGGTGCTCAAGCAGCAACCACAGGTGCTGCGACTGCGTGAATCACTGCCAAGCCCAACGCATCGACCCCAGGTTGATGACCATGTGACCCGCTGCCAAGCCTGCCGCTGCAGTCACAGGCCAGTGAAACTCAACGCCTATTCTTGGGTGAGTACAAAAATGGGGAGACAAAGAAACAACAACCCTCAAAGGAAAGAGAGGAATCACCAGAAAAGGAACTAAATGAAATGGAGGCATGCAATTTGTCAGAAAAAGAATTCAGAATAAGGGTCATATAGTTCATAAACCAGATGGATGAGAAAATCAACAACTTATGTAAGAAGCAAGAGGAAATAAAGAGTGATACAGCTACAATAAAATACACTATGGAAGGTTTCAACAGTAGACTAGAAGAAGTGAAGGACAGAATTAGTGAAGTAGAAGACAGGGAAGCAAGACACATCCAATCTGAACTGCAACTGTAGAAAAAAATTAAAAGGCAGGTGAAGAGCCTAAGGGAGCTTTGGAACAACATGAAATAAAGCAACATACGTATAACAGGGGTGCCAGAATGACAAGAAAAAGAGCGAGGGTTAGAAAATCTACTTAAAGAAATAATGTCAGAAAACTTCCCTGATTGGGGAAGAAGAAAGTCACACAAACACAAAGTCCCAAACAAGATGAACCCAAAAATACCCACACCAAGACACATTGTAATTATGATGGCAAACATTAACCACAAAGAGAGAATCTTAAAGGCTGCAGGAGACAGAGAGTTACCTATAAGGGATCTCCCATTAGATTATCAAATGATTTCTCAACAGAAACACATCAGACTAGAAAGGAATGAAAGGAAGGATATGAAGTGATGGAGGGCAGGGGACTGAGTCCAAGAATACTCTATCCAGCAATGCTATCATTCATAATTGAAGGGGAAATCAGGAGCTTCACAGAAAAAAAAAAAAAAAAAAAAAGCCTAAGGGAGTTTATCACTACCAAGCCAGCAATGCAAGAAATGCTAAAGGGACTGTTGTAAACAGAAGAAATAAAAAGGGAAGAAGGAACACACAAAAAAAATAAAAATGGCTACAAACAAGTACCTATCAATAATAACCTTGAATGTAAATGGGGTGAATGCTCGAATCAAAAGACATTGAGTGCCTGAATGGATAAGAAAACATAACCCACATATATGGTGTCTGCAGGAGACCCAACTCAGAACAACGGATGCACACAGACTGAGAGTGAAGGGACAGAAAAATATCTTTCAGGCAAATGGAAATGGAAAAAAGGCGGGGACAGCAACACTTATATCGAACAAAACAGACCTCAATGTAAAGGCCATAACAAGGGATAAGGAAGGCCACTGCATAACACTAAAGGGATCAACACAACAAGAAGATATAACTCTGATGAACATATATGCACCTAATACAGGGGCACCCAAATACATAAAAAACTTCTGGAAGAAATCAAGGGAGAGATTGACAATGATACAATCATAGCAGGGGACTTCAATACCCCATTGACATCACTGAATAAATCATCTGGACAAAAAACCAGCAAAGAAACAGCAATCCTAAATGATTCACTAGATCAGATGGACTAAATTGACATCTTCAGAACATTTCACTCCAAAGCTATGGAATACACATTCTTCTCAAGTGCACATGGGACATTTTCAAAGATAGACGACATATTGGGTAATAAGCAAAGTCTCTCCAAATTCAAGAAGATTGAAATTGTATCAAGCATCTTCTCAGACCACAATGGCATAATATTAGAAATCAACTACAATAAAAACAATCAAAAAATTCAAACACTTGGTGGCTGAATAGCATACTATTAAACAATGATTGGGTGATCAAAGAAGAAATTAAAAATACCCTGAAAACAAATGACAATAAAAACACAACAATCCAAAATCTATGAGACACAGAGAAAGCAATCCTGAGAGGGAAGTTCATAGCTCTACAAGCCTATCATACACAAAAAAGGGAAAAAGTGGTAATACATTATTTAACCCTGCAACTGAAAGAATTAGAAAGAGAGCAACAAGAAAAGCCCAGAGTAAGCAGAAGGAAGGAAATAATAAAGATCAGAGTGGAAATAAACAACAAAGAGACAAAAAAAAAAAATACTAAAGATCAACAAAACCAAGAGCTGATTCTTTGAAAGGATAAACAAGATTGATGAACCTCTAGCCAGGCTCACCAAGAAACAGAGAGAGGACCCAAATAAACAAAATCTAAAATGAAAGAGGTGAAGTAACAACCAACCCCACAAACATACAAAGAATTATAAAAAAAAAAAAAAAAAAAAAAAAAAAAAAAAAAAAACTATGAACAACTCTACTCCAACAAACGACAATCTTGACGAAATGGACATATTCCTAGAAAAAACACAATCTTCCAAAACTCAATTAGGAAAAATAAAAAAAACTTGAATAGGCCAATAACTACTGATGAAACTGAAACAGTAATCAAAACACTGCCAGCAAACAAGCCTTGGACCAGATGGCTTCACAGGGGAGTTTTACCAAACATTCAAAGAAGAACTAAAACCTATCCTTCTCAGACTACTCCAAAAAATTCAAGAGGAAGGCATACTTCCAAGCTCTTTCTATGAAGCCAGCATTACCCTAATCCCAAAACCAGATAAAGACACTACAAAGAAAGAGAATTACAGGCCAATATCCCTGATGAACTAAAATCCTCAACAAAATTCTAGCAAATCGGATCCAGCATTACATTAGAATAATCATACTCCATGACCAAGAAGGATTTATTCCGGGGATGCAAGGATGGTACAATATCTGCAAATCAATAAACGTGATACATCACATAAACAAACTGAGAGACAAAATTCATGTAATCATATCAATTGATGCAGAAAAAGCACTTGACAAAATCCAACACCCTTTCCTGATAAAAACTCTCAGAAAAGTGGGAATAGAGGGATCATACCTCAACATAATAAAAGCGTTATATGACAAACCTACAGCCAACATCATACTCAATGGGCAAAAACTAAAACCATTTCCCCTAAGAACATGAGCAAGACAGGGATGCTCACTTTCACCATTCCTGTTTGACATAGTACTGGAAGTACTAGCCATAGCAATCAGACAAGAAGAAGAAATAAAAGGCATCCATATTGGAAAAGAAGAAGTAAAACTGTCCTTATTTGCAGATGACATGATACTGTACATAGAAAATCCTAAACACTCCATCAAAAAACTACTAGAATTAATAAAGGAATTTGGCAATGTAGGAGGATACTAAATTAACACCCAGAAATCTATTACTATTTTATACACCAATAATGAACTCACAGAAAGAGACACTAAAAAAACAATCCCATTTACCACTGCAACAAAAAAACTAAGATACGTAGGAATAAATTTAACCAAGGAGTAAAGGACCTGTACTCAGAAAATTAGAACGCTGAAAAATGAGATAGAGGAAGACATAAACAAATGGAAGAACATACTGTGTTCATGGATTGGTAGAATCAACATCATTAAAATGTCCATACTACCCAAAGCAATCTATAGATTCAATGCAATCCCCATTAAAATACCAATGGCATATTTCAAAGACCTAGAACAAACTCTCCAGAAATTAATCTAGAAGAAGAAAAAGACCCCGAACAGCTGGAGCAATCTTGAGAAAGAAGAACAATGTTGGAGGGATCACAATACCAGAAATCAAGCTATACTACAAAGCCACTGTTCTCAAAACTGCCTGGTACTGGCACAAGAACAGACATATAGACCAATGGAACAGAAAAGAAGACCCAGAAATTGACCCAAGCCATTATGCTCAATTAATATTTGACAAAGGAGGCAAGAGCATACAATGGAGTCAAGATAGTCTCTTCAATAAATGATGTTGGGAAAATTGAACAGATACATGCAAAAAAATGAAAGTAGACCACCAATTTACACCATATACAGAAATAAAATTAAAATGGATAAAGGTAAGATGGGAAACCATAAAAATCTTAGAAGAAGCTATAGGCAGAAAAACAGCAGACATTTGTTGTAGCAATATCTTTACCAATACAGCTCCTAGGGCAGGGGTGGGCAAACTTTTTGACTCGAGGGCCACAATGGGTTCTTAAACTGGACCGGAGGGCCGGAACAAAAGCATGGATGGAGTGTTTGTGTGAACTAATATAAATTCAAAGTAAACATCATTACATAAAAGGGTACGGTCTTTTTTTTTTTTTTAGTTTTATTCATTTCAAACGGACCGGATCCGGCCCGCGGGCCGTAGTTTGCCCACGGCTGTCCTAGGGCAATGGAAACTAAGAAGAAAATAAACAAATGGGACTACATCAAAAGAAACCATAACAAAACAACAAGAAAGCCCACTGCATGGGAGAACATGTTTGCCAATATTATCTCTGATAAGGGTTCAATCTCCAAAATTTATAGGGAACTCATACAACTTAACAAAAGGAAGATAAACAATCCAATCAAAAAATGGGCAAAGGACCTAAAAATAGACACACACAGGAGGCCAAGAGACATATGAAAACATGCTCAAAGTCACTAACCATCCGAAAGATGCAAATCAAAACGACAATGAGGTACCATCTCACACCTGTCAGAATGGCTATCATCAACAAATCAACCAAGTGCTGGCAGAGCAAAAGGAACCCTCTTGCACTGCTGGTGGGAATGAAGACTGGTGGAAAAAAGTATAGCGTTTCCTCCAAAAATTAAAAATGGAACTTCCATTTGACCCAGTAATCCCACTTCTAGGAATATATCCCAAAAAATCAGAAACACCAATCAGAAAGGATATATGCATCCCTATGTTCATAGCAGCACAATTTACAATAGCTAAGATCTGGAAACAGACTAAGTGCCCATCAGCAGATGAGTGGGTTAGAAAAGTGTGGTACATCTACACAATGGAATACTATGCTGCTGTAAAAAAGAAGGAATTCTAACCATTTGCAACAGCATGGATGGACCTGGAGAGCATTATGCTAAGCAAAATAAGCCAGTAAGAGAAAGATAAATATCACATGATCTCACTCATTTGTGGAATATAATGAACAACATAAACTGATGAACAAAAATAGAACCAGAGTCATAGAAGCATCCAACAGACTGTCCAACCTATGAGGGAAAGCCAGGGGTGAGGGGGCAAGAAATCAACCAAAGAACTTGTATGCATGCATATGAGTATAACCAATGGACACAGACAGAAGGGGAAGTGGGGTATGTGCTGGGGGGTTAGGGCGACTGGGGAGAGGTCAATGGGGGGAAAGGAGATTTATGTAATACTTTAAACAATAAAGAATTTTTAAAAAAATACCTGAACTACATTAGACTGTAGAATAACATTACTCCTTACCTGATAGAACTACTTCATAACAGAGTAAAACAGGCCACTCTGGGGGAGAGAGAGACAGACAGCCCTCCCTTCCCGGCCTCACTGAAGCATGCCAGCCTCATCTTGGGTGAAAGGCAGGAGTATAGAAGCAAGTTTCTCAAAAAGAAACCAAGAGAGGGATCTAGGAATAAGGAACTGTCCAGCAACCCTGTTAGCTTCCACTTTAAATGTGCATTTAAAGATCATTGCCTTCCAATTATTTTATCCCTCAAATAACTACTCGTACTTTCCAGACAGGGCATTATAGGCTCCCCACTTATTACCTATGCCAGTAAAAATATACACCTCAATTTTCCAGACCTTCTCTATTGTCTAAGCTTAACAAATATTATAACTTTCTAAGAGAAAATGTCAACAGTCCCACAAAATGAGCCTACATTATTCCAGAGGCCTATTCTCATAAAGGCCTTAACTTCTTCAGGAAGGGAAATTCCACAACATTTAAAAGCAGCTCATTTAGTACCTAACACTATCTGTCTATCCCCCACACCTAGTTTGTTACCTACGTTTCTAAAGGTTCAGGAAACACCATGTTCTCTTATTATAACTTACTTACCCATTTTATTAAAAAATAAACCTGTTCTCCAACTTACTAAGAAGTTATAACCAGTCCTATTTTTATTCAGAAACATCTTCTCTTCTGTGTGTCACCCCTAGCACCCCTGCCAATGCCCCTTTTTGCCCAGGCCCTGCCTACTGCCTTTGGCTCTGGTCTTTCCAGTCTTCCCTTCTCCACTGTTCAGCCAACCCCCATCTCTAGTCATCATTGTAAAGGCATTTTTACTCTAAAAATCCTTTATCTTCTCCTCACTTTCCAGAGGCAACATCCTCTGCAGAAATCATTGGATAGCATATTTCTCATTTTCATCTACAGATCAAATTTGGCTTTTCACATTGGTCAGTAGCCAACTACCTCCTGAAAATGGCCTGCAGATTGTTTCCTTGCCAAAGTCTTCCCTCAAGCATTGCTGTTTCTGAAAATTCCACATAGAGGCCACACATTTTCTCCTTTTTACACTGTGGTGTAACCAGCTTTTCTGCTGCAAGAATCAACCAATAAATATCTCTCTCTCTCTCTCTCTCTCTCTCTCTCTCTCTCTCTCTCTCTCTCTCTCTTTTTCTCATTCTGTCTCTCCTCAGTACAGAGACAGCTGGACCATATAAACTAGCACCAATTACTAGAATTATCCAAGATCCACATGCATGTACCATAGCAAAATTCCCAATTATCTTACCATTCATTTCCTTGATGGATTTTTTCAGAAATATTGCTTTCTACTTATAACCATATTTCTGGTTTCAAGGTTAAATTAAAAGGTGGGAGAAAAAGAAAACAGAACTTGAATGCAGTACTGTAACTTACTCTACAAAATTCTGTTTACAGCTTGGAACAGTGAGGAGACTGGTAGAAGTATTCTCCTTATAGTGAGATGATAGTATTGGACAGATCAGTGCTAGACAAGTCACAGCTGTCAAACAATTTTAAGTACATTGGAAACTCTGAACAATCTGTAAAACAGTTAAGCCAGAAGGACTACAGCTTATAAATGAAGCAAATAGCAATCAAGAGTAGCTGAGTTGCTTCCTGAGTAAAAACCGGCTCCTTAGCTTATTTAAATAAACACTAAACACATTAAAATCTCTGTCAGATTCCTTAAGAGAAAATGTTTACAGAAGAGAAATGGTAAATTATTAACACAGTAGGGACATAAATATACAAGTATATCAGGAGAAATTATATTTAGGTTAACTAAGGCTGATACACATGTACATATAATTGTTCACACAATACATACAGATTTATAGGGTCCTCAAAAAAAAAAAGAATTAAAGATAAAATTCCCAGAGAGAATTAAAGTTTAAAACCAACAATCAGAGAAAAGATATGGAAAGTCACATTGAAGAGTCAAAAAGCTTTCAGGCTAGTAAGACTTCATTGTAACTAGAAAAACTGATCAAGCTATCAAAAGAAAAACGTAAGTCTACCAGAAGTGGTAGAGGTGGTACCATGAATAATGATCATAATGACATCACGACAACCTTACAGTTACAATAGGGTAAACAAACTTAAGAGGATTAAGACCATCTAAGATCACAGATAAGTCGGTAGCAGGGCTGGGCATAGGTCTGTCTGTCACCCGGGAAGGACAACAAAAAGGAAAAATGGCCTGTATACAAATAAGTGCTTCCAAGGATTGGGGTCCATCATGGAGATGGAGATGGAGATGAAGTGATGATCAAATCATCTAACTCCCTTGCTGCTAATCAAGCAATTTGAGGCTGCTGGCAGAGCTTGCCTGCTTCTACTGGTGGGACAGAGAGAAGAGGCATGGGGGGAGCACATAATCATAGGGAATAGGATCATCTCAAAGACTGTAGTTTGGGTGGAACAGAGGAGTGTTTGAAACGACACAGTCCTCCTCTCCCCTCAATCACCATGCACTCTTATACTAGATCAGATGGATTTAATTGATATCTTCTGAGCATTCCACACAAAGCAGCAGAATATACATTCATTTCAAGTGCACATGGAACATATTCTAGGACAGACCACATGTTGGACACAAAACAAGTCTCAATAAATTTAAGAAGACTGAAATCAGGCACTCATATACTGAGAGGGAGTGGTAGGGCAGGAAAAAAGTTAAGAATCATTAGTACACACCTTTTTGAAGAACCTCCAAGGATTAAGTATTTGACTACAACTCTAAACTGTGGAACTATTATAACAACCTACCAAAACTGACACAAGATAAAAGAGAAAATCTAGAGTCAGACATATACTTAAGAAATTGAATTCACTACTAGAAACCTTCCCACAGAGAAAACTCCAGACCCACATAGTTTCATTGGTGAAATCATTTTAACAACTTCATTTTTTATCTTTTGTTACTGCCATAAAGGGGAATTTCAATATCATTCTATATTTTCCAACAAAGCAGCACCTAGCAGAACACTGCACATGTAGTAAAATCAAGTTTAAACCATTTTGAAGTCAGATATATCTGAAAATTTAATCAAAAACTGCACTCCTCTACCATAAAATACACAAACTTTTGCAGCCAACAATTGAGGGTCCACTGACCCCATGAAAACAACCTATGGACACCCTTCAATGCTAAATGAATATTAAGTGAGCATTAACTACAGAAGTACAGTGTGATAGTTAAAGACAGTAATTAAGGAAAGGGCAAAGTGCCTGCCAGTCTCCCTACCCTCTGGTAAATTACACATGGTAATAATCTGCTCCTAACCTTAAGCAATGAATTCTTCCTGATCTCATTCTAAACATGGCTTTTGGTAATCTTCATCATCATAACCTTCAATTCTTTTCTAATACCAAGGAATTCTTTACTTTCTAATTTAATTCTCATGTTCTAGCTTTTTTAGACACATCCTATCCTTAAAATTTAGCAGTAACTTCAGTTCCTAAATGCCTTTTCCCAGCTATCACTCCACTCTCTTCCATATGTATTTATATTTCCAATCATGTAAGCAGCCTACCTCAATGGCTCACAGATCTTATCTCCTTTAGGTCTGAAAAGTCACCTCCAAGGCAAATTCTGGCCAGGATGCATATTTATATTCCTTATCAGATGCAGGAAGATGGAAATGGAAATTTCCTATTTCCCCCGGTAGTTACCATTCCCAAGGCTACTTTTAGATAGTTGTTATTTTACAAAAATAAACTCTCTGTCCTTCAGCCAACAGTGTATGTAGTGAAGTTAACAAAGCACTCCTGTGCAGGCAGACTCTGAGACCTTTAATTGCAAATTCATAATTTTCTACAAAACCATATTATTCTATTAAGAGGCTAACCTGAGTGTGATTTCCAGTCAAATCAGATTGTATAAAAGATAAAGCACTTACATAACCAAAGGACAGGGTATAATTTGAGAGTGGGAAAAACAAAGTTAATGGTGGCTAAGAAACAATATACAGTGATGGCGAACCTATGACACGCGTTGTCAGAGGTGACACGCGTGTCAGAGGTAACATGTGAACTCTTTTTTTCGTTGATTTTTCTTTGTTAAATGGCATTTAAATATCTACACTAATAAAAGAGAAACATGGTAATTGGCGTACGACCACTACCCTTTTCATTGGCTAATCAGCAAGATATGCAAATTAACTGTCAGCCAAGATGGCGTCCAGCAGCCAGGAGGCTTGAAACTAACATGAGGCTTGCTTGCCTCAGTGATGGAGGATCATTGCCAACGTTCCCCGCCTGCGGCTGCAGGCCTCTGAGCGGGAAGTTTAAGAAACATTGTAACAAATACTGCCGGACTTCAGCCAGCAGATTCGCAACATCGTAAGCAAAGGCCAGAAACCTACTTTCAGCGTGGAGGCCTAAGAGCTGGAACCAAGCCTCAAGGTAAAGCTGGCCCAGAATAAAAAGAAAAAAAAAAGAAAAAAAGGAGAGGTTGGGAACTTCAGTCACTCCCAGCCTGACAACAGCCCTCAGCCCCTCACCCAGACTGGCCAGGCACCCCAGTGGGGACCCCCACCCTGATCCAGGACACCCTTCAGGGCAAACCAGCCAGCCCCACCCATGCACCAGGCCTCTACTCTATATAGTAAAAGGGTAATATGCCTCCCGGCACCGGGATCAGCGTGACAGGGGGCAGCGCCCAAACCCCCTGATCGCCCTGCGGCTCTGTGTGTGACAGGGGGCGGGGCCCCAACCCCCTGAGCAGCCCTGCTCTGTACCTGATAGGGGGGAGCTCCCTAACCCCCGCCCCCACGGGCCCTGCTCTGTGTGTGATGGGGTAGAGCCATAACCTCCCCATCGGCCCTGCCCTGAGTGTGAGAGTGGCGGCGCCCCAACCCCCTGATCGGCCCTGCTCTGTGGGTGACAGGGGGCAGCGCCCCAACCCCCTGATTGGCCCTGCTCTGTGCGTGACAGGTGGTGGCGCCGCAACTTCCCCATCGACCCTGCCTTGAGTGTGACAGGGGACGGTGCCCCAACCCTCCAATCGGCCCTACCCTGAGTGTGACTGAGGGTGGCATCACAACCTCCCAATCTGCCCTGCTCTGTGCATGATGGGGCGGCGCCCCAACTTCCCAATCGGCCCTGCTCTGAGCCGGGCCAGGGGCTGCACCTAGGGATTGGGCCTGCCCTCTGCCACCCGGGAGCAGGCCTAAGCCAGCAGGTCGTTATCTCCCGAGGGGTCCCAGACTGCAAGAGGGCACAGGCCAGGCTGAGGGACCTCCCCTCCGCCCCGAGTGCACAAATTTTTGTGCACCAGGCCTCTAGTATAAAATAAATATCAAAAATATAAATCTTTGTTTTACTATGGTTGCAAATATCAAAAAATTTCTATATGTGACACAGCACCAGAGTTAAGTTAGGGCTTTTCAAAATGCTGACACTCCAAGCTCAAAAGGTTCGCCATCACTGCAATATAAGAACTAAAGGAAAGACTTCAATAGAAAAGATTTAAAAAAAACCATTCAACATATTTTATATATCTTAACACTAGTTAGCTTTGGAAATTCATGTTCTATAATTTTAGGTATTTAGAGATTTAACCACAGATAAGGAGTGGGGCAGACTCTGAAACCAAGAAAAGACAAAATATGAAAATAATAACAGCAAATGACCGGTGGGGCAAGTAAACTTTCTTCAGGAGAGCAGTGGCAGGATTCTACTCTAATCAAGACAGTAGAGACAAGATTCCGCCACTGGGCGTGCAATCATTGTCTATAGCCATCTCGACTACCTCATACTTCATGCACTCCCTTAGCCCACTAGCTCCCACCTGTACCACTGCACTAGCATACACCAATTCTCTGGTATCGCCTGGAGTTCCATCACTGTTCTTTTTCTCTCCTTACTATTCCCATAATTACCAATATCTATCTCCAGCTCTTTACATCTAGGTCTCCCATAACCTCAAAATTACATCAAAAATCAATTCCTCAGCCTCCACCCAAAACCCGCTCTCCCTCCTGCTGCACCTTTCTCAAACAGCAGCACCACAAACTGCCTAATTCCCAAAGCTACTATAGACTCCTTCCCCTCTCACACTCCAAGCATCCATGCAAATACTAAGTGGCTTCAATTTTACCTCCTGAGTCTAAGAAGCCATCCTCTCTTCTCCTTGTTTGCTTCCACACCTGTGCTTGGTTTAGGCCCTGCACAACTTCTCTAATACAGCAGCAGTTCCCTAACACAGTGGTCGGCAAACTGCGGCTCGCAAGCCACATGCGGCTCTTTGGCCCCTTGAGTGTGGCTCTTCCACAAAATACCGACTTCTGCGCATGGGCCACGAAGTTTCAATCACACTGTACGTGCGCGCCCGCACGTGGTATTTTGTGGAAGAGCCACACTCAAGGGGCCAAAGAGCCGCATGTGGCTCGCGAGGCGCAGTTTGCCAACCACTGCCCTAACAGATTCCTTTCTGCCTTCCATGTCAGCACCCTCCAATCTATCCGACCCACTGTCATTGCAATGTAAATCTATGTCACACAGCTGTTGCTTAAAACTTTTCAATGGTTATCCAGGTCTGTGAGGTTCTTTCAGGATCTGGCTAGCATCTATATCTTCAATTGCCACCATTCACCTCTTTCCACTCTGGAACACACTCACACATTTAACACTGGAACAATTTGGCATATACTGTTTCTCTGACTATATCATGGGGTTGGGGAATTCCTTTGTATCACCTAATTATCTTTTTCATTTCAACACTACTTCAGCCACCTGAAAAATATGTACCCACCTTAAATACCCTACTGAGGCTAAACTTACTTTGTAAAACCTTCCTTCACCATCCCTACCTACCTCTGGTCAACCACCCTTTCTCTCTACTCCTTCCTTGCCTTTATTAATGCATACATGACATTACCTTATTATTTGTTCACGAGTATCCTTTCTACCCAATTGTGAGTTTGTTGACAGAGTAGGGCCCTGCTCCTTTTTTATCATCAAAATGTACAAGTGTGCATGCACTGTCCCTTCAGGGAGCATGCCCGTGCCATCCCCTAATCTGTCTTTCCTCCCCAACAGGCACATATCCCCTAACCTCTAAGGCAGTGGTTCTCAACCTTCTGGCCCTTTAAATACAGTTGCTCATGTTGTGACCCAATCATAAAAATATTTTCGTTGCTACTTCATAACTGTAATGTTGCTATTGTTATGAATCGTAATGTAAATATCTGATATGCAGGATGGTCTTAGGCGACCCCTGTGAAAGGGTCGTTCGACCGCCAAAGGGGTCGCGCCCCACAGGTTGAGAACCGCTGCTCTAAGGGATCCCAACCTAGTGAACAACGGGCAGCGGCAGCTCATCCTGGGCTAACCCCTGAACCTGTCTCCAAGGCCTCCTTTTCTCTGACTTCTGAGTGAGCTAAAGCAGCCCAGCCTAGGCTCTCCTGTTGCTTCTTCTATGCCCTTCCTGGTTTCACTGTCCTAAGTATATTTTTGCTTCAGTCAATAAGTTCTTGCTTGCTTTTTCTTTAAAAAAAAAAAAAAAGAAAAAAAGGACAGGTATGGTTCTAAGTCATTCAATAAACCTTATCTGGAGTTAACCAAAACAATGTCTTCACCAATGCAATTTCAGCTCACACATTTGAACTATGCCCAAGAGACATTTTTGAGAAGAAAAATGTGCGAATATAAAGAATACAAAACACATAGAGTTCGAGTTTGGGTAAAAATAAATTAACACAAGATACTGGGAGAGTCAGAAATTCTAAGAAATCTTTCAAATGGATGCATGGCAACAGAACCAAAAAGAAAACCTGAGCACAATGTGGAAAAAGACTGCCTCAAGGACAGAAGCCTGACATTTGAGAAGATACAAAGCAGAAGGAACTAAAGCTAAAGGAACTAAATGTCCTGATTCTCATTTTTCCATCAGATACGACCCCATGAGAAATACATAAAACAAACACTTACCTAAGCAACTATTTGGTCAATGGTTTATAAACTTCAAGAATGGCAGAATCCATTCTAAATTTCTTAGACTGTGTTAACCAAAAGAGTTGGTAGTTTTCAGAGCTGAAAGGATGTGAGAGATCATCATCAATCCCTCCATTTACAATACTGGGGTTTAGAGAAGAAATTGCTTACCCAAGACCTCACCACTAGTTAAGTGGAAGGTGAGAATTAAGGACAGTAACTTCCACATTCTCTGTCTGGGGCTCTTTCCACTACCCCACATTATTATTCTTCAAATAAACTAAGTGCTATTGTTTTATTTTGTTTGCACAGACATAGTTGTTTTTCTTTTTTAATTCTAGCAGCCTGTAGGTGGTATCCAGACTTCATTTAACTCATAGATTACTTTTACCTGTCACTCTTTTCTTGTCATAGCAATTCTCAAAGTACAGGTACCATCAAGTTGGATCAAAAGCTTTTGGTACTGCCCAGATGGGGTGACTCAGTGGTTGAGTATCTACCTATAAATCAGGAGGGTCACAATTCAATTCTCAGTCAGGGCACATTCCTAGGTTGCACACTCCATCCCCAGTGTGGGGCATGCAGCAGGCAGCCAATCAATGATTCTCTCTCATCACTGATGTTTCTAACTCTCTATCCCTCTCCCTTTCTCTCTGTAAAAAAAGCAATAAAATATATTTTTAAAAAAGAAAGAAACTGCTTCAATAGGATTGGTGGGGGGAAATGTAGTGTTTTTATTTAAAAATTTTTTAAAATATATTTTTATTGATTTCAGAGAGGAAGGGAGAGGGAGAGAGAGTTAGAAACATCAATGAGAGAGAAACATCAATTAGCTGCCTCCTTGCACACCCTCCACTGGGGATGTGCCCGCAACCAAGGTACATGCCCTTGACGGGAATCGAACCTGGGACCCTTCAGTCCACAGGTCGACGCTCTATCCACTGAGCAAAACCGGTTAGGGCAAAAGAGTTTCATTTTACAGTAACAAGAAAGAAGACTAGGTAGGGACAGTGACTGTTCAACAGGCAGGATCATCTTGGAATTATAGAATTTGAGAACCACTGAAGCAATGGAATGCTAAACATCTAGCTAATAGAGCATTTTCAGTCCACAACCAGTAACTGTGGGTTAAATCAAGCATCCAATAACAAAATCATCAAAACATAATCATATTATTGATTAAATGTCTGCTGTCTTAGGCACTGTTCTAGGAGCTTTACATACATCATCAAAAATCCTTACAAAATACCCAAAAGATAGGTAAGACACAGATAAGGAAGGTGAGCAGCAAAGCACCAGAATGTTTATATACAAGGGGTTCAGAGGTGGCAAAATGGAAGGGAGTAGAGGGCACCAAGTGGGGACTTGGTTCCAACCCTTCTTACAAAGCGGTAAGCGCACTGCTTATGCTTACTAGCTTGTACATATATTTGAGGTGGTGAGAACCTTGAAATATAAACAAAAGCACAACAATTTTACTTAGATGGACTATTTATGGCGCAGAGTAAGAGGGACTATGGCCACCTTGCCCCCATCCTATGTAACTCTTAGCACCACATGAAAATTGAGGGCCCCAAAGATGGAGGGTTACAACGAAGATGATGAAGTAAATGTGGCCAGAGCTAGCACTTGAACCATGTTTGTGTGGTTCCAAAGTACTTTCTACTCTGCTATACTACATCCTTCTCTGAGAATACGATTGTCCAAGAACCACACAAAACTAGCAGTTAGCAATTTCACAAATCATGAGATACAAAAAAAATAAATAAATTATAACTGAGAATCATAAAGTGCCACCTAGAAAGTTAATTTTCTTTTAATTTTTTTTAATTTGAGAAAGAGAGGAAAGGAGAGAGAGAGGGGGAGAGGAGCTGGAGGGGAAGAGAAACATCGACTGGTTGCTTCTCGTACTCACTCCAACCAGGGATTGAACCTGACCAGAAATCAAACCAGCAATCTTTTGGTGCACGGGATGACACTCAACCAAGTTAGCCAGACTGGCTAGGGCTAGAAAGTTAATTTTCTAATGCCCTAGAATCCTTGCATACTAAAGATTTAAGGATAGGGCTCAAGGATATTTTAATTTTTTTAATTGATTTGAGAGAGGGAGGGAGGGAATATCACTGATTTGTTGTTCCACTTATTTATGCATTCATTGGTATGTGCCCTGACTGGGTATTGAACCTGCAACCTTGGCATATGAGGACAATGCTCCAAACAACTGAGCTACCCGTCCAGGGCTCAAGTATATTTTAAACACACAACTAATAGAAATCTTTTTTTTAATTTTGGTGATGGGTACATGTGAGGAGGGTGGAGGGAGATGGTGAGGGAGAAGAGAAAATAGTCTCCTTTTAAAAGATCAAAGCTGGTTATAAAAATGAAAGAGTATTTGGATTATGCCAAATACTACATTTTAAGACTAAATAGAATCCAGTGACATTCAATCTTTTTTTTATAATCCTCATTGGGAGTTACATTTTTATTGTCTTCATAGAAGAAGGGAAGGAGAGAGAGAGAGAGAGAGAGAGAGAGAGAGAGAGAGAGAGAGAGAGAGGGAAGTACAATGTGAGAATCAATCGGTTGCCTCCAGTACATAATCCAACCATGGATCGAACCCACAACCGACATTCAATGTCTTTATCGTGATTTAAATGCCTGAAATGCTAACATTTTTAGAGGGTTCATTACTCATTCAATCAATATCAGGTAGGCCTGAGCTAGGAGGCATTAGGAGGACACAGAGATGTGCAAGAAACATAGTTTTTGCCTAGAAGTGCTTAGAATATAATTAGAAAAATCAGACAAGTATGAAAAGATTTAAAAAGCATCAAATGAACTAATTTGCTAAAGAAAAAAACAACCCAACCCAAAATGGTAGGCTGCTGAGGAACTTAAGGAAGGAGAAAACTCTGGCCTTTTCAGGAAACACTGGTAGCACTTTAAGGTCCTGAAATGAAAGGCAAATCAGAATTAGTGGTGGGGACCCGAGGATTGGGGGTAAAGTAGGGGTGGAGGCGTGGTGGTAGGAAATATATGAAGGTCCAAACAGGGGGAAAAGAAAGGCTATTAAAAAACAAATCAGCCCTAACCGGTTTGGCTCAGTGGATAGAGCATCAGCCTGTGGACTGAAGGGTCCTAGGTTCGATTCTGGTCAAGGGCATGGACCTTGGTTGCAGGCACATCCCCTGTAGGGGGTGTGCAGGAGGCAGCTGATCGATGTTTCTCTCTCATCGATGTTTCTAACTCTTTATCCCTCTCCCTTCCCCTCTGTAAAAAATAAATAAAATATATTTTTTAAAATAAAAATCAGCCCTGGCCTGGTAACTCAGTTAGTTAGAGCATTGTCCCGATATGCCAAAGTTGCAGTTTCAATTCCCGGTCAGGGAACATACAAGAATCCACCAATGAATGCATCAATAAGTGGAACAACAAATTGATATTTTACTTTCTCTTTCGCTCCTCCTTCCCCCAAACTCTCTCCCTTCCTCTCTCTCTCTCTCTCAAATCAATAAATGTTTTTTAAAATCAGCAAATATATAGATGTTCTCACACAAGGCTGCACTATTGTGCATACAAGGATATTCATAGGATATTAGTTAAATAAGGTATAGCATATCCACACAATGAAATATTATGGAGCTATAAGATTGAGTGAGGCAGCTTTACTAGTATATATAATGACATATACTATATACTGATAAGTGAAAAAAGCAAGTCACAGAGTGTGAATACAAATTTGTATTTACAAGAAAACAATATTTATACTTATATGCTAACATTTTCATAAACTATCCACAGAAAGATACAGAAGGAAGTTATAAACAGTGGATACCTCTGTTGGCTGAGGACACAGGTAGGTTAAAAGCAAGGGAGCATTGCCCTAGCCAGTTTGGCTCAGTGGATAGAGCATTAGCCTGCAAACTGAAGGGTCCCGGTTCGATTCCAGTCAAGGGCACATGTCCAGATTTTGGGCTCGATCCCCAGTGGGGGGCGTGCACGAGGCAGTCAATCAATAATTTTCTCTAACCATTGATGTTTCTATCTCTCTCTCCCTCTCCCTTCCTCTCTGAAGTCAATAAAAATATATATTTTTTTAAAAAAGCAAGGGAGCATCTTCTGCAGAAGGCAGGTGGACTAGAGAAAATCCTAAGCATCAGGATAAAAGTGAAACAATACACAAACTCTAGCAAGGTTTCTTCACAATGCACTACTGACAGTGGGGCCAGGTCATTATTTGTTGGGGGGAATGGGGGGCTGTCCTGTGCAGTGTAAGATATTTAGCAGCATTTCTGGCTTCTCTCCACTGCATGCTGATAGTACATACACCCCTCCCACCCCTGGCTGTGACTACCAAAATGTCTCTAGACACTGCCAAAGTGCCCTGGGAAGCAAAATCGCCCCTGGTTGAGAACCACTGCTCAAGAGCCACAATGTTAATAGTTAACCTATAAAACAGTCTAGTACTATATTCCTATAAATCAACAACAAATGCAATATACACTCAGATATGGATCTGAAGAATACAGTGGATGTTGTTTGGAAATGACCTTCACACATCAGTCACAGTTTCCCATATTATGGTAATATGAACTGAACCTTTTGGGTCTCTGAAGCAATTTTGCCAGTTAGTAGACCAGCCCCAAACCCCAACCCCATTCCCTCCCAAACAGCGTGCATTCTATAGATCTCAGATCTTCCAGGGTGCCCAGGAAGGCAACCTGCCCACAGAAATCTAACAGAAAATCATATTTTGGCCCAGCTCTTGGCAAGCTAATATAATTATTGATACAATGCAAATTATTTGCATTAGTTAATAATGTTTCTTCTCTTAATTCCTAACAACCACACAAAGTGCAAGACACTGTTCAAAAATAATGAAAGACATCACCCAGATTTCAAGATTATAAAGAGAATGATTCGTTTAAGAAGCCAAGAGAGGCTTAACTAGATTCTATAAATCACATTTTATTAAGCATAAAGCCATTTCTAATATACCACAATCAATGAGGAAGGGGGAGGGGAATCAAGACATCCAACAGACTTGAATATTTTTCTAAAATTTTGTTGATTTTCCTGTGTCTGTTCTTTTCCCAAAACCAGAAAACCAATAATACCCTGGCAATCTTGGCTTCATAGTTTGAAGTCATTGATTCCTCCAATACCGCTGTCAGTGAAAAGTTCTGGATTTCATTCCCATAAAATAGTGCTCTTCAAATTCTAGGACTGTGCCGACTACTTGTGCTTAGCTCTCAGGAGGTTGGCTCTCTTTTGTGGAGGTGACCTCCGGTGACCTGCCTCTGCCATGAGTACACCTGTGAGTGGCTATAGAAGGTGCTTAACAGTGTCCCCGGCGAAAAAAAAGAAACTCACCATTCTAACTACTTCAGGGTAAGTCTGCTCTGTCAAACAGCCTCTGCTTATTGTAATGTAGTCCACCAGTTCATTAAGAGTGGAGCGCTTGTATTCTTTCATTTTAAGATCAGATAGCGTGTCCATGAAGTCAAAAATGACACAGCACTGCTGAAGTTTCTTTAGGAACAGTTCAGGCTGCTCTGAGGATGGAACGTCTAAGAAAAAAAAAGGAAATGGTATAAGTCTGTCATCAATTTCTAGGTAACAGGAATTCTCTGTGAAAGTTATTTCAAAAGCAAGTTCAAAAAAATAAGAATTCACATGACAACAGTGTTTTTTAACAGTTACACATGGCCAGGAGGGGATACCACATCCACTACTTCGGACAACTTGTCTTTGAAAAATTATGATACCAACATAATTGACCGCATTTGTTATTCCACACCGAAGATTGACCAAAATCCCAAGAGCCATTCGAGTTGAAGCTAATTTTAACCCAAACACCCCAATGTCAACATCCTTAAGCCAAAAACAATGAAAAAGGTCAAATTTCCCATTATAAGGTAAAAGCAAGAAGTTCTCACTATTGGTAAAAAATTTCAAAGCAGAGATGTCAATGATTCATTTTAATTTAATGCTGACATCCTTGGTATTTAAAGCAAATGATGAGTGGTGTGTGTGTGTGTGTGTGTGTGTGGGTGTGTGTGTGTGTGTGTGTGTGTGTGTGTGTGTTTTACTTTGGCTTGCTTTCTATGAAGTTTTTTTGTCAAAGAAACTTGAGAAGTCAACAAAATGAAGTAATAACAACTTTCAAAAGAGTACATGAGTACTAGGACAATAAGAATGAACTTTATTTAAATCTACACTCTCTCTTTTGATCCATCTTCTTCCCTTACAGTGGGAGAAAATCACTAACATCTTATTAGTATGTCCTTAGAATAAACATCTATTTTTTCCCACAAACAGCAGGCCCAACATTTGGTTTTGTGTCATTTCTAAAAAATACCTAAAAATTTTAGGTTAAAATTCACCAGCTAGAATGGAAGCCTGATCTAAGGTGAACTTGAAATACACCGACTAAGTTGTACAGAGCTATTCCTATCTTTTTTCAACTATTTTATTCCCCCATACTGGAGCGTCCCTAGAAAGGCAATGAAATTATGACCAGAGTAAGCTCTGCAGCCGTCATCTAAGATGATTAACTCATTAATCCTCAAAACATTCTTAGAGGTAAGCAGGTGGCATTGTATTATTATTCTGTATTTTCCAAAAAGAAAAGTAGAGACAATCATTGAGGTTCCACAATG
The DNA here is from genome assembly GCF_964212035.1 of Myotis nattereri. Lineage (NCBI taxonomy): Eukaryota > Metazoa > Chordata > Mammalia > Chiroptera > Vespertilionidae > Myotis > Myotis nattereri. The sequence goes on along the minus strand of NC_138075.1, from coordinate 32,215,588 downwards.
AATGAATTATGGGGCTGGCACAGTGCCCAGGTCTCTAACCACACTCCTAGTACTCATGAAGAACTTCAACAATGTCTGGCCAGTCGTTTGCAAACAGCCTTTGTTGCCAGCCTCACAGTGAATACTTTACAGCAGCTTCAAAGGATGGGCCACCTGCTCCCTGAAGGTAAGTGCAACAGCTAGCAGCACACACCTTATAGCCATCAGCAGCCCCAGCAGAAGGCAGTGAGGACTAGGCTCCTCACAGGGTCCACCTGACTCCTCTCACAACCCTCTGCCCCTCTTCACATCTCACAACCCAAGTGCTACCCCAAGTACTCAGGACTCCATAGATAATTCCCCCAAAACACTGCCTGCTGCATCAACTTTAAGATAAGTCTAAAATGTAGATAGGCCACCTAAAAACATGGGATTTCTCTACCAGATATAAGGGAATCAGTATCTTTTAAGGTATATGACATTACTGTTACTCTCAGAAAAGTTATAAATTTAGAAATCATTCTTAACCAATGAGTTTCCTCTCCCACCACCCCCCCTATAGGTCCCTAAAGACCCAATGTATCTTATAGTCAAAGATTTTGGAATTTGAGTTAAGCCATGAGATATGTCTTATTCTATGCCCCTAGACTTAATCACTTTTAAAAGATCTAGCATTAGACTGTAAGAACTAAATTTAGTCAGACCAAACCTCTTTTAACTGTTACCTACTTCAATGTTTAAAATAAATAAACAAACAAAAACTAAACAAGGCTGCTCATAAACATGACTATATACCCTTAACCAATGCCTAACTACATACACAGGATCAACATGGTTAATTACTAAACTTTTCTTAGTTCTAAATCAGATCCCATACCTCAAAGGTGAATGGAAGTTTTTATGCTGTATAAGGAACAAGAAAGAGCTTATTATTGTAACATTAAAGTTAAAATATTCAAGGGAAATTTTATTTAATCCTATTTTTGATACAGTAACTTTAGTAAGGCTTAAAAACCAGACCTTCCACATGGAGAACTCTATAACTCAACACATATGAATTAAGAAGGAATCTATAAATGATAACCTTTTTTCCAAAAAGCAAACCATATTTAAGCAGTGACAACAACAATTAATCTTTGTGGTCAGTGCAATAATACTCAAGAGGTTCATATATTTGGTTATTTAAAAAAATTCAGGCAGTTAACACTTAGTCCTATTTTTTTAATGTTAGGCAGCTGAAATGTATTCCTTATTTAACCAAACTGATGTAATGTTATAGACAAATGTGAAGAAGGTTCTCCACCTGCTTAATGGAACAATTATGATAGTTTACATGTATTGAGTTCTAGTAGGTACATATATTGGATACTGTTCTAAGCACTTTCACATATTATATCTCTTTTAATCCCAACAACAACCCCATGCAGTAGGTACTGTTTCCAATTTAAAAGATGAGAAAACCAAGGCACAGGGAGATTCAATGACTTGCCTGGAGTCACAGAGCTAACAATCAGTGGAGACAGGATTCAAACTCAGGCAGACTGATCCAAAGCCTGGACTCTTCACCACCATGCAACATTCAAACTCAGTGAAAGACAAGAGTAATACCATATTCCATAGAACAGAGTATGTGCAAAGAGAAGAGGAAGAACGCAGAAGGAAATCAACAAATCAATCTCTAATATGCCCCATTCATAAAAGATCATGCTGAACCTCTTCTGTGTCTCCCCTCTAGCCCATTCCCCAGAGACTAACACATATACCAATAAGCTTTCCTTCCTCCTTTATAACAGACTAAATTCTTGTAAAGTGATTTCTTCTTCTTAAACAACTTAAGTAGTCAAAACTGAATCAAAGAAAAAGAGAGGGAGAGGTTTCCTCAAAGAGCCAATTCCTTCATGGCAACAATTTTTTAAAAACTTTTTCATTCGTGCTGAAGGATGTCATAACCTAGTCCAAGTAAAGGGCTTTCTCTGTAATGTTCAGCCCTTGAATTGCCCCACGTAGCCAGGCTGCTCCCCAGCTCCTTGCTCTCCTCTCCCCAATTCCCTGGGATTTGAAAAAGTAGAATGTGAAAAGATAGGACAGGACAGGATGGGAGAAGGAAAACTCTCTGAATAGTTCAGAATATTTCAATTATAAAAGTTTAATGTCTATGGAACCAGACACAGAGGAAGATACAAATGGCAGTCATACATCTCACTGTCTTGTTCTTCTCTTTCCTTTTTTAACAGTTATTTTCTCCCATATGCCTTTTCTATTATTATCTCTTAGTATCCTCCATCAACTTTCATCAATAAGCTAGAGAAAATACTCCCACTTCCAAGGTGTTTATATCTAAACTAGGGGCCCGGTGCATGAAACTCATGCACTGGGGGTGGGAGGGGGGGTCCCCCTCAGCCAAGCCTGCCCCCTCTCACAGACTGGGAGCCTTCAGGGGATGTCCTACTGACGGCTTAGGCCTGCTCCCAATGGGGAGCGGGCGTAAGCTGCAGTCTGGCCTCCCTCTGCGGGAGGCGACTGGGCTGATCAGGGGAAGGCACCAGTCCCATCACTCCGCTGCTGCAGCCACTGCCAGCCACCGCTGCCGCCAAGATGTTTTCATCAACACGGACTCCAGTCCCTTCACCATGAAAAAATGACAACTTTCTTTAGGCATTTTCAAGATGTGTCTTTCATAGGATATGACATTTTCTTTTCTTTTTTTTATCCTCACCTGAGGATATGTTTCCATATATTTTTAGAGAGTGTGGAAGAGAGAGGGAGAGAGAGAAACATCAATGTGAGAGGCATACTTCGATTGGTTGCCTCCTGCATGAGCTCTGACCTGAGCCCTGGCCAGGGAGGAGCCTGCAACCTAGGTACATGCCCTTGATCATAATCGAACCCGGACCCTGCGGTCAGCAGGCCAAGGCTCTATCCACTGAGCCAAACCGGCTAGGGCAGGATATGACATTTCTTAGCCACTCCAACAGCAGACCTTCATTTTTTCCTCCAGGAGTGTGGTGGAAAAACCCTAGATCACCTTCTTGGATTCTTATAACCCAAGTTACCAAGAACACTGCAAGTGACGGCGTACAGGGAGCTTAGCCAATGAGCAGTCAGAAAAGGTGTTTACACTCAAACTGGTTTGGCTCAGTGGATAGAGCGTCGGCCTGCAGACTGAAGGGTCCCAGGTTTGATTCCTGTTAAAGGCATGTACCTTGGTTGGGCGCACATCCCCATTGGGGAGTGTGCAGGAGGCAGCTGATTGATGTTTCTCTCTCATTGATGTTTCCGACTGTCTATCCCTCTGCCCTCTTCACTGTAAAAAAATCAATAAAATATATTTTTTTAAAAAAGAAAAGGTGTTTCCTTTGCAGCTCATGCACAGAGGAACCCCTGCGTTGTGTCCACTGGGCTAGGGACGTATCCCCCGCCACCGGGGGGGGCGGGGGAGGGGGTGCGCCCTTGAGGCCGGCAGCCAGCCCTGCGTTGTGGGTGCTGGGCTCGGGGGTGTGCAGAGACCCCGGGCCATGCACTATGCACACGGCAGCTGCCGGGTCTCCGCATGCCCCCAAGGCCAACAGCCAGCCCCACGCGTTGTGGGCGCTGGGCTGGGGGGCATGGACCCGGGCCACCGCTTGGCACTGGCACACACTCAAGTGGCCACGGGGTGGAACATCCACTTGGCGAATGTGCCCGTAGGCCCGGAGTGGCCAGAGACGTTCTGGGACCCTGGCCGTTCAGGGCATACGTGCAGGCCTACAGGCTAGGAGCAGCCTGGGCCCTGAGGATGTTCCCGGAACCCAGGCCGCTCAATGCCTGTGTATGCAAATTAACCCGCCATCTTTGGCGGGTTAATTTGCATACTAACTCCTGATTGGCTGGTAAGTGTAGCAGAGGAACAGTCAATTTACATATTTCTCTTTTATTACACAGGACTAGAGGCCCGATGCACGAAATCTCTGCAAGAGTAGGCCTTCCTTCCCCTGGCTGTCAGCACTGACTTCTCTCCAGCTGCTGGCACCAGGGACGCAGGCTTTCCTCGCAGCCCCGGCTTTTGTCCTGAAGGTGGTCCGGAAGGACGTCCAGTCTAATTAGCATACAGTGGGGGCCTTGACTTACGAGTGTCCTGACTAACGAGTTTTTCGAGATACGAGCCGTCTCTCAGCCGATTTTTTGCTTTGAGTTGCGAGCTAAAATTCGGGTTACGAGCCAGCTTCAGATACCCCACCACTAGTTGGCACAGCGAACGTCACAGTGAACGCCATAAAATCAGCCCGGCATCACGTGTCTCACTTGTTCACTATTGGTTTGACATACGAGTAATTTGAGTTACAAGTTCCATCACGGAACGAATTAAACTCCTAAGTCAGGGCCCCACTGTATTATGCTTTTATTATTATAGACTAGAGGCCTGTTGCACGAAAAAATTCGTGCAATAGGCCTTCCCTTCCCCTGGCTGCCAGCACCGGTTTTCCTCTGGCACCCGGGACCCAGGCCTTCGCTCTGGCCGGAGCCGCTTTCAGTCTTCGCTGCTCCGGCCAGTGCCGCCTTCAAGCCTTCGCTGCTCCGGCCGGAGCCGCCTTCAAGCCTTCGCTGCTCCAGGCGGGCTCCGGCTAGAGCCGCCTTCAGTCTTCATTCCGCCACTTTGCGCCATCTTTGTTGATGGTTAATTTGCATATCTCGCTGATTAGCCAATGGGAGGCGTAGCGAAGGTATGGTCAATTACCATCATTGTCTATTATTAGATAGGATGATTTTTAAATGCACAAGTAATGGAAAATGGACACAGAATTCAACAGTAGAGGGAGAATACAAGTTAACTTAGAAGATTAATATTCTCCTGTGTCTAAAAAACAATCAACAGAACTATATACTTTTTAGCCACAGCCCATCCACCCACCTCTATTACATGTGCACTGCAAATGTACACACATACACCCTCACCTTCAGTATGATTTTGAAGACTGGTTGCTTATTATTTGTTTGTTTGTTTGTTTACAATTGGCAGAAGAAGCTCATTCCTCCCTAATCAACAGCTTCCATTATTCCATCCCATCTAATATTTGGGGCACAAGATCATGGATCCAACACAAGATCATGGATCCAATATCAGCCCACCTTCCCTTGGAGCCTGACTCAGTCAGGACTTTGCAAAGCAAGAAGTAGCAAGGAGAAGAAATATGACATGAGCCTGGTGTCCTTTGGATTTGGTGCTCTTTGGCTCCAGTAAACTGAAATTATTGAAAATCAGAATGTTAAATTCATACTTGCAAATATGCCAACCAAGTAAAAAGGGCCTACATTGTTGTATGTATTAACCATAATATCACAGGAAGAAAACAATGGTTTTCAAGATAAATAAATAAATATGCTGACAGCTTATTTACACATAGACTGTTAAAATGTATGTGGTGCCCTAGCCGGTTTAGCTCACTGGATAGAGCGTCAACCTGGGGACTAAAGGGTCCCAGGTTCGATTCCGGTCAAGGGCATGTACCTTGGTTGCAGGCACATCCCCAGTAGGGGGTGTGCAGGAGGCAGCTGATCAATGCTTCTCTCTCATCAATGTTTCTAACTCTCTATTCCTCTCCCTTCCTCTCTGTAAAAAAAATCAATAAAACCTATTTTAAAAAATAAATAAATAAATAAATAAATAAATAAATAAATAAAATAAAATGTATGTGGAGCCCTGGCCTGTATGGTTCAGTTGGTTGGGTGTCATTTACATGCATTAATTAGCCCATTTCCATCCATTTCTCCAATTCTCAAAAAAAATGGTACCAACTCAGATTGAGTATGTAAACATGGTCTTCAATCCCCTTCACCTCAGCCCTTACAACTTTCCCTACAGTGTACAAATCCCCATCCATGTATGCTATCAGTCCCCCACACAAAACTCTCCAAACATCAAGAAAGTCAGTGAGAATTTTACTTGCATAAGGCATATAAGAATATGTTTCTAGAAAATTAGTCCCATAGTACCAGGGAGAGCTGAGCACTAAAAGATTAAGTTGACCCAGCAAATGGCTCAGTGGTTGAGCATTGACCTATGGACAAGGAGGTCATGGTTCAATTCCCGGACAGGGCATATGCCTGGGTTGCAAGTTCCACCCCAGTAGGGAGCATGCCAAAGACAGCTGATCTATGATTTTCTCTTATCAGTGATGTTTCTATCTCTCTCTCTCTCTCTCCCTTCCTCTCTGAAAGCAATAAGAAATGGAGAACAAGATGTTAAATAAAGATGTGATCAACAAGTATTCACTAGAATAGAAATAGAAACCAGAATTATCCACAAAACTAACAAACATATGAAGTAAAGAAAAGCAACTTGTAGAATAATACATATAGTACGATTCAATTTTTATAAAATTCAAAGGATGCAAAACTAGGTCATAAACTGTTTTATAAAATATTAAGTTGACTTGGCCTTGAATGACTGAAACTTGGCAGACTAGCACATATGGTAAAGTGCCTAATTGCCTGTCCATGTTGAATGTCCAAATCCTTGCCACCAACTTTACTTCTATGCATAGATACAAGCAGCAGTCCCTTTTTGTAGCACATATTTCAAGAAAACTAAAAAGAATCCTATTTTACTAGTAGAACTATGTTTCTATTAGAAATTGCTTTTGACAGCCAAAAGAACCACAGATATAACCAACAATATTTCATCAAAACAATGAGACATTTATAAATCTTTATAACAAATCAAATAATACAATTGGGCTTCATGTCCTATGAACTGTACCAAGTATATGAGCAAGTAAGAAACTAACCTGTTAGCTAAAATTAAGTAGTATATACTTGAATATTCCATTACTTTATTACTGTATTCAAAGTAGTAGGTTCAAAAACATTTGTTGTTGCTGATGCTGGTGGTGGCAGTATTTCAAGTGACTTCAATGTGTGGCCACAGTGGAGAATCATTGTTTTTAAAGTAATAACTTTAAAATCCTTCTTTAATCTCTTTCACCTCTGAAATCCTTTCTCTCTCTGTTTATTTAAAGCTATCAATTAAAACATCCGTTTTCAAGCAAAGGAAGGCCCCTGGAAACATCTACAAGAGTGAAAGTGTTCCTTCTTGGCCTGAACTATAAATAAATGAATGCAGAGTTGGCTGCCTTTAGAACTTTTTCCAATCTGTTAGGAAAATTGAAAAGCACTTTGCTGATCATTAGCATACACTTCTTTTAAAGGTTCTAAACATGTCTCATAGAATGGCTACACAAATAATATCAAAAGAATGAGACTAAGGTGTGAGTATTAATTAAACGACAAACTAAAAGGCAAAAAAGGCCAGGACTGATATATTTCAAAGTAAAAATAACAACAATAATGAACATTTGCTTTTGCAAAGCAATGTATTAAGCTCCTGGAATACATTATCCCATTTAATCCTCAGAATACCTTATGAGTGGCTACTATTCATATCCCAGTTTTTCAGATGGAAAAAAACTGGGGCTCAGAACAGCTAAGTCACTTGCCCAACATCTCCCACTACTAAGGACTGCAGCTGGTATTCAAACCCAAGAAGTCTTACTCCAGAGCCCATACCAATAACAACGATGATGATGATTGTGATAAATAACAGCAACTAACAGCCACCACTACCACTGGAGATATGTAGAAACTGTCATGCTTAGATACTTGTAACCTACAAATAAAGGAAATTTTGATTGACTTTTCTAAAAGAAATTAAATGTTTTAAAAACTTAAACAGCATAAAATCAGCCTTAAACTAGTGAACAATGGTGGGTAAATTATACTTTTAAATAATAATAGTATATGAATATTAATTATTCTTCCCAGCTTGGACAACCATTATGTATTTATTATTGTTCCTTCATTAATCTCTTCAATTTGCCTTTCCCAAAAGCAACAAACTCGTGCTCTCCAATTTGTAACCAAGACCCAAAAATCACCACTGATGCAGATTAGTGGCCTAAGCAGCAAAATTACAGGATTTGGGGCTTTCACAATATTTTTGATACTATGTTCCAATCAGAATAAATAGAGAGAAACACACGCATGACATACAGTTATAAAATCTCTGATAAGTATTTCTGCTTCCAACCCTTCATCAGCTATCTTTCATGTTTTATCATCTAAGGCCAAGACAGTCACTGAAATTTGTCAGGACAAGAAATAAAACATTTTAAATTGATCTATTCCCTAATTACAGGTGTAGATGACTTTCCTGACACCAAGTTCATCCACAGGACAGAAGCCAATGACACCTCTAACACTGTCCATCTCTCTAATACTAATTCATTACCTAAGGGCTTGTCTCCAGAGATGGAGCACCCAGGAGTATAAGAACCAGGTCCTTTTTAATACAATAAATTCCTGAAGCATGCTTGGTTATACCAAAAGAAAAAATAAAGAAAGAAAAAAAAAGGCCACAAGAATTATATAGTGTTCTAAAGTACCTCTGTCAGTGGTTTCCTCTTTTGAGGATTTCACATACCTTATTTACTTAATTTTAAAATTACAAAAAAATAGAAGGTTGCCTTTTTCTCCCCTCCAGGTGAAGGCATTAAAATAATAACTAGCCACCATTTATTTTCACTATAATTTCACAAAAAGGAAGGACCTTTTGAAAAAGAAAAGAGAACACATCTCTGACTAAAAGACCATCCTTCCTTAAAAAGTAGGCTTGGCTATCCTATACAACACACACACACACACACACACACACACACACACACACACACACAGAGTCGTGTATTCTCTCCCTCTAAATTCCTTCTCTTCTACTGCTTTTTCACTTAGCTCAGTACTAGTAACAAATATTCTTTTTTAAAAAATAATTCTTTACTTTTGAAAGTTCCCCTTTGTCCCCCATTGACCCCCTTCAGCCCACCCCCACCTCACCCCACCCCCAGGCCTTCACCACCCTATTGTCTGTGTCCATGGGTAATGCATATTTGCATATAAGGTCTTTGGCTGATTACCTCCCACCCACCTCCCACCTATCTACACTCTGAGATTCCATACTCTGTTCCATGCTTCCATGTCTCTGGATCCACTCCATTCATCAGTTTGAGTACCAGTAACAACTTTTTCACAGGCCTGTATTTGGGAATCTCTGGGCAATATCACTACTGTTCCAACATTTTTCTAGTAGCATGGGAAACAGTGTTAATGACAGTGCTAATTTCAAGTGCATTTAGACGACAATAAAAGCTGAGAAAATAATCATGTACCAGCCATGGTATAGGAGTACCTCACTTTCCAGAAGCCATGTAGTCCCTAGAAATTCTCTAACATAAAAATTTCTGCCGAAACCGGTTTGGCTCAGTGGATAGAGCGTCGGCCTGCGGACTGAAGGGTCCCAGGTTCGATTCCGGTCAAGGGCATGTACCTGGGTTGCGGGCACATCCCCAGTGGGAGGTGTGCAGGAGGCAGCTGATCGATGTTTCTCTCTCATCGATGTTTCTAGCTCTCTATCTCTCTCCCTTCCTCTCTGTAAAAAATCAATAAAATATATTTAAAAAAAAAAAAATTTCCATAAAACTCTATACATACCTCCATTCAAAGACTTGCCAGATTATATTGGGACTTTTTTTAAACCAGTGAGTCTTATGTCTTGTTCATCTTTTAATACCTATCACATGGCAGAAGTTTCTAGAATATGGTAGGTATGTAATAAAAGCAGTTTGAGTCAGTAAATTCTATATATTGAATATTTCCACATTTTCAATTATAAGCCAAAAGTTTATTCATCTAGAAATAAAACTAAATAGAAAAAAATGTTTAATATAGTATATTTGATAAATTATTTCCTAATCTATAAATATAAAAGCCAAGCAACCAGAATGACGGAATGACCAGAACAACCGGTCACTATGACAGCGCACTGTGGTGGCCAACCAGCCCAATCAGGCCCCCCCAATCTCCTGCAGCCCCTCCTCCCGGTCAGCCTGGCTGCCAATTGGCCCCCCTGGGGGTGGGGCCAGCCAGCCAATCGCCTGCGGCCCCTCCCCCTAGCTGGCCCTGCCCCCGATAGGTTCCCTCCACCCCCATCAGGGGCTGGGCGACCAGCCAACCTCCCATGCCCCCACCCCACTGCCCAGCCCCAATCAGGCCCTGAACAGGGACAGGGCCAGCGGCTCCTCCCCCCCTCATCAGGGCAGGCTGGCCAGACCCCGCCCGTGCACCAATTCATGCACTGGGCCTCTAGTATTTTAATAATACTAAGTCACAAAATGAAAATTTAAAAATTAAGATGGCTAAGTAAAATAAATCAGATAAAGACAAATTTTGTATGATATCAGTGATAGGTGGAACCTAAATAAGCCGAACTCATAGAAACAGAGACTAGTAGTTACCAAGGGCTGGGGATTGGGAGAAATGAGGAGATGTTGGTCAAAGAGCACAAATTTCTAATTACAAGGGTAGTAAGTTTTGGGGCTCTAAGGTACAGCATGGTGATTATAGTTAACAATACTGTATTATATACCTCAAATTTGCTAAGACAGTAGACCTTAAATTTTCTCATCATAAAGAAAGAAATGGTAACCACAGGGAGGTGTTAGCTAAAGCTATGATAGTGATCATTTTGTGATATGTAAGTGTAACAAATCAACACACTGTATACCTTAAATTAACACAATGTTATATGTAAATTATAACTCAAAAGTTTTAAATAAATATAAATAGGATGATTCATAATTAATATATTTATGAATGTAAAAAGAAAAAAGACAAGATTACTTCACAAAAACCTAACTAAAAAAATGCACAGTTCCTTAGTTCCTTGAATTACTGCCCCATACGAATATTCAATCCTATATAATAAAAGCCTAATATGCAAATAGAATGAATGGCAGAACAACTGATCACTATGGCATGCACTGACCACCAGGGAGCAGATGCTCAACAGAGGAGCTTCCCCCAGCCCACAGGCCCCAGCCAGCAGCGGCAGTGGGGGGCAGTGCCAGGCCAGCCAAGGCAGGTGCCAGCGGGGGGGGGGGGGGGGGGGGGCACCCCTATGACCCCGCCTGTCACCCCACAGATTGGCCCTAATTGCCGGCCAGGCCTAGGGGCCCTACCCGTGAACAAATTTTGTGCACTGGGCCTCTAGTAAGATAATGCCTTATTTTCTAATACTTTGTAAAAAATCTAACTGACTATTAAAAATAGAAGAATCCTATATAATAAAAGCTAATATGCAAATAGACTGAATGGCAGAATGACTGGTTACTATGACGCACACTGACCACCAGGGGGCATACGCTCAATGCAGGAGCTGCCCCCTTGTGGTCAGTGTGCTCCCACAGGGGGAGCGCTGCTCAGCCAGAAGCCGGGCTCAAGGCTTGCAAGCACAGCGGTGGTGGCGGGAGCTTCTACTGCCTCCGCAACAGCACTAAGGATGTCTGACTGCTGGCTTAGACCCAGTCCCCATGGGTGGACATCCCTCGAGGGCTCCCAGACTACAGGAGGGTGCAGGCCAGACTGAGGGACCCCCCCCCCAACGAGTGCACGAATTTCATGCACCGGGCCTCTAGTGGTTTATATTCAAGGACGAGAGGAAAATATTCAGAACAAAGACGAATGCACAACATGAATAAAGTAGTATAATTTAGGAATTCCCTCCATAGCAAAATAACCTAATAATTTTGTCAATTTTACCATTAACAAATAAAAATGAAAGGTCTATGCCGTGACTGGTTTGGCTTAGTGGATAGAGCGTCGGCCTGCGGACTCAAGGGTCCCAGGTTCGATTCCGGTCGAGGGCATGTACCTTGGTTGCGGGCACATCCCCAGTGGGAGGTGTGCAGGAGGCAGCTGATCGATGTTTCTCTCTCATCGATGTTTCTAACTCTCTATCTCTCTCCCTTCCTCTCTGTTAAAAAATCAATAAAATATATATATATTTTTTAAAAGTGAAAGGTCTAGTGCAGCCGTGGGCAAACTACAGCCCGCAGGCCGGATCCGGCCATTTGAAATGAATAAAACTAAAAAAAAAAAAAAAAAGACCGTACCCTTTTATGTAATGATGTTTACTTTGAATTTATATTAGTTCACACAAACACTCCATCCATGCTTTTGTTCCGGCCCTCCGGTCCAGTTTAAGAACCCATTGTGGCCCTCGAGTCAAAAAGTTTGCCCACCCCTGGTCTAGTGGAAAGAGCATGGACTTTGCACTTATTCACTCATTTATTCATTCATTCACCAAATATTTATTTCATACCCATTGAGGTCTGGTCCAGGTGTTACTGGGATACCACAATGAAAAAAGGAGACAAAAATCTCTTCTCTCATGAAACTCTACATTCTAGCAGGAAGAGACAAATAATAGTAACTATAAAAAATAAATACATTATATGGCATATCAGATGGGGAAAATAGTATGTAGGCATGAAGGATATAATTTTTAATACAATATCATCTGGAAGATAGCATTTGATAAGTACTTTTAGGAAATGAGGTAGTCTGCCAAGAGGGTGTCTGGGGGCAAAACAAAAAGCAGAGGAGACAGCAAATGCAAAGGTCCTCTGGCAGGAGGGAGTGTGCTGGTGAATTATCAAACATGACAGAAGCCAGAGTGGAAAATGAAGGAGAGAGGCCAGAAGAGTGAGGGACTAGTAACTGAAATCTTGGGCCTTGTGAAACACTACAAGGACTTCAGCCTTGATTATCGTTCTGAACTAGATTTGTACCTTGACTGCTTCCTAGGTGACATTGAACATTTCTCTGAACATTAGGTTCCTTATCTGTAAAATTGAGAAAATGTACTTGACAGGGTTGAATGCGTATTAAATGAAGACTATCTGAAAGGTGGAAAATGCTTTCCACAAAAAGTTACCCTTCATTTGACAAACATCTATCAAGTATCTACAGCAGACAGTATGAGATCAATTCCCAATTTTAAAACTATTTTTTGTGTGTCGCCCTAGCCAGTGTTGCTCAGTGGTTAGAAAATTGGCCTGGGCACCAGAAGGTTGCAGATTCAATTCTTAGTCAAGGGCATATACCTGGGTTGCAGGTTCCATGATCCCTACCCCTACTCAAGGGCACGTGTAGAAGGCAACCAATCAATGTGTCTCTCTCACATCAATGTTTCTCTCTCTCTTTCTCCCCTTCCACTCTCTCTTAAAAAAAAAAAAAAAATCAATAGAAAAAATATCGTCACCAGGAATCGAACCATGACCTCCTGGTTCATAGGTCAATGCTCAACCACTGGCCAGGCATAAAATTTTATTTTAATAATATCAAACTTCGCCCTAGCCAGTTTGGCTTAGTGGATAGAGTGTCGGCCTGTGGATTGAAGGATCCTGAGTTTGATTCCGGACAAGGACACATGCCCAGGGTTGTAGGCTTGTTCCCCAGTAGGGGGTGTGCAGGAGGCAGCTGATCAATGATTCTCTCTCATCCTTAATGTTTCTATCTCTCCCTCCCCCTTCCCCTCTGAAGTCAATAAAAATATATTTTAAAAAATAATAATGTCAAACTTCAATTAAACAAATGCCATCTTTTTAAATCCCTCAAATACCCCCCATAACTTGTCTTCTCTTCTGTACTTTTCTTTTAAGACAAGGAACAAGGAGCAAACCATAAAATCATAATCTGGTATAAAGGAATTAACAGAACAAACTTCCGGGATATGTCCGAGAGTCAGAATTGTTGAAGGCCAATTTTCAGCAGCTTTCACAAGTATAAGCAATAAAAATCTTCAAAAAGCACTTTTTTTACTTATGTCATGATTATAAGGTAAAGAAATAAATTAATGGAATTACAGATTTTCCACAAGCACCTACCTTTTGGTTGATCCTCCCCCACAAAAAAAATAAATAATGCAATAGAAGAACACATGATTTTCAAGTATTTCAGTTCATTGAAGGTTCCTCTCTCCCCAAGAGATTACTTCTACAAGAGATAAAAATGGCCTATCTACTTTCCAGTTGTTTTGAGGGTTAACATCAATATAAATCAGTTCAAATGGGATGAACCTGCAGCTATTAACACTATGATATGAGGTTTAAAAACAGATAGACGGGCAGATGGATAGACAAATAGATAGATGTCACATTAATATCAATTAAACCCACTGTCTGCTATTTTACAACTTACAGTTGACACCAAAGACATCATTAAACTTTTTTTTAAAAAGGGATTTAAGGTAGAAAACAGAGTAAATCCAATGTTGCAATGCGAGCTTAGAGATGCTACTTCTGAACCTCAGTTGGGAGTTTTAAATATGAGATCTTAAGCTCCTGCGAGGGACACAGGACTGAGTGACCATAGTGGAATGGCGTCTAAACCCAAGAGTAATAAAAAGTGTACGTTTATAATTAACGTCATAACCTAGACAATAAAACCCAGTGATGGCATGTAGTACACCCCACTAATTGTGGAACTCACCTATATATCATAAATGTAAGCCCATCTATAATGGTCAAGGAAATCCAAAATTCAAATTTGAAACACCATACTAAGAAAAAAGAAATCCTTTTAAAACCTTATTTCTTACTATGTATAAAAACAGTACTGTCGCCCTGGCCAGTATGCTCAGTGGTTGGAGTTGCCAGCCCACACACCAAAGGGTCTCAGATTTGATTTCTGGTCAAGGGCATGTACCGGACAAGGTTTGATCCTCTGCCCTGGGTCACAGGGCAAGTGCAGGAGGCAACCAATCAACATGTCTCTCTCACATATATGTTTCTCTCTCCCTCTCTCCCTCTCTCTCTCTGTCTCCCTCCTCCTTCCCTCCCTGCCTTAAAAAAAATAATAATCAATGGAAAAAATATCCTCAGATGAGGATTAACAAAACAAAACAACAACAAAAACCAGTGCCGTCAAGCATAAAACAATAGAGCAAGCATGTCAAATTCACAGCCCCCCAGGCTGCATGCGGCCCACAAGGAATATCTTTTCATCCCAGTCAATATAGATGTAAGAAACATTTTAATAAAAATTTCATAACTTAACTTTTACAATATCCTGTTATACATAATCCTATATAATAAAACCCTAATAAACAAATCGACCGAACAGCGGAACGACTGGTCGACACAGGAGCTGCCCCCTGGTGGTCAGTGCACTCCCAGAGGGGGAGTGCTGCTCAGCCAGAAGCTGGGTTCACAGCTTGCAAGTGCAGTGGCAGTGGTGGGAGCCTCTCTCACCCCCTCGGCAGCACTAAGGACCCCTCGGGGGATGTCCGACTGCCTGCTTAGGCCCACTCTCTGCGGCAGCAGACCTAAGCCAGCAGGTGGACATCCCCCGAGGGCTCCCGGACTGCGAGAGGGCGCAGGCCAGGCTGAGGGCCCCCCCCCCACCACCACACGAATTTCATGCACTGGGCCTCTAGTTATTAATAACAAACTACAATGTTCACTAATGACTAATTACTATAATTGTGTTGCACTGATTTCCTTTAAATGCCTTATCGCAGGCGCACCATTTCTCTCCACTAATACTAGCAGTGAATATTTTAGCAGCCGCTTGCCACATCATTAGTCTTGGACTGACTTGTTTTGGTGTGCACAACAGGAAATATTTCCCTTTCGGAGAACAAGAAAAACAGGTTTATTTGCGTTACGCTTATTAATTTGTGCAGTTATTCAGTGTCTAGTAAGTTAATGTTCAAGAAAATACATTAATTTTTCTTAAAACGTTCTATTGTTTATGTTAACAATTACTCATTTATTTCAGCCCTTTGTACTCAGCATGTCTCTATTGAAATAAACCTAAGTTTCTATGAAAATTGAAGTTTTTAGGTTTTTTTGCAGCCCACATAAACTTAAACCTTGTTTATTTGGCCCATGTTAGCCTTTGAGTTTGACATGCTTCGGCTACAGAATCAGATTGTCTGGATTCTAAACCTGGCTTTGCCACTTCCTAGCCTGGAAACCATAGGTGAGTTTCTGTGCCTCAGTTTCCTCATTTGTAAATGAAGGCATAATAATAGTTCCTACCTGATATAGCTGACTTAAGAATTAAGTGTGTGAAGAAAAAGAAAAATACATAGAACAATGGAACTTTTCAGGTGCTAAATAAACTTCAGTTGCTAAATGTTCTTTAAAAAAGCATTGCCGAGCCTTAGTATGCTTTGTAAATGAGTGTAAAGATAGTAGCTCTGTCACAGTGCTAGCTCAAGAATTTCATGAGGTAACACATAAAATGTTTCACACAATGCCTGGCACATGGAAAATGCTCAATAAATGTCAGCTTTTAAAAACAATACTTAACAGATAAACAGAAATTGCTAATATATATAGGGTTTCTTCCCCTTTTTTGTGTGTCCAATTGTGTAAGCCATATTGAAGAAAATAATATTGAGCTTGACCTACTAATATCCAGTGAGATTACTTCAAAATAAAAATGTAATTTGATTAGAGGAAAGGTGAAGATGCTGACTCAATACAATATGTGAAATGATTCAGCTGTCAGGACATGCATTAGCAACATGTCAAAATCCTGAAGGGCGATGAGAGCTAGTGTTTGGATGAATGAATGACAGACTAACAGAGCATCTGGGATAGAAAAGCAAGAATTTATAAAGAGTTCAACAATCTGGATAAGCACTGCCAAGACCAGGACACAGCCAGTTCTCACACATCCCCAGAGCTCGCTCCAGATATATCCGGTTTATGCTTAATTTAAAAAAAAAAAAAAAAAAAAAAAGCCATGTTTGACAGTTCTGTCCTTTGAGTCTAAATTCTGAATTAATATTCACAGATGTTAACACTTATAAATACAAGCTAAAAGTAGTAATAATAATTTACATTTGAAGAGTTCTTTACAATAACATATTCATATCAATACTATTGACTTCCCACTAAAATAACATTAAGCTCTGAACCACTTCAAAGTACTCTGTAAACCTTTTTGCTTTTCTACACACCCTATTAAAGATCTAAGGTGTTAGCTAAAATTCTGCAAGCTTTTTATAACCTCCAACTAGGCCTCAGGCTAAGTCTGAAAGGAATGTGATAGGTAGTTTCAACCTTCCAAGAAAAAACCTTTATTTGCTTAGAATCTACTATGTTTAACTTAATAATCAATCATTTATTCATTCATTCCACAAATATTTACAGAACACTTTTTACATGCCAGGCACTAATCTAGGTCTTAAGTATACATTTCTGAGCAAAATCAAACAAGATCCTAGCTTTCATGAAGCTTACAGACCAAAAGGGAAGAAAACTCAATTAAATGGTCATATAAATAAATAAATATAAAAGTAAAACATAAAGGCTGCCCTATGAAGAAAAGGTACAATGTACTATATAAGAGTACGTACTACAGCGAATGAAAAAGAAATATACTTGTCCTAAAAAAAAAAAAAAAAAAAGTGCAGTCTGGTAAGAAGCAAAATTAATATATATAAATAAGAGGAAAATTACAAGGAAAATGCAATTAAGTACCTAAATTTAATGGACCAAGTTAAGAGACAGGAATGGGAAAAGCACTTGGCGAGACCTACAATGCTCCAGCCAAGACCTTTCACATGTTCTCTCACTGAAGCCTTGCAAAAACCCTACAAAGTAGCATTTTACAGATGAGAAAACTAAGGCCTCAAGATATTCAGTTCTATTAGTTTGAGTCAATAACTACAGTGTAGAAACAGCTTCATTAATAGAACCAGACGGTATGATAATCTTATAGCAAAATAAAATATATTTGACATTAATTTAGACAGATATATGTAGCAGCAGAAATTAGATCAGAGCAATGAATGTGTCTTCCTCATCCTCTACCACCCTTTTTACAGCCCACCTCCAAACCC
This sequence comes from Myotis nattereri, assembly GCF_964212035.1. NCBI lineage: Eukaryota > Metazoa > Chordata > Mammalia > Chiroptera > Vespertilionidae > Myotis > Myotis nattereri. Next base: position 32,197,887 of record NC_138075.1, on the reverse strand, counting down.
AAGGCATACAGTTATTTTCACCACAATCACACCCTGTGCTCATGACCTTTCCACACCCACAAAAATCGGCTTTCCCTCTGAAAATGTGGTTAAGTTCCCTGGCTGCTAAAGGGTTAATGGGCTTACCATGAAGAAACATATTTATACTACTGCACAGACTTCAGGGAATGGCCTAATGGCTTCGTTCAATGGCCTAATTTTAACAATGGGAATTTCAAACATAAAATGGGCAAATTATTTCGAGCCCCTCTAGGCACATCTATTCTACTTTCACAAGGATCGTAAGGCAAGCCTTATCACCCAATTTGGGACCGAGGGAGGGGGGGGGGGAGGGAGAGATACATCTTGATAAATATAGAAAATATACTAAAGTTTTAACAATTTACATTGCTTGCTTGTACCATTAGTGCACCCTGTATCACAAAACTAACCAAGCAATAAATAGTTTCTGAGCTACCCTGAAGTCCAAAGACTTGAGTGTTACCAAGCATTGCATGCAAATGACAGTATCTCTTTGCAAAGTGCCAACTGCAGCAAGCTCAGAAAAGTCCTTTTAAATGACATTCGTCTAGATCTCAGAAATTCTCATATTACATATATCTGGAAAAATATGCACCAGACTCTCTGTGGGAATGGAGAGCACAAACAAAATGTGTATGTTTCAAACTTCCAATGAAACCAGATGCTTTATCTATAGATTGTTCATAGACTCAGATGGGAAGGGAGAACCTCATTCACACAATCCTTAATGGAGTATTTTTCACAATCTATCCTCTACTGAAAATACCATGCTCTCCTACAGACAATCTGCCCCTTTAGGATCTGCATCACTATAAACAATATCAAAAGATAGTTGTTAATGAACGAATAAACCAAAATAAACAAGAGGCACCAAGGACAGATCAGGTATGAAAAAAAAGATACACATTCTGAAGAGCCATTTCCTGTTTCATAATAAATAGTTCTTTCTGAAAATCTTGAGTGAATCATCATATCCCAAACATAGCATGTATATATAAAAATAGTAAAAACTTAGTAAGCACTTACACTGAGATAGTCACTGTTCTAAGCAGTTTAAATGTATTAACTCATTCAATACTCTCCACAATGCTATGTAGTAGATATTATTTTACATATAGAATATTGAGTCCCAGAAATATTTAGTAACTTGCTCTTGATCACACAGCTAGAAAGGATTTTTTCAGGGCTCCTGTCACTTTCTGTACTCTCACCATAGGTGATCTCATCTACCCCTTAGTTTTAAGACCATCTATATTCCGTTGTCTCCCATGAGCTTCAGACGAGGCAATCTGGCACCTGTACATTATCACCTCTGCTGAAGAGTAACATGAGTTGGCTTATTACTAGTTTTGTTTTTTCACCTCATTCCTACAACATACACTAGAGGGACCACCTGGAAGGGATAAGCTTCCAAATAGATTCTTTAACATATAGACTAAGGCAGACATGAGTTCAGTCATCTACCTCCACTATATACCAAGCAAATGCAACTACCAGGGGTTATACTGAGCCACCCCATCTGCTGGAGTTAGTTCAAATATCATATACCATGCTCTGACTTCAAAAACAGACTCAACTATTCACCCAAGTAACATAAATATTAGTTATGCTAAACTGATCATTTCCAAGGCATTCCATGTCTAACTCTACTAGAAAGCCAATGTTGACAGTTCATTCATTATGTCACTGTATTATTTTTCTTAAGGAGCACACAGAACTCATTATAAGACTGCTGGTAGTCACTGTGTTTTTATCCTTTCTTGAAAGTTCCACTGATTTCAACCCCACTAACAATTAGTGGTAATCCATAAATTACTTATTCATGACATTCATAAATAAGACCATATATTTAGTACAAACCTAAATAAATAAAAAGCTACTTTACCTGCTGAGTATTCACTAACAGCTGGAAATTAAAGAACAAGTTGAATCATTTAGAAAACTGTAAAATATTAAAGTGTCTGTTTGTTTTATGACTTCACAACAACAACAAAAAACAATAATTCTCTATTTTAAAATGCTTATTTGCAAGCACCAAATCTTCCCAATAATACCCATTTAATCCAATGGGCTATTCTGAGGAGAATCCTTTATGATGCCCACTACATCTACTACACATTTGGATCTTGGCCATGAACTATCAGTATCTGCATCATTTCATAAAAAATAAAACCATTTTTGCCCAACCAGTGTGGCTCAATGTTTGAGCCCCCACTTATGAATCAGGAGGTCAGGGCACATGCCTAGGTTGCAGGCTTCATCCCCAGTAGGGGGCATGCAGGAGGCAGCCAATCAATGATTCTCTCTCATCATTGATGTTTCTATCTCCCTATCCCTCTCCCTTCCTCTCTGAAATCAATAAAAATATATTTTTTAAAAAAACACAATATGCCCTATTTCACTGTGTGTGTTTTTTAACTCAATTTAGGGGGCTGTAACACCATATTTTTTAAAGTGAAGTAGAATAGAATAGAACATTACAGAAACAATTATACCTATCACAGTAAATAAATTCTGCTTCATTTAACTTTTATATTGGGTGTGTGTGTGTGTGTGTGTGTGTGTGTGTGTGTGTACTGGGGTAGGATGTAAAATAAATTATTTACTGCAGGTAGCAAAAAAAAAAATGGAATAATACCATTCTAGATTTTCCAGGACAGTTCTACTTTTATGTGATCTTGTATTTTTCAATAAAGGTAAAGTATATTGATTAAATGGGGTTGAATTTTATACAGATATGTATCAAAAATCATTTAAAAAAATCTTTGTCAGTCCCTAAGTTCCACCTACTGGTTAGATAATACAAACATGGCACCTACTTGGAAAACTTATAGCTTAAAACACCCATCCCAATTGCATCTAGGGAGTCACCCCACAAAACTCATAAAACTAAAATGCCTTAATAGTTCTAACCATGGCAGCTCCCCTCCCAGATCAAAACCTAAAAAATTACATTATTGCGAATTCAAGATAATTTCTGAGCATCTTAACTCTTTTTGAGTTAGCACAAAAGAATTATATGATATTTCTGAGGTTCTCGATAGTGAGGCTGAAGTATCAAAGCAAATTGTACCATGGGCAAAGATCACTGCTGAGCCAGGAAAGTCTGGGTGACAACAGCCAAGCTGGCTAGGGCAGCACATTCTGAGAACACCCAGTCTGATATGGAACATACAATGAAATCCACAAGAACCTGATTTACCATGAGAGCGGATTAAATCGCTTCACTTCTCTAGATCCCAATCTCCTTCTCATTAAAGAAAATGTTAAGAACAGTATCTGTCTCCAGTCCATTATTCCCATAGTTCAAACAAAGACAAAACACACAGAGACATACTCTGAGCTCTTCAGAAGATTAACTGCTACATAAAATCAACTTGTCAGGTACTACTCAGGTGACAGCTCCCCTAGCTGGCCAGAACACTCTCCTCTGTTCAGTCAGCACCTCACTAAATGAACTGACCAGTTTGTTTGCCCACACTCAGGCTAAAGAGCTGAACAAAATGTAACTTAAGTCTTTGGGAAAATAAAGGTAAAAAGTGGCTGCATGTTTAACACCTAGCACCATATTGACAGCAAATGAAAATTCTTTTTGACAAATCTTTAAAAAGATAGTGTTTGAGGATTAAAGAGCTTGAAAAAAATTCTCCTTGAGCCATCAAGCTCTGTTCCAATTAGTAAAAGGAAACTGGTTTGGAGGGAAAACCAATACCTACAATTAAATATTGCTAAGCTGAATCATATGAAACTATCATTTTTACAGGTCAAAAATGGTCAAATACTGGCAATTTCATTTTGTTCAACCTAAGAGAATGCCTTATTTTGTTAATGGCACTAAGACTAGTGGTGTTAGTGACATCAAAGGACAGTGGTCTCAAACCAAAATACACATATTGGAACATTTTCCACAGAAAACTTTTGCTTTATTTGGTTTTACTTGTGTAATGTAAGTATTAAAATATCCTCAAAAATAGAAAAAACAATATAATAAACCCCTGTGGGCCCATCACGTAGCTTCTCTTTCTGACATTCTCTTAATGTCAATATTTACAACATCCTAGAAATTACGCACCATGCAATTATCTAAACATACAAGAAAAACTTTTCAGAATAGTAATGAAAAAATTCATTATTTTACAAAACTCTTTCAAACTTATATGACCATAAATGTTCAAAAACTGCTGCCATGGGGCTTGTGTAATTTTGGACTTTATATAAATGATATTATGAAAGCATGAGCTTTAATGAAATATTTTCTTAGTTGTTTAGTTGTTGAGTTTGGGCTTATTTAAGACAGTGAGCATGAAACAACTCTAGCCGACTAGGACATCTGAAACTAATAAAGAAGAGTAAACCAGCCTTTTACAAAAGGACAAATGTATTTGAATGCATAAAAATCCTAGAAAGTATTTAATTATATTGACCTCTAAATACCAGACAAGAGCACAGGCATACATCCTTCAGAAAGTCTAACAGAATAAACTGTTCATCAAGACTTTTAAATTATCCAGTGCCTGCTGTTAGCTGGGCCCTGAAAGACAAAAATTCCTTCAAAAAATATTTCATTCCTTCAATAAATATTTCAGAGTATTTTCTATATATCAGACACTGTTCTAGACACTGATGATACAGCAGCGAACAAGAGACAAAGATCCCTGCCTGGTGGAGTTTATGTTCTAGCATGGGGACACAGATAATATTATAAATAAAAACAGCACATATAGTATGTTAAAGGGGGACAAGTGCAATAGAAAAAAGAAAAAGCAGAGGAAAAAAGGGAAATGGAGAGCAGGCAGGGTTACAGTTCTAAATAGTGTGAGCTCACAGACTTGTGGAAAAGACAGACATTTACCTAGTTATGACATCAGTGTGGTAAGTAAGTACTACATGAGATCCTATCACCGTTCTGTGGGAATGAGGAGGAGAAGGCACTTAATTCTGCCTCCCAGAGGAAGTGACATCTGAGTCACTGTTGAGAGCGCAAGAGAAGTTGGCCAGAAGCACCAAAGAAGGAAGGGCTCTGCATGCCCAGAGAACAGCACATGTGAGGGCAGTGAGAGGAACAACAGCCCAGGGCATTTGCAGCAGGCTATAGCCTAGTGTAAAGGGGGGAGGAAGCAGCCAAGAGAGGCAGGCAGGGGTCAGATCAGAGGAAGGGGGTTAATGGGGCTGGGAGCCAATGGGCCTTCTACCACAGAACTGTGATATAGAAAGCTCACACAATCAGCTTTGCAAGGGCCAGGCAAGAAATGACAGAGCAAAGTAGTGATGGGGAAAAGAGAGATGCAAAAAACTATACTGAGCAGCTGGAAATAGAAAGACTCCAAACTCAACCAAGCTTGGCTCAGTCCACAAGAAATGATGATGCCACTCCCTAAAATGGGGAAACTCGAAAGAAGAGATCCTAGAGAGATGTGGATGCTGAATTTCAAGTGGTTGTGGCAAGGGACCAAGGAGTAACTAGAAATGCAGGTCTGGACTAAAGAAAGTTCTAACCTGGATATACAGAAATATATACTGCAGAGTCTAAGAGGGGCAGCTGAAGGCATCAGAATGGAGACACACACACACTAGCTCTCTCTCTCTCTAAACTTTTTCACCAGGAAGTAATTTATTTCCATAGTGCTCATAAGTAGAAAGATTTGCACAAATGATAGGTTCTCTAACAAATCCCAAAATAAAAACTCTTTTCTGGAATAAGTTATACACACACACACACACACACACACACACACACACACACACACATATTCATACACAAAGATCTATTATGTATATACTAGAAGCCCGGTGCACGAAATTTGTGCACAGGGGCGTGGGGGCTGTCCCTCAGCTCAGCCTGCACCCTCTCCAATCTGGGACCCCTCAGGGGACATCTGACTGCCAGTTTAGGCCCAATCCCGCTAAACTGGCAGTTGGACATCCCTCTCACAATCCGGGACTGCTGGCTCCTAACCGCTCGCCTGGCTGCCTGCCTGATCACCCCCAATTGCCCTCCCCAGCCAGCCCAATCACCCCCAACTGCCCTCCCCTGCCAGCCTAGTTGCCCCCAACTGCTCTCCCCTGCAGGCCTGATCGCCCCCAACTGCCCTCCCCTGCCGGCCTGATCGCCCACAACTGCCCTCCCTTGCCGGCCTGATCACCCACAACTGCCCTCCCCTACCGGCCATCTTGTGCCGGCCATCTTGTGCCAGCCATCTTGCAGCGGCCATCTTTGCGGCAGCCATCATGTGACGTCACACGAGGGCATGACGCCACCTAGGCTTTTATTATATAGGATACCAATATTCTTATTTTGAGATGTGTACTAAATTCCACATGGCAAAATCTCATCACCAAGTGTTTACAAGCACCATAGTTTGAGGTATATCAGAATATAAAGCTGCAAAAAACATGAGATCCACAGTACTCCACCATATTCCTTCCCCACCTATTTTCTTTTCTATCCTACTTCTGCTTTCTGCCTCCTCCTTCCCCACCATCACATATAAACTCTAAGCCCAGCCAAATTGTTATTTGTGGTTCAGCTAAAGACCCAAGCCACCCTTTATCCCAGTGATATCATTGTAATAAAACCAGTTATTAAGTAACTGGAAGGGAGCGAAGGGAAAGCTATGTGTTATGGACATGCCATTTGTGCAGCTTTGCCAGAAAGCTGCAGTACAGACCCATGCCCAGTAAGGTCTGGGTGACACAGGAAAGGTACTTTCCTGTCAGTCACACCTGGTAACAGGTCACTGGCCAGAGTAGGCATGGCCACTGAAAGCACGGGAAGAATTGAGATACATAAGCTCCTAATCAATGGAGTTCCCTCTCTTGGTTGCACAGGACTCTTGGGACTCTTGTTACAGGGAATGCGCTATCTTGGCTCACATGCATTAGCCCACATGGCCCACAGCCATATGGACCCCACACACAATGGACTAATGGACTGCAACTAACCTAATGCTACAAAGGACCCAGCTCCACTATGGAACGGAAACTTTGGACTCTGCTTCTAGCTCTGCTGAATCCCCAATTGCACCCCTCCCAGGACTGGATTAAGGAAAACGGGACCTTGCAAATCCAAGGATGTAATTCCACACAATAAAAATCACTCATCCTTCTTGAAGAGGAGAGTGGCTGTTATTGGAAGCATATACATCCAGGGACCCTGCAACCACGGCACCCAGGGACCACCTACAAACCCAGGAACACCGGATCTCAAGCAGCGCGAATACGTGGACTCAGACGAGCCCTGCTCCTCCTCACGGAAAGGAGAGAGAGAGCTACATAACCAGACACCCAGAGAAGAGAATCATGGGGAGACAAAGAAACAGCCCGCAAATGAAAAATAAGGAGGTATCACCAGAAAAGGAAGTAAACAAAAAGGAGGCAATCAATATGTCAGAGAAAGAATTCAGAGAAATGGTCATAAGGTGGCTGAAAAGAACGGAAGACAAATTCAACAATATGTGTAAGAACCAAGAGGAAATGAAAAATGACATCGCTGCTATAAAGAACTCAATGGAAATCATCAACAGTAGACTAGAAGAAGCAGAGGATCACATCAGTGAGCTAGAAGACAAGGTAGGAAAAAATACCAAAGCAGAGCAGCATTAGAAAAAAAACTTAAAAAACAGGAGGAGAGCCTAAGGGAACTTTGGGACAACACGAAACAAAATAACATCCACGTAATAGGGGTGCCAGAAGGAGAGGAAACTGAGCAAGGACTAGAAAAACTGTTTGAAGAAATAATGACAGAAAACTTCCCTTTTGGAGGATATCAAGAGAGAGATTGATAGCAATACAGTCATAGTAGGGGACTTTAATACCCCAATATTACCATTGGGCAAATCCTCTAAACAAAAAAATCAGCAAAGCAACATCAATCTTAAATGATTCACTAGATCAGATGGAATTAATTGACATCTTCAGAACATTTCACCCCAAAGCCACAGAATATACATTCTTCTCAAGTGCACATGTAATACTTTAAACAATAAAATAAAACTTTTTAAAAAAATGTACCTTAAAAAAAAAATCACTCATCCTCCCATGCAAGTCTCAGAAAATTCTTTTTCTCAAGATATTGTAAGGACCCGACCCCCAGCACCCAGTGGGGAAAGGGATAGCCCAATTTCACTGGTGGATACCTCACTTTTACAAATAATACCATCATCCCATCAACAGCCCCCCACCACCTCATCTGGCCACATCAAATACTCTACCCCCTTTCCCCTCCAGCTTCTATCTCCATCCATCCTTAAGAGGCCCCTCTCAAATGTTACTTCTTTCATGAAACCTTTCCTGGTGATCTCCTCAGTCTGATGTGATCTCTTTCTTTTGAACTGCAAGGGCCCCTATCATGAACCTCTCTTATTGCACTTAACTATGTTACAAGATGCAATAATATCTGCCCTCTTGGACTTATATTTAATTACTAGAGGCCCGGAGCACAAAAATATGTGCACAAGGGGGGTGGGAGGGGGGAGGCGGCGGGGGGGGGGGGCGTCCCTCAGCTCGGCCTGTGCGCTCTTGCAGTCTGGGACGCCTCGGGGGATGTCCACCTGCTGGCTTAGGTCCACTCCCCGGGGGGAACGGGCCTAAGCTGGCAGGCAGACATCCCTCTGGCAGCCCGAGAGCCCTCAGGAGATGTCCACTTGCCAGCGGGGAGCAGGCCTAAGCTGCAGTCAGACATCCTTAGTGCTGCTGAGCGGGAGAGGCTCCTACCACCACTGCTGTGCTGGTAGCCGTCAGCCTGGCATGTGGGTGAGCAGAGTTCCCCCTGTGGGAGCACACTAACCACCAGGGGGCAGCTCCTGCATTGAGCATCTGCCCCTGGTGGTCAGTGTGTGTCATAGTGACCAGTCATTCCCAGTTGTTCTGCTGTTAGGGTCAATTTGCACATTACCCTTTTATTATATAGGATAGAGGGCCAGCTGGTTTGCCCTGAAGGGTGTCCCGGATCAGGGTGGGGGTCCCGCTGGGGTGCCTGGCCAGCTTGGTTGAGGGGCTGAGGGCCATTTTCAGGCTGCCCACAGCACCTTCAGGGTTTGGGGGGTCCCGCTGGGGGGCCTGGCCAGCCTGGGTGAGGGGCTGATGGCCGTTTTCAGGCTGTCCACGCCCCCCTGGCGACCCAGGCTCCCAGTCTCTCCTTTTTTTTCTGGGATTTACTTATTTCTTTTTTTTTTTTTTTAAGGGGGGGGGGGCAATTTTGCCGTCTCCCCTTCCTTTTTTTTTTAATATATTTTATTGGTTTTTTACAGAGAGGAAGGTAGAGAGATAGAAAGTTAGAAACATCGATGATGAGAGAAACATCAATCAGCTGCCTCCTGCACATCTCCCACTGGGGATGTGCCCGCAACCCAGGTACATGCCCTTGACCGGAATCGAACCTGGGACCCCTCAGTCCGCAGGCCGATGCTCTATCCACCGAGCCAAACCGGTTTCAGCGGATTTACTTATTTCTATAATTGAAATTTTGTAGCCTTGAGCGGAGCCCAGGTCTGGCTGGAAGCAGGTATCTGGGATTTATTTCTCTTCTATAAATGAAACTTTGTAGCCTTGAGTGGAGCCGAGGGCTGGCCAGGGAAGGTGGGAAGCTTGGCTTCCTCCATCGCCAGGGATAACCCAAGCCTGCTGCTCACTCCAGCTCCATGGTCACCACCATCTTAGATGGTTTAATTTGCATACTCACTCCTGATTGGCTGGTGGGCGTGGCCTGTGGGTGTAGTGGAGTGGCGGAGTGATGGTTAATTTGCATCTTTCTCTTTTATTAGTGCAGACTAGAGGCCCGGTGCACAAAAATTTGTGCACTCGGGGGGGGGGGTCCCTCAGCCCGGCCTGTGCCCTCTTGCAGTCTGGGACCCCTCAGGAGATAACAACCTGCTGGCTTAGGCCAGCTCCCGGGTGGCAGAGGGCAGGCCCAATCCCTAGGTGCAGCCCCTGGTCAGGCTCAGAGCAGGGCCAATTGGGGAGTTGGGGCACCTTCCCCTGTCATGCACAGAGCAGGGCAGATTGGGAGGTTGCGATGCCACCCTCAGTCACGCTCAGGGTAGGGCCGATTGGGGGGTTGGGGCACCGCCCCGTCACACTCAAGGCAGGGTCGATGGGGAGGTTGCGGCACCACCACCTGTCATGCACAGAGCAGGGCCAATCAGGGGGTTGGGGCACTGCCCTTTTACCATATAGGATAGAGGCCTGGTGCATGGGTGGGGCTGGCTGGTTTGCCCTGAAGGGTGTCCTGGATCAGGGCAGGGGTCCCCACTGGGGTGCCTGGCCAGCCTGGGTGAGGGGATGATGGCTGTTTGCAGCTGGTCACACACCCTTCAGGGTGGGGGTCCCCACTGGGGTGCCTGGCCAGCCTGGGTGAGGGGATGATGGCTGTTTGCAGCTGGTCACACACCCTTCAGGGTGGGGTTCCCCACTAGGGTGCCTGGCCAGTCTGGGTGAGGGGCTGAGGGCTGTTTTCAGGCCGACTGAAGCTCCCAACTGCTCCTTTTTTTCTCTTTTTTTTATTCTGGGCCAGCTTTAGCTCTGGCTCCAGCTCTGAGGCTTCTGCTGCTGAAAGAAGGTATCTGGTTTGTTTCGGTTCTATAATCGAAACAATGTATAACTCCAGCTCTGAGATCCGGGCTCGCTGAAAGCAGGTTTCTGGGGTTTTGTTTAGCTTCTATATTTGTTACAATGTTTCTTAAACTGCAGGCTCAGAGGCCGGCAAAGCACGTGGGGAAAGTTGGTTTCCTCCGTCACTGAAGCTAGCAAGCCTCATGTTAGTTTCAAGCTGCCTGGCTGCTGGCTGCCAGCTAGGCTGGCAGTTAATTTGCATATCTCGCTGATTAGCCAATGGGAAGGGTAGCGGTCATACACCAATTCCCATGTTTCTCTTTTATTAGATAGGATATTTGTGTCCCTGAAGCACCTATGAGATCAGCAAATAACATGAATAGAGCTGGGCTATCTCAAACCCATGTGTATCTATAGCAAATAATGTATTTTAAATACAGCCACACATAATGCCGGCCTGCACCCAAGCCCTTTAAGAAGCCCACTTTCTACCTTGGGAAGAATCAGAGAAAGTTATTTTTCCAGCAAAGTTATACAAAACCAGTATCCTAGTATTTTAACATATTGCCTCAGTTTCCATAATGCCACCAACTAAACATTGATTGATAGTTAATATAAATATTAATTAACTCAAGTTATTAAAACACTTTAAAATAAGAAAAAAGTTATATTCCACTAGAAAATCCGATTTACAATTAAAACACTTTATCCAGCTCTCTTTTACATTCCTCTCTTTGGTCCTTTTCCAGAGCAACAAAAGTTTTTCTTCTTCAGTTTAGTCATTTGGAGAAGAAAAGGAGATTGAAAATGGTTAAAAAGCAGAAGGAAAGTGCATGTAAATGTGGATAAAGGGACAGGTCAGGGTCAATGATGTGGGCATTTGGAAATCAATCCAATGGTTTCTGAAAAGCATTCCAAGAGTCCTATAAAATAAAAGCCCCAGATGAGAATATCTATGTTTTGAGGATCTTAACAAATTTGTAATTTTAATCCTTTCTACTTCACAAATTAATCATTTAGCTTTCAAAACATCTTTAAACTCAGTAATAAACCCAACTGTATATCCTCTACATATTTACTATGTCAAAGAATCCTTCTTGTTATTTCTAAAATTCAATGCTTAATTTCAAGGTTCCATCCTCACATTAGTCATCTCAGCACAATCATTTTTTTCTTAATTCTTCTGTTAGATTCAGTCCAAATATTCTTTTTTCAAGTTATTCCAAATACCGCTTTATTACAGTACTCTCAAGGTTTTGTTAATAATTTCCTCTTCTTTATCTTAAAAAAAACACACACATTTTTATTGATTTCAGAGAGGAAAGGAGAGGGGGAGAGATAGAAACTTCAATGATGAGAGAATCATAGTTTGGCTGCCTTCTGCATATCCCCTTACTGGGGATCAAGCCCGCAACCCAGGCATGTGCTCTTGACCGGAATAGAACCCGGGACCCTTCAGTCCACAGACTGACGCTCTATCCACTGAGCCAAATTGGCTAGGGCATTATTTATCTTTCACATGGTCCCAACCACTTCTTTGTATTCTCCCTCATGTCTCCAAAATACTAAATGGTATTAATGAGATAAACAGGGAAGTACCTAAGTATACAGTGCTATGTACAGACTCACTTTATTTCTATTATTCATTCTCATCTTTTTACTTAATTCCTTCTTTCCACGCCTATCTCAATCCCCCATCCCCCACTCCCCAACTTGGGACAATTTCTTCCAAATTCTTTAGGGCTATAGGAAACTACTTGACACTTAGCAGGCATTTAATAAATAGTCATTCAGTGTATGATTTCAGAAGAAGCTCCTGCACTCTATTCAAGCTATATATTCCTCCTAAACGCATCCCAAAGTCTTGCATGAAAGTTATCATGGAATTATATTACTGTATGACCAAGACCAAATGAACCTAATCAACTTTAATTTCTGGTTTTACAGATGAAGAAATGGAGACCCAGAGACATTAACTAACTTGCCCCAAATCATGCAGATGATCAATGACAGAACCAAGATTAGAATCCAGGCCTTTAAATCTTTTCACTTTTGTGTACTACTGATAGTTTTGGGTTTTTGGCTTTGTACATATTTTTTTCTTTAAATTTTTTTCTAGGGGGGAACGTATTTCTGATTATAAAAATAGTATCAGCTCACTGCAAAATATTGGAGAGTGAAAAATGAGCATAAAATGTTGATTCACTTTTTAAATGTCACTGCCTCTCACATACCCTCACCCTATACAAACTATATTTGTCTCAAAACTCAATTTCATTTACTAAAGTTTAAGTTGAAATCCAACTTAGACCAATCTTCAATCTGTAAAATCTTAATGAAGGTAGAGCCCATTTTCTTCTTCATGGATTTATATAGCTCCACACTCAATGTTAGTCACCAATACCAAAATTCTTCATTTCAATTATCTACCAATTATCTACAAGTTTCCTGAGGTTCTATCAGAGTATGCTTCTACCAGAGTATGCTAAAATTTAATTCAAGTAAAAGTCACCACCCCCACTTGAATGATACTTTTCTCAGCTATCTGCCAGTTTTTAAAGAATAACTGTCACTGAAAAATTGGTATATGCACACCCACAAACACAATGTAGTTCAGGCCAATTTATGCCATCAACTACAATGCTGAAATGTGACATATTTTGAGTATCTTAAACAAAATCGTTTGAGGTTACTAATTACAAAATCTTTTTTTTCTTAAATTATATGTTAGTATATGAATACTTTTGTCTGAATGTCCTTTAACTAATAGATAGTAAAATTCTTGCTGAATTGAAACAGTAAGATTATGCTGGGGAGGAGGAGGGATCAATGAGAGAAAAAGGGGAATAGCGGCAATACTTTAAGCAATAAAGATAAATATTTTTTTAAATAAGAGAGGAAAAAAGATTACACTGTCCAGGGGGTGGGGAAATGGGGAGATGCTGGTCAAACAAACCAAATATTCAGCTATAAAATGAGCAAATTCTAGAGATCTAATGCATGGTATGGGGATCAGAGTTAAAAATAATATCTTAAAAAAATATATAATAATAATAATAATAATACTATCTTGTATACTTGGATTTGCTGAGAGTAGCTCTCAAGTGTTCTCATTACAAAAAAAATGTAAACTATGTGAGGTGATGGATATGTTCAATAGCTTGATTATGGTAATTTCACAATGTATACATACCTCAAAACATCACATTGTACATTTTACATATACACAATATTATTTGTCAATCATACTTTAATAAAGCTGGAGGAAAAAAAAGATGGTGCTATATAAGCTGTTCAATATGGTAGCCACTACTAGCCCATATATGGCTATTGAGCATTTGAAATATGACTAGTCCTAAGTGAGATGTGCTGTAAATATATAATACACATGAAAACTCAGAGACTTAGTACAAAAAAAAGTAAAATAACTCATTTTTGTTACATATTGAAATGATATTTTAGATATGCTAAATTAAAGGAAAGCATTATTAAAATTAAGGTCATGTTTCTTTTTACTTTTTTTAAATTACACTATTAGAAAATTTAAAATTACTATGCAGATCACATTGTGGTTTGCATAATATTTTTATTGGGGAGCACAAAACTAGAACAATGAAATAAATAAAGGGAACAGAGAAAGACAATCAAAAACGAAGGGGAGTCCTGGCTGGCATTGTTCAGTGGTTAGAGCATCGGCCTGGGCACCGAAGGGTCACAGGTTCGATTCCTGGTCCAGGGCACATACCTGGGTTGCAGGTTCAATCCCTGGCCCCCAGTAAGGGCAAGTGTGGAAAGCAACCAATCAATGTGTCTCTCTCACATCAAAGTCAGTCTGTCTGTCTGTCTGTCTGTCTCTCTCCCTCTCTCTCTCTCTCACCACTCTCTTTCCCCCTACCTCCTCCTTACCACTCTCTCTGAAAGTCATGGGAAAATAGCCTTGGGTAAGTATTTAAAAAAGAGGGTGGGGGGAATTTCCCATTCCCTTTGACCTGGAATAACCTAGAACCTTTCTACTCTGTGGTCATAAAAGAAAGCCAATCATTCTCTGTTACTTACATCTTACTTCCTCTGACTTACATCTTACTTCCTCTGAACAACTGCAGATATATCTTAAATAAATAGCACATTGAATTTTTATACCTTGATATACACGTCACATACTTAGACTAAACAAACCTGAATTGTCAGCAAAGTGAAGAAAGAAGAAAAATATACCTTATTTTCTTAATGGGAGAACTTCCTTCTTATTCAAAAGGAAACTTCTATCATGAAACTTTCTGCCCTAAGCAGCAGTTCTTTCCTGTTAAGGGCCCAAAAATTTCTATCTGTTTTTTTCCTGTAAGAGGGTTGATAATATAAGAAATGTGGCCAAATATAAAGGTGTCCTTTAGAAAGACTTCCCCTAAACAAGCAGTATTCTGTGTTGTTATGGCTCTGAGGCCTCTTGTGAAGATTTTTAAAGGGTCACAACAGGTTTAAATTAACCCAATGGAAAGAATCTGGCATTTTAAAAGGGTCTGATGACTCAAAACATTCTTTTGGACTCTCCCAGCCTCTTCACTGGAAATGCACTCAGACAGTCATACCAGTTCGTTTTCTTTCATGCTAGCCCAGGTCAAGTACAAACTTGCAATGTGAAATAAGGATAATTACTCTATGCTCACCTTGTTCTCCAAGAGTTTTGTTGGTTGGGTTTTTGTTGTTGTTTAGCTGGATGCTTGTTTCACTTCTCCATTTGAGTGGAAAAGTACCTATTCAAATGATAGCCAATTCTTCCAGGAGAGAAATTACCAGAATCCTTACTAGAACTCAGAAACCCAGTCTTTATATCAGGTTTTACTTTGCCAAGCTCCACCTAACTCTGACTGTCTCTATTTCTGAGTAAAACACGAAAAAAAGCTAGAAATTCTAACAACAAAGTCCTCACAGGAAGCCAAGGGTAGCCATAGTCATCTGATGTATTAGAGATAGACCTGGCATGTAGCTGCAAGAAATGGGCAGAATTGGTTTAATTAAAGGAATTAGATGGTTGTAGGGCTGAAAACCCTAACTTCTTCATGTAGAGCTGGGTTTCCCAACCTACACACACACACACACACACACACACACACATATTATGTTTATATTTCAGAAAGGAAGGGAGAGGGGGAGAGAGAGAAACATCAATGATGAGAATCATTGATTGACTGCCTCCTGCACGCCCCCTACTGGGGATCAAGCCTGCAATCTGGCCATGTGCCCTTGACCGGAATCAAACCCGGAACCCTTCAGTCCGTAGGCCGACACTCTATCCACTGAGCCAAACTCTATCCACTGAGCTAGGGCTAATTATTTTGAATGATGTTCTGTGACTTGTAGGATACCTAGTGACATCCTTGGCCTCTCTACCCATTAGATGCCAGTGGGTATCTAACTCCCCACCAGAGTTGTGACAACCAAAAAAGGTCTCCAGACACTGCCAAATGTCTGTTGGAGGACAGAAATAACCCTAGTTGAGAATCACTAATGTAGAGCAAAAGCACCTGAAAAAGTTGCTGCAGCAGCCAAATCAAAGGCAGTTTACGCTACATCCAGGATGGCAAGTTGCACTCCAGTGGTTGGCCTTGCACACATGGTAAGAAGTATTTCTGACAATGTTTCTGATACTAACAATTTAATGAAGTACTCCAGAGATATGAACAAGCCAAGGTTCACATGATATTAGGTTCTTCAACCATGGTGGAAGTGAGACTCCTGCCTCAGTAACTAATTTAGTTTGCAGACATTTTTCTTTATCAGATTAACCAATAAGGATGGTCAACTATTCAGAAGTCATGATGTTCCAACTTCTAAACTCAGATTTTTTTTGTTAATTTAAAAATATAGCCCTAGCCGGTTTGGCTCACTGGATAGAGCGACGGCCTAGGGACTGAGGGGTCCCAGGTTCGATTCCGGTCAAGGGCATGTACCTTGGTTGCGGGCACATCCCCAGTGGGGGGTTTGCAGGAGGCAGCTGATCGATGTTTCTCTCTTATCGATGTTTCTAACTCTCTATCCCTCTTCCTTCCTCTCTGTAAATAATCAATAAAACATATATTTAAAATATATATATATAGCTTAAAAAAATAAAGTTTTAAAATAAAAATAAGATGCTATTTTTTGACCCATATAATTAGCAAAAATTAACAGGCCTGAGGACACTCAGGAACTGTGGAAAAACAAGAATTCTCAGATACCCTTGCTAGGAATGTAAATTGCTAGTTGTAAAGCAATTTGGCAGCATCTACCAAACTTTGCATTTTTTACTCAAAATTCCACTTCTAGGAATCTATCCTACAGATATACTAACCTATGCACAAGGAAAAATATGTGTTAAGCAGTACCTACAGCACTGTTTACAACTGCAGCAAATTGGAAATACCACAAACATTATCAATAAGGATACAGTTTTAAATAAATTACTGTATATTCATATCTTGGAAGCCTGCCCAGCCATTTTAAGAAACACAACAACATGACAAACTTTTAAGTGGGAAACAGATATACTACATAGATGACAGATAGATAGATAGATAGATCCCATTTTTGTAAAGATAAACATGTGTATACATAGATAGATGAAAACAAAGAAAAAAATCTTTAAAAAAACACAATTTGTTTTCATTTCTTCAACAAGTATTATTTTAAACCATTAATAATTTTCAAGATATACTTAAAAATTAGACTTGGGCTATCTTTAATGTTTCCAATTTAAGGATTTAAAAACTTTCTTTTGCAAATATCACTTTTTCTATAAATCAAGCTTTGTGGATAATTCAGTACATTGAGATGTACTGGCGCTCTCCACCTGTCCACCATTATGCTGACAATGCTGAACCTTCAAGCAAGGTACACAGGCTTGATTCCATTTACCAAACCAACCTCAAAAAGGTAGAAACCCCACTAACTGCCCTCTTGAGCCATAACCAATTAAAAACTAAGAAGATATCCAGAGAGATGTAGTTGAATTTAGAATGTTTATTTTAATAAATGTTTATTGTTTAATTTAGCAGAATCTGATCATATGCAAATTTAAATAATTCTAGTTTTCCTCTCCTACTTAAATCCTGAATGAATAAACAAGGAAGTCAAACGTCTGAAAGACTGACAGACTTGACAAGTAATAAAACTTAAAGTCTCAATTCTAGATTTGGAATAGCAAATTATTTTATCTGGGTGCCAGGAAAAAAAAAAAGCAGTTTTCAAAAAAAAATTTCTGGTTCTAAAATAAACGAGAAGACATACTTCAAACAAAATGTCAGGCACTCACCATAATAGCTATGGCCTTTAAACCACCCTAACATCTCTCCTTCTGCCCCAGCTCTAGGCCATTTAACTACTTTCAAATGGAACATCCTAAATTGCTATTTAAAAAAATAAATTATATCTATTTCTTCCTGCTTAAATTTTCTCATTTTTCTGTGACTTTTTAACTTTATTCAGGCAGTTATCACAAATATACAATTCCCATATGATTTCATTTCCTAACCTTTTATATAAAGCTTCATAAATGCTTGTGAAGGTAGTATTTCCTTTCCTTTGAAAGAACAATTTGACAAAATAATCTTAGAGGTATTTATTCAGTTAGAGCCCTGGATGTGAAGACTAGCTCCATGAGATTTCATAAAACGTGGCCCCACACTTAAAGGCCACAATCCGCCCTAGCTGGTGTGGCCCAGTGGACAGAGTGTCAGCCTGCAGACCAAAGGGTCCTGGGTTCGATTCCAGTCAAGGGCACATACCTTGGTTGCAGGCTTCTCCCTGACCAGGGCCCTGGTTAGGACTCATGCAGGAGGCAACCAATCGATGTGTTTCTCTCACATCGATGTTTCTGTCTTTCCCTCTCTCTTCCACTCTCCCTAAAAATCAATGGAAAAATATCCTCGAGTGAGGATTAACAAAAAAATAAAAATAATAATAAAGGCCACAATCCTTTTCTTTCTTAACAAGCGCCATCTCTGGATAAACTACACCTCTCCATCCTCCAAAGGCAACTGACAGTATACAGGGTAAGTAACTGGGTATACTAGTAAGCATGAACTTGCTCAAAGTCTACCAGGAACTGGAAAGGTAAGTCAATGATTGCTGCAAACTGTCACAGAACACTGGCTCCTTTCATGGCCAGAAACACACTTATGTTAATGCCATCACCTAGTATCACTTCTCCACTGTTCAATATTTTTTGTCCCAAATATCAATTATTCTCATTTTCTTATTTGCTTAGAAGATAATAAATTTGATAAACTTTGGGCAATACTAAATTCAATTTCTATAATTATGTCGTATTTTAATCCAATCTATCAACAAAATAATCATCTTATCAGAAATGAGGTTAATATATTTTCCTTATAAGTTAGATAGCTTTTTAAGTTAAGATCAACCAAGTCTTGAGGGTGTTTTTTTTTTTAATGTTTGTCATTTTATCTTGAGACCCAATACCCTAAATCCATCAAAGAAATAAATAATGTAGTTTTTATTCAATGAAAAAGCAAGCATTATTTAAATCCCTTAAGTTTTACTATAAAACAGAAACTACTTAATATAAACATGCTTCTAAACAAATGTATAATATAATGTCAGGTGGATCCTGTGACCATTTCACTAATTTCTTGACTTTTAAAGAAGAATGTTTTCCAAGCTTCGTGTATACAAATTTGAGAGGTCTTAAGGTACTCTTGGCCCTAGCCAGTTTCGCTCAGTGGCTAGAGCGTCGGCCTATGAACCAAAGGGTCTGGATTTGATTCCGGTCAAGGGCACATACCTTGGTTGCAGGCTCCTGCCCGACCCAGGCCCTGGTCAGAGCTAGAGCAGGAGGCAACCAATGGATGCTTCTCTCACATCGATGTTTCTGTCTTTCCCTCTCTCTTTCACTCTCCCTAAAAATCAATGGAAAAATATGCTCAGGTGAGGATTAACAAAAAGAAAAATAAAAAAAACACAACAACCAATAAAGTACTCTTGGATCTTTACATGCTAGAAAATAAATGACAAATAATTTTTATGAAATCAGTACATGATTTTAAATAAATCTGTGCTTTATTCCTCACAAGCGCTTATATATATTTGTAAAACACTAATAGACACAAGGCTTGTTATTCATGTAGTCTGAAGTTTAGAGATTCGTAGAGAAGACTGAACCTCTTACAATAACTCCATATACCTCTCTAGCTTTCGGAGCTCACACTTGGGAATCACTGGCAGAGAATATGAAATATAAAAGTGCCTAGTTACAAACAGAACGGCTCTTTAAAGTAAATGTTTGCAATCTTAAGTGAAAATGTATTGTCAGGTACCAATGTTTTTCCCCAATAAAACTACAATTCAAATTTAAAATCAAAGTTAGCCACAAAAATCACTTATATACAAGAATTTACTTCATAGGCAATTTTTAAGAAATGGAATTACTCAAAAAAGGGCTCAGGATACACTAAAAAATAGAACAAACTAGCTTCCATTTCTACCACCCCAGAGGGAAGGCTGATTTTACTCCTGAGCTCCTCTGCCCCAGCCAGAGCATCTGTAACTAAAACCTTAGTAAAATTTTAAAGATATCAGAGGTCTGAGCTGCCTACATAAGAGATGAATACATATGGCAGAAATGCAAAAATACAAATCCTAACATAGCCACCTCACTGTGAAATTATAAGGGTTAGAACAGCAATAATGAATATGGGGAAAAGAGCAGTAAAACCACAAATGTAGACATTTCTCTTCCATATCCTTCCCTTACTAAAGCACAGGGAATTGGTCAATGTTTGTTAATATTTTGTTTGTCGTTATGAGAAATAAACCAAATAGTTTTTGCTCTGGATAAGCCCCAAGAGGTCATCTATTCTGGTCCCATTGTCTCATTTTACAGATGAGGAAACTGTAGCCCAAATAACGTAAGTGGCATGCTCCAGGTCGTTCAGCTGACTAGTAGCAAGCCCTATCCAGGAACTTCTGGTTCCTAGCTCAGTGTCTCCTGTATCTTATCTAGTATTTCACAATCCCTCTCATATGTCCTAATCTAGACTTGATTCTTACTTATGTTGAAAATTATTTTGACAATAACTATTTCAAACAGACATTTCTCCACTGCATTTTATTATCCTGCAGATCATTTAAACTAAGCCTCAGAATTTTCCCACCTGTGAAGGTGGTGGTGGTGAACTTGTTTGGGACACTGTGAATCTTTCTTATGGGAACATATCTCCTCTTAAATCTTGGAAATCTATAAGAAATAAATGTTTTTAAAAATTAGTTCCAAATGCAACTTTCAAGAACCAAACTTTAGTGAAAGTGCAATCTGATTTTCAGAAACCAATGCCCTAAATTTACTTTACTTTTGCTTTAGATCAGATGGGTGCATCATCTCTCATTCAAATAAATGCACCAAGTTGCCAAAGGAAGGCGCACAATTACACTGCCAAACGCTGCCCTTTTCTCACCAACTAAGTCTTTGTGACAGGAAATAATTTATAATTACTAAATTCTAAACTCAGGATTTAGGACACAACGTTAAAACTGACCTGAATAATTTTTATACACTTATAAGGTCAGCTGTTGACAACATAGAAACAAATAAATACCAGTATGGAAAAGTACAAAATGGATTCATTAGAAAAATAGCAGATCCTAGCATAATAACAGAGCTAAATTTATAGAATACTTATTGAGGACAGGTACAGTTTTAAGTGATAACTCATTTAATTCTTACAAACCCATGTGCAATACTATTAGCCCCCATTTTATAAACTAAGAAATCAAGGCAGAGACAAATTAAAGGGAAAGTGCACATTCACACTCTTGTAAGGGGGAGAGCCAGGATTTAAACCCAGGCAGGGTAGCTCCACGGGCTCCACAGAAAATACTAAGATACAAAGACATTGGAAACTTTACTCAAATATCCAGAACAGGCAAATCTAGAGACAAAAAGTAGATTAGTGGTTGCCTAGGGCTAGGGGAAGGGGTAGAGAGAGGAATGGGAATGACTATTAATGGGTATGGGGTTTCTTTTTGAGGTGATACAAATGTTCTAAAATTAGCCTATGCATATAGTTATACAAATCTGTGAATATACTAAAAACTAATGAATTATACATTTTAAATAGATGAACTGCACAGTATGCAAAGTATACCTCCATAAAGCTGTTTAAAATTAAAAAAAAGATAGTGTTGAGATATATTAAAAAATGGAGACGACAGTTATATAAATTGCTAGGGGAAGCAGTTTGAATTCTATGACTACTTTTATAACTTTAAGCCTAAAATTATTTTTAAGCTTTTTTTAATTTTAATGGAACCTTCAATGCAGCATAAAGTAGAGGGTCTTGGAGTTAGAGGCAGGAAGTGCTAGCCCTGCCTCCAACCACTGGAAACTTCCCTTGTGCAATTAATGAGGGTGATAATACCCAACCTCCTCACTCCCTCACTTGCCACCAGGACCACTGAAACATGATGTAATGAAAACACTTCTAAAATAACCAAATACCATTTATAGGAAGGATAAATGTTACCATGTTGAGGTTTTATAAAATCAAAATTATCAGGAGATTATCAGAAAATTATCAGAAGTCACCTGAAAGTTCATGAAATGCAGTAATCTATATATATAAAAGCCTAAGCGACTATTACCACCGAACGACTGGAATGACTGGAATGACTGGTCGACCAGTCACTATGATGTGCACTGACCACCAGGGAGCAGATGCTCAATGCAGGAGCTACCCCCTGGTGGTCAGTGAGCTCCCACAGACAACCTCCTGTGCCTCCCACCCCCGCCTCGCCAGCCAGCCAACCTCCGGGGTCTCTCCCCGTGGCTGGCTAACCCCAATAAGCCTCGATCGCCAGCCAGGCCAAGGGACCCCATCCGTGCAAATTCATGCACTGGGCCTCTAGTAGGAATAGTAACAAACAGCTAATTCTTAGTGAGCACGCAATATGTGCCACAATGTCTGTAGCACTACTCATCTGTTTGGTTAATTAATTCTCACAACCTTATAAAATAAATACTATTACAGTGGGGCCATGACTTACGAGTGTCCCGACCAACGAGTTTTTCGAGATACGAGCTATCTCTCGGCCGATTTTTTGCTTTGAGTTGCGAGCTAAAATTCAGGTTACAAGCCAGCTTCAGATACCCCACCACTAGTTGGCGCAGCGAGCGTCACAGTGAATGCCACAACATCAGCCCAGCATCACGTGTCTCACTCGTTCACTATTGATTTGACATACGAGTAATTTGAGTTCAAGCTCCGTCACGGAACGATTAAACTCGTAAGTCAAGGCCCCACTGTATTATTAGCCCCATTTGAGAGAGGCATTTGCCAAAGGGCATGTTGCTTAAGAAGTGGCTGAGCTGTAGTATAAATTTAAGCAGTCTGGCACCAGAGTCCTGACCTTAATCCACTTTAGTTACTGCTCCTAAAGAATATTTCTTTTTTTGAGAGCTATTCATTCACCACTCATCCGACTCATTCACATAGACCCTACACAAAGCAAAGACCATACATACAGTCGTGGGCCTCAGGGAGCTTACCCTGTAGATGAGGAAAACAGGCAAATAAGCCCCAAAAGCCCTTGTGAGAAGAGTGCTCTAAGGGAGCTGGGGATCCTGAGAGAATACAGAAGAGGGGCACCTCCCTGAGACCAGGAAGTCACAGGCTTTCTGCAGGTGATATCTGAGCTACAACTTGTAGATCAATAAGAGTTCAACAGGAAGAAAAGGAGGAGGAAGAAGAAAGGCAAGCTAACAGAAGGATGACCAATGGAGCAAGAACTAGAAACAGCAGAGATAAATTCAGAGCACAGACAGAAAACTGACTACTGAGCAGGAGGAAGAGCACCATTTGCACTGAAATAAGACAAAACATATATGGGTGCATACAAGATGAGAGATGGGACAGGAAGTTGAGGAAGTTCAAGATGATCCATGCCTGTTGGTCATCACAAAGGAGGCATATTCATTGTGGTGCGTGAACAGGAAGGGGGGAATGAAACAAGATGGGCCTGGAGATTTGAGAACGGGGTTATCCCATTTATCCATCAAATTAATCTTTTGTGTTTAGGCTTAGTCCCTTTTATAGATGAGCTAACTGACTCAAATGGGTTAAGATCTCCCTAAGAGTCACACACAAGTAGAAAGCAACAAATCTCCAAAGCCTATTCTCTTCCACTACACCATACTCCTTCCATGAACACAAGAAATGTCTGTACTGACACTAGCCAGCAGTGATTTGGACTCTGCCTAGAAGACTGGAAAGATAAGAGAACTGGAGAAATGTAAACATATCATAAATCATCTTTCAGAGAAACTGAAGATGTATACTCTCCTTCCCCAAACCACAAGCAAAAATGTTCTGGCTCAATTTTCAATATTTTTTAAAAAGTTAGTGGTTCCCAAAATGGAGACATAGATTACTGAGGCAGTATCTAGTCACACACTGCTTTATATTCTTTACACTTCAGTGTTGTAGTTCAACAAACATTAATCTGACTAGGAGATGTATTACTAGTTAAATAAGCTAATCACTCAATGTGACCTGACAAAAGGGCAAATTAATATAAATTATTAACAGTGATGACCTGTTAAACTTTCACCAGATTAGTTAACCATACTGGAATAAGACATAATTAGCCCCTCAAAGAAAATTTTTATTTACAAATTAATTCAGAATTTATTTTCAAGACCATAAGCCAATACAAATATAGCATCTGCCACCATCAACCCATCACCCTATTTTAGGGGGTAGGAGGCGGGGGAGAGGAGGGGAGAAGCTTGAAGAATTCACACCAAAATGGTTGAAATGGTGATCATCTCTAGAGCTGAGAGTAAAGATGATTTTTACCTCCTTCTGTCATATTCATCTGTATTTTCTACAATAATACATGCATGACTTTTAACTTTAAAAAAGTTCCCTTTCCCCTTTTTTTAGAAGACCAAAAAGCACATTCAAGTATTCACATATGAACAATTTGTACCTTTCTTTTTTCTTTTCTTTTTTTTTTTTTTGGCAAGACTCAGAAAAACTTAGCTCAAGACTCCTAACTGAAGTCCTTAAAACAAAATCTCCTTTAGCAACTGTATATTCCATTAACACAACATTCAATGAATAGTATTTTAATGGCTGTTAAAACATTACTTGTCACAAACTTCCTAATTATAGTGTAAATGAAGCACGGGTGGAAAAAGAACTCTAAAATTATTTTTTTAAAAAGAACATGCATCAAATCTAAGACAGTGGCTAATCTTAAATCATTTGTTAGTACAGTTCTTTTCTAAATAAAAGATAAAACAGTACTACCATATTTTTCTATTATATAAAATTGATTTTAAAAATGAGAAGAAATGCCAGCTGGTGTAGCTCATTGTTGAGCGTCGACCAATGAACCAATTCCTGGTCAGGGCACATGCCAAGGTTGCAGGCTCCATCCCCAGGGTGAGGCATGCAGGAGGCAGCCAATCAATGATTCTCACTCATTGATATTTCTCTCTCTCTCTCTCTCTCTCTCTCTCTCTCTCTCTCTCTCTCTCTCTGGCTCTCGCTCTCGATCCCCCCCCCCTTCATCTCTGAAATCAATTAAAACATTTTTTTAAATGAGAAGAAATAAGTTGAATACAAATAGTTATTGGGTGCTACAGAAAACACAAAAGCCTAAATTATTTCTATTTTCAAAGCACTTAAAATCATATTGAGAAAAAAGGGCTATTTCTTACATTAAAAGGCAGAGGGTCTGCATATAGTGTTATGCAGTGTACAACCTGGGAAGCTGTACATGGGAGCCCTAAATGATATATTAGTGAGGCAGACCAATATATGGGAATGGTCCAATGAGCGACATGGACCATAAATCAAGAATTACATACTCCATGCACAAGAGCCAAGTAAGGAAAATTTATGAGTAAAACCAGATCAATGAAAATAAGGTAGCAGCACCAATGTAAAAATAAACAACAAAGGCCTTGTCCAGAATGAAAGAGTAACAGGTATGGGTGAGACTTGCAAAATAATTAGCTCCAATCAATAGTTAACATGAGAGAATATTGGACCAGTATGTTAGAAATCCAGATTTTTAGAAGTAGCTCCTAATATTAGAGAATTTAAAACAAACTACCACATTACAGAGGAGTTTAGAGGAAGGCACCCTCTCAGGAAGGCCACCTCTTGAGCTAAGCCCTAAGGAGACAGGAGATTTATTCCCATAGGCACTGAGGCCATTCAAGAACATGGGGTGTGGGGCAGCAGGCTGGGAACAGGCCAGACGGCCTGTGTTGAGGAGCGCTAAGAAAAGAGGTTAGAAAGGAACACTGAGAAGCTTCCAAATCAATGTCCGGTCTGTGGCTCACAGCATCCAAACCACCTGGCCTACACATCCCCAGGCGAGATCTACTTTTCACAACCACTGGGGAGTACAGATGAGAATCAACAACTCAATCAATTCCTCAGTTGATTCTTATGCACACTTAAGTTTGAAAACAAGTAACTGTTCCAGAGCAAGGAAGTAACAATGAGTAGTAAGGGCAAAAGCCAGTACATTTAAATCACATATTAAACGTTACAAGGGAGACAGTTGTTTTAAAAGATGTTGTTTAAATACTCCCTACTACTCTATGCTTCCCCAAAAATGTTTTAATGTATTACATATTTTCTTGAGTTTCACATCTGAAAATCAGAGTCTCCTCCTCTTAGGTACAATGAAACTAAAATAATTATATGAAGACTTTAAATATCTTTTTTTAAAAGGTTCACATAGCAGTATTTGGGGGAAAAACCCCAATCAAATAAAACAAACAAAATTCTGCTTTATTAAAAAAGGGCATAGCCCTAGTTTTAAAAGCAAATAAATACAAAAACAAAAACTGAAGTTCTGATTAAGCAAGCAGTACTGAAATCACATGCCAGAGTCTTGAGTCCAAAATTTAAATACATAAGTTCATTATTCAGAAATGAAATCTGTTTAACGAGCTAGGGAATATGAGAAGTTCTGAATAACTCTCCAAGCTACTTCAAAATTTTCTTCCAAATGAAAAATCAGCCAGAGGTACAAATCATTCCTACCACACTACCTGAATAAGCACTTATAAACTTCAAAGTTCTGATTTCTCCAAATAGGCCTCATGTTATCTTGGCAAGCAGAATTTTCCCTGGCAATCAAAAGAACCCCATTAAACAAGTTAGTCAACTTACTCCTAAGAACTATTTATCTGGCATATTAAAATAACTGAAGGAATGAAGCACACACAAAAATAGTTTAGGCCTAGCCAGTTTGGCAAAATGGACAGAGCACTGGCCCATGGATTGAAGGGTCCCCAGTTGCAGGCTCAATCCCTGGCCCTGGTCAGGGTGCATGTGGGTGGCAACAATCAATGTGTCTCTCTCACATCAATGTTTCTCTCTGTCTCCCCTCCTCCCCACGCCTGCTTCCATTTTTAGAAACCATTCTCTCTAAAAATCAATGGAAAAATATCCTCAGGTGAGGATTAACAAACAAAGAAGCAAAAAACATAGCTTAAAGTTGCTTTGGGGAGGAAAAATCAACACCCATGAAACGCTAAAATCTGTTTATTAATTCAAGAGCTTGCCCACTTACTCACACCATAAAAGGGCATACCATAAATGTGTGTTCAATAAACACTGTTAAATTAAGGCTAATTTAGTCACCTTTGTCACTCCAGCACCTAAAAGTTCCTAGTACAATGTTTGCTGAATGAATTGTTATGATGCAGTACATATAAACATGGCTTGAATGACTTATGTTATTATGGCAGCCCCTTCCCTCTGCTTGTCACCCTTCATCCAGTCTGTTTCACAAACTGCCCACATTCAGCATTTTCACAGGGGCCAAATGTCACACAAGACCGTGTCCAGTGCCTATTCAAGACCTTCTGGTGTCATCGTTTTCCTAGATTCTTGAAAAAGCATGCCTTCTATATATGTTACCTAACATTTCCTAAGCACATACTATGCACCTTTATAGTACTAAGCCTTTGACATACATAGCTTTATTTATTCCTTACAAGAAGTCTAAGATTTAGGGACTGTCAGCACCCTCTTTTTTTTAATCAAAGGAAACTTTGAGAGCTTAAATAACATTTTTTAACGTCCCTTAAATAGTAAATGGCAAAAACTAGACTAAACCCCTAGCCTGAACGCCTCCAAAGTACATGTTCTTAACCCATTAATAATAAGGCAGAGCCCCTGCTGCCACTTACCAGCACTCTTTTTCCACTGAATTACCTAAAATACTTTGTCTTGCTCCCCAGCTTTCTAACTCAAGCTTTAGGGCAACAAAAATTAATGAGTATCCATCCACTTTCTGGGCTGGGAGATAATTCCAAAGGGGAAGACCTGAACGGCCACAAGGAAGAAAACGGGCAGTAAAACCGCATGTCTCAGCTCCTCCTCTTCGATATTTCCATTTGAAACTTAAAGAATGTGATTCTAATCAAGGACAAGTTAATCTGCACTTGCACATTTTTTTACATCTTTACAAATTGGGAAATTTTAACATTAAAAAAAAAATCACTAACTTTCTCAAATCAAAGATTTCAAGAAATTAATGATTCCTAAGGTTCTTTGAATTTGCCTTCAATCCTGGGTCAAATAACTCCCACACAGACTTTGCTGCTTAAAACTCTTAGCTTATTCTGTAGGCTTGTTGTGAACTGTAAACATTTCCACATGGCTCATTATGTCTCAGTTATATCTTTGTCATATGCACTGTAATTTAAAAATCATATAGTTGCCCTTATTTTTAAATATTCTGATTGAAAGGTTTCACTAAGCCAGACTGCCCTTCCTCCTACTTATTCCCATCTCCATCTCATTATTCCAAATTAGAGGTTTGACTATATGTTACAAACACAAACCTGCAAACGGTTAACTCCTGTGGACCAATAGAATTCAGATTCAAAGCCTCAGAAGCAGCTACAAGAAAGCCATTTGAGAGACAAATTATACTTGAAGTACAGCAACTCTAAGCCTGGGTTAGCTAAAGCTCAGAGGAAGCCTGGCCCAGTGGGACCTGAGAAATTTGGGGGACAGATCTTTAAAAAAAAAAAGAGAGAGACTTGGAGGAACTTAAGGAATTTCAAGAGTACAAGGAGAAGGTAGTAACACAACTACCTGAGCTTCCATGTCTGGCCTACAGTGTCTGCTCTGTGTACTACCCTCTGCAAAAAACATACATATGTATACTTATATATTTTTGTAAACCATCAGCATATAATGGAATGAATATATTTCTAAATCCATGAAGTTAGGTATTTATAAAGAAAAATGATCCAAGACCTAGCTGATTTGGCTTAGTGGATAGGGCTTTGGCCTGCGGACCAAAGGGTCCCAGCTTTGATTCCGGTCAGGGGCACATACTTGGGTTGCAGGCTCCTCCCTGGCCCGGGCCCTGGTCAGGGCTCATGCAGGAGGCAACCAATCGATGTCTTTCTCTCATATTGATGTTTCTCTCTGTCTTTCCCTCTCTCTTCCACTCTCTCTAAAAAAAAAATCAATGGAAAAATATCCTCAGGCGAGGATTAACAAAAACAAAAAAAGAGAAAAGAAAAATGATCCAAATATCATCAGCTTAAAATTGCTTACATTTTTAAGGGGAATCGGATGGACACTTCATTAAATGTCATTACACTAGTCCAGCTGAGCATCAGGCAAGGGGAGGAGATAGGTTGCCTCGGGCCTTACCAGCTCTGGGAAAGAGCCACCACCAAAACCAGGCAATGAATTTCACTTAACAGTTATTCCACTGAGTCGGAGGGAGCATATGCCCTGTGCCAGACACTGTTCTAGGAACTAGGTAAAACACTCAAAGTTGCTGTCCTCATGGAGTTTACAGTCTAACTGGAGGACACAGAAAATAATCAACTGTCAGGTGGTGAAAAGTGCTATGGAGTAAAGAAGCCAGAAATTGGTAAGAATGAACATTAATTTATGTAGGATGTCAATGAAGGCCTCTCTGAGAAGGCAACATAAACAAAGACTTTAAAGAAGTGGAGGAGGGAGCCAATGCTGAATATCTGGCAAGAAACAGCAAATACAAAGCCTTGACGCAAGAGCATGTTTAGTGTATCGGAGAAAGAGCAAGGAGCCAAGTGTAGTTGGAATAGGATGCGTGAGGAGGAGAGTGATCTGAAGTAAGAGAAAGGGCCGTATCATGTAAAGTCTTGTAGCCTCAAGAGGGAATTTAAATTTTATTCTGAATGAGATCAGAAGCCAATGGAATGTTTTGAATAGCCATTTTTTAGTTTGCTCTAGCTGCTGCATATTGCACAGGGGGCAAGGGTGGGAAAACAGGGTACCTGTTAGGAGCAAAGAAAATAGTGGTTTGGAATAGGAGTAGTGGAGGAGGCAGTGAGAAGTGTTTGAATTCTAGATATTTTTCAAAAATAGAGAAAATATCCATTGGTATTTGGGGTCTTCAGAATATCTGTGGCAGAGTGCAAAAATGGCGACAAAATCTTTTCACCCTTATATTCATGCCACTGTGGTATAATTTTAAAGCTCTTCCAACAAAGAGGTAGAATCTTCCTCCACCTTGGAATTTCAGCTGACCTTGAAACTTGCTTTGACCAACAGAATAACAGCAAAGATAATGAAAGCAGAGATTTGAAAAGTATTTAAGCATTTGCACTTAACCTCTCTTACTGCTCTAGAGAACCCCACAACCCAACTAGCCTGCTGGATGATAAGACTCACACAGCCCAGACACCTCTGTAGCCACAGCCATCAGGTATGGGAAAGAAACCATCAACTGCCAGCTGACTGTAGGTGAACCCAGCCCTGGCTGGTGTGGCACAGTTGGTTGAGCATCCTCCCATGCACCGAAAAGGTAGCTGGATCAATTCCAGGTCTCGATCCCCTGTAGGGGGCATGCAGGAGGCAGCTAATCAATGTTTCACACATTGATGATGTTTTTCACTCCCTCTCCTTTTCTCTCTCTAAAATCAATAAAAACATAAATTAAATAAAATTTAAAAAAAAATAAAAAGAGTGAGCCCCGAGATGATCAGGACCATCACACATCTGAAACCAGCCTAAATTGCCCAACCACAGAAGGGTGAACTAAATAAACGGATGTTGTTTTTAAGCCACCAAGTTTTGGAGTGGTTTCATATGCAGCAAAAGCTGATTCAGTATCTTTTTATCCCTCAAGTCAAATGCAAACCACTAAGCTCTCTTGGCTTCTCTAATGGCATTACACTTTACCCTCCTGCTGAACATCAAAAATAATGCTTTTTCAAGGTAATCTAGAGAGATGAGCAATTAAAGCTCTTTCCTTATAGAAAAGAAACCAATAATATTGAAGAGATCACAAACTGGACTTCTCTTCCTTGGCTGATACAGATAGGTTAATGGAGGATGATGGGTGGATAAAAGAACAAACATACACCAGATAACACTTCGATTATTAACCTGACTGCTAATTTGATTAATTATGAGAATAAGCATTTATGCTTTATGGAAGGACTCCTCACGCTACAACTGATTATACAAAGGTCTAATGTAATGACTGAAAGACCAGTCGGAGGCCAAAAACCAGGATTGCAGGCTTTATTAGGAGAAAGACCTGCCGGGCTGTCTCAAAAGGGGAGAGCAGCAACCCATGCACAGGTGAGCACTCCTTCTGAGGGGAGGAATGGGAAGGAATGGGGGCTTAGGGTACTCGGCGCACGCTGACCGGTAGCTTAATGTATGGTACATATAAGGTACATAGTTAGGCACTCAGATACTTAGGAATCAAGAGCTTAGGGTATTTGGTAGGTGCTGATTGGTGGTTTAATGTATAGTCCATGTAAGGTACACGGTTAGGCACTCAGGTATTTCCGGGCTGCAGGTTACATCATATTTGCTGTTACTCTGCCCACCAGTTGGGAGAAGGGAGGACCTGTCAATGATGCCCAATATTCAATGGATTATTTTATTCCCAGTAGTTTGCTTACTTTTTATTAGTTTTGAAAACAGACACAACTACTTTTCTGTTTTATATTAATTTTTTCATTGTCAAGGTAGAAGGTGAAACCTTCCACTTCTTTTTACCAAAGATAACCACTGTTTACAGTTTCTTTTTATCTCCTTCCAGACTATTTCTCTCTTAAGTTATGTCTGACACCACAATTTTAAAAACAAAAACATTTATAATTCTTTCAAGCTACCCTATAAATTAAGTAGAATCCATTCTATATGTGTGTTCTGCTGTAAGAGCTTTCCAAACTCTATAAAAATCTAACATTAATATTTATTATATGCTGGCTATCTGGATTTCTGAAACAGCTCATCTATTATCACCAAAATGAGCTAAACAGCAATGAATGACCCCACTCTCCCTCAAAAAAAAAGAAAACCTTAGTATCCAATGCAGGGGTGGGCAAACTTTTTGACTCGAGGGCCACAATGGGTTCTTAAACTGGACCGGAGGGCCGGAACAAAAGCAGGGATGGAGTGTTTGTGTGAACTAATATAAATTCAAAGTAAACATCATTACATAAAAGGGTACGGTCTTTTTTTTTTTTTTAGTTTTATTCATTTCAAACGGGCCGGATCCGGCCCGCGGGCTGTAGTTTGCCCATGGCTGGTCTAATGGGTGGGGAAAAAATTACATTTTTTGGAACTGAAACAGAAATTGGATGGTCAAACAAAAGCACTGGCTACAGTTTATAGGCCTGGTTTATATTTGACATGTGGAAATGAGTTTTCGAGAAGAAAAAAATTCCTGGACACAGATCCTGATTATCTACATTTCTGAAGATATGCTCTCCAAAGAAAGGCCTCCTAGGTCTATTCAGAATATACACTGAACCTCCTTCAAGTACAGAGGACAAGGACACAGACAGTCTTATCAAATTATGTATAGCAAAATGAAGAACCCAGGAAATGAGAGATTTAGTAAAAAAAAAACTTCCCAAATACTGCATACAGCTTTTCAAAAATAGGAACTCCTGTTACTTAGAAATTTAGCAAACCAATCAAATTTTTGCACCTCTTAATTATCCTCACTAATGAAGGGATAGAAACATGAGTAATCTAAAATTCACCTCTTCTTGAGTATTAAACAATGTACCAACGGTAGGGGATGGGAGGCACAGGATGGAAGGAGCAGACTTCCTGCAACAGCAAACAGAAACTTTTCCTTTTTAATTATGATCGCCTAAGGCCAGAATTAAAATAAGCTTTTTAAATCTCCTAAATACATATCAAACAAAAGTGAAGACAGGTTGAGTGAAGGGAAAAAGTCCATCTGGCTAGGAGGAAAGAGAAACTACAGAGGACCAGAGAAGTAACTCTTACAGCACTCATCTTTCATTAATCATGAGAAGCCAGAACCAGTGTCTCTGAGCTGACATAAATCCCTATAAGGCAAAGAGGGGCCAGAGCAAGAGAAAGGACTAGAATATTATACTATCCCACAGCTCACTCTTCCACTCACACATCCCCCACAAACCTACCCAGAGGAAACTAACAAAGGTAATGCTTTTCAGGTCCTGGGTTCCAGCCCAGTGAAAAGTTTTATATGCCCTGGCTAATGTGGCTATTTGGTTAGAGCACTGGCCCAAGGACCCAAGGGTCGCAGGTTTGATTCCCAGTCAAGGGCAGGTACCTGGGTTGCAGGCTCAATCCCTGGTCCTGGTCAGGGTCCTGCTCAGGGTGCATGCGGGAGGCAACTAATTGATGTGTCTCTCTTACATCAATGTCAACGTGTGTCTGTCTGTCTCTCTCCTTTCTCTCTCTCTCTCTCTCTCTCTCTCTCTCTCTCTCTCTCTCTCCCTCTCCCTCTCCCTCTCCCTCTCCCTCTCCCTCTCCCTCTCCCCCCCCCTCCTCCCTCCCTCCCTCCATTCCTTCCTCCCTCTCTAAAAATCAATGGAAAAAATATCCTCAGGTGAGGATTAACCAAAAAAACGAGAGAAAAAAAAGAAAAGTTGTCTACGGTGTACTCCAAAGAGAGCAGCAAAAGTGCCAAGTTAGTGCCAGCAACAGTTCTTGTGAATCAGCAAACCTCTACCTGGTCTAAACCCGAGATGTGACAGGAACTGAGTTGTTTTTTGTCAAGGCTGCTACACTGAAATTCATTTAATGTTTGTATACCATTTCTGCTCTCCACAGCTGATCAAATAAATACTACCTAATAAAGGCCCCCCTAAATTTTGATACCTGAACAATCACCATATTCATACATTCATTCATTCAATAAACACTTATTCCATATCTCCTTACACGCCGGACACTGCTAGCTCTCTCAATCAGAGCCGAAATGACTGAGGATAAAACCAGAAAATGAAACTTATGCCCAGATCCTGTCAAAGCATTTGGCAACCTCTGATTATCATAAGTCTTTCAGATTCAGAGACTCTGTTCTGTCCAAAGCAGCACCTTTTCGGCTAACTGGAGTGGGCCATAATAAAACTTTGTAGTTAAAGCCATGCTCAGTTTATTACACAGCTACATTGCACAAAAACACTCTTCATTTTTAAAAAGTTCTTTAAAAGGATATTTAAGATACAAACCAGAAAAGAAAAAGGAATGAGTATGAAGTGATTTTATGAGTTAGCACCATTTTATATACAGGGTGTCCAAAAAAAATGTATGCACACTTTAACAGCTGATAACTCACTCAATTTTTCACTCCTTTTCAGGTTTAACTGATTTGAAATAATGAGTGAAGCCAGACTAAGCTTTGAACTAAGAAAATTTATCCTAAAGTTCCATTAGACTTTTTTTATGGGGATACATAAAAGAGAAAACTTATGTTACAAAACCAGCAATAGTAGACAAATTGAGGGTGCACAAATACCGAATGAAATTATTTTTAATGTTTGCCATTCCATTGCTTCCTGTTATCAGCAGTGCCTGTACCAGAACAGTCATCAGCTTGAAAACAGGCATTGACAAAAAAAAATTATTCATTTCTGTAGATTCTTTTAAATTTTGAAAATGAACTGTATGTTAACAAACACTGACTTTATAATCATTCAAAGTGTATATACATTTTTTGGAACACCCTCATGAAGATTTCCCTTCCTCACTGAAAGGATGGTTTCACTCAACAGGAACTCACTGAGCAGGGAAAATGTGAAGGGAGCACTTATCCTAGCCCGTGGTTGGCAACCTGCAGCTTGCGAGCCACATGCGGCTCTTTGGCTCCATGAGTGTGGCTCTTCCACAAAATACCACCTGCGGGCGCGTGTACAGTGCGATTGAAACTTCGTGGTCCATGCGCAGAAGTCAGTGTTTGGCCTGGGTGAGTCTATTTTGAAGAAGTACTGTTGATATTTGGCTCTGTTGACTAATGAGTTTGCCGACCACTGTCCCAGACCATGGGAATTCAATCATGAATGGACATGAATCCTGACCTCAAGGATGGAAATATCATAACAACTATCAATTACCAAGTGCCTACCATGTATCAGCACTGGTCTGAGCATTTCATATATATCACCTCTCAAACTAATCCTGCAAGGCAGATATTATCACCACTTTACGGATGAGCAAACTGAGGCTCTAAGATCATTTGTCCAAGGTCACCTAACAGGCAAGGAAAATTGGCTGGAATTCTAGGACTATCTGGCTCACAAACCTATCCACTTTCCATGACTCTACCCTGCTGGACACGCAATATCTTTGTCTTCATCGTCAATCTACCTAGCCTCCCATGC
Organism: Myotis nattereri; assembly: GCF_964212035.1. Taxonomy (NCBI): domain Eukaryota; kingdom Metazoa; phylum Chordata; class Mammalia; order Chiroptera; family Vespertilionidae; genus Myotis; species Myotis nattereri. Next base: position 32,162,660 of record NC_138075.1, on the reverse strand, counting down.
TACCTTTGTATTTCCAACCTGGCCATAGCTCTGTACGTTGTCCCAAGCAAACATACCTGCAAAATGACTTAGGAAGGAAAAATACAAAGGGAAGAAAAAAATAAATGTCAAAATTCTTTTTTTTTTTAACAGATAGATGGGGGTGGGGGAGAGAACAACTATAGGGGACTGTCTTTTGCTTCAATAAAGCTGAAGTCAAACAGTATATACATCTACAGTGTCCTGCCTCAACTGAAGCTCTCATTGTTAAGTCTTAGAGTCTTTATTTAAAATCTTTAAAATAGCTGGGGCCGGTTTGGCTCAGTGGATAGAGCGTCGGCTTGCGGACTGGGGGGTCCCGGGTTCGATTCCGGTCGAGGGCATGTGCCTGGGCTGCGGGCGCATCCCCGGTGGGATGTGCAGGGGGCAGCTGATTGATGTTTCTCTCTCATCGATGTTTCTGACTCTCTGTCTCTCTCACTTCCTCTCTGTGAAAAATCAGTAGAATGTGTTTGGAAAGAAAATAAATAAATAAATAAATAAAATCTTTAAAATGAAAAGTAAGAACTCAAGGTAGAAGAGAAACATCAAGCATCTACCAGCTCAGGAAGATAACCTGGAAAGGAGAATTCTGATTGGCATTCCAATTCAACCACACTTACTAGACTCTGAACTGCCAGTTATTTCTAGGAACCTTGGTCCCCTCATTCTATACCTACTTCAAAATTATATGTACATGTTGCTTTTGTGAATAGTTTCATTCACACTTATTTTATTTGAATTTATTATGAAAGGAAAAACATCCACTTCTCTCAATAGAATCTGAAGACATATCAATGACAACATGCATCATCAATGAGGTAAGTATGAGAAATGAGTGGTTTGGACATTGTAATAAACATAACTTCCCAAATTTTCTAGATCTAAATAAAGACTAAATACAGGTTTCCCTGCTAATCAAAATTATCAGTGCTCAACAAATTCATAATTTCAGTTCATAAAAATAGCGTTAGGTAAAAACTCACAGATGAAGAAAAATTTCTAACACATGTAAAATTCATATTCTAAGCCACCTGCTGCAAAGATACTTTTGCAAAACTCCTAGCAACATCGTTAGATATTTTTTTAGATTCTTTCTTTAATTTCTTTCAATGTTCCCACTCAATGAAAGATGTTAAGTTACCTGCTATTTCCTATCTGTCCAGGTAACATTCACCAACCGCTTAGCAACCACCAACAATCCTTCCCCATGATTCACAGTAATAATGTTCAGTGTCATCACACATATCCATCTCCCCAATCTCCCCCAACACATCACCCATACCAACTGGGGAAGACAGGTGAACACAAGGTTTTAACATCTGCCATAGAGCAAAGCAGCTCACACCTGGCTAGACTAGTCCTTGGGTCTGGTAGTATACTGACTCTGACAGCTTCCAAATGTTACTTCACTCAAAAATACTTTTTAAATGCTTTTTAAAGTTCATTAGCAAATGCAATACATAGTGATATATTGTTTCACTTAAACAATTTAGTCTATGATACACTTAATGGAGTTTAAAAAACAAATAGCCACTTCCCTAAATACAAAATACAGAAATAAATCATCTTTAAAAGATCCACTTTAGCCCAGCTGGCGTGGTTCAGTGTTTGAACGTGGACCTATGAACCAGGAGGTCATGGTTCCATTCTCCGTCAGGGCATATGCTGGGTTGCTGGCTCAGTCCCTAGTGTGGGGGTATGCAGGAAGCAGCCAATCAATGATTCTCTCACATCATTGATGTTTCCATCTCTCTCTCTCTCCTTCTCCCTTCCTCTCTAAAATCAATAAAAATATCTTAAAGGAAAAAAAAGATCCACTTGAAACCCAGATCTTAAAATACCATCAGTAGTATTTATAAATAAATAATAATAACATCAACAATGACAGCAAAGACAGCTAACGTTTATATAACACCATGATCTGGAACCTACTCTAAACATTAGCTATATCAACTTAATCCTCAAAATCACCTTATGGAGAAGTTTTTGATCTCTCATCTTTTTCAAATGAGTCAAGCAAAACTTCATGACTATCTCACCAAGAAAGACACAAATAACTATGATACCCTAATGTGAAAAAATTATTCTCTTTAGAGATAGTACAGAATTATAAACAACCTTGCTAAAAAATAACAGGGGAGTCTTTCTAGACAAAAAATGTAGGTGTAGTGTTCTACTTACATTACCATGCAAAAGAAAAATAATATTCCATTAAGTAAAACCTTAATATAATTTCACCAATACTATATTGATATTAAATGTAAACTTGCACTCACAAGATTGCACATTATTTGACTAATCATAAAATGATTCTAAAATTATTTTGAAATTCATTAACCATTAAGGTACAAGAGTGGTCATTTAAGGGCGACTGTCAAAGGCTCCAAACTCCACAGTCCTTTTACTTATTTTGTTGGACTCTCCAACAGGTCAGGGCTTCCCTCTTATGTAAACCATCTCAAATCCAGTTCTGCTTCAAGCACTGGTACAGAACGAAAAGACTCACTCCACTCAATTTTCACCACCCACAGAAGGCAGCACAGATAACACAAAATAATTTAAATCATAATAGCTCGAGAAATTTTAAAATTAGCAAGTGACAAGGAGGTGGATTCAATTTTTAACTTCATTCAAATTATCAAATTTTAAATACTTTCAATTATTTATTTTTCCAATCTTCATAGTAACCATAACATCACCAATGTTAATTGCTTTGCCTAACTGTACTTTTATTGTTGCTTGCATCCTCATTTAATGAACTTCAACTGGTGCTGACAGTAATTCTAGCTCTAATCTTCTAAACATTTATTCTTTTAATGAATTCAATCTATTGTATTATGTCCCCACTATTCCAAGCAGCAGTTCATAACCCAGTGAATTAAAACACATGAAAACTTAAGACTATAAACTCAATAACACAGGGCCACCTATAGAGCATATAGCTGGACGTGCAGATGGATTTTATTTAAATTTAAAAGGACATTTTGTACATTTCACATTTATAGTCTGAAAGTAAATTGGTAATATTATTTTTTTAAAATATATTTTATAGATTTCTTACAGAGAGGAAGGGAGAGAGATAGAGAGTGAGAAACATCGATGAGAGAGAAACAGCGATCAGCTGCCTCCTGCACACCACCTACTGGGGATGTGCCCACAACCAAGGTACATGCCCTTGACCGGAATCGAACCTGGAACCTTTCAGTCTGCAGGCCAACGCTCTATCCACTGAGCCAAACCAGTCAGGGCGGTAATATTATTTTAAAGGAAGCAATAATTAAGTGATTTGTTTTCAAAGAAACTTCAGTATCATCGAATGACAAGCACGATGTTACCATAAACAAGAAAAAAGAACTTTTTCAATTCCAAATCCAACAATAAGACTATCTCAGAGTAATCTTCCAGTTATTTTCAAAGAAACCTCAGTATCATAAAATGACAAGCACGATATTACCATGACAAAAGAACTTTTTCTAATTCCAACTCCAATGATAAGCCTATCTCAATATAATTATAATGTTATTAATTATCACATAGAACAAAAAAAACTTAAGTATAACACTGGAACATATAAGCATGAGAGGAAAATATTATCCCTCATGACTGGGTAAGGAGTTTATGGGTAATTTATATATTCTATAGTTGTATATTTACAGATATGTACAAGGACAGGATCAAGGACAAATTTTAACCCAACCTCAATGATTTGGTCCTGACAATGTAAACATCACCATCAGTCTCTGACCTCCAGCTATAATAATGGCCTATAATGACCTTTTGAGAAGAAGAACATCAACATTCTTGATTTGCTCATTACTGTGTTCCGAGGGCAGTGCCTGGTGCATCATACTGCTCAGAAATTTGATGAATGAACTGACTGGATTATACAGCCCACAGAACAATTACAAAAATTAGAATGTAAGGCCCTTGGAAGAGACTATTTAGCCAGGCCATATGTAGACTCCTTTTATTGCTGTTTGCTTCATATATACTTGAAAAGCATTTGCACTTGATTTATTTCATTCAAGCAGCACCATAATTCAAGAATATGAGTACAGGGTCTACTACTCCTATGCCCAAGGGCATCTAAAGTATACATCATTTCTAGAACATCCCACTAACCCAGAAAAGCCTAAATAAATTCCACCATTAGCTGAAATGCCTTTTACAATGTTAAGATATAAATCTAAACACAACAAACTATATATAGCTCTATCCCAAGTTTTTTAAGGAAAAACTAAACCTAGTTAGTGAAGTACACTTTCTCAACATCCAAAGGTTATGTCAAAATTCCTCATACCTGAAACCTTACAGACAGATCTCCCCTTATATCCAGCCACATCCAAGTAAATTTCAGAACTAAGTTTTAGAACGTCATCTTAACTGTTTTTGATTAAAATATCCTTAAGTTTCTTAAAGTGAAAGGAATATTATTTCTAGATGACTGGTTACTGTTAAAAACACCAGTTCATTGTATTAGTTGTAGATGGAGATCAAATGTAGATGGAAGCATAGAAGGACAGGGCAGAACAGAGAGCCCAAAAATGTCCTTCATTTTTTTTAAATATATTTTATTGATTTTTTTACAGAAAGGAAGGTAGAGGGATAGAGAGTTAGAAACATGATGAAAGAGAAATATCGATCAGCCGCCTCCTGCACACCCCCTACTGGGGATGTGCCCACAATCAAGGTACATGCCCTTGACCGGAATCAAACCTGGGACCCTTCAGCCTGCAGGTCCACACTCCATCCACTGAGCCAAACCGGTTAGGGCTTTTTTTTTTTTTTTTAATGTCCTTCATTTTTAAAAGTCCCTTGTATCAATTTGCTTTCAAGTCATTTTGACTTTTGCTCACAAATTAGGTAAAAACACCAGTCCTTTTGATGCATCACTATCTTTTTGGAAAATTAACTTGATGAGACAAAGATTGAAGTAGCTTCCTGACCCTCAAAAGAAACTCATTTTTGCTACAAATGTCCCTGGATTCCAAAATAGTCATTCAAAAAGAAAGTGTTATATGCCTATAACGTGCAAGTCACACGATATCTGTGACTTCCAAACTGATAATTTCTGAAAGCTCCTTAGAAGCCTGAACCCACTGTATGTCCTTATAAAATGTGACAGAGTTGTACCCCCTTCTATTTCCAGATATCCTCTTTTAAGGATGCTTTGGTAAAAAAGGGTAATTCCAAAGCCTGTATCTTCCTTATTAGAAGACAGTGCTTTTCCTGAAATGATGCCAAGTCCCAATTTTCTCCATGTTCTTTTTGATGTTTTACCATCTTACTTTGAACAGTGTTCCAGGCACAAACAACCATGAATTAATTAAATTAAACTATATCATCACCATAAAATGAAAGTCTTTCATGGTACCCACATGAATGGATGAACTTCGGCCAGATCTCTCCCCTTACAACACTTCGTGTTCTGAAACAAGATCCAGGTTCAGAGGAGTAACTCCAGGAAAGATGGATGACAAACAGAATGATGACAGAATATTTCTTAAGCAACCCAACACACATTAGGCAGTTTACCCACCTGATCTCACCCTTCACTACCACCTCAGAAAGTATCAGTCCTATTTTATAAGAATAGAAATTGAAGCTCCAACACTCAGTTCACAAAGCTCAGTTCACAAAGCTAAGATAATCGCCTGGACTTGAACCTATACCAGGGGTGGGCAAACTTTTTGACTTGAGGGCCACAATGGGTTCTTAAACTGGACCGGAGGGCCGGAACAAAAGCATGGATGGAGTGTTTGTGTGAACTCATATAAATTCAAAGTAAACATCATTACATAAAAGGGTACGGTCTTTTTTTTTTAGTTTTATTCATTTCAAACGGGCCAGATCCGGCCCACGGGCCGTAGTTTGCCCACGGCTGATATACCCTTTCCTATAACAAGCTAATTCCCCTAAATGGAAAGATGAATGGTAAAGGACACCACTGTCAGAATGCCACCAGTTTACCAAACCCTAACCTCCCCGTGGCTGACATGCCTTTACTGTGACAGCATTTGAGTCCTACAGGAGTCCAGAGCAGCATCTTCCCCCTCCCCACCATTGTGAGGTGCTGGCTTCCCTTCCTGCCTGCCTCTTGGCTACACTGAGGCCCACTACTCTACCCTGAGTCTTCCCCATCACCACCTACCTATAGCTTCCCACAGTGCTACTGCCTGCCTGGCTGCTCTTCCCTTCTTTCTCTCTGCTTCTCTTTCTTATCACTTCAGTATCCTCACAATTTTCAGGTTCCTTCCAAACATAGTAAGATGATTCACTTAGTACATAATCCCAGCCCAACGTGAGCAAGATGGCAATTAGCTCCCATGCTCACCTGTGTTCATCTACTGCTAGTGCACATAAGAGGCACTGGCTCTGGAACCTGACGGGCCTGGGGTCCCAACCCTGACTCTCTCTGCAGGACTGGGCAAGTTACTTGGCTCAGTTAACTGCAGACATCCTGTTCTTGGTGTTGTTGGGAAGCTCATATATTACATCGCCTGGCACACAGCAGAACCAACAGCCACTGCTTCTCTTCTGCTTCTAAACTATTTATTCACCAGCAAAGATAACTTGAGTTTCTCCTCCCAACTTCTTCCAGGTCCCCAGCTAGTCCAGGAAAATGCTTTTTCATAGGCACACTCAATTTTACCATTGGTAGTCCTAGTTACCTAGCTTAATTTTTCAAGCAAGCCCCCTATAGTCATGCAGTAACTTCTACCTTCAAACACCTTTTAAAATTCTTTCTGACATAAAAAAGAATTAAAAATCAGGAGAGACATGCAGAAGAAACCACTTGTCATGAGGTCTCCTTTCTACAGAAAGGGATTGTATGACAAGTTATCTCTTTCTGCTCTGAGGGAGGAAATGATGCCTACCACCCAAAGCAGCGGTTCCCTAGCCTTTGGAGAAACTCCTTCGAAAATCTGCTGAAAGCTCTAAAGCCTTTGCCCTGAAAAGTGTCAATCTGCACAAAGACATAAAATACCATCTAGAACTTCAAGAGGGTCAAGGGCCCTCTGAGACCCACCCACCAACAGCAAGGTAAGAGCCCTGGACAAAGAACCACCTATGACACTCCTGAAAGTGGCAAAATCCTCAATTCAGATTTTGTTTCTTTGAAGTGCAATAAATTCAAAAACCTGGACAAAAATCTCAAGAAGGTAAAGGAAGAAATTTTCTCATTCACCTCTTCACCTCTCTCTGTGGCTCAAAAACAAAATGCTACAAAACTAACAAGGCTCAAAACCTGAAGAGGCGGTTCACTCTTAGAAGCAAAATCTCAAAACAAGGATGTGCTCAGGGCCACTGCATGTATTGGGGATGAGCAAGGAAAAAGGAGGTACAAAATTAAGAATTAAACTCTTTACATTTTATTTTTCAATATCGTCCTTTAGAACTCCCTTTGTTCATTTATGTTCTTAAGAAGCATCACATATTTGTGTAATAGCACAAGTATGCAATATATAAATAGATACATAGGGTGTCCCCAAAAAATGTATACACACTTTAACAGCTGATAGCTCAATTTTGAAAATGAAATGCATTTTAATGAACATTGCCTTTATAATTATTCAAAGTGTGTGTACATTTTGGGGGATACTTTGTACATGTTATTTTTACTGATAGGAGTAACCAATTACAAAAAATGTTTGGAGACCCTGTCCTAGTAGACAACTGCCAATTAAGTTATTTAACAAAAATGTTATCTAGTAGCCCTAACCGGTTTGGCTCAGTGGATAGAGCCTCGGCCTGCGGACTCAAGGGTCCCAGGTTCGATTCCGGTCAAGGGCATGTGCCTTGGTTGCGGGCACATCCCCAGTGGGGGGTTTGCAGGAGGCAGCTGATCGATGTTTCTAACTCTCTATCCCTCTCCCTTTCTCTCTGTAAAAAACCAATAAAATATATTTTAAAAAAAAAAATGTTATCTAGTAATTCTCCACAAACGGAATTTACCTTGAAAATAAATTACATTTGCCATTTTAAGTTCTTATTCCTGAAATCAGAAGTCAGTGTGAAACTGATGTTGACTAAATAGTAATGCTAAGATTGCTCCAAAAGAACTAGTTCTCCTTTTTGCTTTAAAAGTCTTATTCTGCCGAAACCGGTTTGGCTCAGTGGATAGAGCGTCGGCCTGCGGACTCAAAGGTCCCAGGTTCGATTCCGGTCAAGGGCATGTACCTGGGTTGCGGGCACATCCCCAGTAGGAGATGTGCAGGAGGCAGCTGATCGATGTTTCTAACTCTCTATCTCTCTCCCTTCCTCTCTGTAAAAAATCAATAAAATATATTTAAAAAAAATAAAAATAAAAAAAAAATAAAAGTCTAATTCTCACAGCTATACATACATGCTCCATATTTTTCTTCCTTAAATGAAAATAATCCATGCAATGTATTAAAAAAATAGAAATCAACTAAAAAACACTGATAAGCCTTTTCTATTACACAGTTCTTCCTATACTTATAATAATTAATATTCAACTCCTACTATGTACCCAGTACTGAGCTAAATGTTTTACCTACTTGAAGGCACTGACTCTCTGAGGTAAATTCTAATACTCTCCTAGGGGTTGGGAGGCAGAAGGGGGGTCCTAATATAAAGTGACAGGAGAAGACTGGACTTTGGGTGGTGGGCACATGGTGCAATATACAGGTTTGTAACATAGAAACCCATATCTGAAACCTATATGTTCATGTTGACCAATGTTACCCCAATAAATTTAATAAATAAATATATTTTTTAAATAATACTACTACTCTCCTAATTTTGGAGATTTTCAAAAAAAAACATTGTTTAGAGGTCACATAGCTATGAGTGGACCCAAAATTGAAACCTACCTATGTGTGACCCAAGGCCTCTATTCTTACCTCAGGAAGGCCACCTGCCTCCCTTAGGTAATATATATGTTACATATATTAAGTATACATTATTATATATTAGGTAACAATACAATAATTGTTGTTCAATCAATATGTTCCTATGCTTAATTCTACTGTAACCTAATAAGATCCCTACTTATTTTCATAAAATCTTCAAATACAAAGGGTAGAAAAATATTTTTAAATAGTAAAAGAGGATGTCATCACTGGTAAAAAAACCAGAGCTACGTTAGTCAGCCTTTTCGAAATAATCTAGAAACTTTACTGTTCTTTTTCAAGCACTACAAAATCTAATTAATATTAAAAGCTAACATTATAAAATAAAAGATTTGACAAAAGAAAATTTGATCATAAAACCCTGCTCTAAAAGTCCATTATAAACTTCAGGTATGCTATTCTCTCAAACTGTATTTTTTAAAAGTCTGGTGATCTGATCAACTCATGATTCAGTGCCCAAACAGCAGCACAAAAATGGGGTTTCACTGCACTTAACATCTTAACTTCTGTAAAATGGAAATGATGAATCCCCTTAAGTAAAAGGAATCGCTCTTAATATGTCATATATGAAATCCACTCTACCCTCTTACCACAAGATACCACTGAATTTTCAACTTGAAACATGCAGAATTTCCAGAGCAAAAAACCATTCTCAGGAGTTTAAGTGAATACTCAGCAAATTGATCCCTCTATAAATAAAAAGTCTTCACTAAACAAGGTTATAATTTTGTATAAATTACAAGTTAAAATTTTCATGGCCTGGATTTGGGGGAAAAGTTTTTTTAATATTTAGGGAAGAAAAATAAATATCTATCCTACTATTAATAATAACCTAGATGTCAAATAACAATGTCCATTCATTTACTAACAAACACTTATTGAATGCCAACTATGTACTAGGCACTAGTGTAGGAACTAGAGATAAGAGAAATAAGGTTCCTAAACCAAAGAAGATTATATTCTAACTGGAGGCCCAATGCATGAAATTCATGCATGGGTAGGGTCCCTACACCTGGCCAGCCATCAGGGCCAATCTGTGGGGCAAACGGCGGGGCAACTGGGGGCGAAAGGAAGGGGGAGAGAAAGAGAGGGTGGAGGAAGGGGGCTCCCCACTGTTGGCACCCACCTTGGCCGGCCTGGCGCCGTCCACTCGCCACCGGTGTCACCACAGCCGCAGGGCGCTTCTCTCTGCCAGGTGTCCCACCCAGCAGGGTGATGGGGCTCCCCCCCACCCCACCCCCACTGGCACCTTGGCTGGCCTGAGGCCTGCAGGCTGGGGTCAGCTCCTGCATTGAGTGTCTGCCCCCTGGTGGTCAGTGCACGTCACAGCAACCAGTCGACGGGTTAACTGTCTGCCCCCTGGTGGTAAGTGCATGTTATAGCGAGCAGTTGAGCAGCCTTAGCATATCATTAGCATATTACACTTTGATTGGTTGAACAGCCGACTGGTCGACTCGACACTTAGCATATAAGCATCTATTATATAGGATATCAGAGTAAATAAGTAACTAAAGAATCCAATGTATGCCTCCCAACTTTGTATTTCAAGCATGGTTAATTTTATCCCTAGAGTTTTTCCTTCATTTTTCTTCCTAAGTTTCATAAAGACTATTTTTTTTCTTTAAGCAAAATCTTTAGCCAGAATATTCCCCTCCCCTCCCAATTCATAAAACCTCATCTTTACTAACTGGTAAACATACCATCTTTACAATAACCAGTATTCATTTAGTGTCCACTGATTTCAAATATAAATATTAGCATCTCATTTATAAATCTTCCTCCCTTTAAAAAAAAAAAATGTTCACTTGGAAAAATATACAAGCTTAAAATATCCTAAGCTAAATTTTAAGGATCATCTAGTCAATCTAGTTTTTCCTATAATAACTTCTGGTTTCACAAACTGTTACAGAAATACATGTTCATGAATGAACTAGCAAACCAGGTTTTGATTTCCTCTAAGCCACTATAGTGCCTTATGTTGTGCATGTCCCCTTTCTCTTCCCTCTTAAGTGTGAGGCAGACAAAACTCTACCTTTAAAAGGTAGATTCTGATAGATTGCATGACATAGATGTTATGTTTCAACACATTTCAAACAATGCCTGTTCATAAACATAAAGCAAACAGATAAAATTTTAAAAAGGAACCAAAAGTATCCACCTACCTAAACAAAAGTTGAAAGGTCTAATTTAAAAAAACAAGTTCATATTAAAAAACTAGTCCTTAATTTATTCCAATGTAAAGAGAAAAATATTATTAAACAAGTATGATCATCACATATACTTTATATTTGTACTATCTGAAAACAAGAATGCATGTAATCAATTACTACATTATCCATCTTTTTCTTGATTTTTAAAAATGAAATCTTTCAAACATCATTTTTTATATGTAAGTAATGGTACCATCTCCTCTATTAGGTCTACTTCCTATAATTAGGACTATACAATTTGAAATTATCATTGCACACAACGTGTACATCAAAATGTCAAATGAAGCCGAAACCGGTTTGGCTCAGTGGATAGAGCGTCGGCCTGCGGACTGAAAGGTCCCAGGTTCGATTCCGGTCAAGGGCATGTACCTGGGTTGCAGGCATATCCCCAGTAGGAGATGTGCAGGAGGCAGCTGATCGATGTTTCTCTCTCATCGATGTTTCTAACTCTCTCTCCCTTCCTCTCTGTAAAAAATCAATAAAATATATTTTAAAAAAAAAATGTCAAATGAAAAATACAGACCCAGACATCTTAAACTTTCTCTAGCAGTCAATTTTCCTACTTATCAATGTGAGAGATCCTCCTGATAATAAGTTGTTTTTTTTCATTTATCCACAACTATTTATATTACATTGAGCCCTTTAAAAGGGAAAAAGGGTGTATCTGGTCACACACCAATAACTTCAACAAGTCTGAAATCTCCCATCCCTCAATTTGTGACACAAAAATTTAACAAATATGAAACTCTACAGAAAGGAAATTATATATAGCTTTAAAAAGATCAACTGAAAAGGAATCCATCACCTGGTCATGAGCCTTACCTTTCAGCAGTGGCAGAGGTGTTAACTCGATAGGCTTGCCTTGAGACCTAAACTGTGAGGAACTTTGCGACCTCTTCTGTCTGGCTTTTCTGACGGACTTCCGAGAAAATCCGTCTACTTTATCCACTGATGGAGGAGTAGTTGGTGCTGAGGACATATCCCTACTGAAGAGAAAGAGGTAACATGAATATATTCCCAAGGCTAAAGCATAACTGTGAGTTGCATAAATTCTAAAATTCCCATATACAATATTCATGAAAATGGGACTATGTAATAAAGAAAGCAAATAAAATCAACTAAGTCATGTTCAATGAGAAAACATAAAAATTTGGTGGAAAACAGAAGTAATATAACTACCATATATGTAATACTGTAATTCTAATGTATTATGCTGTTCCTGCTATGATAAGCATTAAAGATGCTCATTTAGACTTGAAGAACTCCATGCTATCTACTCATTTTCTAACTACAAAGCTCTTCTCATCTTGAGATTCCTAAAGTAATGTTGGAACTATTCTGCAGCTGGAAAACTTCCATTAATACATTTTCCCCAAGATATTTAATATTATGAATGGGCTCTGCAGTTGAAACCCGTATGCTACTTCAAGCATCCACACCAATGTATCGCAGCAAGTGACATTTACAATTACTGAAACTATCTAGGCATGACTTTTAATGCAATGTGCTGGCTGTGTTTGCTATGATAAACTACAACACACTGCAAATAAGAACAGGCTAGATTACTTTAAACAGAACACATAAAAGGCATAATTAAAATCATTTCAAAGACATCTTTTTTAATGAAGGCATCTTAAGTTATTAAAGCTTAATAAACTATGATGAAATCATGCACCAAAGTTGAAATGAGAACTTAAATTCACAGCCCACTTAGACAACCAAGCTGAGTTCCCTTGAAGTTCATTATCAAATATTGATTTTCATTCCATCAAACTGATGAAACTGAACAGTTCTTTTGGATTTTTTTAATCCTGTCAAATTATTAAAATGAAGGCTATTTCCTAAAAGTAACGTGTTGAGCTCAATTTCATTCAACAATTTAAACAGATGCCATTATTTCCATGCAAGATTAATGGCAGACTGGGATAGAAATAATGTATATGGGGGAAATGCCATCACTCCAAACATTAAGACAAATGTTTTTTAATCTCTAAATGAAAGGGTAAGGTAGTTTCTTCCTGAACCTGTAAGAATAAAAAGTTATCTCAATAACCTGGCTTCTGACAAAGTAAAAATAACAAAAACATTAAAAAACACACGTACAAGAAAAGCACACAACACCATATGATATTGAGGGTTGAAATTCTGGTTCTCTTTTTAAAAAAAAAAAAAAAGTTTTTAGAAATTCATCTGTGAGTCTTAGGTAATATGTGACAGATTCAAAATGGAATTGTAACCTATGTATGACCACAGAAGATCACTTAAAATGTTTCATAATGACTGCATCAGCGACAAGCTTCCACATCATATTTGTACACTGTAAATTCAGGGGCCGCTTTTCCCATCTGGCATGTGAATTGTTTAGATTTCATTTAACCGTAACAACCCAATTATTTCAGTAAATCCTGCTCCTCCACTACTCTTTTTATCTCCTCTTTATTCCTCATCTCCCACTTGCAAAAGTGGTTTATTGATAGCAAATTTTTTTTTTTTAATCCCCTGGCCCTTATGTCCGCGGCCAAGAATCGACGTCAAGGATCTCAAGCCTCAAGCGCTGCAGAACTGAACGTGCAGCGGCAGCGGGGCGAAGCCCGGGGAAACAGGTTTCGCCTAGACCGCGGCGCCCGCAGCCTCATCCTCGCAGCATCGGGCATGTCCCAGGCTCGGGGGCAGCCAAAGGCGGCGGCGGGTGGAAAACCGCCGGCAAGAGGTTCGTCGGGAGCGAGAGCTCACAGACCCACTTTGCTCCCAGCCACCCCCGCCCCAAGCCCTGAAGATCAGCGGCCACAGAATCCTCACCACCCCGATCTCCCTTTTCCTCCCCGCCCCGTCAGGGGATCAGGGGTCGGAGAACACGCCTCCAATGCCGGAAGGTGGAGAAAAGCGGTCAGGGGGGAAGAGTGCGGGAGAGGCATCGTCCCAAGCATCTGCAGGTAAATCAGACAAGTGGGACGGGCCCTCCTCTCTCTCCCGCACCCCGGCCCACCGCACTCCTCGCCTGCCCGGGTCAGGCCTTCCCGAGGCTGGTGCCCCGCAGGCTGCCCAGGAAGACGGGGAGGAAGCGGGGAAGCGGGCGAACCCCGGTGCTGGAGGGACGAAGTTACCTTGAAGCTTCTGGGGAAGAATCCGAAGATGATCTGTGGCTTTGAGGGGCGGGAGACGCGCGAGAGGGCCGCAGCGGGGGCGGGTGGCGGGACTCCGACTTGCGGGAGGAGGTCCGGACAGCGGCAGGGAGCCCGGGGCAAAGGCTGTCCGGCGCGGCGTCCCTCCGGTTCCGCGGCGGCTGCGGCGCCTCTAGGCCTCACGGCCGGTCCTGAACCTCAGCGCTCCGGCGGCGGCGGCGGCGGCCTCACGATCCTCCCCCACGGGCCCGTCCCATCAAATCGGCACCGACCCCGTTGCGGCTCCGCCGGTGGCTCCTCGCTCACATTCCCGGCGGGCGGCGCCTCAGCTCGTTGCCCCGGACCTGGCGGCGGCGGCGGCGACGTGGGGAGGGGGAAGGGAAGGAGGAAGACTGGATCCGCAGCGGCAGCAGGCGAAGGAGGAGGAGCCGCTGGAGCTGGAGCCGCCGCTGCCAGAGTCGCCGTTCGGTACCCGCAGTGGGTGCCCGTCAATGCCCCTTTCTCTCTCCTATTGTCAATATCACCGGGCGGCTGAGTCCATGGCACACGCGCAACCGAACCTTCTGGCCAGCAGCGCCCGCCCCCGGCGCCCACTCACTGGATGCTTCAAACGGGAAGCGAGGCCTCATTGGCCGGCGCCCGCCTTCACTCCCATGCCATCATGTGCGGCTGAGAGCCGGTCAGGGATTGGCGGCGGGGGGGCGGAGACACGGGAGGGTGGGAAGAGAGGAGAGCGAGGATTGGGCTGAGGGCGAGGGACCCGGATGCAGCCGCGAGCTCCGGCCGCGCTGCCGCCGCTTCCGCCAGGAGGCTGTGGCTTGGAGAGGGTGATTAGTGCCGCCGCCGGGCCTGAGCGCTGCTCCCTAAACCCGGGAGGTGTGCGATGGGCAGATCAATGAAATGGGTACGCATTGCGGAACCTCTGGGCGGCGATCGTCCTCAACCAGAGGATTCCAAGGCCACGATCGGCTAAGGGTGGGGGCACCCCCGGCAGGAATTCCGCCCCCTTCAGAGGCTAGGATGACCCTTCTGGGCTCGAGGAGCCCCGCTCAGGATAGAAAGCAGCGCCGCGTAGACAGAAATAAGATACCCACCGCGCCTGTGTCCATGGGTCCCTTGCAGCCTGCTGCTGCGGAACCCCCGGCAGTCGCTCCCCGCCGAACCTTGTGGGAGACCTGGCACCGAAATCTGAGCCCCTGGGGCCTGGCCAAGGGTTGGGTATCGCTTCCAATTCTCTCTCACCTCGTCTCCTTTTCCCTAAACCTCTTTTTTGAATATCAGCTCCCTGGCGCTCCGGCAAGCCTTGTTGGAGGGTGGCTCGGTGTAGCGTCTGCAGGTGGGGACGCTGACCACGCTCCGCACTCATTCATCGGGATCCCCCGCGCCGGCCCTCCGCCTGCGCGGAGCTCGGAGAAACCCCGCGCCCAACTGTAGGAACCTGGGAGCTTTGAACTGGCCGGCGGATCGGAAGGCGTTTGTGGAGAAGCCTTGACTTAACTCTAGAACAAGTGATAAAATATTTAGAAATGTGTTTGCGTCCTTGGCGAACCCTAGGCCAAATGGTGCGTTTCCAGAGAATATTCTTGGACACTCACTCTATTTGGATGCACTCTACATACCTCTTTTGCGGGGGGAAGCGGGGCGGGCAGGGAGGGCAAAAAAGAAAAAAGGAAGAAAATTCTTAATGCTAACTCGAAAGTGAAGGTACTGACTATTCAAAATTTAGTAAATGGCCCTGGCCGGTTTGGCTTGGTGGATAGAGCCTCGGCCTGCAGACTAAAGGTCCCAGGTTCGATTCCGGTCAAGGGCACATGCCTGGGTTGCAGGCTCAATGCCCAGTGGGGGGCTTGCAAAAGACAGCCAATCAATGGTTATTTCTCATCATTGATGTTTCTGTCTCTCTCTGCCTCTTCCTTCCTCTCTAAAATGAATAAAAATAAAATAAACAAATAAAATAAAAGCCCCAAAAGGAGGGGGTCTATTTCCCCCCCAAAAGAAAACTTAGTAAATGGGGGGAGGGGAATAAACATTCATAATCCCTCAACCACTGTTAGCATTTTAGTGTACTTCCCTCCAGTATTTTTTTTCTTTTAATATGCCTTGTCCTGTCGCCTAGTTCTTCCCCTCGGTATTATATCTTTTCCATACATCCATATCTATTTCCATTGGAAATAGAACCATACATACATAAATAAAACTATATATACCGTATGTGCAAGTGGTGACAAAAAAAAAAAATGCATTGCATTTCTCTTGTTTATGTTAACCATCAAGTTTTACACATTTCTATGCTCATTCCCAGAAATGGCTCCTGAGTGGGAAAGAAAATTTTTGTGCCATGAAAGATAAAAAATATTCCTGTTTTGAACTGAACTGGGGACAGGAAAAGATGGCTCTCAGGTGAAAGCAGACTCCCCCTACTGACTCCAAATGATTGGCCACTTTTAACCGCCCATTTTTGCTCTGACAAAGTTCATCACCATGAGGCCCTATAAAATTGGCTAAAATACCAGTCTCCTACCTTAAAGAAACTTAAATTTCCACATCTCAATTTCTTTTACCAGTCTTTATGAAAACACTGTCCAAGAACTTGTTTACTCAATCTCTGATTGAGGGTAAATGCAGAATTGAAGGAAGATTTTAAAGCCAACTCAATTTCCCTTGGCAACAGTTGAACCGTTAAAGAGTAGTGCACGTTTGAAAAGCTCACAGCTGTTGCTTAGAACATTTCACATTTTATAGAGTGGGAATTTTGCTTGCAAATTATGGGTCTCTATAAAGACAATTCATTTCCAAACTGTTTCACTTTCTATAAAATGGCAGAGTAACTAAAATGAGCAGGCCTTTTTAAATCAAAACATCCTTGCCGATGTGAGAAACTGTTCTTGAAACTGTACTTCCTTAATAGTTTCTAAAGGAGGTCCATGTATCCAAGGAGTGTGTGTACTCCAGGAATAGTGCAAGGCAATCCGTTTGGGATGTAGGAGAAGGAAATATGAGGACATCTATGTATGCTTAATTCAAATTGGGGGGAAAAAAGCATTAAGCTCAACTAATATTTTATATACAGAATGAATATATAGCTCTGCACTCCATCTGTGGAATGGTTTCTTGGCCTAGTGGGAGTTACCCATTTCCAGAGGTTGGGTGTGGTGGTCCGATCAGTCAGTCTCTGCCAACTTGTAGTGACATTGAAGTTTACTAGGTCCAGTTAAGTGGATTTACTGATTATATTATCTACGTTTCATTAAACAAACTCATAGAAAACAGACAAGTGACTTTACCAGAGTCCCCTGCAAAGAAACCACAGGAAAACAAACAAATGACAGAACTGACACTTCTAGTATCAGCTCTTAGACAGCCACATTTTGAAGTTAAAATAACAGCCTAGTAAATCCAACCAAATTTCGCTTAAAAAAGATAATTCATCAAGAAGATTATCTGAAATGTGGATGTATAAGCTTTATCATTAACAATGAACTTCACCCTAGGCATATATTGTATTTGAGGTTTACACTAATGATGGTAGCATATGTATATACTTTATGAATAAATATACATACAGTATATTTGGTTAAGAACTCCCTAAGAATATACTGAGGGGAATGAATGATCAAAAACAATGTAGATAATACAAAATGAAATACATTATAGCCACCTGGGAAGCCATTATCAAATGACAAAACACTCTCCATTGCTATCTGATGAAAGCACTCGCTTTCCAGATATCAAGGCTGAGCTTATCATTAATCTGCTGGCAGGCTAGCCATGTGATAAGACTAGAAGACATAGACGATCAAATGGTGGCTGACTGGTGAAGTAAAGAAGGGCTAAGATGATAAGCAGAAGCATCATCAAACCAATTATTAAGTAGAGAAGGAAAAGACCTATGCTGGTAAGACATCATCAGAGATAGACTAGCCCAGTTTGTGTGGGGGAAGTGGAGTTTGGTTTGGGCTGAGAGGGAGAAACAGTGAAAAAACCTGAGGCAAGAGCTGCTCTTTTAGGTAAAACAACTAGCACAACAGCTAATGTAGACCAGGGACTTCTTCAGGCCATGTTTATCTGTATAGGAAACACCCTCAGCAGTGACATTTCCTTGGGTCATAATTTAAATAGTGCAGTTAGCCTGGCTAGGGGGGCTCAGTAGTTGAGCATTGACCTATGAACCAGGAGGTCACATTTGATTCTGGTCAGAGCACATGCCAGAGTTGCAGGCTTAATCCTGTGTGGGGCATGCAGGAGGCAGCCAATCGATGATTCTCTCCCATCATTAATGTCTCTCTCTCTCTCTCCCTCTCCTGTCCTCTCCGAAATCTATCTAAAAAATAAAAATAAATAGTGCAGTTACATTTTCAGATGTGCCTCAAGGGTTATAGGTTACTCATGGCTTTCCACGTGATTAATGTGTATAATTATTGCCTGACATTTAAAATGTTTGGGTACTCTAGTTCCCTACTGAGCAGTCAGAGGCCCTAGATCAGTGGTTCTCAACCTTGGCTGCACGTTAGAATCACCTGGGAATTTTTTTAAAAACCTGATTTCTGCGCCTCATCCTCTGGAAATTCTGTTTCTTTGTTACGGGATGGGGCCACAACATTAGTAACAAAGAAACAGAATGTCTGGAGGATGAGGCCCAGAAATCAGGATTTTAAAAAGATTCCCAGGTGATTCTAATGAGCAGCAAGGTTGCGAACCACTGATCTAGATGTTATTGATGAATCTAGACAGGAAGAGGGGCCTATGTCACTAAAGGGGAAGAAAAATTGAAAAACAAACAAATAGACCCTAGCTGGTTTAGCTCAGTGGCTAGAGCGTCGGCCTGTGGA
Source organism: Myotis nattereri (assembly GCF_964212035.1). Lineage (NCBI taxonomy): Eukaryota > Metazoa > Chordata > Mammalia > Chiroptera > Vespertilionidae > Myotis > Myotis nattereri. Next base: position 32,143,602 of record NC_138075.1, on the reverse strand, counting down.
CTCAAGGGTCCTGGGTTCGAATCCAGTCAAGGGCACATGCCTCAGTTGTGGGCTCGATCCCCAGAAGGGGGTGTGCAGGAGGCAGCCAATCAGTGATTCTCTCTCATCATTGATGTTTTCTGTCTATCTCTCCTCCCTTCCTCTCTGAAATCCATTAAAAAAATGTTTTAAATAAAAATAAAATAAACAAACAGGAAGGAGAAAGCCAGCTTCAACTATACTTTATGTTATACAGGATAAAACACAAAATAATGCACCACGGATAATAACATTGCTTGTAAAATTAAATGAACTAAAGCTATAACTAGTTATAAGCATAATGATGAGAGCATAAGCTCTGAATTCAGATATATCCAACATGGAATCCCAGCTGTGCCAGTCAGGGACTGGGGCAAATTACTCCCCCCTCACAGCTTTGGCTCCCTGGGCTGTAAATAAGCAGACTAACACTTCCTAACTCATAGGATAGACTTCAATTAAATGAGCTTATGCATTTACTACAGTGCCTGACACATATTAACAGCTCAATAAATGCTAATTATTACCCTAATCATCTACTTTATTCATATTCTAATACTTTTTATCTATCTAGAAGTTTTTCTTTAAGAAGTATCCCCCCCCCTTTTTTTTAAATTCCGGCACACCCTCTGTGACAGGAAGTAAACAAGGAGCAAGAAGCCATGCCTTTCAATCCACTTCCACACTAAACTATAGAATTGTGTGGGACCATTAATTAGCAATAACAGGGACTAGCATTTTACAATATCCATATACTATTTTTTCAATGTTTCTCTTTTAATTTATTTATTTTTATTTTATTTTTTAAATCTTTATTGTTAAAAATATGACATAGGTCCCCTTTTCCCCCCATTAACCCCCTCTAGTCCGCCCCCGTTTCCCCCCCCCCTACCCCCAGGCCTTCACCACCCTATTGTCTGTGTTCATATATGCATATATGCATACAAGGCCTTCGGTTGATTACCTCCCACCTACCCATCTTCCCCACTTTCCCTCCCAGATTTTGCATCCATATACTTATGAAAGTTAAAAATAGTCATTTGCCTTAACAATGTTTTAGAGTTTTATCTTTTAAATATGTTTTTATTGATTTCAGAGAGAAGAAGGGAGTGGGAGAGAGAATGATGGAGAGAATCATTGATCAGCTGCCTCCTGCATGCCCCCTACTGGGGATTGAGCCCACAACCTGGGCATGTGCCCTGATTGGGAATCCAACCATGACCTCCTGGTTCATAGGTCAATGCTCAACCATTGAGCCACACCAGCCAGGCCAGAGTTTATCTTACTTTCTACTTTATATTCCTTTGAGAGAGGCTCAAACTATTTTTTCTCTAAGCTTACCTCCTTGTAACTTCCATAATTTTGGTAGGACTAAGGTCCTGGATTCTAGTCCTACCCTGCCTTTAGTATTGACCGTTGACCTTGGTGTGGTGGATACCTGCTTCACACCCATTTGCCCTTTTTCTTTGAGAACCACATCCCTCACTTCATGTGATCTTGGTGGGACTATTAACCATGCTGCTTCCCTCTTCCATCACCCAGAAAGATGGGGACATGACCCAAGGGGGTCAAATGGATATTCCCCAAGATTCGCTCTGGAAATGCTGAAAGCAAGATGCCTCTCTTCCTTTGGATCATAAACCACAGAAATGTAAGCTACTTCTGATTTGCCTCCCTCTCCTCCATCCTGGAGGAAGCCAAGACTGTGGAAGAAACTTCGGCAAAAGCTGAGGCTTTTTAAATTTTTATTTTAAGTATGTTTTTATTGATTTCAGAAAAAGGAAGGGAAAGGAAGAGAGAAACATCAATGATGAGAATCATCTATCCGCTGCCTCTTGCACGCCCCCTACTGGGAATTGAGCCTGCAACCCGGGCATGTGCCCTGATGGGGAATCGAGCCTGTGACCTCTTGGTTCATAGATCTACACTCAAGCACACCAACAGGGCAAAAGCTGAGTTTTAACAAGGCAGTTGGAGCTGCTGGATTCAGTTTATGTCCAAAGCTAGCTTTAGTTATAGGAGCCAGTAAATTCCCACCCAAAAGAATCCTGACTAATAACACACAGGCAAGTCACTTAATCTCTCTAAGCCTCAGTTTACTCTGAGCCCCTGAATCTGGGATTTCTTAAGGGTTGAACTAAATGAGATCTTTAAATGAAACCTAATCTCAAGCATGAAAGAAATCATTTAAAGTTGCCCTGCTGGAAATTCTATCCTAATGTGATTCATCAAGTCTAATTTATTTGTTTTTTTAAGACTCAAAGCAGCTATTCTTAAGAATTACACTTGAAGAGTTAAGTCCCCTTCGAACATACCTACATAATGAAAGATAGTGCAGTGACCTACCAAACATGAAAATAAATTTTATTCTTAGCAAACTGTAACTTTTCAATAGCTTATTTTTACTGTGACTCTTAACAAGACCATATTTTAGAAAATGCAGCCTGTGGTTGAAGGTTGCATCTAGGTTCTTATCTGTCATAGAGAGAGAACATTGTTTTTAAGATATCAATAAAATTGGGTAAAAATCTATAAACATAGGGTAATTCACTACTAACATGTTCTAAAGAGGCAAGATAAGCAAAGGAGGGTGAAAATTTAAGACTGAGCACACGGTTATTAAAATAAACCAATAAGGACAATGTATACAATCTTGTATGGTACTGGAAATAATAATTGCAAACATGTACATAGCAATTTTGTTGCACTACTTAAAACGAACCTTGACTCTGTAGATACATATTATCTGCATTTTTTAAATAAGAAAAGTAAGGATCAGGGAAGTTGTCCAGTGTCCCACAGCTAGTAACAAATAGAACTATAATTTGAACCCAGTTCTTCTAAGGGCCTTCATACCAAATTACCTGTTTGTAAATCATTGTTTGTTAATGATAAGTAGTAAGTGAATATACGGCTACTATTTTCTCCATCTGACAGAAGGAAAAGACTAATAAGAAACAGACGTTAAGTGTCTTATACCATATCATAAAGAAAAGAAAGAAGAGGCCAAGTTTTTATTATCATCATGAACTCTCCATTCATTGAACACTATTGAGCCAGGGCCAGTGGCAGCCATTTTGCATGCATTATCTTGTTTAATCTTCAAAATAACCCCATTCATGTTGGTACTTTTATCCCATTTTACAGATGCAGAAACTAAGATTCAGAAAGCTTTAGTTTCTTTTCCAAGGTCATACATCGAATAAATGGCAAAATTGGGCAGGAATTCAAACTAGAAAATAGGCACCAAAACTCTGTTATACTGCCTGTCCCCCCTGTAAATCCTCTGTGCTACCTGGTCTGTATATAGTTCTGTGTAGAATATATGGAAAACACAAATCCTTCCTTGTTCATTTCCTTTGATATCTAAGTCTCTTTCCAAAGTAACGAAGAGCCCCCATTCTGTCTTCAGTGAGAAATACACTTTGCTGGAGAGTTAGGTTGCTGTGTGGATCCAAATCAAACTTCTCCTTATTTATTTTTTTTAGTTTTTCTTTAAATCAACCTTTTTCTTTTTTTTAAATATACTTTTATTGATTTCAGAGAGAAAAGGAGAGGGAGAGATAGAAACATCAATATGAGAGAGAATCATTGATTGGCTGCCTCCTTCACGCCCTCTACTGGGGATCGAGCCCGCAACCCAGGCGTGTGCCCTTGACCGGAATCAAAACTGAGACCCTTGAGTCCACAGGCCGATGCTCTAGCCACTGAGCAAAACCGGCTAGGGCTCAACCTTCTTAATGAAGAGATGTTTGGAGACAGAATTTATGTTTAAAGAGCTTTCAAAACAAGGAGAACAGCAGTAGTCACCTCCAGTACTTGAAACATTCTGATTGCTCTTTTTTCTAAGTCAAGAAAATTTATATTCTCAGATTTGGAAAACCAGTTGTCAACTGGAACAAAGTATGAAAAAATATTTTTGAAAAAGAAGCACTGAAGAGACTCATTCAAAGTATAAATTTTCAGCTGTCTTGATCCTTTAGAAGAAAAAAGATATAATTAACTAAAAGTCACTAGCACTTGCTGTGGCAAGTACTCAACCTAAAGAGAAATCATCACCCGATGAATGCTAACTAGACTTATTGTGGCAATCATTTCACTATACTGTATATACAAACATTGGATCATTATGCTGTACACCTGAAACTAATTTAATGTTATATAACAATTTATACCTCAATTAAAAATAAAATAATTTTTTAATTTAAAAAGGTAAATCATCACTATCATGATGGTCAGTGCATTTCAATAAACCTTCAAACACTTAATATAGGAGAACTTTCCTAAGCAATTTTTCATTATTTTGTTTAATCATTCCCTCATGTATTCATCCCAAACATTTAAGTACCTACTCTGTGCTCTGGGGAAATGCAAATCTGTACGAGACATAATAAGTGCAATCACTCTAGTGTATTTGAAGGTGTTGTGATCAAGGACTAATTATTATGGGAGCAAAACCCAGTGACCAGGAAGGTAAAATGGAAAAGGAGAGAGAGAGAGAAAGAGAGAGAGAGAGAGAGAGAGAGAGAGAGAGAGAGAGAGAGAGAGAGAGAGAACTGAACCTTGTTACACTCAGCACTCTCATTCACTCTGGCTTGGCACCCTGTTTGCTTATCTGTTTGTTTAAGACATTATTACTATGGGCCAGGAACTATACAAAGTAAGTCACATAGATTATTTTCATTGTACTTGTAAATGCTCAGATTAAAGTCTCCCTTCCATCCCTTTTCGACGTCCTTAGCAGAACCTTCAGAGTTGGAAATTAGGATACTCTCCCTCTGTGCTGAGGTACTGAGGTAATAGGCAGAATCTAGGGTTCTCTCTCTTGAGTCAGAGCAGCAGGAGCCTTACCAGGACTTTCCTGGAGCGGGTGTAAGTAAAGAGAGGAACTGGTGTTAGAATTCTGGACAGGGATGCACTTAGACTCAGGGAGCAGGGACTAGCAGCAAGACGGGAAAGCCCTCGGGTATTTTTTGTCTCAGTCCTTCCTAATGATTGTGCTCCATTTTTTTCTCATGCTAAGGAGGTGCTTTCTCTGAGGGTCCGGCTCCAGGGTCAGGTGGCAGATCAAGCTCTCATGTTCCCAATGTTTCCATTGACAAGAGCAGCCAGAGGTGAGGCTTGAACCCCTGAAAAGGGGGCCCTGGTCCAGCTTGGATCAAGTACACATGCCTCCTGCAATCAACTAACTGGTCAGGGATCAGAATCATTATTGCACAAAATGAATGTTTGGGGCTTTCTGCTGTTTCCATGTATGTTGGGGAAGAAAAGAAGAGAAAGAGCAGTTGCCCCAAAATACATGCAATGGTTCTCTACTTACATCTTTTATTATTTCCTCAAATTAAATTTATGATGATTGAATTAATAATCTAAGGATATGAACATTTTTGAAGTTCTTGATTAAATTCTGCCACATTGCTAACACTATGACTCCCTTTCTCATCTTGTCTATATTTACAGGCAAAAAATTTGAAATATATCTTTCATCTTTTTTATCACAAAGTAAGAATAGTTAAGATACTTCCATGTATTCAGTAGTCATTAGACTTCTTTTTTCGGAGAATTGTCTATTGGTGTGCTTTGCCTAGTTTTCTATCATAGTTTTAGTGCTTTGTGATTGACTTATATCAAGTTCTTACATAAGTGACTTTACATAGAGTATACCATATTTTCTTTGGGGTTCCTGTCATCTCCAGGCATAAATTCTTAGAAAGTCTTTTTCTTAAAAATTCCTCCTCTTGGATGAACTTTTTATGGAATGGATAAATATCCTTACAGATTTATGCTATTCTGAATAAACCTCTCTATACTCTTAAAAAAAAAAAACCACTACACTGTGGTACATCTACACAATGGAATACTACACTGCTGTAAAAAAGAAGGAATTCTTACCATTTGCAACAGCATGGATGGACCTGGAGAGCATTATGCTAAGCAAAATAAGACAGTCAGAGAAATTTAAATATCACATTATCTCACTCATTTGTGGAATATAACGAACAACATAAATTGATGGATAAAAAGCCCTGACTGGTTTGGCTCAGTGGATAGAGCGTCAGACTGTAGACTGGAACGTCCCGGGTTCGATTCCGGTCAAGGGCATGTGCCTTGGTTGTGGGCACATCCCCAGTGGGAGGTGTGCAGGAGGCAGCTGATCGATGTTTCTCTCCCATCGAGGTTTCTAACTCTCTATCCCTCTCCCTTCCTGTGAAAAATCAGTAAAACATATTTTAAAAAAAAGTAGAACCAGAGTCATAGAAGCATCCAACATACTGTCCAACCTAAGAGGAAAGGCAGGGGAGGGTGAGGGTTGGGTAAGAGATCAACCAAAGGACTTATATGCATGCATATGAGCATAACCAATGGATATAGACAGTAGAGGGGTGAGGGCATGTGCTGGGGGGTGGGAGGGGCCGGGGAGAGGTCAATGGGGGAAAAGGAGGCATATGTAATACAGTGTTGACTTGCTTACTTGTAAAATATTTACTCAGTCTATTTATAATTGTTGCCACTCCTGACAAGACTAAATTATTCTACAAAGAGCATCTATTGTCATAATGTAGTAAGCTTTTTACATGTGCTAACACCTTTCATCCTCAGAGTAACATCATGAGATAGGCACTGTTATTATTCCCATTTTACAGATGAAGAAATTGAAGCACGAAGAAATTAAGTCCAAGGGAAGAGTTAAACCGTGGCACACTGTTTTCAGAGTTCTAAAATAAAACAGTATGTTATTCTGCCCCCCCCCCCCACTCTCCCAAAAAAAGAAATTACTCCTCCTAGAAATCTTACAGACAAAAACACTCTTGCCCTGGCCAGCGTGGCTCAGTTGATTGGAGTGTCGTCCCATACATCAGAAGGTCCTTGTGGGTTCCATCCCCAGTCAGAGCACAGAGCACCTACGGGAAGCAACAGATCTCACATTGATGCCTCTCTCTCTCTCTCTCTCTCTCTCTCTCTCTCTCTCTCTCTCTCTTTCAAATCAATTAAAAATAAAATTTAAAAATAAAATAAAAATACTCCTAAGGTTCACCAGGGATATTCATTGCAAAATTTTAATAAGAAAAAATAGAAACAACCTAAATATGTATCAGTAGAGGGATAGTTAAGTAATTATGGCACATTCACACTATGGAATAATATGGAGCCATTATACATAAGGTAGACCTATAAGTACTGATAGGAGACATATAGGTACTCATATAGCCAAGTATCTATGATATTAAGTGGGAAAAAAGCAAGAATTATAGAATTAAAGGTAAAATAGCACCCTATTTATATTAAAAAACACCTGATGTCTGGAATATACAGCTATCTAGAAAAGGTAAATGTCTTGAAAAGGTTTGAGAGAATATACTTGGAACTGTTAACTGAATACATTTGGGCATGGGTCGGAGGTGAGTGGTAAAGGTTAAATTACTACACACTTAGATAATGTTTTAACTTGCTATAAGGAATTTATATTGCCTTTAAATTTTATTTCACAAAACATTTTAGATTTACAAAGTGCCACAATGAATAAGATAACAAATACCCATGTACCTACCACACAGCTCTAAAATACCAACACAGCAGAAGCCTCTTGTGTAACCTTCTCCATCACATCCCTTCTTTCTCAGAAGTTACCACACCCCTGAATCTGGTGCTTTTTATTCCCATGATGTCATACTTTTATTCAACATGTACATAATCCTAAACAGCATGTAGTACTTTTTTGATATTTTAGGATTGCATATAATTGGCATTATACTATATGTATTCTCTGTAACAATTTTCACTCAGCATGATGTGCTCTTAATTTAAACAGGATACAGACGCTTTAGGTTATTTCCTTTCACTGCTACGTAACAGTCCATTTATAAACATTCTAAACAAAACAGAAACAGACTCATAGATACAGAGAACAGACTGAGGGTTGACACAGGGGAGGATGGTTGGAGGGCTGGCTGAAAAGGTGAAGGGATGAAGAAGTATAGATCCACAGTTACAAAATGGCCATGGGGATGTAAAGCACAGCGTGGAGAATACAGTCAATGATAGTGTAATAACTATGTATGCTGCCAGTTGGGTACTGGAACTATCAGGGGGAACACTTTGTCAAGTATCTGATTGTCTAACCACTATGCTGTACACCTGAAACTAATATAAAATAATATTGAATGTAAACTGTAATTGAAAAAAAATTTTAATTAAGAAAAAAATGTTCTGCAGCTCATTCATCCCCTTGTTTTGTGATTTGGGGTTATTTCCAGCATTTAACTGTTTTGAACAGTGGTTCTGTGAACATTCCTAGGCACACCCTGGGTACTATGGTTTCTCCAGTTCCTGTGTGAATCTAGGAGTGGAATCAGGTCGCAGGTTAGCACTTCTTCAACTTCACGAGATGCGGCAAACTGCTTTCCTAAATGATTGTACTAATTAACAATCCCACCACAGTATATAGGAGATTGTGTGTCTCTCAAAATTCCTTACCCATCCAGAAAGTAATCATTCATCTTACCTTCTAATTTTTTGTTTTCTTTTTCTCTTACACTGTACTTTTTAATCGAGCTTGAATTAATTTTGGCATATGGTATGAAATGGGAACCCAAATTGATGTTTTTAATAAGTACCTTATTTTCCCACCACCGTTTATTGATAAGGCAAGTCCTCTTTAATTACGCTTTTAAATCTTTATCTTACTTATTGTCACCTGATGATTTGATTGAACTTCAGTATAATTTTGTAGAGCCCTCCTAAACAACCCATTGAGATTTTATTGGAATTGCATTAGGTCCATGAATTAGTTTGGTCTAAAAACCACATTTGACAGCTCATCCCTCTACTCTCAAACCAAAATGACTGAAGTCCTCACTGCATAAAATACCCTCAGCCTGCGATTGAAGTCCCCTTGTGTGTACTCCCTCACCTTTCACAATCATTTCAAGCAGGCAGTGTCCTCCTTGTCCTGAGAGCTTCCCTTATTCATTTTTTCCTACAAACTGCTCATGAGGTTCCCTCCCAGCAGGAATGCTAACTAACCCTTCCTTCCATTCCCCTTACTTTTTTTTTTTTTTTTTTTTTAAATATATTTTATTGATTTTTTACAGAGAGGAAGGGAGAGAGATAGAGAGCCAGAAACATCGATGGGAGAGAAACATCGATCAGTCGCCTCCTGCACATCTCCCACTGGGGATGTGCCCGCAACCCAGGTACACGCCCCTGACCGGAATCGAACCCGGGACCTTTCAGTCCGCAGGCCAACGCTCCATCCACTGGGCCAAACCGGTTTCGGCCATTCCCCTTACTTTATTCAAATCTTGTCCTTCCTGTAAGGGCCGGCTGGGTCCTGGCTACTCCAGGGGTCCTATCCTAGTCAGGATTCAGTCCAACAACTTGGACTGAATTGCTGTTCAATTTCCTCAATTGTCTGTATTTAATCTCTCCAATTCTGTGGTTGAGTTAACTAAAATTTAAAAATTGAGACAAGTGGAAATTGGCTGGAGAGAAGTCAGTAAGAATAGTTGCTGGTAAGAGGATCAACAACCAAGTTAGGCATTCCACTTTTAACATCTGTAACCTAGAAGTGGGGAAAATAGCAGGAAAAACGGAAAAGAGAAGCTGAAGTTGGTGCCTCAACATGCCCCATGCCGGATGTGGACAGGCACAACAGTGTGTGAAGCCAGATAATAGAGAAACCCATCATCACCACATCGAACTGCCTTACATTTGCATTGTGCTTTGGCTCTGCCAACTTGCACTTACATCCCCTACCTCATTTCATCCTTGCAAAATTCTCTGAAGTAGGTGACATGATCTCCATTTTACCAGTGAGGACACTGAAGCTTAGAGGTTAACTGCAAGCCCAAGGTCACACAGCTAGAAATTGGCAGTGCCAAGTCTACATAACCCCAATCTTCAAACTGACTCTAATGCACTACTCATTCTATCACACCAGTAGTTGCTTCCATGTTAACAATGTTAACTTTTAGAATGTTTTTATTTTTATTTCTTTTTAAAAAATATATTTATTGATTTCAGAGAGGAAGGGAGAGGGAGAGAGAGAGAGAAACATCAGTGATCAGAGAGAATTATCGATTGACTGCCTCCTACACAGCTCATACTGGGGACTGAGCTCACAACCCTGGCATGTGCTCTGATCAGGAATTGAACCTTGACCTCCTAGTTCATAGGTCAATACCCAGCCACTGAGCCATATCACTTGGGCTTTATTTTTCTTTCTAATTGCAACAACAACAACAAAAAATTTTTTTAATCCCACAATACTAAATTTCCCCTCTTAAATTTAAAACTCTAAATGTACAGTTTAATAGTTAATTATTGTTTCGTAACAGATCTCTAAAATGTTTCATCTTGCAAAACGGAAACTCTTCAGCCCATTTCTCCCTCTCCCTGCCCCCAACCCCTGGCTACCACCATTTTAGTTTCTGTTGCCATGATTTTGACTACTCTAGATAGTTCATATAAGTGGACTCATACAGTATTTGCTTTTTGCGACTGACATTTCATTCAGCATTATATCCTCAAGGTCCATCCATGCGGTGGCATATGACAGGATTTCTTTCTTTTTTAAGGCTGTATATATTGCACATATACATCACATTTTCTTTATCCATTCATCTGTCCATGGACATTTGGGCTGCTTCTACATCTTGACAATGGTGTAATGCTGCACTGAACATGGGTGTGTGAATATCTCTCTGAGAACCTGCTTTCAATTCTTTGGTATATATACCCAGAAGTGGGATTGCTGGATCATACGGTAATTTTATTATTTAGGTTTTTTTTTAGGAATCATGTTAACTTTTGAACAAATATCCCCCTTCTCACGGACTCTATTGCAGTATGCTAAGAGGCAGCATATTGCCTTCCCTCTAATTAAATGAAGACAGCAATCATGCTCAGATACAACCATTAAAATGTTTAAACTTCTTACTTAACATGCATTAATTACAATGTTGGCAACTGTAGATGCTTCCATTTCCTCCAGGTCTCAGTTAACAAGCTGTTCTTCACTTTTAACACCCCTCCCCCCCAATATCAGGGTCACTAGATCAGAAGCTTCAAGATGGAAGAACCTATCTGTTTTGTTCCATACAGAGCCTCCAGTCACTAGCGCAGTGGCTGGCATGCAATAAGCATTCAGAAATGGAAAAATGAATGAGTGAGTGCATGAATAAAAGATCATGTTTCTGGGTACAGTTTTTAAAAATTGAACTTTGGGTGTTGTCATTGATGAGAGGGAATAGTTTAGCACTTCTCCCAGCAAGCAGGAAGTAGAACACAGATGGCAAAGAGACATTCAATGACATAAATTTTGCCAGAACAATGATAGCATCCCTAGGATAAATTCAAACTAAAGCTCTGATTGTAACAGGATCATAAGGATTTGGGGAGCTTGGAGAACCCTCAGAGTTACAGTAAGGTCCTACCTGATTAATGGGACAGTGCTCTAGGGAGGACAAGCTAAGAGAGGGTGTGGGACTGCTTTTCCCTTCTCTGCCAGACGCTACGGGCCCTGGAGAGAAGACACTGGAGGCAAAAGCAGTCACACCAAGTGAAGATTCTCTGCTGGCCAGCTTGCTGACTGATGCCCTCTAAATGGGGACAGGAATGTGGAAGTAAAGAGAGCATTAAACACACTGAATGTAATCATTAATTCATAGAGAAAGCAAGCTCTCCTGCTAAAGGCTGCTGTCCATACATCTTTGGACTTGATATATAATCTTTTGAAAGGAACTGGAGGAAATGGGATTACACTGTATCAATAAAAATTAAATTTAGACTTAACAAAACTTGCATGAATTTTTAAAGAACATGGGGCCTAGAACAAATTGTTCAGTGGAAAGTATGCTCTGCACATATCTGAAGAAGGAATGAATTGTAAACTCTCTTCCACTCAAAGAGATGGAATTAAAGAGAAAAGGATCTTCTAATAGGCCAGTTCCTTAGTGATACAGTAAAAATCTTTTCCCATTCCTTAGTCAAGAATTTAAATCCACACTAGCAGACTAATATAGTAAACAGGGGACCTTTAATAGTCTGCCCTATGGAGGAGTCAGTATGGTTTAATGGAAAATCTGCTACACTTTGGTCAAAAGATTTGAGTTCTGATATTAAAATTGCTTTGACCACTTTAGCCTTTTAGAGAATTATCCGTTCCCATTGTCTACATTGACAACGGAATGATACATTTTGACCATGTTAACTCCCAACATAAAATTCTTCATGGGCCGAAACCGGTTTGGCTCAGTGGATAGAGCGTCGGCCTGCGGACTGAAAGATCCCGGGTTCGATTCCGGTCAAGGGCATGTACCTGGGTTGCGGGCATATCCCCAGTGGGAGATGTGCAGGAGGCAGCTGATCGATGTTTCTCTCTCATCGATGTTTCTAACTCTCTATCTCTCTCCCTTCCTCTCTGTAAAAAATCAATAAAATATATTTTTAAAAAAATAAAATAAAATAAATAAAAAAAATAAAAAAATTCTTCACGGGCACCCAATACCTATAATAGGGCAAATTTTGAACACCTCTGTCTAGCACGTGCCTTCATTTTCTGGCTTCTGCTTCCTGAACCAGCCTTCACTTATATCATTTGCCCTTCATTTCATGTCAAGCAACACAACCATCTGTAGCTTCCTCGATATTCATGCTTCCTCTCCTTGAACACCTTTCTTCCTACATTCACTTGGCCAGCTTCTACTCAACATTCCTGTCTCAGCTTGAATGCCACTATTCTGACTTTCCTCCTGGTGCTCCTATATGTTCACTGATTGTCCCTGTCTTTACCTTCACTGTGACTGTTGTATTGTAATTAGTAATACAAATAGTAATTAGTAATTTGCATGCCTCCCTTCCCACTAGACTCTTCCCCCACCACACCTTTTTCTTTTCTGACCATAAGTTATATATTTTTATCATGTAAATTCAAAATGTAGAATATAAAATGGCCCTTCAAAATCCACTTCCAAACACAACTCTTGTGAGTATAAGAGCAGGAACCATAAGAGCAGGAACCATAAGTTCTCCCTTTGAATTGTTTGGATTTTCAGAACGTAGCAGTGCCTGGCACATATGAGTGTTGAATAGGTGAATCTATAAAATAAAGATGGCATAATTGGCTGTACCAGACAATTGTGTGTTGTGGTGAAGAAAACATGAGGGATAAGGAACGCGAAAGTTCTCTGAACACCGGAAAGCATGATGAAAGTACAAATCTGTGTGACTAATGGCCCTGGACTTCAATTCATCTGACTCCTACCACCTGGCAAATTTGGTTCTGATGATGATGATATGATGATGGCGGCTAACACTTTTTGAGCACTTTTCATGTCCCAAGCACTACGCTAAGTGCTTCACTTGTATGAACTCATTTAATTCTTGTAACAATCTAAAAGGTAAGGGCTATTCATTTATCAATTTTTTTTCAGATGAGGAAGCCAAGGCACAGACAGGTTATGTAACTTGTCCCCCAAAACCACAGAGGTAATAAGGACTTAACGCAGGGCACTCTGGGATCTGAGTACACACTCCTAACCACATCACATCACTGTCTCCTACATACAGCCTGAGGATGCGCCCAGATCATCACAGGAACCAGGTACTTCCCACTCTCACATTGCTTCTTGATCCAGTCTTAGAGCCAGAAGTAACTTTACTTCTGTAATCCTCTGCTCCCTCACATGTAAAATGAGGATAGAAATGGTTCTCATCTCACAAAGTTGTTTGTGAGGATCACCCCTAACACTGCCTCTGGTAGCAGTGCGAGATAGGGGGTCAAACCTAGGGCACAGACGGGGCAGTACCAGAAGCAAAAGGACCACACTCTGTAAAGAACAAGTAATCCTTATCCAAGAGGAGTTAACCATCTCTTAATGAGTACATTTGTATGGCCAGATGGATGCCGAGAACCTATCAAAGACTCCGTGACCAAGTAATTAGTTCAGGCTCCATGAAGAGAATGAGTATTCGTAAAATCAACACTCACTCCTTACTCATTCTGTTTTTTGTTGGCCATTATGAATGGTGGCAATGATGGTTATATATACCCAATAGGACAGTCAGAAATGGAAACAAAACTCTACATGTAACAGCAGAGGTGTGCGAGTCAATTACAATGAAGCAAAAAGAAAACCACACTGGCAGGTGCTCACAGATGGTGCTTGGATTTGGAACAGCCTTCAAACTTTGTAGAAAACCCAATCCAACTTCAAAAGGAGTTTCCAGGCAGCATGTTGCAGCTCTGTCCAGCTAAGTGACCGTAAAATCACTCCAGGCTCGGGCCTCTGTGGGACTCCTAGCCACTAAGGGTCTCCAGGGAAAGAGTACTTGGTTAAGTCTATAAAGATTTCATTTAACGCCTGGGCCAAGCTACATTATTTGCAAAGCCCCTAAGAAAATATAGCACCTTTATTCTGTCCTAGAGACCAGAAATGAAAGCACAGACAGCAACTTTAAACATACAGACTAGTTTAATCAACAAGGCTACTGGAATCAAAAGCAACCAACCAAAAAAAAAAAAGAACCAAACAAGACTCAAGCTAAATTAATGCAGTGTTGTCCCTAAGCTAGGGACTAAAGACAGAAGGTAGAAGCTGGCAAACCCGTTGTTAACTAGAACCGAAAACTAACCAGCAAGATTTTCCCAGGCAATCTTACCAACACTCTGCATGCCAGAGAAGAGAATAAGCCTGAACGTACACAATAGCAGGATGAGTCACCGGCGGGGCCTTGAACTGGCACCGAGGAACATTTCCCCAGAATAGCGATATTAATAACTTCAGTTATTACCTAGTGGTATTGAGTCTAGAAAACAGGCTCAGGGAAAGTGTTCTCAGAATTAAAACAAAAAGAAAAATCAAGGCCTAATAGATGAGATGAGCTATCTGCAGAGGTAACTCACCCTATGAAATATTTTGTGAAAGTGTATGCAGAGAAACTTAGGGAGACCTGACTCCAATGCTCATAACTAAAATTAACCGT
The DNA here is from genome assembly GCF_964212035.1 of Myotis nattereri. Lineage (NCBI taxonomy): Eukaryota > Metazoa > Chordata > Mammalia > Chiroptera > Vespertilionidae > Myotis > Myotis nattereri. Next base: position 32,128,599 of record NC_138075.1, on the reverse strand, counting down.
GTATTTTATGCCTCTGCGCCTTTGCACATGTTCCTTCTACCATTGCATCTTCTGTTGCTCTTTTCTCCCTTTTCTCCAATCCATCAGGTAAAAATCTTACTTTCAAAATACAGGCATCATCTTTTCTCAACCTGTGCCTGAAAACGGAATGAATCATTTCCTCATTCCTCCTACTTTTGTACTCTGTGCATGTTATCTCTGCATCATCTACTACAGTGCCCAGCCCAATAGATATTTATCTCAGCTCATCAACTGAGTGGCGCAGGAGAAGAGGCTTGGTCTCTAGTAGGAGTGGTGTATCAGAAACTGTGGGTGGGGGAGTGGTGGTTTGCATGATTGGCATATTGAATATTATGACAGAGAATCTACGTGAGCCATGAGATTTTTATGTTTATTAAAGGAGAACTCCAATTTTTTTTAAATATATTTTTTATTGATTGCAGAGAGGAAGGGAGAGGGAGGGAGGGAGAGAGACAAACATTAATGATGAGAGAGAATCATTGATTGGCTGCCTGCTGTACTCGAGCCCGCAACCTGGGTACGTGCCTTGACTGGGAATTGAACTGTGACCCCCTGGTTCATAGGTTGATGCTCAACCACTGAGCCATGCCAGCTGGGCTGGTTTGTTGTTGTTTTAAAGAGAATGGTTTAGTAGGGAGACAGATGTGTAAACAAAAATGTGCAAGTTGTTACAAAAGTATATACAAGATTAATGAGTAGTATAAAGCAACAGTAGGATTAATTCTCCAGGTGGGGATCAGAAAAGCTTCACAGAGGAAATGATTGGTTGATCTGGGTCTTATGGACAACGAAGTTCACCAAACAAACCGCCAAGGCAGAGGAACAACCTTACCAAAGCATGGAAATTATATAACATTATAAATATTACTCTGTGCTTACTCTACTCTCAGATACTGTTCTAAGAGTTTTTACATGCATTAGCCCATCTAATACTGTCAACAATATTTAAAAGTGTATGCAGAGAAACCAAGATGGCGGCATAGGTAAACACTGGAGATTGCTGCCTCGCACAACCACTTCAAAAATACAACTAAAAGACAAAACGGACATCGTCCAGAACCACAGGAAGGCTGGCTGAGTGGAAATTCTACAACTAGAAGGAAAGAGAAAAAAAGCACACTGAGACTCAGAGGAGCTGCGGAAATAATCTGATGAACAGAATAAACTGGTGAATATAATAGAATCAAGGGCATAGAAAGGGAGTGGACTGACTATTCTTGGGGGGGAAAGGGTGTGGGGGGTGCGGGAAGAGACTGGACAAAAATTGTGCACCTATGGATGAGGACAGTGGGCGGGGGGGGGTAAGGGCAGAAGGTGGGGTGGGAACTGGGTGGAGGGGAGCTATGGGGGGAAAAAAGAGTAACAACTGTAATAATCTGAACAATAAAGATTTAATTAAAAATAAAATAAAAGTGTATGCAATGTCACCAGTTAGGTACCACTGTTTGCAAGAGACCTAAAATAACAGTGGCTTAAACAGAGTAATTTTTTTCTTTCTCTACAAAACCTCAGGGTCCCAGACTCCTTTTAGCCAACTACTCTAGAAGCCAGTTGTGGCCTTCATCCTCATGGTTCAGGATGTTGGCTACATCTCATTACCCCAACATAATCTTATAACAATAAACAATTGTAAAATACTCTGGGAAATACAGTCTTTATTCTGGGCATCATTTCCCCACCTAAAATTTGGGGGTTCTATAACTATGAAAAAGGAGAATGGGATAATTTCTTTAGGCTGATGAATTAGGCATAGAGTGAAAGAATTGAAGGGTAATGGACTATAAAATGGTATGATTTTAATTCTGACTACATGATCCAAAAAGCTAATGGGAAGTAAAATGCATAAAACCCAGGTAGCACTAAAGTGCAGAAGACATAATGTATAAGTAATCTCAAAGCTAGATAAGTGAGAGTTGGTTGCAAATCTGAGAGATGGATTTACTAATGGGCCAGTAATTTAATAGTAAATTGATTCATTTTGACATTGCTGATTGCAGTGGCAGAAGATTACATAAAATTAGCCAAAAGGACAAAAATCATCAGACACATTTTTCAGTTTCTCCTTTTAATTTTTATCATTGTCTACCTTCCCTCTAAACAATATTCCAATAAAGATAGAATAGTTTGCATCTAATGCACACTGATTAAAGTAAAATAATGCAAGTTAATTATTACCTCATAAATATCTTATTTATTTGATTCAATGTTAAAATGAAAAATATATCTTTTAATTTTTTCCATATTTACATTTGTTTTTTTTAAATATATATTTTATTGATTTTTTTACAGAGAGGAAGGGAGAGGGATAGAGTTAGAAACATCGATGAGAGAGAAACATCGATCAGCTGCCTCCTGCACACCCCGTACTGGGAATGTGCCCGCAACCAAGGTACATGCCCCTGACTGGAATCGAACCCGGGACCCTTGAGTCCACAGGCCGACGCTCTATCCACTGAGCCAAACTGGTTAGGGCATATTTACATTTTTTAAAAAATATTTTTATTGATTTCAGAGAGGAAGGGAGAGAGAAAAAGAAAGAGAGAAAGGAAGAAAGAAAGAAAGATCAATGATAAGAGAAAATCATTGATCGGCTGCCTCCTACATGCTCCCCACTGGGGATCGAGCCTGCAACCTGGGACCTGTGTATGTGCCCTGATCATGACCTCCTGGTTGATAGGTCAATGCTCAACCACTGAGTCACACCGGCTGGGCAAAATGAGATATATTTTTGAAGTAACACATACACGTAACTGAAATCAAGTAGTACCTGTAGAACAACTATTCATCAACCCAACCTACTTTTTGTACCCTGCTCTGAACCCATGTGCTTCAGGGGAGCGTATGTTATCTTCAGCCCCACAGGCAGTGAATCATGATTGGGCCAGTTGGTAGTGATCGAATTTTTCTTGCTCATGACTATTTTACGCAGAGGCACAAGCAAAGAAAAAGTCCCTTTTCCATTGGACTTTGGTGAGTGTGAATATGATCACTGGATGATTGCAGTTATCTTGTGAACTTGAAGCTGACAAGATTGGCAGAGCAGAAAACTGGCAAGAATTTGCATTCTTGTTAACAATCAAACCCTAGAAACGCTTCTGAACTTCTGTGAGGTAATATGTTCCTCATTTGGTTAATTTGAATTGAGCTGTTATTTGCAACCAAAGTATCCTGATACTCTACCACAAGGTTGTATTCTACCAAAAGGTCAAAGAACAATAAAAACAGCAGTCCCCCATCCTCCTCCTCTTCCGCCTTTCTATCTTCTGGGAGAGGGGTAGTGAGGGGGGAGGAGGACCACTTTTAATTCTTAGCTGTTTTTCCAGGTGATTTACTTAGATGCTTTTAAATAACATGCTTATATTGCTATGTTCTTGATTTATCCATAGAAAGAATGCTCACTTTATACTATGGAAGATGAAAATTACGCATTTGCACAACCTTTCCTTTCCCTGCTTGCAATACAGTTTTACAACTTTTGATAAAATACATACTGTGCTTACATTTCTTATACAATTCTTTACCCCTTGGAGTTAAAATTATTCCCCACCCCCTTTCCTTTGCATGTTTCTATTATTAGTTCTCAAATTCTCCAAGTTATACCATCCTATCAAAATGATTTTTCTTATTGAAATTTTTGTCATGTCTTCTCTTTCTCTCCTCCCTCTCATCCTCTCTTCCTCTTTTATTTCTAAACTCACTTCCATTCCCTTCTTCCCCCTACCAGGCAACAACTCTATGGTGATTAATATGTATAATTGCACATTCTTGCAAAATGAATTTTTGTGTTATTTTAAATTTATATAAATGGCTTTCCCCACACATGCTTTCTCACTGTTTCTCACTGTTTTCATTGGGCACTGTTTTTTCATGATCAAGCCATATGGTTAAAATGGACCTCTGTGGCCCTAACCGGTTTGGCTCAGTGGATAGAGCGTCGGCCTGCGGACTCAAGGGTCCCAGGTTCGATTCCGGTCAAGGGCATGTACCTTGGTTGCACGTATATCTCCAGTGAGGGGTGTGCAGGAGGCAGCTGATTGATGTTTCTCTCTCATCGATGTTTCTAACTCTCTATCCCTCTCCCTTCCACTCTGTAAAAAAACCAATATATATTTTTTTAAAAAGTGGACCTCTGTGGTTTGTAAGTAACTACTGCAAAATACTGAATTGTACATCCACCACATTTTTACCTAACCTATCTCCCATGCATGGATATCCAGGTTATCTCCAACTCCATAACATTATAATGCTCAATAATGCCCTGCACATGCCTGGGGTTGCAGGCTTGATCCCAGTGTGGGGCGTGCAGGAGGCAACCAATCAATGCTTCTCTCACATCATTGATGTTTCTATCTCTTTCTCACTCTCCCTTCTTCTCTGAAATCAGTAATATATATATTTTAAAAAAGCTGTATAAAAAGTTTGAAGTTTTTTTTTGTTTTGTTTTGTTTTTGTTTGCTTTTTAAATATTTTTTATTGATTTTTTACAGAGAGGAAGGGAGAGGGATAGAGCGTTAGAAACATCGATGAGAGAGAAACATCAATCAGGTGCCTCCTGCACACTCCCTGCTGGGGATGTGCCTGCAACCAAGGTACATGCCCTTGACCGGAATGGAACCTAGGACCCTTGAGTACGCAAGCCGACGCTCTATCCACTGAGCCAAACCGGTTTGGGCTGAAGTTTTGTATGGCTACAATTATTTAACTTCACACTTGAGGACACTTTGACCAGTCACAGAATTATAGATTGGAAAAGCAAATACCTCCCAAAACCCCAATCTCCAGTTCAGCCAATGAGTTTGATGAGCAATGGATACTCTGATAAAAATTTAGTCCAAATAAATTCAGTTCCTGAATTTGAGAGTAAGTAGGAAATGTTCACTTAGCAAGGGATGTTTCAAAATCTGTAATAAAAGTGTAATATGCTAATTAGACTGGATGTTCTTCCGGACGAAGCTGGGGCTGCAAGGGAAGCCCGGGTCCCGGGTGCCAGAGAGAAGCCGGTGCGGGCAGCGGGGGGAGGAAGGCCTGCTCTTGCATGATTTTCGTGCATCGGGCCTCTAGTTTATTATAATCTACTTGCTCATGAGTTTGCAGAGGGTAATAAGTTCAGGTAGCAGGAATTTGTCCTCAGAACTTTAAAGGCCTTGATCCATCATTGTCATCCTGATTTGCTAATAAGGTGTCTAACATTATTCTTGTTCCTAGGTGATTGTTTTTCCCCACTCTTTGGAAACTTTCAAGGTTTTCTCTTTATTTTTACAGTTCTGAAACTTCATAGTGCTATGCCTTGGTGTGAGTTTTTTCATTCATTACACTTGACACTCTGTTGGGCCTTTCAATCTGAAGAGTGAGGTTCTGGAATAGCCTCTGGTATTACTTCATTTTAATAATCCCTTCCCCTTTTAAAGCTTTTTGTTTTGATTTTGGGCATGTGCCCTGACCAGGAATCAGGGACCTCCTGGTTCATAGGTTGACGCTCAACCACTGAGCCAGGCAACATTTGTATTTCTCATGACAATATTTCTAATGCAAAAAATAAAATATTCTAAAAATATTGTTGCAAATAATTTAATCTATAAAGATATTTTTATTTTTAATTAAGCATAGTAAGAGATAGCAAACCTTTATAGAAATTAACTTTATAATGAAGATTCTTTCATCAGCAGCAAACAAAAATTCAGGTTTAAAATTATGAATGAAACACTATGGAAGAAAATTTTATCACAAAATATTAGGGTATTTTGAAATAAAAAGCCATTCTGCTGTCATACTTTTATTTTTGTAGATTCACTTTGAGTCTCAAAATGAATTTTACAAAATAATTTCCTTTTCATCAGTGAAATACCTGTCACTGTTTAACCTACAATATTTAAGTACAGATGCAAATATTTACTAAGCATTTTCATTAAATAGATATCAAATAATTTTATTTCTATTTAGACTCATTAGAAAATTTATATTAAATACTCCAAGGTAACCTTTGTGTATTAGGCAAGTAGGAGCTACTCAAATGAAGAAAAGTCTCATTTGTTTTGTAAATAATAAAGATTTAAAATGTAAAAAATTGAGCTTAAAAAAACAGCCCAAACCACCTGTTTTTTAAGTCACACCAGCCATCTACTTCTAAAAAGTCCTTATCAAAGCTATTTTTTAAAACCCAACATTTACTAACTCAACAGATGGGTTTTAGAAATGAGGAAAGTAATTTTACTTTCAATTCACTGATTACATAGTCAACTGGTGCCTTTAAAAAATAATTTTAGAATACGTGAAGATTGAATTAAACCATTCTCAACATTTTTCCAGGACTGTTTGCTAACTGGCTTATTTTTACATATGAACTTTAAACATGTCTTCCACAGGTAGTACACAGAAATAATTATTTGCAACTATAAAATCTAACAAGTAAACTCACAATGTAATATCACTGCTTTTTCCTTCTCTTGTAAGAATCATTACTGTGAGTTCGAACTCGCTGGTACACAGAGGATGCTATTTTCATGTTGTCTTTCTTTGTAAATTTCTTCTCTATTGCTCCTGGTTTCCAAAGTAACAACTGTGCATCTTCTCCTCCAGTCAGCAGAGAATCATCCTGCATATTCCAAAAGAAAGAGCGGACTGTAGCAGCATGCCCTCCCTGAAGGCTGGTCACATGGCTCAATCCTGATGTAGTACAGCTCATTAAGTGAATAACTCCTGTGTTTGTTCCTCCAACAATAAATAATTTGTCCATCTTTTCATGATATAGGCCACCAATCAAATAGTCCAAAACACCTCCTTTCAAATTCATTACTTCTCTGACATCCTGGATGCTCAAACATGTAATTGGTTCATCAGTATCCAGATGATTAAGATCCCACCAATAAAACCCTTCATCATGTGTCATGCAGTATATCTGTTTATAATCTTTCCCAGACCAACCAATATAGCTAACTGATGAAACTGAGTTACAAGTTGTAACCAGTGCATCTTCTTCATTATCAGCACTAATATCAAATACATTTACCAAGCCATCTGTGGAACCTGAGACTACCATGTTGGGATTGCTGGGATGGAAACATACTTGAGTGATATCATCACTATGTGTTTCTGAGTATGCACCAAGTGGGTCTTTAGTGGTAGACACATCTTGAGAATTAATTCTTGCATCCCAAAATACCAACAATGCATCATCATCAACTTTTTCTGTACCAGCACAAATGACATGATCATTACAGCTGATATCAAAACTGATAAATATATTTGAAGGATAACCCTTGAAAAGCTGGACAGGTTTTTCACTGGTTAATCGAGCATCCCAACATTTTATTGTGCTATCGGTACATGACGAATATACAATGTCACAAGAATTTGCAAATTTGACGCCATTAAGATGTCCAGGATGTCCACTAAATTCTCGTACTATGTTTAACCTTTCTTTATCATATATTCTGATTAACCCATTAGAACATAAAACAGCAACCAAGCTTCCTTTTTCTGCTGGTACAGTCTTGGATGTGTCTATGCCAAGCAGATAAGTAGGCTCTTCAGTTCCTGAGGAACGTTTAACAATGTTCAGATTAGCAAATTGCTCTTCAATCTTCTCCATAATAGGAGTGGCATCTAAGGGTAGTAAATACCTGTAATAAAAATATAAAAATTAAAATTAAATCCACAGCTTCTCTAAAATTGTAAATTAAATCAAGAACATTTCCTTCTGAAGGATGACATAAAACAGAAATAAAATCGATTTTAATATTGTAATCATTTCCCTACCATGATGTAACCAAAAATAATTTACCTCCTTCTAATTCTCTCTTGAACACCAAATCTACTACATACATATACTTTATGCTAGTAAGAGAGTTTACAAACAGGTACATATACTGCTGAGTAATTGGTTTTTAGCTCAAACCCAACTATTGGTCCTATTCAAATTCCTCAGCATTAGTTAGGATCTCTACTTCGGATTCATCTACACCTGGTCCCAGCTGCCTTATACAACTTTAGAACCTAAAATAAGTGTGTATGCAGAAAAAATGGTCGCCCCAAAGAGATCTATACCTTAATCCCTGGAACCTGTAACTATGTTCGGTTACATGGCAAAAGGGAATTGAGCCTAGCCAGTGTGGCTCAGTGGCTGGGTGTCGACTTATGAACCAAGAGGTCATGGGTTCAATTCCTAGGCACATGGCCCAGGTTGTGGGCTCAATCCCCAGTAGGGGTCGTGCAGGAAGCAGCCAACTGATGCTTCTCTCATTGATGTGTTTCTCTCTCTATCCTGTTTCCTTCCTCTCTCTCTAAAAATGAATAAAAACAGCTCTAGCTGATTTGGCTTAGTGGATATAGCATCGACCCTCAGACTAAAGGGTCCTGGGTTCGATTCCAGTCAAGGAGATATACCTCGGTTGCAGCCTCAATTGGGGTGCATGTGGGAAGCAATCAATCAATCAATCAATGTGTCTCTCTCACATTGATGTTTCTCTCTCTCTGTCCCTCCTCCTCCCTTCCACTCTCACTAGGAAACAATGGAAAAATATCCTCAGATGAGGATTAATAACAACAAAATCAATAAAAAAATGTTTTTTTTTAAAAAGGGGGAATTGAGGTTGCAGATGGAATTAAGGTTACTAATTGGTCAACTTTAAAAGGGAGAGATTAGCTCTGGCCAGGGTGGTCCAGTTGGTAGGGCTTCGTTCTGTGCACCAAGAGGTTGCAGTTAGATTCTGGTCAGGGCACATGCCTGGGTTACATGCTTGATCCCCAGGAGAGGGTGTGCAGGAAGCAGCCGATTAATGTTTCTCCCTGTCTCTCTCCCTTCCCCTCTGTCTCTAAAACTCAATTTAAAAAAAAAAATCTCCCTTTAAAAAAATAAATAAAAGGGGGAGATTATTCTGGATTATCTTGGTGGGTCCAATGTAATCGATCACCAGTATCCTTTTAAATCCATGGAGCAGAAGATAGTCAGAGGGAGATGTTACTATGGGAGAAAGGTACAGAGAGATACATTGCAGGGAGAAAGGCACAGAGAGAGACATTGCAAAGGAGGTCAATAAGTGGGTAAATGTTAATATGAGATTATTTTTTTAAAACCCACAATTCTTTGCTACTGCTTCCATCTGATCTCTGCATATGGAAAATCAGACTAATGAGAATTTTAAACAATAAGATAGTTTAATGTGGCCTTTAAGCTAATAGTAACTTATAGGACTATGCCTACAAACTGTTATACCCAAGCAGGACAGTAGTACTAGACTCCTTCCCTTCATTTTGTTGCCTGGAAAGTGTTTCACATTGAAATAGTCCTGCAAGACTTTAATTCAAAGGATTCTGGTGATTGATGAGGCAGGACCTCAGACAGAATGGCACAGCAAACTAGCACTTCAGGACTGTAGCAATGGTAACAATACAATGGATGTCCACGTGATACACTGTTTAAATGAAGTACAGAAAGAGAGAAAAAAAGAAATAAACAAGATGTCAGAGGTAAGGAGGGTATGTCCCCCAATACTCAAGCCATAGAGCTTATATTCTTCCACAGATACATTTTAATCTCTTATGGGGAAACACGAAAACTTCTAGCCTATGTTTAAACACATTAGTATGCAAGTGAGTAATATCTGAACTAAAACTTCCAAGGCCATATAGTTAATGCTTAATTTTACATACTACTGAATCATTCAAAAATGATGAATACACTTTTACTTCTATGTATAGCCCTCATCTGAGTTTGACTTGCATGATCCACTTCCCAGTGTGCAAGAGAAGCCATAGGCTGTCTTTTCTTCTCACTACACTCTCACGGGGTAACCTCATTCATATTCATATTCAAGTGCCACCTATATGCCAATGATCTCATCTCTCTATTTAAAAATCCTGTTTACAAATCTCTACTAGACATTCACTTCTCCTTGAACGTGTCCCCCTACACCACAAAATAAACTCATTACTTATGCCCCCCCGCCCCCAAGCCTTCCCTTAACAAAACAAACAAATAAAAAAGTAAACTTCTCAATTTTTTCCATTTTGGTAAATTTCCAAATCCTACTTATAGCTAAAGGTTGCTTAGAGAAGTATTAGGTTAAATCTGTGTCTGTGGATCAAAAAAATATTGACAACTTCATATGGTTCAACCTAACAAAAACATATGCAGAGAGCAAATAAGAGTAACCATAATTGCCAAAGCCGGTCTGGCTCAGCGGATAGAGCGTCGGCCTGCGGACTGGGGGTCCCAGGTTCGATTCCGGTCAAGGGCATGTACCTGGGTTGCGGGCACTTCCCCAGTGGGGAATGTGCGGGAGGCAGCTGATCGATGTTTCTCTCTCATCGATGTTTCTGACTCTCTATCTCTCTCCCTTCCTCTCTGTAAAAAATCAATAAAATATATTTAAAAAAAAAAAAAAAGAGTAACCATAATTTTTATCTTACTTTTTCTTTGTTAGATGTATTTAAAAAAGCTTGGTTAGCATTCTAGATCTCAACAGATTAGTGAGAGATGAGGACATGGAGAGTGCCTTTCTTCTGTCAACACACACACACACACACATTAAAAAGGATACAAAAAGATATGAACAGAAAAGAGTACTAAAGCAGAGTAGAGAGGAGAAAAGAAGAGAAATGAAGATAATCTAAAAGAGAAAGGAATGAATAAAAAAGAAAGGGGAATTACTGCCACTACCTCCTTAATTATATGTGGGTGAAACACTGCAGTTCTTACTGCCCCAACACCGAGTTCAGACAGTGAGGCCCAGATACAGGAAGTTGAGTCAAGTATAAAGCTATGATAGTTTGCTCGGTTAAAAGGAATTTTTCTTCATTAAAATAAATTCTTTGTCCTTGAATTAGAGAATGTAGCAAGCAATCATAACCAATTTAAATATGAACCCAATTGTTCTGAGAATGGAGGCAGAAAAATTCTCTCATCCTGACCCACCTAGTGCAGATCAGGACATAGCAGAACCTCAAGCAGTGCCCTGGCACTGAGCCACGACTGCTGCTGTGGTTCTTACTGGGATACACAATTCCCATGTCTGAATTTAATGCAGATGTGAGATGTTAGAAAGACACCCTAAAACAAACACCTTAGGATAACCTTCAAGAGGGTGAGGATACTCCTGGTGAACCGCCATCTTGCAATACACTAGATGGAAATTGCTAACTAACCTCTTATCTGAGTAACTGTCCTTATATAATTAAAAGTTGATTACCTAATAGCAAGTTCCTAAACATAATTATGAATTCCTCTTGTGGCTTTGGCTTTAAAAAGATTTGTTATTTTTTATCAATCAAAATGTTACTTTACTTCCTATGAAAATAAACCCAGTAAAATATTCTTTCTGCATATAAAGTACATCCTAAACACATCTAGCTGCAACTAGGTATTGCTCTTATTGCTGAACTGGCTAAGTTTGAATATGAAATCTGAAGGACAGCCTAGCTTAAATAATTCCATAATGAATAAGTAGCTTTTCCCCCACATAAATAAGGGACAAAAAAGTATTAAAAGAAAATAACATACACTTTACACCTATTTAGAAACTACTGATTACAAAAGGCACAATAGTAAAAGTCTCCTACATATTATTTTATAAAATCAGAAATGAGCAGTATTCTTAGAAATAGGTATATTTCTACTTTTCAGGCATAAATGTTCACCATATTTGAGAGTTGACAGCATAAGCATCATACACAATTATATTTTTAAACTATTGAGATAATTTATTAGACTTGGGCCAAAAAACCTAATTCCCCACAGCTAAAACTTAATATTGCCCATTGACCTTAAGAAACTAGCTGTGATGATTGTGAAAGGCAGAGGTCCAGCAAATGTCGCAAATGTAGGAGATGGTTAATGGGAAAAGACATACAGGGATGGGCTCTAATAACTTCACAATCCGCACTTATAACTCAACTATAATAATGCTACCACGTCTATCAAATTGGGCTAGGATAATTGAGCCTCACAGAGAAGAAAATAACCATAATTGGAGTTCAACAAATGCTAGGCTATATGCTAGAAACTTATTTAATTTTTTTATCCTAATCATTTAACCCTATGAGATAGGTATTGTTATCCCCATCTTAGAGAAGAAATTGCAGTTCAGAGAAACGGGGTAACTTGCAGTGATCTCATAACTACTAATGGGAGGACACAGGGGAATCTGGTTTGAAACCCAAGCTGTAACTTCAAAACCTGTGAAGCTGTGTCCATTCCAATACCATGCTATTGCTCTTCTATGTAAGTACTAAAGTATTAGTGTCAACTTTAATTAAGGTATATCCATATTAGGCTTCGAGAGGAAGAATTATATGTTAATTCTACATATAAGCAGAGAAGAAATTGAGCATGATGATTGGAAAAACACCAACCTAGAAAAATGTTGCCATAAACAACCAACACTCTATTTTCTTGTGCCCCACTTAGCTTTCTTTTAAACTTTTTATTATGGAATTTGTATGGAGCAGAGAATAGTAAAAGAAACCCTTATGCTTCCATCACCCTGTTTGAACAATTATATTCCGCAAGACAGGAAGTCAATTTATACATCCCATTTAAAAAAAAATTTTTTTATTGATTTCAGAGAGGATGGGAGAGAGGAGTGGGGTATGGAAACATCAATGATCGGTTGCCTCCTGCACATCCCCTACTGGGAATCGAGCCCGAAACCTGGGCATGTGCCCATGACCAGAATCAAATTCAGGACCCTTCAGTCCGTAGGCCGACGCTCTATCCACTGAGCCAAACGAGCTAAGGCTACATCACATTTTTTTTTGAAGGGCAATTAAGAAACTCCAGTGGACAGTGTGATGAAACCCCTCCGATTCACTCCCCTCTCCCCACTCTTTGTGGCATCGACAAAATTTTAGGACTTTGACCCCAGTTCCAAGGGCAGATCCTGATTAGCCAAAACCAATCACAGTAATTCCATCTCTTGTAACCAGTAATTTGGTTTAGAAACCTTGCATTTTTGCTAATCCATGTATGTATTCCCTTCCCAACTACAATTTGTTCAGATGTAGAACATTAATTCTAAAGTGAACCCAATCCAACTGATGGAAAGAACCTTTATCCCACGGTTATGAGATTCCACATTTTCTGACTACTTAAGTCATTTGCAGCACAGTTTTTGTTAATGCAACCAGAATCACCCTAACTAGTTAGGGATAATCAAATAAAGTCCTTGGGTATATAATCAAGTACTGACTTAATATAGAGGCTCCTACAAAGAAAAATTTAGAGAGCATACTTTAAAAAGCCAAATTTCATTCACATTAAAGAGGGACTTTAATATTTTGTTTCCTTGCCAAAACCAGTTCGGCTCAGTGAATGGAGCGTCGGCCTGTGGACTGAGGGGTCCCAGGTTCGATTCCAGTCAGGGGCATGTACCTGGGTTGCGGGCACATCCCCAGTGGGCGATGTGCAGGAGGCGGCTGATCGATGTTTCTCTCCCATCGATGTTTCTGGCTCTCTCTCTCTCTCTCCCTTCCTCTCTGTAAAAAATCAATAAAATATATTTAAAAAAAAAAGAGAATATTTTGTTTCCTTTAGAGCTTATATCCTCTCCTCCCCACTTTTTTTAGTTGTTTTTGTTCCAAAATAAAAGAAAAATGATATACACAAAGGAATTTTCAGAAGACTATAAAAATCTATGCTCAGTAATAATTGTAGAATTTCCTGATTCTAAAGACATCAACAAAATAAAAAACAACAATAACAAACCACTGAAATGATACAATATTTTAAAACTCAATCTGAAACTCAATCTATTAAGTTTTTGGATATTTTAAAAATGCATTTATAGCCCTAACCGGTTTGGCTCAGCAGATAGAGCATCAGCCTGCGGAGTGAAGGGTCCCAGGTTTGATTCTGGTCAAGGGCAATTAAAATATCTTTAAAAAGTAAAAAGGGCACTAGGTTTAAGAAACACCCCAATTTCAATCCCTTGTTCTACCACAAACTAGCAAAGTCATCATTGTACAAATTGCCTAACCTCTCTAAGCTTGTTTTCTCATCTTTAAAGTGGGAATAAAAATTAACACAATATGAGTGCTTATTATGACAAAATACTATGTGCTATGTGCTAAATGCTGATGATGCGGTGTGAAAAACATATTTGCTGTCAAGAAGATGGGAGTTAGACCAGTAAACAATTATAGGGTGGCAGACACAAGGACAGAGGTAATCAGAGTATGATACAGGAATATAGAACAGAATTATGTAGAGGGCACAATTCTTGGCATAAAGAAAATAAGCAACAAATATTAACTTCCTTTCTAACATGTTTTCATTCAATATGCCTTTATTTTATTTAATTTCATATTCCTATTCTTAAAACTACAAATTCTTGCCTGGCCGGTGTGGCTTAGTGGTTGAGCATCGACCTATGAACCAGGAGGTCACGGTTCGTTTCCCAATCAGGGCACATGCCCGGGTTGCGGGTAGATCCCCAGTGTGAGGTGTGCGGGAGGCAGCTGATCGATGATTCTCCTTCATCATTGATGGTTCTATCTCTCTCTCCCACTCCCTCCCTCTCTGAAATCAATAAAAATATATTTAAAAAAATAGGAGTAGATTAAGTTACCGGTATAAGAAGCATATTTCATACTTTCTTTAAAAAGGGGGAGTAGGGTGTATAGCAGAACACCTGGAAGCAGTAGCTACTATCTAATGCCATGTGCTAGTAGCAAAGTTAGTGGCAAATTTGAAAAATCCAATGGTAGCCAGAAAAGCTCCATACTGAATATTAAAGAAGCTTATTAGTTATCAAGCATATCTAAAGTCAACTTATCGGAAACAAAACTGCATGGGTAAAACTTAGGAATCTGGTTATCAGTATTTCAGGGAAGAGTGAAATAGGAACAGTCACTCACATGCATTACCAGTATGTCCTAAGAGAAGCACCACCTTGAGATTAAAAGCATGTACTAACTTAACTTCAGCAAAACATGTCTCAGAAAACTTTTGTATCAAAAAATTCAGAGAAATTTGTGTGTGTTTTAAACTAACCAGAATTGGCTTTTAAACCATTTGCAAAGAAAAAAAACAACACTTGTTTTTAATTTGGGGGAAAGTGCTGAATATTTAGTGGAAGGTATGCTAACCTGACATCTGCTACAACTTCAATGTAATTTTAAATATCATATTCATTAATGATTGAGTCTTAATGAGTTTGTAAATTAATCCTGTTTAGTGAGTCTGAATATGCTCTTCTTATTCACATAAATGTTCAAGAAACTGGTTGCAGCAACATATGGTATCTCATACATTAAATACACTAAAATTCTTACAAAAAGCACAGTTTTCAAAGTGCAGGAATCTGTTACCAAGGAAAATGGGGGTGGGGGTTTGGAGGGAATGACACACACCTTTTTATATGGTATGAGATTATCGTCCATGCAAAACTCACCCTTTATTTTTATTTTTAAATATGTATTTTTATTGATTTCAAAGAGAAAGGGAGTGGGTGCGAGAGAGAGAAACATCAAAGAGAGAGAATCATTGGTTGGCTGCTTCCTGCATGCCCCCTACTGGGGTTCAAACCCAAAACCGGGGCAAGTGCCCTGACCAGAAATCGAACCGTGACCTCCAGGTTCATAGGTTGACGCTCAACCACTGAGCCACGCTGACTGGACAAAAACTCACCCTTTAAATTAAGTCTATGAATACCTAGCTTCTTTCAACAAGAACAATGATCTGCCTTTGCCTTTCCATAACAACCAGCTGGTTAAGCAAACACAGTGAAACCACCCTTCCCCAGTCACCAGATGCTTAATTTCAAAGTCAGTAACAATGTGGAATAATCCAATTCTTGAATTGGTAATGTTTACTACTAATTCTTTTTCTAATTCTTAGTAAACCCTTTTGAAAATTGCTAAGCAAATGCTCTCTTTAATAACTATAAAAAGAAAAGGGGTGGGAGATAAAAAGAACCATGGCCTGCCCTAGCCAGATTGGCTCAGTGGATAGAGTGGAAGAGGAAGAGCAGGACGAGAACGCCTCTATTTGGCACAGATAAGTAGGGCCTGCTAAAAGTTGACAGTGGAAGACAAACAATGAGGAAAACCCTTCAACATCCCAGGCCCAATATAAGCACAAGATATTGACAGCCCACTGCTGAGGAATTTCAAGTCTCTAGTGTACAGAAGGTAACTATAGCAACAACAAAACCAAAGTCAGCTCCCTTAGCGATTAGACTGTTCAATATCCAACACCAACAGTCTGACAGAAGCAGAGGTGGCCATTTCCAAGGATAAATATTATTTACCTCAGTCTCTACTATTATTCTACACATGATATCCAGAATTCAATTTCAAAAAAGAGACACACACACAAGCAAGAAAAACACAACAAACTGTCAAAATGAGTCAATGAACAGAACAGGCCCAGAGATAACTGAGATGATGGACTTTAACTATAAATTGGCTAAGCCAAAACAAAAATTAAGCTAAAACAAAACAACAAATGTTAGCAAGAATGTAAAGAAATTGGAATTGTATACAATGCTGGTGGTAATATAAAATGTAGCAGCCCCTGTGAGAAACAGTTTGGCAGTTTCTCATAAAGTTAAACATACACATGCAAAAATCTGTACACTAATGTTCAGAATAGCATTACTCATAACAGCAAAAAAAAGTTTAACCAACTCAAAAGTACTTTAATAAATGGATAAACAATATATGGTAGATAGGCAGATAAGGGAATATGATTTGCCATAAAAGTCAAAGGCAGGGGTGGGGCAATATCTGTAATAGTGTCAACAAAAGAAAAATTTAAAAAAAGGAAATGTACTACAACATGGATGAAACTTGAAAATACTTTGTGTGAAAGCCACCACCCACGTGAACCCTTGGCAGACAATCACCTACAGCACTTGAAGTATCCACTGTAGTGTAGCCCAATGCAATCTTGAACAAGGGATCAGATGTCACTTCATTTTTGCCGGGAGCCGGTCCATCCTTGCTGTTTCAAGGGACCTGGCATATATGGCATACTGTTCTTGATATGTTTGCTCACCTTCTTGGCACTGTGTGTTTTAACCAAGGTCTCTGAGAAAGGTTGTTTCCCCAGGTAGGGATTTTCCCCTGAAGTTAGGGAGGGAATAAAACCTCTTAACTAAGTGCCAGGTGGGTAATTAATCACTTTAACTACGAACAATCATGCTTAAGCTACATAATCTTTACTCCCTGGAATGGAGATAAGAAACGCCCTAACCTTTGTAATAGAGATTGATAGGATTGAATCAACTGATATAAATACAGATGTAACAAGACAGAAAGAGACAGAACTTAGGAGACAGAACTAAGAAGACAGAACCTAGGCACAGAACCTACACAGAACGTTCTCTAGAGACAGAAGAACTTCGCTGGAGAGAACATGGCAAAAGATCCTGGACTGAACCTGATTATAGAACATGGCAAGAGAGCCAGACTAGAACCTTGTGACTGAACCTGGCTGGAGAACCTGGACAGAACCTGGCTGGAGATCCTAACCAGAACCTCTCTGGAGATCCAGACCAGAACTTGGCTGGAGATCCTGGCTAGGCTGCTGATCAACTGAACACTGTCTCCGTGTCTTTCCTTCTTCGCCGACTCCGTCTACGCCTTTGGGAACCCCTGGACCTGCTGGGGTTGGACCCCGGCCCGGCACATTTTCATCATGCTGATTTAAAAAAAATATTTGTATTTATTTTAGAAAGAGAAAAGGAGAGGGAGAGATAGAAACATCAACGTTGACCCATCAGCTGCCTCCTACACGCCCCCTGATGGGGGATCAAGCCCCAAACCTGGGCATGTACACTGACCTGGAATCGAATCACCACTCAACCACTGAGCCACACCGGCTGGGAATCATGATGATTTTTAACTTAAACTAAAACTTAAAATATATGAAAGGAGGCAGCAGTTCAGAAGTGAAGAGGATATTAAATTAACACAATTTTTAGTGGAGGTTCCCATGGTGACAGTTTTTTTTTTCCCTGAGAAAAACTTCACCTGCTTTATTTTTAGTAATACATTTCTGTGGACAAAAAAAAAAAATCCTTAAAAAATAATTGAGTGTTTAAGGCAAAAATAGTAATCACATATTGAGGGGTTATTAAAAGTAAAATATATGACAGAAATAGAAGATGGGAGGGAGGAAATAGAAAATGTTGCAAGGTTCTTACAACATAAATGGCATCATCTTATTTGAAGGTAGCTTTGACAAGTTCAAGTATGTGTAACCTACACAAACCACAAAATGTGTTTTTTTTTTTTAATTCTCACCTGAGAATATGCTTTATTGATTTGAGAGAGAGAGGAGGGAGATAGAGAAACATTGATGTGAGAAACACCAATCAGTTGGAGACAGAACCCACAACCTAGGGTTTTTATTTTAGGACTGCTTTTTATTTATTTTTTATTTTTTTATTTTTATTTTTTAAAATATATTTTATTGATTTTTTACAGAGAGGACGGGAGAGAGATAGAGAGTTAGAAACATCGATGAGAGAGAAACATCGATCAGCTGCCTCCTGCACATCTCCCACTGGGGATGTGCCCACAAACCAGGTACATGCCCTTGACTGGAATCGAACCTGGGACTTTTCAGTCCGCAGGCCGACGCTCCATCCACTGAGCCAAACCGGTTTCGGCGGGACTGCTTTTTAGATGAGGAAATTAAGGATTAGAAAAATAGGTATTTCATGGTGAACTACCTATTTAGAAAATGGGTATATAACCAGACTGCTAGGGTTAAACTCCTGGCTTTGATAGCTATGTTTCAGCTATCTATTATTTTAAAAAATATATTTTTATTGATTTGCATTTGCTGTTTTTGTTTTGTTAATCCTCACCTGAGGATATTCTTCCACTAATTTTGTTTTTAGAGAGAGTGGAGGGGGAGAGACAGTCAATATCAATGTGAGAGAGACACATCAATTGGTTGCCTCTCTCACACGCCCTGACTGGGGCCGGGATGGAGCCTGCAACCGAGGTACGTACGTGCCTTGACTGGAATTGAATCCGGGATCCTTTGGTCCACTAAGCCAAACCGGCTAGGGAATATTTTCACTGATTTTTAGAGAGATAGAGACATTGATGAGAGATGAGAAACACTGATCAGCTGCCTCCTGCATGCCCCCTGCTAGGGACAGAGCCTGCAACCCAGGCATGTGCTCTGACCAGAATAGAATAGAACCAGAGGTGCATGGGTCGAAGCTCAATCACTGAGTCGCATTAGCCAGGCTCAGCTTCTCATTCTTTTTTAAAATAATTCTTTATTGTTACAAGTATTAAATATGTCCCTTTCCCCCCATTGACCTCCTCCAGCCTGTCTCCGTCTCCACCCCTCCCCACCATGTCCTCACCGCCCCATATATGCTTGGCCTCATCTGTGTCCCTGGGCTATGCATATAAGGTCCTTGGTTGATTACCTCCCACCTACCCACATTCCTCAGCCTTCCCTCCGAGGTTCAGCACTCTGTTCCATGCTTCCACATCTCTGGATCCATTCTGTTCATCAGTTTATTTTTACTTAGATTCCACATATGAGATCATGTGATACTTATCTTTCTCTGACTTATTTCACTTAGCACGATACTCTCCAGGTACCTCCATGCTGTCTCCAAGTTAAGAGATTCTTCTTTTTTACTGCTGCATAGTATTCCATGGTAAATATGTACCACAGCTTTTTTTATCCACTCATCTACTGATGGGCACTTGGGCTGTTTCCAGATCTTAGCTATTGTAAATTGTGCCGCTATGAACATAGGGGTGCATACATTCTTTCTGATTGGTGTTTCGGGTTTCTTAGGATATATTCCTAGAAGTGGGATCACTGGGTCAAATGGCAGGTCCATATTTAATTTTTTGAGAAAATTCCATACTGTTTTCCATAATGGCTGTACCAGTCTGCATTCTCACTAGCAGTGTACTAGGGTTCCCTTTTCTCCACATCCTCGCCAGCACTTGTCATTTGTTGATGGTAGCCATTCTGACAGGTGTGAGGTGATACCTCACTGTCGTTTTAATTTGCATCTCTCTGATGATCAGTGACTTTGGGCATTTTTTCATGCATCTTTTGGCCATCTGTATGTCCACTTTGGAGAAGTGTCTATTTAGGTCCTTTGCCTATTTTTTAATTGGATTGTTTGTCTTTCTTCTGTTAAGTTATGTGAGTTCCTTATATGTTTTGGATATTAACCCTTTAGCAGATGTATCATTGCCAAATATGTTCTCTCATACATTGGGCTCCTTTTCATTTTGTTAATGGCTTCTTTTGTTGTGCAGAAGCTTTTTATTTTTATGTAGTCCCATTTGTTTATTTTCTCCTTAGTTTCCTTTGCCTTAGCAGATGTATCAATAAACATATTGCTATGAGAGATGTCTGAGGTTTTGCTGCCTATGATTTCTTCTAGGATTTTTATGGTTTCCCAACTTACATTTAAGTCATTTATCCATGTTGAGTTTGTTCTTGTGTATGGTGTAAGCTGGTGGTCTAGTTTCAATTTTTTGCATGTATCTGTACAATTTTCCCAACACCATTTATTGAAAAGACTCATTTTTTTTAATGTTACATGCAATAAACTTTAATATTTCAAGAAAAACTATTTTAAATATATTACATGCAATAAATATTAATATTTCAAGAAAAAAGATTTTAAATATATTACCAAAACTGTACTAACACAGTATAATATCACAAAAGTTGTAGGAAATATTAAGAATCTGCAAATAACAGGGTGAAGAGACTGTCTTGACTCCACTGTATGCTCTTGCCTCCTTTGTCAAATATTAATTGAGCATAATGAATGGCTTGGGTTGATTTCTGGGGTCTCTGTTCTGTTCCATTGATCTATATGCCTATTCTTGTGCCAGTACCAGGCTGTTCTGATTACGGTGTCTTTTGTAGTATAACTTGAAATCTGGTATTGTAATTCCTCCAACTTTATTTTTCTTTCTCAAGATTGCTGCAGCTACTTGGGGTCTTTTTTATGCCATATAAATTTTTGGAGTATTTGTTCTAGACCTGTGAAATAGGCTGTTGGTATTTTAATAGGGATTGCATTGAGTCTGTAGATTGCCTTGGGTAGTATGGACATTTTAATGATGTTGATTCTAATTCTACCAACCCATCACCTTCCCATTCTTAAAGCAGGAGATAATAGTTCCAACCTCACATGGTTGTTATAATGAATAAATTGATTACTACATATTAAATGCTCAGAATGATGCCTGACCCACACACACACAAAAAAAGACAAGTGTCAGCACAGAGAATTTCAAAGAAATACACTAGCATCCTACACAATAAAAGCGTAATATGCTAAGTGCCCAACTGATCGACCAGTCGTTATGACATGCACTGATCACCAGGGGCGGATACTCCGACTGGTAGATTAGTTTGCTGCTGGGGTCTGGCCAATCGGGACTGGGTGAGAGGAGCCAGACACGCCCTAGAGTCCTCCCACGGTCCTCCCTGACCCTGATCATGCACCCGTGGGGTCCTTCAGCTTGGCCTGTGCCCTCTCGCAATCCGGGACCCCTCGGAGGATGTTGGAGAGCCGGTTTCATCCCGATCCCTGCAGGCCAGGCAGAAGGACCCCACCGGTGCACGAATCCGTGCACCAGGCCCCTAGTCAAATAATAAACTTGTAGAATATACTATTAGGTATAAAATCTAATGTATATCTATAATACACCTACATACCCCATACTGTTAACCGTAAGAGAGAAATATATAAACACTAAATGCCTGGTGCATGCAATTCGTGCACTTGGGGGGCAGGGGTCCCCTCTGCCCAATCTGCGCCTTCTCACAGTCCAGGAGCCCTTGGGGGCAGTCAGACATCCTTAGCGCTGCCACGGAGGCGGGAGAGGCTCCCCGCCACCGCTGCTATGCTCGCCAGCCATGAGCCCAACTTCTGGCTGAGCTGCGCTCCCCCTGTGGGAGAGCACTGACCACCAGGGGGCAGCTCCTGCGTTGAACTTCTGCCCCCTGGTGGTCCGTGAGCATCACAGCGACTGATTGTTCCACCGTTTGGTCGATTTGCATATTAGCCTTTTATTATATAGGATTATATTGTCACCAAATAGAAAGATGCTTTAATATATAACCAGAGACTGAAATAAGATTAATGACAAAATAAGGCTTCCTGACAATGGACAGCTTATAAAAATGTCTACATATCTCATATAATAAGGCAATATTTTATATTTTTTAATTTGATAGTTGGACACTTTCTTTTACATTTTGAAGTAGATTTACTACTTAATACTCCAAATTAGGTGAATATCCAAAAGGGATCTGCTGAAATAGAAATCAAAACAGTGGGAAAACCCTTAAACATAAATTTTTGTAGCTTTATACTCATGTAAAGATACAGTAGGACATACCAGCTTTTAACCACTTTGTGCCATTTCGTGGGAAGATCTGAATCTAGTTAAGTTCTAAACTCATTTCCTCTCTTCTGAACACAGTGAAAGATCCTGACATCAGAGAAATAACCAAGAAAAGTCATAATTTTTGAACCACCCAGCAAAAGATATTAAGAGAAAAAAATTTTCACATTTATTTTATAAAGCTGATATAAAGGATAAAAAGAACTAGAAATAATACTGTCGATTGTAACTTTAACATATGAAAATGCTTAGCTTAGACTTAAGCTGCTTAGCCCTTGGCATTGATTACTACTGCCATCTAGCAACAGGTCCAAAAATTAGAGAACACAAAAATATCCAAGACTACAAAGTCTCTGAACAGAAAGATGCTTTAACTTAGTAATTATTAAAGCTTCTGCTAGTCACCATAAATTAGATTAAATTACATTTTGCTTAGTTGTTCTTTTTCTTTTTTCTCTATGTGAACTCATAGATTTTACCAACTCTGATCTTGTTCCAAAATTCCAATCCCATATTTCCCTAGATCCCTACCTTTGAACATGCTGCCAAATCTTCAAATTAAATATACCCAAAATATAACTCAAATATCTGTACTCTTCATCTCTTTTAACTACACAATATTCTCGCCCTAACTGGTTTGGCTCAGTGGATAGAGAGTTGGCCTGCGGACTCAAGGGTCCCAGGTTCGATTCTAGTCAAGGGCATGTACCTTGGCTGAGGGCACATCCCCAGTAGGGGGTGTGCAGGAGGCAGCTGATCCATGCTTCTCGCTCATTGATGTTTCTAACTCTCTATCCCTCTCCCTTCCTCTCTGTAAAAAAATCAATAAAATATATTTTAAAAAAATAATAATAAAATAAAATTTTTTTTAAAAAATTAACTACACAATATTCTCAGTCATCTAGGCTCAAAATCTCAGAATCATCTATTATTAAAGGGAGGCAAAAAACATGATTCCATTAATCTAATAAACCCCACCTTGAAAATCACCCTTCACATCTCTCTCCTCACTGTTTGCTTTGCCATTATTCTCTGGTTTCTCATTACCTCTCATCTACAACTATAGTAGCCTCCTACATGTCTGACACAGAGCAAAACAGGAAACACTTAATCTAAAATATGATTCCTGGACAATGATGGGAAGTATATGAGAAAGTCTTACTTCCCACAGGAAAATTATCATATAAAAAGTTTCGTTCTTAGAAACTACCTTCATGTTGTAAAAAATGCTAACATTCACATAACATTAAATAGAAAACAAAAGCAAATATATGATTTCACAAACAGTTCTTAAGTATGAATAGTTCTTAAACAAAATGCTTAATTTTTATAAAGTATATACATTCTTTTGTTTTTTCTGCACATGCTGCATATATTTGAACATGTGAATTACACATTATTTTATTGCAAATCCAGACTTTTCAGTATATTTTTTTGTAATTTTTAAAAAGATTTTATATTGGTTTTTAGAGAGAGGAAGGGAGAAGGAAAGTGAAATATCGATGTGAGAGTGAAATACCCATCAGCTGCCTCTTACATACCTCCTACCAGGGGATTGGGCTTACATTCGGGCATGTGCCCTGACTAGGAATCCAAGTGGCTACCTTTGGTGCAGGGGACGCCACGCAATCGAGTCACACCAGCCAGGGCCAGACTTTTCAATATATTTCCCCGAACAGAAGTACAAAAAGGATTGCTATTCTCTCTAAGAATTCTACATCATTTTCTTGAGTTATCTAGATCCAACCAATGCTTCAAGATCTAGCTCAAATGCTACTAGCACTATAAGATTTTTCTTAACCCAGCCTAAAGTAGTTTCTACTTCCCTTGAATGTCAAAATATTGTCTGTTATTTATACAGCAATAATAATATACTAAATGTATTGAAGTATTTTTATCTAGTTACTAGGGGCCCGGTGCACAAAATTCGTGCACTGGGTGTGTGTGGGGGGGGGCGGGGGAGTGTCCCTCAGCCCAGCCTGCCCCCTCTCACATACTGGGAGCCCTCAGGCGTTGACCCCCATCACCCTCCGATCGCCTGATCGGCCCCTTGCCCAGGCCTGACGCCTCCGCCAGAGGTGTCAGGCTTGGACAGGGGACCCCCATCTCCCCCCGATCACTGGCTCTGGCCCCCGCCCAGGCCTGAGGCCTCTGGCCCAGGAATCATGCCTGGGCAGGGGACCCCCATCTCCCTCTGATCGCTTGCTCCACCCCCAGCTCAAGCCTGACGCCTCTAACCCAGGCTTCAGGCCTGGGCAAGGGGACCATCATATCCCCCCAATCCCCGGCTCCGCCCCCCACCCAGGCCTGATGCCTCAGCCAGAGGAGTTGACCCTCATCACCCTCCGATCACCAATCACCAGATCGGCCCCTTGACCAGGCCTGAGGCCTCCGGCAGAGGTGTCAGGCCTGGGCAGGGGACCCCCAGCTCCCCGCGGTTGCAGGCTCCGCCCCTGCCCAGGCCTAACGCCTCTGGCCGAGGCGTCCGGCCCAGGCAGCGGGGACCTGCAGTGGCAGCGGGGGGCGCCGCGATTGTGGGCTTCGCTTTAGGCCCAGGCAAGGGACCCCTAGCTCCCGGGACTGCCAGCTTCGACCTTGCCCAGCTCCCATCGCTGGCTCCACCCCTACTTCCTGCTATCACTGGCCAGGGCGGCTAGGCGCCTGATTCTCCGATCATGGCTGGGGGGCAGGGCAAAGGCGGCCCTGCCCCCCAGCTCTTAGCTCCCCCCTGGGTTTCCGATCACTGTCAGTGGCAGGGGGCTTCTTCCTGCTTTCCCTTTCGCCTCCCTGCATTGTGCCTACATATGCAAATTAGCCGCCATCTTGTTGGCAGTTAACTGCCAATCTTAGTTGGCAGTTAATTTGCATATAGCCCTGATTAGCCAATGAAAAAGGTACCGCCGTACGCCAATTACCATTTTTCTCTTTTATTAGTGTAGATGTTTTACATACTTATATTTGTTTATCCCCACCGTAGAGTATAAACTTCAGAAGTCATGTTCTCCAATTCTCTACAACCAATCTATTACTGGCCTACCTTATGAAATCCTACTTCCTGTAAGGAGCATAAACATACAAACACACACAAAACAAACTCAACAGAGGAAGACAAAAAGACCAAGATAAGGAACTACACATATATGTAAAATAATGTCAAAGACAGAAAACACACACACACACACAGCCCAAGCCTTAGAAGCAAAAGTCCCTTTCCTGCAGCTTCATACACACCTGCTGGTTTGAATGTAATTTAATAGCTAGCCCTATATGTCCAAATTCTGGAATTAACAATATGTTCAAAACGGTCTTCCTTCAGAAAATACTTTATAGGATCAAATTATCTAAAATTTCTTGCAAATGCAGTTAATACTATGTGCCTTATATGATATAAACCATGTTTTCGATGCTAAAAAAAGACACATCCACATTTTAATCATTTAAGATTTTAAAAAATAACCCAATGATTCATAAATTGTATTCTTTGTATTTTTAGAATGGCTCAGGGGATTTGTGTGATTCTCAAACCTCCTTTCTTAGTTCCTAAAAAAAACCTTCACTTTATTTTTACAATCTCAGAGAAAAGGGGGAAAAGTATGGAGAAAATAAAATAGCTTCATAAAAATAATTCAGTGTTACATTAAATGCAAATTAATGATAGGCTAATAAGATCACAACTTAAAAAAACCCAAAAAACTAACCACTATAAAAATTTAGCTTCAATATCTATTCTTTTCTTGGAAAGAGATGCCTGAAATGCATATTAACAACTTTAGGTCTGAGTGATGGGGGGTCTAAAGGAAGAATTCATGAAGAAAGGGAAGGGCAGCCCAGCCAGTGTAGCTCAGTGGTTGAGCATCGAGCTATGAACCTGAAGGTCACAGTTTGATTCCTGGTCAAGGCACATGCCCGGGTTGTGGGCTCGATCCCCAATGTGGGGTATGCAGGAGGCAGCCGATCAATGATTCTCTCTCATTATTGATGCCTCTCTCTCTCTCTCTCTCTCTCTCTCTCTCTCTCTCACTCTCTGAAATCAATAAAAAATATATATATTTAAAACGGAAGGGCAGAAACAGAACCAAAAATACAAAAAGGTAGTTTAACAAAAATAGCCAAGAACTGGAAACACAATGGGAAATGAAGGAACCTGTATCTGGGATGAACCTAATCAATATGCATAAGCTGAACAGTTGTTACTTTCGAAAAGGTGGCAGTGTTTTTAAAGTAAAAGATCAGCACTAGAAGTGAGGGGTGCTTAATTTTTTTTTTTGCCTGTGACCTTCAGTAAATCATAGATCCAACCTAAATCTTGGTTTACTCACATTTCCACTTCTATCATTTTGTGTGTGTGTGTGTGCACCAATGACATAACAGTAATTAAGGTATACTGAATTCTTGCTATATGCCAGGCACTATTCTAAATGTTTTATATGCATTATATTTCATTTAACGTTCTGGACAGCCCTATAAAATAGGTACCTCTACTTCCCCCATTTTATAATTAGGAAATGGAGGCTTAAAAAGGCAGGTGATTTGCCAAAGATCACTTCACTCACAAATGCAAAGCAGAAACTAGAACTCAAATATGATTCAAGAACTACTCTCTTAAATGTTTCCTTACACTGACTCTCAAATGATATAAAGGACATAGTTTATGAAGCATCCTATCTAATAAAGACAGAATATGCAAATTGACGGCAACTTCTCAACAAAGATGGCTACGCCCACAGCCAATAAGGAGGGAATATGCAAACTGACATGACAAGGCAAGAGGCAGAAAGGCAGTGGTGCCAGCAGCCAGGGGAAGGAAGGCCTATTCTTGCATGAATCTTCCTGCATTGGGCTTCTAGTTTTAAAATAACCATTCAAATGTAAAATGGTGTTATTATAATTCTTTTAAGCTTTTACTTATTTAATTCTTAAATATTCCAACTGACTTTTAGAGAAAGAGGTAGAGGGAGAGAAACATCCATGTGAGAGCAAAACATGGATGTGCTGCCTCCTGCACACCCCCTAGTTGGCATTGAGCAGGCAACTTGGGCATGTGCTCCAACTGGGAATTGAACTGGCAACCTTTTGGTGAATGGGACAACACCCAACCATCTGAGCCACACTGGCCAGGGCAATTTTTACTTATTGATTGAGTTTAGAGAGGAAGAGAGAAACATCAATTTGTTGTTCCACTTATTTATGTATTCATTGGTTGATTCTTGTATGTGCCCTGACCAGGGATTGAACCTGCAACCTTGGCATATCAGGACAAAGCTCTAACCAACTAAGCTGGTAACCAACATACCAGGCCAGGGGGTATGCATTATAATTCTTATTTGCACTAACTGAAATGAATCATCACCAATCAAACAACAAAGCAAAATAGAGTTAAAATATTTAAAACATACACATGTGGATTTTTTAAAAGATTATGGCAATATCAATGATATAAAGTCCAGTACAAATTTTGGTTGCCTGTGTAAAGTTTTTACAGGCTTAACGAAAGATTTAAAGTAATATCAGCTATAAGATACAGTAAGTTTAAAATATAAGTCATCACTTAGAGCTTTTTCTCTTCTATTATTTCACATTAAAACTTGAATGAAATCAACAGGAAAGAATTTATTTCAGAGTGTTTGTCAGGCACTGTTTTCACACTTCACAAGTATTTTCTCATTTAATTCTCATAACATCCTCTGAAGTATTTATAATTATCCCATTCACAAATGGGAAACTGAAGCACAGAATGGTCATGTATAATCGGCTAAAAGATCATAGAGCTAGTAACTGGAACCAGTACTCAATTCAGGCAGTTTAGTTTAAGAATCTGCTCTTATCTGCTAGCTCTGCTGCATTTCAAGGAATGGTGAAATTAAAACAACAACAACAAACAATAAAAAGTAATAATAATCAGGATAATTGTCCGTAACAAGAATGGAGATAAGGCCCTGGCCCGTATGCTCAGTGGTTAGAGAGCCAGGGTACCCACTGAGGGTGTGAAGGGTCGCAGGTGCCATTCCAGGTCAAGGGTATGAACTTGGGTTGCAGGTTCAATCCCCAGCCCATTGGAGTGCACGCAGGAGGCAATCTGTGTCTCTCACATCAATGTTTCTCTCTCCCCCCTCCCTCTCTTTCATTCTCTAAAAATCAATGGGGGGAAAAAAACCCATATTCTCCTGAGGGTTAACCAAAAAGAAAAAAGAATGGAGGTAAGGAATCACTTATCTCAGCATACATGCTAACACTAAGGAACACATAAAAGAGATACCTTACTCTACAGGAACTTGAAAAGCAGAAACAGTCATATGTAGTTAACATCGGTAATTTGTATTCAAAATTATTTCTCCTTTGATCCTAATAACTCTAGGAAGTAGACAAGGCTGGTATGGATTTCAATTCTGCACCTGAAGCAGCGGAGGCTGAGAGGGTGACTTCCCCATGTCTTCCTACTAGAGCACTTAACCGCGGCCACAACCAATCCACCTACTTGCAGGTGTGCAGTATTCTGAAGTAACTCCACGGGAGAATACCTTCTAATTTTACCTTCACGGAGATCAAAGGCCACACTCAGTTTAAGCTGTCCAAGACAAGCTGACTCGTCTAGGGGCCACGCGGACTAGTCATTTAGCACGAGTGTATTTCCGCGAGAAAATGAGAACAGTAACAGCATCTCTTCAGAGTGCTCTGTGGATGAACGAGATAAATACACGCCAAGTGCTCAACATAGCGCATCATCTCGGAGTTGGTTCTACGCCTTTGCCCAAGTAAACACTTGCTTTCCGACCACGAAAATGAACAAGCCCAGGAGGTAAGAAAGAATCCGAGGGGGCGGAGGGAGTGCCGAACGACGCTACGTTTTTTTCTATTGTTAATCCTAACCCGAGGATACTTTTCCCATTAATTTTTCAGAGGGGGTGGGGGGAGAGAGAGAGACATCGCTCATATCGATTGGTTGCCTCCCACACGTGCCCCGCGAGCCTGCAACCAAGGCACGGGCCCTTGACCGGAATCGAACAGGGGTCCCTTCAGTCCACAGGCCGGCGCTCTATCCACTGAGCCAAACCGGCTCGGCAAGGCGCAATACTTTTAATCCATGACCCAAAGGAAGTGCCGGCGGCGGCAGCGGCCCTAGGGGCAGGTCTGCGCCGGTTGGACCGAAGCTCGGACCGCGGCAACAGAAGCCCCAACGCGTGGTCCTTCCCCCCGGCTACTCCCCACTACCCTCAGCGCTAGACTTCAGCCGTTTAGCCGCCATTGGCTGGGAGAGCTGCCCAGCCCGGCCATTCGCCCAGCCCGGCCCTAGGAAATGTACCTCAGCTACAAGATCACAAGTGGTGCGGCAGAGAACACGAGCTCAGTCACGGCGCAGAGCGGACAACCGGAACTCCACCCTCTACCTCTCTGATTGGGTAAACGCGCCACGGAAAATGAAGAGGATTGGTCAGCAACAGAGAGGCGGGCCCTAGCTCAGGGAAGCGAAAGAGGCGGGGAGACGCGAGGAATTGCCGGCAGCCGGCCTCTCTTCCGATTGGCCGAAAGCAGGACGTCTGCGTCTGTGTGGAGCCAGTTGACGTAGATCGCCGCACCCCACCGCCGGTACGCTAGGTGACGTTACCAGAAGTTTCAACCGCTCATTGGTTGTGATGAAGGGTTAGCCTCCTGGCTGCGTGGCCAATAAAGGGCAAGAATCAAGCGGGTTCCGCCTCTTCCGCTGGGGACGGGGTTCTTCCGTTGACACTAGGCCACGTGAGTTCCTTCCTGGGTTAGATGCGAGAACTCCCGCCGGGCCAATGTTGGGTTGGGAATTGCTATAACGTCTCAGAAGTTTCTCCTACAGGTGAGACATCCTTAGCAAGAATACACTCAGAACTTCTAAGTATGACTCAAAGGAACCAGTCTTTTACTCCCTCTTTGGCGTGGTTGTGTCATTGGCTGAAAAAGTTACCAACTTAAAGGTCGTTCCACCTCCCCCGGGGGGAACTCATTTGTAGTCCGGAACGCGCAAGTCCTATATCTTGAAATGTGGTGGTTGCCACTGAATCCTTATTAACACCTGCTGACGTCCTGATGTGTTGCGATATGTCTTTTTATCCATTAAAGCCAAAAGACACTTAGTGAAACTGAAAAGACTCCATGTATATGTTTGTAAAGGAAATATTAGTGTTTCAGACACTTTCCTACTCAGCTTGGTGCTCTGCTAGTTGTTCGTAATTACCATACTACGGTGAATAGTAACATGTCTGGTTTGTAAAATTTTTACTGTGACGACAAGACGGTCTTTGATTTTGATATTAGTGTATATTTGAGAAAATTTGAAAAGTACCCTTGTCCTAGCCGGTTTGGCTCAGTGGATAGAGCGTCGGACTGAAAGGTCCCAGGTTCGATTCCAGTCAAGGGCACATGCCTGGGTTGCAAGCTCAATCCCCAATAGAGGGCGTGCAGGAGGCAGCCAATCAATGATTCTCTCTCATCATTGATTGATGTTTCAATCTCTCCCTCTCCCTTCCTCTCTGAAATCAATAAAAATATATTAAAAAAAGAAAAGTACCCTAAATTTAGCAACTGTACATACTGTGAGATAAATGCAAGATGACTCTCCAGCCGTGGGCAAACTACGGCCCGCGGGCCGGATCCGGCCCGTTTGAAATGAATAAAACTATTGAAAAAAAAGACCGTACCCTTTTATGTAATGATGTTTACTTTGAATTTATATTAGTTCACACAAACACTCCATCCATGCTTTTGTTCTGGCCCTCCGGTCCAGTTTAAGAACCCATTGTGGCCCTTGAGTCAAAAAGTTTGCACACCCCTGCTAGAGATACAGGAAGAGAATTACAACCCCTCTTTGTATTTACTTTTTCATCTCAACATTTTTCATGTCAGCGTTTTAAAAGCTGTATACGTGATATAGTAGTATAAACCTTTTGAAATATATATATGTAGATATATATGTATATTTGTTAAGGTCACTAAATCATTTTTTTCAATGGGGACTACTATGGTGGGGTTTTGTAATATAGGAGAAAAAAATGGGCTCAACATTGAATACAACAAGAAAAGTGGGAATTTCTAGTCAAGTAGTTGGTTGTTGGGGGTGGGGGCAGTCTGTGGATAGAAAATTACTAAGAGGAAACATCAGAGGGTAAGGAGAATTATTGTTAGATCTACTCAAAAGATTCTTACTGAAAGCAGGCTAGGATAAGAGATATGCCTGGAGGATAATGTAGGGTAAAGAACCCAATCAGATATTGAGGGAGAGGAATTCTAGATAAAATGACTTAGCAGGATTCTTACTAGAACTGGACACTACAAGGAAGGACATAGGAGCCCAAGGTCGGACCTAGTCAAAAAGCGAACTCTTGTTTATACCGCCCTTCCCCCCTTCCCACATGCACTCACTCCTATATATAAAAATCTATTTGTGCCCTAACCAGTTTGGCTCAGTGGATAGAGCGACGGCCTGCAGACTGAAAGGTCCCAGGTTTGATTCTAGTCAGGGGCATGTACCTTGGTTGCGGGCACATCCCCAGTAGGAGGTTTGCAGGAGACAGCTGATTGATGTTTCTCTCTCATCGATGTTTCTAACTCTCTATCCTCTCCCTTCCTCTCTGTAAAAAGTCAATAAAATATATATTTTTTTAAAAATCTATTTGTATTTGCTATTAAAATACAAATATTTGTATTTGTTATTATTAAAATATAAAGTCCAAATTGTACATAATACTACTTGAAATACTCATGCTCAATCACTGTATCAGGGCTCAACCAGAGTATTAATATAAGAAACATTTAAACCTGTAGAGAATTTTTGTAAGTTTACTTGAGCCAAACTGATGACAGTTGCCAGGAAGCAAAATCTCAACAGATTGAGAAAAGCTCCAGAAAATGGCAGTTTTACCAGTTATTTTATACATCAGAATCAAAGGGGAAGATATAAGGGGGTTACATGAAATCCACTGGTGGTAGGGAGGCGGGAGAAAGCAAAGCAGGGAAATCTCAGGGATTGGATAAAAGTAAAACAAATAGACACAAACTTCTTTTACATTTGTGGTTACAGGACAGTCAGCAGTTAACAACAGGATAACAATAGCAATGAGGGGTTTTGTGGCCTATGTCCTGGTGCAGCAAGAGGTCCGGAAAAAAAGGAAATTTCCCTGACGTTCCAAAGATACGTTATTGTAGATGCAAAAGACAGTAGGCTCAGTTAAGGTAAAGCTTGACCTCTGTCAGGGAAGATGCCGGCCTAGAACTTTACTACCCACCATGACTCGCTTTTAGTTAGAGTTTTAATTTCAGACAATCCCATGTGGTTACTGTAGGTCTCTGAGTTTGTAAGGCCTCCCCTGATCTTGTCAAGTTTAGTATGTGGCCTCTTTTTTGTATACAAGAGAAACAGAACCAGGAGGCAATATACATAAAGGAATTTTTTGCAAGGAATTGACTTACACAGTTGTGGGGGCTGGCTAGGGGTCAAGCCTGAATATAGCAGGTTGTCAGAAAAGGCAGGCTGTGCCCCATCCAGCAGGTTTGGTGAGCCTGAGGAGGGGCAGTGAAGGATTAAAGAAGACAGACAAGAGCATACAGCTGGGGATCAGTGGGACGCTGCTGCTCTGATGGAGAGACTACCACAGCCTACAAGCCAAGTCTTTATTTTATAGTCAGGGTACACAAAGCAAAACAAGGGTAGTGGTCAACATGTTTACAATGTTCTTGTGAGTTTCACCTTGTTTTGGCAGCACTTGCTGCACCTCCCACAGCCCATTAGCTACCTAGGAAGCTAGGGAGGGCTATAAGGTCAAGCTTAAATTATGCTAAGATGGCTCTGCCCTCCAAGCTGGGACTTGTTTCTGGCACTGCCACAGGTCAGTCCGAGGCTTGACCCTACAGCAGGCTATTTATTAACTCCCAAGCATGAGGGAAGTTTCAGCCCACAGGCAGAATTTCTTCTGGGAAACCTCAGTTCTACTCTCAAGGCCTTTCAATTAATTGAATCAGGCCCACCCAGATTATGTAGGACAATCTCCTTTATTTAAAGTCTATTGATTATGAACGTTAATCACATCTACAAAATACCTTCACAATAGCACATAGATGAAGAACTTCAGATCATTTGAGAGTGGGTTATCAGGCTTAGAAGTCATTCCAGAGAACAATATTTGACACTGTCTTGTATGTGTGGGAGTGGGTTAGAATAAGTTATACAGGACCTACAAATCAAGCCCATTTTCCAGCCTGCCTCTCTGACTCCCTGCTTCATTTGGCTGGCTGGTCCTTGAGACCTTGGCCTGACAGCCTGCATTTGGAGCTTCTGGCTCCATTCCTAAGCACCATACTCCTTTGCCCAACTATTGAATCCCAGAGCCCCCTGAGTGTTTCCCGATACCTAAGGCCCACACTTAGACATGCATACTACTATGTAAGGAGTACTTTCTGGCACGTTATCAGCTTTGGAGCTTTTGAAATGTCAACAGGACTGCCCTTGAAGCCAAAGTGTGGGGTGGTGAGGACATCCTGTGACAGGTGCCCGCTGGTTTATACCAGTCACTATGCCAAATGGTGTGTGTGTGTGTGTGTGTGTGTGTGTGTGTGTGTTTCAAGATAGTGGTGATATTTTAACTCCTTCCGTTTTAAGATGGACTTTACTGCCGAAACCGGTTTGGCTCAGTGGATAGAGCGTTGGCCTGCGGACTGAAAGGTCCCAGGTTCGATTCCGGTCAAGGGCATGTACCTGGGTTGCGGGCACATCCCCAGTAGGAGATGTGCAGGAGGCAGCTGATCGATGTTTCTCTCTCATCGATGTTTCTAACTCTCTATCTCTCTCCCTTCCTCTCTGTAAAAAATCAATAAAATATATTAAAAAAAAAAAAAAGATGGACTTTACTATTACCCCTTTTAGTTTAGCACATGAAAGCTGGGGAATAGGCAGAACTATTACTGAAACTGATGGTGACGTTAAAAAAACACACCAATTATCTCCAGGAAACCTCTTCACAGAGCTGATCAGAGGTGGCTGGCAGTTTTACTAGTTTAAGCTGTATGTTCTCTTCCTGCCACCTTGAATTTAAAAAGAATGAGCAAACAGTAACATAGCTACTTTAAATAGAATTAAGAGAAGGGAAAAAGGCCTGAGTATATGGTAAACTAGTCTCTGGGTCTTTTATTTAAACAGAGAAGTATGGTTAGGACCAAAAGGAGCAGCTTGGGATCTTGATAATTACTGTGAAAATAAATTCACTATTTTCTTAAATAAGATATGTCTGTTTGCACACACATGTGACGTTGATTCAGGGCATATGCCACAAAATTGGCTCTAGATGGACAAGCTGAATGTTATTAAATTGCTAAGGCAAATACCACTACAAATTTCCACCGTTTTTCTTTTCTCCTCAATACCTGCACCAATTCTGTCCTGATTCTACCTTTCAGGTTGTAAAAACTGTTCAGTCTGGAAAGTTCCATCAGACACAAATGTAGAAAAACCGGTATGGACTCTTATGTGTATGACCCCATCACCCACCTTCAACTGATTGCTAAACTTATATCTATCCTTGCACCCCTTATATCTCTTATTTGATTATTTATAACAAATTACAGATGTCATTTCATTTGTAAAGACTGCTCTCTGTATCTCTACATGATAGGACTTTTTCTCCAAAAAAAAAAAAATAATAATAATAATAATCACAATAGGGAGACACTTTAATAGGGACTGTTACTCAAAATGAGGAGTGTGGTTTTGAGCAAATTATTTAATCTCTCTAATCCTCATATTACTTATCAGGTGACAATATCTACTTTCAGGGATTTTTTGAAAATTAGCTGTAAATAAAATACCTAGCACAGGGCTTGCCACATTGCAGGGACTCAGGAATTATTAGTTCAAGTCCTGACCTTTGATCAATGAGCACCCCTTGCTCTGAGAGATTGTAGGAAGGGTGTGTGAGAAGAAACAAGGCATCTTTTCTGTCAAAAAGCAGTGTAGACAGCCGCCATTTAGGGCTGCATCACTTGGCAGCCGCCAGGTTGGCCGCATGGCTTACAGCTCCCCTGGGGCCGCCATCTGGAAACGGCAAAGGCCAACCCCTCCCCTTGAATTAGCCAATCGGGGAAGACCGTGCGCCTGAGCGCCAATCAGGAGTGAGGGCCGGGCGCACGCCTCAGGGATTATAAAGCCCAGCAGACATGGTATTTGGAGTTCTAGAACTGTTAGCCACCAGACTCAAATACCAATGGTATCCCTGCTCATTATCTGTTTTTTTTTAGATTTACATATTGCTTGACTCTCTCATCTCCTATCCTAGGAAAATAGTTATAGGAGATTAAATTTAATTTTCTAAGCATTATAGTAAATACAAAGTGGGGCTAAAGTAGGTTTGCAGTTGTGAATATACAAAACAGAGTTTATTCTTATATTAGTATTTATTAATTTTTGTATTGTTTTACATATGAACAACTGTAAACCTACTTTTGCCCCACGCTGTAAATTTTCTTGGCAGAATACACAATAAAGATGGATCTACTCGTCTGGCCGGCGTGGCTCAGTGGTTGAGAATCGACCTATGAACCAGGCATGCAGGAGGCAGCCGATCAATGATTCTTTCTCATTGATATTTCTACCTCTTTCTCCCTGTCCCTTCCTCTCTGAAAAAAAAGATGGATTTGCTCTTGATTGCTAGCATCTTATTATCTGAGCAATAATATCACATTGCAATAGAGCCAATGTTTTCTTTCACTTTAAAAAGTACATTATGGTAATGAAGGAGATAAAATAGTCTCAGTGTGAGTTGACATCTTGAATAAATTTTGTAATCAGATGATTGCTCTCAGGCTAATAAAAGGAAAATTTGGAAGATAAAATGAACATTAAGTAGATTTAAGCCTCAGTCATGAATACATTAATTTAATTAACTAGCATTTTTCACCCTTAAATTCCAATATTGAAAATCAATACATGATAGTTTTTGGTTTGAACTATAAAATTTGCTACTTTTGATAATCATTTCCCACTTAAACTTGTGGGATGTAATTTCTCCCATAAATCTTCCATATTTAAAAAATAACATTTGAAAAAATTTACCCAACAACTACTTAGAACAGCATGAACAGTTAAAAGAAGAAAACTGTTCAAAAAGCAAGATCATAAATACCAAGTATAAATAGGATAAATTATATCCTTTGCCCCCACCTCTGAGAATGTTCTGGGTAGGAGAAAAACAAATCTCTTTTCTACAAATAGTGGCTTTGACTGCCTATTTGATCTATCTAAGATAAGGAGAAGCAAGGATTTCAGTTTTACTGGGCCTTTGAATTGACAGATGGTAGCCTTAGAGGTAGATGATTCTGTAACATGAAATGTTTACTGTTTTGGTCATTTCTTACCCACAAGGAGGCCTCTGGGCATGAATAGGAAACTGGAAGATAAAAAAATGAGATACAGAAACCACCCTGAAAAAAGTAACAAAAAACTACATCTATTTACATTTAAAATGTGTTTTACTTAGAAAATATTTTTCCTTAAAAAATTGGCTCATTCATTCAACAAATATTTTTCCCCATTTTTAAATATATATTTTATTGTTGATAGTATTACAGATATCTTCTATTTAACAAATATTTCTGATCATCCATTATGTGCCTGGTATATTTTAGGTCCTGGAGATGATACTGTTGTAATTTAACCTAGTTATGAGTAACTGGAAAGGAGCAAAGGGAGGGCCAAGTATTACGGGCATGCCATTTGTGCAGCATTGCCAGAAAGCTGCAGTTTAGACACATGCCCAGTAAAGTCTGGGTGAAATAGGGAAGGTAATTGACTGACAGTCATACCTGGGGATAGGTAATTGGCCACAGTAGCCCTGACCACTGCAAGCATGGGGAGATTTGAGATACTTAATCCCCTAAAGTAGGGTGGGGAACTTCCGGCCGTTGGCCCCCAAGGGCCATATAAGGTCACGAAATCATTTGGTCTGGCCCTGCCAACGCCTTAGGAGTAAGTTGAATTCATTGAATATAGAAGTCTAACTTTTTAAAATACATTTTTTCGTATTGATTTCAGAGAGGAAGGGAGAGGGAGAGATAGAAACATGAATGATAGAATCACAGATCAACCACTGAGCTACACTGGCTGGGCAAACTTAATTTTTAAGTTGATAATTTTGTATGGCCTATGAAACATGTTATAAATATCCAAATGGCCCTTGGCAGAAAAAAGGCTTCCCACCCTGTTGTAAACAAAGGAGTTCGCTCTCTTCCCGGTTTGTGCTCATGCTCTCTTCACTCCTGGCTTGTGGAGTTCTCAGGCTCCTGCACTTGCCCATATAGCCCACGGCCATGTGGACCCCACACACAGAATGGACTAATGGACTGCAACTAGCCTGATGCTACACAGGACCCAGCTCCACCATGGAACCGAAATTCTGGACATTGGCTTTGCTTCCAGCTCTACTGAATCCCCAGCTGTACATTTTCTGGGATTGGGTTAAGGGAAACGGGACTTTAGAGATGCAGGAATATAATTCCACGCAAATAGAAATCACTCATCCTCCCTGCGAGTCTCAGAATATTCTTTTTCTCCAGATATGGTAAGGAATTCACTCTGAGCACTCAGTGGGGAAAAGGATAACAGAGAGATAATGTTAAAACAAAGTCCCTGCCCTCATGCAGCTTACTTTCTACTTGGCAGACTGACAATATTGGTAATTTATATTAAAAAGAATATAAAGAGCCGTGCTTGTGTGGCTCAGTGGTTGAGCATCAACCTATGAACCAGGAGTTCACCGTTGGATTCGTGGTCAGGGCATATACCTGGGTTGTGGGCTTGATCCCCAGTGTGGGGCATGCAGGAGACAGCCAATCAGTGACTTTCATCATTGGTGTTTCTATCTCTCCCTCTCCTTTCATCTCTGAAATTAATAAAATATGTACATATTTTAAAAAAGAGTGATGCTTTAAAAATATATAATTTAAAATTTTTTTTAAAGTATGTAAAGTAATTTTAGCTAATGGTTAGTACTATACAGGGTGGAATATTAAAAATATTTGACACGAGGCCTGGCTGGTGTGGCTCAGTTGATTGAGCATCATCCCATAATCCAGGAGGTCACAGTTCAATTCCCGGTCAGGGGATGTACGAGAATCAACCAAGGGATGCATGAATAAGTGGAACTCTAAATCTCTTTCTCATTAGTAAATTTAAAAAAGAAAATAGGCCAGCCTTAACTTTGTTGTGACTAGTGTTATGCCTTTAGTTGCTGAATCCTGGGAAGGTCTTAGAGATGCTGGGGTAATAAGAGCAGGGGATGGACTCAGGATCTGGGACAGCAGTTATTTATTTACCAGCATAGAAGTAGGGTATTTCAATATTATAGCAATTGATGTAGCCATGCTAAAATACATTGACTGAAAATTGGCTCTGGTGCTGTGAAGAAAAATGAAACAGGCTAAGAGAGTGGAGAATGATAGAATGATAAGTTTACATTCTTTCTGAGAAGTATGTGTTTGTATGTGTGTGCCTGTGAATGTATGTATGCACACATGCATATAGATATTTTATACAACAGTTATCTCTTGGATGACCAGAGATACTCTGTTCACTCCACACTGATGGAGAGACTTTGGTGGGGACAAGAAGTAGAAATGACAAAGCCAACTTTAGACTCTTTTGATAAAGCATCCATTGTGTTGTTGTGGACTGAATAACTAATATTTTAGGACATATGTTACAATGAGTTATTGTTTCCCATAAATTGAACTGGTGTGTATGTGTGTGTGTGTATGGAAGAGAGAGAGAGAGAAAGAGAGAGAGAAATACCCTAATGCAAGACAAAAACCTCGTGGGTGGGTGTTTGTGTGTGTATTTTAAGGGGAGCAGAGTTTATGAGAAGAAGATCCTAGAAATCTCAGGAGTGCCCTTCTTTCTGAGGTCAATCTCTGTCCATGAACTTGATCACATGCCCTCTGAGGTCTTGAATCATCAATTGCATCCTCACTTTATTTGCAATCTCTTCCACAGTGCTATCTTTTCCTTCTTCCTACAAATATACGTGTCTTCTACTCTATAAAGAACGTTCCTGTGACCCTGACTACACATTGATTTATTCCATTTTCTATAATACCTTACATTCTGCCTCTATTTCATTACCTTCATTCTTCAATCTGCTAGAATATAGCTTTAGTCTCTAGGCTTCCATGAAAACCTTTTTCTCAAAGGTCGCAAATCAACTTTGAATTGCCAAATGCAAAGGCTTTCTCTGCTTTTGTCTGACGGGACCTACCTGCATTGGAAAACGTTGACTCCGCCCCTCTCTCCCATCTTGAAACCAAACACCACAGTCCTTTGGTTCTCTTTCATCACAGTCTTCTTCCAGTCCCTTCGCCTCCTTCTGAATGTAAATGCTCCCAAAGCTCCACAAACAATGGTCTCCACCTTCGCTATCGCAGTCAACCACACTGAAAGCCTTGACATAATTTGACCCTCTTCATTAAGTCAAGTGTTGATAGTACCTGTAAGAAAAAACACATTTTTATGTATCCTTGCTTTCCCCACTACAACCACCCTAACTCAGCCACTCATGATTTACTTGGACTTTACAACAGCTTTAAACCAACTTTGTTTGCCTCCATTTTCTCCCTTCTGCAGCCTCTTCTCTATAAAGTCACCTATATTTTATCTTTAAAAAGGTAAGAATTCCTTAACCCGCCTACTTAGAATTTCAGTGGACTTTTGATTTTAAAAGGTAGAGTAACAGAGTTTCTCTCTGCCTCCTCCCATTTTCTAAAATTATAAAGGAATGGGAAAAGTTAACCCATAAGAACCAAGCAAACGAGAGAAAAAATGAGATTTTAATAAATTTATAGGAAGATGAAAATTGAATGGAAGAGTGTTCATTGATTTAGCAGGGTGGAGGAAGTAACAATTTAAGGAACAAAAATCAGAAATGTAAATGAAAACAAGTTAATGAGTTCTGAAAACCCCTCAGAGGTTCAGTACTTACAGGCACCAGAGGCCACTAGATAGCTTTAGACATGGGACCAAAAGTCTGTCCATGGACTCCCAGGTCCCTTCTCCCATCCCACACACTCTCAGCTTTGAAAATGGACAGACAGCCAAGTCCCAGACATTGGAGGAAACCTCCAGCACAGTGGTTCTCAACCTTCCTAATGCCGCAGCACTTTAATACAGTTCCTCGTGTTGTGGTGACCCCCAATTTCATTGTTACAAATTGAACATAATTAAAGCATAGTGATTAATCACAAAAGCAATATGTAA
The DNA here is from genome assembly GCF_964212035.1 of Myotis nattereri. Taxonomy (NCBI): domain Eukaryota; kingdom Metazoa; phylum Chordata; class Mammalia; order Chiroptera; family Vespertilionidae; genus Myotis; species Myotis nattereri. The sequence goes on along the minus strand of NC_138075.1, from coordinate 32,087,963 downwards.
TTATATATGTGTTATCCGATGGTCTCAGGCGACCCCTGTGAAAGGGTCATTCGACCCCCAAAGGGGTCGCGACCCACAGGTTGAGAACCGCTGCTCCAACATAAAGCAAGTAGGACCTGGAGAAAATATGGTTGAAGTAGGGAAAACTAATTTTCATTATATTCACAAAGAGAAGAGTTTGCACATAAAACAGGTATTAGTGTGTATTATAGCTAACATATATATAACAAGCTTTCTCATTAACATACTAATTACATGTGTAACATATATCAGTTAACAAGGAAGGGCTTGATATACAGATTCTATTTTAAGAAAGAGCTCGTTGGAAATGCAAAAAAATCACAAAAAGTAGAATAGAAAGCAAAGAAATGGAAAATAGAAGAAAAAAATTTTTATAGAATTGATTCAGGAGTTTCAATTGATACAAGGTCTGGAATGAGGAGAGAGAAAATGGAGGAGAGGCATTTATCAAAGAAATAATACAGAAATGTCCCCAGAGCCCAGCCAGTGTGGCTCAGTGGTTGAGCGTTGACCTATGAACCAGGAGATCACAGTTCAATTCCTGGTCAGGCACATGCCCAGGTTGTGGGCTCAGTCCTGTGTGGGGTGTGCAGGAGGCAGCTGATCAATGATTCTCTCTCAGTGGTGTTTCTATCTCTCTCTTCCTCTCCCTTCCTCTCTGAAATCAATATATATATATATATATATATATATATATATAAATAAAATGTCCCTAGCCCTAGTCGTTTTGGCTCTGTGGATAGAACGTTGGCCTATGGACCGAAAGGTCCCGGGTTCGATTCCAGTCAAGGGCACATACCTCAGTTGCAGGTTCCTCCCTGGCCCAGGCCCTGGTCAGGGCTCCTGCAGGAGGCAACCAATGGATGTGTTTCTCTCACATTGATGTTTCTCTCTGTCTTTCCCTCTCGATTCCACTCTCCCTAAAAATCAATGGAAAAATATCCTTGGGTGAGGATTAACAACCACAACAAAAAACACAAAACAAAAAAATGTCCCTAGAAGAAGACATGAGTCTCCATTGCATCCCTTAAGCAATAAATGAGAACACATACTAAAGGTACATTATTGTGAAATGTCAGTATCCTAGGCTTACAGTATCCTAGACCCAAAAAGCATTCACAATAATGAGGGGAGTTGGACATGGAAAATGAAGTCCTTATACCCTATAGTGGGAAGTCAATATCTAAACAAATAACCCTATAAAACATTTAGAAATATGGCTATAAATTCAGGTAAACAGAAGAGATAAGGACATTTGCCTGGTGAACAGCACTACGGGCAGGGCAAGAAACAACTGTTCCTAAGTGTAGGCTTTTTAATTTATTATTTATTTTTTGTATTCCTCACCCAAGGATATTTTTTTCATTGCTTTTTAGAGAGAGTGATAGGAGGGAGGGAGGTGAAGAGAGAGGCACAGACAGACAGAGACATCTATGTGAGAGAGACACATGGATTGGTTGCCTCCCGCACATACCCCGACGGGCTGCGGATTGAACCTGCAACCCAGCTATGTGCCTGGAATTGGACTCACTACCCTTAGGTGCTCGGGCCAATGCTCTAACCACTGAGCAATGCTGGCCAGAGCTTAATGGTACTTTGGGGAGGGGAGAGTAAGTACTATTAACAAAAAACCCTTATAGCTTCCCTGTTGCCTACATAGTAAGCTATAGGGAGCGGTTATAGGGTTAAGCCTGGGACTGACCTGTTGGCAAAGCCACAAACAAGTCCCAGCTTAGAGGGCACAGCTCTCTTAGCATAATTAAGTTTGACCTTATGACTCTCCTTAGATCTTACCTGGGTAGCTAATGGGCTGTGGGAGGTGCAGCAAGTGCTGCCAAAACAAGTGAAACTCATAAGAACATTGTAACTATGGTGACCACTACCTTGTTTACCTGTGGCTATAAAATAAAGGCTCAGCTTGCGTCTGGATCTCTCTGTGGCCTCAGCCAGGCACGGGAGGTCCACTAGACCCAGCTTATTCTCTTGTCTATCTTTAATCCTTCGCGGACACCCCCACCCCCACCCCCTCAGACCCACTGAACCCTTGGTTGTGCTGGCCTGGCACAGTAAGGCTTAAATCTCCAGAGCATGCTCTTTAAAATCAGGCCTCACCCTGCCTTATCTATTCCATCAGCATTCTCTCTCCAACCTCACACATCCTGCATACTGATCACTCATTGAGTCCCTGGCCCAGTAGCTCAGTTGGTTAGAGCATCCTTTGGATATGCCAAGGTTGCAGGTTCATCCGGTCAGGGCACATACAATAATCAACCAGTGAATGCATTAATAAGTGGAACAACAATAATCTCTCTCTCTAAAAATCAAAAAGAGAGAACAAGTGTTAAGCACCTACTGTGACCTAGTGGGTATAAGACATCTTTCTATACTCACTAGCTCACAGTAGGTGCTCTAATGATAGAAACAGATGCATAAAAAAATTAACACCAATGAATTTGATGTGTAAGTGAAAATATGGACAATGACCTATTCTTTGGGAATCCAAAAAAGAGAGCAACATGTTGCCCAAGTTTGTCTTTCACTCCTAACATCATACCCTTGATAATGCTTGTTTGTGGTGCATTTGGGTGTGTGTGTGTGTGTGTGTGTATACAGAAGGACAACATGAAACTTTCTCTTACTAAACCTGCCTCCTCCCAGAAACAAAGGCTTTTGTTTCCTTGCTTGCCACTTTGCCCATTATGCTCTGATCTATTTCAGTCAAAAAGCATTCATTATTAGATAATTATTAAGAATCCTGCCGGAACCGGTTTGGCTCAGTGGATAGAGCGTCGGCCTGTGGACTGAAAGGTCCCAGGTTCGATTCCGGTCAAGGGCATGTACCTGGGTTGCAGGCACATCCCCAGTAGATGTGCAGGAGGCGGCTGATCGATGTTTCTCTCCCATCGATGTTTCTAACTCTCTATCTCTCTCTCCCTTCCTCTCTGTAAAAAATCAATAAAATATATTTAAAAAAAAAAAAAAAAAAAGAATCCCAGCTCTGCCCTAGCCAGTTTGGCTCAGTGGAAAGAGCATTGGCCTGCAGACTGAAGAGTCCCGGGTTTGATTCCGGTCAAGGGCATATTGATGTTTCTATCTCTCTCTCCCATCCTCTCTGAAATAAATAAAAATATGTTAAAAAAAAAAAAAAAGAACTCCAGCTTGGAGTCAAGAAGAACCTGGCACTTGCTAGATATCTGATAGCAGGCCACGTATCTGTTTAATTTCTTAGATGGACAGTAGGACTACTAATACAATAGGGTTTGTTTGAGGATTATGTGAAATAATGTATTTTAAATGCTTGGAACACAGTATTATTAGGGTCATGTCAGTCTCCCCATTGGATACATTCCTGAGCTGGACAGGGAGTGTGTTTGATTCTACCTCTTTAAAAATATTTACTTATTTATTTCAGAGAGGAAGGGAGAGGGATAAAAACATCAATGATGACAGAGAATCATTGATTGGCTGCTTCCTGCGTGTTCCCTACTGGGGATCAAGCCTGCAACCAGGAATTGAACTGTGACCTCCTGACCTGCTGGGCTGATTCGACCTTTTGACTTTCTGTCACAAATGTCTAGCCCAGAGCTTGACACCTACCAAGTACATGTTTGCTGTGATGATGAGGGAAGAAAGAGACTCCGGAACCTTAATGGAGACTATGGGACCTGAACTGGGTGGGGTTAAAGGCTGGATTACATCGAGCCAGGTCATAGGAGGGGCCAGTACACAAAGTGTATTATTGGGAAAGAGCATGTGAGGCAATCAGCCTTTCCATAGAGAGGGCCTGCGCTGGGTTAATGGGAGATAAGGCTGGTAGGTGGGATAACATTGTAAGAATGAACACAGGCAGAGAGTTTATATCTGAGGTGATAAGCAAGGACTCTGTAGGCTCTTGAGCAAGAATAATACGAAAATACCAATACTTGAGGAAGGTTAATAAGTTAGCAGGATGCAAGACTGAATTCCTGGCCTATTTCCTTCCCACACTCTACACACCCGATGAGTCACCACACTCGGGATGGAGCTACCAGTAAGTGAAGAGCATAAATCTGAGAAGTTGGAGCAATGAAAGGAAAACAAGAGATGAGTCAGTGGCTACCTATTAGAGCAGCAGAGTCAAGCAAAGATAAATTTGAAAAGGAGAGTGAATTTAGAATTACACTGTGATAAATACAGAGAGTCCCCTCTCTTTAAGTAGAGGGAGTAGTACAGGTACACATGTATTTCTCCATGTACATGAAGAAACATGATAATGCTGGGGGAGAGAAGATAAATGAAGGAGAGAGCATTTTAGAACCGTGGTTTTAAAACTTTTGGGTCTATTATAAACTTTTGAACAATAATAGATACAGAGGCAGAGCTGCCTCAAACAGATTGTCAAACTGCAGCGGGAAGGCCGGGGAGGGTTGGGGGGCAGGAGGTAGGGGGGTAAGAGATGAACCTAAGGACTTGTATGCATGCATATAAGCATAACCAATGGACATAAGACACTGGGGGATAGGGGAGGCTGGGGGACTGTCTAGGGCGGGGGCATAAAATGGACACATATGTAATACCCTTTGTAATACTTTAAGCAATAAAAAAAAAAAATGAAAAAAAATAAAAATAAAAAAAAACAAAAAACTTTTGGGTCTTAACACCTCTCTTCACTCTTAAAAATTATGAGGATCCCAAAGAGCTTTTGTTTATGTGCATTATGTCTGTCTATTCTTACCTACTTGAAGTTAAAACAAAATTTTAAAGTATTTTAAGTAACATATTAAGCCCATTACATGTTAACAGAAAAATATATTTTATGAAAAATGTGTTTTCCAAAACCAACAAAAATAAATGGTAAGAAGAGTTGCTCTATTTTTTTAAAATATATTTTTATTGATCTCAGAGAGGAAGGGAGAGGAAGAGAGAAATAGAAACATCAGTGATGAGAGAGAATCATCAATAGGCTGCCTCCTACATGCCCCCCACTGGGGATGGAGCCCACAACCCGAGGGCCGGGGGCATGTACCCTGACCAGGAACTGAACCCTGACCTCCTGGTTCATGGGTCAACCCTCAACTGGCTGGGCTTATTTGATTTTCATAAATATATATAAAATTAAAGGCCCGGTGCACAAATTCCTGCACCAGTGGGGTCCCTCAGCCTGGCCTGTGGGATGAGGCTGAAACTGGCTCTCCAACATCCTCCGAGGGATCCTGGATTGCAAGAGGGTGCAGGCCAGGCCGAGGGAACTCTCCAGTGCACACTTGGCTGGAGAGGGATGCAGGAGGGCTCCAGGGCATGTCCAGCCCATCTCACTCAGTCCAGATCGGCCGGACCCCAGTAGCAAGCTAACCTACCAGTTGACTGTCTGCCTCCTGGTGGTCAGTGCACATCATAGCGAGCGGTTGAGTGGTGTTAGCATATCACACTTTGATTGGTTGAATGGCCCACAGAATGACCGGACACTTAGCATATTAGGCTTTTATTATATAGGATTTTTTATTGATGTCAGAGAGGAAGGGGGAGCGAGAGAGAGAGAGAAACATCAATGATGAGAGAAAATCATTGATCAGCTGCCTCCTGCATGCCCCACACTGGGGATCAAACCTGCAACCCAGGCATGTGTCCTTGGCTGGAATTGAACGTGGGACCCTTCAGTCCATAGGCCAATGCTGTAACCACTGAGCCAAATCAGCTAGGGCTTATTTGATTGTTTTGAGAGAGAGAGAGAGAGAGAGAGAGAGAGAGAGAGAGAGAGAAGCATTGATTGGCTGCCTCCCCTATGAGCCCCGACCAGGGATTGAACCCATAACCTTTTGGTATATGGTATCTCCAAAAAAATGAGCCACCTGGCCAAGGCAAAACCACAAAAGCTTTGGGTCATCCACTCCACATAACTGCATAAAAATATATATACAAAGATGGTCACTGTGTCATTGTAACTTTTTAAAACCTAGCAATGTATCTTAGTTGTACAAATAGAATACTAGTTAAATGATGCTACAGGAATATAATATTCAGGCATTAAAATTAGGTAGAACTTTTATACACTTTCGTTGTTAATTCTTTCCCGAGGTTATTTTTTTTTCATTGATTTTTAGAGAGAGTGGAAAGAAGGGAGGGAGGGAGAGAGAAACATTGATGTGAGAGAGTGCGAAGGCAATTGATTGGTTGTCTCCCTCAGCAGCCCTGACAAGGCTTGGGATTGAACCTGCAATCCAGGACTTGACCGTGACTGGGAATTGAACCCAAGACCCTTTGTTGGGCTGATGCTCCAACCAGTGAGCCACACTGGTCAGGGCTCATATACATTTTTAAATAAAAAATGAAATGTACATAGCCATATATATAGCTCATTTTATTTAAGTTAAAATATGTATGCTAATATATACATTTTTAAAAGTCTACAGAAGAATTGATCACAGTGGTTACCTCTGAGGATTATTTAACTGCAGAAAGGAGACTATTTTCATATCATTTATATTTTAATTTTTTATGTAACTGTAAGCAAGTTTTATTAATTTATGATAAAATTTTAAAAACATGAATGCACTGAAATGGCCACTTCTGATTAGCAATGTTAAAATATGTAAACAATCAGAAGTCTTTGCTACAATCCCCTTTAGGAAAAAGCAGTCTCAAGGCTTCGGGAGCAGGGTGTCTGTACAGACGAACATGAACATTTGTGTTCCAGATTTTGACTGTAAGGGGTGATTAGACTTTTCATTGTTTTTGTTTTGTTTAAAAAGTAATGGCAAATTTTATTTGTAAATTTAAAAAAGGTGTTCTTTTAACACTCATCTGATTTTAAAAAGTTAATCAAATAGTTCATCTCAAAGTATTCTGGTTAATTTTGATTAACTGACATGTAGCAGAAATCAAATACACTTTAAAGTATAGATAATATTAAAATTTACAACTTAACTCACTGATCTCCAGTTTATTGTACATAAAAGACATCAATAAAGTTGATTTTTAAAAAAATATATTTTATTGATTTTTTACAGAGAGGAAGGGAGAGGGAGAGAGAGTTAGAAACATCGATCAGCTGCCTCCTGCACACCCCCCACTGGGGATGTGCCCGAAATCAAGGTACATGCCCTTGACCAGAATTGAACCTTGGACCCGCAGGCCGACGCTCTATCCACTGAACCACACCGGTCAGGGTTGATTTTTTTTTTTAATTTATAACTTACTGCTGATTAGTTTTAGGACTTCTCTATTAAGGACAGTGAAAGGAAGTTGTTAATGTTATTTCCTGAGTTTGCAAAACTCCAACATATTGTTGAATAGCTGCAAAGAAATAGAGAAGTACTTTCTCTGGAAAAAAAACAACTACTGTTCCACATTTCTGTGGTTACACGTATTACTAAATTTTGAAATATAAATGTAATTTTTATTCTAGTGAGAGCATTCTTCATTAGATAAAAATATTGAGATTACTATTCTAGAAATACAGAAATAGGACAGAATCTTTTTAAGAAATGTCAACCTGTATCACCAGAATTTATATTGAACACTTATTTGAAAGATTTATATTGAAAACCTTGAAAAAGGTAGCATATGTAGTAGTTAAGGTCCTACCTGTATTACTAATGACACATTGGTAGGTATACAATATTAGAAATTACCAACAAAACATTAGTCATGCTCTCTTTTGAACACAGCAGAGGGTGTGTTAAGTCTGGCCACAAAGATTAATTTCCATTCTGGTAATAAATCATTTTAGACCTTTAAAGTTTTAACTGGTAGTTAATTATTAACAGTTGGTAAGTCTTCATCCTTTTATTATTGATTTATTTCAGACCTAGTAAAACATTCCTCACCTCTGCTCAATCCTTAAGCAGGTGACAGTCTTTATTTTAGAGTCTTAAGCTCTAGTAGTAGAAGAGTTATGTGTTTCTTTCTAGCTGTTTTATACCTTTATAATTATGTATTAATTTGTGGGTCCCCCCTCACCCCCCCACAAAGAAATGTCTTCAAAATGAAGTACATCAAGTTCAGGATTTTAAGGAATGCCGCATAGCAGAAAATAAAATGCTAAATTAAAAATCTGGATAAATTTAGGTGGAAGTCAAATTTCAAGTTGTTTGACTTACTCTGGAAGAAACAGTTTATTAAATACACAGAGATAAAGACCTTAAATAATCGCAGGCTGAAAGGGAGAACTCAACAAGATAAGCATGCTTTCTAGATGAAGGGATCTTTTTAAGGGATCTTTTTATTTTGAAGTGCAGTATAATATGTATGTAACAGCATTGTAAATAAACGTTGGAGGAAAATGGGGGGTGGGGGTGATTTGCAGGATACATGTTACAAATGGGTAGTGAGCCAAAAATTTTAAAAAAATTCGTCACAAATATGTCAAAAATTACTGTATACAGTTTTAATGTACAGTGGGGCCTTGACTTACGAGTGTCCCAACTAACGAGTTTTTCGAGATACGACCCGTCTCGGCCGATTTTTTGCTTTGAGTTGCGAGCTAAAATTCGGGTTACGAGCCAGCTTCAGATACCCCACCGCTAGTTGGCGCAGTGAACATCACAGTGAACGCCACAACATCAGCCCAGCATCACGTGTCTCACTCGTTCACTTTTGATTTGACACACGAGTAATTTGAGTTACGAGCTCCGTCACAGAACGAATTAAACTCGTAAGTCAAGGCCCCACTGTATTAGGAATTGGCTCTGGTTGCCTGGGAGAGATTATCTCACTTGCGGGGATTGCTAGTTCCCAAATGAGTAATCATCCTTCCTTCAGCTCTCAGCTTTCTTAATAGACCACAGCTGACCAATAAACCACCATACGCTTAAAAGGCTTAGTTAGCTTTAACCCCTTGAACTGGTTTGAAGGTACAGAATCTAGGTAGTCTAAATCATGCCGACCAAGTAGATTAGTAACGTAATAACGATGTGGCTTATTTAATGAGAAAGTGATATTATACTACAATAACTCGAATATGCATCCAAATCACTTGGTGAGCTTGTTCAACAAATTACCGGGGCCCCACCCTCAAGGGTTTGATTCAGTAAGTCTGAGACGGTTCGGGGGTTTGCATTTCTAACACTTTCTCAGGTGATGCTGACGCTACTGGTCAAGGAACTTCTTAAGGAGAATCACTGCTCCAGGTAGTTTGTAATCCCCTTGATGTGGTTCCCTAATGTTTTCACTTTGTTTGACAGATGTGAGATAAATGGTACTAAAAGGCCAGGTTAAGGGTACTAAAATTTATTGCTTAAGATCAGGTGCTATAGTCATTTGATGGACATTGTTCACTTTAGGTTTTATAATCTTCCTGATTCAGCTGCAGTCTAATATTAGATTCAACTAGATTTTTAAAAACTGTATGTAATAAAATCAGTTCTAACATGTAATATCTACGAATTTCACAAATCTACAAACCTCAGGAATGTACTTACTGCTTCATCCCCCAACTTCTTTTTCCCCCTTAACTCATTGTACTCTGACTGCTGCCCCTCCTATACATACTATTGAAATTGCTCTTTTAAAGGTTAGCATGAAACCCATGGCTTTTCTCTACCCTCATCCTGAGTCCTTCTACTAGCATTTCACACTGTTGAACTCTTTGTTCTTTTTTTTTTTTTTAATATATTTTATTGATTTTTTACAGAGAGGAAGGGAGAGAGATAGACAGTCAGAAACATCGATGAGAGAGAAACATCGATCAGCTGCCTCCTGCACATCTCCTACTGGGGATGTGCCCGCAACCCAGGTACATGCCCTTGACCGGAATCGAACCTGGGACCTTTCAGTCCGCAGGCTGACGCTCTATCCACTGAGCCAAACCGGTTTCGGCATCTTTGTTCTTCTGGAAACTTTAGTGTCCCTTCCATTGGCTTCTTATCTTCCAGCTCCTCTCCCCTTTGCCCTTGGACAGACATCATTACTTGATTGTAGCACTTCTATCAGCAGAATTTGAATAGTTCTTCACAACGTAGCCCTTCAGGAACACACTCTTAATTGGTAGGTGATGAAACATTTGTTGTGAAGACTAAACTCTCCAGAAGCAATCATAACTATTTCCACGGCTTTAGATTTCACTGGAGCACGCCTGGTCTGAAGCCTACTACTGCTGGACACTCAGTCAAATGAGGGAATTCATTCTTTTTATTTTTAAAAAACATTTGACTACGGTTTCTGTTACTTCACATCATGTACTTCAAGCTCTATATTGTAGTCACATATTTGTTTGAATACATGGAGGTTGCTGCTTACATGTTTTATTTGGGGAATTAGTAATAATAAACTCTAAAGACTACCTGCCTAAAATATGTTAATTAGTCCTTATGCCTCATTTGTAGTTCATTTGCCAATTGTTATTTTATAAGATATTCTTGGGTTTGAACTGATACAACATTGACAATTTGTTGGAATTAATATTTGAGAATTAGTTATACAGTCTTATCAATATTACTATTTTGGATTTAAAAAATCTGTAATATCCAGAGGAACATATTCTGCAATTGGATTAATTATTTAGGTATAGTATATAGTACTTACAAGGAATAAAACATTGTCTCATTTTAGCAAAAAGCTTAGAAGAACAGTTATAAAGGGAAAGAGTAAGGAACACAAGAAATTATTGACTTAGGGACACAGATAACAGTATGGTGATTGCAAGAGTGGGGAGTGGTGGGTGAGGTAGAAGAAGGGGGATAAATGGTGATGGAAGGAGACTTGAACTAGGGTGGTAAACATACAGTACAATATACACACAACGCATTATAGAATTGTATACCTGAAACCTATACAATTTTATTAACCAATGTCATCCAATAAATTCAATAAAAAAGAATATTAGATCTGCTCTTTTAAAAATTGCTACTAATTTTCTTAAAATAAATTATACATTTTCTTTATTTCAATATACCAACAATTTTAAGTATAATATGAATTGCAATAAATACCCATTTAAAATGATAGTTACGGGGGGGGGGAGGTTAGGGGTTAATGGGGGGGATGAGGACACATTTGTAATACCTTAACTAATAATTAAATAAATAAATAAATAAAATGATAGTTACAAAATGTTCGGTCTGGGACTAGTTAACATTCTAGTATAGGTTGCGGAGGATGTGTATAGGCAAGGAGCCAACAGAGATGAATAAGATGACGCGATGAAATATTGAATGAAAAATTATTTGCAGAGGTAATTTTAAGGATCTTGTTCTAGCTTCATATAATTCCATGGTGATTACTGAGATATAAGAGAATTTTAGATCTAACTAGACTGGGGCAGAGAATACATTCTGGATGATAAAGTAAGAACTTCCTCTTTCAATTTGAACTATTAAAAACAACAAACTTATTTTATGTTTAAAAATTAGTTTGTATATAAGGGTTCTTTAAATATCTGTGGGAAAGGAAATACAAATGATGTCAGGGAAGAAAACAGGATATAGTCTTATTTATTTATTTCTTGTTAGCTCCCTGCCCTATGCAATTACAAAAAAAAGACACAACAATCTTCAGAGTAGCATTGTTATAGCAAAAAGTTAGCAGCAATCTGCAAGTTCATTAATAGGGTAATGGTTAAGTAAACTGTAATTGTACCATGCAGCACTATAAAAGAATAAGATAGATCCATTCAACCATACATAGGACAAATATTTATTGAGTCCCTACTAATTCTAGGTGCTGGGAGTAAGCAGAGAACATGATAAATATGGTCCATGCTCTCATGGAGCTTCCATGCTAGTAGGGAAAGAATATACAAGCAAACAAATAAACCAGAAAATTTCAATGCTGTGAACAAAACACAACAGGATAATTTGATAAAGAAAAACATACAGGCGCTAGGGGTTCCATTAGATAAGTGACCAGGGAAAGCTTCATTGAGATCTGAATAATGAGGGTAAGCCATCCATAGGAAGAGCTAGGGAGAAGTGTTCCAGGCAAGGAAGATGGCAGAGGCTTTGATGCTTGAATCAGAGAAATAGGCCATTATGACAGGAATGGAGTTTAAGGCAAAGAAGTAGCTAGAGGCCAGTTTACATAAGCCCTTGATGACATTATGAAGGTGTTTAGATTTAATTTCAACTACAATGGGAATACACTAGGGGTTTTTTAAAAAGTGAGTGGCATAATCTGATTTACAGTTTTAAATGTCTGTGTGTGGATAAGGAAGTCAGTGTGGAAGCAAGATCAGTAGGCTATAGGACAGTGGGCTAGGCAAGACTTGCTGCTGCTGCTGCTTTAGGGCTGGGTGGAATGAAGAGAGGTATTCAAATTATTCTTTGAAGGTAAATGGATTAAGAAAGGTGGAAGAATAGATTTTTAGATGGAAAAATTGAGGGGGTGATAGTACCACTTACTGAGATGAGTAGGACTAGGTTAGGAACACATTTAATGGAGAAAATCAAGAGTCCTGCTTTGTACATGTTAAATTCGAAGTGGAAATCTAAGTGGAAATGTCAAATAGACATTGGGATATATGCATCTGAAGCTTGGATAGGGAGAAGATTGAAGTGGAGTTGTCCAGGAACTGGTTGAGATTATCTAGGGCAAGAATGTAGATAGAGAGGATAAAATAGCTCAGGAATGAACTTTTAGGCATTTCAACATCAGGGAGTAGGCAGAGGAGGAGTAGCCAGCAGAGGAGACTGGGAAGAAAATGTGATATAAAAGAAAGTGTTTCATGATGAAAAGGGTGTGGACTGTGAGGAATGCTGCTGAGAATTCAGGAAGATGACACAGAAGATGACATTGGATTTGTAACATGGAGGTTGTTGCTTACCTGAATAAGAGAATTTCAATGAAGTGGTGAGGATGGAGGTCAGATCAGAATGAGTTGAAGAGAAAGTAAAAGAAGAGGACAGAAGAAAGTATCACAAACAGAAAACAAGATGGCAGAAAAAGCCCAATATATCAGTAACCCCAATAAATGTAAATAAATCAGATTCACGGATGAAGGGAGATACCAAGACTTTCAGATTTTATTAAAAACACTAAATCTGAGTGTATGTTCTTTTTTTTTAATAGTTGGTTTTTTTTTTATATAATAATGCTTTGTTTTTGTTTTTTTTAACATTTTTATTGATTTTAGAGAGGAAGGGAGAGGGATAGAGAGAGATAGAAACATCAATGATGAGAATCATCGATCAACTGCCTCCTGCACGCCCCCTACTGGGGATCGAGCCCACAACCCAGGCATGTGCACTTGGCTGGAATCGAACCTGGGACCTTTAGTCCACAGGCCGACGCACTATCCACTGAGCAAAACCGGCCAGGGCTGAGTGTATGTTCTTTAAGAGAGATATCTTAAATAAGACCACACAGAAAATTTAAGAGAAAAAGAAGAATATGTCATGTTGATAAAAAGAATTATCCATCAAGATAATATGACATTCATGCATATAATATGTACATGCACCTGACACCATATTTTTGAATTATGTGAAGGAAAAACTAACCAAGTTATGGAGAAAATAGATACTTTCATAATCATGATGGTAAAAGTTAAGAAACTTCTCTAAGAAATGAATAGATCAAATATCACCAAAATAGACTACTTAGCTAAACTGATTTGAAAACAAGATAACAAGCTTAATCAAATAACTACATAGAGACCTTTTTCTTCAAAGATTTTCTTTCAACAACACATGGAATATTTTTTAAAACTGACCACATATTAAGTTACAAGAGAAATGACAACGAAATCCAAGGTAATATAGAGGCCGAATTTTCTGTTTACACTTTAATAAAAGTAGGCGTCAACAGCACAAACACCTTGAAAACTCACTATAAATTTGAAAACAAAATAATACTTGCACATAATACATTGTATAAATAGAAAATATAAAATATTTAGAATTAACGCAAATAAAAGCACTAATACTGAAACTTGGGAGTGAAGCAAGAAGTTCCCTTGAGAAAAAAGTGTGACCTTAATTGAATTTTATTAGAAAACAAAAATGATTTAAAGCAAATAAGCTAGAAATTACGTTTTAAAAGATATAAACCCTAAGAAAATAAATAAAAATAATAGAAGAAATTAATGAAATAGAAAACAAAACACTTTTAAAAACTGATAAAGTATTCTTTGAAAAAACTACTAAAACAGAAAAACTTCTGAAAATACTGATCAGTACCAAAAGAAACAAAGTAGAAATCAACCCTATTAGGCAAAAATAATAGAAATAACTACACCTACAGCCCACTATCACTGTTACTATTGTAACTTCTACCAGAGGCTCTAGTCAAAGCACAAAGACAAGAGAAAGAAATAAGAGGCATAGTTTTAAAAGAAAAAGTCAAGCCCAGCTGGTTCTGAACCAGGAGGTCACCAGATTGATCCCTGGTCAGGGTATATGCCCAAATTGCGGGCTTGATCCCCAGTGGGGGGCATGCAGGAGGTATGATGATTCTCATGGTTAATGTTTTTATCTCTCCCTCTCTAAAATCAATAAAAATATATTAAAAATAAATAAAAGAGTCAAATGGCCATTATTTGCAGTTGATATCATTCACATAGAAAAAAATGATCAGTACTACTATGGAAGTAGTATGGCAGTGTTACTATGAAAAGTTGGTGAAAATTAAATCAATATATAAAAGTTTGTGGCTTTATTTTACACCATAAATAGCCAATGGGAAAATATTTTAAAGATAGCACTGACATATTTAAAAAAAACTATAAAAAAAACTAAGAATAAATATGATAAAAATGGCTTAAGGTCTTTGGGAAAAGTAACTGTATTGAGGGCATAAAGAAGAGCTGATTAAATGGATACTATGTACATAGATGAAAGAATGCAATCTTTTAAAGCTGTGATTCCTCCCAAATTATCTTAGAAATTAATGTAACAACAGTATAGTGTAAGAAACTTATTAACTAGATTCTGAAATTCATATGAGAAAATTAAACTGTGCAAATGTCTAAGACAATTTTGAAGAATAATGGAGAAAATTTATTAGATATCAAGAATTAAATGAAGTAATGTAAAGAGTATAGTATTGTAATGTATTAATGTAAAAAGCATAGTGTACTAATGTTAAAAGTAGAGGAAACAAAGATATCAGTGAAACAAAATAGAGTGCCTAAAAATCGATCCATGCAAATACGGGAACTTAGTCTGTGATGTAAGTAACATCACAAGTGGTTCTTCAATAAATGATGTTAAGATAATTGATTAAAAATATTAAGATAAAAAGATCCTGTCAATGGGGGAAAAAGGAGACATATGTAATATTTTAATCAATAAAGAATAAAAAAATTTTAAAAAGTAGGTTCCACATCACACACACAAAATTCAGATAGAGTAACTGTATACAGATGGGAGAAAAAAACAACCCAAATTCTATAAATATTAGAAGAGAATATGGGGACATATCTTTATGACCACAAGGTAGGGAAGGCTTTCATATATAAAACTTTAAAAGCAGAAGCTATAAAGCAAAGATAAGTTTACTATTTTAGAAAAAAATCCATACTGCAAAAGATATGACAAAGGTTAAAAGGCAAATGACAGAATGGCAGAAGATACTTGCAATTTTTATTGATAAAGAATAAAGGAGCCCTAACCGGTTTGGCTCAGTGGATAGAGCGTCGGCCTGCGAACTCAAAGAATAAAGGACTCCTGTCCTAGCCAGTTGCTTAGTGGTTAGAGCTTTCACCTGCAGACTGAAGGATCAAGGGTTCAATTCCGGTCAAGGGTATGTACTTCAATTGCTGGCTCATCTTCAGCCCCATCCGTGCGGAAGACAACCATTCAATGTGTCTCTCTCACATCAGGTGTTTCTCGTTGTCTGTACGCCTTCCTTCCACTCTCTCTAAAAATCAGTGGAAAAAATATCTTTGGGAAAGGATTAACTAAAAAAACAAAAAAGAATAAAGGACTCCTGACAATTCAATAGCAAAATGGGCAAAACACATGAGTAGGCAAGCCACAAAATGAAACTCAAATGGCTAAGAGAGGGAAAAGTGTTCCACTAAGGAGTAGAGATACAAATAAAAATGAGATCCTACTTCATATTTTAGCCATAAGATTTCCAAAAATAGGATGTGTTGGTTATGATAGGAAGCAAAAAACACTATTATTGGGAGTGTAAATGGTACACTTCTTTTGGAGAGCAATTTGGTGATAGCTACTAAAATTATAAATGTGCATGACTCATAACCCAATAATTCCACTTTGGATATGTACACAAGAGAAACTCTTGCATAATTCCACAGGGAAATTGGCACAAAGCATTTATAGAACCTTTTATTTTTAGCTTTTGTTTTTAAAAAATGTACAATTCTATGGGGTTTACTCACACAGTTGGGTGAGCATCACCACTATCTAATTCTAAAATATTATCATCATATACAAGAAACCCCATACCCATTAGCAGCTATTCTCCAATCTCTCCCACCACCCCAGCATAATTCATCTACTTGCTGTCTCTACAGATCTGCCTTATCTGAACATTCCATATAATGAAATCATACAATATGTAGTCTTTTATTATCTGAATTCTTTCATTTAGCATAATATTTTCAAGGTCATCCATTTTGTAGCATCTATCAGTACTTATTTTTATGATTGAATAATATTCCATCTCACATTTTGGACATCCACATTTTATTTATTCATTTATCAATTGATGGGCATTTGGGTTGTTTGCACTTTTTTGGCTATTATAAATGATGCTACTATAAAGACGTATGTACAGAGTGTGGGGGGAGGATGGGGGTTAATGGGGGGGGGGAATGAGGACACATTTGTAATTCCTTAACTAATAAAAGAATTTAAAGATTAAAAAAAAAAGACGTATGTACAAGTTTTTGTGTGGTCATATGTTTTTAATTTATTGGTTAAATACCTAGGAGTGAAATTGCGGGTTGTAGGATAATTCGGTTTATATTCTGAAGAACTTCCAAAATAATTGCACCATTTTACATTCCCACCCACAACTTATGACAGTTCCAATTTCTCTATATACTAACACTTGTTATTGTCCATCTTTTAAAAAAATATATACTTTTATTGATTTCAGAGGGAGAGAAACATCCATGTTTTTTATTCAGCATTTTTTTTGTCTTTTAGTTCCGCATGAAATTCCCAAAGATTTTCTTTTTGTTAATTTATATATCCATTTCCATTGCTAGCAAGATTTGTTGAATGAATTATAACATTACTGAAGTCTTTGGTATTTTCCCTATCCCTCTTTTTTTTTTTTAAACAAAGAACTATCTGTGTAGGGTGATTTTAGTAGGTTGGATTAGGTAACACCTAGTGGTGACTTTAAACCTTGTAATTCAAACAAAAGTTATGACAAAGCCTTGTAACCTCCTGTTATGACCCTTCTAAAGCAACAAACTCATTGCTTCTCTTTGGAAATACATGTAACTTTCTTAGAGGGGTGCATACTAAATTTTCACAGACAGGACAAGATATGCTCCCTCAGTACAAGTGGATTAAAATTCTTTTTTTGATAAATTTTAGTATCCTAATAATAGAAATATTCCCTTCGTTTTTGCACAGTTGATCTAGTACAGTTCATTAAATTTTAGAGAGTATCAAGTCAAACCTCTCCATTATTTAAGCGAGGAAACTGTGTCTCATAGCAGATGGAGCTAGTGCCTAAAAGTCCAGCAAATGAGCCTGGCCAGTGTGGCTCAAGTGGTTGAGCATCAACTATGAACCAGGAGGTCAGGGTTCAATTCCTGGTCAGGGCACATGCCTGGGTTGTGGGCTTGATCCCCAGTGTAGGGTGTGCAGGAGGCAGCCAATCAGTGAATCTCTCTCATTGATGTTTCTCTCTCTCCCACTACCTTCCTCTAAAATCAGTAAAAATATGTTTGTTTGTTTTAAATAAAGTCCAGCAAATTACAGTCAAAGTCAAAACAAAAATCCTGGTCTTCGGACTTCTTCATCCTTAACATACTGACTTGAGTCTATTTCTTTTATCCAACATACCTGTATTGTCATTGCATTTTTTGGAGAAAACAGACAGAATGGGAATATGAAAGTCAATGCTATTTTGGCACCAACATCTTCACACAGAATGGAATTCATACACAAAAATTTTCAAGAGAAATAACAAGCAGCAGGGTCAGGATTTCAGAGATGCTTGTAAGCCCAGCATCTGAACCAGCTTTCTTATAGACTTGCAAGGGCAAAAATAATATGTAAGCAAGGGCAAAAATAATATGTAACTTATGGCAATGGATCACATTGAAGTCCCCAAATGAAACTGTTCCATGAAAAGTCACCAAAGGTGTCCTAGGAATGCAAGTTGCAGATGAATGCAATAGCTACACTTACAGATCTCCAATGGCTAGTAATATGTTTGAGAGCTGCTAATTATAAGGTAAATTTAAGACAATATGGTCATTATGTCTTTTAAATAGACACACACATAACTCAAATAAGGAAGCAAAGGCCCTTCTGGAACAATAATGTTGAATCAGAAAAATTTAGGTGGTCATTGGTGTATTGTAGATTACCTCACACATATGGAATATATTGATGGTGTCTCTGTGATTTTACTAGCAAGCACTCTTCCTACACTCACCCCACAATCTTCCTGTTCCAAGCAGTTGGGATTAGTCAGATGTGTGATAGGCTCTTAGCTCCATCCACAGTTAAAGTTTCATGGTCTCAAGTATGGTGGGGTAAATATTAAGTTGAAGAACACCAACAGTATCCCTAGAGCAGTGGTCGGCAAACCGCGGCTCGTGAGCCACATGCAGCTCTTTGGCCCCTTGGGTGTGGCTCTTCCACAAAATACCGACTTCTGTGCATGGGCCACGAAGTTTCAATCGCACTCTACGTGCACGCCCACACGTGGTATTTTGTGGAAGAGCCACACTCAAGGGGCCAAAGAGCCGCATGTGGCTCGCGAGCCGTGGTTTGCCGACCACTGCCCTAGAGCATGTCCGGAAATCAACAAGTCCTCTGGGAGGCAGTCCTCTGTGTAGAACACACAAAGGCTCCCTGTAACTGGTCTTATCCTTAAGACACATTTCCTTATGGTCTGCTAGCACGTCTCTGGGTATGTCATCAGTTTGCTTTACAATCCTCTAGTGAGGTTTTGGAAGGTGGTGTTGGATGTCATCAAGAAGACATGACCGCTAGTTGACCAAAAAGCTGGACCTGGGCCATTGGAGGCTCCCCACCTCCTCCCTTTTCCAGAATGTGTATTCCTCTTGCCTTCCCTGTTCCCAGCAGCTGCCCCAAGATACCTACAGCCTTGAGAGAATAAGATATCATTGAAACCCTGTAGATGGTATACATAACAACCTCAGTTAGAGCCTCTATATAAATTTCTAAGATTTGACAGACAGGTGTATAGATGTACTCAGCCCTCGTAAGTTCCCTTGCTTTTATACCTGCCACCTTCAAATTTGGGGTGGCCTGCTTTTCTTTGGTCTCTCCCTGCCCTCCATATATGGGGGCCAGTTTCACATTATGGGGGCAGATGTTAACTAGACTTACTGTGGTGATCATTTCACATTATATAAAAATATCAAATCATGTTATACATCTAAAACTAATATAAAGTTACATGTCAATATATCTTAAAAAATATTGTGGGCCTGGAGACCTCAAGGGAGCCTTTAAATGTTAAGTAAAAAAATTGATCCTTAAAACTTTAATATATCTTGTCTACATTTTAATTATTAACACTTTAAATATAAAAATCACAGATTATAAACTGTACAAAGTAATATTCTCCTGAACACATTTATATAGCTGATTACTAAAAACAAGTTATATCCATATATATACAGAATATTTTCTTTTCAGATCTTGTTTTAATTCTAAAGAAATTATTTTAAAACTAATTTGGATAAAAATCACATTCTACACAACAGGGAATTGTAATTACATGCAAAAACATTTCAAGAATCTAAATTATTATCCTTTAAATATTTGCATGAAAAGTGACAAAATTCTTACCAGATAACCTTTTTTTTCCCCAGATAACTTTTAAAACAAGAAGTAACAGGTAGAATATTGCATAACTTTAAACTTTTTTAGATCATCAATATCTTTTAGCCTCTAATGAAAGGTGTAGAATTTTTCCCCAGAAAAATGCACATGCTGAAGCCTGTCTAGGTACTGTGAGTATTCATTCTACATGTATTAGCTGAATGCCTACTGTCTCCCAGGGGCCCAGAATAGAGGCATAAGCTCTTTTTCCTCCTAGAGCTTACAACATAGAAATGAAGACAAAATATTTAAAAATACATAAGACAATGACAGGGTGTAATATATGCTATAATGGATTTTGGTTTTGAGAACTTCTAATTTAGGACAAGGGGTAAACCTCAAATCTGAAGAGTAATCTATAATAATAAAAGTGTAATATGCTAATTAGACTGGACAGCCAAACGACCTTCCAGATGTCATTCTGGACGTCCTTCTGGACGAAGCCATGGTGGCGGGGGCCGAGGCAAAGGTGGTTAGGGGCAATCAGGCAGGCAGGCGGGCAGCTAGGGGCGATCAGGTAGGCAGGGACTCAAACCAGCCACCTTTTGATGTACAGAGGAGGGTATACGGGATAAGGCTCCAACCCAACCAACCAATGGAGCCACACAGGCCACGGCTGTTCCATTACTCTTTCTCAAACTGTTCTCTCTTCCCTTTCTCAAAATAGCTCCTCAGCAGACAACAAGGGCTCGCTTCAGAAAAATGAATTCAACTGTAAAGCTGAATTTTAAAAACTGGACCTATTGATGTCCAGATTAAATAGTTTTGTTTTTAAATCTAAACATTCTTTGTTAAAAAGAATGTAACTGCTTTGGCAATAAAAAAAAAATACCTTTGCTGTATAAAATTGTGATTATATTTAAGATAAAAACATTTCAGTATTTATATATTCATCTTTATCAAATGTCTTAGAAAATTTGCCTTTAAATTATATTCAGATCATTGAATTAATTTTTATGCTGTCTTTGAAAGATACGTTAAAAATTACTTGTAAAGAAAACTAGCAAGTAATTTTATAAGTCTGTAGTAGCATTGCTTTATATTAGATCTTATTATAATGAGTTTATGGAAGACCTAGTTTTTGCAATTCACACATAATGACATTTTTAAATGACAAATGAAATATCCATGAGTTGTGGGTGGATAAAAAAAAAAAAAGACTATCCATATGTTTATTCTGCTTGAAAAAGTAGTTGTACTTAGTATTATGATTAATTCCTGAATTAATGAATTAACAGTCAACTAACTATAATACTGTTAGCCACAGATTTTACTGAAACATGTTTTATACATGAATTTTTCAAAGAAATATTATGAAACTTTTTATTAAAAGTACAATGTCAAAATGATCATAAATGGAGCCCAAAGTCAACTTCAACCTTAAAGAATTACTTCAAAGTC
The DNA here is from genome assembly GCF_964212035.1 of Myotis nattereri. Lineage (NCBI taxonomy): Eukaryota > Metazoa > Chordata > Mammalia > Chiroptera > Vespertilionidae > Myotis > Myotis nattereri. Next base: position 32,066,619 of record NC_138075.1, on the reverse strand, counting down.
TTCTATTACTGAAAACAACATGCTGATTTTGAATAAAATGCTTCAGAGGGAAAGCCTACTGGAACTGAAAACTCTAAACGTATTTTATAAATCTCTACCAGATAATACCGAGACAAATGTATAGAAGGCAAACAAAACAAAACAGCCTGCAACCTGAATTTGGCTTTTATTTTTAAATATATTTAGCATGGAACTATCATAGAACAGAAAATAATAAAACAAAAAGAAATGGAATATTTTAAAATAACTTTAAAGCTAGATATAAAAATTAATAAGATAGCATGGACCCAAATTATAGGAAATAGTCCCTAAAATTTGATTCATTAAACACATTTTGAAAGAAAAGTTCTTTGAATGTTTTCCAACATACCAATATGTTCCCAAGTGCATTGGTTGCCTATTAATAGACAAAGGTCCCAAATTTGGTTGCTTTATTTAAAATGATCAGATTCAGTATTGGTAAAAATTACCATGTCTCTAAATTCTCCATCAGAATTATAAAAATATGAGCTTTAATAGTTATGCTGCCCAAAATAGAAACATCTTAAAGGATACTTCTGGATAATCAGATATTGCACTAAAGTAATTCCATACCTGATGCTCATTTATGGAAAGTTAACTCTCTTCTTTATGAAAAACTTACTACAAATAAACATAATGTTAACCTAATTATAATTACACTTCAAAAATATAAAGGCACAGACAGAATAAAGAATAGTTTAATACTATACCAAATTTTCCTCTGAAAATTTGAAAAAAATAGGATCTAAATACTGATACTTTTTGATTTATAATTTACCTTAAGTAACTAATAAGTCAGTATTAAAAGGTAACCGCTACACCCAATCCTTTCCAAATAATTTAGAAAAATGGTTTGTTTATATCTGAAGCTTGTGCATTGTCCCATCTATAAATTTCAATTACTTTTCCATTAACTGGAAACATCTACCTGTAGTATAAACAATCAAGACAATGTACAAAAAATATATCTTATTCCTATAACTTACAGTGCACAGAAAAATACTTACAAAAATGGAAATATTTGTCCATTTAGTTTCCCAATAAATTAGTGAGAAGGTTTAGCCCATTCCACATTTCTTTCTAAACAAAGGCTAAAGAATTGAGGGTGTTTTACTTCTAGCCCTGTTAGCTTAACATATTTTAAAAATATTTGCCTGATTACATGTAAGATTAAGTTAGCATCTTATTTTTACATCACAGTATACATGGCATTTCTTATACGGCAAACAGAAAGGCACAATTAGCAAGCAATAAAATTCAGTACCTGAATTATTAAACTGATGTTCAGAACAATTGCAAATAAAGTACATTCAAGACAGTACAGAACTGGGGGGAAAAAGGAATCCAAAAACTAATTTTTCTGAAAATTTGGTCCAATAAAATGCCTCCCATATTTAACATCATGGGTAACATGATGGCAGTGTAAAATGAGGCATAAATTAATATGTGGTAGCATATGAATTCTGGTCTAGTAATTATGCATTAATTAGGAAATGGCTCCCATAGTAAGTAAACATTAAATATATCTGTAATAAGAACATGCCTGAATTAAGTCCAAATACACAGGCACAACTGTTTGCATATTTATTATTGACTTTATAATACACCCCCCCAGTTTAAAAATGTAGCTATATTATTTTATATATAACATATATTTGATACATAATTTTATATTATGTATCTTAATATATATTATATCTTGAATCCATAACAGCACAAAACTCTCCAAATATTACATGAACAGTCTAAATGAATGCTAATCATTTTTTCAGTGTTGAAATAGCTCAGCTCACCTAAACAATATCTGGATGTGCAATGGTAAAATGCACGAACTCATGAATTTACTTAATTATTTAAGTTAAATTCCTGCAAAAGCCTAACTCTGATTTGGCTTTTAACTAGAATATATTTTTAGAGATCAGTAACTGATACCCTTTTTTCTTATCGTAAACAATATTTCTCCATCAAGAGATACCAATAAAGGAAAATATGTAAGGAGCCAAAAATGCGATAGAGAAACCAACCATTCCATAGGTAATGTACCGATAAGGGAGTTCAACTTCCATGTGCTGTCTCGCTTTTCGAACATCATCACATGGTATATTGAAGATTTTACAGGCTAAAGGAATGGTGAGCTTTTTCATTATTATTCTGACTAGTAGTACAAATACCATCCCTACAAGGATACGCAACATGGCTTTTCCAAGGAGAGTCACAGTAATGGGGGGCCTAACTAAAGGTAACGTATCCAGAGGAGGATCTAACATTAGACCCATGTTATAGGTAACATGAGAGCCACATGCAATTCCAGCACCACTTCCTAGAATCTCAGCTGTGTCTCCTCGGGATGTACTCCAGGTGTCAAGAGTGAAGGAAAAGATCCCCAAGGCTAAGTGAAGCCCAATGATGATTAATGGAGCATATTTGTGAGTTTGGTTGAAGTTGTCGATCAGGTCCACAAATGGATAGAAGATAGCTAAGATTAAAATGGTATATAGGAATCCAGCAATAATATCCTGGGAAAAGAGAAAAGTAGAGTTGTTTAGTATAATACTAAATTTGGCATTAAAAAGATATATATTTTTCATATTTCAAATGTTCAAAAATACACATTTTAAAAAAGATGTCACTTTGTCAAAGTAAACTTTACTACCTGCATATAATGGGTACTAACAACTTTTAATAATAATAAAAAAGACATGTTAAAAGAATTATGTTTTCATAGTTCTACCCTTTCATAAATGAATTTACAATGTAAGTTAAAAGTATATATAGCCCGGCCAGTGAGGCTCAGTTGACCTATGAACCAGGAGGTCATGGTTTGATTCCCGGTCAGGGCACATGCCTGGGTTGTGCGCTCCATCCCCAATATAGGGTATGCAAAAGGCATAATTCTCTCTCATCACTGATGTTTCTTTCTATCTCTGTCCAGCTCCCTCTCCCTCTCTGAAATCAATAATAATATATATTTTTAAAGTATCCTATCTAATAAAAGACAAAAAGGGTAATTAACCATACCTCCGCTACACTTCCCATCAGCTAATCAGGGCGATACGCAAATTAACTGCCAACAAAGATGGCGGCTGGCAGCCATGCAGCTGAAGCGAGCAGGAGGCTTGCTTGCTCCAGTGATGGAGGAAGCCAAGGTTCCCCGCCTACCGAGGCCTGCTCTGAGCCCGAAAGCAACAATGTTTCAATTATAGAAGCTAAACAAACTCCATATACCTGCTTTCAGCTGGCTACGGCCTCAGAGCTGGGAGCGCCAGTGACAGCAACAATGTTTCAATTATAGAAGGTAAATAAATCCCAGAAAAAAAGAAAAGAAAAAAAAGGAGAGGCTGGGAGCTTCAGTCCCCGCCAGCCTGAAAATGGCCCTCGGCCCCTCACCCAGACTGGCCAGGCACCCCAGTGGGGACCCCCACCCTAAAGGGGGTGTGGCCAGCCTGAAAACAGCCATCAGCCTCTCACCCAGGCTGGCCAGGCACCCCAGTGGGGACTCCCACCCTGAAGGGGGTGTGACCAGCTGCAAACAGCCATCAGCCCATCACCCAGGCTGGCCAGGCACCCAAGCGGGACCCCCACCCTGATCCGGGACACCCTTCAAGGCAAACCAGCCGGCCCCCACCTGTGCACCAGGCCTCTATCCTATATAGCAGGGGTCCTCAAACTACGGCCCGCGGGCCACATGCAAATACAAATATTGTATTTGTTCCCGTTTTTTTACTTCAAAATAAGATATGTGCAGTATGCATAGAAATTTGTTCATAGTTTTTTTTTCAACTATAGTCCGGCCCTCCAACGGTCTGAGGGACAGTGAACTGGCCCCGTTTAAAAAGTTTGAGGACCCCTGCTATATAGTAAAAGGGTAATATGCAAACTGACCCTAACAGCAGAAAGACTGGGAATAAATGGTCACTGTGACACACACTGACCACCAGGGGGCAGACGCTCAATGCAGGAGCTGCCCTCTGGTGGTCACTCGCTCCCACATGGGGGAGCTCTGCTCAGCCACAAGCCAGGCTGATGGCTGCCAGTACAGCGGTGGTGGTGGGAGCCTCTCCCGCCTCCTCAGCAGCGCTAAGGATATCTGAATGCAGCTTAGGTCTGCTCCCCGCTGGCAAGTAGACATTCCCCGAAGGCTGCCGGGCTGCCAGAGGGATATCTGACTGCCATCTTAGGCCAAATCCCCTGGGGAGCAGGCCTAAGCCAGCAGGTGGTCATCCCCCGAGGGGTCCCAGACTGCGAGAGGGCACAGGCCGGGCTGAGGGACCCCCCCCCCCCACCCCCCGCCAAGTGCACAAATTTTTGTGCACCGGGCCTCTAGTATATATATAGATGTACTTATAAATTTAAGTAAACACATATATACTACACAGAAATTCATACTCAAATCCTGAACAATTTATATTAAATTATGTAGTTTTGATTTCTAGAAGAATATACCTATTTTTCAAAGACACCATTTTCATTTTCATGCATTTAAATAAAAAATTCAGTGTGATTCAAATAGTGAGCACCGGACCTGAGAGAGCCCGAGGGCAGGGTTGTCCCTCAGCCTGGCCTGCACCCTCTCCAATCTGGGACATCCCTCTCATAATCCGGGACCGCTGGCTCCTAACTGCTGGGAGCTGGTCCATCCTTGCTGTTTCAAGGGACCTGGCATATATGGCATACTGTTCTTAATATGTTTGCTCACCTTCTTGGCACTATGTGTTTTAACCAAGGTCACCTCTCTGAGAAAGGTTGTTTCCCCAGGTAGGGATTTTCCCCTGAAGTTAGGGAGGGAATAAAACCTCTTAACTGCCGAAACCGGTTTGGCTCAGTGGATAGAGCATCGGCCTGCGGACTGAAAGGTCCCAGGTTCGATTCCGGTCAAGGGCATGTGCCTGGGTTGCGAGCACATCCCCAGTGGGAGATGTGCAGGAGGCAGCTGATCGATGTTTCTCTCTCATCGATGTTTTTAACTCTCTATCTCTCTCCCTTCCTCTCTGTAAAAAATCAATAAAATATAAAAATAAAAATAAAAAAAAATAAAACCTCTTAACTAAGTACCAGGCGGGTAATTAATCACTTTAACTATGAACAATCATGCTTAAGCTACATAATCTTTACTCCCTGGAATGGAGATAAGAAACGCCCTAACCTTTGGAATAGAGATTGATAGGATTGGAATCAACTGGTATAAATACAGATGTAACAAGACAGAACTTAGAAGACAGAACCTACACAGAACCTAGAGACAGAAGAACTTCGCTGGAGAGAACATGGCAAAAGATCCTGGACAGAAACTGGCAACAGAACCTAGAGACAGAACCTAGTGAGAGAACCTGGCTGAAGAATCTAGAGACAGAACCTGGCTACAGAACCTGGATAGAACATGGCAAGAGAACCTGACTAGAACCTGGTGACTGAACCTGGCTGGAGAACCTAGTGAGGGAACATGGCTACAGAACCTGGCTGGAGAACCTAGCAAGAGAACATGGACACAGAACCTGGCTGGAGATCCTAACCAGAACTTCGCTGGAGATCCAGACCAGAACTTGGCTGGAGATCCTGGCTAGAGATCCTGGCTAGGCTGCTGATCAACTGAACGCTATCTCCGTGTCATTCCTTCTTTGCCGACTCCATCCACACCTTTGGGGACCCCTGGACCTGCTGGGGTTGCCTGCCTGCCTGATTGCCCCTGCTTCTGCCAGCCAGGCTGATTACCCCCTAACCACTCCCTTGCCGGCCTGATCGACGCCTAATCACCCCCAACTGCATTGGGGAGGGGGCAGTAAAAAATAGAAGACATTCCTCCGTATTGCACACGGACCCTATATACAGGCCCACCCGGCCCAGGCCAGTGGGATGCTTGGCACATTCTTGGATCCCTGCTCAGGGCGGAAGGGGTAACTGGTGGCAGCAAACATGAGAGGGAACTTCCAGGTAGCCACTCTGGTCCTGGCTACTGGTCCTGGACCTTCCTGGTCCTGCCTGCAGCCCTGGTCCCCATACCTGGCTCAGCCCTCCTTCTCCATCCTGGCCTCAATGGCCCCATTGGCTCCTGGGTGCTCTGTCCTCCCCTCCCAGCCTGGAGGTCCCAAGGGGAGGTTATGGCTTCTCAGAGACTCCCCGGCAGCCCTGTCACTCGTGTTCACACAGGGGGAGGGGTGCGTGTGGCAGAAGCAGCTGTATAAATGCGGGTGCAGGGGCAAGTCCTCCGGGGTCATTTGGACAGTTGGCTGATGACACGGATCAGGGCTGTGTTCTCGTCCTTGAGGCACTGATTGTCAGCCTGGAGGCTGGACAGGCCCTTCAGCTCCTCTTTCAGCTCAGCAGCCTTGTGCTCCAGGGCGCTACACTCAAATCTCTCCAGCTCCAGGAGGGCCGGCCTCTCTGCAAAGCACTCCTGCCTCTGCATGGCACACTCCAGCTCTACCTTGAGCTGTGCCAGCCAGCAGCGTGGTCTTGGTCAGGGCCTCACGAAGTCTCTCGTTCTCAATGCGCAGCTCTGCACAGAGCTCCCTGAAGCTTCCCTCGGGCTCTTCCGATTCGGGCTGGGGTTCTGGGTTGAGGGCCCGCTGCCTCTAGGGGGAAGGGCTGGATTCTGGGCTGATGTCCACTGGCTTCACCTCCTCCCCCCTCCACAGGCCCTCTCCTCTCCTTGCCAACTCTGCGGTACTCCCTGGAGGCCTATGGTCCCTGTCCCTGCCTGTCAGGTGCCTACTCTCTGGGCAGGGCCATCAGATTCTCAACCCCAGGGACTCGGGGCTGCCAGGAAGGGCCCAGGCTCTGTGCAGCCCACTCTTGATCGCGATGGGAGGTTGGCCGGCCCCATCCCGCGGTTCGCTGGAGGCAGGTGGGAGCCACCAGCACCCGCAGGAGGCGGGAGGGAGCCCCTGCTGCCCATGGGAGCCAGGGGAAAGGATCGAGAGGTCAGCAGTTCAGCCCGCACACCAGTCAGTGCCACCTTATGGCGACAGGTTGTTTTGGTCATCACGGCCCCTGGATTTTTATATATATGGATACCCAGTGTCTAGCACACAGTAAGCAGGCAATAAATACTTGGTGAGCTAAATTAAGACAGTTAAAGTAATTCTTTAGAGTCATCACATTTTGCCTGACAAGAACTCTATAAGAGAAATAGATGAAACATAATTTCTTGAAATTAGGCTAAGGACATTTTCAGGGAATAATAATTCTTTGTGTACTAAAAACGTTTATTATAATACTAGAGGCCCAGTGCATGAAAATTCATGCACTGGAGGGGGCGTGTCCCTCAGCCCGGCCTTTGCCCTCTGGCAGTCTGGGAGCCCTCAGGGGATGTCTGACTGACAGCTTAGGCCTGCTCCCTGAGGGCCAATCAGGGGACAGCACTGGCTGGCGAGTGGCCAGTCACACCCCCCATTGCCCTGCTGCTGCTGCTGGTTGCTGCTACCCCCCTCCCCCATCGCCGTCCCCTCCCTCAGCCCGCTGGCATGTATTTTGGCCTGGCACTGCCTGCTCACTGGCCCCGCCCCATGCCAACCAGCAGTTCCACAGTTCGATCAATTTGCATATTACACTTTTATTATATAGGATTTTATATTTAATTCTCACAACCACCCTGATATAGCTAGCTGGCCTGGCACAATCACATACAGTGGGGCCTTGACTTACGAGTGTCCTGACTAACCAGTTTTTCGAGATACGAGCCGTCTCTCGGCTGATTTTTTGCTTTGAGTTGCAAGCTAAAATTCGGGTTACGAGCCAGCTTCAGATACCCCACTGCTAGTTGGCGCAGCGAACGTCACAGTGAACGCCACAACATCAGCCCAGCATCATGTGTCATTGTAATGGTGAAAATTGATTTGACACACAAGTAATTTGAGTTATGAGCTCCGTCCCAGAACGAATTAAACTCGTAATTCAAGACCCCACTGTATTACTCTGTTGCCCTAAAAATAAACATTAAAAGTACAAACCGCGCCCAGCTAGCTCAGTCGGTAGAGCATGAGACTCTTAAAAGTACTTTTCTTCCCTTTCAAAAGTGTCCAAATTTGATGAAAATATATGGTTCCTGTAAATAACTAGTTTTTAAAGAAAGAAAAATAAACTAAGGCCACATAGCTAGTTGTTTAATCTCCTAGATTAAAAGTGCTCAATATGTTTGTTTACAAAAAAGAATAATCTCAATATTAGGAATTAAATATTGAGAGTAAAAGAAACTAACATTTCAACATTCTTTAAAACATGAAGTCTTCCATAAAAACTCATTGATGCACACTAAAAGAATTACTAAGAATTCTGGTTAACTAAATTTTATTGCAATCACTCAAAGATTTTGCAAATAACCCTACCTCTGACCATACTTTAGAATATGCAGATCTCAAATCATATGACTGTCAAACTCTATTCCTCATATTTCAGGCCCCCAATTGCCAAACAATTTCACTTTCTGAGATTATGTTCCTTTGCTGTCTTACCCCTCCTTCCCTACTTGAAATTAAAGGCACATGTCTCAGGGAACCACCACAAGATTTTCACTACTCAGATGGAAGCTGTTGCTTATTTTTTATTTAAACTTCATGACTGATTCAAAATTTTAAGTTATATGCTAATGCGGAAATGTTCTGAGCTTTATAATTCTCATACAGAATTAGATGTTTTAAGTAAATGGTGATTGTGTATCTCTATGAATGTTAAACTTAGATTGCTACAAGACTATGCAAATCTGCTTTCTTTTCTTATTTTCAACTACAGTGGGGCCTTAGCGTATATTTTTATTGATTTCGGAGAGGAAGAGAGAGATAGAAAAGCAATGTTGAGAGAGAACCACTGATCGGCTGCCTCCTGCTCGCCTGCTACTGGGGATCAAGCCCGCAACCCTGGCATGTGCCCTTGATTGGAATCGAACCTGGGACCTTCCAGTCCACAGGCTGGCGCTCTATCCACTGAGCCAAACCGGCTAGGGCTGCTTCCTTTCCTGTTTATTTATTAACTGTTCATGATATTACACTGGATAGTAAGGGCATGCTGAAATTCCATGCAACAAAACCAGAAGTAATGCATGATTGAGTTCAGGACATAAACACGGTGGTTATCATTGGGATATTTAATGTATGACATTAAAATGTATAACTAAGTGCTCTTAAGTATTACATCACAAAGTATGCAATAAAGAAAACTAATGTTAAATGTAACATAAAGAACTTAAGTAGCAAATTTTCCAAGAAGAAACTTAGTGAATAATTTAGATTATTAATTATAATTTTTATGCCCTGAAAGTTAAGTTATATGCTAATGTGGAAGTCTCTCTCTCACTTCGATGTCTGTCTCTCTCTCTCTCTCTCTCTCTCTCTCTCTCTCTCTCTCTCCTTCTCCCCCTCCTCCTTCCCTTCCACTTTCAAAAAAGTCAATGGAAAAAATAACCTCGAGTGAGGATTAACAAAAACAAAAACCCAAAAACAACCAACCAAATTAAAAACCCCCAAATAGTTATTATCCGGGAACTACTACTATTAAAACTCACCACTATAAAAACCCTTAGTGTTTACTGTTTTAGATCTTTCTCTATAACAAAAGTAATTTGACAAGTACTCAGTTTATAACTTGAAAATAGCTTGTGTTTTAAGAAATTAAATTTGAGAGCTAGGTTTGGTAACAAAGAAAAAATGGGGATAAAGAAAATCAATTTAGGGAAGTAGGTGGATATTAAAAATAAACGAAGCTGTTGTTCTTTGTGTTGTAACAGTAACAAAGCATATAGGAAATACTGAATGAAGTTTTCATTATAAAGTATTTAGAACACATCTGAACTCTCCTCTTAATGTTAATGAAGATATCAGCTTAAGTAATATGGTATCTAAGCACCTATGAGCAACCTCTAGGGCACACTCTGCCTATAATTCCATACTAATTTCACAATTAACAGTGAAGATACAAACTATGATTAAGAAAATAGTTCAGCCCTAGCCGGTTTGGCTCAGTGGATAGAGCATCAGCCTGTGGACTGAAGGGTCCTGGGTTCGATTCCTGTTAAGGGCACATACCTCCTCGTGCAGGAGGCAACCAATCAATGTGTTTCTCTCAAATTGATATTTCTCTGTCTTTCCCTCTCTCTTCCACTCTCTCTAAAAAATCGATGAAAAAATATCCTCAGGTGAGGATTAAAAAAAAAAAAAATGAGTTCAAAATGCAGGTAATTACCAAAACATTAAAATATAAAGGGTGTCCCAAAATTCACGCAAGAAATAATTTTGATAGAAAACACTGGTTTATAAGTAAAAATTGTAAATTTTTTATTGATTCATAAAGTATACAGTAGAAGGTCATGTATGGAATAGCATATCGGGTAAATGGCCTCCACGGCTTTGCTGGCACATACGCACTCTTTTGTTATTGCCTGAGCAGCCGCATTTTCGAAGAAGAATGGTCCGATGATGCCTCCAGCCCAAAATCCACACCAAACAGTGACACGTTGTGGATGCATTTGTTTCTCAACAATCACTCGTGGATTTTCTGAACCCCAAATGTGAAAATTCTGTCGATTAACCAAGCCATCAAGATGAAAATGAGCCTCATCAAAATTCAGCCATATTTATGCAAAACGGTCATGGAAAATTTCAACAAAAGAGTGCATGTGTGCCAGCAAAGCCGTGGAGACCATTTACCCGATATGCTATTCCATACATAACCCTATACTGTATACTTTATGAATCAATAAAAAATTTACAATTTTTAATTATAAACCTGTATTTTCTATCAAAATTACTTCTTGCGTGAATTTTGGGACACCCTTTACAAAAAAAGCCCTGACCGGTTTGGCTCAATGGATGAAGCGTCGGCCTGCGGACTCAAGGGTCCCAGGTTCAATTCCAGCCAAGGGCATGTGCCCTGGTTGTGGGCACATGCCCAGTGAGGAGTGTGCAGGAGGCAGCTGATCGATGTTTCTCTCTCATCGATGTTTCTAACTCTCTGTCCCTCTCCTTTCCTCTCTGTAAAAAAAATCAATAAAATATACTAAAAAATATCAACTAAAGGACTTGTATGCATGCATATAAGCATAACCAATGGACATAAGACACTGGGGGATAGGGGAGGCTAGGGGACTGTCTAGGGCGGGGGGATAAAATGGACACATATGTAATACCGTTTGTAATACTTTAAGCAATAATAAATAAATAAATAAATAAATAAATAAAAGCAAAAAAATATATACTAAATATATATATATATATATATATATATATATATATATATATATATAAACAACAAAAATTGTGGGGAAAATTAGGCCCAAATGTCAAAAAAAGGGTTCATTACCAATTATTAAATGATAAGCAATGTATTATTGATTAGAAATAGTTGTGGTTATAACATAATCATAATTCAGAAGTTATCTGTGATTTTACTTTTAAAGGAAAAGCGAAAACTTGTAATATACATGAGACAATTCTTAAATACTTAAAAGGATTAAGGTTATAGGAGTCATCATTTGAAAAATAAAACATCAATACTGTTTTTATTTCAGCTGATTCATGAATAGGAATTATCTGGTATATAAACAATGGACTAGCCCTGGCTGGTGTGGCTCAGTGGTTGAGCATTGACCTATGAACCAGGAGGTCACAGTTTAATTCCCAGTCAGGGCACATGCCCAGGTTGTGGGCTTGATCCCCAGTAGGGGGCATGCAGGAGGCAGCTGATCAATGATTCTCATCATTGATGTTTCCATCTCTATCTCCCTCTCCCTTTCTTTCTGAAATCAATAAATAAATATATATATATATATATATATATATATATATATATATATTAAAAAAGAGCAGCATCTTTGAGAGTATACATTCAATATAATCATATTACTCATTGTATGATAATAATGAACCTAGGTATAGAAAATATTATCTAACTAGACGCCCTGTGCACAAAAATTCATGCACTGGGGTGGGGGGGTTCCTCAGCCCGGCCTGTGGCCTCTTGCAGTCTGGGACCCCTCAGGGGAGGTCCACCTGCTGACTTAGGCCTGCTCCCTGGGAGATTGGACCTAAGATGGCAGTCAGACATCCTTAGCACTGCTGAGGAGGCGGGAGAGGCTCCCACCACCGCTGCTGCACTCACAGCCGTCAGCCCAGCTTGTGGCTGAGTGGAGCTCCCCCTGTGGGAGCACACTGACCACCAGGGGGCAGCTCCTGCGTTGAGCGTCTGGCCCTTGGTGGTCAGTGCACGTTATAGCAACCAGCTGTTCTGCTGTTAGGGTCAATTTGCATATTACCCTTTTATTATATAGGATACATTTTTCTTCAGGAAATCTCAAGGATTAATTTTTTCACTCAAAGATGCATAACCATTTGAAAGTTTTTTAGGAGTGACATTGCTAAATTTTGGTAGTAGAAGGGAATAACTCTAACAAGGCACAGAGATAGATAATAATATTTTCTTGTGACAAATATTATGGTTGACATAAGACTGTGATACTTAATCTCATTATAAAATTGATTGATATTAGATAGGACTGTATATAAATTCACAATTTGTATTAATATAATTATAAAAGTCAAATAGGAAAATTCTAAAAGTAAACATTGTTAAAGACAAGAAAAATTAAATATAATTCACTAGAAATTTTTGGATTCTATGAATTAGTTCATATATCTCCACCTTTCCTTCTGATCTTTCATTATGGTATAATGTATAACAGGTTCATAGAATGTCTTAGGAGACACCACACTAGATGCAAGGTTACAGAGAGAAAACAGTTTATTTTTTCCTGTTGCTTATTGTCTGGTGGGGGTAACAGATAAAGAAAAAAGCATTTGCAGTTTAGGATAAGTGCAATGCCAGAATTATATTCAAAAGGCTCTGAGAGAAGAGTCTTAAGAAAGTTAAGACGGGAAAAGTAATGAGACCTTTAGGAGATAAGAGCATTTTTGTGGATCTTGAACAATGGGTAGATTAGCTAGGCTAGTCTAAGAAAGATAAAGGGCATTTCATACATACGTTATAGAAATCCTATACGTATGAAGGTAAGAAACACCCTTTGCATTTGAGGAGATGTAAAGTCATTCTGTATGGCCTCATATTTCTGCTTTGGGAGGTACACTACAAGAGACTGAACACTGCATGGAACCCTGTCAGACCTGAAAGAGAACTAATTAAGAAGCTGTTGCAATAATTTGGTTGAGAGATGACTAAGGGAATGTCAATAGGGACAGAGAGGAAGTGAGCACATGTGACTGAAAAGAGTACATGGTCTCTGTGTTGCTGCTTTTGAAACTGAGTTGCATTCTCACAATAAAACATCTGCTGTGAGCCCAAAAGTACTGCTAGGAAAGAGAAGACACTAGAGTTTAATATGTAAATACAAGTGGCACCCCAATAGTTTAAGTGCATTTAAGTTTCTAGTCACTAACAAGTAGAGCTCTCCTTGGTTTCTGTATTCACACTGTTGGTTTTCACTCAGAGTCAGGAGAGGCATAGAAAAGAATGAGAAATAAATAAATAAAACTGAGACGGGAAGAAGGGAGAAATGTTATCCTGAGTATAATACCTGGTTATTGTGGTTGCTGGGAGTTGTTTTTATGAAGTACATGATCACTACATTAAAACTTCACAAAATCATGCTGATATTTTTGCAAAACACAGACTTACAATAATAACATTTTCTCATTTAGGTGTCACATAAGTTTACAGATGATTAAAAATTATTAAATTGCCTGTCAATTTCAGAAAAAATAAAGCACTATAAATACAACATTTTTCTTACCAGAATGGAGTGCATTCCCATGTAAATTCTACTTAGGCAAACTAGGGAACACCAGCAGGGAATAAGAATCAGTCCATAGATAAGAGGATACTAAAGGGGGAAAAAGCAAAATGAAATAAATTAGGCTAAATGTAAACAAGCAATTAAAAACAATCACTACACTGTAAGTTCCATGAAAACAAGAACTGTGTGTTTTCATTCCCCAATGTATTCCCAGCACTAACCCTTAACATGACACACAGCAGACACTCAAGAAATATTTTTGCATGAAATGAACAAGTGATGAAACTTATGTTTCCTTACTCTTCACTGTGGGAACTGATTCATTTTTGCTTTTACAGTAAAGATTCAATCACCAGCATGCTACAGAAGAAGAAAAACAGGTAGGGGACATACTTTTAATATGGCTACAAATAAAAGCGCCTCTGGAATAGTACCTGAATCTGGCCCATGTAAGGGTCTTCGCTTCCCTGGGGATGAAGACTAAGCATTATCTCCCTCTCAATTCCATTAGTAACTGCTATCTGCAATTCCTATTGACATTTCCCCGTTTTGTATTCAATATACAACACCTTGTAATATGTTTTCCTCTTCTGCCCCACCACTAAAATTTCAAGTGGTAACTTTATTGAGAAAAATTTTGATGGGTTACTGGGAGCAGTAGGCTATAAAAAGGAACAAACAAAATGTAGACAAGTCTTGGTATCAATGGCACCAGTATATGAGTTAGCTTTGACTCTCCTGGCATTAGAGGGGAGAAAGAAAGGGTAGAGAGGGGTAAGTTTCTAATTCTCAAGAATTTGAAGCCAAGGTGGTTCAATAAGAAGTGGTGTTTAAAAAAGGCAAGTTAAGTAGGGTTGTAAGAAGAATGGTAAAGACTTAGTACATAGTTCTTTGCATTTGACATGACCCACCACTTTCTTTATACAGCATCATACTCTCCTGGTTCCCTTTTAACCATCTATTTCCTTTTGTTTGTTTCCCACACAAGAGCACATCTTCTTGTTCCTTAAACACTGGTGTAAGTACTAGTAAGAATTCAGCCCTTGCCCCAACTGGTTTGGCTCAGTGGATAGAGCGTTGGCCTGTGGACTGAAAGATCCCAGGTTCGATTCCAGTCAAGGGCATGTACCTTGGTTGCGGGCACATCCCCAGTGGGAAGTGTGCAGGAGGCAGCTGATCGATGTTTCTCTCTCATTGATGTTTCTAACTCTCTATCCCTCTCCCTTACTCTCTGTAAAAAAATCAATAAAACATATTTTTTTTAAAAAGAAATTTGACTGTTATTGTGAATTAAATGGGGAGCTATTGCAGACTTTTGAGCAGAGCATTGTCATGATGGCTGCTATGTTGAGATTAGACAATAAGAGATCAAGGGGGGTAACGGAGACCAGTTAGAAGGCTGTTGGTATAATCTAGGTGAGAGATAACCATGGCCTCTGTCTTTGTATCAGGCACTAAGGCCTGTTTAATTTTTTTGTTAATTAAAAAAACAACTGTTGCCCTAGCTGGTTTGGCTCAGTGGATAGAGTGTCAGCCTGCGGACTGAAGGGTCCGAGGTTAGATTCTGGTCAAGGACACATGCCCGGGTTGAGGGCTCGATCCCCAGCATGGGGTGTGCAAGAGGCAGCTGATCAATGATTCTCTCTCATTGATGTTTCTATCTCTCTCTCCTTCTCCGTTCCTCTCTCAGAAATCAATAAAAAAATATTTAAAAAAATAAAAATTGTTCAATGAAATAAACATAAGCCTGCAGCACTAAGGAAATCAGTCTTAGAGTATCATATTCATAACTTGGGATTACCAATGATACCATAGTATTCAGTTCCTGACCTCAAGCCTGGGCTGTGTTAACGTTAAGTTGTAGTAGCGTCTCTGCAATCCACTATAATAAACTGCAATCTGAAAATCCTTTTGAATAAACTTAGGACAAGGAATTTCCAATGCCTGTTTTAGAATAATCCTTATTAGTTACAGATTCTGTAGCTTGAAGCTTTTAAAACTAATATACACTTTCTAAAACAAAGGTTTATAGAAATATAAAAACCACTTTATACAACAGCACATTATGAACCATATTTTCTATGCAAAAACAAAACAAACCAAAAAACTTAATCAAAGTCATGTTTTCCCTCACAGTACTTTCCACACTAGTAGGCTAATGTAGAATAATATATGAGTTCAAATAGGTAAGACAAAAAGTGACCTACATACAGTCATTTAATTAACATATTAATGATAAAAATATAAAGATGGCTTGGTTGGTTGGAACATCGTCCATATACCGAAAGGTTGCAGGTTTGACTCTTGGTGTGGGCCTTTACTAGACACAACCAACTGATAGATGTTTCTCTCTCACATAAATGCTTTTCTCTAAAAAAAAACAATAAAAAAACCAGACAAACAAAAACATATCACCCTGGCAGGTTCGCTCAATGGTTATTGTCCCATGGACCAAAGCTTCTTGGGTTCAATTCCACAAACCAGGTCCAGGTGCATGTGGGAGGCAACCAATGGATGTGTCTCTCACGGGTGGTGTTTCTCTTTCTCTTCCTTTCTCTTCCTTTCTCCTCTCTTTCTCTCTCTCTCTCTCTCTCTCTCTCTCTCTCTCTCTCTCTCTTCCTTTCTTCCTCCCTCCCTCCCTCCCTCCCTTCCACTCTCTAAAAAAAATTAATGGGAAAAATATCCTTGGGTGAGGATTCACACACACACACACACACACACACACACACACACACACATATCCTCAGGTGAAGATTTTAAAAAAATGTGAACTGAAACATTTTCAATTCAGTCTATTGTTTTGACCTATTCATATCTGAATTCATTTTAGTTACTGTTTCTCTTTTGAACTCAAATCACAAAGTATCAGTTTAACAACAGAATTCATTACATAAATATTAATTATAATTATAAATATACTTATATTACAAACCGTAATAAGGAAAGTACTAATTGTTACCATACTAGTTAATATAGCCTTATGTTAACAAAATAGGATCCATTTCTCAATTCCTATTATAGGGGAGGGCTTTGTGAGGCGAGAAAGAGAAAGGCCATGTGTTATAGTTCATGTCATTTTAGAGCTGCAGGAAGACCACAGTTTCCCAGACAGTTAATTATGATGAAAAATGCCTGATTGCCTCTGCAGAACTGAGCGTAGAAACAAAAGAAACAGTAAATCCAGTCTTCCACTCTCACTTTCTTTTTTTGGAAAATATATTTTTATTATTGATTTCAGAGAGGAAGGGGGAGGAAGAGAGAGATACCTCAATGATTGGCTTCCTCCTGTATACCCGCTACTGGGGATCAAGCCCGCAACTCAGGCATGGGCCCTGACCAGGAATCAAACTGTGACCTCCTGGTTCATAGGTCAATGCTCAGCCACTGAGCCACGCTGGCCAGGCCACTCTCACTTTCTACTTCTATTCCTACCTAATTCAACCCTTTATTTCTGATAAATAGACTGGCTCGTTTTTTTTTTAAACCCAAAGTTCAATTGTAGGCAGATGTTAAAAGAAATGAATGTGGGTTTGTTCTTTACTGAAATGTTAATAGATGAAGTAATTTTTTTTTCTTAATTCTCACCTGAGGATATTTTTCCATTGATTTTTAGAGAGAATGGGAAGGAGGGGGAGAGACTGAGAGAGACACACAGATTGGTTACCTCCCGCACACACGCATGCATACTAGGGTCAGGGATCGAGCCTGCAACTGAGGTATGTGCCTTGGGTTGGACTCAAACCTTGGATCCTTCAGTCCCCAGGCCGACATTCTATCCACTGAGCAAAACTGGCTAGGGCTTCACTCAGTTATTTTTATTTTTATTTTATTTTACTTTTTTAAAATATATTTTATTGATTTTTTACAGAGAGGAAGGGAGAGAGAGAGTTAGAAACATCGATGAGAGGGAATCATCGATCAGCTGCCTCCTGCACATCTCCCACTGGGGATATGCCCGCAACCCAGGTACATGCCCTTGACCGGAATCGAACCTGGGGCCTCTCAGTCCGCAGGCCGACACTCTATCCACTGAGCCAAACCGGTTTCGGCCACTCAGTTGTTTTTAATTATAGTTTTCTTATAATGGAGTTAGGTACAAATTTCACTTAATTAGAGGTAAAAGAGATGTTAAAGGTATTAATTTTACTCTCCTCACTTTACACATGAAACAGACCCAGGAAACGCTAAATAACATTTAATAGTGTATTCTAGTGGCCTATTCTGATGCTTTTTACAATTTATTATGCTTGCTATTTCCCACTTTTTATAGCACACAATTACAGTAGGTAATAATTTAAGTTTGGCAGGAGTTCCTAAGTTTCTATTTTCTTTTTCTTGGAGAATGTTGACCTTTATCAACTGAATTTATGTATCTCCTCAAATAAGGTTTTTACTTAAACTCAACCTTTAGGTCTTATATAAAAAAAGATGAAAGTAAAATGTCTAAGTCCTCACATTATTTTCAAATTAATAAAAATTTACCAAAACCAAAACAGTCCACAGGACCTCATAAATGCTTTTAATTACATACTTTCTAATCTTTTCATTGCACATCCTACTACAGGAACACTTATCTAAACATTTCCTTCAGTTATTCTACTGAACAGTTGTATTCTTACTGATAAGCTTTCCTTACCTATTTATCACACATAATCAGAATTATTTTTTTACGTTATGGCATTTTCCACTTACATTCAAGGAAGTTAGTAAAAGAAGTCAATAAAATTACTTGCAGTTAAAGCAATTACAAAAACTATCTTTAATAGAATTTAAAATTTTTAGAGTAATTTAAATATGGGACAAAGGCAGACACCAGAAAAAAAATATATTTTGAATTTGAGGACTGGATAGTGTATGTGTAAATAACATTTGACAACGATAACACATTAATGATATATCTGCCTTGTTCTCATACATTGTTATGTTAATGAAAATAGATGCGATCTTTCTGGAAAGCATTTAGTCTATACATAAAAGAGCTCTAAATGTTCTAAATGTATATACAATGACCCAGAAATGTGGGCAAGGATTCATACATTATAATGTTTATTATAAAACTATATATACCACAAAAAAATGAATATGCCAACATTTACTGATACCATAGTTTAAAATATGGGTTTTTAGAACTCCACAGACCTAGCTCTAGCCATTTACTACATGCATTTATTGGGACTCAAAATAAAAATGTAAATAACACAAATCTTGAGGGGAAAAAAGATAAAAGGATACAGAGTATCTCATAGAACCCTAAGGCAGAATGAGGCTGAGCATTAAGAAGAAACTGGAACTATAAACAGGACAGTCATAGGACCGTCTCTTCTTTTGATATATTTGCTTCATTCTTTTTCTGCAGACTAGCTTCTCTGCTCTTCAGTCCACATGGTGGATGAAGGTTTCTGAATGTACTTCTTCACTGAGGAAACCTGACCAAACTCAGTATCTATTCTCAAATCCTGGTGGACAAGATCACAATCACAAAGTATTGGCTGCCCTATAGGTGAGGGAGCTTATAGAGGGCTGTCAGTGAGGCAGACTCCCCAAATGGTGCCTATTTCTTCAGGTGTGGAAACATGGGCTAGTTTCCTAATTTTGTGGCATCACAATTTCCTTATCTCTATATGGAGATAATATCTACACTAAGGACACCCAAAAGTGTATAAACTATTTTGTAGGAATATAAAAAAATTTATTCATAAGAATGTGTCTAGGAATTTTTACTGATTGGAAAATTTATGACATGTATTACAGTTCTCAAGAAAAACCGAACCATTGAAGTTAGTAAAAGTCAGTAAAATCACTTGCAATTAACTTGACTAACTTCAACAGGATGTGTGTGTGTGTGTGTGTGTGTGTGTGTGTGTGTGTACTAGAGGACCGGTGCATGGATTTGTGCACCAGTGGGGTCCCTCAGCCTGGCCTGAGCCCCTCGCAATCCGAGACCAATCAGGGGATGTCTGACTGCTGGTTTCGGCCCAATCCCCGCAGGCCAGGCACCAGCGCCCCCCTCCCGCCCCCTTCCCCCACCCGGGATGTAGTAGTGCGCAAAAGCAGCAGGCGCCTGGGGGAGGAACCTGAGCCCCAGCCAGGCACCCTGCCGCTCCTGCTCATCCCAGCTCTGCTGCGCCTGCTGCTGCCACCGCTCAGTGGCTCTGCCAGGAAAGCGGGAGAGGCTTGTGCTGCCGCAGCTGTGCTTGCCAGCTGAGCCCAGTGCCTGGCGTTGGTCAGCTGAGCGGCACTCCCACTGTGGGAACGCACTGACCACCAGGGGACAGCCCCTGCGTTGAGTGTCTGCCCCCTGGTGGTCAGTGCACGTCATAGTGACCGGTAGACCTATTGCTTAGGCTTTTATATATAGAGATAGAGATTTATTATAGGGAATTGGCAAACCAGGAGGATGTCCCAACCAACTGAACTACCTGGCCAGGGCCTAAAGTACAGCTTCTAAAATAAAAGTGGAGGCAGTGGCTGGTGCTGTGGACCATGGGGCCATGGTGGGCGGGTTCCAGCCACCTCGGGAACCAGGAAATCTAAAGTGGAGAGAATACTTGACCAGCAGGCTCCCTGAAGTGTGGAAGGTTAAAACATTGACCAAAGAAGAAGCAGATGATGCTAATACAGAAAGCTAAATTAAGATGCACAGAATTACAGAAAGGAATTGAAGAACTCAAATTAAAACCTGTTGCTGCTGGAGGAACTGATATTATTAAAAAATGCAGGCAGCTCTCTCTCTCTCTATGGAGTATGCCCAGGGGGTGCTCTCTCGCTCCTTTCTGGAGCAGACCTGCACCTCTCCTCCCTCTTTCATCTCTCAAGGCAGAAATCTCCCTTTCCCTTAAGCTCCAAGGACCTTGCTTTTGCCTCTGTAACTTATTTTCTGAGCCTGTTTCTTCTATGGCTCATTTCTTCTACCTCTGTGACTTTAAACTTTCTCTTATAAAAAAGAAGGAAGGAAGGAAGGAAGGAAGGAAGGAAGGAAGGAAGGAAGGAAGGAAGGAAGGAAGGAATTTCGATCACAGGCGAGTGACAAGTGAGGCAGGCAACTTTTCATGGAGGAGAGAGAAATAATTGCTATAAACAACTACAGCACATCTAGCAGCCCTTTCTGCAGAGCAAGACACCAAGTTGTTTTGAGACTCATTATGGAGATACCAAATTCAGCAAAAGGGCAAACACCTTAAGATTCCAGACTGGAAAAAGCTGATCACCAGGCAGGAATCTAGGCAGATGACTAAAGAAAGAGCAAATCCATGTGGCTGGTGAAGAGCTGACAGGTAACTCAAAGTACCCATAAAGCAACTGCAAATGAAGGAGAACTAACTGCATTTGACAACCTGACATCAGGTTGGTTAAAAATATTAAAGACTGAGCCCTGGTCGGTTTCCATCGATTGTCCCATGCACCCAGAGGTTGCCATTTCAATTCCGGTTCGATTCTTCTTGGCCCAGGCACATGCCTGGGTTGCAGGCTCGATCCCTGGTGGGGGGTGTGTAGGAGGCAGCTGATTGATGATGTTTCACTCTCACATCTGAGTTTCTCTCTCCCTCCCTTCCCTCTCTCTCTAAAAAGCAATAAAATTATTTTTAAATAATATATTTTTTTAAAAATTAAAGAATGAGGGGGTAGGGGCAGGCTAGAGGAGGTCAATGGGGAAAACAAGGAAACCTATGTAATACTTTCAACAATAAAGATTTTTTTAAAAAACATTAAAGAATGAGAAATCCCCAGGCCAGGCTGGATTCAATAAAACAGCTGTCATTAGCAACTGCTTTTGCCCACCAGTGTGGCTCAGTGGTTGAGCATCAACCCATGAACCAGGAGGTCATGGTTCCATTCCTGGTCAGAGTACATGCCTGGGTTGCGGGCTCAATCCCCAAAACAGGGTGTGCAGGAAGCAGCAGATCAATGATTCTCTCTCACTGATGCTTCTATCTCTCTCTCCTTCTCCCTCCCTCTTTGAAATCAATAAAAATATATTATTTTTAAAAAGCAACTGCTTTTGCCAACAATTTGGAATCTTTTTTTTTTAAATCCTTACCTGAGGATATTTTTTTCCATTGATTTTCAGAGAGAGTAGAAAGGAGGGGGAAAGACACAGAGAGAGAAACACTGATGAGACACACTGATTGGTTACCTCTCACAGAAGCCTCGATCACGGCCAGGGATCAAGCCTGCAACCAAGGTACATGGAATGGAACCTGGGACCCTTCAGTACGCAGGCTGACGCTCTATCCACTCAGGTAAACAGGCTAGGGCTGAACTTTTCATATATACTTAATTTTAATTATACAAATGTGTCTACATAAGTAAAAAGAGATAAATTAACTAATTTTTCAATTTTTTGGCATACATATTTGTAAAACCTACTTTATTGTATAATGGACTTTCAGTTTTAATGGACACACCCTCACACAAATTAGTCCATTATATTGAGGTTTGATTTTATGATGAAAGTGAAAGTTGGATTCCTTCTTTAAAGTAAGTGGAAGTTCAAAGACATAAGCATAAAAAAACACACACCATAAAAGTACCGTAAGAAACCATGATAGGAAGCCATTCTAAACATTACACAAAACTAAGAAAACATAAAATAAAAGACTAATAAGTAGCCCTGGCCAGTATGGCTCAGTTGGTTGGAGCATCATCCCATGCACCAGAAGGTCTCGGGTTCTAATCCCAGTCAGGGCACACACCTAGATTGTGGGTTTAATCCTCATTCAAGGTTCTTATGGGAGGCAAATGATCAATGTTTCTCTCTCACATTGATGTTTCTCTCTTACTCCCTCTCCCTTCCTCTCTCTTTAAAATCAATTTTTAAAATAAGAAATAACACATAACAAGGAAAAGTATCTATTTAAAATTTTAAAAAGTCAGAAAAGAACGATTTAAGACATTTCCTAATCACACCACAAATAAAAGACAAATATTACCACAACATAAAGGGCTTCAAAAACCAATAAGTAACCCAAGAGAAACAAAACCATCCACGCAAAAATACCCATATCAAAATTATTCAAAATAACAAAAAAATGAACTCAATGTCCATCAGCAGATGAGAAATAAACTTTGTATATCCATCTAATGGAATAGTACTCAGTAAAATAAAAGGAATGAAGTACTGATACACACTATAATATGGATGCACTTTAGAACATTATGCTAAAAAAAAAAAAAAGAGCATTATGCCAGTCACAGCAGACTTCATATTGTACGCATCGATTTACATGAAATGTCTAAAGTAGGCAAATCTATAGACATAAAATGAATTAGTGGTTGCCTCGGATTGGGGGGGAATGGGAAGTGACTACTATTAGGTATGGGGTTTCTTTTAGGGATGATGAAAATGTTCTAAAGTTGACTGTGGTGATGGTTGCACAATTCTATGAATAAACTGAAAGTCATTGAGTTCTATATTTTAAATGGGTGAGTTGTATGGTATAAGAATTATATTTCAATAAGCTGGTATATATATACACATATATATATTTAATTTTTGAGAGTACATTTATTAAAGCTGGGGACAGTGAAACAAGAAAGGGCTTCGGACAGAAGCAGCGGCAGGAGAGCCTAGGCAGGGCCGCTTTGTCTCTAGGAATGTTCTAGGAAAGAGATGAGCCTAGGCAGGGCTGCTTTGGCTCACTAAGAAGTCAAAGAAAAGGGGGTCTTGGAGACAGGTTCAAGGGGGTTAGCCTTGGACAAGCTGCTGCTGTCCGCTGCTCTCCTAGTTGCAAGTCTTGTGTGATCCCTTCGAGTTTAGGAGATGAAGGCCTGAAGGGAAGAGGGGGTAAGGAAGGGCATGAGTGGGTAGGCTCCTGGGAGGGTATCATGCTAAGCTGTTATATATTTTAAAACAAAAAAACAGTAAGTAGAGGTGACAAGATCTGTTTCTGACCATAAAAGATTAACTATTGTAAGAACAGCTGTTCCACTGTAAATAAGAAAAGTAGCCAAATTATATGAAACAACTATTTTCAAATACGGGAAACAAGCAGCACAGGACTGTGATGCATAAGAAAAGGGAAACAAATGAGATGAGCCCTATGATTGCCAGAGCATGCTGCTAGAAGCAGTTTCCAGGCTGTAGCATGGGAAGAGGAACCAAAACGAAGTTCAGCAGTCTCACTGAATTAGGAGAGAGACGGGAGTTCACCAAGACCAAAGCAGCAATATTTTGCAGGTCAGAGCACTGGAGAGAGGAATCTGCACAGAGAATGAGCCCAGGAGAAGGGTCTCTGAAAAATTTTAGATGAGTACTAATCTGTGTATGATGGGGTAAAAATCCACAAGGCTGGGAAAAGACACTAGAAAGCAGCGGCCCAACAATTCCCAACGCTCACATAGCCCTGGAATTGCTTTCCCATCAGGCAGGGTGCTGAGGAAATGGGGTCTTTAGAATACCACCTTATTAGTGAGGTTAAAGTAGCTCCAGATTCTGGTTAGTCAGGACCCACTCTAGCAAGCCTATAAAGATTAAACTGACGAGCCATTTAATTGTACACCAGAACAAAATCCAACACTATTTAAAGGAATACAACAAAATTTAAAGCTCTATAAAAATTACCAGCAAAGAAGCAGGAGAATGTGATCCATACCCAGGAGAAATAGTAGAATCACATAATGATAAAAGAGATGATGAAATTAGTGGATAAGGGCCTTAAAGCAACAATTAAAACTCTTACAAACATACTCAAGGAAATAAAGGAAAACGGGAAATAATGGAGAAATGGGAGGTTAAAAAAGTATCTGAAATTATATCCCATCCTACTTGATGAGTTTACCAGAAAATTAGACACTGCAGAAGATGAGTAAACTTAGAAGTCATAGGAATAGAAACGATAAAAAATTAATCAGAGTAAAAACACTGCCATAATTATCATCATCATCATAATCAGAGCATCAGTGATCTGTACGTTACTAGTGTTAAACAGTCCAATATACATGAAATTACAGTTCCAGGAGGGGAAGGTGTGGGGGAAAAGAGGAGAAAAAATATTTCTAAAAATAATGCTTGAACATTATACAAAATTAATGCAAGTTTTATAACATATGTAGATGTAAAACATCTGATGATTAATTCTAAGAAGGGGAGAGGGAAAAATGAAAGTATACTGTTGCAGTATATGTTATACATTAAGTCCTCAGTTAATACTGTAGATAAACTCTTGGAAAGTGCAACTTTAAGTAAAATGAGACATAACGAAAGCAACTTTACCATAGGTTAATTGATAACAAGAATTAGGTTTCTACAGCATATTTCTGGTCACAAAAACATCACCAAACTTCTAAATAAAGACTCAAGCCCAACCAGTGTGGCTCAATGGTTGCATGTCGACCCATGAACCAGGAGGTGATGGTTCAATTCCAGGTCAGGGCACAAGCCTGGGTTGCAAGCTCAAACCCCAGCAGGGGACATGCAGGAGGCAGCTGACTGATGATTCTCTCTCATCATTGATGTTTTTATCTCTCCCTTTCCCTTCTTCTCTCTGAAACCAATAATTTATATATATAAAAGACTCAAAACACTTCCAGTATTAAACGTTGAAATAAATGAGAGCTATACATACATTTAAGAAAGATTAATTTTAAAAGTAAGATAATTACTTTCCAACCTGCTTATTTCAGTTCAAGGTTGCAGTTCTTCAGAGTCTCTGCAGGCAGCTCAGGTGAAAGTTGGGAACCTACTGTGGACAGGATGCCTTTCTACCACCAAAGGGCACACACACACACACATACACACACACACACTCATTTAGACTGGAGGCCATTTAGACATACTAGTTAATCTAATATGAACATTTTTGGGAAGTGGAAAGAAAGCCAGAGTACCCAGAGAAAATCCATGCAGAAATGGGGAGAATGTGCAAACTTCACATTAAAACAGTGGTCTGGCCAGAAATTGATTTTTCCCCATCAACACTGTGCCAAAACAATGCTGAATGAAATGTTATTTGAGGATCTACTATAGTTGAAGTGGTATAACATTATTTGAAGGTAGAGCAACCACTAAGACAAATAAAAATATCAGAAGTATAGTTAAAAAATATTAGTAGGTAAATTACCAACAATCTAATAGAAAAAAACAAAACAGAGGAAGGCTCTAAAAAGGCAGTCTTGGAACAGTCCACTTATTAAACAAATTATGCTATATTAATATAGTGGAACATCATGCAAATGTGAAAAAATTAGCTCTATACATACAGTTGTGCACCACTTAATGATGGGCATATGTTGAGAAATGAGAAATGCGCCGTAATGCGTCTTTTTCTATTTTTATTAACTTCAGAGAAGAAGGGAGAGAGAGAGAGATAGAAACATCCTATATAATAAAAGAGAAACATGAAAATTGACCATCCCTCCGCTACACTTACCAACCAATCAGGAGTGAGTATGCAAATTAACCCAACAAAGATGGCAGATTAATTTGCATACACAGGCGCCGGGCGGAGAGCAGAGCGAGAGAGCCAGCAGCTTGTGGGGACATGGCTCCCTTGGTCGCTCCCCCAGCCACTGGGCGGAGAGCAGAGCGGGAGAGCCAGCAGAGTGTGGAGCGGTTTGGGGAACTTGGCTCCCCAAGCTACCAGACGGAGAGCAGAGAGGGAGAGCTGGTGGCTTGGAGGACTTGACAGAGTGGGAGGCCGTGAAATGGAGACAGAGCAGGAAGGGAAAACCAAGAGCACGGGAGCAACAGGAATTCTAGGAATAGTAGTTTTGGTGGCAGTCCCAGGACCTGAAGCGGAAGCCCAGAACGTGGGGAGCACCAGGAATGCTGGAAATCATAGTTCTGGTGGCAGATGGATCTCCTAGACCAGGGGTGGGCAACCCCTGGCACGCATGCCAAACATGGCACGCCAGTAACTTTTGCTGGCACGCAAAACCCTCTCTTATAATCTTCCATTTATAATTTTTTTCTTAATATTGACTTTTTTATTTTTCAGATAAATTCAGTGTAAGTGCATCTTAGATAAATAAATAATTTTACATAACAAGTTATCTTAAAGACCATAGACATGGATTGACGAGAGAGGGGAAAAGCAATTTCTATGCCTCTGCCTTAAATCTCCCTGCCTTCCTAGATCCGACCAATGTTTTGGTTTCATCCACACACGCTTGTGAATCTTTGTTCTCAGTGATGAATTTTGTTAAGTCTCATAATAAGAGTAGCCTGATGGATGAAAGTAGTAGCTCATACATATCTCTGAAGGTCACGAAATATAAACCTGATGTAAAATCTGTCATCAGTTGCCGAAACCGGTTTGGCTCAGTGGATAGAGCGTCGGCCTGTGGACTGAAAGGTCCCAGGTTTGATTCTGGTCAAGGGCATGTACCTGGGTTGCAGGCACATCCCCAGTGGGAGATGTGCAGGAGGCAGCTGATTGATGTTTCTCTCTCATCGATGTTTCTAACTCTCTATCTCTCTTCCTTCCTCTCTATGAAAAATCAATAAAATATATTTTTTAAAAAAAATCTGTCATCAGTGATGCAGCAGCAAAAGTCCCACTGATAATATCAAACAGAGTCATAAAGTTTTCTGTCAGACTATCAGTGTACATGTATACATTAAAAAATAAATGTATTTTTCATCATCATATACTGTGTTTTTGTTGCTCGAATGAATTTTATTATTTCTTCAAGGTTCTTCACATACGTACACCTTAAGAGATATCAAGTAGGCGTAACATGTACTCAAAGAATTAGGGCTGGCACGCAGAAGAATTTTGAGTCAGAGATTTTCCTGGTTTTGGCACGCACTCACAAAAAGGTTGCCCATCCCTGTCCTGGACACTAGAGCAGCGGTTCTCAACCTGTGGGTCACGGCCCCTTTGGCGGTCAAACGACCCTTTCACAGGGTTCACCTAACACCATCCTGCATATCAGATATTTACATTACGATTGATAATAGTAGCAACATTACAGTTATGAAGTAGCAACGAAAATAATTTTATGGTTGGGTCACAACAGGAGGAACTGTATTTAAAGGGCCAGAAGGTTGAGAGCCACTGCACTAGAGCAAAGTGAGCCTGGAGCAAGTTACTGTTGCAGTGGGGGATGGCGGGAAAGCAAAGGTGAGAGACACAAGTGAAATCAGAGTGTCTAGGAAAAATTAAAGGGAAGATATCCTACAACTCGCAGGAAATCTCCAGCAATGAAGCAAAGAAAAGCAAAATGCCTCTATTATTCTGTGAGCAACAAACCAAACTGGGTTGGGGGTCTCAGACAATTCACTCATATGATTGCAAAGACAGACAAAAACTCCCGGATTGGAGAGGGGGCAGGCTGGGTTGAGGGACCCACCCCAGTACATGAATCTTCATGCACCGGGCCCCTAGTCCTATATAATAAAAGTCTAATATGCAAATTGTTCGACTGGAAGTTCGACTACTCACTATGATGTGCACTGACCACCAGGGGGCGGCGCAGAACACGGCAGGCGTCAGCGATGCTGCACTGGCAGCGGGCGGCAGAGGAGGCACTGCTGGCCCCGATGAGCCCCGATGAGAGCAGGACCACGGCAGGATGGTGGAGCAGGTGAGTGGGCAGCGCCAGGCTAAGGGGGGTGGCGAACAGGGGCCCAATCATGCCCCGCCGATCATCCCACAGATGATGGTTAGCAGTGGCGGCAAGGGGTGGGGCCTTCGCCCAGCTCCCAGGCACTGAGGGAGCTGCCCCCCCCCACCATAACCGATCACCCCCGCAGACGGTGACCCGCAGGCCCTGATTGCCCTATGGGGGCTGATCCCTAGGCTGGGACAGGGAATTGGGGGTGGGTGGCGGTGACCAACCTCCTGCGGTGCCCGGGCAGGGGGCTGCGACCTCTCGCCAGCTACCTGGGGGCGGGGGTAATGGGGACGGAGGTGCGGCAAGAATGTGGGGTGTCCACAGAGCTCGCTCTCACTCCCCCTGCTACCCTCCCCCGTGATGCCAGGGCTTGCGCACCGGGGAAGCCCCCCACACAGGTGCCAGGTGCCTGGGAGGAGCCCACCCTGCACCCGCATGGACCTCAGGGGCCGGTTGGGCTCCCTGTGGGTTCACTCAGGAGCCGGTCTGCAAGGCGCCGCTGCGCCACCCAGAGGTCCACGCTGCGCCCTGGTCTGCGACATCTGGCTACACTCACCACATCTCCACATGGGAACTCGGGCGCCATGACTCAGGCGGAGAGGTGTGTGTGGCGGCCCAGGGGCCCAGGTGCTGCCCAAGGCCCAGAGATCCGCTAGGACCTGCCCTTCCATGCCAGACGCTCAAGCTTTGATTGCTGGCCAGGCCTAGGGACGGCAGCCGTGCATGAATTTTGTGCACCAGGCCTCTAGTCAATGATAAGAGGAAATCATTGATCGGCTGCCTCCTGCATGGCCCCTATTGGGGATCGAGCCCACAATCTGGGCATGTGCCCTTGACCGGAATCGAACCTGGGCCCCTTCAGTTCACAGGCCCGACACTCTATCCACTGAGCCAAACCAGCTAGGGCCGTAATGTGTCTTTAGGTGATTTCTGGTTATGCAAACATCAGAGTGCACAAATGTAGATGGTACAGCCTACTACAGACCTAGCTTTCCGGGGAGGAATAATTTCTTCTCTATTCTCCTGGGTTCTTGGCTGAGATATCACAGGAATAAAAGACATAGTAATAGGAGAAAAACAAACAGAAGTTTAATAACACCTCCTGTACATATGGGAAAGACACAGGAAAGCTGATTTATCTCGCCAAAATGGCTGAGACCACCACCTTAAAATACCATCTTCAGTAGAAGACAGAAGAAGATGTTTCAGATGGAAGGATTCAGTGAAGAGAGGTTACCAAGAAAGAACAGTAAACAAGGGTAAGGTTGTTATGCAGATTTATGTCTTTTCATCTGCACTGAGAAGATAGGTCAGCACCCTGTCCCACACACAAAGGGCAAATTCTACTTGATTTTACAAGCTTCTCCCATGTGTGCCATTTATTTTTAAAATAGTTTTATTGATTTCAGAGAGGAACGGAGAGGGAGAGATAGAAACATCAATGATGAGAGAGACTCATTGATCGGCTGCCTCCTACACGCTTCACTCTGGAGATTGATCCAGCAACCCAGGCATGTGTCCTGACTGAGAATCGAACCATGACCTCCTGGCTCATAGGTCAACACTCAACCACTGAGCCATGCCAGATGGGCGATTTCTTAAAATTAACCACCCCAAAATAAGCTTTCTGTGAAAAAGACTTATTTTGGGGTGACATATTCTGTTTCCCTACAGCTCCTAGGTCCACTACAATCCTATACAGCATGTTACTATACTGAATACAGAAGGCAATTGTGACATAACAGTAAGTACTTGTGTAATACTTTGCACTACCACATGAGAACAGCTACCCTAACACTAGGCAATAGGAATTTTTCATTTCCATTATTATTTTATGGGACCAACTTTATAAATGTGGCCCTTCCTTGGTGGAAATATCATTATTTGGCACATGATTGTAATACAGAGAGTACTACTACGGACAGGCAGTATAACAGCAGTGTAGTGTCATTTTGCAGCCAAACTTCCTGGGTTTGAATCCAGGCTCTGTTATGTACTTGCTGAGTCATCTTGCACGAGTTGCTTAACTTCCTTCTGCCTCAGTTTCTTCTACAAAGAAGTGATAATTCTCATAGGGTTTTATGCCAATTAGAAAAGTTAAGTGATTTAAGGCATTGAAAACAATCCCAAGCACAATATTAGTGTTTATTAATTGCTGAGTAAAGAAAAGGAAAATCTCCACAGTGCATTTCTACATGAAAAAACAACAAGGTCCAGAACAGTATGGTATGTTACCATCTGTGTAAAAATACACTATATAAACATATGTTCATAAAAGTAAAGACTATCTCTAGATGGCTAAACAAGAAATGTGAAACCATAAATCCTCTGGAAAAGAGATCCTGCTATCTTTAGAACAGAAAAGAGAAATGTACTCTTCTCTTTGTATTTTTTTTTAAATATATATTTTTATTGATTTCAGAGAGGAAGGGAGAGGGGGAGAGAGATAGAAACATCAATGATGAGGGGGAATCATTGATTGGCTTCCTCCTGCATGCCTCACACTGGGGATCTAGCCGGCAACCCAGGCATGTGCCCTGACAGGAAATCAAACTGTGACTTCCTGGTTCATAGGTTGGCGCTCAACCACTCAGCCATGCCAGTCAGGGTCTTCTCTTTGTATTTTTATGTAAATATTGAATTTTCCATTCAAATCAGTAAAATTAATTTTAAATCAGTAATTAACAATAAGCATTTTAAAAAATCATAAAAATGTGCATTTTGAATGCTGGGTAAAAAAAAATGTAGCAAACCAATTTGATTTTCCATAAACTGTTTCTTGCCAGGATTACCACAGTGATCAGCTTTACTTGGCTCCTGAAGCAATTTCTGATCTTTGTATTTTGTGACCAACTTTTGTACATCTTACTTCTTGCCTTCCTTCCTTTTATCTTTTCATGATTTCACAGATGTCATCCTTTATTATCTATAATAAACTATACTTTGATAGAATATCTTCTTATGTACTTTTCTTTTCCAAAGCTCTTACGTTGATTAAATTTATTTATTTATGTCAGGAATATAGAGGAAAAGGGTGATCAAATCTGCATTAGATCTCAGTAAAGGTCATATTGTCTAGAACACAAGTATTTGTGGATATTGCATATATATATATATATATATATATATATATATATATATATATACACACACACACACACATTATCTTCTCAAGGCATATATAGCTTACTTTTATGTTTTAAGAACAATGCTATCTATTTAAAAGTATCAAACCTTGATCTCTTGGTTCTTGGGTCAACGCTCAACCACTAAGCCACACCACCAGGTAGAAACTGGTTTTATTAAACAAGATCTTGAGTGAATGTCATTTTTGAGAGATACCTGCATAGACTCTAGATGTCACCAGAAAGCATTAAGGAACTGAGATTGACTTTGGTCCTGGACAGGTAGCCCAGCTGGTTACAGCGTTGTCCCAATACACCAGGTTGTAGGCTCAACCCCTCATCAGGGTACATACAAGAATCATCCAATGAATGCCTAAATATGTGGAACAACACATCAATGTTTCTCTCTCTCCCTTCCTGTCTCTCTGATCAATTAAAAAAAAAGATTGACTTTGGAAGCCGATAAACGCCCCTTGGAAAAACTGTGTGGTATCCTGCTTATTTACATGGCTCATAGTGGTCTTTCCAGGTGAAAAATGAAGGTGGCTTTCCTGGGAGATGGCAAAGACAGAACCTCAAGGCATTTTGGGGTACCTCGAGAACTTGAAGAATTCACCCAAATCTATGGGAAAGTTCGATGGCAACTATGTGGCTTGGCTTCTTCACCCTGGAGATTCCTTGTGAGACTCAGATTTAAGAGAGTCTATAGGATCAATTACTATTTTTGTTGAATTTTTGCAAATAATCAAGCCAAATTTATTGAAACTAGACTTAGGCAGTAAGTGACCATCTTTGAGAAAAATGAGGGTGATTTTAAGGAGATAAATTGTGTTTCCATAGGGTTGGGCAAATGTAGGTTTAAGTTGTGTTAATTATATTAAAGTTCAGTTAATTGTATTTAAGGTTTAATGTTCACCTATATACTGGACTGGCTCCTGAATTTTTCTAAATTTTCTTAAATACTTGGCTATAACCCTCCAAACTTTTCATTTTTCTATCATCCTTTGACATGGAATTATTAAGAACTAAAATTTTTCTGAGTCTTGCAATTGAAAATGGCAGCTAAAGCACATAATATAGACTTCAGAAAAATCACAACAGCTCATACTTAAACAGTCTCAGTGACTGATGCTCTGTAAGCCTGCAGAATTCACCAGAGCACCTGATGACATTGTCAGAGACATTAAAAAAGGAAGATCACGTAATACATCACATAAACAAATTGAGAGATAAAAACCACACAGTCATATCAATTGATGCAGAAAAAGCATTTGACAAAATCCAACACCCTTTCTTGATAAAAACTCTCAGCAAGGTAGGAATAGAAGGATCATACCTCAACATAATAAAAGCCATATATGACAAAGCCACAGCCAACATCATAATCAATGGGCAGGAACTAAAACCATTTCCCCTAAGAACAGGAACAAGACAGGGATGCCCCCTCTCACCACCCCTGTTCAACATAGTACTGGAAGTACTAGCCGTTGCAATCAGTCAAGAAGAAGAAATAAAAGGCATCCAAATTGGAAAAGAAGAAGTAAAACTGTCCTTATTTTCAGATGACATGATACTGTACATAGAGAACCCTAAAGACTCCATCAAAAAATTATTAGACTTAATAAATGAATTCCGCAATGTAGCAGGATACAAAATTAATGCCAAGAAATCTATGGCATTTCTTTACACCAATAGTGAACTTACAGAAAGTGAGACTAAAAAAGCAATCCCATTTACCATCACACCAAAAAAATTAAGATACCTAGGAATAAACTTAACTAAGGAGGTAAAAGACTTATATGCGAAAAACTACAGGACACTGAAAAAAGAGATAGAGGAAGACAAAAACAGATGGGAGAACATACCGTGTTCATGGATTGGTAGAATCAACATCATCAAAATGTCCATACTACCCAAAGCAATCTATAGATTCAACGCAATCCCCATTAAATTACCAACGGCATATTTCACAGATCTAGAACGAACGTTCCAAAAATTCATCTGGAATAAAAAAAAGACCTCAAATAGCTGCAGCAATCCTGAGAAAGAAGAACAAAGTAGGTGGGATCTCAATACCAGATGTCAAGTTGTATTACAAAGCCACTGTTCTTAAAACAGCTTGGTACTGGCACAAGAACAGACATATAGATCAGTGGAATAGAATAGAGAACCCAGAAATCGATCCAAACCACTATGCCCAATTAATATTAGACAAAGGAGGCAAGGACATACAATGGAGTCAAGACAGTCTCTTCAATAAATGGTGTTGGGAATATTGGACAGATACATGCAAAAAGATGAAACTAGACCACCAACTTACACCATACACAAAAATAAACTCAAAATGGATAAAAGACTTAAACGTAAGACGGGAAACCATAAAAATACTAGAGGAATCCACAGGCAGCGAAATCGCAAACATATGCCGAAGGAATTTCTTCTCTGATACTGCTCCTAGGGCAATGGAAACTAAAGAGAAAATAAACAAATGGGACTACAGCAAAATAAAAAGCTTGCCGAAACCGGTTTGGCTCAGTGGATAGAGTGTCGGCCTGCGGACTGGGAGGTCCCGGGTTCGATTCCGGTGAAGGGCATGTACCTGGGTTGCGGGCACATCCCCGGTGGGGGATGTGCAGGAGGCAGCTGATCGATGTTTCTCTCTCATCGATGTTTCTAACTCTCTCTATCTCTCTCCCTTCCTCTCTGTGAAAAATCAATAAAATGTATTAAAAAAAATAAATAATAAAAATAAAATAAAATAAAAAGCTTTTGCACAGCAAAGGAAACTATCAACAAAACAACAAGAAGGCCCACTGCATGGAAGAACATATTTGCCAATGATACCACCGATAAGGGTTTAATTTCCAACATTTACAGGGAACTCATGCAACTTAACAATAGGAAGATAAACAATCCAATCAAAAAATGGGCAATGGACCTAGATAGACACTTTTCGAAAGAGGACATACAGAAGGCCGAAAGACATATGAAAACATGCTCAAAGTCACTAATTATTCGAGAGATGCAAATCAAAATGACAATGCGGTATCATCTCACACCCGCCAGAATGGCTATCATCAACAAATCAACAAACAACAAGTGTTGGAGAGGATGTGGAGAAAAAGGAACCCTTCTGCACTGCTGGTGGGAATGCAGACTGGTGCAGCCACTGTGGAGAACAGTATGAAGTTTCCTCAAAAAACTAAAAATGGAACTCCCATTTGACCCAGTGATCCCACTTCTAGGAATATATCCCAAGAAGCCAGAAACACCAATCAGAAAGGATATATGCACCCCTATGTTCATAGCAGCTTAATTCACCATAGCTAATATTTGGAAACAGCCTAGGTGCCCATCAGCAGATGAGTGGATTAAAAAACTGTGGTACATCTACACAATGGAATACTACGCTGCGGTAAAAAAGAAGGAACTCTTGCCATTTGCAACAACATGGATGGAACTGGAGAGCATTATGCTGAGTGAAGTAAGCCAGTCAGAGAAAGATAAATACCACATGATCTCACTCATTTGTGGAATATAGAGAACAACATAGACTGATGAACAGGGACAGATCCAAAGACAGAGAAACAGCGATCAGACTATCAATCCCCAGAGGGAAAATAGGGGAGGGTGGGGGTAAGGGGAAGAGATCAACTAAAGGACTTGTATGCACCCATATAAGCCAAACCAATGGACACGAACAACAGGGGGATGAGAGCATGGGGGGAGGTGGGGGAGTTGGGGACTAATGGGGGGATGAGGACACATTTGTAATGCCTTAACCAATAAAGAAATTAAAGATAAAAAAAAAGGAAGATCAGACAGTGACTGCCTACCATCATTCCAGCAAAAGAAACTTTGAGCCTTACATCCAGAAATTTTCTTGACTGACAGCCTTACAAACTCAGAAACTGGTTTATAATTTGCTCTGATCATTACCCTCTTTTCCTTCTGTATTCATAGACCTACTCCTTATTAAATACCTGACTGCTTGCATACACAATATGGGCCTCACTTTGGGAACCCATGTGCATCACAACCCCTGAAATGAGACTCAACACATTTAACTGAACTGAATTATTCTCGAAACTGAATGACTGAATCAACGAAATATGGAGCAAGCTACCAACTTACTTGTAGCTTCTAGAATAGTGATGGCGAACCTTTTGAGCTCGGCGTGTCAGCATTTTGAAAAACCCTAACTTAACTCTGGTGCCGTGTCACATATAGAAATTTTTTGATATTTGCAACCATAGTAAAACAAAGACTTATATTTTTGATATTTATTTTATATATTTAAATGCCATGTAACAAAGAAAAATCAACCAAAAAAATGAGTTCGCGTGTCAGAGGTGTCATAGGTTCGCCATCACTGTTCTAGAATGTGGCAAGTTTATTACTTAAAATTTGAAAGGCAAGACTTAAAGGACAAAAATTATGCCAACCTGAAACTGCTTTTTGGATATTGCTTTAAACCACCTATTAAGAAACAAAAAACTCAGAACCTTAGACCCTCCCCCTACCCCCCCAACCCCTCCACCCCCACCCCCACCCCCCCCTGCATCCTTTCCTGCCTAAGATACAGATAGAGAAAAACATGCTCTGGGAAGGGTATTTTAGGGTGCTGCCTTGCCCTAATTTGAATTAAGTGTGGTAAATAGGAGGGCTTCAGGCACCTGCCTGTTGTCTGGATACCCGCTGCATCCCACTGCTTATGAGAGGCCTTGGGGGACTTTCCTGCCCAGTATGTTCTGCTCCTTTTCACCTGGCCCATTCTCACTTCTAAAATACCCCTTTCCCCGCCTTCCCCTTTCCCCTTTGTTTAAATAGTTTTATATACCCAATGTTGGCTCACTGTCTGAGAATTTTCATGGATTTACCATGTCTATGTGAATCCCCCATGCACACGTAATAAACTTTTATTTTTTCCAATTTAAAAAAAAGGTCACCCTGGCTGGGTAGCTTAGTTGGTTAGAGTGTCACCCTCATAAGCCAAAGGTTGCAGGTTCGATCCCTGGCCAGGACACATGCAGGAGCCAACCAATGAATGCATAAGTGGGTGGAACAACAAATCTCTCTCTCTCTCCCCCGCTCCCTTCCTCTCTAAAAATCAATAAAAAATGTCATTCTGGTTTTTGTCCTGAATTATTACAGTCAAACAATTGTAAACATAAAACTTTCATAAAAGGGAGCCTTTCTTTCAAAACAACTAACTAAAAGATAAACAATTATTTAAATATAGAAGTATATTTCAAATTTATAGTAAAAAATGTAAAATAAGAAATTTAAATTAATTATATAAGATGAATTTGAATGTAATTGGTGTTTCCACATGTGTAAAATGACAGTTTGCAACTACGAAATTTCTAAAATCCTGGATAGCTCAAATTCTAAAATTGTATACAAATTCCTCAAACTTTGAATTAAATATATTAGGTTGTTCAAAACTGCAAGATAAGCTTATTCTGATCATTCAAATAACCCTGAAATGTTAGAATACTGATAGCTGCATCCTATAAATACTCCATCAGTACAGTACTGTTTTCAGACTTCCTGTTAGCATGTTCTGAATGAATGACGAGCAATAAATAACTATTTTCTCTTACTTGGACTGCTAATATTAATAGCATGCAACATAACTACTCGTTGAGGAGGAGTTGTAAAAGGCCCTATAATTACAGATTCCTGAAAGCCTCATGAATATATGAAAAACATTATTAGCTAAACAGTGGGTATCATGCCAAACATAACTGAATACAGTACCTGGACTTGTGAAATATTTAGATTAAATAAAATCTGAGATATTTAACTATGCACAAGACAGGCGGCACCACTTTGTAATCTGAATATTACTGTAAATCTTCAGTTAAATAAGGAGAAAAGCCTGACCTTGGTACCCTTTCCTCGTAGCTCTATCACCCTTAGTATGCACACTGCGTATTTTCCATGTACTGTAAGAGAGATGCACTGCACAGAAGTGTCTGTGGGAACAAGATTTTATCTAAAATGAAACTAAATCTGGAAGAAGTAAGCCAATCATAAACGAGTGTTACACAGAATGTGTACTTCTCAATGTAAGATGATTTTATGCTGTAATGGAAAAAACCTGGAGAAAGTCTGACTCCTTAGATCCCCCATAAATATTGACTTTGTTAAATTAAGGGACTGGTCTTACGATTTAAAACACAGATAAAACAAGACAGCAGTCTAAGAATAACTTTTGCATCTTTAAGAAAGAGATTTTAAGCTTAACTTATGGACCATGGTGGGCGGGGGGGAGGGAGGCCAAAAGAAGTGGGCAAAATACATAAAGTTTACCATCAAATACTCTTCTCACATTGTCAGGCTTACCCTGCTTGCCATTTTTACAAACCCACTAGTCTGATCAAGCACTCCCGTTTTAAGAATAAAACCACACATTTTTTAAAGCTAATGCAACAAGCCGAATACAGTAGCTCAACAACTGATACCACGGCTTAGGGATCCAGAAGATAAAATTTGCTACATCAGCAAATTTGCAACCACACCCCTTAAAAAGAGAACTCGGGCTTTTCTCCATTAACTTCCATAAAGGGTGGCTCTTTCGTGTTTTAAAAGTCATTACTTCATTGCCCGGTCTGACCATGTTTGTTTTGCAATTATACTACTGTTTTAAGCACTGTCTCAGAGTAAAGCTAAAAACTTTACCTATGCCTGAAACTACCCGTTTGGGGGACGGCACCGCATACTACGGTGAAACTTAATCTTTGCTACCGGACAATTCATTATAAGGACATTACAATGAATCACAATCATAGTCTGTGCATCGCAAGGATAAAACGCGTTTAAAAGCTCAAGCAAAAGCAAAATGATAACGTATTACTTCGAAAAAAACTGCGTTTCCTCTGGGTTCTAAGAAAGGCATGACTATTAAAACATGGTCTGATGGCCAAGACTCCAGGTTTTCCCCGATCACTTAATTTTTTAAACCCAGAAACGGGCCTGTGTGGGGGCACACAGAGGTTTGGGAGGGGAGCGAACTGCCAACTGAAAACCACCGCGGACAGCAAGGAGAACTCCTCGTTCTTTCACGCCCCCGGGCTGCGCGGGGCGAGGGGCAGGCACCTTACCTGCCAGCGGCCATAGGTGAGGAGGACCAAGACGATGGGGATGGCGGTGCCGGACATGGCGTGGGTGGAGGGCATGCTGTACTCGGAGTTGTAGAAGACCTCCAGCTTGACCACGGGCGGCGAGGCGGGCCGCGGCCAGCGGACGATGTCCTTGGTGCACTGGCCCAGGTACATGACCAGCACCCAGATGATCACCAGCCTCCGGCCCACCAGGGCGTCCAGGTTCCAGATCCAGAAGGGGAAGAACAGGATGTAGAAGAGCTCGTTGCCCAGCTCCGTGCCGAAGCAGAACAGGTAGTAGAGCGGCCAGTTGCTCACGTGGGCCAGCTCGCCCTCCTCGCCCGTCAGCGAGTTTCGCCGCAGGGCGCCCGCTCGCCGCGGCGAGGCCGGGCCCAGCTCGGCGGCGAGCCCGTTCCGCACGCCGTTGGGGGCGCCGCCGCCGCCGCCGCCCGGCTTGGCCGGGCACTGATTGCGGTCGCTGCCGGGGGGCTGGGGGCCGCCGCACGTCCCAGGCTGTCGCTCTCGGCACCGGGCGTCTCCGGAGAGCGGCGCCTCCGCCTTCTCGCCCTCCCTCGGCACGGCGGCGGCGGCGGCCGCGGCGGAGCGGCTCGGCGGCGCTTCCACCCCGCACAGCCGCTGGAAACGGGCCACTTTCTGCGGGTCCTGCAGACGCGCGGCCAGCCCAGCCAGGCGCTGGCTCAGCGACATGGTAACGGGACCCGCGCGGTCCGCGAACCGGACGACGACGGCAGGAGGGCGGGCCGGCCCGCGGCGCAGCCCCGAGTCGTTCCCGCGCGCCGGGCCGTTGGCAGCGGTGGCAGCGGTGGCAGCGGTGGCAGCAGCAGCGCCTCGCTCCGCCCGCCGGGTTCTGCTGGGTGACGGCGCCACAGGCCGCAGCCGCCGCCGCGCGCCCCTCCCTCGCCGGCGCGCGCTCCGCCACCGCCCGCGGCCTCCACGCGCCGGCGCTCGCCGGGCCCCGCCCCCCGCCGCCTCCCCGGGAGGGAGCGCGGCCGCCCGGGCGCGGCCCACGGCGTCGAGGTGCAGGGGCTTCGGCTCGCCTTCATCCCCACCGGGCGTCGCGGCGCTGGGCGCGCGGAAGGCTGCGCGTCCTCCCTCCGCAGCTTCAGCCCCGCTCGCTCGCCGGCTGGTGCTGCCGGTTGTCTTCCGTGCAACGCCGGCCGGAGAGGCCACGATCCCGGGGCTCGCTTCGGCGGTGCCGGTGGCCGAGCACCCGGATATCCTGCTGGCACGGGATCAAATGGTGGATGAAGGCGAAGTCGCCACCGCGCGCCCCGAGTCGTTCGACTAAATCATCACCAGTAATGACGGAGCTGTCTCCGCGGGGAGATGTCCTGCCAGCCACGTGCCAGTGGACCAGTGGTGACAAGACGAGATGGAGGTCCCGGGCCAAGACTGTGTCCCTGACCAAATGTTGTAACCGAAGTGCCGAGGTCCCAGGGGTTTTTGACTCACGCGTAGACATTCCTTCGAATGAAGTCTAATAGCTGCGGGGCGGGCACAGAATTTGGTGGCTGGAGGCAGTGTGTCGATGTTTTTAGTTTGGTGAAGTCGACTTGGTGTCTGCCTCACAAGTTACAGATGTGACTTCTAGAAAGAATCGTTTTTATTAGAAAGTCTCGGGACTCTAATTTCAGGAAGTCATTTTGGGTAAGGTGAATGCCTATAATGAAAGAATTTGGACCTCTTCCAAGAAACAGGCTGGAAAATTCCCCTGCGGTTATGTCATTGGAAATGCTTTCTGCTTTCCCAGGTCCAGTTCTCCTCCCGCTGCAGTTGTTAAGCTGTGGCTATCCCTGCCTTCAAGATGCGCACAATAGAAATGGGAGACAGAGTCCGGCCCACTCTAGAGAACAGAGAAAAGTCTAAAATAGAGACGGTACAACATGCTCTGGGAAGAAGGAACAAGTTCACCAGCACCGCAGGAGAAGTGTGAAGAGGTGATCCTGTTCAGATGGATTGTAATTGAAGAGCAAGATACCAATAGATAGAGGAGCCTGTTGTAGGAAGAGAGGAAAAGGAATAAAGAGGAGATGGAAATGTGTAGAGATGTATTTAGTAAACAGCAGCTCACAGAGTACAGCGTAGGAAGGTAGTTGGAATGGAGTTAGAAAGGGAAGATAGGATCCAGTTGCAAAGGCCTTGCATGCTGAGCAGGGGATTATATTTTGTAGGCAGTAGGGAGTGATGCAAGGCTTTTAAGCAAAGGGAGAGACAATATCAAAACTGTGCTTTAAAAAGATGACTGGGAAGAAAATCAAAAATAAGTGGCCCGCCTTCTGAGACGAAAGGCCAGATAAATAATTAGATGATTGCAGTTACCAGGTGAGAGAATGAGGGCCAGAACTAGGGCTATGGTTCTGGGAATTGAAAGGAAAAGGATAGATTTGAACAGGATTTTGGAAGTAGGGGAAATAATTAAAGCATTTATTTGAATTCATAGGTCTGCAGCCAAATAGGTTTGCAACACATACCTATATAAATCATTATGTTGTACGCCTAAAACTAATACAGTGTGTTCTAAGTCAATTATATCTTGATAAAACGGGGGGGGGGGGCTGTTACTTAATAAAAAATGATAATATTCATTTTAAATTGAGTATTCATTGAAATCAACTTATTTTCTTTTGCCTATCTGGAACCCAACTTATTTCTTGTCTGTTAAACTATAAAATTTGTATTTTGCAAAATATTTACCAATTATTACTACTAGAATATTTTTGACATGTAAATTAAATTTGTTTATTAAATTCTTACATATACACCTAATAATTATATCCTGCATCCTTGATTAGTTTTATTAAATTTCTCAAAAAATAGGATTTCCTCTGCATTCTCAAAGAGATGCCTATCATATTCCTCATTCTCTTACTAGGGACTTTGATTTTAACTCTGCTCTTTTGTAGAGAAAAAAAGATGCCTATCATAGCACAAATGTAAATGAAATATGGTAAATATAACATAAAAATTTATAGTTAATAGATAATGAGTTTTCCACCCTCTATGTTTTCTGTGCCCAACCTTTCAATCACCTTGTCCTAAACAGTCTTAAAAAAAAAAAAATACAGAAAAATGGTGAGTATTCCAGGTAACAAAATAAATGCGCTCTCACCCACTTTATTTTTAATCCATGTAGGCTGAGATGACCAAACAATTCTTTCCTTAACATACAAATTATACCGTTTTATTTTATTCCAACTCTGTAGTACATACACATTATCTTCTCAAGGCATATATAGCTTATTTTTCTTTCTAAATTTCCCCCCTTTATTTGTTGACATCTGTCTTTTCAGTTCCACTTTTCTTATTCTTAAAATCTGATTAAATAAATAAAGTAAAACCTGATTCATGACTTATTTATTTTATTTTACAGAAATGATTGGAAATACATGTGTATTCCCAACACAGAAGTTGTTGTTGTTTTTTAAGTTCAGGACTTGAAATCTCCAACCACATCTACCTATTCATCATTCCAGACATTTTGGTAGGTGTTGATTTGTCCCTAATATTTTTATGTTTGCAATAAGCTAAATTCTCCATTAATCAGAATAGTTGATTTAATTTTCTAAAGAACATACAGTATTTTTATAAACTTTAGCTCTTGGTAAAATATTTATAAAATATCTTTGGAATATTTTCAAATATATATTTTTAAACAACCTATCCTTTTAGGGGCCAGTTTTTATTGACAAAAATACATAAAATGAAATTCACCACCTTAACCTTTTTTTAAAAAAAATATTTTATTGACTTTTTTTTTTACAGAGAGGAAGGGAGAGAGATAGAGAGTTAGAGACATCGATCAGCTGCCTCCTGCACACCCCCCACTGGGGATGTGCCTGCAACTAAGGTACATGCCCCCAACTGGAATCGAACCCGGGACCCCTCAGTCCACAGGCCAACACTCTATCCACTGAGCCAAACCAGTTAGGGCCATCTTAACCTTTTTAAAACCCTATCTTTTTTTTGTGTGGTTATTTGAGGACTTTGAAGACTAAAGATCAGGATTTAGAAATAGACATAAAATTGTAGAGCTAGAAGGGGTTTAGAAGCCATTTTATTAACTAATTTTATGAGAATCATTTAGTTTATTAATCTGGTAAATTAAGCACCAATTGTGCTAGATTCCTGGAGATGCATTGTTATTAAGACACCTGCTTTCAAGATGCTTCTGTTCAAATCGTCACTGATATTACTATTAAATGCTATCATTGAGGCTCTTAGAGTTGATGAGTGGGTGTTGTCTTTTGAGTTTCCCTTCTCTGAATTCCCTCACCCATTCTTCATCTTCTTCTTTTTTTTTTTTTTTAATCCTCACCCGAGGATATTTTCCCATTGATTTTTAGAGAGTGGAAGAGAGAGGGAAAGACTTCGTTTGGTTGCCTCCTGCACGAGTCCTGACCAGGGCTGGAGGTTGAACCTGCAACCCAGGTACATGCCCTTGACTGAGAATCAAACCCAAAACCCTTCGGTGCACAGGCCGACGCTCTAACCGCCGAACAGCTAGCCAAGGCTCAACCATTCTTCTTTATAACCACTGCCACAACCCTAAACCAAGTTTAGTTGACAAGGAAGGAGCTTTCTAGGAAGTGGTTGAGGATTTTTGTTATAAACTGGGGTTTCAGAGTCACGGTTGAATCTATACAAGAAACCTATAATGGCCTCTTCAACTTGAACAAATTCTGTTATACCTTTTAGTTCCATCAAAACCAGTTTTTACCTTAGTAATCCAGTGTTATTGTCAGTGGGAACAGGGATGTAGTTTCCATTCCAATCAGGCTTGTCTTTCATTCACAGACCACCTACATCACTAATTGAAAGCCTCCTCCCCCTACCTGAAATACTGGCTTGCTTGCTTTCTATCTAACTATATCATGCGCCATATTCAAGGTTCTTGTCTTTCATAAAGTACCCAAGAAAATGAGCACCTGGGATAATCTTGCTAGCACTCTGTAGAATTGACTCCTCTGGTGACCACAAATTGGGCACCTACCTTCTGCTGGGCCAAGAGAGCAGGTTCCCTGAGAATTTTTGTGCTTTGGACAAATGATAGATTGGGGCGATCTCTCTCCAATGGCTAAAGCTTTAACATATACTCAGAAACACTGTGGATGTAGTTCTTCCTTTAGAGAAAACTAATTAGTAGTGAAAGTGAAACTGTTGTATAGACAGCCACAGAAACCAAATGTTTTGAAGACTCCTAACAAAGTTTGAGCCC
The DNA here is from genome assembly GCF_964212035.1 of Myotis nattereri. Taxonomy (NCBI): domain Eukaryota; kingdom Metazoa; phylum Chordata; class Mammalia; order Chiroptera; family Vespertilionidae; genus Myotis; species Myotis nattereri. The sequence goes on along the minus strand of NC_138075.1, from coordinate 32,022,840 downwards.
TTCCTTCCAGTTGTTCCTAAGGGCCCCCTCTGCAGCCCTGCCATTCTTGATACTTGACTGTTCAATCCTTCTTTGGATTTCATAAGCCAACAAATTTCTTTAAAAAGGGGTATGGAGCCTGCAACCTGGGCATGTGCCCTGTCCAGGAATTGGACCGTGACCTGGTTCATAGGTTGACCCTCAACCACTGAGCCACCGTGGCCAGGCAAGATTTTTCAAGGTTACGATATTACCCACCAAACATTGAAACATGACATGCACAAGACTGAAAAAAGTTTAGTAACTTTCATTTTTACATTAAGGAGTGGGTCCCTGGGAAGTAACTGAATGTCCTTGACACTATACTATGGTTAGTCTCTGCTGCTCTAGGCATTTTGTGGAATACTGGTTTTACCTGTATGGGCATGCAGTCATAAACCGTGCCAGGGAATGGTGAAACAAGTACATGGATTTAGTTGGCCTTGTTTGCAATAAGAAATCGTGGAGTTCTTATGAATGCGTTTTGCTTTTTAGATGTTTACATAATTGAATGCAATTGTTTTAAAAATTAGAATAGAATAAATTTGGAGCAAACACAAAAAAAATATGTATGAACTTGATTATTTGGTTTTGGCTCATTCCCAGCATGCAGTGGTTATATTAGGTCATTTCCTTATCTGGTCCTTATCAAGTCTTTGAGGAGACCTGATGATTCTCAGAAATGCCACAGGTTCTAATCAAATGAGTGTGTCCAGTAGCTATGAAACTGGACAACCAATGGGTCTGGACTGCCTGTCACTACTTGAGCCAGTTAAGCAGAGACAGGGTTGAATCAGATATTAGCATTTTTTCCAATAATGCAGGCAGTATGGGAGAGCAGCAGGTCATATGAAAATATGCTCTGCACCCCCCATAAACCAGCTGCTTATATTGGGTAGGACAAAGATTACATGGGGAAGTTGACAAAAGGAATAAGAATGGGTATAAAGATTACAGGTTATAGGCAATGTAGGCAGGACTCCACTGTTTGGGCAACATGGTTGTTTGTTAATCTTTCCATGATAATAGGATGGGAATGGGCCTCATTCCAAGGTTGATTCCCAGGTCCAAGGTTGACTCCCACGTCCCATGGGCGTAAAACTCCCAGCCAGGTTAGGATGTGCTTTCTTTAATCAGAACAAAACTATCATGGTTAACAGAGCATGATTAATATTTCTTATAACTATAGCTAATCCCCAATATTCTATTTCTGTCCCTAACAGCTACTCGGTAATGCATTCTTTGGAAATATTTGACTTAAATTATCACTAAGAAGCAACAAGAAAGAGAAACTTCCTTTTTTGGATAGCCAATTTTGATAATAAAGGTAATACTAATTGGATCTCATGCAACATGCACTACTTGATGTGCTTTACAGATAGTAACTAATTTAATTTTCACAACCCTGTAAAGTGTATGTTCTTCCTATCTTCATCCTACATATGAGAAATTGAGGCACAGAAACATTAAAGAATATGCTCATGCTCACAGAGCTAGTAAGTAGTAGAGCTTGGTTTCAGATATCTGAAAACAGAGCCTACACTCTTAACACATTATGCTTCATTGCCTCCCAAGGACTCTTAAAACCACTGGCTTAAGCTTTGCTATTTTCTTATTATCATCATTATTTAGGAAATTCCATTTTCTGCCTTATAGTAACAACATTCAGTTGCCTTCTCTGAGTCTTGAACTCTTGTACTATATTAAATAGATCCTCTCTCTCTCTCTCTCTCTCTCTCTCTCTCTCTAAATATATATACATATATGTGTGTGTGTATACACATATATACACATATATATACATATACATATATATATCCTATATAATAAAAGCCTAATATGCAAATTGAATGACCAGTTGCTATGACGCACACTGACCACCAGGGGGCAGGCACTCAACTCAGGAGCTGCCCTCAGCCCACAGGCCCCAGGCCAGCCAAGGCGGGTGCCAGCAGGGGGCCCCCAATCGCACCACCAGTAGCCCCACAGATAGGCCCTGATTGCCAGCCAGGCCTAGGGACCCTTCCCATGCACGAATTTCGTGCACTGGGCCTCTAGTATATATATATACTATAATATATATATATGCCTAAGCGACCGTTAGACCAGTAGCTATGATGCGCACTGACCACCAGGGGGCAGATGCTTAATGCACAAGCACGGAAACATGGAACAGACTGATGAATCTCAGAGGGAAGGGGGTAGGGTGGGAAGAGATTAACCAAAGATCTCATATGTGTACTAGAGGCCCAGTACACAGGTTGGTGCACTGGTGGGGTCCCTCAGCCTGGCCTGTGGGGATCAGGCTGAAACCAGCAGTCTGGCATCCCCTGGGGGAGCCTGGATTATGAGAGGGCGCAGGCCAGGCCAATGGACCCCACTGGTGCACAAATCCATGCACCAGGCCTCTAGTTAAGATATAAAAAACAGCCCTAGCCAGTTTGACTCAGTGGATAGAACATAGTCCTGCAGAGTAAAGGGTCAAGGGTCCACGGCCCTGGTTGGGGTGTGGGAGGCAACCAAGCGCTGTGTCTCTCTCACATCCACATTTCTCTCTCTCTCCCTCCCTGTTTCTTTCCCTCCCTTCCACTCTCTCTCTCTCTCAAAAAAAAGAAAGTCCTGGCTGGTTTGGTGCAGTGGATAGAGTGTCCCCTGTGGACTGAGGGGCCCATGGTTTGATTACAGTCGGGGGCACATGCCCCGGTTGCAGGCTCAATCCCCATTGGGGGGCGTGCGGTAGGCAGCCAATCAATGATTCTCTCTTATCATTGATGTTTCTGTTTTTAAAAATTTATAAGTAAGTTTTTATTTTTTTAAAAAAGCGTTGCGAGTAATATTTCAGGGAACATAATGTGTGCTCTTATCTCATTTTCTGTTTTGTCTGCTTGCACCGTTTCAGGATGTGAAGGACACATCGTGGGCTTGCAGTATCCCAGGACCAAGTTTCCAGCAGGAGAGATGGAAAGATAATATTAGCTGCATTTGGTTAGCTCTGTGGGGAAAAATTTTTTTTCTTGGGTAAAATTTCAGTGAATAAATGGCAACATAACAAATCTTAAAACATCCATTACAGTGTTTTATGGGAGGTCTCCTGTAGGGGAAACCATTGGGGATTCTTTCAGATATGCGAACATTAGCAGTGAGATTAGGAACTGCTGAGGTGGGACCATTTAGGGCCGTGAGAGCATGTGTGGCCCCTGGTAAAAAGCTGTGGAGCACAGGATGGAACAGAATAGGTAGGACAATGTGGGAAGACTGCGGGCCTGGCCTAGAGCAGCCTCGATGAAGGGCCAAAGCCATGCGCGCTGGAGTGAGATCACAGCCTATGAGCATCTGAAGAGCAAAGGCCATGCAGCTGGTTGGCTGTGCTCTGTAGAGGGCTTGTCAAACTGAGAAGCAGTGCCTATAAGCAGATTGTAGTGAAACCCTGGACTTGGGAAAACTAACATATCATTGATGTTTCTATCTCTCTCCCTCTGCCTTCTTCTCTAAAATCAATAAAATATATTTTTTAAAAAAAACAATGGAAAAACATCCTTAGGTGAGGATCAACAACAACAAAAGGTATAATAAATACACATTATACAAAATGTAACATGGAACCACAAAGGAAATAGAATAGGTTTCAGTTCATTTTAATTAAAAGAGTAAATATCAATAGCTTTCCAAATGCAAGGCATTAATTAGGCTTAGGGCTAGAGAAGATATCCAGAGGAATAAGGCACTGTCTTGCCCTTAAGAAGCTTATAATCTGCAGTGCAAGGTTAAAAACAAAAATGTACTCAAGTTCCCTGTAATAAAAGACAACTACATTAAATGTGTTGTTTTTTTTTTTTTGTAAATAGATTTTATTGATTTTTTTTTTTACAGAGAGGAAGGGAGAGGGATAGAGAGTCAGAAACATCGATCAGCTGCTGGGGATGTGCCTGCAACTGAGGTACATGCCCTTGACCGGAATCAAACCTGGGACCTTTCAGTCTGCAGGCCGATGCTCTATCCACTGAGCCAAACCGGTTAGGGGAACTGTGTTAAATGTTTTAATGGAGGTACAAACACAATGTCCAGGAAGAATAATGGAAAAGATCAATTCCCAAACAGGGAAGGAATAACATTTGTGTTGGATAGAAATTCAGAGTAAGGAATTTTGGAAGAAAAACATTTGATGCACAAGAAAAGAAAATGAGCCCTAACTGGTTTGGCTCAGTGGATAGAGCATCGGCCTGCGGACTGAAGGTTCCCAGGTTCGATTCCAGTCAAGGGCATGTACCTTGATTGTGGGCACATTCCCAGTGGGGGGTGTTCAGGAGGCAGCCAATCAGTGGTTCTCTCTCATCATTGATGTTTCTATTTCTCTCTCCCTCTCCCTTCCTCTCTGAAATCAATGAAAATATATATTTTTTTAAAAAAAGGAAGAAAAGAAAATGGGTATGTAGGAAATAGGCCTCTGTGATCCATCTTCAACACAGTCAACTTTTGGTGGAGAATACTAACAGCATGTTGCCAGTTGGTGACTGAATTTTCTCAGGGCCGATAGGATATGAGGAGGAGGGGAGAGGCATAAGAACAAAGAACTGTGTATGTGACCAGCAGCACATTTTCCAGGAAGATCCTCCCACCACAACTACACAAAGGGAAGTGGAGACAACAAGAAAAGGCCTCAGCCCACTTTTTTAAATAACCCAGTAGGAGACGATACTGTAAGACCTAGGCGAGCTAGGGGGAAACTGTTAGCCCATAGTACTCACCCAGTGAAGAACCAGGGGAGGGACCTTGCACACTAGGCATAAATTGCCTGCGATCCCCACTCCGGGTGTACCTGCTCAACCAGACACCTGATCTTGCAAGACCACATTGAAGGTCTCGTTTTCGCCATACTTCACGTTGCCAAGTCCGTTATTTGAATTCGGACAGGTGAGCATTTCTCACAGATAAACATGATAAGACTACAAAAAGGAAAACAGGTTCTTAGAAATAGTTGAAAGAGTTCCTGGGAGGAAGAAGAGATGTGGTTATACCTTAATGAAAAGACAAAATCTATGCGAGGGAATTTGGACTTTATTCTTTGAGAAAAAAAAAAAAAAAAAAAAAAAAAAAAAAAAAAAAAAAAAGAGCAATAAGAGTGCAAAAGAATGCTGAGATTGGAATAATAATCTTTGGAAGATTCATTTGCTAGCAACGTGAAAAATTAAATGAAATTGGAGGCTGAGGAGACTAGTTAATAATGGGCAAGGATGAGTTTAATCAGGGCTTAAATGAGAGTAGTGGCAATGGAAAGAAGGTGGCAGATTAAAATATTCAGTTAAAATGAAACAAAGTAAAATCAGTTTGAGAAATGTCATATTCACCCAGATGGAGTGGCTCAGTGGTTGAGCATCAACCTATGAACCAGGAGGTCACAGTTTGATTCCCAGTCAGGGCACATGCCCGGGTTGTGGGCTCAATCTCCAGGTGGGGAATGTGCTGCTGGGGTCCAACCCCAGCAGGTCCAGGGGTCCCCAAAGGTGTGGACGGAGTCGGCGAAGAAGGAATGACACAGATGCAGTGTTCAGTTGATCAGCAGCCTAGCCAGGATCTCTAGCCAGGATCTCCAGCCAAGTTCTGTTCAGGCTCTCCAGTGAAGTTCTGGTTTGGATCTCCAGCCAAGTTCTGTGTCCATGTTCTCTTGCTAGGTTCTCCAGCCAGGTTCTCCAGGTTCTCCAGCCAGGTTCTGTAGCCATGTTCCCTCGCTAGGTTCTCCAGCCAGATTCGGTCGCCAGGTTCTGTAGCCGGGTTCTTCAGCCAGGTTCTGTCTAGGTTCTCCAACCAAGTTCTGTAGCCAGGTTCTGTCCATGATCTTTTTCCATGTTCTCTCGCTAGGTTCTGTCTCTAGGTTCTGTGGCCAGTTTCTGTCCAGGATCTTTTGCCATGTTCTCTCCAGCGAAGTTCTTCTGTCTCTAGGTTCTGCGTAGGTTCTGTGTCTAGCTTCTGTCTAGGTTCTGTGTGTCTTGGTTCTGTCTTCTAAGTTCTGTCTCTTGCTGTCTTGTTACATCTGTATTTATACCAGTTGATTCAATCCTATCAATCTCTATTACAAAGGTTAGGGCGTTTCTTATCTCCATTCCAGGGAGTAAAGATTATGTAGCTTAAGCATGATTGTTCATAGTTAAAGTGATTAATTACCCGCCTGGCACTTAGTTGAGGGGTTTTATTCCCTCCCTAACTTCAGGGGAAAATCCCTACCTGGGGAAACAACCTTTCTCAGAGAGGTGACCTTGGTTAAAACACATAGTGCCAAGAAGGTGAGCAAACATATTAAGAACAGTATGCCATATATGCCAGGTCCTTTGAAACAGCAAGGATGGACCAGCTCCCGGCAATGTGCAGGAAGCAGCCAATCAATGATTCTCTCTCATCATTGATGTTATCTCTCTCTCCCTCTTCCTTCCTCTCTGAAATCACTAAAAACATTTTTAAAGAAATAAATGTCATACTTAAAGATAGACTATGTCAAATAAAAAACAAATCTGAAAGGATTACCCAGGTGAAGGTGGAGGAAACTGTCGCAATAGGGAGAACCCTGGGAACATAAGACATGTGAGCATCAAGAGTTGGACAAAAACGTATTTCTTAACCTTTTTTGTTGTTGTTAATCCTCACTTGAGGATATTTTTCCCATTGATTTTTAGAGAGTCGAAGGGAGGGGGAGAAACAGAAAGAAACATCCATGTGTCACATTGATTCCTGCACCTTGACCAGGGCCTGGGATCAAGGCTGCCCCCGAGATACATGCCCTTGACTGAAATGGAATCCAGGACCCTTCAGTCTAAGAACTGATGCTCTATCCAGTGAGCCAAACCAGCTAGGGCAGAAAGGGTATTCTTCTATAGGGAAGAGGAAATGAAACCAGAAAGAATCAGGTTGGGACTTGGGATGAAAGGGTGGTGTGATAAGATGGTAGATAAGAGAAGGTTTACCCTGAGGCCAGCTTCTTTTCAGGGAACTGCCCTAAAGGAGTGGCTGTGCTGGCTCAGGGTGGGCCAAAGGTCAGGGTCATGGGGAGGAAAGAGGCTTAACTAACGTTTGATTAAGTTTTGTTTCTATTCATCAGTGCAGACAAAGCAACTCAGCCAGTAATTTATGAGATAAAGAATGGAAATTCGGAGCGTCTGTGTCTGGCTTTGTCATAGGTACACAAGTCAAGAATGTTATCTAACTCATACCGGAAGAGTGGTTCCTTGCAGTAAGCTATTTTCACAAATGGATGCGTGGACTTCTTAACCTTCAGGTAAAGTTCAATATTGTCAAATAAGGAGGCATTACTTTACATTCAGATTCCTATTGAGGAGTGGAAGGGTTAGTATTCTTTGACTGTAAGCCCAAACCTGAGTTTCATTGCAACACCTAGACATAGTTATTAACTCTGACACACCCACATCCAGTATATACAGGACAGATTCCAGCATTTAAAAATTTATTTGAAGCATAGCCATTTATTGTTTTCGGAACTGTTCTTATCTATTTAATGCCCTTGGGTCGTCACTAAGAATAGGAGTGGTTACCAGATACTAAAATTGTTGCTTACAGGTAAACAGCAACAAGGGTAAGAAGGAGTGTTGCCATGAAGCAACTTCGGATTTTTCTCAATGTGCGGCTAGTGTGGACCAGAAAAGGGGCTACATACTAAACCTGACAGGCCCAGGGGAGGCCTGCACGGCAGCCTTATAAACTTAGGGACCTAAAGCAACCATTCAGGATGGTCTGAACTTAAAACTTCTAACTGAAAGCGAGTCCTGGCGGGTAGTCAGATTGTAGGCCACTATCTTCCTTGATAAAGGTTAATCTTTACCTAAATTGATCCTGTCTATGTATTTTTGCATCGAAGATAACATACCTTTGGAATGCCAGAGTAGTCTCCTTTTCCAGACACCTCAGGGCACAGTCTCCTAACGGAGCACTAGACTCAGAGCTCATTGTTATCTCGTTGCCTGCACACCATTTCTATAATCTGTAAACGTTCATTGTTGACTATCCTCTGCCACTAATGTAAAACAAGTACGTGTCTCTCCATTTTACTCTTTATTCCAAGCATATTCAAACTCAAAGGCTAACACAGGCCAAACAAACAAGGCTTAAGTTTATGTGGGCTGCAAAAAACAAAAGCTTCAATTTTCATAGAAATATAGGTTTATTTCAATAGAGACATGCTGAATACAAAGAGCTGAAATAAATGAGTAATCGTTAACATAAAATAATAGACATTTTAATAAAAATTAATATTTTTTCTTGAACATTAACTTACCAGACACTGACTAACTGTACAAATTAATAAGCATAACGCAAATAAACCTATTTTTCTTGTTCTCCGAAAGCAAAATATTTCCTGTTGCGCACACCAAACAAGTCAGTACAAGACTAATGATGTGGCAATCAGCTGCCAAAATATTTGCTGCTAGTATTCGTGGAGAGAAATGATATGCCTACGTGTAAGGGAAATGAATGCAACATGATTATAGTAATCAGTCATTAGTGAACATTGTAGTTTGTTATTAATAATCCTATCTAATAAAGAGGGAATATGCTAATTGACCATCACACCATCGCCAACCATGGCAGTGCCCACAGCCAATAAAGAGGGAATATGCTAACTGACTGTCCCTCCCTCAAAGATGGTGGCGCCCACAGCCACAAGATGGCTGGCAGGGGAGGGCAGTTGTGGGCGATCAGGCCAGCAGGGAGGGCAGTTAGGGGTGACCAGGCCAGTAGGGGAGGGCAGTTGGGGGTGACCAGGCCCGCAGGGCAGGGCAGTTGGGCGGGACCAGGCCGGCAGGGGAGCAGTTAGGTGTCAATCAGGCTGCCAGGGGAGTGGTTAGGGGGTGATCAGGCTGGCAGGCAGAAGCAGTTAGGGGAAATCAGACAGGCAGGCAGGCGAGCGGTTGGGAGCCAACAGTCCCGGATTGTGAGAGAGCAGTCCGACTGCCAGTTTAGGCAGTCGGACATCCCCCAAGGGGTCCCAGATTGGAGAGGGTGCAGGCTGGGCTGAGGGACACCCCCAGCCCCCAGTGCACGAATTTCGTGCACCAGGCCTCTAGTTATGTATAACAGGATATTGTAAAAATTAAGTTATGAAATTAAGTTTCTAAAATGTGGCCAGAGGTCTGCATGTGGCCAGAGGGCTGCAAGTGGCCAGATGGCTGCAAGTTTGACATGCTTGCTTTATTCAATCTGAGATACCTTCTTCCTTTGCTTCCTAGCCTCCCTAATCTACCACCAATGAATTTTACATAACCGACCCCTACATCTCCTCCTTTGATTGTAATGTATAAAATAAACTGCAAAACTGCTGTTCTCTGGAGCATTTTCTCAATCTTTTTGAGATTTTGCTTCCCGAAAATTGTTGTCAGTTTGGCTCAAGTAAACTCATAAAAATCTTTTACAGGAGAAGCTGATGTTTGAACCATCAAGTCAAGAGACAGATATCACAGCCTCAGACAGACTTTCTCCTTGACCAAACCTGAGTCGGGCTCCTTGAGCCCTCTTCTCTACTAGGTCCCAAGTTTGGGGTCTGTCTTCTACTGCTTAGTCCACTTTTAGCTAGAATCCTGTTGAGTCTTCATATCTGGTCATCTTCCATAGATCAAATTCATCATCCTGCATCCTTGATATCTTTTTTTAAATCATTTAAAATTTTTCAATTATAGTTGACATACATCATTATATTAGTTACAGGTGTACATCCCGATGACCAGACATTATATAACAATAAGTGAGAGAGAAAAAAAATTCTATACCCATCCTTGGCTTGTTGAGTTGAGTTAGCGAGAATTTCTCTAAGTAATGTTTCCATCCACTGACCTCTGCTCTCCAATTTGGCTATAAATCCCTACTCATCCTTGTTGTATTCAGAGTTGATCTCATTCTCTCGCCCCTACAGCAAAACCTCCATCTGAGTAGTCCCTCTTGAATAAAAACTTCCTTACCATATTTTTAAAAATTGCTTTTAAAATATGTTTGTATTGATTTCAGAGAGAGGAAGAGAGAGGGAGAGAGAGAAACATCAATGATGAAAGAGAAACATCAGCTGCCTCCTGCATCCCCCCTCCCCCCCCCCCCCCATCCAGCCCACAACACAGGCATGTGCCCTGATGGGGAATAGAATCTCAATCTCCTGGTTCATAGGTCGGTGCTGAACCACTGAGCCACACCAACGAGGCTGAAAAAAAAATTTTTTTAAATATATTTTATTGATTTTTTACAGAGAGGAAGGGAGAGAGATAGAGAGTTAGAAACATCGATGAGAGAGAAACATCGATCAGCTGCCTCCTGCACATCTCCTACTGGGGATGTGCCCACAACCCAGGTACATGCCCTTGACCGGAATCGAACCTGGGACCTTTCAGTCCGTAGGCCGACGCTCTATCCACTGAGCCAAACTGGTTTCGGCTGAAAAATTTTTGACATGACAGCCAAGTTCATGTGTAGATCAGAAGTGGGATACACTTCAAAAGCAGGTCTCTATTGCTTCCCCCCCCCCTTGTTTTTCATATTGTTTTGATTGCTTGGTAAACAAGATTATTTAGTTTCATGTCTAAATTATGAGTGCTATAAATACATACCATTTCCACTTACTGTCTGAGGAGAACAGAACAATCTTTTGGCTGCAAACTTCCATTTTTCTATCATTAACTCTATAACTAATTTTAGCCACTTTGGATTTTCATCCAAAAATATATTTAACTGAAAAAGAAGTTAAATTATATATTTTTATATTTTGAGTTACCAAGAATACCAGATTATAAAAAGAATAATGATACATCATAGTTCAAGTAGTACATTTATGTAAATTGATTTTCATACAGGTCATTTCATTTTATCCTTAATAAAAGAACTGTAATGAATACTATCTCCATTTTGTAATTGAGGCAACTTAGAGAGTAGCAGAGCTGGAATGAGAGTTAAGTCTGCTGGGTAGTGGTGGACTACTGTTTTCCTTTTACTACACTGCTCTATACAGTACGCAGCCAGAAAAATATTCTCTGTAGGAGTGAAAGAAGATAAATATAATTAATTAATATAACATAATTGATATAATGAAGAATGATACTGTACGTCAAAGCATTTACTTTGAATATATCTGCCTCTTTAACTGGTTTATTTATGACATAATTCAGAAATGTCCATTTACAAAAAAATAACATTTTTATCTACAAATTTACATATTCTTCTTCTATAGATAAATGGCACCCTGCACAGTTAATGGAAGTGGATGGAATGCATGCTTGGAGCTATGTAGTATAACTTAATTTCCTGTTCTATTATTTGGGTGACTCAAGAGCTGATATAGTTTCTAGATGTACCATTCCATAGAGTAATATTTAATCAGATGAATGTGACCTTGAGAACCAAAACCAGAAAAGGGAAGTACAGGAAAGGAAAATTACTGGCTACTTTCATTCATGAAATGAGACATGGATATTCTAAACGAAACATTAGTAAATCAAATCCAACAACACAAGAGAAAACAAACAAACAAACAAAATCCAACAATGCATTAAAAATGCTAGCAACTTTGCCCCACCTCATGTGTATGTAAACCTACCTTTCCCCCACCCTATGCATAGTGGTTACCCAAAGAATATGTAGTGGTTACCTCTCAGGTGAGCTGGAAAGAGCACAAAGTGGGCTTCTAACGTACCTATGATATTTTTCTTTCTTTTTAAAATATGGAACACTTCACGAATTTGCATGTCATCCTTGCCCAGGGACCATGCTAATCTTCTTTGTATTGTTTCAATTTTAGTATATGTGCCACCGAAGCCAGCACACTATGATTTTCTATTTCTAAGTGGGGGCTGATATCTGGATGTTCCTTATATTAGTATTCTCTAAATTGTGCAGATGCATTTTATAGCCTTTTGTATGCATGATACATTTCGAAATAATAGAAATGAAAGCAAAATTTTAAAAATTAGGGCCAATGGGATGGGGTTGTGCTTCATTCTACCTAAGCAAAGGCTGTGATACATTTGCCAGAGCTTATGGACTCCTGATGTGCAAGGACCTGAGATTTTAGTGATGTCTTGGTATCACTGTATTTATAGTGATAGTGTATTGATAGTGTATGTACGTTCAAGGTTTTCTTTTGTTTGCAAGTGGGAGAAGCCCAACTTAAACTAGTTTAGACACAAAGGGCTTCTATTGGCTGTGTAACTGGGAAATGCAAGATTGTTTCCGCTTCACGTACAGCTAGATTCAGTTTCAAATGATGCCATTGGAATGTTGCCACACTCCCACTCAGCATTTTCTTCTCCCTGTTGTTGGCTTTATTCTCTTACAGACTTTCTTCAAATGGTGGCAAAGACCTAGCTAGATACTTTGCCACCATCTGTTTACTCCTAAGGTGATGGTGGTGGTGGTGGTATACGTGGAAGTGTGTGTATTAGTATGGTGGAGAGGAAGTATGGAATTAGCCCCATCTGAACCACAATAAATGGAGTCCTCACAAGAAAACAGGGAAGAAATGTCACCTGGGTAGAAAAGAAGACGGTAAGAATGACCGTGCTCTACCAATAGTAAAGTGGCCTGGCATGTCCAGTGTGTTACATTTGTTGCTCACACCAAACAAATCTCAGATCCTCTATATGCACTCATGTTTCAAATTCTTAAACTTTGAAATCATCTCTAAGAAATGGGTCTAGAAAGTACTCAGCAATATTATAGTTCAAAGATCAACCCTATTAATAGAATTTATCAAGAAAGTCAGGTATTGCAGCAATACATAATGTGACTTTTATGACTTATGCTAATGATTCATACATTTTCCTGATCAATGGCTGCACAACTTCAACACCGATAGCTTTTTTTCATGGCTTTATCGCCTTCTCACAGACTAATTTTTTTTGCTTTGTCTGAAGCAGATATTGTTGCCCAAGATGCCAGACAAGTGCTAGATTTGGGAACTCGTTTAGAGAGTTTTGTCCATTACCTTCCCAATTTTCTTTCCTGTTTACATTTTGATTTGTAAAGTGGTAAGCTCTTATTCGCTACCTTCCACGTCACCCAGAGCAATTACATTACATTACCGAACTTGGTCTCCAATACATGTTGTGTTGAAGGCAGTATGTATGGTGGTCAGGAGATAAGTTTTAGAGACACGTAGAATTATGTAGATTCTGTTCTTAGCACTGTGTCTTATTGGCTGGGTGATCTTGGAATAGGTAATATTGCTTTTTACCTCAGAAAGATTTTTGTGAAGAATAAAATGAGGTTATTTATGTAAGAAGTTTAACTCAATGCCTGGCATATAGGAAACATTTAATAAATTGTAGATATTATTTTTTTTTAAATTTTATCTTATTGTTTGAAGTATTACAAATAGTAGTACATATGTCTCCTTTTTTCCCCCATTGACTTTTCCCTGGCCTTCCCTGCCCTGTAGTTATTATTGTTGATCTTCTGTTTTCAAGATGCTAAAATTGCTATTTCTTTTTTTTCTTTGACGTATACATTGTAACTTTTAAGTTTTCTTATTTCCTTGCATCCCTTATTCTAGTTTCCTATCTTTTGGTCACTGAAATAAAATTTATTTAGACAATGAAAGATCCTAAAATAATTCAGCACCTCCCTTGAAGAAAAACTGGCCTAGAGAGTAAAATGAATTTGTCAAGTCACTTTTGTTTAAAATTGGTATTTAAAACTGGCAGTTATGGGGTACATGATATCTAAAGAGACAACTAGTCAGTAAAATACATTAAAAAACATAAATGTGAAATTTTGGAAATTTACAGCTCAGAGGAAGCATAGGTTGAATTTCTTTGTCATTGTTGCTGTGTGTGTCATAACATTTTTATGAAAAGGAAAAAGGCGAAGAAAGGGCTATTATGAAAATAAAAGAAACAAGCATTTGAAATATTTAATTGCCACACTAGAGAATAATAATGTATATTTGTGTTGAATTTTTTTTTTTTTTTTTGGTCTGGAAACAGTCGTTTTACTCAGCTCCTAGTGGGCCCCCCTAGGTCCTTACATGCCAGTTCTATCACCTTGCCCACACACCTCGAACGCTTTATCTGCCGATACACCCCAAAACAGGCACACACCCAGAGGCAGTAGGGAGTTCTCTGGTTCAGCTCCCAGCCTTGCTCTTCTTGCTTGTGTCACTTAGGGCCAGTCCCAGCCTCCCTGAGCCTCATTTTCCCGTCTGTGGACGGGGAGCAGAATCTCCACCTTGCAGGGAACTCCTGGTGCATTGCACAGTCCTGGTTTCCTACCTTCTTCTTCTTCTTCTTGGTCTTAGCAGCCAATTTAAGCACTCAGGTCATTCCTAAAAGCTGATTCCCCACCCCTCAAGGTCTGTGTATTAGTTTTCAATACTGCATGACAAATTACCATAAATTTTGTGACCTAAAACAACAGCCATTCACTCTCTCACAGTGTCTGGGGTCAAGTGTCTGGTTAGTTCATCCTCTGTTTGGGGTCTTCCCAGGCTGAAATCAAGGTGCTGGCTGGGCTGTGGTCTTACTTGAGGTTGCCTCCTCCTCCAAGCCCACTGGTTGTTGGCAGGATTCTGTTCTTGCAGTTATAGGACTGAGGTCCCATTTTCTAGCTGGCTGTCTGCAGGGGACTCCTCTCAGATTCTAGAGGTCGCCCTCAGATCTTCATCATGCAGCCCTGGCACACTATGGCAGCTCACTTCCTTTAAAAATATGTAAGTTTTTATTGATTTCAGAGAGAGAGGAAGAGAGAGATAGAAACATCAATAATGAGAGAGAATCATCATTCAGCTGCCTCCTGCACACCTCATACTGGGGATCAAGCCCCCAACCCAGGCATGTGCCCTGACCAGGAATAGAACCATGACCTGGTTCATGGGTTGACACTTAACCATTGAGCCACACAGGCTGGGCAGCAGCTCACTTCTTTTACAGCCAGCAGAAAAACCTCTCTCCAGCTTGCTATGAGGGACAGAGAGAGTCTAATAAAACACAACCAAGAATTAAAAATGTTTTTATTTGAGTTGTGCAAGGGTGCGGTACCTATGTGATAACCTTTCTGTATTGAATTCATTAGATACTATAGGTGCATCTAATTTAAGTTGAGAAATACTGCTGCAACTCTATAGTATTTCAGTTGATGCTATTTTTGCCAGTAAATTGAAACAGATATGCAACTAACGGTGTCAAGTATTGCTAAAATATTCTTATCATTTGTGTCTATTATTTAAATAGTTTTAGAAAACATTCCTGATGCCATTAACAAAAGAATTTCAGCAAGTGAAGACTTCCATTTACTTTTATTCCTTTTGTTATATACATTCACATTCTAGTGAGAGTTAGTTGTAATTTTAAAGATTTCCTATTAGTATTTCACATTTGTTGAACACTATATATTGGAAATTTTTAGATATTATTGGAATATTCAAACATCAAAATGTTGGAAATTATAAATTGTAAAAGGTAAAAATTTTAGTCATCTCTGATCAATGAGTTTTGCTACTAGAGGACTGGAAATATTTTTAAGTCATATTTGTTCAAAGAACCTAATGTTTATTGGAGTAAGACCATGTCAATATGCATATTAAAAGTGAATGGGCTAAAAAATATATAATTGGGCTGAGATATTAACTGAATCCCATACTTATTCAAAATTTATCCATTAAATGCTGATACATTTGTTGGCCTCATCTCAGTTTAGCCAAAAGCTAAAAGATTAACTCAATTAATCTGTCTCTTGTTAAGTATTTGTTTTAAGTAATTTCGGGCAAATGACCAAAGAAAAGAACATAGAGCTTTAAAGGATTAGAGTGGTGGAAATAGATGTTTCATGTTTCAAAGGGTTTTCTCAATCTCTTTTATTCTTTATAATTTAAGCTGCTTATTTTGTTTGACATGTTTTGTTTTGTTTTGTTCTCTAGTGACTTCTGTTGATAGCACCTCTCTTGATTCTCTGCTTTTTCTCTCACTGACTGTGGACTTAATTTCTTTTATAACGCCAGCCTTTCCTCACCACGCACCCCAACCTGGCTTTTGGTGTATCCTCTTTCTGTTGTTCACACAGAAAGGCTAACTTTTTTTTTTAATAGAAATTTCAGCCAATAGTTGGAGGGTACTGGTGAAAGAAACATAGTTGCAATGACTCCATAGTTACATTCTTTGTGCTTTCAGACCTTCTGGAATGAGGTTCCTTTGGTACAAAGACTGTAGTCTACCAGTAATAGACCCTAAGGACTCTATCTTTGGCAGCTGCGGGTGAGTGTGTGTGTGTGTCTACATATACATGTATCATATATATTATAGAGATGGAAATAAAGATGTGAAATAAGATCTTCACACAACAAAGCATGCACATCTAATTAATGCCAGCTTACTATAGAATCATGTCTACCTAAATAGCATGTTCAAGAAAGGCTTGTCTGGCCAGGCCAGTGTTGCTTAGCGGCCGAGTGTCGACCTATGAACGAGGAGGTCACAGTTCGATTCCTGGTCAGGGCACATGCCTGGATTTCTGGTTCAATCCCCAGTAGTGAGTGTGCAGGAGGCAGCTGATCAATGATTCTCTCTCATCATTTATATTTCTATCTCTCTCTCCCTCTCCCTTTTTCTCTGAAATTAATAAAAATATATTTAAAAAATAAAAGAAAGGCTTGTTTCATAAAACGAAACATCTGGGATGAGGTTACTAGATGTATTATCAGCATTATAATTCTTATTGCACATTAGTTTCATTTCAATTTTTTTGAGAGTATATATGTGAAAATGGGCTGTTATACAATCATTTAAGTTTATATGTATGCATTTATGATCTTACGTATTCAGATATATTTATATATCAATGTATTTTCCAAGTGAAAATGAAAATTTATATATCATCTATATTAAAAAGTAGATTAAAAATGAGAAAAATAACTATTCCTAATGTAATCATTTAATATTTTATATCTAGCTGTGCATTTCAGTTTACTCATTTTGAAAATGAAAATTTATCCCACAGCTTTCTCAGAATTTGAACAAAATGTATGAAATTAAAGTGTACGAACTTTAAGAGTGCTCTCCAAACATTTTTGCATATTACTTATTTATTTCTACATTATATATGTGTATCACTGTACCAATACACAAGGTGCCGGGAGCCGGTCCATCCTTGCTGTTTCAAGGGACCTGGCATATATGGCATACTGTTCTTAATATGTTTGCTCACCTTCTTGGCACTATGTGTTTTAACCAAGGTCACCTCTCTGAGAAAGGTTGTTTCCCCAGGTAGGGATTTTTCCCTGAAGTTAGGGCGGGTATAAAACCCCTTAACTAAGTGCCAGGCGGGTAGTTAATCACTTTAACTACAAACAATCATGCTTAAGCTACATAATCTTTACTCCCTGGAATGGAGATAAGAAACGCCCTAACCTTTGGAATAGAGATTGATAGGATTGGAATCAACTGGTATAAATACAGATGTAACAAGACAACAGGACACAGAACCTAGACACAGAAGCTAGACACAGAACCTACACAGAACCTAGAGACAGAAGAACTTCGCTGGAGAGAACATGGCAAAAGATCCTGGACAGAAACTGGCCTCAGAACCTAGAGACAGAACCTAGCGAGAGAACCTGGCTGGAGAAACTAGACAGAACCTGGCTACAGAACCTGGATAGAACATGGCAAGAGAACCTGACTAGAACCTGGTGACTGAACCTAGCTGGAGAACCTGGACAGAACTCGGCTAGAGATCCTGGCTGGAGATCCTGGCTAGGCTGCTGATCAACTGAACGCTGCCTCTGTGTCGTTCCTTCTTCGCCAACTCCGTCCACACCTTTGGGGACCCCTGGACCTGCTGGGGTTGGACCCAGCAACAAGGTACATAATACAGCACACAAATATTTTTAAGGATGTAATAAAAATATAAGTAAATATTTATATAATAGTTTCTTCCCATGCTCCAATGGATTTTCTTGCATAGTCCTGAAGGACAAACACCAGATTTTGGAGACCATTGCCTTAGAAAACTAAAAAGTCAAATAACTTGGGGTATTACATTTATTTACATGCTTTGTTACTCTCCACTGTTTAAAAAATTTATTGATTGATTGATTAATTTGATAGAGAAACACCTATTTGCTGTTCCACTTATTTATGCACTCATTGGTTGAGTCTTGGATGTGCCCAGATTGGGGATTGAACCTGCAACCTTGGTGTATCAGAACGATGCTCTAACCAACTGAGCTACCTGGCCAGCCCTCTCCATTATTTAAAATAAAAAATTTAATTGTAAATAGTAAAATAAAATGAGATCAAAATTTTACATGCATTTGATGCTAGATTTTTGCATTCACTTTTTGAGGATTGAGTTTACTATTCAGGTTCAGAATTTGCATATTACTTATTTATTTTTGCTGCTTAACCTTCTGTTTTGTTGAATTTTATAAGAAAGGCTAGAAGTATACATGAAACTGTCAAGCATAGCCCACAAACTAAAGAAATGGGCAAAACAAGGATTACCATGTCTAAGACTCACTTTAGCACATAACCTAGAGATGTCATTATGCAAAGACAAGCACTCCTGGCTCGAATTAGAAGTTTTGGGCTGCTTATCGTAGGCTTCTAGACACTATTTCTCAGAAATAAGCAAATAGTTCAAGGCATTCAAGCAGGATCTCAAAAGATATTTCCAGTCTCTGTAGTCTCCATTTTAGGGAAGGCATACAGAAAGAGGATGGGAAATTAGTATTGAGCCATGCACTGGGAGAAAAATCTAATGTCCCTGAAGAAAAGGAACCTTGTTCACTGATACAAGAAAATGTTAAGTATAAGGCTTATGGACTATTAAATTTATATCTAATAAGCCAATCAATGTCAGGTCACTGTGCTAAATAGAAGGTACCAGGGAGGTAATAAACGCAGTCATATTGTGGTTTTTATTTTGAAAGAGTTTCGTCCACATTTGCAGTGTGAACACATGAGTAGACTTGTGGACAGAAAAGGGGGGGTTGTTGGAAAGTAACCTCAGGTGGTGATCTGATCATAAATTCCGAACTGGGCGGGTCACGCGGGTAGTCATGCCCCAGGCATACATCTTCTTTAGTAAAAGGTTTGTCTTGGCCATAAGCAAGCCCTGTTCACTTTTTCTGTGCATCTAGGTTAACACACCTTTGCCATAACCACCCTTGAGAGCACACCATCTTAACTGTCCTGTAATCCAGTCCCCACCTTGTGCCTCCCATCTCCCTGTAATCGTTCTTAAATTCCCTCCTGTATTTCAAATGCATAAAAGAAGCTGCAAAACTGTTATCCTCCAGAGCATTTGAGATCTTGTTCCCTGGCATTGCCATCAGTTTGGCTCAAAGAAACTCATAAACATTCTCTACAGGTTTGGATGGTCAACAGATTATCTCTAAATCTAGGTTAAATGAATAATCACTTCACTTTTTAGACTTTTAGTCAAAATTATTTAGGAGAAGTAAAATAAGCTGAGTTAACTTTTTAATCTGTCTGCTCACTGGGTATGTAATGAAGTAGGCAAGATCTGACTAAAACCCACATTTGTTGCTCATCCACTTGGCTGCATTAACGTAGTTCCCCTTTTAAAGATTTATTGAGGAGACTCAAGCTCAGGCTCGGTGCCACCTGCCCCAAAGGCTGTGCCACAGCTTTTCTCCCACTCTGAGCTGCAGAGGAAGGACTCACCTCTCCCTCCCTACAGCCAACCTTCACCCCCATCCTTGTTCACTGGCTTCTAGTATCTCAAAGTGACCTGGCTGAGAAAGGAAGTAGATCAAAGGGCATTGTCCCTGTCTTCCCAGAGAAGTTTTCTCTACAGAGGAAAAAGTTTTACAGACTAAAAATTTTAAAGAACATTGTCCCCCACTGGTTTCCCTTTCTAGAGAAAGGTACGTCTAGAAGAGAGTAATTAAAAGAGCTTATCACTCACATGTGGGATATAAAACTGAAACTCGTGAACACAAATAGCAGCATGGTAAGGGGGAAAGAAGAGGATGAAGGGGGGCCTACGAGAAGGTGACAGGAGAAGATTTGACTTTGGGTGGTGGGCACACAGTGCAATATACAGATCTTGTAACACAGAAACCCACACCCTGAAGCCTGTATGTTCATGTTGACCACTGTCACCCCAATTAATGTAATAAATAAATAGTGTAAAATAATAATAATAATAACTTGGCTTAAAAAAAAGTCATAATGAAATGCAGAGTCTAAATTACAGATCGCAAAAAGGCAGACATTCTATTCAGCTTGCACAATTGTGTTTAAAAGTTTTAAGTTGACATTAAAAATTGAGAATTTCATTAAAAAATCTAAATTCTAAGCTCCTCTTATAAATTGGGATGCTCTGGCCACCCTGGGCCATCATTCCTGCATGGCAACCTTTTGCTGGAGCAGACCCTTTCCAGTTCTCTACATCCAGCTTTACTGAGTTCAGATGCTGGAGCCAGACCCATGGATGTCACTTGCCTGGCCTCTTCTTTCTTCTCTTCATTCTAGGCTGGCTAAGGAGTTGCACTAACTCTTACCCCCATGTTCTCTCCTTTCCTGTTGAATCAGCTCTTATATCACTTAGAGTTTTCTTGTTAAGTCAGTAGTTGCATCAGTGAAAATCCCAGCTCAGAAATTCTAGTACATACTCCCATGATACATCACCTCAAATTCTTTGTGAAAGAATGGATATTTGAAAGTGACTACAAGCGCAAATGCACCTTTGCCTACAACTATGCAAATTCTATAAGTGAATTTGCATTGACTTGAAATAAATTAGACTGTAAAACCAAAACAATTTAAAAAACAAGAGTAAAAGGCAAATATCTAGTAATAAATGTTAACTACTTGAGGTTAAGTCCTCATGTTGTAAGCTTACTTTCAGTCTTCGTAGCACTTACCTAGTTACAACTTGCTCCTGCTACCCATAAGCTCTTGATGGCAGGGATTCTGTCAATCCTTTATATTCCGCTGTATTCCAAAGTGGATAGCAAAAATATTCACTGATTCAATAAATAAATAAATAAATAAATAAATAAGTCAGGAAATGTTTAAGCAAAGCTGTAGTCATCAAACATAAAATAATTTTTCAGATTCCTAGCAACCAGGACTAAGGGAGAAGCAGCCAACCGACTTGGCTTGTGGCCTGTCCATATTCCAGGATTATCTCTGTTGCAGAAATCAGTGTGGGAAAACAAACAAGCAGACACTCCACCTTCATAAAGCCGCTCTGCATTCCTGGTTGTTAGTGCCCTGAGGATTAGAGTCCAGAGTTCATGTTACTGCCCCCGGTTTCAGCACAGGCCTTGGGTCTCTTCAGGAACACAGTCATGGAGGTGCTGATTTTCAGATGGGAACCTGGTGAATGAAAAACAAAACACAAATCTTGTTACTTGCAATGAGGGTTTAGGAGGCGGCAGAATCTCCTTGCTAGTCCTGGCCAACAAGATTAGAACAGGACACACTTAATGTGTAGGAAGTGACTAGGCTAATGCACTAAACTTTCCACCTTCAGAATTGGCCCCGCAGTCTAGGGAAGAGCAAGACTGTGATGGCTGTAGAACACTCTAGGAATACAGCAGCGATTTTCAACATTTTTCATTTCATGGCACACAAACTAAAATTCTGTGGCCCGTCAAAAAAATGTATTTTTTTCTGATCTGACAAAAAATAGGAATGAGTTTGATAGAGTTACAAATAATAATAGTAGTAGTAATTATCTACTCTTTTTGTTCCAAAATGACTTAAAAAAAAAAAAAAGGTGTATATAAGGATTTCTGGTACCAAGAATTAACCAATCAGTCCGGCCAGCATGGCTCAGTGGTTGAGCCTCAACCCATGAACCTGGAGGGCACGGTTTGATTCCTGGTCAGGGCACATGCCCCAGTTATGGTAGATCCCCAGTAGGGGGCATGAAGGAGGCAGCTGATCAATGATTCTCTCTTATCATTGATGTTTCTATCTCTCTCCCTCTCCCTTCCTCTCTGAGATCAATAAAAATATATTAAAAAAAAGAATTAACCAATCAGATGCAACCTTATTATGCAAGGTGACCATTAAGATACAACTCTATTATATGACCTATTCCAAAGTGGATTTATGGTTCAAGAGAGGACATTTACACCAGACAGCTGTTGATCTGTTGAAAACTTCTGGAATAGAGATTCAGGAAAGCCATTAAAAATCCTACTGGGCAATCTCCGAGTTTCGAACTTGTGAAACTGGACAACCAATAGGTCAGGGCTGCCTGTCACTTCTTAAACCCATTAAGCAGATACAGGGTTGAATCCTATATGAATGTTTATTGCAACAATGCTGATAATATAGGAGAGTAGCAGGTCACCCATGAAAATCTGTTCTACCCTTCCCATAAGCGAGCTGTTTATATTGGATAGAAGGACAATGATTGCGTGGGAAAGTAGGAATTACAGACATGGGGAAGTAGGTAAGGTGTAATGGTTACAGGCAATGCAGGCTGGGGTATTGCAAAGAGTGGGTGCTTCTGGGACAAGACTTTCAGCAACAAGGTTGTTAAACTTTCCATGATGATAGGCAGTCCTTGGAAAAGGAGGATGGACGACATTCCGATGTTAACTCCCATGTCCTGGGGCATGCAACTCTCATCCAGGTTAGAATGTGCTTTTTCTACTCAGAACAGAACAATCATGGTTAACAGAGCACGGTTTATATTTCTGCTCATTATAGTTAGTCTCCACCTTTCTATTTCTGCCCCTAACACTTGTAGATGCCAAACTGCCACCCTGTTGTGATGCCTTCTGGAACTCGAAGCTACACCTTCCGCATGGCCCCTCTGGCCTGCCAGGCACCTCAGATGAGAGCTGTGCCCAGGCCGGCACCAGCCACTCAGACGCCCCCAGCAGCTCCACCACCTGCTGTTGGCTCACCTGCTGCTGCACCCTGGCAACCGGGCCTGATGGCCCAGCTGGCGTGGCTGTGGGCTCTGCTGTCAGCCACAGCCGGGATCCTGCCGTCTCTGGGGCTTCAGTGGAGGAAGTAATGCTAAGCCCTCAAGGCCTGACATCACTTATCAGGAGCATGAGGGAAGCCAGAGCATCAGCAGTTTGCCCCGTGTCACTGTGACATGCAACAGGTTGGGAGTGTGCCCAGGACCAGGGTGACCGTAAACTTGGGGAGGGTTTCAGCGAGGTGCTGAGACAGGGCAGATTTGCCAGTGGATTAGCCTGATGTAAGACACGGAAAATCATCTCTCGGTTGGAGGCTGCCAACTTTCCATCCTAAAACCAAGGCCCAATTTATCTGTAAGCTGTCAGAGAAGGTCCCCACGCTGGCAAACACTGCTGTGACGTCCTCAGAGCCTTGATTGGCCACATTTTGGCACCGGGCCACAGCTGAGCTGGTTCCTCTGACCCCTGTTTATATCTCTACAGCTATTCACAGCTTAAAAAAAAAAATAGTCAGTAGTTCTCAAACTGGTAGCTTCAAACAGCTTACAGTTAAGGAAGTTCTGCTGAATGGTTTGTGGCCACTGAGTTGTGGATGTGGTTTTATGTCAGCGAGATCTCAGGCAAGTGTGGACTCACTGACTATAATATTCGAAGACCAATCTTTAACCTCTGTTTGGGTTGGCTTGTTTATTTATTTATTTTTATTTTTTGCTTTTTTGTTTTTGTTGTTGTTTATTATTTGGGTGTTCTTGGACCATGAGCGATCAGAATGGAATTTGAATTTAAAAAAAGGATATATAAGAAAACGAAAATCATCTCTCATGACCAAGTTAATTTAGTGTAAAAATATAATCGATAGTGAAAGTATAAAAGTAGCAGTTAACCTCTCTTCTATCATTAATAGTTCCCTTGCCTCAGGATTGCAATGGGAGAGGGTATTTTTACTGTACGGAAGTTCACTGAGATGGTATTGTGTTTGAGGCAGGACCAATGTTTGTATGGCCTCCTTAAACCAGCTTTTGTGATGTGATTGTTTGTGAATCAATTAGGATAACATGATTTTCTTCCAAAAAAAAAAATCCTGTGAGCAATAGTTATTTCATGATGTGTCTTACTGTGCCATAGTGATATGGGAAAATGAAATAAAAATAGGGAAAGATGAGACATACTGCAAAAAAGCTTTAAGCCCTGAGATCTTGCTGTAGGTAATAGTGAAAAATGGTCATGAAGTGCTGGGTACAGCTAGGCTCCCCTACCCTTCGTATAGCTTCAGTGCTGTGCGTGCTGCACCTTCATGGACCCCCTGGGGCTCCCTCTGGTGGCACAGGAGTCCTCAGTGATTACTGACTGTTTTCAAAAATTTCTTATATATTCCTTCACTGAAGCTTTCAATGAGAATAGATTTTTAGCTGATCCGTTTTAAATAATAAAATAAAATGAATTAATCCAAAAACAGATACTAAAAACAGATTCATAGAAATAGGAAATCTGCCAAAACCGGTTTGGCTCAGTGGATAGAGCGTCGGCCTGCGGACTGAAGGGTCCCAGGTTCGATGCCGGTCAAGGGCATGTACCTGGGTTGCGGGCACATCCCCAGTGGGGAGATGTGCAGGAGGCAGCTGATCGGTGTTTCTCTCTCATCGATGTTTCTAACTCTCTGTCTCTCTCCCTTCCTCTCTGTAAAAAATCAATAAAATATAAAAAAAAAAGAAATAGGAAATCTGATATAAGACAGAGGCGGCCTGGGAAATCAATAAAGAAATACAAACTGCCGATATGGCTCAGTGGTTGAGCATCGGCCAATGAATCAGGGGGTCCCAGATAGATTCCTGGTTAGGGCACATGCCTGGGTTGCAGGCTCAGTCCCCAGAAGGGGGCGTGCAGAAGGCAGCCGATAAACGATTCTCTCTCATCATTGATGTTTCTATCTCTCCCTCCTTTTCCTCTTTCTGAAATCAATCTGTGTGTGTGTGTGTGTGTGTGTGTGTATAATTTTTTTTAAGGAAGAAGAAATGCAAACCAACCAGAAAATGGGCAAATGATTTGGTTAGGTATTACACAGAAGGGGGAGCATTATGGCCAATAAACATATGGAAATATTGTTAACTTCATTAGTGATCAGAGAAATACAAGTTAAAAACAGTGCGTTACCATTTTATACCTACCAGATTGGCAGAAACTTAAGAATTGATCAATTTTTTTTATGTTTGGTGAGAAAGTGGAGTTGCTTAATTTATAGAAAACTCTCATGTACTTTTTATTTGTTTTTTCCACCACCATTTATCCCCTCTATGCCCTCTCCTGCCTCCACCAACCCTCTCCCCATCCCCCTCCCCCTTCAAACACTTTTTTTTGGGGGGGGGGGGTGGAGAATGGAAAGGAGGGAGACAGAAAGATTGATGAGAGAGAGACACATCAATTGGTTGACTCCCACATGCGCCCTAACCGGGGCCAGGGATTGAGCCTGCAACTGAGATATGTGCGCTTGACCTAAATCAAACCTGTGACCCTTTAGTCCGCAGGCTGAGGCTGTAATCACTGAGCCAAACCAGCTAGGGTGCCTCATACACTTTTGATGGCACTGTAAGTTTGATAATGACTTTGGGTAACAGTTTAGTTTCTATCTCTCTCTCCCTCTCCCTTCCTCTCTGAAATCAATACAAATATATTTTTAAGAAACCACCACTGCTCTAGGACAAAACTACTGTTAAAAAAAAAAAATCTGTACTCTGTGAGAGCAAGAATTATCCCCTTGCTCTTGGTCTCTGCTTCATTTCATTATGAGACTAGCCTTCCAAACATGGTTTACATAGCAGCCAGATATCTGCTCACACAGCATCAAGATTTCCTGTTCACCTCAGCATGAAGTACAATTGCTCCAGGTACTAGAGGTTCAGGCCCTCCCCAGTCTGACCCCAGCGCACCGTTTTTGTCTTGTTTTCTGCCCTCAGTATCCGCTATCCCCACACTAATATCAACACACACACTGAGTTTTCTCACTTCTTGGTATTTGTTTCTGCCATTACACTAAGTAGTTTCACTTCTAAAAACTGTTCTTTTTTATCTCCATCAGGATACCTATCAGCAATAGCTATTTTGCATTTTAATAAGTATCTATTTTTAATATGTTGTAAAGAGCAAGATTGTCGTACTTAAAGTAACAGACATCAGTTTTAGATGAAAAGTGCAGACACCAGCACATTTGCCTATGATTATCTGTGATGACACTTCTGACAGAAGTTTCTTTTGTTTGAGCTGAGTACATCTTGTTTTTGCAATATGATTATAGAATTAGAGATCCCGACCACTCATGCGGATCTTACAGTTGTAATAACATTATTAGTGCTTTGTATTTGCATGACATGCTGTGGGTAACATAGCCATTCAGTTGATTATCAAGTATTGTTAGAAAATGTCTCCCTCATTTTACAGTTTAGGAAACTGAAGACAAGAGAGAAGTTGTAGTCAATAAAATTGCATACTTTGGTAGGTACGTTTAAATTATTGCATCTGTAGTAGAAATAAAACTGGCAACAATAATAATAATAATCTCCTGAACGTGGAAGACTATGAAGTCCTGAGTTTTTCCTGTTACCTGAATGACTTGACTGATGGAAAAGTTCACTAATCAAAGATGGATTCATTCCACAAACAATCGCTGAACACCTGCCAAAATGCGAAGCAACATGTTCGGCACTGACAAAATGGCAATGATCAGTAATGTGATGATGTGATGATACGGGGTTTCCAAGAAGCTTACAAGGTAGGAAGGGGAAGCCACAGTATTTTTAAGTCAGGTCCTATAATAGCATTTGCGTGTGGACCAAAGACTAGACATTGTGCTCTCAGTTAACACACTGAAGAGAGCACCTAGTACTTCTCCTTTACCATTAAAAGCCTTCGGAGAACATTCAGCAAATTAGTAAGCACACCCAGGGCGGAGGGAACATTCTGAACTATACCAGTGCATTGTTTTTCATAAATAGCATCTTAGTGCACTGGAGGCTATCAGTGAGTGTTTATTACAATATTCATTCCTCTTGATTAAGATGATAACAAATGATTAATGAATTCCATACCACAATTAAAGTGAAAAGTCCCACCTTTCTGACAAATAGGACTGTCCAGATGATAACAATGATGAATCAGAGAAATGATTGTATAAACCCTTGGGCAGTGACAATCGTTTGTAACTGTGTCTGATTCTAAAAGCTTAGCACAGTTACACTTCTGAACTATTGTGAAGGTATTTTTTTTTTTAAATTAAATCTTTGTTGTTCAGATTATTACAGTTGTTCCTCTTTTTCCCCCCATAGCTCCCCTCCACCCGTTTCCCACCCCACCCTCCGCCCTCACCACCTCCCCTCCCCCGTCCTCATCCATAGGTGCACGATTTTTGTTCAGTCTCTTCCCGCATCTCCCACACCCCTTTCCCCCCCAAGAATAGGCAGTACACTTCCTTTCTATGTCCCTGATTCTATTATAATCACCAGTTTATTCTGTTCATCAGATTATTTATGCACTTGATTTTCAGATTCACTTGTTGATAGATGTGTATTGGTTGTTCATAATTTGTATCTTTACCTTTTTCTTCCTCTTCCTCTTCTTAAAGGATACCTTTCAGCATTTCATATAGTACTGGTTTGGTGGTGATGAACTCCTTTAGCTTTTCCTTATCTGTGAAGCTCTTTATCTGACCTTCAGTTCTGAATGATAGCTTTGCTGGATAAAGTAATCTTGGTTGTAGGTTCTTGGTATTCATCACTTTGAATATTTCTTGCCACTCCCTTCTGGCCTGCAAAGTTTCTGTTGAGAAATCAGCTGACAGTCGTATGGGCACTCCCTTGTAGGTAACTGAGTTTCTTTTTCTTGCTGCTTTTAAGATTCTCTCTTTGTCTTTTGCTCTTGGCATTTTAATTATGATGTGTCTTGGTGTGGTCCTCTTTAGATTCCTTTTGTTTGGGGTTCTCTGCACTTCCTGGACTTGTAAATCTATTTCTTTGACCAGGTAGGGGAAGTTTTCTGACATTATTTCTTCAAATAGGTTTTCAATATCTTGCTCTCTCTCTTCTTCTGGCACCTCTATAATTCGGATGTTGGTGCCCTTGAAGCTGTCCCAGAGGCTCCTTACACTATCTTCGTATTTTTGGATCCTTTTTTATTTTGCTTTTCTGGTTGGGTGTTTTTTGCTTCTTCATATTTCAAATCTTTTTTTTTAATATATTTTATTGATTTTTTACAGAGAGGAAGGGAGAGAGATAGAGAGTTAGAAACATTGATGGGAGAGAAACGTCGATCAGCCGCCTCCTGCACATCTCCCACTGGGGATGTGCCTGCAACCCAGGTACGTGCCCTTGACGGGAATCGAACCTGGGACCCCTCAGTCCGCAGGCCGATGCTCTATCCACTGAGCCAAACCGGTTTTGGCGATATTTCAAATCTTTGACTTGATTCTTGCGATCCTCTAGTCTGCTGTTGGGAGTCTGTATAATATTCTTTATTTCAGTCAGTGTATGCTTAATTTCTAGTTGGTCCTTTATCACAACCTTGAGGGTCTCATTAGATTTCTTGAGGGTCTCATTAAGTTTGTTGGCGGTTTCTAGAAAATTCTTGAAAAACCTTAAAAGTGTGGTTTTAAAGTCTATATCCAGTAGTTTGCTTTTCTCCATTTCTGTCATTTGTGTCCTGTTTCTTTGTCTCCGCATTTTTTTATGCTTCACTGTGTCGATAGAGTGGTTTTCTGTGCTAGGTGTCCTGTAGGGCCCAGTGGCTCAGCCTCCCCAATTACCTGAGGTAGACACTCTTGGTGCACCCCCTTGTGGGCTTTGTGCACAGTCTTGTTGTAGTTAAGCCTTGATTGTTGTAGGTATCACTGGGAGAGATTGACCTTCAGGCCAATTGGCTGTGAGAATCAGCTGTGTCTGCAGTGGGAGAACTTCTATGCTGGAGACACCCGTCTGGGGCAAGACTTGCTTCAATGGGGCTTTGGTGGTCACTGAGTCTGCCCCCTGAGTGTGTCCTTTATGGATCTGAGGAGCTGCAATCTGGATGGTCCCACTCTGACCACTGGGCACACTGGCTCCTGGATCTCTAAGGAGGTGCTAATCTAGCCTTTGCCTGAGGCTACCCAGCAGGAGCCAGCTGTGATGAAATGCAAGTTGCCCTGGGGCCTTGGACCAGCTGCAGTTTGTTAGATAATTATCAGATTGCAAAGGGCCAGGCCTTTCATATTCAAAAACCTCTGTGCACGCTGAATACGGTGAGCAGAGCTGCAGTCTCTGTGCGAGCATCCTGGTGAGGGCACCAGAAGAGAAGATCGTAGAATTAAAAGGCTGTGTGCAGAGATTTGAAAAATGGCAACAAATGAAAGTGTCAGCATCTTTAGTTCAGCATCCTTGGCTGTGGAGTATGTAGATTCACTTTTACCCGAGAATCCTCTGCAAGAACCATTTAAGAATGCTTGGAACTATATGTTGGACAATTATACAAAGTTCCAGATAGCAACATGGGGATCCCTGATAGTTCATGAGACCCTTTATTTCTTGTTCTGTTTACCTGGGTTTTTGTTTCAATTTATACCTTACATGAAAAAGTACAAAATTCAAAAGGATAAACCAGAAACATGGGAAAACCAATGGAAATGCTTTAAAGTACTTCTCTTTAATCACTTTTGTATTCAGCTCCCTTTGATTTGTGGAACTTATTATTTTACAGAGTATTTCAACATCCTTATGGGTGGGAAAGAATGCCAAGATGGTATATGCTTTTGGCAAGATGCTTTGGTTGTGCGGTGATTGAGGATACCTGGCACTATTTCCTACATAGGCTCTTACATCACAAGAAAATATATAAATATATTCATAAAGTTCATCATGAGTTTCAGGCTCCATTTGGAATGGAAGCTGAATATGCACATCCCCTGGAAACCCTAATTCTTGGAACTGGGTTTTTCATTGGAATCATGCTTTTCTGTGATCATGTAATTCTTCTTTGGGCATGGGTGACCGTTCGTTTGCTAGAAACCATTGATGTCCACAGTGGTTATGATATTCCTCTCAACCCTTTAAACCTCATCCCTTTCTATGCTGGCTCTCGGCATCATGACTTTCACCACATGAACTTCATTGGAAACTATGCTTCAACATTCACTTGGTGGGACAGAATTTTTGGAACAGACACTCAATTTGTTGCCTACACTGAAAAGATGAAGAGTGGGGAAAAGACTGAATAAATATTTACGTAAATCTTCCTGAAGATATAGATTTTCCTGAATTAAAACTAGTAGCTAACTCTGCTTCCGGGGAGCAGAAATAAACGTGTGTCTTGGCCGCTGAGTGATTTTAAAAATGAACAACTTTTATCTTCCTAGTGGGAACTTTTTCTACTTTCCATTCCAGTTCTGTATGTGTAGGAATAAGTAAGGAAGTTTTAAAGGCCATGTTGTTAACCTTACAAAAAGGTTTTAAGTATTGAAGAAGTATTAATCTATGTCTTTTCCCCAGTAACACCATAGGCCTGAAGTGGAAATAGCTCTTTAAATCTTTTAAATATATAATGAGCATTTCAAAAACTACTAATAGTGGATGTTGGCCTTATATTGAACTTGTGACATTTTTTTAGAGTTTGCCTAAAGATCAAAATATCATAGGTTGAATGACATCAATTGATACATTTGAATGAGGCTGCAAAATTAGGACTAGCCAGCACCAGAATTTCCAGTCTTCTCTGGAGCTGACCAGTTTTGAGGTGATTTTCTTTCTTTTAGAAGGCCTTTTGGATTCCAGTGTACTACTGGCCTCTGTAAATTAGGGTATTTCTGAATTGATGTATATGGAATATTTTCGTCTAAAGGTTTTCATGCTTCTTGAATTTTTTTAAAAAATGAAGCTTTATTCCTGCTCTTTACCCTTTAATTTTTGTAAATCAGGTTTTTATTACACTTAAAGCTATATCTTGAAACTTTGTGAACTGACTTGTATTTGCACTTTGAGCTATTAAAATAAATGTCTGGTTTTTTTTGTCTGAAAAAAAAAAAGAAGCCTCTGTGCACGGCTTGGGTGGGGCGCGGTCCCAGGGGATGATCAGGGTGGAGCGAGCAGTTATGGCTGCTCTCAGTCCTGCCTTCAGAGGCCCTGCTTCTCAGTGTCCCGGCAATCGCTGCAAGCACCTCTGAGAGAAAGCTGCCCTTGAGTTCCGACTGATGCCAGACAGTCCAGTTTCACCCATATGAGTCTGGGTCCCCAGAGACTCGCCCGGAACTGGAGCTCAGAGTCTGAAACTCCCTCCCGATTGAAAAAGACAACCGTGTCCTCAGCCGCCAGCCCTCTCCACATGCGCCTCAGTACCTCCGTATTTTACTTCTGCACCACAGCTCCCCTGATTCTCGGGATGCTTTTCTCT
This sequence comes from Myotis nattereri, assembly GCF_964212035.1. Taxonomy (NCBI): domain Eukaryota; kingdom Metazoa; phylum Chordata; class Mammalia; order Chiroptera; family Vespertilionidae; genus Myotis; species Myotis nattereri. The sequence continues at coordinate 31,991,537 of NC_138075.1, read as the reverse complement.
TTCCTTCTAGTTGTAGAATTTCCACTCAGCCAGCCTTCCTGTGGTTCTGGATGATGTCCGTTTTGTCTTTTAGTTGTATTTTTGAAGTGGTTGTGCGAGGCAGCAATCTCCAGTGTTTACCTATCGATCCTTATTCTTAAGAGCAAACCCTCTATATTGATAATTCCCACCATTCTCTATTCCTCAAATATGGTTGCTATTTTGTTTGGGAAATACTGAGAAGTTGGGAAAAGATATTCCACTTTATTTCCACCCTTAATTAAAACAAGCAAGCCTCATGTCCAGGATCTACTCAGGATTAACTCTGCCTGGCCATAACTTCAAACTGTTCACAAAGCAATTTTATCTGTTGACCATGCTACTAAGGAATTCATGTAATCCAAAAAAGGACAATGTGTGTCTGGTGTGAAAAATCTGTCTACAGAAAATCTGTGAGAGTCAATAGGTAGAAATGCTTTATAAAACCGAATAAATCTGAAGCATTTTTGTTTTTATCATTATCATTATACATACACTTAGCCTAAAGAATCAAGAAATTCAACAAGTTTTGTTAAGAAAAAGAGCAAAACCCAGACCACCTTACCCACTCTTCAGAGACAACCACTTTCAATTTTAGAGCTGATCATTTTGATGTTTACTGTCATGCCTCTAAACCATATGCTTAATTGTTATTTCTTGATTTTTTTTCTGTTTTGTAAACTAGATGGGGAACTAACTCTCTTGGCTCTTCCTTCACTCACCACACAGGTATTTCCCCTTCCCTTCTGTCCATCCTCCTCTGGCCCCCACATTCCAAAAATTGTTATATCAAGTTTTTGGTTAGACCAATATGAAGGGTTTACATGATATGACTATGTAAATACTATTCACCCCTGAGACAAGTAGTATACCATGATTTTTAAAAAAATTCTGAACCTGTCTTTATTTTCCCTGGAGTTAATAACTTCAAGCAGTTTAGTTTTTTATTGCTGATCACTAACTCAGCCTGAAGCTCTTTGACAGTAGTCTGAATCTCCTTTCAAGTCGTTCTGACGCATTAAATATCCCATTGTTTTCACCTTTCAAAAAAGGCTCTCATGGTCCTTGTGATCCACTGTGAGTTGGTTTGTTCTGGTGCCTGGTGACAGCTGTCATCGTGAACCCTCCCTTCACCATCATCCTTTCCTCTCCTGTTTCTTGCGCTGTAAGTCATTTTCATTTTTGGTTACCCTTTTGTTTTAATAGAGCACATTTTCCAGTAAGGTCCTAAGAAATAGGGCCCAGGGGTGGGCAAACTTTTTGACTCGAGGGCCACAATGGGTTCTTAAACTGGACCTGAGGGCCGGAACAAAAGCATGGATGGAGTGTTTGTGTGAACTAATATAAATTCAAAGTAAACATCACTACATAAAAGGGTACAGTCTTTTTTTTTTTTTTTAGTTTTACTCATTTCAAATGGGCTGAATCCGGCCCGCAGGCCGTAGTTTGCCCACGGCTGAAATAGGCAAAGGCGTTTTGTTTGGGTTATGTTTTTGAGTCTTTGCATGTCTGAAAATATCTTTATCCCCTTCTTGTACTTGATTTAACAGTAAGATTGGAGTATTTACAATGTATTCAACACTCTGCTGTGCTTCACTGGATAATCTCCTTTAACGTATGTGAAATTTTTAGTCCAGTGCCTGACACCTGGTACATGTACAATAAATGTAGCTATTAGTCTCGTGTAAGTTTCCTCATCCCAGCCAGGCTTTGCTCCGCCTGTGACACTCTCTCCCCCCCACCCCCCCGGACACACACACCATCACTCCACAAGCCTCTGCTTGAACCGCGCAGTCAGAATCCCAGCTCTGAGGTCAGACTCCATGCATTCAAATCTGCCACTTTCTAGTTGTCTGGCCTTGGACAGATTTATTCAGTTCTTCCTGTGAAATGAGGATACTAGTGAAATGAGGTCATGGGTCTAAAATCCTAGTTGGGGCTAAAATGAGTTAATTCATGTAAAGCTCTTAGAATAGTGCCAGAGACATTGTAAATCCTTAGTAAGTCATAGCCATTATTTTTAAAAATATATTTTTATTGATTTCAGAAAGGAAGGAAGATGGAGAGAGAGATAGAAATATCAATGATGACAGAGAATCATTTATTGGCTGCCTCCTGCACGCCCCACAATGGGGATCGAGCCCGAAACTCATGCTTGTGCTCTGACCAGGAATCGAACTATGATCTCCTGGTTCATAGGTCGACACTCAACCACTGAGCCATGCCAGCCGGGCACCATTATTTTTATTACTAAAAATGTGTTATCTCCTTGAATTAAAAAACACCTCATTGCAGGTGGGATAAAAATCTCATACATGGATTTTTTTGTGTCCGCTGTCTTGTGTACTTTTGTACTTAACCTTGTACAGTTATTTTCATCTCTTGAAACATGAAAGAAATGTTATGTAGATGTTCTTTAGAAGATCTGGCCATTTGGTACATACCAGCACAAATAAGCTGGGTGGTGATGAAAATAAAAATGGTTTTCTCAAAAAAAAAACAAAAACCAAAAAAATAACACCTCACTTTGAGCTAAAATCTGCCTCTCTTGGCATCTACCAAATGGTCTTACTTTGCCTTCTGGAGCGGCACAAGAAAAATCTGATTCTCCTTTCACAAATTAGTACTTGAAATACCTTTTATTTATTTTTCCTTCGGAATAAAGACCTAGTTTTCTGTTAGGTTTGATCGAGCAATTAAATCCATACCCCTTCCCCGGGAACTGGCTTTTCAGGCCATTTCACTATGGACATTCCCTTTGCTGAGACCACATTCCATTATCTCCCCTCTGGGTATGCACAAGTAATTCTCCGCCCAGAAAAAGCCCTCCAAAAGTCCTCTAAAAGCCAGCTGGAGCCATCCAGGCTCAGCCACCTGGTGTGCGGATGATCGAATAAATTCTTAATTCCTCACCATTCTGGCCTCATGCATTCCTCCTCCGAAAACCTAACAGTCTCTTCAAGTATTTTTCATAGACATGGTTTTGAGTCCCATCACCATCCTCACTGCCTTCCAGCAGGGTGACTCAGTTTGTGACTCCTACAGTGGGAACAACATCCTCCAGGCATTGTCTGATGAGCTTGGAGTGCTATCACACTCCCCTCTTATGAATATTGCATATTTGGTTAAGCTATGATAAATTTTGACTTTCTAATATGATAGTCAAACTCATTTCTAAATGCATTATGTTCATATCTGTTAAATTTTAGCTCTTTTGCCCTGGCCGGTAGCTCAATTGGTTAGAGTGTCATCCCAATATGCCAAGGTTGTAGGTTTGATCCCCTGTCAGAGTACATACAAGAATCAACCAATTAATGCATAAATAAGTGGAACAACAAATTGATGTCTCTCTCAAAATCAATTTAAAAAATAATTTTTTTTTTATCTCTCTTATTTTGCCTCATTATTTTAGCCTTCTTAATCTGTTTGGATTCCTGGACTGCCATCCCATATATTATAATTCCTTCTAATTTCATGTCATTTCCAAGTCTGATGGACAGGCTGTCAAAATCATTCAAAGAGAAAAGATCTTGGTAATCTACCTGCAAAATATACCAGTTCACTTGGCACTTTAGGGTAGTGTTACCATCAATTATTTACTATTTCCTGCCTTTATGAATTTTACTCAAAATTACCCCTCCAGTGGGGTTTTTTGAGGAACTTCAAATATTCTCATCTGAAATAAACAAAAGAAAAGTAAATTAAGTGATTTATTAGTTAAAAATTAAGCACTTTATTAATTAAAGAGTGGCTGTTATGGTGAAAAGAAAGTTAATGAACATTGAGAAGAGAAGATATTTATAATCTACTCTTCAAGCTAGGGTGAGGGTTAGTAAAAATACACTGATAGCCACAAGCTTCCTCTGAATTCTTAGTTTAAAACTCTTATTCCTCCATTATTTGCCCAAACTATGAAAAAGAGGAAAGCATACTCACCCTAGTTTTTCTTCTTTATCTATAATATGAAGGAACTAATCAACCCTTAAATAAGGTTAAGGCAGGAAGAAGGAATGAGAGAGAGATACCATGAGTCCAATTATAAGCAAACTCAGTGGATAACCTCTGAATAGTTGAACATTGACTTACATTGGGAGGGGACAATATACTAGTATATACTGAAAAGAAAATGGGCTTTAGAACTGAAATAATTGAGATATGATCTCTGATTCTGCTACTTGAGTTAACTTGTTTGGAGTCTCATTTTTCTTACCAATAAGAATAGATTCCACAATGCCTACACACCAAGTTTGTGTGCACTAAATATGACATGAGTGAAGGTACATGAAATCTTAGCACAAGGCCTTGTTCGTGGTGGACACTTGACAGTGGGAGCTCCTTTAGTCGCCAGGATCAGGCATCCTTTATGCGTTAGAAGCAGTCCTGTCTTCTAGAGAAGGGCCCGGAGATTCTCTAGGACTTCTCAGCAAGACTAAACTTGAAAAAGAACAAAGAATAATGTAGAACTTATGGCTGACTTTACTTATCTGCTTATATAAAAACCCTGGGTCTAACATCACGTCCAGACGCGCAACCAAGCGAAAGGAAGTCAGTCCTGCAAGGGTTGTCTTGGAAATGGCTGTGTCCTCCCCCAGCTGTTTCCTGGAGGGCGAGGTTTCAGGCAGGAACCCACCCTCAGGGCAAGGTTTCAGGCAGGAACCTGCCCTCGGAGCAGAGCGTGTAAGTACTGAGTCCGGCCTTCAAACCAGACCCTGACAGTAGGGAGAAGGCAGCCCCATTCCTCACAGAATCTGCTGTTGGATAGCTTGCTATCAGTAGCCTGCCTTCCAGGAACCCCATTCACCTGCACCCCGGACCCTGACAGGAGGGAGGAGGGAGCAGGGAGCCCCAGTCTTCACGGAATCCACAGGTGGCAAGCTTGCTGTCAGGGTCCTGCCAGCTAGGAATCCTATTCACCTGCATATCTGTATAAAGTTTTAATACATTATATTAGATGTCGTGGTGGTATAGTTTTACCCACAGCGTCTATAGGAATTGCTGCAAATTTACTTCTCGGTGGAAGCACCTTTCATTCCCAATATAAATTACTGATTCCATTAAATGAAACTTCAATTTCTAGACTCAATATAAAGAGTGAAGTTGCTAAAACTATTAAAAAGGCCCAACTTCTCATTATTGATGAATGCACCATGGCATCCAGTCATGCTATAAACGCCATAGACAGATTACTAAAAGAAATTTGAATGTTGTATTTGGTGGGAAAGTTCTCCTTCTTGGAGGAGATTTTCGACAATGTCTCAGTATTGTACCGCATGCTGTGTGATCAGCCATAGTACAAACGAGTTTAAAGTACTGCAATGTTTGGGGATGTTTCAGAAAGTTGTCTCTTACAACAAATATGAGATCAGAAGATTCTGCTTATGGTGGATGGTTAGTAAAACTTGGAGATGGCAAACTTGATAGCAGTTTTCATTTAAGAATGGATATTATTGAAATCCCCTGTGAAATGATTTGTGATGGATCTATTATTGAAGCTACCTTTGGAAATACTATATCTATAGATAATATTAAAAATATATCTAAATGTGCAATTCTTTGTCCAAAAAATGAGCATGTTCAAAAATTAAAAGAAGAAATTTTGGGGGGGAGAGAAACCAAGATGGCGGCATAGGTTAACGCCGGAGATTCCTGCCTCGAACAACCACTTCAAAAAACAACTAAAGATGGAACGGACATCATCCAGAACCACAGGAAGGCTGGCTGAGTGGAAATTCTACAACTAGGAGGAAAGAGAATATCATACCCAGACTCAGAGGAGGCGCAGTGCTGAAGTGAGAAACTCAGGTGTGGAGTGCGCCCGGAGCGGGCTGGAGGCAGAGGGCGCGGTTGTTGTTTTCAATCGGGAGGGAGTTTCAGACTCTGAGCTCCAGATCCGGGCGAGTCTCTAGGGACCCAGACTCAAACGGGAGAAGCGGGACTGTCTGGCTTCGGTCAGAACTCGAAGGCAGCTTTCTCTCCGAGGTTTGCAGCAGTTGCTGGGATTCTATGAGGCAGAGCCCCTAGGGACAGAACTGAGAGCAGCCATAACTGCTCGCTCCGGCCCGCCCTGTAGATCCCCTGGGACCCGCCCCGCCCAAGCCCTGCACAGAGCCATTTGCCGGATAGCCTCAGGCAAACGCTAGATTAGCACTGCCCTAGAGATCCAGCACAGAAGCTCTCCCACTGCAGACACAGTGGACTTTCATAGCCAGTTAGCCTGGAGGTCAAATCACCCCCGGTATTGCCATCAACAATCAAGGCTTAACTACAACAAGACTGCTCACAAAGACCACTAGGGGGTGTACCAAGAAAGCATAAAAAATGCGGAGACAAAGAAACAGGACAAAACTGTCAATGGAGGATATTGAGTTCAGAACCACACTTTTAAGGTCTCTCAAGAACTGTCTAGAAGCCGCCGATAAATGTAGTGAGATCCTCAAGAAAACTAATGAGACCCTCGATGTTATGATAAAGAACCAACTAAAAATTAAGCATACACGGACTGAAATAACAAATACTATACAGACTCCCAACAGCAGACCAGAGGAGCGCAAGAATCAAGGCAAAGATTTGAAATGCGAAGAAGCAAAAACACCCAACCAGAAAAGCAAAATGAAAAAAGAATCCGAAAATACGAAGATAGTGTAAGGAGCCTCTGGGACAGCTTCAAGCGTACCAACATCAGAATTATAGGGGTGTCAGAAGATGAGAGAGAGCAAGATATTGAAAACCTATTTGAAGAAATAATGACAGAAAACTTCCCCTACCTGGTCAAAGAAATAGACTTACAGGTCCAGGAAGTGCAGAGAACCCCAAACAAAAGGAATCCAAAGAGGACCACACCAAGACACATCATAATTAAAATGCCAAGAGCAAAAGATAAAGAGAGAATCTTAAAAGCAGCAAGAGAAAGAAACTCAGTTACCTACAAGGGAATACCCATACGACTGTCAGCTGATTTCTCAACAGAAACTTTGCAGGCCAGAAGGGAGTGGCAAGAAATATTCAAAGTGATGAATACCAAGAACCTACAACCAAGATTACTTTATCCAGCAAAGCTATCATTCAGAACTGAAGGTCAGATAACGAGCTTCACAGATAAGGAAAAGCTAAAGGAGTTCATCACCACCAAACCAGGATTATATGAAATGCTGAAAGGTATCCTTTAAGAAGAGGAAGAAGAAGAAAAAGGTAAAGATACAAATTATGAACAAAAAACATGCATCTATCAACAAGTGAATCTAAGAATCAAGTGAATAAATAATCTGGTGATCATAATAGAATCAGGGACATAGAAAGGGAATGGACTGACTATTCTTGGGGGGGAAAGGGGTGTGGGAGATGCGGGAAAAGACTGGACAAAAAATCGTGCACCTATGGATGAGGACAGTGGGTGGGGAGTGAGGGCGGAGGGTGGGGCGGGAACTGGGAGGAGGGGAGTTATGGGGGGAAAAAAGAGGAACAAATGTAATAATCTGAACAATAAAGATTTAATTTAAAAAAAAAAGAAAGAAATTTTGGATATACTCGATGGAGATTTTCACACATATTTGAGTGATGATTCTATTGATTCCACAGATGATGCTGAAAAGGAAAATTTTCCCATCGAATTTCTTAATAGTATTACTCCTTTGGGAATGCCGTGTCACAAATTAAAATTGAAAGTTGGTGCAATCATCATGCTATTGAGAAATCTCAATAATAAATGGGGTCTTTGTAATGGTACCAGATTTATTATCAAAAGATTATGACCTAACATTATCGAATCTGAAGTATTAACAGGATCTGCAGAGGGAGAGGTTGTTCTGATTCCAAGAATTAATTTTTCCCCATCTGACACTGGCCTCCCATTTAAATTGATTCGATGACGGTTTCCTGTGATGCCAGAATTTGTGATGACTACTAATAAATCACATGGTCAGTTATATGTTGCTTTCTCTCGAGTTTGAAGAGCATGTGACATTACAGTTAAAGTTCTAAATACTTCATCACAAGGGAAATTAGTCAAGCATTCTGAAAGTGTTTTCACTCTTAATGTGGTGTACAGGGAGATATTAGAATAAGTTTAATCACTTTATCAATCATTGTTTGTATCACTGTTGTTTTTATATCATTTTTTTTGTTTTCATATCATGTTTTTGATGTTTTTATATCATGCCTCTGTTGTTGTTATATCCTTTTGTTACTATTTATTTATTAATAAATTTATGTATTATTTTCATATCCATTTTACTGATTTCCTTTCATCTCTCACACTTCTATTATAGAGAAAGAGCAAATAGCAATATTAAAATATCTCTGCCAATTGATTCCCTTTTAATGTGCACGAATTTCGTGCACCGGGCTACTAGTTTAGTTATAATTGCTCTAGGTTAGTATACTAAAACATAGAATTAAGAAAATCCTCTTCCTCATGTACATATCTTACCTAGAAATCTTACTCTAATCCTCTTCTCCCATTATGCACTCTAACCAGACGCCAACCCTGGCCTCCAAGAGAGATTATTTCACTATTATCTCCAAGTAACTGTAAGGGGTCTGACCAGCGCCTCCCCCAAAGCATCGCTGCTGCAAGAACATTTCATTAGAGTTCTAGTGGAGGGAAGAGAGGTGGTTGGGAACAGATCTGTCTGTCCCCTTGCCCAGTTGGGTTCTGTGGGTGCCGGGTATTAACTAACATCCTGCTGAACAACCCTCTGTGGGGCCACAAGTCACCGAGAGCCATTTCAGTGTAAGTGTGGGAAACACCACTGACCTGCATTTAGGGGGCAAAACACCACTGACCTTTATTAAGGGGCAAACTTTTAAAAGCATCTATTTTGTCAATGACAAATAGAGAATGTTCAGTCATCTGTTTGGTAAATTGCTGAAGTATTTTGTCCACTGGGTGGCACTGTTGCACTTGAAAAATAAACACGGTCTTGCACTTTTTATAAGAAGGTTAAGTTCTTTAGTCTTGAAATGGCATATTTCTTTCTTTTCCTCCAACAGAAGACATCAGTAGATGTCTAATCTCAAGATAAACTCCTTCAAAGGACAGAAGGGATCTGTGTACAGAATTCAGGACTTGGCCAGAAGATCTGGAAGCATCCAAAGCCTGCTGAGGAGTGAGACCTTTCAAAGCCCAGTCTCGCAGAGAAATCTTTGTTCTGTTAGCCTGTTCATTTGGGGGCAAGAGGTCCTTTTGACAAGTTCTTGAACTCTTTATGGTCTGTATCCTGTTTCCTACCCAAAACTAGCTTTTTTCTGGGGATGGAAGGTAGTCAGAACACCTCTCCAATATTTCCCTCTTTCACATTCCAACCCCTTTTGTGACCCAAGTCCTCAAAACATAAAGTATAATCATTATTTTAATTTAAAAATTATATCACTAAACATTACTCTATTCAAGGAATTGCAACAGTAAGTCGGAATTTTTTCTTTGTTTCTCTTTCCTTGTTGTGTTTATTAACAAAATAAAAACAAAAATCCCATCAGTATATTGCTTTTGAGTCCTTGAATGTTTCCCTATCCCTGAAGTTATATTGAAATAGAACAGATGGAAGCACAGTAGGATATGACACATATGCTACACAGACACAGAGAGAGCAGAGTCAAAGGCTATTAGTACTTTCCAAACAAATGAGATAGAGAGAGGGAGGGAGGGAGGAAGGGAGAGAGGAAGGAAAGAAGGAAGGAAGGAAGGAAGGAAGGAAGGAAGGAAGGAAGGAAGGAAGCAGTGACAATTCTTTTTTGTTGTTGTTAATCCTCACCTGAGGATATTTTTCCATTGATTTTTAGAGAGAGTGGAAGGGAGATGTAGAGACACAGAGAGAGAAACATCCATGTGAGAGAGACGCATTGATTGGTTGCCTCCCGCACACCCGGATCAGGGCCTGGGATCAAGCCTGTAACCAATGTGCATGCCTTTCACCAGAATCATACCTGGGACCCTTCAATCCACAGGCCAACACTCTATCCGTGGAGCCAAACCGGCTATGGGAGTAGTGACAATTCTTTTTATTTTTATTATTATTTTTTTTTAATTTTTTTTTTATTATTAGTTAAGGTATTACAAATGTGTCCTCATCCCCCCCATTAACCCCCAACCTCCCCCCACCCCCGCCCCGCACACTCATGCTCCCATCCCCCCGTTGTCCATGTCCATTGGTTTGGCTTATATACATGTATACAAGTCCTTCTGTTGATCTCTTCCCCTTACCCCCGCCCTCCCCTACTTTCCTTCTGGGGATTGATAGCCTGATCGCTGTTCCCAGTCTTTGGGTCTGTCCCTTTTCATCAGTCCATGTTGTTCTCTATAATCCACAAATGAGTGAGATCATGTGGTATTTATCTTTCTCTGACTGGCTTATTTCACTTAGCATAATGCTCTCCAGGTCCATCCATGCTGTTGCAAAAGGCAAGAGTTCCTTTTTTTTTTTTACAGCAGCATAGTATTCCATCGTGTAGATGTACCACAGTTTTCTAATCCATTCATCTACTGATGGGCACTTAGGCTGTTTCCAAATCTTAGCTATGGTGAATTGTGCTGCTATGAACATAGGGGTGCATATATCCTTTCTGATTGGCGTTTCTGGTTTCTTGGGATATATTCCTAGTAGTGGGATCACTGGGACACGTGACAGTTCTTGATATGTGCTAACACCATGTGGCTCATTAAACTGTTTTGAGGAGAAAGTTAAGCTCTTGGACAAGAAGCCACTCTCTCTATGTCACTTTAATAGTCTTTTAGGTTAAGGACTCCACTACCTCCCATGTGAGGTTTCAGTGTAAATGAAGAGAAACGGGAGAGCAACTTTAGAACTTCTATCAACATTACTTTCCAGTTGCAGAAGACTGAGGAAATAAGAAAAAGTTTAGAGAGGTTCTCCATAACTGCTCTTTCATTTGCCAATTTCTTTCTACCCTAAGAGTGATTAAAATTAATGTACAATGGGGCCTTGACTTACGAGTGTCCTGACTAACAAGTTTTTCAAGATACGAGCTGTCTCTCGGCCGATTTTTTGCTTTGAGTTTCGAGCTAAAATTCGGGTTACGAGCCAGCTTCAGATACCCCACCGCTAGTTGGCGCCGCGAACGTCACAGTGAACGCCACAACATCAGCCCAGCATCACGTGTCTCACTCGTTCACTTTAAGATTTGACATACAAGTAATTTGAGTTATGAGCTCCGTCACGGAACGAAATAAACTCGTAAGTCAAGGCCCCACTGTATTAAGTTAGAATTTTTAAATATGTTTTTATTGTTTTCAGAAAAGAAAGGAGAGGGAGACAGAGATAGAAACATGAATGCTGAGAGAGAGGAAACACTGATCAGCTGCCTCCTGCATACCCGCTATTTGGGATCAAGCCAGCAACCCAGGCATGTGCCCTGACTGGGAATCGAACCGTGACCTCCTGTTTTATGAGTCAGCGCTTAACCACTGAGCCACATCGGCTGGGCTAAGTTGGCATTATTGAAATAAGTTTTGTTTTTACTAGTTCTATAATTTTTACATAGTTTTAATTAAATAATATAACTTAAAGTCAGTATTCTTAGATGAGTACTCTAAAGCACTATACTTGAATACTTTACAGTCAGACTTGAGCTAAGTCTCAGCTTTATCTCTGACTAGCTGTGTTATCTTAGACACATTATTTAACACAGCTTCAAAAAATACATGAAGCAAAAGCTGACAGAAGAATTATAAAGAGATACAGATAAATCTATTAAGATAGTTGAAAATTTCAACCCACATCCCACAGTAACAAATAAAATAAGAGGACAAAAAATGATTGTCTAGATCTAGAAGATTTATACAACATCATTGATCAACTTGACCTATTCATCATATATAGAGCCCCATCCCCAAACTACTGCAGAATACAGATTCTCTCAAGTACATAGAACATTTACGAAAAAAGACTAGATGCAGGGCCATAAAGCAAGTATTCACAAATTGTAAAGTATTGACTTTGTAATCCAAAATATTTTTCTGACTACAATGAAATTAAACCAACAATAACAGAAAGATGATTTTAAAATTCCTAAGTTTTTGGAAATTGAGCAAAGTACTTAAAAAATCACAGATGAAAGAATAAAACATAGTGGAAATCTTAACATATTTTGAATTGAATATAACAAAAATATAACAAAATTTGTGGGTTACAGCTAAAATAGTGCTTAAAGAGAAAATAGCTTCAAGTGGAATGTTAAAATAAAAAAAGGTTGGAAGTCAATTATTCAAGTCTCCATATCACTATGCTATTCAGAAAACAGCAAATTGAACCCAAAAATGTAAAAGAAAAATAAAAAAGTTAAGAGCAAAAGTCAATGAATTGGAAAATGGACACAAAATTGAAAAAATTAACAAAACCAAATGTTGATTCTTTGTAAAGATAAATAAAATTGATAAATTCCTAGCAAGTCCAATAACTAAAATGAGAAAAGCAAAAATTATCAATAGCAAAAAGCGGGTATTGCTATAAATCACATTGTCACATTTTATAGACATGAAAACGAAATAAAACATTAGGAATAATTGCATGTCAATAAATAAAATGTGACGTTAGATCAAAATAACAAATTAAAAACTAAAACTGACACAAAAAGAATTCAAAATATGAACAGGCTTAAATATGGAAGAAAAACCAAAACTCAAATTTGAACGCTCTTCCCACCCTGCACAGAGAGAAGAATGTAAGTGAAGGCACTGTTGAGACAGCTGTTTAGACAGGCAGGCAGGCAAAGTCAGACAGGTCTGATAACAGGCATGAGATTTCAGTCTTTTGAACTTTGGGGTTATCTTTCATAGTAAGAATGCAGCAGAATAACCCAAATCCTGGGAGAACAGAGCAAAGCCAGGCTAGCAGCTAAGCTAACACTTGAGCTACTGAATTAGAGTTCCTTCAGTTCCTCGTAACAAAGGATGAGATTGGGCCCTGGTCCTGGTGTGGGACTAGGTTTTTCTATTGGGAGTAAATTAGCTCTACCCATATGATGAAGTTAACATCAAATGGGAAGAACCCACACTTTATGGTACGTTTAGGGAGTTTCCAGCTCTACAAACAACCTTTTATATTTCCTTTTTGACAATTTCAGCAGACAGGCAATGAGGTCTAGGAGCTTCATGCATCTCGGTGAACGTAATGAATGTCCCCCTGACGGAGGCAGGATCCTTGTGAAAGGCTGTTACCCTTTGTGTACTTTTCAGTCTGTATCCAGATTGTAAACTATTTGCTTAAGAAGTCGCACTACTTTTGATGATCATTCATTTCAGACCCATTCTTTCTTTCTGCCCTTGGATTTGACAGTTCCAGACTACTTTTGTTTCCTAGGCCTTGGTTCCTGATTATTTCCACACCCATAAAATACAGGTCATCACCCCTAACCCTACTTCTCTTCTCACCGCATCTCACAAAATCCTAACCCAGCCCAAAGCTGCAAACCCAGTTTTTTGTCTAAGAAGGGATTTGGGGAATTTTAATTCTGCTTAACTTTTCCTTTTTATTTTATTTATTTATTTATTATTTTTTTAAAAATATATTTTATTGATTTCTTACAGAGAGGAAGGGAGAGGGATAGAGAGCCAGAAACATCCATGAGAGAGAAACATGGATCAGCTGCCTCCTGCACGCCCCCCACTGGGGATGTGCCCGCAACCAAGGTACATGCCCTTGACCGGAATCGAACCCGGGACCCTTGAGTCCGCAGGCCGAAGCTTTATCCACTGAGCTAAACCGGTTCTGGCAACTTTTCCTTTTTAAAGGAGTTTCTGCATCTTGCTAGGTCATTTACTATCTTCCCAGGTCTGGGTCTATTGTAAGTTATTTTTTGTTTTCCTCCTAAAACTATTGAATAGCAGATTATGTAATGAAAAGAACACTGTACTCTGGGTTGTCTTTCTCTTTTCCTTCACAGGTATGTGTATGACACGAAACTTTTTGGATCTCAGTTTTATAATCAGTCACATAGAAAAAAATAATATCTAATTCACACAGATGTTAACTTTTAAATTCTGTGTTTCCTCTTCTCTGTGTGGAGGGAATCTGGCTAAGGTGCTTTTTGGGTGATCGTTGTAGAACAAGAATGTCAAACTCGCGGCCCACAACAAGTATTTTTACAGCCCAGCCAATGTAACAGTATGTAAGAAATGTTTTAATAAAAATTTCATAACTTAATTTTTACAATATCCTGTTATACATCATTATTAATAATGAACTACAACAAAAGCGTTCACTAATGACTGATTACTATAATCATGTTGCATTCATTTTCCTTACGTGCCTTACATGCAGGTGCACCATTTCTCTCCACTAATACTAGCAGCGAATATTTTAGCAGGCAATTGCCATGTCATTGGTCTTGGACAGACGTGTTTGGTGTGCACAACAGGAAATATTTTGCTTTTGGAGAACTAGAAAAATAGGTTTATTTGTGTTACACTTATAATTTGTGCAGTCATTCAGTGTCTGGTAAGTTAATGTTCAAGAAAAATATTAATTTTTATTAAAATGTTTTATTATTTTATGTTAACGATTACTCATTTATTTCAGCCCTTTATATTCAGCATGTCTCTATCAAAATAAACCTACCTTTCTATGAAAATTGAAGCTTTTGATTTTTTGCGTTCCACATAAACCTTGTTTATTTGGTCCATGTTAGCCTTTGAGTTTGACATGCTTGTTGTAGAAAGTAGTAAAGCAGAGTAGCTAAGAACAAGGAGAGCTGCACTGCCCAGTACAGTGGCCACAATCCACATGGAGGTGTTGAGCACTTGGAATGAAGCTACAGTTGGATACAACTGAAGTACAATTGGGATATCATTTAAATTGGAATCAATGTAATAAGCCAATGCAATTTATCATGTTAACAGATTAAGAAACAAAAATTGTATGATAATCCCTCAATATCTACACTAATAAAAGAGAAACATGCAAATTGTGTCACTCCGCTACGCCCACCAGCCAATTAGAGCAACTATGCAAATTAACCCAACAAAGATGGAGGTTAATTTGCATACGCAGGCATGGAGCGAAACTGAAGGCTCTGGCCAGAGTGAAGACTGACGACTGAAGACTGAAGAGGCAGAGAAGCCAAGCCTCGCTGTGGCCGGACCAAAGGCCCGGGTCCCGGTGCCGGAGGAAAACCGGTGCCAGCAGCCAGGGGAAGGAAGGCCTATTGCGCGAATCTTCGTGCAACGGGCTTCCAGTGTAAAAAATAATAAAATAAAAATCCAGCCATAACCGGTTTGGCTCAGTGGATAGAGCGTCGGCCTGCGGACTGAAAGGTCCCAGGTTCGATTCTGGTCAAGGGCATGTACCTGGGTTGCAGGCACATCCCCAGTAGGAGATGTGCAGGAGGCAGTTGATCGATGTTTCTCTCTCATCGATGTTTCTAACTCTCTATCCCTCTCCCTTCCTCTCTGTAAAAAATCAATAAAAAAAATATTTTTTAAAAAATCCAGCATCCATTTCAGATTAAAACGAAACTCTCAGAAATTAGGAATAAAATAAAAATTTCTTAACCAGATAAAGAGCACCTACATAAAATATACAGCTAATATACTTACTGGTGAATGGTTGAATGTTTTTTCCCAAGTACAGGAACAAGGCAAGGGTATCTACTATCACCAATTGTTTTCAACAATGGATTCTAGGCAGTGGAATAAAGCAAGCAAAAAAAATAAATCCAAAAAAATACAATCAAAATTCTTTTAAAAAATATATATTTCTTTATTGATTTCAGAGAAGAAGGAAGAGAGAGAGAGAGATAGAAACATCAATGATGAGAGAAAATCATTGATCAGCTGCCTCCTGCACGCCCCCTACTGGGGATCGAGCCTGCAACCCAGCTATGTGCCCTTGGCCGGAATCGAACCTGGGACCCTTCAGTCCGCAGGCCGACACTCTATCCACTGAACCAAACTGGCTAGGGCTCAAATCAATATTCTTTATGATTTTCTCCAGCATATCTTGAAGTATTTGTCTATTTTCATTAACTTTTTTCTTAAAACGCATACTTCCCATCGACTTCTGGAAGTAGAGAATGTTAGAATATAATACTCATTTTTTAAAAGAATCTTAATGACGAAGTCATTTAAATACTATACATTATTTTTAAATTAATCAGAAAATAGATTTTTTGAGAAAATTTCAATATTTAAGAAACCAAATTTTCATGGCAACCATGTTCATAATTTTTATTAGTTTATTCTTGTACCTCACAATGAATATCATTATTTTGATTTGTAATAGCGTATCAACAGCAAAAATATTTATGGATAAATGTTCCAAATAAGCAAAATGGGTTAAAAAAAATTAAGCTATCATTATGATTTTCAAATTAATCAGGTATCCAGAACATAAGTATCACAGAAAGAGGGTTAAATGCAATAAATTCACCAAGTTTATTTTACAGTGTTTAACTGTAGTCTTAGAGAGAAATGGCCAGAAGAAAAGTCATAATAAGTTAGAGCTTAGCATTGGTTAGTAATAATGCATACATAGACTTCTAATTGAACAAAAGGAAAGGGGCTGCCCAGAAAAAATACAGGGAATAAAACCCATTGCTGTTGGAATTCGAAGTGTTTAAAATAAATAGAATTCTTACTAGCACTCCAGAGATAATACTCTAATGCTAATTTCCCACCCCACCCCCACAATCAGGGAGAAGAAAAAATAATACAAGAAGTAAGCTCAGGTATTTCACATGTAGATTTAAAAAATTAAAAACCCAAGTTAAATTCTTTTTCTTTTTTTCCTAGCTCAAATGCAGTTCCCACTACCACAAATTATGCAGTTGGGTTTCCCACATTCGGGGAAATCACAGGGGTGAGCACATCCGGAATGCAATGGCTAGGCCTCGTCCTGGGAAAACCACCTTAGTGACCATGGCGACTCCCCTGCCAGGTAAGTATGATGAAGTTCTAAGATATGACATGGCATGAAATAGTGATGAGTCGTCAAGTGTACTGTTTCATTCAGGTAAAAGTGAACAAGTAAGTTCAGGCAATGCAGATAGTGTGAAAACAAAAGGTAAATGGTGTTTTATGGTTTTGTTCCATTTGTGAAAATTCATTGAACTGTGTAGTTATGACACGATCTATATTTTTTCTGTATCTATATTCTTCTTCAAGAAAAATTGTTTCTGAATTAATCATATATACTATCTGTTCTTTCATTAATATTAAAATGCTTATTAAATATCCACCTGTATGCTCTGCCAAATACTAAAGGAGGTAGGAGACACGTAGTCCCGGCCTTCCTATACTTTTCTTTCTCAGATGGATAACGCATGTGAAGACAGACACGTAACAGACTCAGACCCTCAATGAGCTGACCACTGATTGACACAAGTGCTCCCTGTCTTTGCATGTCATAAAACCACAGCTCGGTTCTAGCACCTTTTCCTTACATCATCTGCTTATCCTTTGTCCTTGAATCATTGTCCATGTATCATTTAGAAGTAGTATCTGTCTGGATTCATAATTCCCTTTCCGAATCCATCAAATGAACACTAGCTTATAAATCTTATACACTGCACTTTGTACCCTTTCTTATTTCTTTAAGCCAATGTTTCTAAAACTTCAGTCTTTCACGTATTGTCTTCACAACTTTTGCAATATCATCATCATACCAACTGTTTTAACAATAAATTTAGGTTGACCCATATTCTTTTTTTATTGTGATACCTACTTAACTTAGTCCTAAGCATTAATATCCATGGAATTGTAGATTTGTTTTTTTTTGAAAAGGTGTGTCTGCGTGTTCTCAACTGAAGTAATCATGTGAACCCTGGTGGTATGCTAACTGCACTTGAATATCCACTGTGTTAATTGAGTTAGCTTTCCTATCACCTAGTAAGAATGATAAACGTACCAACATAGATTCTTGCCCTGCAGAACATAAGCTGCTAAGCTACTTTATCTTCTGTCTCAGAGGTATCCTTATTTTTTGTAATCCCTTATAAGTGGACACATTCCAAGATACTTATAACGAAGAGTATTTAAGGAAGTCTTCTGAATTTCTTAATTTAACCTGCTCATGTTTCAGATTAGACTGCAGCCGTGGGCAAACTACGGCCCGCGGGCCGGATCATAAAACTAAAAACAAAAAAGACCGTACCCTTTTACGTAATGATGTTTACTTTGAATTTATATTAGTTCACACAAACACTCCATCCATGCTTTTGTTCCTGCCCTCCGGTCCAGTTTAAGAACCCATTGTGGCCCTTGAGTCAAAAAGTTTGCCCACCCCTGGATTAGAATATCTCTTTTAGCAAATTTATCCCTGGGTTTTTCTTTGTTTAAAGTTTTTCAGATTGGTTTAGTAATTGAACTTAACTTTGATAATAGTGATGCAAGTACGTTACGGTCTCTTCATTTTTATCATGCGGAAAATTGTGTCAAACATAGCATTTGTGGAGTTTAAATAATAAGTAAAGGAAAGAATCGGACCTGGAGAATAAATAAGGTTTACTTAACAATTGTCTACTGGGTATTTTAGTAGTAGTCTGCCTTTTTTCTAGGTGCTGAACATGCATCAATAAAAATAAAAAGAAATAGCCCTAGCTGGTTTGGCTCAGTGGATAGAGCATCAGCCTGTGGACTCAAGGGTCCCCCCGGGTTTGATTCTGGTCAAGGGTACATGCCATGGTCTCTGAAACCTACATGTATATCTTCATGTCTTCAGGTTAGGCATTGGTTTCTTGATATGACCCCAGAACACAGCAACAAAAAGAAAATATCTAAATTGGACTTTATAAAAATGAAAAACTTTTGTGCTTTAAAGAAAATTATCCAGAAAACGAAAAGATAATATATAGAATTAGAGAGAAAATATTTGCAAATACCTATTAAATAAGGAACTTGTATTCAGAATGATTAAAGAACTCTTACAATTCAACAATAAAAACACAAGCAACTCATTTTTCAAATGAGTACAGTATCTGAATAGAAATTCTCCAAAGATATGCAAATGCCAATAAACATTTAAAAGATGTTCAATATGCAAATTGAAACCACAATGGGATACCACTTCATACACTCGAATAACCTAAGTGAAAAAGACAGACAACTACAAGTGTTGGTGAAAATACAGAGAAATTGGAGCCCTCGTACATTGCTGGTGGGATGGTAAAATGGTGCTGTCTCTTTGGGAAACAATTTGGCAGTTCCTCAAAATGATTTAAACATAGAGTTACCATATAACCTACATTTCAAGACTTATACTAGTGCCTGGCTGGTGTGGCTCAGTGGTTGAGCATCAACCCATGAACCAGGAGGTCACTGTTCAATTCCTGGTCAGGGCCTATGCCTGAGTCATGGGCTCGATCCCCAGTGAAGGGCATGCAGGAGGTAGCTGATCAATGATTCTCTCTCAACACTGATGTTTCTCTCTCTCTTTCTCCCTTTCTCTCTGAAATCAATAAAGGGATCAATATATATTTTAAAAATCAGTAAAAAAAATTTACAAAAAACAACAGAGATTGATGAGGGCTGGGTGAGAAAGGTGAAGGGATTAAGTACAAATTGATAGTTACAAAGTAGTCAAGGGAATGTAAAGGTATAGCTTTAGGAATTTAATCAGTAATCTGTCTATATATATAAAAGCCTAAGCGACCAAATGACCGAATGACCAACGACTGGTCGCTATGACATGCACTGACCTCCAGGGGGAAGATGCTCAATGCAGGAGCTGCCCCCTGGTGGTCAGTGTGCTCCCACAGTGGGAGTGCCACTCAGCTGACTGAGGGGCACCAGATGCAGGGCTCAGAGCTGGCAAGTGCCGGTGGGGCAGCATGAGCCTCTCCTGATCTGGACTGACTGGGTGCGAGCCCACTGCAGGCGCATTGGGGCCGGGATGAGCAGGAGGGCAGGCAGGAGCGGCAGGCGGTGTTGGACTGTTGGTTTTGGCCTGATCCCCGCAGGCCACACCGAGGGACCCCACCGGTGCATGAATCCGTGCACTGGGCCTCTAGTATTGTAATAACTATGTATGATGTCAGGTGAGTACTAGACTTAACTCATTTCGTAAGTTATATAAATGTCTAACCACTATGCTGTACACCTGAAACTAATATAATATTTAATGTCAACTGTAATTGAAAAAAATTTTTTTAAAGGATTGATGGTACCAAGTATAGTAATTGGAAATCTTGTACATTGCTTGTGAAGTGTAAAATGGTGCAGTCACTTGAGAAACAATATAAGAACTTTAAAAAAACTTAAGCATATATCTACTCACTGTCCCAACACTTGTATTTCTAGGTATTTACCCAAGAAGAATGAAAACATATGTCCACTGAAGGACTTGTACAGAATACAGGTTGGTGTAAAAGTAGGTTTACAGTTGTTTGTATGGAAAATAATTAATAAATAAATACAATAACAAATAATAAATACAATAATTGATAAATAATAATACAAGAATAAACTGTGTTTTGCATACTCACAACTGCAAACCTACTTTTGCCTACCCCTGTATTTATAGCAGATGTATATATAAGACCCCAAATGGAAACAACCCAATTGACAATCATAAAATGTGATATTTTCATACAATGAAAAATTAATTTGCAATAAAAATAAGTAAACTGATCCATTTAAAACCAAATAAATCTCAAAAACATTATATTGAGGGAAAGAGCCAACACAAAAGAATACATGCTGTATGATTTTATTTTTATGAATTCTTGAACAGATAAAACTCATCTGTGTTGATAGAAAACAAAGGGAACAGGAAAATTTTCTGGGATTATGTAAATATCTACACTAATAAAAGAGAAAAATGGTAATTGGCGTACGGCGCTACCCTTTTCATTGGCTAATCAGGGCTATATGCAAATTAACTGCCAACTAAGATGGCAGTTAACTGCCAACAAAGATGGCGGCTAATTTGCATATGTAGGCACAATGCAGGGAGGCGAAAGGGAAAGCAGGAAGAAGCCTCCTGCCACTGACAGTGATCGGAAACCCAGGGGGGAGCTAAGAGGTGGGGGGAAGGGCAAAGGTGGCCCTGGGGCTGCCTTTGCCCTGCCCCCCAGCCATGATAGGAGAATCAGGCGCCTTTGCCGCCCTGGCCAGTGATAGCAGGAAGTAGGGGTGGAGCCAGCGATGGGAGCTGGGCACAGTCGAAGCTGGCAGTCCCGGGAGCTAGGGGTCCCTTGCCTGGGCCTAAAGCGGAGCCCACGATCGCGGGGCCGCTGCAGCTGAGGGTCCCCGCTGCCCAAGCCGGACGCCTCAGCTAGAGGCGTTAGGCCTGGGCAGGGGTGGAGCCTGCAACTGCGGGGAGCTGGGGGTCCCCTGCGCAGGCCTAATGCCTCGGCCAGGGGCAGAGCGGGAGATCGCGGGGAGCTGGGAGTCCCCTGCCCAGGCCTAATGCCTCGGCCAGAGGCATTAGGCCTGGGCAGGGGTGAAGCCTGCAACCGTGGGGAGCTGGGGGTCCCCTACCCAGGCCTGACACCTCTGCCGGAGGCCTCAGGCCTGGTCAAGGGGACGATCCGGTGATTGGTGGTCGGAGGGTGATGAGGGTCAACTCCTCTGGCCGAGGCATCAGGCCTGGGTGGGGGGCGGAACCGGGGATTGGAGGGATATGATGGTCCCCTTGCCCAGGCCTGAAGCCTGGGTCAGAGGCGTCAGGCTTGGGCGGGGGGTGGAGCAAGCAATCAGAGGGAGATGGGGGTCCCCTGCCCAGGCATGATTCCTGGGCCAGAGGCTTCAGGCCTGGGTGGGGGTCAGAGCCAGTGATCGGGGTGAGATGGGGGGCCCCTGTCCAAGCCTGATACCTCTGGCAGAGGCGTCAGGCCTGGGCAAGGGGCTGATCAGGCGATCGGAGGGTGATGGGGGTCTACGCCTCTGGCCGAGGCATCAGGCCTGGGCAAGGGGCAGAACCAGCAATCAGAGGGGTCTGGGGGTCCCCTGCCCAGGCCTGACGCCTCAGAGGCGTCAGGCCTGGGCAAGGGGCTGATCCTGCGATTGGAGGGTGATGGGGGTCAACGCCTGAGGGCTCCCAGTATGTGAGAGGGGGCAGGCTGGGCTGAGGGACACTCCCCCCCCGCCCCACACCCAGTGCACGAATTTCGTATAGATAGATATACATATACATATCTATCTATCGTCTATCATCTATCTATTTTTTTAAATCCTCACCTGAGGATATTTTTCCATTGGTTTTTAGAGAGAGTGTAAGAGAGAGGGAAAGACAGAGAGAAATATCGATGTGAGAGAAACACATTGATTGGTTTGCCTCCTGCATGAGCCCTGACCAGGGCCAGGGCCAGGGAAGAGCCTGCCCTTGACTAGAATCAAACCCAGGACCCTTCGGTCCACAGACCCATGCTCTTATCTACCTAGCATGGGTCTCTCTCTCTTTCTCCCTTTCTCTCTGAAATCAATAAAGGGATCAATATATATTTTAAAAATCAGTAAAAACATTTACAAAAAACAACAGAGATTGATGAGGGCTGGGTGAGAAAGGTGAAGGGATTAAGTACAAATTGATAGTTACAAAATAGTCAAGGGAATGTAAAGGTATAGCTTTAGGAATTTAATCAGTAATCTGTCTATATATATAAAAGCCTAAGCAATCAAATGACCGAATGACCAACGACTGGTCGCTATGACATGCACTGACCACCAGGGCTAAATGTTTTGTATTTTGAATGTGGAAGTGGTAGCTCAGTTATATATGTTCATTAAGATTCCTTGAACTGTATACTTAAAGTCTGTGCATTTTTTTCTAAGTGAAGTATTCCTCAATAAAGTTTATTTTTAAAAAATGATACTAGAAATGTACATGTGAGTTATTTTTCTACATATACATTTTTTAACTTGTCATATACATGTACATTTTGTACATATCCAAGATATACATGGTGTATACCTGGAAGTGGAAATCTTATAGTTTGCAAATTTTTAGTTTTACAAGAGATGTGAGATTAAGCTTCAGAATGGTTTTACCAACCTACACTTGTACTGGCAATGTATAAGAGTTCCTATTGATCCACATTCTCACAGCACTTTGAATTTCTGATTTCTAGATTTTGCCAATCTACTGGATAAAAATGTTACCTTATTATGGCTTTAATTTAAAATTTTCTGATTAATAACAAGGTGAAACATTTTCCCCCCTTATTGACAATTTGGATTTTCTCTTCTCTAAAATTGCAGTTCAACTATTCTGTTCATTTTTCTATCTTTTCTCACTGATATTGTAGAAGTTCCACATATTCTGGGTTCTAGATCTTTATTCATTACATGTGTTGAAAATATCTTCTTTCTGTGACTTGTCTTTTCACTCTTTTTTTTCTTTTTCTTTATTGATTAAGGTATTACATATGTGTCCTTATCCCCACATTACCCTCCTTATCCCCCCCCCATGCCCTCCTCCCACCCCCCTCCTTGTCTGTGTCCATTGGTTAGACTTATATGCATGCATACAAGTCCTTTGGTTGATCTCTCCCCTTACCCCCACCCTCCTCTACCTTCCCTCTGAGGTTTGACGGTCTGATCGATGCTTCTCTGTCTCTGGATCTGTTTTTGTTCATCAGTTTATGTTGTTCATTATCTTCCACAAATGAGTGAGATCATGTGATATTTATCTTTCTCTGACTGGCTTATTTCACTTAGCATAATGCTCTCCAGTTCCATCCATGCTGTTGCAAACGGTAAGAATTCCTTCTTTTTTACCGCAGCATAGTATTCCATTGTGTATATGTACCACCGTTTTTTAATCCACTCATCTGCTGATGGGCACTTAGACTGTTTCCAAATCTTAGCTATGGTGCATTGTGCCGCTATGAACATAGGGATGCATATATCTTTTCTGAGTGGTGTTTCTAGTTTCTTGGGATATATTCCTAGAGGTGGGATTACTGGGTCAAATAGGAGTTCCATTTATAGTTTTTTGAAGAAACTCCATACTGTTCTCCACAGTGGCTGCACCAGTCTGCATTCCCAACAGCAGTGCAGAAGGGTTCCTTTTTCTCCGCATCCTCTCCAGCACTTGTTGTTTGTTGATTTGTTGATGATAGCCAATCTGACTGGTGTGAGATGGTACTGCATTGTTGTTTTGATTTGCATTCTTTTCACTCTTTTAATGGTGCCTTTTGAAAATATATTTTTAAAAAGATTTTTAATTGATTTTTAGAGAGAGAGGAAGGGAGAGGGAGAGAGAGAAACATTGATTGGTTGTCTCCTGAACATGCACACACCCTGATTGGGGATCAAGCATGCAACCTGGGCATGTGCCCTTGGGGGAATCAGACCAGCAACCTTCCAGTGCACAGGAGGAAGCTCAACCAACTGACCCACACTGGCCAGGGCTGATGGTGTCTTTCGATGAACTGAAGTTCTTAATTTAAATGTGTCCCCCCCCCCTCCCTTTATGGCTAATGCTTTTCGTGTCTTTCTTCTTTAAGAAATCATTCCAGCACCACTACTCCCTTAAGCATTAAGCAGTCAGGACGATGAGGTTCTGACCCACATCAAATGATCTTGGAAGCAGAGTCTTGGGTCTGTTGATCACAGAGCCAGTTTTGGTCAAAGCAGAGATAACATCTTGGCCTCAGTTGTGTTTCAGCTTCAGGCCCAAAAGAGCAGTAAGGCCAGGCAGGGTGACAGCAGGACCAGCCTTGATGACTAATGACCCCCTGCCCTGGCCCTGAGCAATCAGTGGATACCATGACCCTGAAAGGACACACCTGGGAAAGCTGATGAATATTCTATTGAGATCCTCCTAAGGTCCTCCCTTAAGATCTGCCCCTGTAGTCCTAACCAGTTTGGCTCAGTGGATAGAGTGTTGGCCTGTAGATTGAATGTCCGGGTTCAATTCTGGTCAAGGGCACATGCCCAGGTTGTAGGCTCAATCCCCAGTAGGGGGCGTGCAGGAGGCAGTCAATCAATGATTCTCTCTCATCATTGATGTTTCTATCTCTCTCTCCCTCTCCCTTCCTCTCTGAAATATATATATATTAATATATATATATATATATATATATATATATATATATATACACACACACATTAAAAGCCCAGTGGCTGTAATGCTGTAATGCTGTAACGACCAAACGACCGGTCACCAGGAGGTGCATGGAGCACCTCTCGGTTCCTTCCCCTGGCCTGTGAGCCGCTTGCGCAGCATGGCAGAACTCGTGGTCCATGCGGTGCAGAGGCGCTTGCGTGGGGCAGAGGGGCTTGTGGCTCGCGTGGCGCAGTGGCTCGCGGCGGTGAGCTGCTCGCACACGGCAGGTCTGGGTCTCGCACAATTTTGCGTGCTGTGCTTCTAGTGTGTGTGTGTGTGTGTATCCTATATAATAAAGAGGCAATATGCAAATTAACCCTCATGCCGTAACACCATCACAAGATGGCGGCGCACACAGAGGGGCGGGGCCGCCTGCTCCACGTGCCTACTGCTGCAGTTCCTGAGGCCCTGTGAGGGGGCGGGAGTCTCAGTGGGCGCTCTGCACACCTGCTGCCAGAGTCCCCTCAGCCCCGCCGGGGGGGTGAATCCTGGCTGCTGCTCCGTGCAGCTTCCACCGGGGTGACCAGGGCCATCAGATCAGCAGGGGAGGGCAGTTGGGGGCGATCAGGCCGGCAAGGGAGGGCAGTTGGGGGCGATCGGGCTGGTACAGGAGCAGTTAGGTATCAATCAGGCCAGCTGGAAAGCAGTTAGGAGGTGATCATTCTGGCAGGCAGAAGCGGTTAGGGGCGATCAGGCAGACAGGCAGGCGAGCAGTTAGGACCAGTAGTCCTGAATTGTGAGAGGGATGTCCGACTGATGGTTTAGGCTGATCCCAGGGATCGGGCCTAAACCAGCAGTTGGACATCCCCCAAGGGGTTCCAGATTGGAGAGGGTGCAGGTTGGGCTGAGGGAACACCACCACCCCCAGTGCACGAATTTCATGCACCAGGCCTCTAGTATATTGTGTGTGTGTGTGTGTGTGTGTGTGTGTGTATTTCTCTCTCTTTTTTTAAAGATCCGCCCCTTTAGAGAGGAGATAAAAAATACCTTAGGACTAAGGCCCTAGTTTCTCTCTCCCTCTCTCTCTTCCCACCACCAATAGTTTTATGCCATTGGGTATACTGGTATATTTTGCCCTAAGATTTCAATCTTCTCCTGTGTAAAATGAGGTGAGTTACAGAATTTTTAAGACTCCAATACTTTAATTCACCATTTCAAAAAAGTGCTTTTGAAAATTATTGCAATAATGTCTATCATTTGTTGAGTCCTTATTGTCCACCAGACTCCATGCTTACCACTTGACATTGAATCATGACTTTTGTTTTAACTTTTCTTCAAACTCTAGAATGTGGGACTCTGATTCAATTGGCAGAAACTTGTTCTGTTGGTTCAGTATTTTAGGAGACAATCTACTGCATATATTGGCAGTGCACAAATTGCATGTTGTTGGACACAACTTTCTACTTGAATCAGGACAATGGTCAGAAAGATCACATTGGTCAAGGGAGCAATTAGCCATTTATTTGTGTTAGTTTTCAGGTTTGGCAGGAAACAAGACCAGAATGAGATAAGGAGCTCAGGCCTTTACAGGGTGTGACTGGACTCTTGGACAAAGGAACAGAGCTGCTGTTTTCCTGGCCAGCTATTTTCATCCCTGGCTTATACAAGTGCTCCTAATGTGGTAAAAACAATATTGTAGCAAAAGTTTGTTCCTTGAGGTACTTAGAGTTAGCATCCTAACAAGGAGTGTTTAGCTTTAAGCCAATCTCCTTTTGTCTTAACAATAACATTGTTAATGAAATAGAGGCAAGTAGTAAGGTCGGTCTCACCCTTTTTCAAATTAATTATATCTGCCTCTGTGGGTAAAGATACTTTGTGTTGTTCTTACCTTCACTTATTCTTCCAGCCAATCATTTAATATTATTGTCTCCTATTACCAATAGGGTTGATAAGTACATGATAGTAATATTAATACCCCCTCCCCCCACCATGTGCCCATGGCAGAGACTCAATTATTATTTTTATTCATCATCAAATTTTATTGATAGAATAATAGCTTGATATCAGTATGAATTCATAATTTTCTCTTTAATTAAATGGCTTACTTAAATCTGTTACTGTAATTAATTGATGTTCAAATTGTCCTAGATTTTGACAGTTGAAAACTCTTCCAATTGGTTTCAGTATATTTATTTATGTATTAAAAATTTTTTAAAATAATTCTTTATTATTAAAAGTATTACACATGCCTCTTTTTTCCCCCCATTAACCCACTGCAGCCTGCCCCTCTCCCCCAGGCCTTCAGCATCCTATTGTCAGTGTCCATGGGTTATGCATATATGCGTACAAGGAGACTCAATTATTAATCATCTTGTATTCTTTCTTGCCAAACCTTGATGCGATCCCACTATCCTTCTCAACATGGCATCCAAGCACGAGAGTAGAATTTGCTCCCAGGATAAAATCCACTGCCTTTCTTCTTTAGGCTCTCCAGAGACAAAGCCTAGGAACTCACTTTCTAGTGCAGATGCAGGAATGCAACAAACAACTCCAGTTCAGAGAAACCCTGTGCTGTGACAGAGGAGTTGCTGCCTGACTTGAAGCGTGATGGATTTAGTTCCTTTCATGGCATGAGGGTGTCCAACGCGCTCGAATGCCTCAGATCACATCTTTTGTCCTGCCCGGTACAACCTGGCAGTAGGTACTCATGCTTCAGTAGTCGTCACATGGGCCACGGCACGCTTGTGTACCAAGCCCCAGATGTGCTTTCCGTTTTATCAGTTTGCAAAATTTGTGTTTGCCCCAATTGGATCTGGCAGAGTCTCTCAGGCAGGCTGCCGATCTTTTGCTGTAAATACAGAGGCCTGATGTAAATACTAGCAAAGAGGCAGAGCATGACATCCTACTGTACTATTGTACCATGTCTGTGTTTTGGTGCATGGGAGAATGTGGGCACGGCTGGGTTCATGGCAACCTTTACTCCGCCGGTCAGATGTGTAAGCGCATGAGCCATCCATTCACATGCTCAGTGCTGTGTTTCAAAAGAACCAGGTGTGTCTTTGTTTGGCTTAGCATGACGTTTTATTTTCATTTCAAAGTGTGGAGGATCTGCTTCAGTGCTACAGCCATTAGTCTAATTTACTGATTTAAAAGCAGGTGTTAATTTAATATTCAAACGAGTATGCCTAGGAGACCCCGCATGGGGACATCTGAAAACATTTTGAGACAGTTTATTCTGGATTCTCTTAAGTGCACTAGGTACAAAAGGGAGCAATAGTCCTTTCACTTTGAGGATTTGTAATATAGATACCTAGAAGGGACCAATAATTAAGAGATTATTAACGTTTTCTCCAGAGAGTGTTGCCATGATGATTTTGCAATATTTATTGTAAAGAAAGCAACTGATGTAAAATGGAAATGAACAGAATGAATAGAACAGAGAAGGAAAATAGCAGACCATGCTTTGTAGACAGCTCCAACTGGAGCCCAATTTCACCTCAAAACTGGGTCTTTCATTTGCATGTATTATATCAGGCAAAGTGGTCTTTTCTATGAAAAGACATCCCAGGACCAGAAGGATCTTCTTGCTTTATATCTTTGTGGTGACCCAGGCCATCTATACTAATAAAAGGGTAATTGCTAATTAGACTGGACGTCTTCCAGATATCCTTCCAGACGTCCTTCTGGACAAAGCCATGGTGGCGGGGCTGAGGCAGAGGTGGGTTAGGGGTGATCAGGCAGGCAGGCAGAGTGGTTAGGGGTGATCAGGTAGGCAGATCAGCAGTTAGGAGTGATCAGGTAGGCAGATCAGCAGTTAGGAGTGATCAGGTAGGCAGATAGCCCCTTGCTGGGCTGGCCCCGCCCCCAAGCAAAAGATTAGGGATAATCACGCAGGCAGGCAGAGTGGCTAGGGTTGATCAGGTAGGCAGGCCAGCGGTTAGGGGTGATAGGTAGGCAGATGGCCCCTTGTAGGACTGGCTCTGTCCTCCAGCAGGCAGTTAGGGGTGATCAGGTAGGCAGGCAGAGTGGTTAGGGGCGATCAGGAAGGCAGGGGAGCAGTTAGGGGCAGCAGGTAGGCAGGCAGAGGGGTTAGGGGCGATCAGGCAGGTAAGTGAGCAGTTAGGAGCCAGTGGTGCCAGATTGCAAGAGGAATCCTGGATTGGAGAGGGTGCAGTCCAGGCTGAGGGACACCCCCTCCACGCATGAATTTCATGCACTGGGCCTCTAGTCCTAGCTAATAAAAGAGAAATTAGCCAAAGCCGGTTTGGCTCAGCGGATAGAGCGTCGGCCTGCGGACTGAAGGGTCCCAGGTTCGATTCCGGTCAAGGGCATGTACCTGGGTTGCAGGCACTTCCCCAGTGGGGGATGTGCAGGAGGCAGCTGATCGATGTTTCTCTCTCATCGATGTTTCTAACTCTCTATCTCTTTCCCTTCCTCTCTGTAAAAAATCAATAAAATATATATAAAAAAAAAAAAAAAAAAAGAGAAATTAGTGTACGACCACTACCCTTCCCATTGGCTAATCAGGGCGATATGCAAATTAACTGCCAGCCAAGATGGCGGCTGGCAGCCAGGCAGCTGGAAGCTAACATGAGGCTTGCTTGCTTCAGTGACGGAGGACTCCAACGTTCCCCGCCTGCCTTGCCGGCCTCTGAACCTGCAGTTTAAGAAACATTCTAACAAATATAGAAGCTAAACAAAACCCCAGAAACCAGCTTTCAGCAGCCGGGATCTCAGAGCTGGAGTTGATACAGTGTCTCGATTATAGAACCTAAACAAACCAGATACCTGCTTTCAGCAGCAGAGGCCTCAGAGCTGGAGCCAGAGCGAAAGCTGGCCCAGAATAAAAAAGAAAAAAAAGAAAAAAAAGAAAAAAAGGAGCGGTTGGGAGCTTCAGTCACCCACCAGCCTGAAAATAGCCCTCAGCCCCTCACCCAGACTGGCCAGGCACCCCAGTGGGGACCCCCACCCTGAAGGGTGTGTGACCAGCTGCAAACAGCCATCATCCCCTCACCCAGGCTGGCCAGGCACCCAAGCAGGACCCCCACCCTGATCCAGGACACCGTTCAGGGCAAACCAGCTGGCCCCCACCCATGCACCAGGCCAATATCCTATATAGTAAAAGGGTAATATGCCTCCCAGCACCGGGATCAGCAGAGCCGGGAGGCCTCCTGGCACCGGGATCAGCGTGACAGGGAGCAGCGCCCAAACCCCCTGATCGACCTGTGGCTCTGTGTGTGACAGGGGGCGGGGCCACAACCTCCCTATCCGCCCTGCTCTGTTCGTGACAGGGGAAGGCGCCCCAACCCCCTGATCAGCCCTGCTCTGTGCCTGATAGGGGGGAGCTCCCCAACCCCCTGATCGCCCTGCGGCTCTGTGTGTGACAGGGTGCGGCGCCCCAACCCCCTGATCGCCCTGTGGCTCTGTGTGTGACAGGGTGCAGCGCCCCAACCCTCTGATTGGCCCTGCTCTGTGTGTGACAGGGTGCGGCGCCCCAACCGCCCCCCACGGGCCCTGCTCTGTGTGTGACTGGGTAGAGCCATAACCTCCCCATCGGCCCTGCCCTGAGTGTGAGAGTGGCGGTGCCCCAACCCCCTGATTGGCCCTGCTCTGTGTGTGATGGGGTAGAGCCATAACCTCCCCATCGACCCTGCCTTGAGTGTGACGGGGGCGGTGCCCCAACCCCCGAATCGGCCCTAACCTGAGCATGACTGAGGGTGGCATCGCAACCTCCCAATCCACCCTGCTCTGTGCATGACAGGGGGCAACGCCCCAACTCCCCAATCAGCCCTGTTCTGAGCCTGACCGGGGCTGCACCTAGGGATTGGGCCTGCCCTCTGCCACCCGGGAGCAGGCCTAAGCCAGCAGGTCGTTATCTCCCGAGGGGTCCCAGACTGCGAGAGGGCACAGACCGGGCTGAGGGATCCCTCCTCCCTCCCCCCCCCCCCCCCGAGTGCACAAATTTTTGTGCACCGGGCCTCTAGTCCTATATAATAAAAGGCTAATATGCAAATCGACCGAATGGCAGAGCAATTGGTTGCTATGATGTGCACTGACCACCAGGGGGCAGACGCTCAACACAGGAGCTTCCCCTTGGTGGTTAGTGTGCTCCCATAGGGGCAGCACCTCTCAGCCCGAAGCCCTGAGGCGGGCTCACAGCTGGTGAATGCAGTGGTGGCGGGAGCTTCTCCCATCTCTGCGGCAGTGCTAAGGATGTCCTACTGCTGGCTTAAGCCATGGAGAGCAGGGCTAAGCCAGCAGTCTGACATCCCCCAAGGGCTCCTGGACTGCGAGAGGGGGCAGGCCCGGCTGAGGGATTACCCTCACAGTGCATGAATTACATGTACCAGGCCTCTAGTTAATAATAAATAATGCAGATATGGGTAGGTCAAGAAGAGAAGTGATATTATCAGAGCGATTATCTTAGAATACAAAGGATGACATGTAGACTGGGAGTGTGCTGTTTTGATAGAAATTGAGCTATTGATCAATAAAATGTGCATTTAAAATAATTTACCTATATCATCCTGGTACCCACAGAAGTACATGTTTTTAAAATAATTATCCTAAATTGTGGGTACAATTTTCAAGTATTTTTCCCATTAATGTATATTAACTGAATTCATTATCAAAGCTCTTGTCTCCTAACCATTTAGTTTGAGTCCTAAGCAACAAATTTAATTAGGTAATTCAAGCAAGATTCTGTACCCATACCACATACCTGAATTTGGACTTGTAAGAATCTGATTGTGATACAAACTCAAGTGAGAAATATTTCGAAGTCACTGCTTCGTTATGTAATAGTAGTGAGGTGATACAATACCTTTCATTGAGGACCTCGCCTGCCTTGGTAATACTGTGACAGCACAACAGGTGAGTGGGGGTCGGTGCTGCCATCCTGAGTCCAAAGGCAGTGAGTGATTTGC
This sequence comes from Myotis nattereri, assembly GCF_964212035.1. Lineage (NCBI taxonomy): Eukaryota > Metazoa > Chordata > Mammalia > Chiroptera > Vespertilionidae > Myotis > Myotis nattereri. The sequence goes on along the minus strand of NC_138075.1, from coordinate 31,959,655 downwards.
TGGAAAATCAAACTGGCACCTGCAGGACACATTCCCAAGGACTCAGTTTCCACTGAAGTTGAGATCTGGAATTTGTATATCATTTCCTAAGATTGAGACTCTTCTAACTCCCCAGTGTCCAGTGGGAGGCAGTGACCCAATAATCTACATCAGTGGTTCTCAACCTTGGGCTGCACATTTGAATCACCTGGGAATCTTTTTTTAAAATCCTGATTTCTGGGCCTCATCCTCCGGAAATTCTGTTTCTTTGTTACTAATGTTGTGGCCCCACCCCATAACAAAGAAACAGAATTTCTGGAGGATGAGGCCCAGAAATCAGGATTTTAAAAAGATTCCCAGGTGATTCTAATGTGCAGCCCAAGGTTGAGAACCACTGATCTACATTGTTAACAAGCGCCACCCCTTCCCTCCAGGTGACCCTGAAGTTTGGACCACGCTATCAGAATGACTGATCCAGATTTTTAAAACCATCTCCAGCGGTTCTCAACCTGTGGGTCGCGACCCCTTTTGGGGTCAAACGACCCTTTCACAGGGGTCGCCTAAATACATCCTGCATATCAGATATTTACATTACGATTCACAACAGTAGCAAAATTACAGTTATTAAGTAGCAACGAAAATAATTTTATGGTTGGGGGTCACCACAACATGAGGAACTGTATTAAAGGGTCGCGGCATTAGGAAGGTTGAGAACCACTCCAAACTCCTCATTTTACAAAGGGTCCACAAAGGTAAATGACTTGATTAAGGACTGGTAGCTAATTGGAAGATCTGCTCTTACCGCCCCCTTCACCCTCCACCCTCCACCCTCCACCCTCCACCCCCTCCACCCTCCACCCAGGACACAGAAATCCAGGAATGTTAGAACAGTTTCTCGTTGGAGTTAACCAGAAAAGCTTATTGCGGTGAGTTTGTGGCATTCCACCAATCTCCCCACCCCACCCGAGCCTCCCCCGGTCGCAAACCTGTATTCTGAGTTAGCTTCCCATTTAGACCATCTCTGATGCTCCAAAACATGGAAAGAAAAGTTGCCAGCGCCGGGCTGCCCGGGGCGTGCGGGGGGAGGCGGGCCGCTCCGCCCCCGGCGCTGGCGGGCGGGCTCGACACTGGCCGCCGAGCGGCGAGCGCGGGACTCGGCGGCCCAGGGCGGGCGGGGAAGACGCGGGGCGTGGTCTGCAGCTTTCCGGGCGCTCGGGAGCGGAGCGCGCCCCGCGGTGCCCCGAGCCTCCGGCTGGACCGAAAGAGCGTGGAGGAGACCGAGCCAAAGGGGCGATCGAGGGAGCCAGGCCGGCGGGGCGCCAACCTGGGCTGGCCCCAGCCCGCGCCCTCGCGGGGCAGCAGCGGGTGAGCGCGGCCGCGGGGCCCCCGCATCCCGTGGCGCCCGGGAGGGAGCGGGCTGCGGTGGGGCTGGAGGAACCGCCGGAGGGAGGGGAAGGGGCGGGGGCGAGGGAAGGAAGGTCCCCGAGCCGGGGGCGGGGGCGGCGAAGGACGGGAACCGGCCGGATGCCCGGGTCCGAGCCCGGCCACGGGAAACTTCGCCCGGGTGGGGAGAGCGGGGTGCGTGGAGGGCGCCGCAAACTTGTCAGCGGGCGGGGCGCTCCGGAATCGGAGCGAGCGCCGGCGGGTGGCGTTGGTCTCCCCGGCTTCTTTGTGTCACCTCCCGGCCCCAGCCCGCCGGTCCGCGGGGTTGGGGAAGGGGGCTGCGCCGGGCGCTCGCCCCTGGTCCTCCCGGTCGCCCCGGTCGGGCCCAGGCCCCGGCGCTCGGGTCCGCTGATTGTTCCCGTCCCCCGCGTCACGCCTGGGCGGGAAAGATTTTGAACGCCGCGTGAGAGCGCCCGGAGCCCGGAGCCGCGGCGCAGATTTGGCCAAATCGTGGGCGGCGCGAGGCTCGCCCCTGGGACCCGCGGACCGGCGGGCGGGGCGCACCCGGCTGGAGAGGGCGCGGGACCCGCGGCGGGCCCGGCAGCCGAGCGCTCGGACGGCCGGGTTGGCTCGGATTCTAATTCCGTTTTGATTGCTTGGGGTCTTTGTTGTCTGAAATTGCCTTGAGGGTCTGACGGTGGCACCTTCTCCTCCTCAGTTATTTTTCTAATGGTGGAAAAAAAAGCAAAGAAAAAAAAGCGGGCGGCGGGGAACTTGCGGGGAATCAGTGCTGCTCGCAACCGCACGAGTCCCCTCATTTGAGGGAGGTGGGGCGGTTGGGGAGTCCGGGCAGCATTGGCCTTTGTGCGCGCCTGTTATTTCCGAAAGTTGTTGTCTGCCCCTCCCCTAGTGGCGGGGAGCGTCGGAGCGCGCTGCCAGCAGGCACGGTTGTGCACAAGCACCAGCAAGCCCCAGCCAAACCGAGCAGGTTCTCTCTGGCCGCTCAAAACTTTGGCGTCAGTCTTTTCTTTTTAAAAGTTTGTGTGATTTCAGGCAACTTTCATTTGTTTTTTCTAAGAGTGTCCTTAGCTCCGGGGTCTCCCTTGCCGATGTGAAGTGGTGTGAAGATGTGTCCAGGAAAGGCTGGACCACGATGAGGGGTGGGGATTACAGTTGGTTACCTCTGGGGTCGCCGCCGTCGAGGCCGTGTAAACTCCAGGGAGAGTGTTCGCGATTACGAGATGGGACATTCGATGTGTTTTTAAACTTTAATGCATAACTCCTTGAGGTTTTTCTCTGGAAAACTCTGCTGAGACTCCCAAGGGCCTTATGCCCGCCCACCCACACCTAGGGTGAAGGGAACAGGTGTAACTAATCTTTATTAAGTTTTTTTTTCATAGTGAAGACTGGATAAGCCAAATAAGTTTAAAAAAATAAAGGAAAGAAAAAGGAAATTCTTAGTCCTTTATGCACATGTTTGAATTAAGGATCCTTATTGGGATTCAACAAGAGTCAGAATCAAACCACACTTTGAGTCAGCTTGGTCTTGTACATGAAGATTGTTTTATTAAAAAGTCAGGTGAATAAGTTTACCCAGTTAAACATTTTACAAGCATTTCAGTGCGTTAGTATTCTCTGTGTTTGCTGGATATTGCAGTCTGTTTAGAGAACTGAGTCACAAGGGTGTTATTCTTGGTAGCGTAAGGTGAAAGTTTAATGCAAAGCTCAGAAGTGGAATCAGTTGTGTCTTAATAAGTAAGGTACAGGGTGAAAGCAATTGATTCATTTGTCATTACTCATGTTTTAAATACAGATTTTCAATAACTTCACAAAATTACTTGTTCATTTACTCAAACAAGCTTTTACCATATGCCTTCCACTGTGCTGGACTCTGGGGTGCCAGATGATAATACCATTTATGGAATGCTTATTTTGTACCAGTAAACATGTTACATTCATCTAGTAAATATTTACTGAGTGCCTGCAACGTGCTAGCTGCTGGAGTTTAACGCACAGGAGGGCTGTGGTTCCTATGCTTATCTAGTGGGTAATCGGGCAGGACATAAAAAGCATTACCAAGCTAATCACAGGTTTCAGAATGTAAATCAGATCTCAGTGGCTTCCCGTCCCTTCTGAGTGGAAGTGGCCCCCAGAGTTTACCCCCATCTGGTCCTCCTCAGTCCCCCATCCTGTCACCTTTTTAATCTTATCTGCTGCTCTTCTTTCTCATACTTTCACAGCCAAACTAGCTTCTTTGCTGTTTGAGGACCTTTGGACTGGCTGTTTCCTCTGCCTGCAATACCCCCTGTCTAGCCCCCATAGCTGTATTGTTCTCTCTGACCTCCTTCACTTTTTTAAAAAAAAAAATATATTTTATTGATTTTTTACAGAGAGGAAGGAAGAGGGATAGAGAGTTAGAAACATCGATGAGAGAGAAACATCGATCAGCTGCCTCCTGCACACCCCCTACCGGGGATGTGCCCACAACCAAGGTACATGCTCTTGACCGGAATCAAACCTGGGACCCTTCGGTCCGCAGGCCGACGCTCTGTCCACTGAGCCAAACCAGTCAGGGCCTTCTTTACTCAAATCTTATTCTCAGCGAGGCTTCACTAAACCCAGGATTTAAAATCACCCCTCCACCCACGCCACTTTTGCAACTCCCATTCCCCCTTTCACAAGTTCTTTTTTTTTCCTTTCTCCACAGCATTTGTGACCATCTAACTAGTGCACTCCATATTTTACTCCTTTGTGTATGGCCTGTCTTCCCCCACTAGATTGCCTTCTCCATCAGTGCTGTTGTAATCACCGTTGTATCCTCAGAATCTGGAGCAGGGCCCGGTGTACAGTAGGTCCTTCAGAACTATTTGTTGAATGGATTTTGTTTGGTGGAAAGAAGGGAGCAACAGGATGCTGAGACACAGAGTAACCAGAGGTCCGTAAGTGAGTAGTAAGAAGGCTTCTCCGTGGCGGTGCGTGGATTTATTGGAGCTGAGGAATGGTCCTTGTGGCTGGGTACTGACAGCTGGCAGGAGAGGACTCCGTGAAGGTAGAGTGGCAATCAGGTGGAAGATGCAGGGCCTGAGTCCTCATATATGCCCTATTAGCGCTCTGTTGTGGTTTACAAAACTGGACATCAAGGAGATTAAGTAACTTTCTGAGGTTACACAGTAGGTGAATAGCACAGCTTAGGATAGGGAGCCAGGCTCTCAGACTTCAAAGCACCCACATTTGTCCACATTGTGTAACATCAGAAGACACAGTCCCTATTCTGATGGAGCTGTTCATCCAGTATTCTAGTGGGCAGCTAAGCCATTGAGGTGTACCGTGGCATGCTAGAAAAATGTATTCTGCGGGGGCTATGGTGTGAGGGGAGGACCTGATTCCACCTGGGAGTGGGGTGGGCCAAATTGGAAAAACAAAATAATAATAATAATGGTCGTTATGAGATATTTCAGGTTGGCTCCATTTTAACAAAGAAGTGATGTTAATGTTAAATGCCTGTTCTTCAGGGCTTCCCTGTGTTCATTTCTTTCCCCGTGGTTGATTTCATACCTATGTCATATGCCCCTTTTCCTCCTTTTACCAAATAAAGGATTGTGTCTGAAATAATGTAAAATCATGAATGTTTAAAGCCTGTAATACTTCATAAATTGTAGGTTATATTCTGCTTCCCCTCCTCGCCATGATGAAAAAGATCATCTATTCTCTGACAGATAACTTAAATATCTGCATGCATTAGGTAGCGTAGGCTAACTGCTATGTAACAAACAGTCCTGAAGTTGGTTATATGAGTGTATGTGTCACCCATCCAATAGTCCATCACTGATGTTTCTGGTAGGATTGCTCTCCTGGGCAGCTCCAAGCAGTGACTCAGGGACTATATTCCTTCCATGTTGTGGCCCTTCCACAAGGATTTTTTTTCCTGAGTGTAAATGTTAATTCTGGGGGCTGGGAAGCCCAAGATCAAGATGCTGGCAGGTTTGGTTCTGGGGGGACTGTCTTCTTGGCTTGCAGACGGCCACCTTTTCTGTGTCCTCACATGGCAGGGAGAATGTTCTTCCTTTTTGATTGTTATCTTAAATTGTCTACACTTTGCAGTTTTGGGTGATCATTTTAAAAACAGCTCTGTTGAGTATAATTGACATATGGTAGTCTGCACACATTTACAGTGTAAAATTGTTCTTTTTCTTTCTTTCTTTTTTTTTTTTTTACATATGTAGACCTGTAAAACTATTTCTTCCTCTGGTTCCTCCCTCCACCCTTATTCCCCTTCTCCAGATAACTAGAGACAGCTCTCTGACCCTATGGATTAGTTTGCATTTTTATTTTTATTTTTATGTTTTTTAAAATATATTTTATTGATTTTTTATAGAGAGGAAGGGAGAGAGATAGAGAGTTAGAAACATCGATGAGAGAGAAACATCGATCAGCTGCCTCCTGCACATCTCCTACTGGGGATATGCCCGCAACCCAGGTACATGCCCTTGACCGGAATCGAATCCGGGACCTTTCAGTCCGCATGCCGACGCTCTATCCACTGAGCCAAACCGGTTTCGGCTAGTTTGCATTTTTAGAATTTTATATAATGGTTCTCTTTTTTGTCCCGCTTCTTGCAATGAGTGCTTATTCACCATTCATATATCTTCTTTGTTCAAGTTCCTGTTTACATTTCTTGGCCCATTTTAAAAAAATAGAGTTGGTTGCTTTCTCTTTATTGAGTTTTGAGATTTTATATTTTCTGGATACAAGTCCTTTATCAGATACATCATTTGCAAATATTTACTTTCAATCTATTGCTTGTCTTACATTCTCTTAACAGTATCTTTGATGGTCAGAAGTTTTAAATTTTAATTAAGTTTATCAATTTAATCTTTTATGAATTGTGCTTTTGGTGTTGTACCAAAGAAATCTTTGCCTAATTCAAGGTCATAAAGATCCCCCCCGCCCAACTGTTTTCTATTTAATTGATTTTCACTCCGATCCTTATAATTTTTTTTTCTACTTAGTTTGGGTTTAATTTGCCTTTTTTCTAGTTTCTTTAGGTCATTGGTTTGTGACCTTTTTCTTTTCTGATGTAGGTGTTTCGTCCTGTAAATTTCTTCCTAAGTACTGCTTTATTGACATCTCACAAATTTTGATCTGATGTGATTTCATTTCAAAATACTTTTAAAAATTTCTTTTGATTTATTTTTTGACCCCGAGCCACCCAAGGAGTATATTACGTAGTTTCCAAATATCGGTGGATTTTCCAGAGATCTTCCACTTAATGATTTCTAATAGAATTACATTCTTGTCAAAGAGCATTCTTTCTATGGCTTGAGTCTTTTTTTACATTTATTGAGAAACATTTTGTGGCCCAAAATATAACTTATTTTGGTAAATGCTTCATGTGCACCTGAAAAGAATGTGTATCCTAGTTACACCGTGTCAGAGGAGCACGACTTACCACTGTTCATGTTAACCTTGACCACCTGGCTGCAGTGGTGTTCGTCAGGTTCCTGCACTGCCAAGTTACTCTTTTCTCTCCTCTGGACCGTACTTTTTGGGAAAGAAGTCGCTATGTGCAGCTCACACTTAAGCAGTGGAGAATTATGATCCATCTCCTTGAAGGGTGTTGCTTTTTCATCCAATGTGACAATCTCTGCCTTTTAATTTGTATGTTTAGGCCATTTAGAATGATTATTTATATGGTTAGGTATAAATCTTGCTATTTGTATTCTGTTTTTCTCACTGTTCTCAGTTTCTTTTGTCCACTTTTTCTTTCTTTCTTTGTTTTTATGGGATAATTTTGATCATTCTGTTTTCTCTCTGTTTGGCTAATTAGGTAGTCTTTATTTTGTTATTTAGTGGTTGCATTAGGGTTTTTAGCATACATCACAGTATACCTTCAAGTGTATTATATCATTTCATGTACAGCATGAAAACCTTGTAATAGTGTATTTTCATTTCTCTTCCTCTGACTTTTGGTGTATTGTTATACACGTTGTTTTTTGTCTGTTATAAACTCCACACTACATTATTATTTTTGTTTGAGCAATCATTTTTTAAGGGGATCTAAGTAATAATAGAGCCATATGTTTTTACCCATGCAGTTATACAGGTTATAATTTTATTTTACTGTTGTTAAATAAAAATAACAAATAATCACATACAGGGTAATTGGATTCATATGTTACAAGTTAGAATCTATTTTAAAGAAAAGTGAAATTCAGAAATCAGAGCCTCGTCATTTTCTTCAGTGAAATACCCTGCATTATTATTGAGTAGCTCATTGCTGTGACAGGGAGGCTGCCTCAGGATCCTGTGGGGCATCACGGCACTCAGAGCACCGGGGCTTGGGGAACCCCGACAGGCACTGCCAGTGCCACTCGCTTCCGGTCTTTCCTCTGAGCAGCATGAGGAGGAGGAGGTGGATGGGGAGAAGGAATCGGCTGCCCATGCTGACAATTTCCAGGCCCTGAGAAACTTTGAAAGATGAGTTTGAAAGCACTTCTTTCTTTTGATAGTGTTTGAGCTGAAAAATCACTCAGTGATGTCTCCTCAGGTCGAAGGAACACAGGTGACAAAAGTGAGCCACACGCTTCTGCTCGTTCGTGTTCATAGATTGGAAACTGCGGTCTGAGATGCAGCTCTTGTCTGTCTAGAATTTGCCTTCTCCTTGTTACTCTGGTTCCTGCTGACTTTTCATCTTCCTTTAGGTACTGCCAAGGCTTGCTGTTTGTCATCAGCGAGGAGCTACTCTCCATCTGGGTCTGTAAATGTCCCTCTATTCTGAATGTTAATACAGTACATTGACAAATATTCAATGATAAACGAGTAGAAAAACTCAGTGCATTCAACAGGTTAATTAATTTTATAAATATCTATTGCCTCTGGGCTCCAGCACATTGAACATGTATGTCCCTTGCCTTGAGAAAGCCAGCTGTCTAGTAAGAGAAAGCCCACAAGCAGCGGAACATGCACTCCAATGTGGTAATTTGTGATCTCTACAATGGCGACTCGAACAGGGCGGTGGGAGAAAGCTTAGAGCAGTGGTTCTCAAAAAGTGCCCGCCTAGGACCAGCAGCATCAAACCTACTGAATCGGAACCTTGAGGGTGGGGCCCAGCAACCTGTGTTTAACAAGCTTTCCAAGCGATTCTGATGCACACGCAAGGCTGTGAAACCACCAGCATGGAGGATTAGATCATCTGAGATTTCCCCCCCAGCTCCTAAATTCTATGAGTATCGGTAAGAAATGTGCTCCATTGTACTGTTGAACAAGTCCAGAAAGAGTCTGGAGGCTTTGGCTAGAAATAAATGATAAAGATTTATTCAAGGGTCTTAGGGTTTGCAAACCCTAGAAACAGAACTAGGCAAAACCCCAAATGTATTCTCAAGAAGAAAGAAAAGCTAGGAGTTCTTACAGTAAGAAGTACATCTGTGAGATGAACCAGTTCTGTATTCTTAGCCTCCGGATTGGTCCAGGATGGAAACTCAGATCGTCACAGGTATGGACAGTGATGCCAGGTGGCCTGGGTACCTGAGCATTGTTTCCTTAGTCGTTCAGGGGGGTAGTCAGAGGTTTGGTAAATATCCAGGTATTGATGCAGGACTGGGAAGTTCAAAAGTTTAAGTTCCCAGGCTAGTCAAAGCAAGAAGAGAATCCTTTCCTCACACCTCCACCTACTTGATTTTAATAATTTAGCAGCTTGACTATAGTGACTCCATTTACTCTGTCCCTCCGAGCTTTAGGGGCAGTGCTGGCACTAATGAAGTGTCAGGTAAAACATGAATTGCTGTGTGGGGGAAATAGACATGGGTAAAGTTACACCTGACACTGGAGAAATAGTAAATTAGATTTTAAAAATGTTTATTATGAAAAATTTTAATATATTCAAAAGCAGATATAATAGTGAAATGAACTTCTGTGTAAACATTACCTAGTCTTAATAATGATCAAATCCTGCTGATTTGGTTTTACCTATACCCTCACCTATCTCTGCATGCTGGATTATTATTATTATTTTTTAAATTAAAAAAATATTTTTATTGATTTCAGAGAGAAAGGGAGAGGGAGAGAGAGAGAGAAACATCAGTGATGGGAGAGAATTATTGATTGGCTACCTCCTGCCCACCCCCCACTGGGGATGGAGCCTGCAACTTGGGCTTGTACCCTTGACTGGAATCAACCCAGGACCCTTCAGTCTGCAGGCTGATGCTCTATCTACTTAGCCAAACCAGCTAGGGCTGCATGCTGGATTATTTTGAAGCAAATTCCATACATCATATAATTTCATTAATCAATAGATTTTAAATTATTTGAGCTATTAAGGTGCTAAAGATGAATTTGAAATGGAATCACATAGCTTTTTTTATGGTTACATAACAAATTATAAAGCTTACCTGAAGTTTATTTACACAAAAGATAAGTAAAACAAAACAGTAAAATTCATTAAAAATAAATATACTGATTATAACAGTAAAAACATTTTATCAAAACATTTTATGTACCATCATCATGATAGCAATATATACATTATACTTATAGATAATATTCTAGGCTAGTAAGAAAGAATATCCACCCATACACTGCCAAAATTGGAATACTGTGCCGGAACGAGGGGCCTGAAAGGAGAAAGTTAAATTAGAAAGGCAAATTAGCAAATTGGGAAGGGAGATGTTATAAGAAGTTTTTGCAGTTTTCTGGGCCAATTTTAATGCATTAAAAATTTACATTATAATAATACATTATAAATTCTCATTCATTTCAGCAATTATGTTGCCTCATTTGGAAAGAAAAGGTATTTAACATTTAGGGAGGAACAATACATCTTTAAAAAAAAAATCTCAGCATTCTGCACAGTCTTTTCATCAAGATTAGAGATGACCTGTTTAGTTAGAACTCAGGCTATCAGAGAGTTCATCATGTTTGGAGGAAGGGGGCAGAATTAATTCACACAGACATGTTTTCTCCCGCTCTGTCTTTGGAGTACAAGTTATGCTATCCTGAGGAGAAACTGATTGTATTATGACTAAAATGTTCACTTTTGGCTCTGTCTGACCCATTAATTAATGGGTCATACCACAGATGTTAGATAATTTTCATTTTAAAAATGCTAATTACTTAGAAGTAATTTTTACCTTAAGTGTAAATTGCAACAAAAGAAGTAAAGCTGAGCCCTGGCCGGCTTGTCCTGTATACCGAAAGGTCATAGGTTCAATTCCTGATCAAGGCACATAGCCAGGTTTTGGGTTTGCTCTTGTCGGGGAGCGTATGGGAGCAAACTGAATGATGTTTCTCTCTCACATTGATGTTTCTCTCTCTCTCTCTTCCCTCTCCCTCCCTCCTTTCCTCTCTCCTTCCCTACCTCTCTCTCTAAGAAAAAAAAAGTGTACATAAATCTTCAAATGTTATTAAATATTTTTAAAAAGAAGTAAAGCTGAAATAAGTCAGAGAAAGATAAATACCTATAATTTCATTTATATGTGGAACCTAAAAACTAAAATAAAGTAGAAAGAAACTCAGAGATGAAGTTAACAAACTGATGGTTGCCAGATGGGAGGGGAATTGGGGGCTGGGTGAACAGGTGATGGGATTAAGAAGTACAAATTGGCAGTTCCTAACACAGGCACGGTAATGTGAAGTACAGCATAGGGACTAGAGTCAGTAATCCTGTAATAGCTATGTATGGTGCCAGGTGGGTACTAGACTTATGGGGGAGGGGGAACCACTTCATAATTTATATAAATGTCTAACCACTATGCTGTATACCTGAAACTAATACAATATTGTATGTCAACTGTAGTTGAGAATTAAAAATAAATAAAGCTGTTCAAGACTGTTCCACATGCTTCCAAAAGAAATAAACAACCCACAGCTCAAATGCATCTAAGCTGTTAGTACTGTGATAGGCTATAGTCAGTGTATGATGAGATTGTTTGATAGGATAATGCATGCTAGAGCTTTTAGTTCAAAAATTGGAGCTAGCTATTCAGAAAAATTTTCTTTTAAAGAGGAAGGACTATTATAAATTCTGTTTATAAAAGAGTTAAAGGTGTGTTCATACTTGTACGTTAACAGAAAAAGATGACTAGCATTCTCTTGCTTGAATAGCCCTTGTAGTCACTCATTTGATGACACTAAGAATTTTTTCTCTGTTAATGGACTTGTGTTTAAAAGAAAGTCTGTTACCTTTGTAGTCTTTGTACTTTTTTCATTATAACAAGCTGCAACTCAGCTGGGTAATAATTACTTTTATAAATAGTGTTTAGTCCAGAACTGACTTTATATATCCTTTCGAGCCCAATGAAAGGAAACTCCCAAATGCTTATAACCACAGGCTGATGATTTGATTACAAGCCTGTGTTGGTGATGGTTTCTGAGACTTGGAAGGTGAACGCGCTCCTGTCTGAGTCATCCTGTTGTCTCGCTGTTGGCTGTGTGTTTTCTTAGCAACAGCTGCTGATTTGAGGTTTGAGGTTTGAGAGTATGTTTTAAAATGATCCCACATATTCTTTCAGCTTATATGTGCCTGTTAAACCCTGTATATTTACTGTTAATGTCATGTGTCCCACAAAAAGGAAAGATTTAATTGCAAATCATTTTTCTTCTGATCTGTTTCTCAGTGAGTTGGGGGCAGGGTAAGGAGAAATAGAAGTGAGTCTGGGAGATTGTGAACTTGCTGGTGTATGTCCCTGGCCTAGAGCAGAACCAAATGGCTTCCATGTACTGACGGGATAAATATAATTTACTAGGGTCTTGGTCTTGGGTAATACTCCTGTGTGTATCAGTATTAAAGAAACAAGTGAATTTTGGAAATGTCTGGTGTTGTGGAATGGTTAAGGACATAGCTTCTTTTTTAAAAAAATATATTTTTTTCAATATATTTTATTGATTTTCTACAGAGAGGAAGGGAGAGAGATAGAGTTAGAAACATCGATGAGAGAGAAACATCGATCAGCTGCCTCCTGCACATCTCCTACTGGGGATGTGCCCGCAACCCAGGTACATGCCCTTGACCGGAATCGAACCTGGGACCTTTCAGTCCACAGGCCGACGCTCCATCCACTGAGCCAAACCGGTTTTGGCTAAAAAAAAATATTTTTATTGATTTCAGAGAGGAAGGGAGAGGGAGAGAGAGAGAGAGAAAAACATCAGTGATGAGAGAGAATCGTTGATCGGCTGCCTTGTGCACACTCCCTACTAGGAATTGAGCCTGCAATCCATGCATGTGCCCTGCCCAGGAATTGAACCATGACCTCCTGGTCATGGGCCTGCGCTCAGCCACTGACCCACTCCGGCTGGGTGCAAATATTATTTTTATCGATGGAGAAATAGAGGCTCAGCAGGGGCCTGATATTATTGAAACATCTACCTTAATTTCAATGCACCTCTCACTTTTATCTTTCTCTTCAAGCTCTTTGGAGCCAGGGAGAGCCAGGGCTAGGAAGAATGAGTGTGCACTGAAGGCAGAGGCTGCTCTCTGGCATTTCCCATCAGTTTCCACACTCAGCCCCCCATTGCATCTTCTGTACCAGGAGGAGAGAGACACTAACCCTGGAACCCGGCTGTGGGAATTTGTTACCTGAGGAATGTCCAGGGAGTTTCACACTCAATCTTAATTCTCAAGTTCCAAGGTTACTTTCCTTTTAAAGATGCTTGAAAGGTGAAGTCCTTCAAGATTTTTTTCTCCTCTTGCTTCTGATGAAGTGGAAACATTTGGGTAGGAGCGGATACAACCTTTGTAAAATGAGCCTTGTTTTGGTTGAACTGGAGAGGATGAGAGGGGCCAGTGAATGAAGCTTTTCTCCTCAGTGATACCCCTTCACTAGATGATGAGATGTGGAATCTGAGGTCAAGCTCCTGGATGCAGATAAAAATTAAGTCTGGCAAGACTTGGAGCACTTTTTACAAGTTTGTTTTTATTGTTACAGAAATCCAGCAGCACACATGTTTAAAAAGCAAAGGCCTCCCTCATGCAATTTTCACTTTCCATTTCTGCGGGCTCTGTCCCTGGAGATCCTCGTTATGGGAGAGGGGCATGTTTATCCCATTCGAGTGTTTACGAACACTTGGAACCCTGACAGAGCAGTAATTACGCAACGTGGTTAGAATTTGTGCTTTTTCCTTTTTACCTAGACATTTGGCATTAGGGGACATTGTTGAGGTTTCGTAAATATGGGTCCTTCTTTTAGGCTGTGTCCCGAGTCCCGGAAACCTGAAGTGGAACTTCAGTGCTCTTGATCGCCTTTCCAATCAGTGACATACCTGGGGTTAGCATTTAGATACCTGAGCTTCTTGCCCGCTGCTGAACCAGTTCTGGGAGTTAATTTATTACACAAGTTTGCCAGTTAACTGCCACCGCAACAGTGGGCAAGGAGCACGTTTCATCAGATGTTTAACAGAGAGTTTATGTGAACATAGGCCCATTTTAGTTCAGTCACTATATTAATCTGTTAACTACTTCTTATGTTGACTGATCATGTGATACGTGTTTTGGTACATTTCTCTATAGAGTCATGGGCTATGTGAGTAAATTAGAGCGGTCTTGCCTGGTAGGAAGTTTCTTTTAAGGACGTGGGATATGGAGCTCACATACTTCTGTTCAGGCCGTTCTTGCCAGTAACTTGCAGTTTGGTCTTGGGCAAGTTATTTACCTTCTCTGTTTCCCTACATGGGGTAGAGAGTGTCTATCTTATGGACTTGTGAGGATAAAAGAGATGGTACATGCAAAATGCCTGGCACAAACGAAGTACTAAATAAACATTAACTCTTCTTGTTACTGTTTTATCGTTATTATCAAACAGGGAACCAACAAACTTGGTCACCTATCTAAGGAGAATTTACCTGTTCTTACTGCCCAGCTAACACAGGAGAGGCCACTGATATTTCACTTTTATTGCACTGTAGGTCGTCAGAAGGAATGTGCAAATATTGAGATAACGCTCTCTAATTAGATACAGATCTCAGTACTGGACTGAGTCAGCCGGCTTCTTCACGAAGGAATTTGGAGGAGCTTCAGCGAAAGGATTACACAGAGATTTTGTTTGTCGCAGTGGGCCTACTTCTTGAGATCCTTCAGTGGTTCTAGTTTTGCTTCTACTCAGGAAAATATGGTGGCATCCGGAAGATGTTTTTGGGGGAGTGTTGTAATTGTTGACTGATGGGGAGACATCGATTTAGGTGGCGTTTCTTTCTGAGGGTTTTATGTTAATGTGTTTTGGGAACTGGGATATTTCCAGGGGCAAGGATTTGAGAGAAGCGAAAAATATTCCTTAGAAACCTCAAAACTGTAGTCTGAAATTCCATGAAAAGAAAATTTAAGAATTTTGTATCCCGAGTTATTGGAAGTTGGAGGTCAGAAGGATTTATTCGTGTTTTTGGAAGTTTATCTTTACTGGAAGGTACATAATTTATAACTATTTTAATGAAGTAGCAGATACATTAAAGAAAAAGTAAGCTCAGAGGTAGACAAAAATAGTTAAAAAAACCCCCGAAAACTCCAGACAGATTTCGAATGGAGTCCCTGTACACGTCGCAACAACAAAGATAACTTAGTATACACAGCAGTGCATTCTGTTCTTTCCCTGAGATGATACCTCATGTCAGACCTTAAAATTGTGCTCATGGAAATGGCAAATATGTATCTTTAAGGAAAACTCAGAAACAATTAATTCTGGTTGTTTCTCTTCAGGTGAGGAATTTATGCCGTGTTTAGAAATGAAATGGAAACTACTTTGCAAGCTCTCCAGCAAGTCACGAGGGAGGCCCAGGAGAGGGGGTGACTTCACAAAGTTCTGGTTTCAGAAATCAAATCTGTGTTTCAGAGACACCCGCTCCATAGCTTGACTCGACAACAGTTGAACAGTTGAATACCTGTTAAAGAGCCGCAGGGCTGGCTGGCACCCTAGAAAAAAACAGCTTCTAAATTACATCACAGCTAATTTTTTTCCTTCTTCTCATCTGCTTTCCCACTTACCAGTCAGCATGCTAAGATTTAATGATTAGGTAAGATTGGGCGTGAAGTATTTAGTTAGAACTCCCCATTTATCAGTACAGTTGTACACGGATGGGTGGTTCTTTGGAAGCAAAGAGTTAAAGAGAAACACAAACTCAAAAGGGACGGAAAGGTACTCTAATTTTGGGGAGATTTGAATTTTAAAAAAATTCTCTTAGAACAATTCCCTTAGAATTCTAGTATGAAAATCATAATATGAAGTGGTTCGAGGAAGTGTCATTTATTTTTTTATTTTATTTAATTTTTACTTATGCTTTTAATTTTTAAAGCTTAGTTTTCAAACACAATATTATGTTAGTTTCAGGTGTACAACAGAGCGACTAGGCATTTATATGCCTTATCAAGTGATCACCATGAGTGTAGCACCCAGCTGACGCCATACATAGTTATTGCAATGTTATTTTTTATTTTAAATCATACACTTTTTAAAACTAAATTTGTGCACTAGACCTCTATGGATTAAAGTCTACAATGACTTACTGAGTGATCTAAGGTTGTGTTTTTTTTTTGTTTGCTTTGTGCTCTGTGCAAGTAAGTCTTGGTCAATAATTGAATAAAGTTGGATTGTAGGGAATAGAGCAACACTCTTTAAAAAAAAAAAATATATATATATATATGTTGATTTTTTTTTAGAGAGTGAGGAAGGGAGAGGGATTGATTGGCTGCCTTCTGCACACCCCTGCTGGGGATCAAGCCCACAACCCAGGCATATGCCCTGGCCAGAACTGAACTGGTAACCTCTTGGTTTGTGGGTGGATGCTCAGTCACGGAGGCACACCGGCCAGGCTAGAGCAGTGCTCTTTAAGGGGAGTTCTTGAGGGTGTAATAAGTAATGGTCATTCACAGGAGGGATGAACAATTGAGTAAGTGCAGTATCATTGGTAAGATACCAGTTATAAGTTCTAATCCTGGGTTTATCCCGGGCAGTTTTATGCCCTTGAATAAATCACTAATGTTAATGGTCTCAGTTTCCACACTGCAGGAGCATCATGATTACTAGTATATGAACTAACCTATCAGCACAACTAAATACAAGTATGTTTTGTCCTGGATCAGTTAAACTGCCCCCCTTTTACTGATATCCATTGATCTTCCTCTTGAACCTCGCCAGCCCGCTCTCATAGGTCTGCCATCCTCACAAAGGACAGCAAAGGAGAGAGTGTGGTGGGATCACTTTAAAACCTGTGCTATCCGTAGTGAGTCAGTAAGCCTGGGCCTGTGTATGCCTTATACCTTGTACAGTGATGGTAGCGATGGGTTGTTATTAGAGTCCAGAGTTCAACACCCATCCTGCTGAATTCAGTTCAGAATTTTAGGACTGAAGGATGCCCAAATCCTCTTATTTCACAGAAGAGGAACCAGGATTCAGGGGTGGCAAGGTCCCACAGGTAACTGGCAGAACCGGGAGTAAAACTGCAACCTCCAGATCCCTGGCTCAGCGCTCCTGGTGCTATGTGTGTGAGATATGTAAATTGTTGAGAATTATCTAAGACCTGTGGGAAAGTATGTCATCATACAGTAAGTATTGATGTGCTTTAGCATCCTACTTAAGAAACGGAATATTCATAACAAGGTGTGACCCTTTCTTCCTCCTCAGAGGTAGCTGACTTCGGTGTTTATCACTCTCAGGCATTTCTTTGCCATTTGTTGAGTATGAATTGGTTAAAGGGGATTGCCATAGTCTAACAACTGATAGTGCCTGGGCACTGCCACACGGAATGGATGCTGACCATGAGTAGTGGACCCAGCCAGGCCACGGTGTGCTGGCGGAGTATCAGGCCCATCATGGTCCCTAAGGAATATTTTTAAGGTTGTGTATAATTCACATCAGTCAGTATGCATTCTGCTGCAAGCTGCTCCCCCCCAACTTTATATTTGTGAGATGCATCCATATCGATTACGTGTAATGCTGGTTCATTCATTTGCTTTTTAAAATATTCTCTTGTGTGACTATGCCACAGTTTATCCATTCACTTATTTTTGGATATTTGGTTTTAGTTTTTTTTAATACATATTTTTATTGATTTCTAAGAGGAAGGGAGAGGGAAAGAGATAGACACATCAGAGATGAGAGGGAATCATTAATCAGCTGCCTCCTGCACGCCCCCTATTGGGGATCAAGCCCGCAACCTGGGCATGTGCCCTTGACTGGAATCAAACCCACGACCCTTCATTTTGCAGGTTGACGCTCTATCCACTGAGCCAAACCAGCTAGGGCAGATATTTAGTTGTTTTGTTTTTTTTAAAAAATATTTTATTGAATTCTTACAGAGAGGAAGGGAGAGGGACAGAGAGTTAGAAACATCCATGAGAAACATCCATCAGTTGTCTCCTGCACACCCTCCACCGGGGATCTGCCCGCAACCAAGGCACATGCCCTTGACCGGAACCGAACCCGGGACCCCTCAGTCCGCAGGCCAACGCTCTATCCACTGAGCCATACCGGTCAGGGCTAGTTTTTTTATATCCTCTTCTAGGACTCCCCTGTTCATATCTTTAGCTTATCTCCCTATCAGGATATTAGTATTTTCTTTATTGACCTTTATGTATATTATTTCTGTATTTTCTTGGAAACTGTTGTTTAATAAACAAATACTCATTAATATTTGTACTTAAGAAGCCACATAAAACCTATTGTAGCCCAAGCAGTGTGTCTCAGTGGTTGGGCATTGACCTATGAACCAGGAGGTCACAGTTTGATTTCTAGTCAGGTTACATGCCCGGGTTGCGGGCTCAATCCCCAAAAGGGGGTATGTAGGAGGCAGCCAATCAATGATTCTCTCTCATCATTGATGTTTCTATTTCTCTCTCCCTCCCTCTTCCTTCCTGGCTGAAATCAATAAAAATATATATATGCATATATTTTAAAAAACCTCATAGCTTTGCCTTTCCAATGTTATTGGAGCTACATACATCTGTGCATATTTGAAAAGAGAATTTCGGTATCCTGTCATCAGACTGATGGGAAGCACACCAGTGGGATTGTCTGAGTGTTAACATGCCTGTGACTGTAGATATGAATGGGTTTGAGATGCACATGGGTCTTTCCATTCTTGATTATAAAGATGGATTTAATTTTCCTATATGTACATGGTTATGCAGGTGAAGGGATTGACTTCATTGTTCTCTAACATGTGGGAGGAAAGCCTGTACGGGAAATCATAAAATTCTCTTTTTTCCCGTCACTAAATAAAGCTGGATGATGGGTGGCACCCTTGCTTCCTCAGGGAGCCATGGATGGGCCACAGAACGTAACAGAAACTACAAAGTGAACGGGAGGATTCAGGCCATGGCTCAGGAAGTCCCGTTCCAGAACTTTATTTATTTAAACGATCTGTGTGTGCATGGCTTTGGCGCTCTCCCCCTCTTTCCTCCAGTGAACAGTGACCTGACAGAGATACAGGGGAGGCTCTTTGTTCTTTTGTTGGCTTCTTGTATCTCTGCCTGGCAGGTTATTGTTTCAAGGACCTTAAGCACCGGGATTAGGACAGTTAAATCTTTCCTGGGCTTGGAAAGTGTAAGCTTCCTGTTCATTCTGCTTTCCTGGTTTACTTGCTTCCTTCTCTGCCTGCCTTTTTTCTTTTTACCTCCAGATCACTTGCATCTATTGGATAGCCATCCTTCAGAGCATCCAACACTGTGTTCAGTTTAGTTTTTTTTAAACCCTTTTTGTTGTTGTAAAAATACTTTAGCTCTGGGGGTAGAACTGATCCCACAATGGCGGGTAGACCGCCCTGCAACCCTGCCCTCCACCTTTCCAGGCCTCACTGCCACCCTCCCGGCTCTGTAGCCTCTTCTGTTGTCGTTAGCTAACGAAGTGCTGTAATTTGCTGGCTATTGCGGGTGGAGGACAGGCCAGGGAGCTCCTGGCAGAAATTTTGTAACCTGTCTGAGCTCTCTTGTCTTGCAAATTGCTGTTTACCTAGTCTGTTCTGTCTTGGGAATAATTAGAACTTTAGAGTTAAGATTGTTGTCCAAAAGAAAGATGTTTATTTTTAGAGGCAGAAAATATTTTGAGCCCATTTGCCATAACTGCTTTTTTAAGAAACGAAAACTATGGACTTTAATCCCAAAGCGAAAACAAACATCTTCCTGGAAGAATTAGCAACATGTAAACATTTTGAAAACAAGCTGATTTTTATTTTGGCTTTTTGTATTTGCTTAGTCAAAATTAATATGACCACAGTTGTTCGGAAATCCTCCTTTTCCTTGCATGTCTTGGTGTGGAAAATTGATTTAATGACATAGAAGATAAAAAATGTCAAAGGGGAAAAGTGTCTAAAGAAATTTTGTTAGTGCAAAGGGCATGGTGTTAACACACTAGCAGACACTCCTCAGAGATGGTTCATCCAAAATAAATTACTTATTGATTGAGTTTAGGGAGACGCTGGGGGGGGGGGGGGGGAGGAGGGCGGAAACCGGGGGGAGGTGAGAGAGAGGAAACATCTATTTAACATCTATTTGTGGTTCATTGGTTTATTGATGCTTTCACTGGTTGATTCTTGCGTGGGCCTGACCAGGGATCTGACCAGCAACCTTGGTGTATCAGGACAACTCTCTAACCAACTGAGCGTAGCCAGGACTCATCCAAACTATTTTTGATCGTCATAATCACACGAACGAAAAGAATCTTTTCAGTTGGGGTGGTGAACACACAACACAGTATACTGGTGATATGTCGTAGAATTGTGTTCCTGAAACCTGCATAATTTTGTTAACCAGTATTGTTTCAATAAATTTAATAGGAAGATAAAAAGAATCCTTTGGCCCTAACCGGTTTGGCTCAGTGGATAGAGTGTCGGCCTGTGGACTGAAGGGTCCCAGGTTTGATTCCGGTCAAGGGCATGTACCTTGGTTGCAGGCACATCCCCAGTGGGGGGTGTGCAGGAGGCAGCTGATCGATGTTTCTCTCTCATCGATGTTTCTAACTCTCTATCCCTCTCCCTTCCTTTCTGTAAAAAAATCAATAATATATAATAATAAAAAGAATCCTTTGAAGTTTTTGGTTTTTAAAGAATCCTCCTTTCATTTTTTGGGGGTGGTTTTCACTTTATGAGCCGCAGTGTCTAGGAATAATGTGGCATAGGACGTAGCTAACTATCAAAGAAGGGCCAGCCACACTGACCTTCCCACAGGGTCTTTGTGAGCAGAAGCCCAAACCCTTCACAGATGCAGAAGTCTATTTAAAGGTCCGCAGTAACAATGACAACCACCTAGGGCCGTCTTCCAGCCCCATCGCTTCCTCCTTCTGATGGGAAGCTGAGCCTGGGGTGGAGGAGGTACAGTGATGTCACTGGACCAGCGCACTCAAGCTGTCGCCTGCTTTGGGGGAATCACAGACCTTTATGGGACGTTGTACAATGGGATTGGTGAAGTGAAAGTACTCTGATTTAGATAAATAGAAAGAAAACTGGGTTAAGAAATACACAGCAGCCAGAACATGGGGAAAACCCTCATATCTTAATAACAAGTAAAACTTTCAAAATGTTACTATTCACAGGAAATCCCCCCCTCCCCAGGTTTGTTTGTTTGTTTGTTTTTGGCACGAATCTTTAAGCAGGTGTATTTGAGGAACTACCAGTGTGTTACCGAGGTGATGCTTGGCTGCTGAGGTGGAAGGTGGAAGAGCTGGCGTAATGCCCTCTCCAGGGCCCTAGTGCTCCCAGACCACGCCAGAGACCTCAGGACGTGGCCACAGGGCCTGTTGCGAAAGTTGTATTTTAGGGGACTCCTCTGCCGGACTCTCCTATGCTCCAGGGAGTCTGTGGACCAGGATGATCCCAGCAATTCTGTAAACTACAGTAGACCTGAGGCTCTTACCTTTTTTTCCTCCTAAGCCAGTTCCACGAATTTGCTTTGGGTTGACCTTAGACATCTAAAATGCCTCATTTTTTGAGTGTTCCGTCTTCCTTCTCTCCAATAGGATTTCATAAGGGGGCTCACATCTAGGGGCCTGGATTCTCAAAATATTCCCAGTGTGGATGCCTGAGCCGCTAAGGACTTGAAGCAGACCAAGGGGTGTTTCCAGCAACCTTGATGGGCTAGAATCCTCACAGCGCCCCACAGACCCTGATGTTCCTGTGGGACACTGGCCAATGAGAGCACCCCCCCCCCCACCCCACCCCACTAGCTGCTGCAGGTGCTCAGGTGGTTCAGTAGCTCCTCCTGCTTGTGTACTGATTCCCGGGCGTCAGGAAGCTACATCTCATTGAGTACAACTGCAGCCTACTCTTTTCTGGGTTCCTTTCCAGCGTGCGCTAGGCTTAATGAAGCTACAGGTGTGGACTGGGTGGCTATGGATGGAGCTGACTGCTCACAGCTTATATAATTGCAGTAGTGGATACCATTATATTTTAATTATTTCTTAATTTTAAAACCCCACAAAATATATTCGTTTGATTGCTCTGGTAATAATGATCTCTTATGGTCAGAGGAACTTGGATAATATAGTGAGTGACCTGTTTAAGGCCTCCCAGGGAGTCAGTAAAAGAAAAGGGATTCAGACCCACTATCCCTGGGAGCCCAGTCTGTTACTTAGTCCTGTAAACCTGTTATTGAGGATTAACATCCACTCAGGGCCAGAAATAGACCAGTTGAGACCTAAATCAGTTTTGATCGTTGGTCTCTAAGGATGAGAGGATGAAGGCTACATTAATTTGCCGGGCAATTGATTTTCCCTTAGGGTAAGAGAAAACAACACCAAAACTGTCAGCCACGAAAATAGCACAGTAAATTATGTTTGCGTTTGGAAAACTTCCAGTCCTATAAATAGATTATGGGAAGCCCTCGGGGAGAGAGAAAAAAGGTGTCTGATGGCCGTTTCCATATATAAAAGTAGAGGCCCCAAGCAACTTGAAGAAAAAAAAAGGAAGGTTTGTAACTTTAGTCAAAATAGGAGCTATGATTCATAACAGAAATATGGCCTTTTATTACCACTCACAGCCAAGAATTGGTAAGTCAGTAGGTCAAAAGTTTGGCAGGAGGATTTTGGGGAAGGATTTGTACAAGCGAGGTTTCTGAGCGTTCCCATTTTTTTCTGCTGAGAGTACCCACCTTCATACTTTGCCTTAATAGAGATTAAGGAAACCCTGGAAGTAGGAGGAAGAACTCGCTCTGCATTTCAGTGTTGTGAGCGGAGGAGAATTACAGAATGCTTCGCAAGATCGACACCGGCATAAACACACAGCTCTGATTTTCTGGGCTAATCACAGTATTGTTAAAAGCCAGTGACTGGAGTTTGATATTTACCGATGATGTTTGAGATTAAAGAGGCATCCCCCCACCCATTTTATTTTTATTGTTTTATTATTATTTTTTAAAATATATTTTTATTGATTTCAGAGAGGAAGGGAGAGGGAGAGAGAGATAGAAACATCGATGATGAGAGAGAATCATTGATCGGCTGCCTCCTGCACACCCCTTACTGGGGATCAAGCCTGCAACCCTGGCATGTGCCCTTGACCAGAATCGAACCCGGGACCCCTCAGTCTACAAGCTGATACTCTATCCACTGAGCCAAACCAGCTAGGGCAAAGAGGCACATTTTATGTTTCATAACGCATGCGTCTGTGTTTTCCTTTGTAGGTATTCCTTTGCTTCCTTAGTCTCTGTGCCTACCTCTTTTCCTGTGTTTCCCTAGACATGCCACTTGATGACTGTGTCAGGGTGTGGCGTTCAGCATTGTCCGGGATGGGCCGTGGAATTGGCACACACGGTCTTCCTTGGATGATGAGTGGGTGGGTGGATGTGAAATGGCACATGTGGGAACATGAATGTGACTCTACCCTCTGGGGCCCGCATGTCGAGAACTCATCTGTCTGTACCTGATACACCCACACGACCCAAGGGCCTGCAACTCCAGAAACAGCTCTGCCGTGGGGCAGTGCACAGCCGAATGGGAGAGTGTGGGAGATAAGGGGGTAGAAGATTGGTTGGTCGTCTGGACTAGTCTGTTAATATCACTACCTTTAGAGCTACACTGGAATCAGGATGGTGATTTGCTGATACCAATTCCTCCTGGATTTCTGGCCTTTCAGTTTATGCTGTGGAACCCCTTCTTCTTTTTTTTTTTTTAAATATATTTTATTGATTTTTTACAGAGAGGAAGGGAGAGGGATGGAGAGTTAGAAACACCGATGAGAGAGAAACATTGATCAGCTGCCTCCTGCACACCCCCTACTGGGGATGTGCCTGCAACCAAGGTACATGCCCTTGACCGAATCGAACCTGGGATCCTTCAGTCCGCAGGCCGACGCTCTATCCACTGAGCCAAACCAGTCAGGGCTCACTTGGTTCTTTTAACATGTAAAAGACCCCAATCCTGGAGGAATCTTCTTTTACGTTGGGGACAGAAGGAACTGGTGGATGTGAGAATGGTAATGTGCAGGTAGTCACGGAACCCTTACATTTTTGGGATAATAAACCTAGGGGAAAAAGGCCTTTGGTCGATAGCTCGGGCTGTAGGGCATGGAGGATTCTGTTACATCAGGAGGAATGGAAGTCCCTGATCTCAGGCCAGGGAGCGTGCGAGCCTGCGGACAGAACCGTTGTGTCTTTTGCTCACAGAGAAGTAGTGAGATTAGAGAAAGAATGACCTTGCCTCCCGCCAGGGGAAGGAATGTGTGTAGGAGAAGTCTCTTCTGTGCCTGAAAGATGCTAAGGAGGTTAGCCTCCTAAATCAAGATTCTAATGGGAAAAACCGAGTTAGGGTTAATTTGTCCCAATCACACAAGATATGGAGAAGCCTCCCTTCCTTCCAGTTTTATCAGGAGATAAATTTAAACGTCTTTTGTTGCAACTACGTCTCCCCTGTCGGGCCGGGAAAGGAGACCCAACACTTCAGAGCCCCAGAGATCCAGGCCTCAAATCTGGGTGAGGAGCGCACGGAGCCCACAGAGGGGTCTTCACCCCCCAGTTCTGACAGTTTCCAGAGTCTGTGGGCTTTCCTGTTTTCCCAGGAAGACTCCCCAGGGCGGCTGGTGTATTCTAGACAGGAAGCTGGGAAGCCAATTTGACATAGATCATTAATTGTGTGCAGAGAGAAAGGGAGAGTGATAATATGTAACTCGACTAAGCAGCGAGGGTATCCAAAGTTCACCTCCCAAGGCCTCAGATGGAGGAGGAAAGTTAAATATATTCACATAAATGAACAACAGAAGACCACACGTTTCTGTGTTTTCCCTTTAGGGCTCCACAGGTAACATGTTTTACAAATATCACAAAAGGAAGTTCTTCTTAGTGTGAATAAACAGCGCAGGGGACTTCAACACACTGGGGAAGGTTATTGTGAGAATTCTTAGGTTGGTAGTACCAACCAGTGGAGGACATTCCGGGGCATCGGAAAGACTTAGGTTCGTTATTGGTATTTTTATTAATTACAAATCAGACCCTTAGGGGGTATTTTCTTTTCTGGTTATTATTTTTTTAGGTAACAGATTCTAAATTCTATGTATTTTATTTCAGTTGATGGAAGGAATGTGGCAAAGGTTGACATTAAGTGGTTTTTAAAAAATAGTGTGGGTTACATATTATTCATTTAGAAGATGAGTTAGCAATAACTCTTAAAGGTTTTGAATGAAAATTCCTTAAGTTACACCACTCTAACAGCGATTTTCAACCAGAGTGCCACAATTTTAAAAAAATTTTATTTTTTACAGAGAGGGATAGAGAATTAGAAACATCAATGAGAGAGAAACACCAATCAGCTGCCTCCTGCACACCCCCTACTGGGGATGTGCCCGCAACCAAGGTACATGCCCTTGACTGGAATCGAACCTGGGACCCTTCAGTCCGCAGGCCAACGCTCCATCCACTGAGCCAAACCGGTTAGGGCGAGAGTGCCGCAATTTTTAAAACATGACGCACCTGACTAGTCAGGAGCTCTGACCTCTTTTCCCTTAGATTATTAAAAAAAATAAAAAAATGACAGCCAACACACCAATAGTCAGTGAGTTAAAATTATACACTTTCTTTGTCAGATCGGCAGAAACATTTTTTTGTGTGTGTGCCGCGGGTTTATGTGTGCCATGAGATGAAAAAGGTTGAAAATCGCTGCTCTAACACAATTTTTATTTTTGCACTTTACCTTTTTTTTTTTTTTTTTAATATATTGATTTTTTTACAGAGAGGAAGGAAGAGGGATAGAGAGTTAGAAACATCAACGAGAGAGAAACACTGATCAGCTGCCTCCTGCACACCCCCCACTGGGGATGTGCCTGCAGCCAAGGTACATGCCCCTGACCGGGATCGAACCCGGGACCCTTCAGTCCACAGGCCGATGCTCTATCCACTGAGCCAAACTGGCTACGGCAACTTTACCTTTTAATCTTTGTGCATGTATATACGTATTGATGTGGTTACACTCCTCTTGAACATAAACATTTGTATTCTGTTTATTTTAGTATTTTCTTATTTAAAACGTTTCATAGACTTTATAATGATTGGTTTCATTTTGATTAAAAACTTTTTTTTTATACTGATGTACCAAATTTTGCAAAGCATTCCAATGTATACAGGGTGTCCCCCCAAAATGTATACTCACTTTAACAGCTGATAGCTCAACTTTGAAAGTGAAATGTATTTTAATAAGCACTGCCTTAATAATTATTCAAAGTGCGTGTATACATTTTTGGGGGACACCCTGTATACAAACCTGTATACCTTTTTGTTTCTAGCTAATTACTTTATAGGATAAATTCCCAGGAGTGAGATTACTGAGGCAAATTATATGTGCATTTTTATGATACAAGTTACATATCACTGTACTGCTTCCAAAATGGTGATTGTGTAGATAGTGTAGAGGTATATCAGTTTCTTTCTTTCTTTTTTAAGTTTATTTTAAGTACTCATGTGAATACACAGTTTTCATTTGGTACAAAGACGATGTCACTGGAAACTGTAGCAGACTTCTAATCTGCCCGCCAGACAAATTACTATTGAATTGTGGAGACCATTAGCCACATGTGAATTTTATTCCCCTTTAAGATAATATCTGAGAAGAAGAGGTTAAAGTCTAAGCATTTCTTTGAAGGCAAATAATAAAGCCTGCAATCCGGTGTCAGTTTATAGGTTCCTGATCATGTTTGTATTGATCATTTCATTTGAGTCTTTAGCAAGCTCTGTGAGCAGGGGGAGCCGTAGGTCCCTATGCTACAGCAGAGGAAGTGGAGGAGCTCAGGGAGTGGCAGGGCCAAGGCAAGGCCAGAGGCATTTCTCTGTGCATCCTGAACAGGGTCAGCCTGAATGATGTTCTCCTTCGATGAAGCCAGCGAGGCGCTGGATGAAGTTTCATACATGGTCTTAATTCGAGAGGAGGACATAATATTAAAAATGATGATTTTAAGTCACCCAAAGAACACAAATCATACACTTCAGATATTGTATTTCGTGGGTCAAGGAGTTTCCATCACTCCTGATTAAAAACAAATGTTGATGCTATTAAAAGAGTAAATGATATCATTCCTTGAAAAGTTTACTTATCCTATTTTATTTGGGGGTTATATGAAATAGGGGTTGAGACTGTGGATGCAGGCGTGAGATGGATGCAGCTCTGAGACCAGTTCTGGGGCTGAGCTGTTTGAATACGGTGTTCTCACCCCGCTCCAGCCTTGGTTTCCCCCGTAAACTGGTGATAGTAGTGTCCCTGTCAGAGATGTTGTATGAGGCGTAAATGCATATGTATGCAAAGTGCTTAGTCAGAGTAAGCACTCTATTTTATCCTGAGTTAGGTGTTATTTATTGGTAAATATGCTTCAGTTTTTCTTTATTTACTTACTAGAGGCCCGGTGCACGAATTCGTGCACCAGTGGGGTCCCTCGGCCTGGCCTGTGTGATTGACCCGAAACCAGCTCTCCGACATCCCCTGAGGGGTCCCAGATTGTGAGAGGGTGCAGGCCAGGCCAAGGGACCTCACCGGTGCACAATCGGGGCTGGGGAGGGATGCAGGAGGTTGACCAGCTGGAGAGGGACCGCAGGAGGGCTCCATGGTGTGTCTGGCCCATCTTGCTCAGTCCCAGCAGCAAGCTAACCTACCAGTTGGAGTGTTTGCCCCCTGGTGATCAGTGCTTGTCATAGCGACTGGTTGACCAGTTGACTATCTGCCCCCTTGTGGTCAGTGCATGTCATAGTGAGCAGTTGAGCAGCCTTAGCATATCATTAGCATGTTATGCTTTGTTTGGTTGAACAGCCAACCAGACGACCAGACACTTAGCATATTAGTCTTTTATTATATAGGATATTTTAAAACTCAGTGTCAAGCATATGCTTCTTTACCCTAATTTTCTTTATAGCATAAAGGTTAGAAATAAGAAAAATTGTGTGTGTGTGTGTGGGGGGGGGGGGATGTTTTTTAACACATTCCCCATTCAGTAAAGCTTCCTTTATATAGCCTCGTGTTTATTTCAATGGAATTGTATACAGTGAGTAAATGTAGCTGTGGAGAGGCAGACTCTGTATTGACTGTGGGGAGATACTCACTGTGATCTTGTCCTTTCAACCATGTTTAGTCTTCATGAGTCGAGCTTCAAGAGTTATCTGCTTTCCAGGGGTCTTCTTGGCTATAGATCTGTCTTTAACTTTGTCTGGCTGTTTTCTGTCATGAACAAGGAATAAAATGATCTGTGTAACCTCATGTTGTATTTAATGGAGAATAACTAGACCCAGTGCACTTAGTTTGCTAATTCAGCGACTTGGACTATTGCTATTATGAACATATTGAACCCAAATGAAGTTTCCTTTGAGGTTCATCATCTCTGGGCATTGCAAAGCTTCAGAGTTTTTTACTTTTATGTTAGCCTAAGTACAAGATTCATTGTATTCTAGGTATGAAGATGTGCCAGTTAATAATAACGGCTGAAAATGAAAAAAATAAAAAGAAATTATATTAGGTGATGCATGTCCCTTCCCTGCAGAGGTATTTGGAAACAAATGCTACACCAGAGCCTGATGTTTTCTGTAATGAAATGTAAATGTAGCCCCGTTTCTGTTGCTTAAAATAGAAGAAGCTAGTGAATTATTTTGAAATGAAAAGCTTATATTGTGGCATCAGGAAGAGAATCTTGCGAAGGGGTATTGAGTGGTAGATAGCCCTGTAGAGAGATGAGGGGTGGGTCTTCTTAGCGTGGTCCTTGAGTTGAGAAACATGCACACAGGATGAAGTATGGAGAAAAGCCACAGGCAGGATGTCAGGGCCAGAGAGCAGCCTGAGCCTCTCCGCACTCCTAGGCCATGTCAGACAAGGCCTGCTATTGAGAGTCAATTAAATGGAAACAAACAGGCCCTGCCACAGACCACAGTTGAAGGTCACATTTCCAGGATTGAGAGCAAGAGGGCACAGCAGCGGCAGGGAAGGTGACTCAGCACAGTTGCAGGTAGGAGGTACCTGGTGGACATTGCTTAATGGTTGTGTCCCTCCCTCCCTCCGTTCACTCCTTGCACGTTTGTTGAGTAGCTACCCTGCATCCGTAGCTTCTGGTGTTTGGTGCTGAGGGTGTGAAGAAGTGGTGGCTGAAGGAGCTCCCGGTCCAGTCCGGGTCTCAGACACGTAGAGCTGATGGCTGTGGTGTTTGTGCTGAGCTGGAGGTATGGGGTGCACAGGGGGCACAAAGGCAGATCGCCTCACTCTGTCGGGGCTCCAGTAGGAGAAACAGCAGGTGCAAAGACCGAAAAGTGAGAGAGCACTTGGGACATGCAAGAGAGCCTCCGTTCATTGGCTGTGTTTGCAGCCTTGGGCCTGTGTGAAGTGAGTCAAGAGATTGGGGATTAAGTAGGAAGAGCCTCGAAGGCTGTGCAGTTGATGGGAAACCTCTCAAGTATTTCAGGCAGGGAAGTAGAATGACTAGACCGGCGATGCCAGTAGCTCACTGTAGTGGACACTGTTGTGCTGTTCAGATCTCCCTTCAATGAGGGGCTGATCGCCCAGCTTCTGGGGGTGTTTTCAGCCTCTTGGAGAGCCTCAGCATCAGTGCACCACCTCACCGGGGTTATGCCCCTTCCCAGGGGTGGGGTGGGGATGAGGGTCCCACATCCAGTGACTGATGAGGTGAGGGCATGGGCCAGGCCCTGTAGGCCCGTTTTAGGACGACTCTAAGGGCCCTTTAACCTCCAGAGCTCACTGTGGGGTTGCGGGAGGCTGTTCGGGAGGCCGCTTGCAGCTCAGCTTCTTCCTCTACCCATCCTTGCTTCCTTCTCGGCTCCCATCGGCCTTTCTGAGTTGCGATCTCAGTGAGGTTGTGGGTTCGGTTTGGTGTTGCCCTGAGGTGCTGGGGTCTGCACACTGTCTCCAGGTGGAACACACAGGCAGACGTGGGGCTTGCCTCGCTTGTTTCCCTCCTCAGAATGATGACACTCTTGTACTATCTGTGCAGTCTCAAGATAATTGTTTCCTATTTTTTTTTTAACTTTCTAGAAGGTTAACTCCGGACCCAGTAACTACTCTTGGCCGGAAGTGAAGTCACCTTTCTATGTTGAATCCGCGTGCCATGGGTTGTTGAGGTAGAGCTGTTTGTTATGCCGTCAGCTATGTGTCCATTCGAGATACTCAGCCTGCGTTGACTGAACACTGAATGGAAGCTGAGGGATGAGTTCCCAGAATAAGCAGGTTGAATGGATGCTGATTTTCTCAGTTGTGTCCTGACCACCCCCCACTTCTGTGCCCACATGGGTCCCTGTTGCTTTTTAGTTAAGTGGCTGAGCCCCACAACCACCTGTGCTGTGCTAGCGTAGACATGTTTCACAGGACAAAAGTAGCCTTAACACTCCCACTGCCTCTGTCTCGAACAGGACTCCAAATGCACTGCTGGGCTCACCGCATTCAAAGGCATGCGTAGGGGCAGACACACCAACTCATCCCCTCTGTCTAATGCCCTTGGCTGAGGGAGGGGCTGTGACTAACACACCAGAAGGAATGTGTGTGCTTGGGTAATTGAGAGCTGGTGGTACTTTTGTGTGTGTGTTTTTTGGCTTCATGATCTTCAGATAAGGAAGGATTTTGTTTATTTTTGTAAGATTAATTCTGTAAGACAGGGTGGAATGCGTGCTCTGTTATCCACTTGTTTCTTCCTTGTTTAAAAAAGAAAATCATAGACTTGGATTTCAAGCGGTAGATAGGATAGAGGTGATTTTAAGAATACATTGTGATGTATGGGGCCAGATGGGTATTGGAAATATGGGGCGGGGAACACTTTGCAAAGTATGTGGTTGTCTACTATGCCGTAACACCTGAAACGAATCCAAAATAGTATTGAATGTAAACTGTAATGAAAAAATATAGTAAAAAGAGAATGTTGTATGATTATTAGATGCAAAGCCAATTGTTAAGTGCAAAGTTTGTTTACCTATTGGATGTATATCAATTTTGTAATTTGTCAGTAGGTGTCTAAATTGTTTGACAGAATATCTTGTACTTATTGAGGTAGTCTTGCTAATGTTGTGTTTTTTAAATGGTATGGACTATTCTCTCATTATTAAAGAATTTACAAAGACAGTCCTAACAGCATGGAAATAATCATTTAGTGAAAGTAATGTTTCAGTAATAAAGATGCTTTATCCTCTAGTTTCCATGTTGACAGAGAATGTTGTATAACCAGAGTGCGATCCGCAGTCATAGAAGGCGATGCGTTGAACTTTTCCGCTAGAAGGCAGATTCCATCTGGCCAGATAACCTCCATGGAAGCGGACACAGCGGATTGTCCTTCTGGAGGGTCCCGAGCTCAACCCCCAGCCACACTGGAGGTTGGTCAGAACTCAGAATAGCTCAGTAACTGACCTGGGAGATACATGACTTCTACAGCAGCAAGGAACTGTTTTTTATTCATTCCTGGTGTTTGAAATAATGCTTAGAAAGCCATAAGATGGTTGGATTTGGCCCTTTTGTGGACTGTGAGCCCTGCTTTTGATAGCAACGTAAAACCACAGATTGATTTGGCCAGAAGGACTCTTAGAGAATGCCTAGCTCCACCCTGATGTTAGGGTTTAGATATGTGCAATGCATTCTCTGTGCTTGGACCTGAACAAGGACTGGAACTCAGATATACTAAACCACTAGTCCGGGAGTAATCTGTGACACGACAGTGCCTCCTCCCAAGGCCGTTCAGCCTCCCAGGCTAGACTTGGTGCGGCTTGGGTAACCCAGGCGTGCATGGGAGGCACTGCCTGTGCTTGAGAGCCAGTGAGCAGCTGATGTGTGCTGGTCCTTCCCTCACTGTGGGCAGGGATCTTGCGGTGAGATTTGCTTATGTTCCAGCTCAGATGAGTCTGGGTTTTTTTGTTTGTTTGTGTTGTTTTTTTATTGATTTCAGAGAGGAAGAGAGAGAGAGAGAGAGAGAGAGAGAGAGAGAGAGAGAGGGAGAGAGAGAGAGAGAGAGAGAGAGAGAGAGAGAGAGAGACACACACACATCAATGATGAGAGTGAATCATTGATTGACTGCCTCCTGCATGCCCCCTACTGGGATTGAGCCCACAACCCAGGCATGTGCCCTTTACCAAAATCAAACCTGGGACTTTTTAGTCCATAGGCCGACGCTCTGTCCCCTGAGCCAAAACGGCTAGGGCTGGGTTCTTTTTTTTTTATATATATAAAGTATTTTTATAGATTTCAGGGAGAAAGGGAGAGGGAGAGAGAAATAAAAACATCAATGATGAGAAAGACTCACTGAGTGGCTGCCTCCTACATGCTCTACACTGGGGATGGAGCCCACAACCCAGGCATGTGCCCTGACCAGGAATTGAACCATGACCTTCTGATTCGTAGGTCAGTGCTCAACCACTGAGCCATACCAACCAGGCGAGTCTGGTTTCTTGTTACTGCTGTCCATTCACCATTCCTGCCCTTCTAGAAATTAGTCTCATATAACTCAATTATTTGATTTAATCTGCACAGAGCAGAGCTGAAGCACAGAGGTAATAATGGCCAGGAATAAAATCAAGTGAGGGAATATGTCTCCTTCTTGTTTTGGAGACCATTATTTTAAGGATTTATTATCTTGCTGACCACCCTGCATGGTCCCTGAAGTAGATAAGCTGTATGTACATTAATACTCTTTGGGTAAATTACTCACTAACGATAAATGAATGAAGGCTAGGACACCTTCCCACTCCCGCCCCCTGTTTTTTGGGGGGGTTTCTTTGTTTTTGGACAAGTTTTGGGAGAGACCAATTCAAATTTTTATGACCATCAACCTACAGTGCAGATATTAAAATGAAGTTATAGAGACTAATATCAAGGAAATGCTAGTGCTTCATATTTATCAGAATAAAAAATTATTTGTGGCATAATTACAACTCTACAAATAAAACAAAAAAACTATGTTAGAGATAAATAATAGTCTAAAAATTCACCATAGTATTAGGAATGATGATATTTGGATGGTGGGCCATTGGGTAGCTTTCATTAATTTTTTAAGGTTTCTGTAACATTAAAAATTACTTTAATAAACATTATTTTAAAGTACAAAATCCTCTTAAAAGTAAATGAAATATATATTCCTTTTGTAGAAAAATACGTTTGAACTATAGTTCAGCCTTTTATTTTTACAGGATGAGTAATTTCGATATAAAGGATTGTTTTTTCACCCTTTAAAAATATCTAGATCTAAAAAAAAAAAAATACCTAGATCTGTTATGGGTGGGAGTCTGTTGTGGTGGTGGCTTGGAGGAACAAACTTATTTATGCATTTATTCATGGTTTACAGTTTGACAAGATCTACTTGTCTTGGGCAGCCTTCTCATTCATCAGTTTACGTTTGCTAGATTTTACCTGCTTTAGCAGGAAAACCTTGAGGGTACTAAGTTAAAAATCGCTCCTTTCCATTTATGCCTGTTATGACAAGCTTTGCCTTCTCAGATTCCCCAGGCCATTAGCTAGTGTTGTTGTTTAAGCTTCCCGAGCACTCTGCTTCTGTCTCCAGAAAGCCTTTCCTACTTATTCATCAGTAGAGGCCTGGTGCAGGAAATTCGTGCACAGTTAGGGTCCTTACGCCTGGCCAGCGATCAGGGCTGATCAGGTTCCCTGCCTCCCTGCCTCCTCCTTCCCTTGCTCCCTCAGCGCCCCACTGCAGCCTCTGGTTGCCCGCCTTGTTCCGCACCGCCCCCTGGTGGTCAGCACACGTCATAGCGATTGATCGAACTCGTCTCCCAGTCGAACTCCTGAGGGGACACTTTGCGTATTAGCCATATATATCTATATATAGATATGTAGATATAGATTTATAGATATAGATATATAGATATAGATATCTATATATCTATATATATAGATATATATAGATATATAGATATAGATATAGATATATAGATATATAGATATATAGATATAGATATAGATATAGATATAGATATAGATAGTCTCCCCAGTTCCTGGTACATTGCCTGGCAAGTAGTAAGCACTCAATATTTGTTAAGTGAATGAATGAATATGGTGTCATCTAGGACTCTCAAATCTCTTTGACTTTGGTTCCTGTTTTACATTTATCTTAAGACTGAATATTCGAATGAAATTGGGGCAGAAAGCTTCTAAATTAAGCAAGAAACTTAGCAGTCACGTACATGTAGTTGAGGACTGTGTTGGCACGTGGTCATTATAAGACAAAACAGACCCTCATCTGAAAAAGGTTGCCTTTGCTATTTTCCTCTGTAAGTGAACACAGTTAAAGAGAAAGGGTACCTGGCCAAGCAGCAGCTGGTGCATCGGTTCATAAAGGCGTGTGCAATTTGGGTCGATTATAGGAGTGCAGGCCAAAAGGAAAAAGCAAACCACTCTGTCTTTGCCCATTTTTAATGGTAAATTAAGTTGAGTGTGAAAGCATTTCTGCAGCTGCCATTGAAATTGGCAAATATTATTCCAAAGGAATAGTACATTTCAGAAATAAAGTTCTCATCTTAACAGCCAACATATTTTTTTTGGCTGTTGTATTTGTTGGCAGACATTTCAAAATACAGAAATACTTCTTTTTAAATATCTTGGAGAGACTAGTGTTTGGAATTTTAACAAATCCTTCATCACTGGGAAAATGCTACCCAACAGAAACATGTGTAGAAATGCTTGCACAGCTATGTTACTTGAAACACTTGACAGAATCACTGTTATAATCACAGCGAGATTCTGCAAATATTTCCCAAACATTTCAGTCATTTCTGTTCTAAGAATTTTGCCCATGTGCATGCAACTGTTTTGACCACAGCTTAGTTGTTCAGCTTTGTAAATGTAACAGAATTTCTCCATCTCTTCAATCCCCTTCCCGCTCACCCTCCAGAATAGTCTAGGACCAAAGTTCCTCTGATACCTTAAAAACCCAAGATAAAAAGCAATACAAGTAGAAACAGGCATTTTTATCTTAAATATATACAGGAAGACAATTCGAAGGCAATTCAGTCTCCTATAGCCAAGAATTCTGGCCATTGGAGAGGAAGAAAATCTTGTCAAAAATGGGAAAAAGGGAACAATTCAAGTGGAGATAGATAATGGAGATGCCCGTTAAAAAAAAAAAAAATCCTGTGCTTGAGAAGTCCTGAATTTCAAAATTGTTTTTATTTGTGTGTGTATAAAAAGGTTCTTAAAAAGTACACTTCTGAGTTTTGGCTTGCTTGCTTACTTATTCACTTAGGTGTTTAAACTTGTTCATTTCCTACTTTATTCACAAAAGATTTAATATGACCACAACAAATATATATAAGGTCAGATATTATATGTCAATAAGAAGTAAAAAAACCCAAAAAGCCCCACCAAAACAAAAGCCAGGGAAAAACAAACATAAGAAGGACCTAAATAACTGCTACAATTTGACCTCAAAGTTAGCTGTATATTTCTATACAGGCAAAGTGAAAATTAATTATGTGGTTCTTATTTACAGAAAGAAAACAGCAAAAATAAAACAACAACAAAAACCCAACCTGTTTCTCCAAGGAAATGAAGTATTTCCTAGCACTAAATTCTAAAAAAAAAAAAAAAAAAAATTAAATTAAAAAATTAAAAAAAATATATATATAATAATTAGGGAGCTACCTTCAAATGGGGGGCAAGGGAGCTGAGAGTTGCAGAATGTATCCTCAACAACATGGTTCGTTTTTTTCCCATTTATTTATTTATTCACTCCTTTCATGTTTCCTCAAGCTTTTATTATGTACTTACCATGTGCCATACACTCTGCTGGATGGTAAGGATACAACAGCGAACAAGACATAGTCAGGCTCACTGTCTGGATTCTGAAGACCCAGAGCCAAGGGACCTGCTCCACAGGCTTCCCAGGGATGGGTTTCTCCATGTTCGCTGGCATTTCAAGTTGGCATTCAGGACCGACAGCCTCTAAATTGATTCCAGGATGTATTCCGTATATTCCAGTGTGAACTTTCAGGAAGGAGCTGATAGGATACTGGGCGAGGGGAGTCAGGGCTCCAGCCAGCTTGGCTGGGCACGGGGCTGAGGTTATTCCTGGCGTGGGCACCAGAGGTAAGGGATCGGTTAGTGACATAGCTATTTTCTTTGGGGAAGAAGGCCAATTCTCTTAAAGCCAATTTACTGAATGGCAAGCTGACTTAATTAGTTATTTCTATTCATTATTGGGAAGGATTAAGCAATTTGCATAAGATGTAAGCACTATAACAGCTTTTGGAAGATGTGTGTGGTTTTTAAGGTGTGTGGTTTTTAAGGTGGCTTCTTTTCGCTTTAGTGTGCTGGCACTTTATGGACTGTTCAATTTGTAGTTGCCTTGCTGTAATGGGAGGGGGGCTGGGCAGAGAGAGAGAAACACCTGCAGAGCCTGGACTGTGACTCTACAAGAGAGGAGTTTGAGGGGCAAGGGATGGGGACATAGGGAAGAGGCAGAGGCAGAATATATTCACGAGTTCTCTAACCATTAAAATGTATAAGCTTCTTAATATTTTATTCTTAAATCTTTATTGTTGAAAGTGTTTCAGATAGCCCTCTTTCCCCCCCATTGACTCCTTCTAGCTTGCCCCAAATTTATATTCTTGAGTGCAAAGAATTCTTAGGAGTGTTTTTTTTTTCTTTTTTTTTTTTAAATCTTCACTCAGTATTTTCCCATTGATTTTTACAGAGAGTGGAAGAGAGAGGGAAAGAAAGAGAGAAATATCGATGTAAGAGAAACACATTGGTTGGTTGCCTCCTGCACAAGCCCTGACCAGGGCTTGGGCTGGGGAGGTGCCTGAAACCAAGGTACATGCCCTTGACCAGAATCGAATCCGGGACCCTTTGGTCCATAGGCCGATGTTTTATCCACTGGCTAGGGCAATAATGTATTTAAAAAACATATATATTTTTATTGATTTCAGAGAGGAAGGGAAAGGGAGAGAGAGAAGAACATCAGTATGAGAGAGAATCATTGATTGATTGCCTCCTGCACACCCCACACTGGGGATCCAACCTGCAGCCTGGGCATGTGCCCTGACCGGGAATCTAACTGACT
Organism: Myotis nattereri; assembly: GCF_964212035.1. Classification (NCBI taxonomy): domain Eukaryota; kingdom Metazoa; phylum Chordata; class Mammalia; order Chiroptera; family Vespertilionidae; genus Myotis; species Myotis nattereri. The sequence goes on along the minus strand of NC_138075.1, from coordinate 31,922,875 downwards.
TCCTGGTTCATAGGCCCATGCTCAATCACTGAGCCATGCTGGCGGGGCAGGAATCTATTTTTCTTATGAATAATAATCAGGAAATTTATTATGCTTGTCAGTACCTCCTCACTCTCCCTCTCGCTGTTCCACACCCACTAGAGGCATTGCTAATCCACTGCTTTGTGGCAAGACCCCATGGATGCAAGGTCCCCTGGGAAGTAGGCTACAGGTGACATGCAGTTAGTACTAGAAGATGGGACAGGGGCAAACAGAAGCTGGTGGAAGTGATAAGAGTTGGTTTTAAAGTTATTCTTTTTTCTTAATTACTTTTTTTTAAAAATATTTTTATTGATTTCAGAGAGGAAGGGAGAGAGAGAGAGAGAGAGAGAGAGAGAGAGAGAGAGAGAGAGAGAGAGAAACATCAATGATGAGAGAATCATTGATCGGCTGCCTCCTGCTCGCCCCCTACTGGGGATGGAACCCGCAACCTGGGCATGTGCCCTTGACTGGAATCAAACCTGGGACCCTTCAGTACGCAGGCCGAAGCTCTATCCACTGAGCCAAACCAGCTAGCACTAAAGTTATTCTTCATGTTTTAGGGGAGCCTCCTTATGCAGTGTACAAATTAGGTCTCTCCCTGGAGCTTAGAACTGGAATCTAGATGTCTTCAGGTGATTTGGCATTGAGAACTATTTTTATAAACCTCATTTACTGAAAGTACATCAACTCTCATTTTCCAAGAGTAAATTTTCTTTCTCACCAATGAGCAATTTGCATCTGTATCTCATCTTGTAATTTTCAACATTCTGCATATTATCTCATCTTGTCCATACAGAAAGCCTGAGTTAATTTAACTCACTTATTTGCACCTTCCCATATTCCAGAGAAAGTTTGAAGTAGTTTACAGAGAAACATAGAATTCAATAGAATAAAAAAATACACGAGGCCTGGCCGGTGTGGCTCAGTGGTTGAGCGTTGACCCATGAACCAAGAAATCATAGTTCGATTCCCAGTCAGGGCACATGCCCTGGTTGCTGGCTTGGTCCCCAGTGAGGGGCATGCAGGAGGCAGCCGATCCATGATATTTTGCTCTCATTGAAGTTTCTGTCTCTCTATCCCTCTCCCTCTCTCTCTAAAAATCAATGAAACATTTAAGAAAATAGATGAGGACATTGCAGTGAAGAAAAAATAAGGTTAGAAGAATAAAGCCACTAGAAAGCAACTTGTTTCCTATAAAGTCATTTGTAGTTGCTAGAGCTGGGCCATCATCCAGCCAAGAACGAGAGGGAAACTCGGTTTATAAAAATAACGTGGTCATTAGGTGAAAAGAAGAAATGCTCAGGATCACCGTTTTTTTGGTGCTGAGACAGAATTTCCACAGTGTGTGCTCATCGAAGGAGCCCGTGGCTTGTGGACTGTCCTGAGCTCCCTGGAAGAAGTACCTGGGAGACCGCTTCCTAGAATAACCTGCTCGGTGAGGCTGACGGGATTATTTTAATAACAGACGTTTTCTGAGGGCATAAAGCAGTGCAGTTCAGGTTCACAGCTCCCCGATGGCTGGACAGGATCCAAAGGCAACATCCAGGAACGGATGGACTCAGTCTTCAGGCATTTCTCCGTGAATATTATTTCTTGTGATCCAATGTTTTTAAATGTGCAGAAGAGTTAGATGCGTTGCCAGGAACCTGAAAGTCTACTCGTTGGCTGAGACGAAATCGTTATCCCGGTTTCACAGATGAAGAAATAAGACCTTGGTGAAGCTGATGATTATCCAAGGCTGTGGGGTTGGTCAGTGGGGGAGCTGGGACCAAAGCCAGTTCTCCTGACTGAGCCTGGGGCTCTTTCAGCCATTCCATCTCTTCCCTCTGACTGAAGTAGAATTCTGTTACAGTGTTAAAATGTTAAAAATGAATATTTTAAACATCTGCAATGTACTTCCTACTTAGATGTTAAATTCTTAGAAGAAAACATTCACTATTGAGCTGAAGTCTCAATCCCTCTAACTTGGTGGGCTTCATTCCTGAGCGCATTTCTGGTGTGTGTGTGTGTGTGTGTGTGTGTGTTTGCCACGTATGCATGTTTGAGTTTAAAATTATCGTACAGCACATAAATAATGTCATGGCCTATCAGTACTTTTGCACTACCTCCCAACCCCCCATCTTATAGTTTTGATATGTAACCTTCCTGATACTAGTTATTCATTCATTTTAGCTGTGGAATAGGCTTTCCTCGTATGAGTCAACCACCCACAGCTTATCCTTTCTTCTGCCAAAGGGATTAGAATATTTCCACTTTTTTTCTGTTGTAAACAGTACTGGTGTGAACATTCTTAAACATATCTCCTCGTATTCATGTGCAATTTTAGGGCATTTTTTAAATTGGCAGAATGTTATCAGCTCACCAACAGCTGCTGATCCTACCTGAGCATCCTTTGGATGCCGAGGCCTCCTGGGAGAACCTGCACCCAAGAAGCTGTCTGGGTCCCTGTGTAGCCAGTGCTGACGGGCCTCGGTGTACCTTCACTGCCTCCCTCTCCCGGTATGTCTCTCTAGGTGGTTGGTTCAGGTTCTTACCGTTCCAAGCACCCTTAATTTCTTAAGGGTCCTACCATATCCTAGCTCCCCCTGCTCCCAAGAAATGACCTCACTTTTTATTTTCCTGAGAAAAAATGAGGTTATCTAATGAGATCTCCCTAAATTCTCTCTCCCAAAGTTCTCAGCATTTTCCACCCAGAAGGACAGTGTGTTTCGCAGACCACAGATTCTTTTAGAATGAATGGAGGTAAACATTTTTTAAAAGTTTCTCAGGCCCCATGTGGAACTTTGTCTTACCGGGCACTGCGCCATCTTCAGAATCACTGATCGAAATACCCTTCTTCTAGCTTAATTCCTATTCTCACTGTACTGTTTTTTTAAAAAAAATATTTTTATTGATTTCAGAGAGGAAAGGAGAGGGAGAGAGAGATAAAAACATCAATGATAAGAGAGAATCACTGATAGGTTGCCTTCTGCACGCCCCCTACTAGGGATGTGCCCGCAACCAAGGTACATGCCCTTGACCGGAATCAAACCTGGGACCCTTTAGTCCGCAGGCTGACACTCTATCCACTGAGCCAAACTGGTTAGGGCCCATCCGGGGAATTAAAAAAAAAATTCTCCTGGGTTCAATATCCAGTCTCTGTTTTTCTCATATTTAATTTAGTTTTCTATTTTCTTTCTTTTTTAAAAAAAATATTTTTATTGATTTCAGAGAGGAAGGAGGAAGGAGAGAGAGACAGAAACATCAATGATGAGAGAGAATCATTAATCAACTGCCTCCTGCATGCGTCATACTAGGGGTTGAGCCCATAAGTCAGGCACGTGCCCTGACCAGGAATTGAACTGTGACCTCCTGGTTCATAGGTCAACACTCAACCACTAAGCCACACTGGCTGGGCAAGTTTTCTGTTTTCTTTCCTCTTTCTCATTTTACTTCCTTATTTTTTTGGGTTGAACTCTTCCAGTAGCTTTCTAAGAGCGAGTGCATAACACATAACTCTTTTGAAGCCTTGTATGTTAGGAAATGACTTTTATTCTACCCTAACATTTGACTAATACTTTAGCTGGATATAGACTATAGGTTGGAAATAATTTTATATCTAGTTTTAAAAAATAGTGGTAAAATATACATCACAAAATTTACCAATTTAACCATTTTTAAATGTACAGTTTGCTGTATCAAATCAGTCAGGAAACCTGTTGGCACCATCTTTAGAATGTTTTCAGAATCGGACCAGTGTTCACTACTTCTGCTCATGCAGCCCAGCCCCTGTCATCATCATCTAGATTTCTGTAAGAACTTTTTCCTCCCAGCATTTTACTATGAAAATTCTCAATTATTCAACAGAGTTGAAATAATGTTACGCAAGTATTCATGTTCTTAACACCTAGATTCCAACTTTAATATTTTACCAAACTTGCTTTCTCATTTCTTGATTATCCAGCTCCATGTCCATTATTCTGTAATAACCTCTTTGCTTCATTCCTTGTCCCATTATTTGTTCTCACCTCATTTTGAGGGTGATCATTTTGAAACATAAGTCAAATTATATCTCCCCTCTGCTCAAAACTCGGATATGGCTACCTGTTTCACTTCTGCTAAGTCTGTAGTCTTTATGACCCTAAAAGGGAAAATTGCCTTGATAACGTTCAGATTCCTGTGGAATTGCGAATTCACACTGAGTTTCTGTGTAGTGGTATGTTGTTTGCATCACTGAGGGTGAATCTGACTTGCCTTTTGGAGGAAATAAATTGTACTGCTTGCTCAGGAGGTCTGAGGCTAAAATCTTGAAGTATTTGTTCCTGCTGAGGTATTTCGTTGCATTTTTCTCTCCGTTTGAGCTTGTGTGTGGCCATGGATGTTTATAAATGATACTAAGTCTGATTTCATGAGGGCTTTCTAAAATTAATTCTGTCCAATAGAATATGAGTTTTTGCTTTAATATTATTAAAAATCTATTGAGTAAAGAAAAAGATAGTGAAGTATGTTAACAGCATGCAGAGCAAAAACTTAAAAATATCTATCTATCTATAAAAAGCCTAAGCGACCGAAACACCAGAACAATCGGAACAGCCAGAATGACTGGAATGACCGGTCGCTATGATGCACACTGATCACCAGGGGGCAGATGCTCAATGCAGGAGCTGCCTCCCTTGGTGGCCAGTGCGCTCCCACAGCCAACCTCCCATGGCCAGCCAACCTCCCCTGGTCCCTCCCCCCATCTGTCAGGCCCCGGCTGGCAGTTGGCAGCTGGCACAAAGGCCCCGGCCGGCAGCCAGTAGCTGGCAGGAAGGCCCCAGCCAGCAGCCGGAAGGTCCCAATCAGCCCTGATCACCGGCCACGCCTAAGGACCCACCTGTGCATGAATTTCGTGCACCAGGCCTCCAGTATATATATAAAAGCCTAAGTGACCGTTATGACTGGTCGACCAGTTGCTATGTCATGCACTGACCACCAGAGGGCAGATGCTCAACGCAGGAGCTGCCCCCTGGTGGTCAGTGTGCTCCCATAGAGGGAGTGCTGCTCAGCCAGAAGCCAGGCTCACAGCTGGCGAGCGCAGCTGCGGCGGTGGGAGCCTCTCCTGACTCCCCAGCAGCATTACCAAGAAGCGGCAGCAGGTGCAGTGGGCCGGGATGAGCATGAGCGGTGCTGGCTCAGGCTCCTTCCTGGCCACCTGCCACTTGGTGCACTGCTACATACCTCGGGGGATGTCCGACTGCTGGTTTAGGCCCAATCCCTGGGGTCCCGAGGGGTCCTGGATTGTGAGAGCACCCCCCCCCCCCCATGCACATATCCGTGCACCTGGCTTCTAGTATCTCTATAAAACGACTCTCTCATTATACATTGTCATTGAAGGTGTAATGGAAGAACTGTTGATTCTGTATGTAACTGATACTGTGAAACCCTTTATAGCAGTGGTTCTCAACTTTCTGGCCCTTAATAAATACAGTTCCTCATGTTGTGACCCAACCATAAAATTATTTTCGTTGCTACTTCATAACTGTAATGTTGCTACTGTTATGAATCGTAATGTAAATATCTGATATACAGGATGGTCTTAGGCGACCCCTGTGAAAGGGTCGTTCCACTGCCAAAGGGGTCGCGACCCACAGGTTGAGAACTGCTGCTTTATAGGTTTAAAATCAAGGTCATCTTACGGTGTCATTTCTAAAAAAATCAATTGTTATTAATTTTTCTTTTCCCTACATTTGACAATTTCGCAAGGTTCCTCTTGTGTTTGTTTTGAGTTCTTTCTTTCATCTTCGGGGGCTCTCCATAATGTCTAACAATCTTTGGCTGTCCACTCATATTTAAGAGTGAGGAATGAAAAAGCCTTAGTGGAATTTCACAGTAGGGTAATATGACAGGGAACTAGCCTTTCTATTGAGGAACCCCAGATATCAGTATTTGCAGGTCTTTTCTAGGATGTCTTCTGCTTTTCCAGAAAAGGATTCTTTGAAATCTGACCTGTAGGCGGAGCTAGGGTTCAGGGGAATAGGTCTGGTTGCCGGTGCTCTTGGAATAGGTGGAGTAAGTGAGGGCTGGGGTCCTACTACTGTTCCTGTGCAGACTTGTCTAAAATTTTGCTCTCAGCGCTGATCTTTAGCACATTCTGTTCCATTTGTTTTTGGACCCATGTCTCATCCTCTGCTTCTGCAGTATCTCCTGCTTCCATGTCCCAAATCTCTTAGGGTTTCTTCAAAGACAGGGGTGGGGAAGCTGGAGTTAATAGGAAACAATGGAATCTTTGGTAGCAATTTAGGAACAAAGTAATGGAGTCAGGAGGAGAGGTGATAACAAAAGGAATAAAGAAATATATATGGGGGGGGGGAATAACCCCAAACCATCGTTTATACTTATAACTTAAAGGTGTCATCAAGCTTTTAGGAGACTGGTGACATGGTGGTAACGAAGAATTGTGAACCGTAGAAAACTTGATTGTGGAGCAAGGGCAGAATTTCTAGGTTAAAATGTGCTGATGGAAATTAAAAATAATTACTTCCCGAATACAAGCTTTCTAGACCTGCGCTGATTTAACATCCGATTTTGTAGCATTGGAAGTTTTCATCCGTAAGTTTTTTTACTCTTCATTTTAGAATTGTGGTGAGCTTTCAGTTTTACTGCCGATGAAGAAATAGGATAGGTAATCCTGATAAATTATTTCCTAGATGATAATAAATGCCACTTATATACTGTAACACCTCTCCCAGAGTAAGTGCTCAATAAATGTTAGTTGTTACCACAGTTTTTTAGTTTCATGTGCTTTAAAAAAAAATTTATCTTTGCTGTTGAAAATATTAAAGATGATTCCCTTTATCCCCATTGACCACCTCCACACCTATCTCCCCCCACTCCAGGCCTTTCCACACTATTGTCTGTGTCCATGGGTTATGCATATATGCATATAAGTTCTTTGGATAATCTCTCTTCACCCACCCACCTCTGCCTTCATGTGCTTTTTTGTTGAATTCCAACCACCACCCTGTAAGTATTATCATCCCCATTCTACAGCAGTGGACACTGCAGCTCAGAACATTTGGGACTCCGTCAAGGCCAACGGAAGGGGCTTTTAGGGAAGTGGCTACATTCTCTCAGAATGCCTTTATCAAGGTTGGAGTGGGTGGCTCAGCGCCACTGTTGGTACTGGCCGGTGAGTGACACTGCTTCGTTGTGAGGGAGCAAGCACAGCCGGTTTAGATCCAGAGAACTGCTACATGTTTGTTTTCCAACCTGTAGGGAATAGATAGGATTGATTGTTCTGGCATTTTGTGGTGGTCATTAGAGAAATAAAGCGCCTGAAAGGAGACAATAGAGTAGACTTTAAAAACCAAACGGCCTGGGAATTTGTACCTATTGCTTCTGGTTAAATGACGATGAAAAAGAAGTAATAATAGAGTCAGGAAAAGTTAATGAGAAAACGATGAAGAAACTTATTGTACATGTGGCACCGACTTTCTTCTGTGAGCTTGTAAGCAGATCAATGTTAATAATTGTCCGTTGCTAGGAAGAGCTCTATAACTCAACTGACAGAAGGGCGGTCCTTCAGATGTCCTGGGTGGACATAAATAACACGGTGCAGTGGAACTGTAGGGGAAAAAGAATGAGGGAGCCCCCTAGGGGTAAAGCTACCATTTAAATCACTCTGTTCAAGAATAACCTACATGTACTCACTGTATCCCGCTCAGCTACACCTTCTGATCAGCCTTTGAAGATAAGATAGATGTCCCTTTCTCTCTGTTGCCACAGTGATTTTTCCAGTGTTATTAGACTGGTAGGGCTTATTAGTAAACTCTATAATAATGAGAAAAAAGAGACTTGATGCACTATCAATGACTTCTAGGAGTCTTTACCAGACATTTTTGACAAACTCGGAATTTTTCTAATATTTTATTTGGTCAAGAGAGTATTTGTCTTCTTATGAAGATACAGATATCATGGGTTCCATAGCATATGGATTGGAGAACTGACCCTGAACCCAAATAATACCTTAGTCCCCATTTTGTTGTCACTGTATTAAATAAAAGCAAAAACATTTTTCTTATCACAGCAGAAATATGCATCCATCTGAAAAATTTAAAATGTAGATAAGCAAAATGAATGAAAACCACCCATAATTCCATTCACTAGAAGTAATCTCATTTTGAGTTGAAAAATTCTAATCATAATAATTCAAAGTAAATGCCAGGATTTCTCTAAAAAGGGGAAATTCTCTAGTGTTTTGAGGTTTTAGAGATACCAGAGGCGTATTAAGATGTATTGCATAAGCAAACCACTGTCCTTTCAGAATAGCTTATGCCATTTGTAAACACGTGTACATTAGCTTACATGGATTTTAAAAGCGTAATTCCCCGTGATTCCACTTGATCTTAGAATCTTTAATGCCGCTTCATTAATTCTTTACCCAGTCTTTGGTTATGTGCCTGAAGATGGGCTGTTACTCACTTTTACGCATAGTCTCATTTATTTACGTTCTAAAATAAATATCATTTGTTACATAATTGTGTGTAACTTTTATTTGAAAAGGAAAAATAAAGCTGTGACGTAGGGCTCTTCTGTGCTGTGATTCTACCTGAGAAAGCAGCTCTTGTGCTCAGAATACAAATGATAGGATGGCCCTCAGAGATTTTGGTTGATAAACCTTTTGGTTTTGGCCAAGCCCTCTTTCTGCCTTCTGTTTTCATACTCTTTCTAGCTTCTCAATTCAGATCCCAGAAAAATCTCTCCGACCTTTCTTCTCTCCTCTGTTTCAGTTTTTCATGGGCCCTACTTGGTAAGCAAATTACTCTCTAGAGATTACTCCCCCAAAACAGTTGTGTTGGAGGTGTCGTCATAAATTGCCTTCTATAGTGTGTTTTGATAAATAATTGTACCAAGACAGTATTTGGGTCAATAACCTAACATTTCCAGTTGTTGATTCAGTCTTCAAAGTTTGGTTTGAAGGACATTTGATGGACATTTTTTTAGAATCCCTAGGATATTCTATAGTAAATAAAAAATTATTATATTCACTTGTTTGCTAATAAATTTTCATTGTTAAAAACAGAAAACTCTCAAATAGTTTTAAGGTCTAAACTTTTTTTTTTCTACTTTAATATATAATATAGTGAATCTCACATACCAGTCTTGCACAGGAATATTTCTTGATTCTCTGGTTATCAATTTATTGTTTATTGTTCTGTTTTTATTTTTAATAGAAATACATTTGCTGCCTTGTCTTTGATGAATACTGAATGGCAGTGAGTGGCTTTCTTATTAAATTCAAGGTATCTGAATAATGCTAATGGGACTATTTGGGGTGAAATGCTGATTTACAATAAGTATACTCCTGACAGTCACATCTGTGTCCAGCATCAAGTGATGGGCACTCCTCCTTTGCTTCCATAGCAACTTCTACATACATTTCTGAGAGGATTTCACTCTTCCATTCATTTGTCCTTCGCAGAAGATTGAATTCCTTGAAAGCAGGGTCCAGCACATGTAAAATGCTTGCTGAGTAAATGAAGGACAAATGAGTAAAAAACATAAGTCTTAAACCAAAACCGCCCGGGTTCCAATGTGAGCTCATCACTGACTGGCTCTGTGTCCTTAGACAACTGGGTGTGACATTTGTGCCTCTCCGTTTTGTGTTTTCATATATGGGGGTAATTACCGTTCTTAACTCGTAGCGTTATTATAATGGTTAAATGAAATTCTGTTCGCGAAGTGGTTAGAACAGTGCCTGTCCATGAAAGTTTGCCACTGTTATTATCATCCTTTTTTGTTCACTGGTAATTAGCCCTAGTGTGGAATAGCGGGTGCCCACAGGAAGTTCACTCTGGAATTCAGTTTCTCTCCCGGCATGATGAAGACGGGCTTTGTCTCACTTTGCGTTCAGAAGCGCTTGGTGTGGGAAGGGGGAGTGGAGGGCCTCGGTACATCAGAAGCTGAGGACATTTGTGCCTTTATCAGTCTTCAGGCTGCACACAGGCTCACTTGAACTAACAAACAGCTTTTATTTTGCATAGAATCCTATCAACTCAGTACAGTAACACTGTTACCTCAGGCGGGCTCTGACTCATTTTAATCCAGGGACTAAAACCATTATTTATTTATTTATTTTTTTAATGTATATTTTTATTGATTTTTTACAGAGAGGAAAGGAGAGGGGTAGAGAGTTAGAAACATCGATGAGAGAGAAATATCAATCAGCTGCCTCCTGCACACCCCCTACTGGGGATGTGCCTGTAACCAAGGTACATGCCCTTGACCGGAATCGAGCCAGGGACCCTTCAGTCCACAGATCGACGCTCTATCCACTGAGCCAAACCGGTCAGGGCTAAAACAATTAATTATTAATTAATAAGCAGTTCATTTGGTAGGTAAAAATCTTTGGGAGAGATAGTAAAAAGGTTTAGGATACTAAACAGTGGGGAAGACAGGATTGAAAAGATTTTTGAAGTCAGGCTAGCATTTACTGTTAAATGATTTTTATCCTTTGCATTTTTTTAAAAGTGGTCTATTGGATATTTAATATCAATGTATCTAGCTGTTGGCCTCCGGTTTATATATTTCTAGTCCTCCCCTCCCCCAACATTTCATTATGAAGAATTTCTAATATATAACAAAGTAAAAAAAATTTACAATGAGCACCCATATACTCAACATGTAGATTCTACCATTAATGTTTTTACTCTATTTGCTTGACCACATATCTGCACATTTATCCATCCCTCCATCCTCTAATACATTTTATATGTTTGGTTAACTTTATTTTGATAGGAAAGTCATCATCTGGATGGGAGAAGTCAATGTTTTATTCTCAGACCCCAGGACACGAATAGTGGCAAAAACATATATGAAGCAATACTATTAAAAAGTTGCAGAGTAAGAATCACTCTTACTGGAAGGATTCTTTAAGAGTCAAAGTGGGGCTAAAGAAAGACATGTGTAGGTGGGAAGACAAGCACTTGGGAAAATAATTCAGTCTAATTGATAACCTACCAAAACATCCTTCTTGATACAGTTTTTTTAGTTTCACTTTGTCAGCTATGCAGGGTCAGCTCTTACTGTTTCCAGTAAATGGCAACATTTATGGAGAAGAAAAGAAGTGAAAGTTTTAAAGAAAATTCTTGCAGGGTGAAGGCTGACAATAAAATACACAAAGATGCCTAAAACACCAGTTTGTGTCAAACTTGACTTCCCCTAGACCAGCTATGGAACTTAACTGCGCAGCTTCTCTTTTCACCACGAGTTTAGAATCCACAGTGCTGGCCTGGCTCTTTGGGGAGCTCTGCCAGCAGCTCCAGAGAGCATGAATAGGTCACAGGGCAAAATCTCGATTATGATTCAGAAAAGAAGGCGTAGCCACTCTGTTCCTCATGAACTAAGGAAACGCTCACGGGAAGACGGCCTCTTTTGGAGGGCAGCTTTTGGTTTCTGTTGTTCTCTGTGGATGCGTGTTTATGGGAAATGCAGAGCTGCAGTTGCTAATGAGCACGTACCCCTTTTCCTTTTAGTTCACTTCTTTCACTGGGATGGACATGTTATAATCGCCATTGGGTCGAAGGATGGCTTCCGGTCCTGTGCTTCCCACCGAAGATGAGCAGGTTTCCTGGGGCATCGATGATCTCCATATTTCACTGCAAGGTAATTAAAATTGCCCGCCCACTCCCTGCCCCCTGTCAGCTGTGGAAACCTTTCCCTCATCTGTCCACAAATCACACTGCTTTCTGCCTCTTTTACGTATTTTTCCAATTGTAGAACCTTTCAGTATGCTACCTAAATGTTTTACTGCTAGCTCAGCTCTCTAGAAAGTGAGGACTACTTGGAAGGAATTTGGTATCTTAGTTTCTCACTCTGAGTGTATGAATATTCTTTCTTTCTCTTTTTCTGTTGTCTTTGCAGTAAAAATTAAATGGTTACCACAGTTTGCTTGGCATTGTTTACACTTGTTTTGCATCTTTGCACATAGCCTCTTTTATTTATTTATCTATTTATTCACTCATTCATTATTTAAAACAATTTTTATTTCAATTACAGTTTACATTTACTGTTATTATATGATTAGTTTCAGGTGTACAGCATAGCAGTTAGACAACCATATACTTTACATAGTGTTGCCCCGATATTTTCAGTACCCCCCTAACACCACACATATTTATTACAATATTATTGACTATATTCCCTATGCTGGACTTTACATCCCCTTGACTATTTTGTGACTACCTATCTGTAGCTCTCAATCCCTTCATCTTTTTCACTCAGCCCCAACCCCCCACCCCTCTGCGCATAGCTTCTTTTAAATGTACATCCTGTTTTGCACCAATAGAAAGGAATAGTAGTAATATAAGTGAATGATGATGTTTCAGTCATGTGAATCTTAAGTGCTTCTTGTGGAGTTTGGCAATATTTGTTTTGTACTTTGAAAATTCATTAGCCACTAGACTTTCCACCTTTGATGATAAAGCAAATCTGTGAGCTGAGTAGTTAGCTAGTGTAGAGGAAATAAGGTTTTGGTAAGTTTTTGCAAATATTTATGTAGCAATATGTTTTTTAAAAATATATATATTTTATTGATTTTCTACAGAGAGGAAGGGAGAGGGATAGAGAGCTAGAAACATCGATGAGAGAGAAACATCGATCAGCTGCCTCCGGCACACCCCCCACTGGGGATGTGCCTGCAACCAAGGTACATGCCCTTGACTGGAATTGAACCTGGGACCCTTCAGTCCATAGGCCGACGCTCTATCCACTGAGCTAAACCAGTCAGGGCTAGCAATATGTTTTAACGTAATTTTAAGGTTATGATTAGTGTTATGCAGCACTCTTGGAATGTTACTTAGACGGCATAGACTTTGACTTCTTTACTATTGGTATTTATTTAATAATTTTTAATTGAGGTATAATTGACATACAATGTATTAGTTTCAGGTGTACAATATAGTGATTTGATATTTGTATATATTGTGAAATAATCACCACAGTAAGTCTAGTTAATATACATTGCCACACATAGTTACAGAACTTTTTTTCATGTGATGAGAACTTTTAAGATCTACTCTCTTAGCAACTTTCAAATATGCAATACAGTATTGTTAACTACAGTTCCCATGCTGTACATTACATTTCTTTGAGATATTTATGATAAGATCCCAAAATGACTTTCTGTTATTTTCTTTGTAATTAAAAGTGTGCTTGAATGATTAGATTCTTGACTTTGGGGTCAATAGCTATTACAATAGACTATACCTATATGCATCAGACTTTAAAAAATAATTATCATGTAATTTGTACAGACTAAGAAACATATAATATGTGAAAGGTAGTACTTCAGGTAAGAATTTAAAAAATTCTCAATAAGTCCATTTTTTATAGTGTCATATAATATTTGTAAGGAGCTGTAATCAAATTTTCATGTAACGGGGGAAAAAATCAATATTCTTGTTTTTCTCTGACGTTTTAGTGGCATGCAAGTAGTAAGTCATGGACCTAAACTGTATCAGGAAGGCGGTGCATCAGTAAATAGATAAATCTAATTTCTAATGCTGGCTCTGCCACTTGCTAGTTCTTTGAACTTGCATAAGCGATTTTATCTGTTTTGAGTCCGTTTCCTCATACTTGAAATAGGGATGATAATGGCTATATTGCAACTGTGCTTTGAAGATGAACAATAAAGCGTGCAAAGGGCTTAGGCAGTGCCCGGCACAGAGTAGGAGCTCAGTAAACCGCTGAGATTGGCGCTGCCTCCTCTGTTCTCCCACAGCACCTATTTCAGGACTCACAGTGTTATAATTTTTAAATACATATTTACAGTCAAAATCTTTGCCTCCAAGGGTTTCTTATCCAGGAGCACACACCTAGAGTAGAAACTCCATGGCTGAGAGGAAAAAACTGTAAAAGAGAAACCTGTTTTTTACCGTTTCGTTTTGTTCTGCTTTGACACTTCTATTCAGTGGCTTCCCGTCACATGTGGGGTAAAGTCGAGGCTTCTTGGTGTGGCTCCCAGGCATCCTTCTGGTGCTTGCCTTTCTCTCTGCCCTCATCTCCTACCTCATTCCACAATCACTGCTCCTGCCCCACAGCTCCCCGAGGGGCCAGACTCCCCCTGCCTGTGAGCTTTTTCTCTGGTTGTCCCCCTGCAGCTCCTCTGCCTCCTCTTCCCACTGGGAGAAGTCCAGCTCTTCTGTTCCTCCTCTACCCCTTATCCATCCCACAGTCAGCCAGTCAGCCTCCTCCTGGGCCTTACTCTCTCTTGCACTGAGATTTGCGCTGCCCCCTCTGTTCTCCCGTATCACCTATCTTAGCATTTACAGTGTTTAGTGTTTCTTCCCCACTGCAGAGTGCCTTCCCAGACCTCTGTGAACATGCTCTAGCACTCTTACATACAGTATCTCATTTGATCCTCACAATCACGTTACGAGGTGGATATTTAAAAATAAAAAAACTAGAGGCCTGGTGCCCTCTCGCAATCCGGGACCCCTCGGGGATGTCGGACTGCCGGTTTCAGCCCGATCCCCGCAGGCCAGGCCGAGGGACCCCACCGGTGCACAAATCTGTGCACTGGGCCTCTAGTATGCATATAAGATCTTTGTTAATCTCTTCCCGCCCTCTCCCCTCCTTCCTTCTGAGATTCATCAGTCTGTTCCATGTTTCCATGCCTGTGCGTTGAGAGTCTGCCCCCTGGTGGTCATAGCTACTGGTTGAAAGGTTGAACAGTTGGACAGTTGCTTAGGCTTTTATTTATATAGATTGTAAATTGATGTTTAGAGAGAGAAGAAGGCAGAGGGGAAAGAGAAAGAGAAACATCAATGAGAGCACAACCTCTATCGGCTGCCTCCTGCACACTCCCCACTGGGGATTAAGCCTGCCACCCAGGCATGTGTGTTTGGGAATTGAACTGGCGATTTTTTGGTACACTGGACAATGCACAACCAACTGAGCCACCCCGCCCAGACCATGAGGTGGAGATTTTTATCTTTACGGCACAGTGAAAGAAGCCGTCGCTCAGGAAGATGGAATTACTTTCCCGGAGTCACAGCTAGAGAGCAACAGGGCTGGGTTTTCTTTCCACTGCACCACACCCCCTCTGACACATTTCAAAGAACAATTTGAAAGAGGGATTTTCCCTAACAACTTTCTCTGGAAAATTCACTCAAACAGTCTTATTCCAGTTAATCCATAGCAAATTTTCATAGTTAAAGTGTAGATGGGCATCTTCAAGTAATATTAATGATCTCGGGTTCAAGTAGTTCAAAATAACTAACAAATTACTAAGAAATGAGTAGTTTCTCATACTGTGTTTTGAATTATACAAAGTTATGCAGTCTGCTTTACGATAGGAGATGAGTATGGGATGTTTGCAATGGAAAGGCGATGTACATTCACTGCCAGTGTGAGGGATTTTCCTTCATGTTGTATTTCAGGGACGATGGTGCTGGGTGCATTGCTCTGCGGGGGAGAGGTGGAGCACTAATGCTATAATGTGGTGAAGTTGATGCTGGGCACATTAGGCAGGTACCCTTTGGAATATCAATCAAGAAGTTCTCATGACTATAGAATGAAAGCTTAACTGTGAAACAAATAGATTTCCTGAAGTTCTATATTGTTATCAGCAGACTTATAATGATTCTTTTCAACCCCCCAAAAGAAGGAAATCTTATCTTTTGTGACAGCATGGATGGACCTGGAGAGCATTACGCTAAGTGAAATAAGCCAGTCAGAGAAAGACAAATACTATATGACTTCACTCATATATGAAATCTAATGAACAAAAATAACAAGCAAATAAAATAGGGACACACTGATAGATACAGAGAACAGACTGACAGCTGTTAAAGGAGAGGGAGGTTGGGGTTTTAGGTGAAAAAGGTGAAGGGATTACGCAAAAAAAGAAAACGACATCCCCACTCATAGACACGGACAACAGTATGGTGATGACCAGAGGGGAAAGAGGAGTGGGGGAGCTGGAAAAGGGTAAAGTGGAGATAAATAATGATGGAAGCAGACTTGACTTGGGGTGGTGAACATACAATATAATATACAAATGATATACTATAGAATTGTGCACCCGAAACCTATGTAATTTTATTAACCAATGTCACCCCAATAAATTCAGTTTTAAAGGAGAAATAAAAAGCATTTGGCTTTGTTTACTGTGTAATGGGAGTTGCATTTAACAAAATTCACATGTGCTTAATGATCCTTGGAGTAATGTGAGAACGGAGATTTTAGGTAATATGAGAGGCTAAGGATCACTGCTCATAAGAAAAGTTTGTCGTCCCCCCCCCCCCCCCCCCCATTTTAGAATATATTTTTAGAGGCAGATACAGGCCTGTTTAATATATAATGCCTACTTTATTTTAGCCAAAACTTATCTAAGGTGAGATAATTATGGCCATACCCTGACTCAGAATAATATGCTCAAGAAAGATTAAGATGTCTGCATTGAAATGTGGTGATTCATTGTTGATATGCTATGAAAACATATCCCATGTGTGCAGGGCCTACACGGAATCAGGCCTAAGGAATCAGGAAGTGCTTTGCTGAAATTTGTAGAGCGAGACAATAAACAAGTGACTTCATCTTTCTTTTTGCTCGTCTTTTGCATGATCTTGGGAGAATGTCTTCATGAAGGGACTTGTGAGGCCCATTTTGTAGGAAGATATTTGTGTTCTCTCAGTCTTGTGAGGAGAATAGCCTTGAAATGGTTGGGTTGTTGGGAAAAGAAAGAAATGGCATTTGTGAGTTTGAGCAGATAATGTACAAATAGAATTTCGTATAATTTGTACTACTATGGGTGGTCCATATTTTATTTTTCTAAAATATGTTTGTTTTTATTGACTTTAGAGAGAGGGAGGGAGAGGAAGAGAGGGATAGAAACATCAATGATGCCAAAGAATCATTGATCAGCTGCCTCCTGCACGCCCCCTCCTGGGGATCGAGCCTACCACCTGGGCATGTGCCCTGACCGGGAATCAACCGTGACCTTCTGGTTCATGGGGGGACGCTCAACCACTGAGCTACACCAGTTGGGCTGGATGGTCCATATTTTCAATAAATTTGATATATGAAAGTTCAAGCTATTAAAATGATTGGCTGTCTTTAAAAGTTATTTGCTTTACCAAGGTCTCTATTATAGAATTTCTTTAAATCTTTCCATTGAATTTCTTTTTTTTTTTTTTTAAATATATTTTATTGATTTTTTACAGAGAGGAAGGGAGAGAGATAGAGAGTTAGAAACATCGATGAGAGAGAAACATCGATCAGCTGCCTCCTGCACATCTCCTACTGGGGATATGCCCGCAACCCAGGTATATGCCCTTGACCGGAATCGAACCTGGGACCTTTCAGTCCGCAGGCCGACGCTCTATCCACTGAGCCAAACCGGTTTCGGCAGCATTGAATTTCTTACCTGGCATAATAATAGGTGCTTCCTTCTCTTTTATCCTAAGAAAAATAGTAAATGCACATTTTGTCTGAAATAACATTTCTCCTAAGGTCTTCAGTTGGGGAAGGTATGTTCAGGGAACAATCCTTTGAAATATTGGATTGATATGATTATGAAAATAGTAAGGAGACAAGATGGATAAGTATCACAGAATTTTCAAGTTGAAAGGGACTTTGTTTGCCATCAGTTTAATGGGAGACTAATATAGGGATTCTTCAGAATTATTTTTCAGATTAAAATTCTTAAGAGAATTGAAATCAAATCCATGAAGTTTGGGAATTTTGCTTTTAGGTAGTAGGTAGCTATTGGATCTTGAGGATGAGAGTATAATGCAGGTTAGAGGTCAAGGTTGTGTGTTAAGGAGATAATCCAGTTTTAAGGTAAGACTTACCTTAAAGTAAAACTTGAAAAGGCTAAGAAAATGGATTTGGAGAAACTAGTATGAACCTGGGCAAATATCTGGATGTGGGACAATATTACCCTGGATTGGGGTTATAGCAGTGAGTATGAAAGTATGGGACAGATGAGAAAACCATAAGGTGGAAGACACATAGGACTTTCCAATTATTGAATATGGTAGTAAGACAGAGCAGCTCCAAGGTTTAGTAGTAAAAGTGCTTAGGATAATAGTGGTAGCATTTATAATGTCCAAATTATTAGCTGTCTTTTTATTTAGTGTTTTCACTTAGCTTTTTACTAGCGTCAAATAATAAGGCCATTAAATATTAGTTTATATTGGTGTGCTTAAGATAAATTGTTGTAGATAAAAGATACTGTTTACCAAGAAAGTCGTAAGAATGTCCTATGTCATGGAAAGAATAAAGGCATGATGCAGGTGGAGGACCCATGTGACAGTCAAATTAAAAATAATTGATCATAATAATAAGTGATATTCACTGATTGGTTGACTCATCTTGTAATATTTTAAATGAGTGCAATGGAAATTTTGAACTTTTTGAGGCATGTTATATATTCCAGATTTAAGTTATTTCTTTTGAACAGGTAAATATTGGCCCTAAATTTGTTGGCCATTAAAGGACACAATAAATTTACGTAACAGAAGCAAGTTAGTTTGTTTTAGAAGCGGAGGTAGGCCAGTGCTTTAGAAAAACAGCATCTAAGTATTGAATGTTACCATTAGTTAGACACAGCCTGGGAAGGAGTGTGGATCCTGTTACCTCTGCCTCCCCGTGGGGGTTAACTTTCATGCAGTCCTGCCAGAAGGCTGGCGCAGGGCAACTGCCTGCACACACCTGGATAGAGCTACGTTCAGCCCTGTCGCTGTGCCATTTCGAACAATGCTCATATGTTTTATTTAGTGCTGTTGTCGTCTAGATGACATATTTTAAAAGATTAAAAAACCCTCCTATGCCTTCTGGGTGGATATCATTACTTGGAAGGGCTCTGTAGTGAAATGTGAGTCTCTGTGGTTAGGTTATTACACTATTTAAATTTATTCATTATTTATGACCATCCATCTGAAGGGAGGCTTTCAATTTATATATTATTTTTAGTAACATTAGCAATTATTTGTGTTCAGTGGGTTAGATTACAAGCATCATAATGTAATGTAGTGTTTAATTTTATTCAGTTATTCAGTATGTGCGGTGGGCTGGATGTTAAGGGCACAAAAAAGAATAGGCTGAGCACCTTTAAGAATTACCTAGTCCAGCCCTAGCCAGTTTTGGCTCAGTGACTAGAGCAGCCGTGGGCAAACTACGGCCCGCGGGCCGAATCCAGCCCGCTTGAAATGAATAAAACTAAAAAACAAAAAGATCGTACCCTTTTATGTAATGATGTTTACTTTGAATTTATATGAGTTCACACAAACACTCCATCCATGCTTTTGTTCCGGCCCTCCGGTCCAGTTTAAGAACCCATTGTGGCCCTCGAGTCAAAAAGTTTGCCCACCCCTGGACTAGAGTGTTGGCCTGTGGACTGAGGGTCTTGGGTTCAATTCCAGTGAAGGGCACGTGTCTCAGTTGCAGGCTTCATGCCTGCCCCTGGTCGGGGTGCATGTGGGAGGCAACCAATTGATACCTCTCTCTCACATCGATGTTTCTCTCTCTGTCTCTATCCCTCCCTTCCACTCTCTCTCAAAATCAATGGAAAAAATATCCTTGGGTGAGGATTAACAACAACAACAAAGAAGCACGTAGTTTGGCTGTACTTTGGATGTCGTGTGAAAGCAAGAAAATGACCTGGGATGCAAATCTAATCATTCTTGTGAAACACGTTGATGTTTTTTAACTATTCAGGGTCATATCCCTTATTTTGGTATCCAATGTCCAAATCAAAATATGACTGAAATATATTTTTATATTCCAATTTTAGGGGGGGTGAAGGATAAGAATGTACTTGATATAACATATTATTTGCAAAGCAAGTTATATATTCTTTTCAATGTAAAAAAAACCCAAACATTTTGGTAAGAACTTTCTGGAGTTTTTCTTCCTGCTGAACCCCCTGTAACTGTTCCTTAACCTTGAGTTTTTGCTTTTGTTTGGACAGAACCTGCTTTAATAGGCCTTCTGAGTTCCTTCAGGTGTCCCTGAGCAGGACACTTCTGTATCTTTATTGCCAATGAACTTTCCGACAGATGTCAGGCTTTCAATAAACAACTGTATAATGAATAAATCAGTGGCCATTCCAATTTAAAAAAATATAGGAAGTGCCCAAATGCGAAGAACTGTTCAGTGTTCAGGAAAATTAGTCAGAATGGAAACAGATTTCTTTCAACTCAAGGCAGTGAGGTGTGCATGTGATGTTTGGGAGCTCAGTGGTGCGTGAGCATCGTGTTCCTGAGAGAAATACTGTTTGCCTTAGGACAGTGAGTGAGTGAAACCATGTAAAGTCTGAGAAAGAGGATCAGGCTTAATAAAAGGCTTCTTTTGCAGCCAATTCCCAGTTTGGAATTTTGATGGAAATGATGAATGAAGAGTAAGGAAAGGACTTGTTTTAGCAGGCAGTATTTTGGTTTCCCTAACCAATTTAGACTGCTTAGTTATCGTCTATAATAATAAAAGCGTAATATGCTAATTAGACCAGATGCTCTTCTGGACAAAGCCACAGCGGGGGGGGGGCGACTGAGCACTTTGCACGAATTTTGTGCATTGGGCTTCTAGTTATGAATAAAAGCAAATAATCTCTGGGGTCTTTTTTTTTCTTTTCTCTTTTTGGCTAATTAGGAGATTATTTCACCCAGAGAAAATAATCAAGTTGTAGTCCTTCACTGGCTATCCATGCTGTCCAACACAAAAGCTTTTTAGAAAGTTCTTGATGTCACAGTAGCAATTAATGTATTTGCCTGTGTTTTCTTGAAAGATTATTTGCCTTGATATTGTAAAGCTTTATAATTTCAAAAATATTCCAGTTAAAAAATAAAATCAGAGCTCTTTGAACAGTGGTGTTGGCACAGTATAGTTTTTTCAGGGAAATTTTTTTTTTCTTAAGTTGTACATGCAGCTTTAGCTTCTGGGAATTCTCGCTTCTGGTTTTTTTTGTGTTTTTTTTTTTGCCAGGAGTTTGGGGATAAGCTTAGTTTATTCTGGGTCAGTTACATTTTGAAAACTAGGGCAAGATAAACCCAGGGTCATTTAGAGTCCTGCTAAAGTAGGTTAACAAAGATCTCATTCATTCCTTATAGAAATCAGAATCCTTTTTAATTAGCCCCTTGGGAGATATGAGATTTTTCTCAGCTTTTGTGTATGCATGTGCATTGGGAGGGGGTGTAATTGTTCAGAGCTTGAAGTAGTATATTAGGAAAAATAAAACTCAAAATAACTTCCTCTTAAAAGGGGAAAAAGTCAATACAATGGATTAGTTTATACACATTGGTGGTTTAGTGTGTGATATACTAGTACATTCTAAATATTGGAGGCCATTATAAATGTGCTTCTTCAAGAGATTACTTTCCTCATCTGATTTCATCATTAAGGGCTTACAGTTTCTCTGAATGGCTTCGGTTTTCTAAAACATTCAGGGAAATTTTAGTAAAAGATAAACTGCATTTGTTGTTCTTAATATAATATGAGAACTGCAGTGTATTATCACCAGGTTTTTTAAAGTCATCTAGAAGTGGTACATAAAGGAACATGAATGATTTATCAGAGATGAAATGTTCCAAGTTCTAAATGTGTGTATCATTGTTGGAGAGACCTGGGATTCTGGGTGGTGGTCTCTCCTGTCATTGATGGCCTGTGCAGGGATGCATGTTGACTGACACAGGCAGCAAAGGGCAGGAGAGGAGCCACACACACTTCACCTCTCGGGTGGAGCCGCACTCCCTGGTCACGTCTCGGTCTTCTCAGTCCTCACTGCAGAGGGGACCACCAATCGCAGCCGCAGCGAAAGGTTACAAGAGGAAGGGTACCTGGCTCACACACAGAACAGAAAGCCCTTCTCAAACACAAGAAACATTTAGGACCTTTCCAGAACATTGAAACTGTTGGCTTTGTCTTCAAATGGGAACCAGTTCTGCTGTGTATCTCTGTCTGAGTGTTCTTGGCACAACTTCCAAGGGGTCTGATATCTTCAGAACAAAATATTTCTAACTCATACTGCTTCATCACAGAATCTGGTTTTATGAGTACAGGTCATGGATGTGCTCAGGCAGCATGTGTTTCTGAGACCCTACCCTGTCTCAAGCATTATTTTAGACTAAGAGAATTCTGAGGCTAGCAATTCCAGTAAGCTTCTTATATCCGTGGTGCTGGCATTGAAGGTAGAGAGACAAAGGATAAATTATCAAGAGACATTTCAGCACATGGTAAGCGCTATAGAGGATTAAAAATGGATTTATGTGGTAGTGTCGGGGCGTGTGTAGATTGGGTGGTCAGAGGTGGCCTCTCTGAGGAGGAGCATTTAAGGAGCCTTTGAATAACACCAAGGAACTGCCTTGCAAAGACCAAGAGAAGAGCATTCCAGTCTGAGGTGATAGCTCATGGCAGAGCTCAAAGGTAGAAACAAACTTGGTGAATTCATGAAATGAAGGAAGCCGGGTGGCTGGATTGCGGTGGGCAAGCCGGGGGCGGGGGGTGGGGGGGTGGGGGTGGGGTGGGGGGAGGCATGAGCTGGGCAAGGCAAGGCAGGGCTGGGTCAGGCAGGGATTCGTTAGCTCTAAGCTAAGGTGTGTGGATGGGAACCACTGGCAGATATGAATCAGAGGAGTAGCATGATTTGATTTATGTTTTCCAAAAGATCACTCTGGTTGCTGGGTGGTGAGGGAATTTTCTGGGAGCAAGAATGAAGTCAGAAAGCCAGGTAGAATGCATTTATTATAGTCTAGGTTTGATATCATGGTGATTTGGACCAATATGCTAGCAATGGGATAAGAACTATGAATTAAAAAAAAAGATATTTGTGAACACTGGGGATGTTCACAAATCAAGAATAATTTCTAAATTTTGCCTTGAGTAACTGAGTAGTTGAGCAAAGAAGACTGGTAGATGAAAAAGTTTGGGGGAAATCAGGAGTTTATATTGCCATGATTGATGTGACGTGCTTATTTGTTAATCCAAATGGAGATGTCAGGTATACAGTTGGATGTCAGGATCCAGAGTTCTAGGAAGAGGTATAGATTGGGGATTCGTCAGCATATGGCTGGTATGTTTACATTTAAGGCCATGGACTGGATGAGATCACCTATAGAGTGTGCACTTTTAGGGTCTTTCTGTGTTTAGAGGTCAAGCATAAAATGAGGAGCAAGCAGAGGACATTGAGGAGTAGCCAGGGACAAAGAAGGAAAACCAGATGAGTAGGATGGCATGGAAACCACTTGATGAAAATGTTTGAAGAAGGTGATATGGTCAACTGTGTTGAATAGAGAGAAGTGATCAATGGATTTGGCTCATAGAGTTAGTTGATGGCCCTGATAAGGTTAGCCAGACTCTGGTAGTAGAGATAGTAGCCTAAGTGGATGGGTTGAGGAGAGAATGGGAGGTGAGGATGTGAAGACACTGGCTCAATCAATGCTTTTAAGAAATATACAGACTAGTACAATATCATGCGATGTGTGCTTCAGGAGAGAGGAGACATGGCACTGTAGAAGATCAGAGTAGGGGTACCTAACCCAGACGTGGAGGTCAGGGAAGGCTTCCCAGAGGAAGTGATTTCTAAGCTAGGACCTAAAGTTAGCAGATGAGCAGGGTGAGGCTGGAAGAGTGCTCTAGGAGTGGCAATAGTATAGTTCAGATGAAGCTGAACAAGTTGAACATGGCACATTCAAGGAGATGGATGGCCAGTGGGACTGAGGATTAGAGTTTGAAGAATGCTAAGAGATGAGGCTGGAAAGGGTCATGCACATACTAGTACAGGAGTAGGCAAAAGTAGGTTTACAGTAGTGAGTAGGCGAGTCAGTTTATTCTTGTATTACTATTTATTAAGTATTGTATTATTTATTTGTATTACACCTGTAAACCTACTTTTGTCCACACCTGCATATAGGGGGTTGAAATTTTTCCTAAGGCCGAGGAGAAGCAATTGAAGGATTCTGAGTAGAGCCATATTGAGAACTGGTTTTAGAAGTCACGCAGGCTGCTGTGTGGGGTGTGGCCTTATGGGAGTGAGTGTGAAGACAGAAAGACTGAAGTCTGTTACCGTGGTTCATCTGAGAGATGATGGTGCTAGTGGGCATGCAGAGTAATGGGTATTGAGAGATATCTAAAAGGTACAATTTTCAGGACTTTAAAAAAAATTTTGTTTTAGTTTATTTTCAGCTTTGTGGAGGTAGTTATCAGGGCTTTTTGATTGCCTGGGCTTGGCATAGTGAGGGGGAAGGAAGCATCAAGGGTGACTCACTCAGGTTTGTTCTTGAGCAAATGCGTGGACGATGGAACCATTCACGGAAAATAAATGCAAATGCATGAGAACAACTTCGCCTGGGAAAGAGTTGGTTGGAGATGATGACTCAGCTCTGGAATGTTGAGTTTGAAGTGTCCGTGGAATAACTAAGTGGAGATAGCTGACGATACTGGGACATTTGGACATGACGCCCAGGAGAAACAGTCACCTGGGCTCAAGGTAGAGATTTGGAAGTCATGAAAATATAAATGGTCATTTATTCCCTTGGAGTGGATGAAAATACCCGGAAAAAGAGAAGAGGAGCCTTGGTAGAACATTATAGAGACAGAAAAAACAAAACCAGTCATAACAGAGCCCGAGGAGGGGTGGGCAGACAAGTAGGAAGAAGACCAGGCGAGTGCGGTGTCATGGATTCTGAAGAAGGAAAGGGTGGTGAACAGTCTTAGAAGGTTTAAGATATCCATGGGGTTTGCAATGGGAATATTATAGGTGGCCTAGGGTGATTACGAAGTCGAGCGGCTGGGGTGGAAGTCAAGCTTTTAGCGGGTTGAGAAGTGAGTGGTAGGTAAGGAAATAAGGACAGTCAGTGTAGACAATTGTTTCAAGAAGTGTGAGTTTGAAGGGGAGGAGAGAGAGAGAGAGGGTGGCCACTGGAGGGGCCATGGATCTGACATTTCAGCTGTTTGTTTGTTTTTTAATTTTTTTTTTTTTATTTCAGAGAGGAAGGGAGAGGGAGGAAGAAATAGAAACATCAATGATGAGAGAGGATCATTGATTAGCTGCCTGCTGCACGTCCCCTACTGGGGATTGAGCCCACAACCAGGCATGTGCCCTTGATTGGAATTGAACCCGGGACCCTTCAGTCTGCAGGCTGGCTCTCTATCCACTGAGCCAAAGCAGCTCAGCTGTTTTTTTAGTTAAAATAAGAACAACATAGATTTTGATATTAGGCACATCTGGATTTGAATTTCTCCTCTGCCAGATGTGAGATGGGGAGTACAGTGGTTGGGACATAGTAGGCTTTCAATAAATGTTTATTGAATGAGTCAACAAAACCCATCTTCAGGGAGCTACAACTTTCTCATTTATAAAATGCTCATCTGACTACTTGATTGAAAGGCTTTAATGAAATAGAATCTTTTTTTTTTTTTACCCTTGTGATTCCATTTATTCCTGGACTAGTCTTGTTTCAGTAAGCTTCTGAGCCCCTTCAAGTGTGTCTTAGGTTACCCTCATGTAATAGATGTACATTGAGTTACATTATGTTAATATCTGAGTTCATTATTTCATCCCAATTTTTGTCAGGCCCTTCCTGTTCCCTTATGTTGTCTCAAGAATAAGTCACACGCATACATCAGCCCAATAACTTTAAAGAGGTATTCCTCAAACTGAACTTTGTGAGCCCCCGAATCAGAATCTCTGGGAGTTGGGACCCAGAACGCTGCGTTTAGTGCCCCTGAGTACTTTGCTGGCGCACAGAGTATAAGAATCCTAGGTTTGTAATCACAGCCCAGGTGTCTTCAGTGCGTCCGGTAGCTTTGCATTCAGCAGTCGGAGATGCTTGGACTGCTGCCCCAGTGGAAGGTGTTCAGACTTATACGTCTTGATTTTTTAAAGACAAGCACTCACAGTTCTATGTGGTAGAGAAAAGGTATGAAGAAGTAGCAATTATGTGTTAAAAGAAATGTAGTTATTTTAGTTTATGCATTCCACAGCTATTTATTGAGCAACTGTGGTGAGTCAGAAGAGGGTGAGAAAGAGGAGAGACACATAGCACCCTATATTCTAGGCATTTTATCTGTATTGTGAGCTCATTTTCATGTGCTAGAAATACAAGATTTGCTTACTCAGAGAGCCAGGAGCTATGTTGGCTAGTGAGGTTGGAAACAAAAGCCTCAGTGTGAAAATCTCAGGTGTTCGCACAAGGGTGGGGTGCACTCATGTGGCAACACGAAGATGCTGGATTCACAGGCGAAGGCCCAACGTGGAATCCTTTGGTGTATGTTATATATTCTCCTAACAAATTAAGCACTCAGAGCTCTACATTGATTAGGGAAAAATAGCAACAAAGTTCCACACCCTCCCCTCCCAGCCATTTAACCATTCATTCAACAAGTATTGTCTGAATTTCTGCAACATGAAATGCACTGTGGTAGGTGCTGCAGGCCATATGAGGAACAAAATCGACTTGGCTCTTGTTCTCATGGAGCCTCTTGGCCAATGAGGAGACAGATTAAGCAAAGAATCTCACAGATATTAATTTTTTTTTGAGGTGGGGGAAGAGCTTTGTTGAGATATAATTCTAGATGTAATTTACAAACCATACAACTCATCCATTTAAAGTGTAGAATTCGGTAGTTTTTAGTATATTCACAGAGTTGTACAACCATCACATTTAATTGTGGGTCATTTTTATCACCCCCTAAAGAAAGCTCATAGACTTTAGCAGCCATTCTTAAACCTCCTACCTTTCCAGCGCTTGGAAAATACTGGTCTATTTCTGTCTAGATTTGCCAATTCTGGACATTTCATACAAATGGAATCATATAATATGTGGTATTTTGTGACTAGCTTCTTTCATGTAGCATGATGTTTTCGAAGTAGCTGGTATTTGTTTGTATAGATTAATCTTAGTTCATGTCTGGGATTTTAAACTTTTTCTGTGAATGGCCAGGTAATAAACATTCTGGTTTTTGAGGTCTGTATGGTCTCTGTCACAACTACTCAACTTTGCTAATTTAGCATGAAAGTAGCTACAGACAGCATATAAACAAATAAATGCCCCTGTGTTTCAACAAAACTTTATTTACAAAAATAGACAGTAGGCTAGATATAGCCTTTGGGTTAGTGTATTGACCTCTGCTCCACGTCAGTATAAGTAGTTCATTCTTCTGAGAGCTCTGTGAAGTTAT
This sequence comes from Myotis nattereri, assembly GCF_964212035.1. Classification (NCBI taxonomy): domain Eukaryota; kingdom Metazoa; phylum Chordata; class Mammalia; order Chiroptera; family Vespertilionidae; genus Myotis; species Myotis nattereri. Next base: position 31,895,716 of record NC_138075.1, on the reverse strand, counting down.
TATTCCCATTTTACAAATAAGACCGAGGCACATTGCTAGTAAGTGGTTGATACAGGATCAATCCCAGATAGTCTGGCTCTAGACCCAGTGCTGTTAACCTTGCCAGTGATTACAAGTTGAGGCAAGTCCGAAATACGGGGCAGAAATCCATGATTCTATGAAAGCAAATAATGAAGACACATTGACTTAGGTTTGCTTCAGGATGCACCATGAGCTGAGACCTAAGCAAAAGGAGAATTTAGCTAGGTGAAGGGAGGGTGGGAAGGGTGGTACAAATGGTTGTGGTAGAGGGAACATAGCTTGTAAAGGCCTTGAGAGAAGATAGAGTGACCGGAGTCGAGGGTTCCGGGGAGAGTGGTGTGGGCTGCGGCCGGTGTGATGCTCCTGTGTGGACCACGCAAGACCTAAAGGTGTTAGGCATTTTGCTCTTGATCCAGAGCAGAGAGAACCATGAAGGGATGGGAAGGATAATATGTTCATATTTATTGATTGAAGTAGAAAACAGATTGAAGGGGGTGGAGCAGACCTAGTTGGCCATGGAAGTGGCCCAGGACAGAGCGGATGGTGGGTTGGGCAGGAGGGCTGGGGGAGAAGAGAGGTGTAGAGAAAGAAGTGGATATCAGAGCATTGTGGAGGCAAGTTCGGCAGGATTTGGTGCTAGGCTGTACTTGGGGATGATAAACGATGGTGGTGTCGAATCCTTAAGATGGAATCATGAGAGAGGATGGTTTAGGGCAGCCTTGGGCAAACTATGGCCCGCAGGCCGGATCTGGCCCGTTTGAAATGAATAAAACTAAAAAAAAAAAAAGACCGTACCCTTTTATGTAATGACTAGGGGCCCGGTGCACGAAATTCATGCACTGGGTGTGTGTGTGGGGCGGGAGAGTGTCCCTCAGCCCAGCCTGCCCCCTCTCACATACTGGGAGCCCTCAGGCATTGACCCCCATCACCCTCCGATCGCAGGATCGGCCCCTTGCCCAGGCCTGACGCCTTGGGCAGGGGACCCCCATCTCCCCCCGATCACTGGCTCTGGCCCCCGCCCAGGCCTGAGGCCTCTGGCCCAGGAATCATGCCTGGGCAGGGGACCCCCATCTCCCTCTGATCGCTTGCTCCACCCCCCGCCCAAGCCTGACGCCTCTGACCCAGGCTTCAGGCCTGGGCAAGGGGACCATCATATCCCCCCAATCCCCGGCTCTGCCCCCCACCCAGGCCTGATGCCTCGGCCAGAGGAGTTGACCCTCATCACCCTCCGATCACCAATCACCAGATCGGCCCCTTGACCAGGCCTGAGGCCTCTGGCCTAGGCGTCCGGCCTGGGCAGCGGGGACCCGCAGTGGCAGTGGGGGGCGCCGCGATCGTGGGCTTCGCTTTAGGCCCAGGCAAGGGACCCCTAGCTCCTGGGACTGCCAGCTTCGACCGTGCCCAGCTCCCATCGCTGGCTCCACCCCTACTTCCTGCTATCACTGGCCAGGGCGGCAAAGGTGCCTGATTCTCAGATCATGGCTGGGGGGCAGGGCAAAGGCATCCGCCTTTGCCCTGCCCCCCAGCTCTTAGCTCCCCCCTGGGTTTCAGATCACTGTCAGTGGCAGGGGGCTTCTTCCTGCTTTCCCTTTCGCCTCCCTGCATTGTGCCTACATATGCAAATTAGCCGCCATCTTGTTGGCAGTTAACTGCCAATCTTAGTTGGCAGTTAACTGCCAATCATAGTTGGCAGTTAATTTGCATATAGCCCTGATTAGCCAATGAAAAGGGTATCGTCGTACGCCAATTACCATTTTTCTCTTTTATTAGTGTAGATGTTTACTTTGAATTTATATTAGTTCACACAAACACTCCATCCATGCTTTTGTTCCGGCCCTCCGGTCCAGTTTAAGAACCCATTGTGGCCCTCGAGTCAAAAAGTTTGCCCACCCCTGGTTTAGGGAGTGGTAGGGAAGTAGAGTTTGATTTTAGCCCTGGAATGCTGAGTTTGGCAATATGGATTTCCTGTGGAAATATGTAAAATAAAAGGATTTAGAGGTTGCATACTGTGTTTTTCAAATTATGTTAGCTAGGACTTACCTTCTAAATCACTTTTCTGGTTCAGTAAACTGGATCTCAGTCTTGGTATTACAGTATTTATTTTTCTTGCTTGCTTGCTTGTTTGCTCAGGATTGGTTGCAAAAAATTGTATCATAAATTGTCCCCCTGCTTTCTCGGTTAATTAATAGTCTCCTGTAGTTAAATAACAGGCCTTTTCCTGTTTATTTTTCAAATATTTTATGGTGTGTGTGTGTGTGTGTGTGTGTGTGTGTGCGTGCCTGTGCCTGCATGATTTTATTCCCTTATTTTGTTTTTTTATTTATTTCTGTTTATCATCATCTCCATGAGAAACAATAAAAGAGGTGGTCTTTTTTCTTTTAGTTCCCTTTCTTCTTCAGCTTCTCTGGAATGGCTGTTGGAGCACATATCTAAAAATGGGTAGCATTATCCTCTGAATTTAGTTGTCCTTACCATTGTCTGTCCTAGCTAACAATGAGTTGGCAGTAGTGTTTTAGGGAATGGCAACAGTGTCTCATTAGTATGCACTCTTTTATTCAAGACATTTTATTAGTTAAAGAAATTGCTCAGGAGTTATTTAAACAAGGATTAGAGTAAGACATAGGCCAAGTAACTGTTGCCAATACATTCTTCTCCACCATACAATAACAAGTCAGTTTGATCCTCCACACTTTTAATATTTACTCATCTTTGAATCAGCAAATATTTATTTCATATCTCTTCTCTACTTGGCATTGTGATCAGGGGAAGCAAAAACGCCAAAACATAAATGTTTAAGGTTCATACACTGAGTAGGAGAGAAACCACATGCAGGTATGTGACTACAGTACATGAGTGGCAGGTGGTAATTCCCATAAGATAGAAACAAAGTGTTGGGCTGTATACATAGCTACCATTTAATAAAAACACAGAGAGAATAACAGTAAACATATTATTTTTACAACTTGCTCTTTTCCACTTAATATATCCACATCAGTGCATATATATCTACTTTGTTCTTTTTACTGGCTAGAGTTTTTCATTCTTAACATGCTTAATCTAGAAGGATGCACAGGAAATTGTTAATTAATGTCTCTGTGGGAAAAAGAGAGGCATGGGGAAGGTTAAGATTAACTTTTAATTTCTCTTACTGTTTGAAAAAATGTTTTATGAGCATTATGTATTACTTTCTAATAAAAATCCTATATAATAAAGAGGTAATATGCAAATTGACCCTAATTCCATCACGCTGTCACAAGATGGCTGCACCCACAGTGGAGGCAGGGTTCCTGTAATGAGCCATAAAGAGCGATCAGCAGGGACCTGAGGCTCTGTGGCACTGGGCTGGGGCAGGGGACCTGAGGCACGCCCCCTACCCGGTGGGTCTTGACAGGGGACCTGAGGTCGCACCCCCAGCCCAGCGAGGTTTAATGGGGGAACTCAGGCCACGCCCCCCGCCCAGCAGGGCTTGACTGGGGCCCTGAGTCTGCGTCCCCCACCCGGTGGGGCTTGATGGGGGACCTGAGGCTGCGCCCCCCACTCGGTGGGGCTTGATGGGGGTGGGGGCCGGCCAGGTCTGGATCTTGCCAATGGGGGTGGGACTGGCCGGGTCTTGGTCTCGCGCAATTTTGAGGCACACATGGGTGGGCGGGGACTTGACTCTGGGTCCCATGGTGCGCCCCAGACTCTGACAGGAGGAAGATTTTCATATACATTTTACTAATTTTCTTTCATCTCTAACACTTCTATTATAGAGAAAGGGCAAATAGCAATATTAAAATATTTCCTCTAATTAATTCCCTTTTAATGTGCACGAATTTTGTGCACCAGGCCACTAGTCTATACGTATATATAAAAGCCTAAGTGACTGTTAGGACTGGTCGCTATGATGACACACTGATCACCACAGGGCAGACACTCAATGCAGGAGCTTCCCTCTGGTGGTCAGTGCTCTCCCACAGCCAGCTTCCCATGGTCCCTCCCCCTGGCTGGCCGGCCCTGATTGGCCCTAATTGGCTCAATTACCAGGCAGGTCAAGGGACCCCACCTGTGCATGAATTCGTGCACTGGGCTTCTAGTAATAGATAAAAATCCAGCAAAGTACTGTGGGAAGCCAGAGCCAGAAGAGATTATTTCTACTTCATTTGAGGAAAGGGGACATTGGAGCAGGATATGTCTTATTTTAACAAATGTGGATTGAATGCCCACCAAGTGCACTGTGCTGGGGTTTCTGTGAATGCAGAGCGAAATGGGAGGATTGGCCATTCCAGAGGCTTTGTAACGTGGCAATGCAGAAAAAGGGAAGCTTACTTGGGGCGTTGTAGTGTTACTGATGGTAGGGTTCTTGGATTCCCCAAAATAGAAATCAAGAAGAAACCCTAGAGACATTTCCAGACAGATTTTATTAAGCTCATGCTGGAGCACCAGGGAGGCAGCACAGAGGAAAGGAAGGTCCTCTGAACTGGCTTGGGGTAGGTTCTGCTTGACTGCTTTTATAAGTTGGAGACAAAGTGGGTTTGGGTGAAAAGGCCGGTTTATTAAAAGGTAGGCTTGCAGAATTTTCCACTTTAGGGTCTGGGTGACTTCCTGTGGATGAAAAGGGACTACATACTCAACCTGACAAGCTCAGGGAGGCCTGTTTGGTGGCCTTAAAATCTCAGAGACCTAAAATAATCATAAAGGATAGTCTGAAATTAACACTTTTTAATTAAAAGCAGTTTATGGTGGATAGTCATGTCCTAGGCTGGTATCTTCCCTGACAAAGATCGATCTTTATCTTAACTGGGCCTGTCTATTGTCTTTTTACATCTATGTTAACATATCTTTGGAATGTCAAAGTAATATTCCTTTTACTGGACTCCTCAAAGCACAGGCACCACTCTACAGAGACCACAAAACCTTAAGTGTTATTGAGTTAATTGTGGATTATTATCCTACTAGAAGCCCTACACCTTCTCCAATCTGGGACCCCCCCAGGGGATGTCCAACTCCCTGGGATTGGGCCTAAACCAGCAGTCGGACATCCCTCTCGCAATCTGGGACCGCTGGCTCCTAACTGCTCACCTGACTGCCTGCCTGATTACCCTAACCACTATGCCTGACTACCTGATCGCCCCTAACCGCCTCTGCTTTGGCCCCACCCCCATGGCTTTGTCCAGAAGACATCTGGTCTAATTAGCATATTACCCTTTTATTAGTATAGGTATTGACTTATATAAAAGAAGTATGTATGTCTATCATTTTACGTTTTTATTCAACCCCAGAGGTTTCCACTTTCTCCTGCCTCCCTAATCTATCACCAGTGTATTTCATAAATCCCACTTACATCTCCTCTTTTGATTATAATGTTAAAGTAAGGTGCAAAACTGCCATTCCCCGAAGCATTATCTCAGTCTGTTGAGATTTTGCTTCCCACCAGTTGTCGACAGGTGGTTCAAATAAACTGACAAAGTTCTTCACAGGTTAGAATGTTTCTTTCTTTTTTTTTTTTAATATATTTTATTGATTTTTTACAGAGAGAAAGGGAGAGAGATAGTTAGAAACATCGAAGGGAGAGAAACATCGATCAGCTGCCTCCTGCACATCTCCCACTGGGAATGTGCCCGCAACCCAGGCACATGCCCTCGACCGGAATCGAACCCGGGACCTCTCAGTCTGCAGGCCGACGCTCTATCCACTGAGCCAAACCGGTTTCGGCTAGAATGTTTCTTAAGTTGATATTCCTTTCCCAGCTGTGTGGCCTGGTGACTGTGAGGGGTTAAATCGTGATCAGCTGCGAATGAGGGCCAGCAGTTTAAGAAGGCAGTGAGAAGGGAGAGAAACTCAGCTACCTCTGCGTTCTGAGCAGAGGGGTGGTGACATTTTTGCGGTCCAGTGTTGCTATATTTATCTGGTGTCCTTGGGGCCCTGGGCCCCAGTCCCTATGCTGTCTCAGGAGGTATTCTAGTTTGGCTAGAGAAATATGATATGAGTCAATAAAGGATAGGAGTAGAGCAGCCATGGGAGATGAGTCAGAAAAAAGTAGGTTGGAGTCAAATTACGAATGACCTAGAATGTTAGGCTAAGAATTAATAACTTATTCAATAAGAATTAGGAAGTGATCACAGACTTTAATGAGAGTGAAAGGTCAAAGGACTAAATCTGGGCCACGTGCAGGAAACCTGTTATCAATAACCTAATAATAGAAAGGGAAGGAGAGAAATTCCTGGATAGAAGGAGGTGTGCAGCTTCTTCAGGGACCCTACGCAGTAGGGAACATTCCTGTAGAAGCTGCATCATAATAACACATTGTTCCGTGTTTAAGTGACAACGTCAACTAGTGATTCTCAAGCCTGGGTAACTACTTGTGAACTCTTACTGCCAGGGAGGATGACTGGCGTACATCTCAGATGCGCTTCTGTGAAACTGGACCTTTCTGGACCCAGTAGCCATGGTAGTTTTATAATGAGCTTTGTAATGAACTTAAAATTCATACTCTTTAATGACACTTAACTCAGTGTTTTCATTTAAGTTCCCTTCCAGCTAACAATAGGAGTTGCCAGCTCACAAAAGGCAGATTGAATAAGAACAGAGTCAGGGATTAACTGTATTTTTATGGTAAGGGCACGTAGAGAAAATCTTTGCCTTCCATGCCTCATTTCTGAAATTCAGTCAGGTATTTTCTAAGAATGATTATGAAGGATACTTATATGGGCCCAAGTAAAATTCACCTAGTATATTCCCTACATTATATGTATTTGTCTTAAAAATGAGGATGTAGAATATCTCATTCTCTATTTCTTGGCATTTTAAGAAACTCATCGTTACAATAGATTTTGTTATCTCCCTCCCTTCTTTCCTTCCTTCTTGCCTTTTTCTGCTCCTAATAACTGCTGACTAAAAGATTCTATACTTTGCACGCCATTTTAAGAAGAGTTTTATTATTTCACTAGAGGCCCGGTGCACAAAAATTTGTGCACTCGGCGGGGAGAGGGGGTCCCTCAGCCTGGCCTGTGCACTCTCGTAGTCTGGGGCCCCTTGGGAGATAACGACCTGCTGGCTTAGGCCTGCTCCCGGGTGGCAGAGGGCAGGCCCAATCCCTAGGTGCAGCCCCTGGTCAGGCTCAGAGCAGGGCTGATTGGGGAGTTGGGGCACCGCCCCCTGTCATGCACAGAGCAGGGTGGATTGGGAGGTTGCGATGCCACCCTCAGTCATGCTCAGCGTAGGGCCGATTGGGGGGTTGGGGACCATCCCCTGTCACACTCAAGGCAGGGTCGATGGGGAGGTTGCGGCGCCACCCCTTGTCATGCACAGAGTAGGGCCAATCAGGGGATTTGGGCGCTGCCCCCTGTCACACTGATCCCGGTGCCGGGACGCCTCGCGGCTCTGCTGATCCCGGTGCTGGGAGGCATATTACCCTTTTACTATATAAGATAGAGGCCTGGTGCACGGGTGGGTGCCAGCTGGTTTGCCCTGAAGGATGTCCTGGATCAGGGTGGGGGTCCCCAGTGGGGTGCCTGGCCAGCCTGGGTGAGGGGATGATGGCTGTTTGCAGCTGGTCACACACCCTTCAGGGTGGGGGTCCCCACTGGGGTGCCTGGCCAGTCTGGGTGAGGGGCTGAGGGCTGTTTTCAGGCTGGCGGGTGACTGAAGCTCCCAACCGCTCCTTTTTTCTTTTTTTTCTTTTTATTCTGGGCAAGCTTTAGGTTTGAGGCTTGACTCCAGCTCTTAGGCCTCCGCTGCTGAGAGCAGGTTTCTGGCCTTTGTTTACCTTCTGTATTTGAAACAATGTTGCGATCCTGCTGGCTGAAGCCCGGCAGACTAAAGCAGGTTTCTGGGGTTTTGTTTAGCTTCTATATTTGTAACATAGTTGCTTAGAGTTGCAGCTCAGAGGCCTGCAGTGGCAGGCGAGGAATGTTGGAGTCCTCCGTCACTGAAGCAAGCAAGCCTCATGTTAGTTTCAAGCTGCCTGGCTGCCGGCCGCCACCTTGGCTGGCAGTTAATTTGCATATTGCCCTGATTAGCTAATGGGAAGGGTAGCGGTCGTACACTAATTACCATGTTTCTCTTTTATTAGATAGGATTAGAAAGTAATCCTGGAAGTTAAAAAATAAAATCCAACCATTGAAAAAACCCTCTCTCATTTAAATTAAGATGCTTTAAAGTATGTGGCTCTCAACTATTTCCCCCCCAATGGATCAGACTTTGAAAAAGAACAAAAGGTTACTTATCCTGCCATAGGGGAGCTATTTGGCTGTGGTTCCTGCTGGATTAATACTGCTTTTCAGGGATAAGCCAGTATGAAAATGAGAGAAGTGCGTCAAGGGTAAATGAAGCGGCACATTCAGGACCACTTAATTGAGCTGCTACAAAGGTGTTTAATTGTACCTGGGACATCTTTGTTTGCCATTAGCAAAGGGCCCTTGTTGCATTTGAAGGGTTCTTATTTCTAGGATGACGAGGCGTTATGTTTGGACAATGAGTTAGTTAAAAGCCCCGAGTTTCCTTTCTAAACCCTTTCCTGGAGGTTTCATTAGTGCACTGTTTCCTTTGCTAACTGGAACGTTCCAGGTGGGGATTCGATTTGACGGCGCCTCTTAGTGTTTTTTCCCTTGTTTCTATTAGATTTTAATCAAATTAGGACAGGAATAACTTATGGTTTCCATTGGAAAATTTTTTATTTATTTTATTATTTAAAAAATATATATTTTTATTGATTTCAGAGAGGAAGGGAGAGGGAAAGATCGAAACATCAGTGATGAGAGAGAATCATTGATCAGCTGCCTCCTGCACACCCCCCACTGGGGAACAAGCCCACAACCCGGACATGTGCCCTTGACCGGAATTGAACCCGGAATCCTTCCGTCCACAGGCTGACACTCTATACACTGAGCCAAACCGACTAGTGCTAACATTTTGAATTATCGGACTAAATTGTGGTATTTGTAATTCTCTTATTAAGTGAAATTTATATAGAACAGAAATAACTCTGAAAAGCCGAAACTACCCAGTTGGTTTGTCAGAACTGAATTCAGTCCAGCTAACCATTATTGAGCACCCTACAAGGTATAAGTCACTGGGCTATCACTAATTTAAATTGGTAATACAGAAAAAATGAAATGGCTTTAGAAAGAAAAAAAAGAGATCCAATGAGGCAAAGTACAGTTTTAATATCTAATCAGTCACTATGCTTCCTAAACAATTGCAGACACCCTACAATTCCATTTACTCAGATTCTCTTCTGTCCTCAACTTGAAGTCTCATCAGATTCAAAAAAAAATGTGAGAACTCAAATTAGTGTCCTACCAGCTATCTCAGTCTATTACAACCGTGTCAGTGCTAGATGGAGATTTGTAAGGGAAAATGAAGCTCTGTTATGTTCAAATGGTTTCTGGGCTTCTTGTTTGATAACGGCTGTTGTCCTTTTTGAAATAGCTGAGCAGGAAGACACTCAGAAGAGAACCTTCACCTGCTGGATAAACTCGCAGTTGGCAAAGGTGAGGGAAAAAAGAGCAAATTCAGCTCTGCATTTATGTAAGTTACTTCTCCTACTCTGTCAGTTTGGGTCCCAAAAATGGCATTGGTGACATGTAAAAGGCTGAAAGAATGTGTTGAATGTCACCTTGATCTTGTTTTCACATAGGTGTTATTCTTTCCTAACACACAAAAAAGGCGCACTTTTGTTAAGGACATGGGAGAAGGTGCTATAAAAATATTTAAAGCAACAACAAATCTGTTATCAAATGAAATGAAAATGATTATGGTTCATATAAATTGAGTGCTACGTTATTCAAATGTACTGACGCTCCTTGACTTACAGGGTTTTGTCCTAACGAACCCATTACCAGTTGAAAATATTGTGTCAAAAATTAATACACACCTAACCTACCAAACATCCTAGCCTGCCTACCCCACTTTATTATCTATTTATTTATTTATTGCTCACATGAAGATATTGATTTTAGAGAGAGGAAGTTGGGGGGTGGGGGAGAGAGAAAGGAACATTGATGTGAGGGAGAAATATTGATTGATTATCTCCCTTACATGACCCGGCTAGGGATCAAACCCACAACCTGAGTATGTGCCTTGACCGGGAATCGAACCCACCGCCTTTCAGTGTACGGGATGATGCTCCAAGCAACAGAGCCACACCGGCCAGGGCGCCTAGCCCACTTTAAATGTGCTTAGAATACTTGCATTCACCTTCAGTTGGGCAAAGTCATCTAACACAAGGAAGGCACTGTGTAGTGTCTGTTGTTTACCTTCCTGATCGCATAGCTGACTGGGAGCTGTGACTGCCGCTGTCCAGCATCAGGAGAGCGTTTCATACCGCATATGGCTAGTTGGGAGAAGATCAAAAGTCTAAAACTGACATACGGTTTCTACTGAATGTGTCTCAGAGATAGTGTTATTCCTGTTTGCAGAGCAAGGAAGAAAAGGCACAGAGAACTAAGGTCCCAGAGCTTAAAAGTGATGGTGCTGGGATACAAATTCCAGGCAGAGTGGACCCAGAGGCCTTGATCTTAATCACTGGGCTGTTCTCTCTCTCAGAGATGCCAAGTGCCTGGAATGGCCTGCAAACAAAAATGAATGAGCTTCTTCTCACAGGCTGCCTGTCCCAACACCACGCTCTTAATTCTAAAAAGGGTAAATTCATAAACAGGTTACTCTGGAAATGTAATCCGCTTCCCAAGTGGGTCACCGTTGGCTGACTGTAAATGTCTTGAATGCCACCTCTATGCATAGGTGTTAAGCGCTCAGTGGAAGCTGAAAAGAGTGTTTGTGACTAGAAATTTGCCACAAGATAACTTAAGTTCCCTGCTTTTCTTATCATGTTTTGATAGGGAACTTTGTGTGTTCTCTGTCACTCTGTTGATTAAGAAGAATATCACTGCCGATCCCTAGCATTTGCAAAGACACAATGCATATTTATGAGATTCTTACAGGTACTGTGTTTTTGGACCGAAGTGTGAGATGATTTTTCTTGTGACTTTTGCAGCACACTCCTCCCTCAGTTATATCAGACCTATTCACAGACATTCAAAAGGGGCATGTCCTCCTGGACCTCTTAGAAGTACTCTCAGGACAGCAGTTGGTAAGCTCTTAAAGTGACATTAAGGCACTTTTGTTGACTTTTAAAATAAAACATTTCTGAGTCATATATTTTGCTTGAATTTCATAGCCTCGAGATAAAGGATCTAATACATTCCAGTGTAGACTCAATATAGAACATGCCCTGACATTCCTAAAAAGCCGATCGGTGAGTATGAATTTCACTTGGAGACTCATTGGAGAGGTTAATACTGTGGAATATTTTCTCCTTTTCATCTGCCTTTTTTCTTTCCCAGATTAAGCTCATCAATATTCACGTTGCTGATATTATAGAGGGAAACCCATCCATTATTCTTGGCCTGATTTGGATAATAATACTGCACTTTCATGTAAGTAGTTCGATGATACGAAAATTATTTCTGTTCTAATCACCATGACATGAAATCAGTGTAATGCAATGAGGTTGGTTTGATGCCAGATTCAGTCCTGAGCTTCCTCCAGAACTAGGGCACCGGGAAACCTTGCCGGGTGGAAAACAGATAGCAGCCCTTTTGCCATTTTTGTTCTTTTTCAATTGAAAATTGAAAGCTGCGTTATCGATGAGATCAGCACCAGTCTGAATAGACCTGTCATGGTAAATTATTGCTCATTATCCTTTATTTCCTTTGGTGGGAAAGAGAGTAGAAAGCTCCTGGAGTAAATGACTGAAAACGAACCCACTAAACTTTGTAAAGTCTCCCTCTTGTTGAAGACCTTTGTCCAGACTAATAATCCTGCAACATCCAGTTCTGTCGCAAGACTCACTCATAGATGTATTTCCTTCTACAAGTACTAGTGTTTTTGAGCACCAACTATGTGCTAGTTTTTGTGCTTAGACACCAAGAAAATAACCGTGAATGAGACAGTGAGAGTCCTGGCTTTCTGACACTTACTCTTTCAGATTTGGGGCTCTGAATTGGTGCAGGTTTTCTAGAAAGTTCCAGGATTACTTTAAAAATAACTTAAAAATTTGTTGTGGGCAACAAATGCTTATTTTAGAAAATAACATGACTTATATAACATTTAAAACATGTGAAATGAGACTAGCACGTCTGGATACCTACATTTGTAGTTATTATAGAATAATATGCATGAGGATGATGAAAAGTAAATTTAGGATTGTGGTTTTCTCCCTCTCGGAAATGAAATTGGAAAGGGAAAGACAGAAGGCTTAAAGTTTAGCTGTGTTGTATTTCTTTAAAAAATGTGAGACAAATGTGATAAAATGTTAAAATTTGATAATTCATAGACATTTATATGATTTCTTCATGCTTTCCACGGTATTTGAAATATAATTTAAAATTTCAGTGTAGATAAAAAAAGAGAAAAAGTATCTTTAATTCCACTACTCATAGATAACCACTCTAAGTAATTTATTGTACAGTCTTCATGATATATGCAGCAATAATTAATATATATATATATATTCATATATGTATAGGGTATGCTAAAAAATGTATATATACTTTAACAACTGATAGCTCAATTCTGAAAATGAAGTGTATTTTAATAAACACTGCCTTTATAATTACTCAGAGTGTGTGTATACATTTTTTGGGACACTCTACAAATCTTTAAAAAATAGGGTCATACTCTTCATATTTTTCAACCTGTTCTAATATCCTTCTGAACTTATACATTTTTTAATGAAAGCATGGTATTCTATTTTAAAGTACGTATTTCATTAATGGGCAGTCAGAATGCTCATATTTTTGTGTGTGATTGTAAGCAATTCCAAAAAGACTACCCTTATGATAAAACTTTTGCATACAATCTTAATTATTTCTATGGGCCAAATTCCTAGAAGTGGAGTTGATGGGCAATAAGGTTTGCAAAACTAAAGCTTTAACTTCATATAAAGGGAAGTATAAGTGATTTCTCTTGCATACACCAGATCCTCTTTTGTGTGTGACTTATTTCACTTAACATCTTGGCTGTGAGATTCATGCTTTTGAAGCATGTACTGTTGACGGACATATCTTTTGTGCCAATTTTTAGCTGTTATGAATAAAGCTGCTAGGAACATTCTTGCGTAGGCACTTTAGTGGTACAAGCCCTCATTTCTGTTGCATATACTATTCCAGGAATGGAGCCCTAGGCCCTAGGGCAAGTGATCGTCAGCTTTAGTAGGTGCTGCCAAAAAGCTTTTCATATTTGTTCTCATTTATAGTGTTGCCATAATCCTAATACTTGGGATTAAATTTTTATTTTAGCTATGCTGCTGTGTGTAATGACTTATAGAGTGTTAAAATATATTCTGGATATATTGTTGGGTATATATAAGCTGCAAATCTCTGACTCTGTGGCTTGCCTTTTTAATCTTTCAATGAACAGACATTCATAATTTCAATGTAGTTCAAATTTATCAACTTTTTTTTTGTGACTGGTGCTTTTAAAAAATATATTATTGATTTCAGAGAGGAAGAGAGAAGGAGAGAGAGACAGAAACATCAATGATGAGAGAGAATCATTGATTGGCTGCCTCCTGCATGCCCTCTACTGGGGATCAAGATCACAACCCAGGCATGTGTCCTGACTGGGAATTGAATCATGACCTCCTGGTTCCTAGGTCTACGCTCAACCACCGAGCCACACCAGTTGGGCTTGGCTGAAGGTTTTGCCTCCATGCTGCTAGCTTATGCTCCTGTGTATGCTAACTATAATTATGTCTTCCTTAGATTGAGGAACTTGCCCAGACTCTTTCTTGCAATTCCAATCAACCTTCCCTGGACGATGTGAGTGTGGTGGAGTCATCTCCTACCTCAAGTCCTCCTGCGAAGAAATGCTCCAAAGCCCAAAAAAGGTGGCAGGTGTCTGCAAAGAAAGCTCTTCTCTTGTGGGCTCAGGAGCAGTGTGCCACGTAAGTAGTTTGCTACGACCAGAGGAGAGACACAGGACAGTTGTACCCACCAACACAGAGTTGCTGACCTCTAGGTTTGAAATTCAGGCCAACTGGTGTAACACTACCGAACGCTTCCCTCTTATAACACCACCCCCTTCCTCTCATAGTGTGTTTTCCAAATGTGGAAGCCCGTGAGCTCAGCCACCCCTGGTTTTGAGGACCAGAAGGTGGTATCATCTGGGTAACTTCACCTCACTCCCATCCACATGCAGAGGTGGCCTCTTTGTGCAGTAAAGTGTCAATATCCTTGTCTTTGGGCACAATTCCCCTGTGCATTGGGAAGGTGGACTTAGACTCCTGAAGTTTTACCACAGTAGGAGCTCTTTAAAAGTCAAGACTATGTCTTAATTGACTGTGCTTCCTTAGAACTTAAGCATAATGCAGCGGTTCTCAACCTGTGGGTCGTGATCCCTTTGGCGGTTGAAAGACCCTTTCACAGGGGTCGCCTAAGACCATCCTGCATATCAGATATTTACATGACGATTCATAACAGTAGCAACATTACAGTTATGAAGTAGCAACGAAAATAATTTTATGGTTGGGTCACAACATGAGGGACTGTATTTAAAGGGCCAGAAGGTTGAGAACCACTGGCATAATGTGAGTTCATGGTAATGCTCCATAAATGTGCGCTTCGTGGATGAATGAACAAATAAGCGAATAAGTAACCAATTTATAAAATTACCTCCTGGAACTGTATATGACTACATTAAAAGACCACAGTTCCCATTGTTCAGAAACTCAGAGCTCAGGAAACAAAGAGACAAGAGGGTGCATGTTTTTACAAAGTAGGGATGATGGAGGGAAGTTAGTGCTCATAATTTTGTTGTTGTTGTTGTCTTTACACACAAAGAAAATTGTTTTCTGCTCTTGGGAGACATTTGCTTTTTCATTTTAACTAACTGCTGGGATGGAGTTTGAGAGAAATGAAGAATTAAGATGCAGGAGAACTCACCAGGAGAAGAGCTGGGGAGTTCCTTGTCACATCATAGCATTGTCTGCATAAATAGAGGCATAAATGTGTTGCTAATAAGCCCTTTCAGAGAATGCGGGCTTCTGAGTAATTCCTTCCTAATGAAAGACGGAGATGTTAATTTCTGCCTTCAGCTTTACCTCTGTTCTGTGAGGCACCCAAGCATGAATATCTTATAGGTTATAAATATTAATCAAACTTTTTCTTGAACCTTCTGGAGACCAATTTACTTCAGTTTTCTAAAATTTTTAAATCCCAAATATAGTATGTGGGGAAAAGAATTATTGCATCCTACTCAGATTTGTTTCATTTATGGATAAATGAAACTCTTTCAAAGTGCATGAATTTTACCACAGTTTATCTTTTTCCCATGTGCTCCCTTATTTTTCAACTATAGCATTTATGCTAAACTTATTAAGATGTAATAATTAATTCTTAAGTAATTCATCAGGAGTTTATCCTAATTTTGGCCATCCCTAGTGGTATTATTAGCTAACATTTATTTCAATGTTCTGTGATTCTCTAGGACTCACATGTATGACTGTGCTGTAAGAAACGCGTATCTTCCTATTTCTGAAGATCACTCGGGCCCCCATTTGAGACTTCTAAATGAGCCCCGATCCTTCCAGTCAACTTGGAGCCTGACCCCTGCCCTCTCTAAGATCTGGCAGCAACATGTTTTTTGTGGCATTGGTTTCTGCTCCTCAGTGCAGAGCTGACCTCATAGCCTGGTGCTTTATTGAGCACAGTGCCTGCCAGGCAGCACGGAGTTGGTGCTGGCCCCTCAGCACTCTGAAGGTGGCCTGGCCCTGCCCCCCCAGCCCCAGCCCCTGTCTCTTTAGCTGTCAATTCAGTCCAGTCTCTAAGCGCACACTCTGAAGCCGAATACCTGGGTTTGAGTCATGGCTCCCAGCACTCTGACTGGTGACCGAAGACAATGTGTTTGAGTTTCCTCACTCATAAAATGTGGGCAGTACTCACTCACTTCATAGGGTTATTAAGTTTGTTATGATAATTGTTTTTTCGAAAGCATTTGGAACAATTTCTCGACACAGTAGGGACCACATAGGCATTTGTTAAATAAGATAAAAAATCACTGACTACTATGTAGTTTCATGTTCATCATTTAGGCTTTGTTTCTTAGGAAAGCCCCGGTCATCTGAAGCAGACTGTTTCTTGAGTAGCTTTTACGATTTGATTTATACCTTAAATTAGCCTATTGAATTTCCTTGTGTTTTTTATAGGATATTAAAGGAAACTATAGTTATTCTGGAATTTTTCCTATACTTTGTAGGCAACTATACTCTTTTATAATATCTTCATCTCTCGTCAAATACTGAATAACGGTTCCCTTGTCAGATACACATTAGTGACTGATGGAGTGATTTGAAATATATATAGTAAAGCATCTTTCTATACCAGCTACCATTTGTGGGGTGACTCTACCATGATGGACAAGAAAAGTGCTCTCAAGGGGCTTGCACCCTAGTGGGGGGGAGGGGGGAGCAGGTGAATAAATACAATTACAGTTGGCGATAAGGTTGGGAAGGACTTAACGATGACTGGGAGTGACCAGGGTAGGAAGAGGGTCACATGTATCTTAGGTGGGTATAGAGCACTTTCTGAGGAGGAGACCTTTGAGCTGGACTTGCAGGAGAAGGCTTCAGGTGTACGGAGATCTGGGAGAAAGCTGCCTAGTAGCAGAAGGACTGAAAAGAGCATGACTATGGGGATGTAAAGTACAGCATAGGAAATATTGTCAGTAACATGTAATACCTATGTATGGTGCCAGGTGGGTTCTGGAAACAGAAGGGAACACTTTGTAAAGTATCTGATTGTCTAAGTACTATTCTGTACACGTCAAAGTAATACAACATAATATTAAGTGTAAACTATAATTGCAAAATTTTTTTTTAAATAAACATTGATCAGATGTCATCCCTCTCCCCCCCAGAAAAGAAGAATGTGACTATAGAAAAGCAGGATGAGGCCAGTATGACTGCAACATTGCAAGGGAGGGGAGATACAGAGGGGGGAGAATTAAGCAGGGCAAAATCTTGTAGTGAGAAATGTTATTTTAAATACACTAACAAGCTACAGAATTGTTCTCCCCCCCACATTTGTTATTGTGATAAAGTATACATAATATAAAATTTACCATTTTAAGTACGTAGTGTAATGGCATTGTGTACATCCATATTGTTGTGCAACCATGACCACGGTCCGGCTCCAGACTTCTTCCATCCTGCTAAACTAAAGCTCTGGGATCTGTTACACAGCTTCCCATTTCTCCCTCCCCGCAACCTCCGGCAACCAGTGGTCTACTTTTCTAAGCCATGAATTTCACTATTCTAGGTGCCTTCAGTGAATGGAACCATAAAGTATTTGTCCTTTTGTGGCTCGCTTATTTCACTCAGCATAACACCTTCAGAGTTCGTTCATATTGTAGCACATGTCAGAATGTCCTTCCTTTTTAGGGCTGAATAATATTCCGTTGCATGTATACACCACATTTTGTTCGGCCCTTCACCTGTGATGACCAGTGTGAAGCAGAGGAGTGACAGGGTCTCTGTATCCGATGAGCTACGGGCCATTATTGGTCTGGCACAGTATTTCATTTAGTTTGAATTGAGAGGTAAATTTTCCCCTAGTGAAAGGAACTTAACTGTATGTAGAGATTCTAAATCAGTCTCAAGCCAACAGATTGTTGAATGAGGAACATTAAACTGAGTATCATTGTTGCGTGAAGGCTTTGAGAGACACAGATTTCAGCTCCCCCTCCCCCCAGCTGATTCCGTAGGTCTGGGGCAGGGCCAGAGAATTAGCATTTCTAGCACTTGCAGCCTTGGTGCTGCTGCTGCTGCTGCTGCTGCTGGTCCCGGGGTCACACTTAGAGAACCGATGTTCTTGTAGTATCGTGAGCCTCATCAAACTTGGCGTTTGACTTTAATTTGACCACAAGATTAAAATAAAATATTTCCCCAGGATGATTTGTGATTCATTTGAGTCACTCAAATTTGTTTTAATTACTGTTGAAGAGAGTGGGGTGTTTTGACATATTCTTTTCAATAGTATATGTCATGTTTTTTGTCCTTTTGTGATAGGTCTGAGTCTGTCAGTGTGACGGATTTTAAGTCAAGCTGGAGAAATGGGATGGCCTTTTTGGCCGTCATTCATGCCTTGCGACCAGACCTCATTGACATGAAGAGTGTGGAGCAGAGATCCAACAAAGACAATCTGAGAGAGGCCTTCAGCATCGCAGAACGAGAATTAAAAATCCCCCAATTGTTGGAACCAGAAGGTAAAGACACTTCTTTCTTCTTAAAACCATGTCCAGTGTGACGTTGATTTGAAGATGCTAATACCCGTATATAAGCAAACAGAACAGCATTGTCTTTTAGTCCTGGAAAGTTGAACTCAAACGCTTTGTTAAATTTCATGAAGTTAAGAATTTTTACCAGTTAGCTAACCTCAGTTACGCTTTGCTTCCTCTCTCTCTGTACTGTACTCTTCACAGGGACGTCTCCATGTGCAGCTCACACTTAGGACAGTTAGGTTCACCTTCCTTGAGTTCTTTGGAATTCTTCTGCACAGGAGGTGTGTCTGTTCTCCATCTGTTTATTTATACAACCCTTTATTTATGTCAGTATGGACTCAGGCATATTTCATACTTTGGGTTATATTCAATACCACTTTATTGCTCAAATTAAAAAAAAATTTTTTTTAAAGCTCAAAGTTTTGGCCAGCGGGAGCTCTTTCAATTGGCTGCTGTACTCTTTTGACAAATCTCCACCAATGTGGCATTTGCTTGTTTGTTTTGGGGTATAGCCTCACTTTTTGGCAATATAAGATCCTCCAGGCTTATCTTGTATATTTTCTTCCCCAGTCCTGGGGCCATTTCTCCAATGAGCCCTGGTTCCTTTTACTGGAGAATGGTATGAGAAACCAAGATCATGCTACCGTATGTGCTTATGCTTATGGGTACCTAGCCTTTTAGGACTGCATTTGTTTTCAGGAGTTGAATTAGGTGATATTTCTAAGTTCACAATGATTCCATTCTTCTTTATATCAGGTTTGTCATTAGTCTTGTCCCATGTTGCTTGTTATTAATTCTTCTTATGTTAACTTTTCCTCTCATTTCCTTTCTTTGCTTCCTTTTTTCCCCTTTCTTTGTCTTTTCTCTTTCCTTTTTGGCTTTTCATTATCCTTGAATTTTTTCCATACTTTGTTCTATTCCCTATTTCTTAATTACTATATTTTTTAATGCTTCTTGCATATTTAAAAAAAATTTATTGAATTTCCTGGGGTGACATCTTATATAATAAAAGCCTAATATGCTAAGTGTCTGACTTCGTTTGACCAGTCGCTATGATGCACACTGACCACCAGGGGGCAGACGCTCTGACTGGTAAGTTAGCTTGCTGCTGGGGTCTGGCCGATCAGGACTGGGTGAGACGCAATCCCTCCCTGGCCCTGATCGTGCATTGGTGGGGTCCCTCGGCCTGGTCTGCACCCTCTCGCAATCCACAGGCCAGGCTGGGGGACCCCACCATGCACCGGGCCTCTAGTTGGTTAATAAAATTATATTGGTTTCAGGTATACAATTCTATAATACATCATCTGTATATTGTATTGTGTGTTCAGTACCCAAAGTCATGTACTTTGATTCTCCAAATCTATATTATTAGTATAAAATACTTGGTTGTTAAAATAACTAGGCAACAAATGGAATAGATTATATAATAAAAACATATTTCCATTCTATGAATGATTGTCCATAATTCATTTTAAGTATCTTAAATATTAGATAAAAAAATGTGAAATACACCATGATTATTTATGCAAACCAAATACCTTAGTCATATTTGGATAAGGGAATTATCTTTTGATATAATTTGGTTAAAGCGTTTAATCATTATGCATAGCTTCATACAACGAGCAGTTTTAAAAAAATCCTAGTTAAGCCAGTATCATTATTTTATGTATCTCTTTATTATATTTACATTTTTTTTTCATTAAAAGATAGAATAACTCAACTCTTAGGATTCTACCTACTGCCTAGGATTTTATTATTTGTGTAGAAATTAGATTTACCTGCTCCTTTAGCTGTCTTAGCGCACTCATTGGGTCCATGCAGAGTGTGTAGTACTCCCAACCGTAAGCTCCTTGAGGGGAAGATTTCTTAAGGCATCTCGATCTACTCAACTGTCTGTCATCTGCTTGATGAATGATTAAAGGGATGAAACATAAGGCCCCTACGCTGTACAGTAGTCCCTCTTTGTGACTTGCATTTGTTGGACCTCTATAAATATTTTTGGAATTAAGTTTAACTGAATTAATAAACAGAAGATTCTTTTCCCCAATAATTTTCATTGGTTGTTTTGGGAACATCCCAAAGTTACGTGTATATTTTGTTTTGACATATTACAATCCCTTTTTGTGATTTTTGTGATCTACCTAATTTATTATATGTCTGGGAAAGTTGTACAGCTAAGGAATTTATAATATTTTTATAAACTTTGTTTAATTCAGCATTTTCTAAACTTATTTCATCATGGACTCTGTCAGTGAAGCACCAAACTCAGCCCATAGAAGGCTCTCAGTGAATATATTTGTTCCATGAATGAACGAATAATAACGTGTGAATGTCTTCTTAAAAAATATGTCTTTATTGATTATAGAGAGAGGAAGGGAGGGAGTGAGGGATAGAAGCATCAGTGATGAGAGAGAATAATTGATCAGCTGCATCCTGCATACCCCCTATTGGGGATTGAGCCTGCAACCGGGCATGTGCTCTGACCGGGAATCAAACTGCAGCTCCTGATTCACGGGTCAATGCTCACTCAGTCACTGAGCCACACCAGCCAGGCTCTTGTGGACGTGTTGAAAATACGTCTTTTCATACAATATGTATTTTTGGGAAAGTTTACTGAATACATGCTGAGACCACTGTGTCAGGAAAGGATTCCAGTTGCTTTATGTTGCTACCCTCCTGGTGGGGTTTCTGTACTGTGTCTCTGGAAAGTGGAAGGCTTTCTTTCCTCCTTTCCACCCTCCCTCACTGCTTACGCTCCCATCCATACAACATGCATAGTAGTCATTGAGGCTGTGCATGTACTGCTGCCAGGAGTCAGCTGAGCTCTGTTTGGCTCGACCTAAGTCCTTAACCACTGCTGTCTTGGAGCAAGGGCGAGTGGCCAGACATGGCATGGCTGGTTGACTGCTTTGGTTCATTTCAAGGCCGTTTATGGCATAGCCTGTCTTGAGTGTTAATAACAGTGAACGACATCGATGGCTAAGTGACAGTGTGGCATGCCTTGCAGATGTGGATGTTGTCGATCCCGATGAAAAGTCAATCATGACCTATGTGGCGCAGTTTCTGCAGTATTCAAAGGACGCACCTGGGACCGGAGATAAAGCTCAGGTATGTCTTTATAAGTACAAATCAAGCTCATTTTTGTCATACCCTACTAATGGTTTAATTTTTAAAATTGAGCTTAAATTTGCATATTGAACTTAAATGTTCAGTTTTGAGTTTTGACAAATCTATATACCTACATAAATCATACTACAATCATAATGTAACACATTTCCGTGACCCAGAATGTTCCATTGTCTCTCTTTCCTGTCTGTAGTCCGCACCCCAGGCAACCAGAATTCCAATTTCTTTCACTGTAGAGTAGTTTTGCCGGTGTTTTTGTTGTTTTTTCCCCCCACTCATATATGGAGTTGAGTGAACAAACTGAACTGTCAAGCTAAATAGAGACAGACTCATAGACCGAGAGCAGGAAGATAGATCTGGGGTAGGGTCGGGTTGAGGGATTGAGCAAAAAAGAAAAAAAAAAGAGAACTCATGGACATGGACAACAGTGTGGTGATTTTGGGGGTGGAGGGTGTGGATGGGGGTGGAAGAGGACATAGAGGGGATAAATGGTGGTGGAAAAAATGAAGAGTTTATTTGAGCCAGGCTGATGACATATATCAGGAAGTAAGATCTCAAATGCTCTTACCTGTTCTTTTTTTTTAGTTAAAAGTGGTAATTTATTAAACGGTGATGAATTGCCTAAAACAGCTTTAGATAGGCACTATATAGTACATATTAAGTTAGCAGGCTTTTTAAAAATTCTAGCACTATCAAATTTTTGTCTATTGTAATTTTTAACAGTTTTATTGAGATGCAATTTACATATCATAAAATTAAACCATGTAAAATTTATAATTCAGTGATTTTTAGTTATTGACATAGTTGTGCAATATATTGCACACCATAGTCTAATTTTCCATATTTCTTTTCTTCTTTTTTTAATCCTCACCCGAGAATATTTTTTTCATTGGTTTCTAGAGAGAGGAAAGGGCGCGGGGGGTGCATGGGGAGAGAAACATCAACATGAGAGAATGAGAGAGACACATTGATTGGTTGTCTCCTACTTATGTCCCTACTAGGGCTTGGGAACCTGTAACCGAGGTACATGCCCTTGACTGGGATCGAACCCGCAATCCTTCAGTCTGTGGGCCAACATTTTAAGGACTGAGCAGGGCCATATTTCTCTTTTACCTGTTTTTTATTTTCATAAAATGGAATTATATAATTCATAAAATGGGAGCATTGCATTCTACTCTTAATCCTTGCTTGTTGAAATACAGTTAGATTGCCATTTGATTAGTCACTTTTTTCCATTGACTTTTTAAATAAAATGTTGTAGGTGAAATTTCATAAAAATCACTGAGCTGAAAATATATATTTACTAGAGGCCCGGTGCACGAAACTCGTGCACTCGGGAGTGGGGGTCCCTCAGCCAGGCCTGCACCCTCTCGCAGTCCGGGAGCCCTCAGGGGATGTCCGACTGATGGCTTAGGCCTGCTCCCCCATGGGAAGCAGGCCTAAGCCATCAGTCGGACATCCTTAGCGCTGCCACGGAGGCAGGAGAGACTCCCACCACCGCTGCTGTGCTCTCCAGCTGTGAGCCCAGCTTCTGGCTGAGCAGCGCTCCCCCTGTGGGAGTGCACTGACCACTGAGGGGCAGCTCCTACATTGAGTGTCTGCGCCCTGGTGGTCAGTGCGTGTCATATTGACCAGTCATTCACCATTCAGTTGATTTGCATATTAGCCTTTTATTATATAGGATTCTGCTTCTGTAAAGATAAATGAGTGCTGTGAACTTAGTAAATATGTTTGAATATTATTTTATCTTTTTAAAAAACTACTTTCTCAGTAGTTTACAAGTAGTCATATTATTGCATTTTATTTGACAAATTTAGGCCTATGTTTTTCCATCTGTTATGTTGAGGCACCAAGGGGCTTGTTGCTGATTCTGGAAGAGAGGCTCAAGCTGAGGCTCGGATTTATAATACAGTTCATTCATTTCTGACCTACTGAGAAGCTATCCTTTCCTAATTAATTTTCATATTAAAAAATAAAATTAAAAATTCAATCACCCATGAAACGATGCAAAAATATACAGAAAGTACTCTTTTTTTTTTTACTTTATATAAAAAATACTCTTAATAGGAAACAAAAGCAAATGAAGGTTAAAGGAGAATGGAAATAAGATGTAGCTTCTTTTGCTTTTTCCTTCTTACAGTAAAATTTGCTCCCAAAGTAGACAAGTTTACCAGCTAAGCAAGAATCTAAGGAAAAATGATTGTTTCTTACTTCCTTAGGATAGCAAAACCAAGTCCTTTAGTAGTGTTATTTTTAGGATCTTTAAAATATTCAAGGTATTTTTGATGTCAGTGTGTTTGATGGACGTGGGCATCTCTTGAATTAACCCATATTTAGATGTATTGTGTCAGGGCACAAAATATACTTTCCTCCCACCTTCTGATTTCTTCTGGCTGGGCTAATGCTCAAACAGCCTGAGACGGATTAACAGGAGGAAATGTCCAACATGCATTACTGATGGACCTGCGGGGGTGCCATAAGAATATGAGGCCCAAAGCCGCATTGGGCAGTTGAGGTTTATTGTTCATTCTGGCCAAAGGAGAGGGAGGCAGGGGTCTGGGATTTTAAAGGCAATTTATGGGTTGATGTAAAAGAGCAAACATGTGGTAAACAAATTCCTCCTGGGCCACCCAGGAACAGTGGGATCCAGGGTGGAGTCTAGCAAACAGGCTTTGCTGGATTTTTCCTGTCGGCTCCATTTACTGTATATTATTGTTTCCAGAGAATCGAACTCCCCCGTCGTTGGTGGGAGTGAGGTTCTTGTGATAGCTTCAGAAAATGAATTTTCTGAGATGCACACGGGAGGATGAGATGTGGAAAAAGGCTTTATTTGTTTGCAGTTAGGTTCCTCGGCTTCCGGAGTCCCATGCTTTATAAGCCAGTGCAGCTGGGGTTCCAATAAAGCCAAAAGCACGGCCAGTGTTTAATCCATGGTGCAGCCACGTATGGTTCACCATTCACGCTAATTAAAGCCCATTAGTCCATTAGTGGGGTGTCCCATGTGGATGCAGGAGAGCACATTTCTCGGCAACACCAGTCAGGAGCCCAGTACCTGAGAGAGAGTGGCTCCTTTGTCTCAAAGTTTAAATATTTAGGTTTCACATCCTTGCAGTGGCAGTGCCTGTTCCGGCCGCCGTCTCTTTCAGGTGTGATTGACTGGCACTCAGACCTTACTGGCATGTGTCTATCTGGTCTTCCCTTTCCTCCTTTAAACACGAAGGTGGCGCTTCCTTCCTTTAAACAATTTTTTTCCCCCTCTCTGTATTCCTTTAGGCAAGTAAGGGGGCGGTCAAAGGTTCTTTCTGAATCTTGTTCCTTAATAACCAGATTAAAATCAATATGCCATAAGGCACATTTTTGGGTGGGAAAAGTTTGGTTCCCCTCAATTGGAAGCCAGTATTCTGAAATGCCTGCTTTAAATAAGTAACTTAGAATAATGTTCTCTAAAGTTGAAGAACTATGGAAATGTATAAGCCAAAAAAGAAAAAAAAGTGGGGGGCTTGCTTGCCCTGATTTTTTTTTTTTTTTTTTTTAGCATATTCAGATGCTAGTTTCAATCCCTTTTAAAATGTAAGGTGTTATGTTAACAAGCAAAACTGCTCTTTGGCACAATGAGTCACTGGTGTGTAATGATTACATTATTTCACTAATATTTGAAGTTGTTAATTTTTATTGTTAAAAAAAATCAAGTGTGTTTAGGATAGAATTTTAAATGCGCACATATGTGAATTTCAGGGGACGATGAAAGATGTTATGGTCTGGTTAACGCAACAAGAGAAAAAACTACAGAAGATGCTAAAGGAATCAGAAAATGAGACCTACTGTAAAAAGTATGAAGTAAGTATGACTTCTTTTTAAAAAAAATTAACTCATTTCATTCTTATCAGAAGGTAGGACTATGACTAATGCCAAGTATGACTTTAAAGCAGTGATGGCGAACCTTTAGAGCTCGGCGTGTCAGCATTTTGAAAAACTCTAACTTAACTCTGGTGCCGTGTCACATATAGAAATTTTTTGATATTTGCAACCATAGTAAAACAAAGACTTATATTTTCAATATGTATTTTATATATTTAAATGCCATTTAACAAAGAAAAATCAACCAAAAAAATGAGTTCGCATGTCACCTCTGACACGTGTGTCATAGGTTCGCCATCACTGCTTTAAAGGGTAATTGATTTGTAGTTTACACTTATGGAAGAGTGGGATGTTTTCAGAAAAAACCTTTCAGAATTATTTAAATACTAAGTTAACAACTTTTAAGACTGAATTCTAAGACTTGCAGATTTTAATGTGCATATTAATCACCTGAGGGATCTTGTTAAAACGCAGATTCAAATTTAGTAGATCTTGGGCAGGGCCTGAGATTTGCATTTTCAAGGAGTTCCCAGGTCAAGCTGCTGCTGCTGCTGCTGTTGGTGGTTCTAAGAGCACTTTGAGTAGCAAGGTTTTAGAGCAAGCATGTCAAACTCGCTGCCTGAGGGCTGCATGTGGCCCACAATGAATATTTTTGCAGCCCAGCCAATATAACAGTATTTAAGAAACGTTTTAATAAAAATTTTGTAACTTAATTTTTACAGTATCCTGTTATACATAATCTCTATATATAAAAGGCTAAGTGTCAGTCCGTCCGACCGCTAGCTATGACGCACACTGACCACCAGGGGGCAGACACTCAATACAAGAGCTGTTCTGATTCGCACTGGCCATTTAAAAATAAACGGCAACACGGACCTGGCACTGACAAACCAACACTTGGCTTCCTCCAAGTGGGATACAGGCCCCGTCACCACCCCGCAGAGACACCCCACCAAATCGCAGCCAAAGCTGCCAAGACCCCAAGGCGCAAAATGCGCCCCACAGCCCAGCCCAGCCCGGAAGCAGTGCCTATGGGCGCCGGGTAATGATATCACATAGCTACGCCCAGCTTCCTCTCCCTAACGACTAGCCTCCTTGGAGTTTCTTCAGTCCAGGAACCCAATTTGCTTTATAACCAGATGCAAACATTTTACAGTTTAACCAAATGTTTGTGAAGTGTTTTCCCCCGTGTCTCATCTCATTTGGTTCTCACAGAAGTCCTGGAGTAGGTAGATAGGAGACTTGGTAGAATCCTATTTCCTTTTCATTAGCAAGATGTGAATAGTGAAAATAACATATTTCTTCTAATTAATTTCCTTTCCATGTGCACAAATCCATGCACTGGGACACTAGTTATTAATGACGAACTACAACGTTCGCTAATGACTGATTACTATAATCATATTGCATTCATTTCCCTTACGTGCCTTATGCGTAGGCTCACCATTTCTCTCTACTAATACTAGCAGCGGATATTTTAGCAGCCAATTGCCATGTCATTTGTCTTGGACTGACTTGTTTGGTGTGTGCAGCAGGAAATATTTCGCTTTCAGAGAACAAGAAAAACAGGTTTATTTGTGCAGTTATTCAGTGTCTGGTAAGTTAATGTTCAAGAAAAAATATTAATTTTTATTCAAGTGTTCTGTTATTTTATGTTAACGATTACTCATTTATTTCAGCCCTTTGTATTCAGCATGTCTCTATTAAAATAAACCTACGTTTCTATCAAAATTGAAGCTTTTGGGTTTTTTTGCGGCCCACATAAACTTAAAACTTTGTTTATTTGGCCCGTGTTAGCCTTTGAGTTTGACATGCTTGTTTTAGAGCAAAGATAGGCAAACTGTGGTCTGTGGACCCCACCACCTATTCCTCTAAATACAGTGTTATTGGAATATCGCCATGCCCATTAAAGGATTGTCAGTGGCTGCTTTCACGCTATAACCCCAGAGTAGCATAGTAGCTACTGAGACCATTGGTCCATAAAGCCCAAGATATTTGCTGTCTTGCCTCTACAGTAAAAGTTTTATAATTCCTGGTCTAGAGCAGACCATAATTTTCAGAGTGAGTATTGAATGAAAGAAAAATCAGGAAATTGGGAAGGGCGCCATCACAGAATTACTAACAGGAGCCAAAGTCAAGGTTCCGCAGTCCTGTTTCTTAGAATCCACTGTCCATGTAACTCTGTCCTCCCTGATTCTCCATCCTGAATGAGGTGGAGATGCTCTCATGTCCCTACACAGCTCATGGCACCTCTGGGCCTCCATTTCCCTATCTGTTAGAGAGGAAGTTGGATGACTCCAGCCTTTCCCACAGTAACATTCAGTGGATTGTGTGGCTTGCCCACCACACCATCCTTTCTGGTTTGGAGCCATTGGAGAAGGAGGGGATCAGATATTCTCACTTTCCTTTCGTCTGAACTGTGTAGACTTCTTGTGCTTCGTCCCTCTTCCCTCTGGTCTGCTACATTTTTCATTGACAAGATGCTCAGCGTCTGGTGAAGTGCCTTGCTCTCATATATGTTTTTGGATTTAGTAATGTGCCACCAATTCAAGTTTCTTAACTAAAAGGCTTTATGAAGTTAATAATTATCAGAAAGAATTAAAATATTTTAATCCTTCAGTTTGCTCGTAAAATTTAATTAAAAATGCTACTAATGCCCTAACTGGTTTGGCTCAATGGATAGAGCGTCAGCCTGTGGACTCAAGGGTCACAGGTTCGATTCCGGTCAAGGGCATGTACCTTGGTTGCAGGCACATACCCAGTGGGGAGTGTGCAGGAGGCAGCTGATCGATGTTTCTCTCTCATCGATGTTTCTAACTCTCTATCTCTCTCCTTTCCTCTCTGTAAGAAATCAATAAAATATATTTTAAAAAAATGCTACTAATAATGATGGATAATGTTTTAAATTAAATTCTATGGAATGGATGACTCTTGCACACCACTATTTCACACAAATCTAACCAAGAAAAGTTTTATTTATTAACATTTTTAGATCAGAGACAAAGTATTTTCTAAGGTCTGTATAAGATGACTTGAGAAGAATTGGCTCAAGCTTAGTTAATCATAAACTCCTCAAAAACCATTTAAAGATAAGTTTTTATTTATTTTAGAGAGAGAGAGAAAGGGAGAGGGAGAGAGAGAGCAAAACACTGATGAGAGAAGAAACGTCGATTGGCTGCTTCTTGCATGCCCCCTTCGGGGAACTGAGTCTGCAACCTAGGCATGTGTCCTGATCAGGAATGGAACCAGTGACCTCTTGGTGCATGGGATGATGCTCTCGCAACTGAGCTACACCAATCAGGGCTCAAAACCATTTATACATGGTGACTGCTGTCATATATTCTCACTTTCTCTTACTGTTATTTTGTTGTGAACACATGTTAGGGAAGGACAAACAAACATTTTCCATGTGCCATCCTGACTTGTCCTCTAGAACTGAGGCTCCTTGCTTCTCTATTCTAATACAAATCCAACAGTACTGATGTGAGACCAGTCTGTGGCCTAGGTCCCTATGACGGCACCTGACTTATCCGGGGGTACTGGAGAAAGAAACTGGATCAGTGAGAGGATCCTGAATTTAGGGAATTTTACCTTTATCTGAGTAAAAACTTAAATATAACCTATAGCCATGGACCTTTCAGTTACAGTTGACATTTTGTAAACTGATTTGAACATTTCAGTCTTTAAAATATTCTTCTAATTGTAGAGTCTGCTGTCCTTTTTGGAGTCCTTCAGTGAAGGAAAAAAACCCGTTTTGGAAATCCTGTCGATGAAAGGGAATCTGGATGAGCTGAATGAAGATCAGCTACAGTTGAGAAAAGCCTGGGATGGCCTCAACTACCAGGTTGCTATGTTATGTTAATTAGAAGAACATTTTCATTGGGCAACTTTGTTTGTTGGAAGAGAACTTCAGATTTCCATGAGGAATTCTTCAAAATACAGGATAGATGCTTCAGCAGAAAGTTGGGAGAGTGCTCTTAATATTTTCTCCATGGTCTCATTTGGGTAGCGGTTGATATTTAAGTAGGAATTTATAGTATTCTACTTAGAAAAAAATCGCATGCTTATCAAGTTCTTAGGTTTGTCATCAATTCTTGGCTTGTCTCGTCTCGGTAGATTAGCGACATTCTGATTCACTTGCAGCTTCCTCTCCACCATGGACCAGTGTCATGTGTCACTATCAACAGAAGCTCAAAGGGGGTTGGGATCAACCCAGAGAGATATGTAAGGATGAATGTGTGTATGTGTGGCTGAATATACCTGTGTGATTTCAGTCTGAATTATGGCCCAGGATATGGCGCATATCGGTGCACATATTATTTGCACTTGAAATGAACATGTATTTTGTAAGTTATTGGAGATAGTGTTCTAAAAATATAAATTAAGGTGGTTGATAGTGTTTAGATTATCTGGTCTTAACTGACATTTTGTCCAGTTCTATCAGTTGTATCCTTCCTTTAATTCTGTTAAATTTTGCTTCATATATTTTACACTTTGTCATCAGGTGTGTATATTTATGGTGGTTATATCTTCCTGAGGAATTGACATTTTTACTATTATGAGATATTCCTTTTTTATCTCTGGCAGTATTGCTTTTCTTGATGTCTACTTAATCTAATATCAGTACAGTCATTCCAGTCTTTTCTTGCTGATTGCTTCAGTGACTTTCAACCTACTTGAGTCTTTATATTTAAACTAGAGGCCTGGTGCACAAATTCGTGCATAGGTGGGGTCCAGCCGGCCCGCCCCGATGGGGGCCAATCAGGGCTGGACCGGCAGGGGTTAGGGGCTGCGGGAGGTTGGCTGGCCGGCCCCACCCCTGGTAAGGGTGAGGGGGACAATCAGGAGCCAGGCTGGCCAGGGGGAGGGGCCGCAGGAAGTTGGGGGGGCAATCGGGGACCCATTGGGCTGGTTGGCCACCGCAGTGCGTATCATAGTGATCGGTTGTTCCAGTCGTTCTGCCATTCCGGTCGCTTGGCTTTTATATATATAGATTGCATCTCATATAGGCAACATATAGTTGGATCTTGCTTTCTATTCACTCTGATAATCTCTGCCTTTTAACTGAAATGTTTAGTCATGTAATCATTAATGTAGTTATTGATATGGTTCAATGTAGGTAACCATTTTACTCTTTTTTTGGTGTTTATTTCCTCTGTTTTTTTGTATTTTTATTCTTTTTCTTCCTGTCTCATTTTAGATTGTAAATATTTTTAGAATTCCATTTTAATTGATTGGCTTTTTGGCTCTATATCTTTCTATTATATTTTTAGTGGTATTACAATATACATTCTAAAATGTTTACAGTCTAAATAACTTCTAAGTTATTGTATAACTTTTTAAAATGTAGCAACTTGCAATTAAATTGATTCATTTATCTCTCATTTTTTATGCTATAGTTGCTTTGTATATAAATATGTATACATGATACAGACATGCATTTTAAAGTCCCCAAGACCATGCTATATATTTTTGTTCAAAAACAGTCATGTTAAAGAAAGTAAGAGATCAAATTAGTCTTTTATATTTACCTAGCTATTTACCATTTTCAGTGTTCTTCATTTCTTCAAGAGATTTGAGTTTCCATCTGAACTTACTTTCCTTCAGCCTGAAAAACTTCCTTTAACTTATAATGCAGGCCTGTGGCTGACAAGTTCATACTTTTCTTTGATGTCTAAATATCTTTATTTGGCCTTCATTCTTTTTTCTTCTTTTTTGATATCTTTATTGCGGTATAGTTTACACACCATAGAACTCACTCAGTTTAAATGGATAATTAAATGATTTTTAGTGAATTTACAGAGTTGTTACACAGATAGCATGACCTGCAAGTCAAAAACACACTTTGGCCCTGGGAAAGTTTGCCGAACCCTGCTCCAGGCTCCTGGCCATCAGCAGTGGCAGCCTGTTTTAGAGTACATTGTTCACACCATTTCCGAAGAGTGTCAAATAGTATTCTAGTGGCTTCAAAAAGCCGCCCTGTCAGCGCACCTACGTTCGGAGAAGTAGTGCAGCTCCAGAAATCTTCCCACCAGTGGCTGTGCTCATTGATCCCTCGCTCTGACGGTGACCCCTGTGAAGAGCGGGGGCTCTCTGTTCCAAATCCTCCGCAAAACAGACATATTGTCTGTACAGTTCAGGCTGCCCCAGGCCACAGAGACCTGACCTGATTTTCTGACTATGATTTGGAAAAATTACCCCAAATAATGAGAAAAAACCATAGAAAGAACTATTTTGCAAGGTTGAGTGCTGCAAATTAATAGTACGTAGCAAATCCATCCCTTCGGTAGAATGAAGCTCATTTTCTTGGTGTGGGAAAATGCGGCGTAGTAATTTTAATGTCGTCAGGTGTATAACAGAAAAATACCATCTAGATAGTTTCTGGTTCAGTTGTTTGAGAACCCAGATATCTCAAAGCTTCCTAGTAAGAGGTTTTATTTTAAGCCCGCTATGAAGAATAGCAACATTATGTTATTTTGACCTGACAAGATCTTATAGAAATTTTCTTGCCTGGTGGTCCAGGCAAGAGCTGTAACTTTTATTCCAACAGGGAGAAAGAAGGGGCGGAGCCATGTTATCTATGTTAAGTGAGATAGGAGTGGATAGGAAGGTAAACGTCGCCTTTTATCTTTCCTCTCCTGACTACATGGAGGGCAGCTCTGAGTCAGAAAGCACATATGGGGTTTCATTCCAAAAACGTGCAGCTTTCTTTTCGTTGTGGAAAGAATAACAGCGGACTTAGAGGTATTATTTGTAGCCTCTCTTTAACTCAGTCATATATCAATTTTCTACTTTGTTTTTTTGTTAAATGCACCCAAAAATTCAGATATAATAAAAATGCATCTAATTTGCTTATATTAAAAACTGAACATAATGAAACTTTCTTCATTGTTTTTCTTTTTTTTTTTCTTCATTGTTTTTCTAACTGGAGGCTTAGCGATGTGCCATTAGTGATTTAAGATTATAGAATTGTCCTTTGCCATACGCCTTTTGAGAAAATGAACTTGCAAGACAATTAAAGCAAAACAAAGTACTGCCTGGTATTACTTACATGTGGAATCTAAAAACAATGTCAAACTCAGAAACAGAGGAGAAAAGTGATTGCCAGGGACGGGGAGGTGGGGAAATGGGGAGAGGTTGGTAAAAAGGTACAAACTTTCAGCTAAAAGGTGAATAAGGTCTGAGGGTCTAACACAGAGGTTCTCCACCTTCTGGCCCTTTAAATACAGTTCCTCATGTTGTGACCCAACCATAAAATTATTTTCGTTGCGACTTCATAACTGTAATGTTGCTACTGTTACGAATTGTAATGTAAATATCTGATATGCAGGATGGTCTTAGGTGACCCCTGTGAAAGGATCGTTCGACCACCAAAGGGGTCGCGACCCACAGGTTGAGAACCGCTGGTCTAACATAAAACATGGTGACTATAGTTGATAACACTGTATTATATCATTGAAATTTGCTAAGAGTAGAACTTAAGTGGTCACACACACACACAAAAGATAAGATAAATATGTGAAGCAATGGGTGTGTTAATTACATAGATGGTGGGAAACATTTCACAATGTATACATATATATCAAATTACCACAATGTATACTTTTAATATCTTACAATTTTATTTAATTATACCTCAGTAATGATGAAAAAATGCGGAACAAAATGCAAAAACAATAATATTTAATACTTCTATTTTATGAACAGTTCCATTTGACTGCCTTAAAGGAGCCTGGCTTTGTCCAAATTTTTGACATCTTATTCTTGGGTAGTTGATTGTTTTTTTGTGTTTGTTTTTTTTTATATTTGCCTTGCATGTAGTAGGTACCCAGTAAATGTTTTTGAAGGAATGATAAATCAAATAACCCATATAAAATTCAAACTTTGCTTATTCTTTTCTCTATAGAAAAACAATTTAACTGTAAGAATAGTGGCATTTCATTTAGTAGAAATATAACGGAAAGAGAAAAGAATTAAAACATCCGATCAGTAGAGGAAATGATTGAGTGAAACAAATTTTGATTTGTGCTTGATCTCATAGGGGTGCCTTTGAAATGAGAATTCCAAAAACGCCATAAAAGAACCATATGGATTCAGATTTTAAAAAATCACATTCTCAATAGGGTCACCAAGAAAGGTGGTGACTTCGGAGCTGCATGTTTATCGGACTCCTGGTCATTGGTGTTGAGTTCGTGTTCTTCCCAGGTTTGCACTGGCACGTCTGCCTGGCTTTATTATATTGCTGACCACACGTTCCTGCAACTGTGCACTTACCTGCTTCTCCCGCTCGGTGGTCCAGGCAGGAGCTGTAACTTTTATTCATCTGGTTGATCCTCAGATGTAGAAGATGGTATTAAACTTATTGCCCCTTCATGGCAGTTGGGTCTGCACCAGGCCCAGCTCTTGTTTTTATTCACTTGTGTAATTGTGTGTTTATTTCCTTTTATACCATTCCCTTCCTTTCTCTTTAGGTCAACACTGTGAGGTCCTTAGTGTGTGTCTTTTTATTTTATGTTTTTGCAAAATGCGTGTTGTGTTTTTGTGTCCATCTATTTTTAAGTTGTGTAAATTGATATTATATATTAGTCTGTTTCTTACTTTCTTTTTTGAGTATATTTACCCTGTGCCATGTGCATACATCTAAGTTGTGTCTAGCTGCTGCCAGTACTCTGTGGTGTGTGA
The DNA here is from genome assembly GCF_964212035.1 of Myotis nattereri. Taxonomy (NCBI): domain Eukaryota; kingdom Metazoa; phylum Chordata; class Mammalia; order Chiroptera; family Vespertilionidae; genus Myotis; species Myotis nattereri. The sequence goes on along the minus strand of NC_138075.1, from coordinate 31,861,771 downwards.
TCACATGTCCCCTGTCCACTTCAGAAGTCTTCTGTATCTTTATCCCCACCGCTTAGCACAGTAGATTATTCCTGTTTGTTCAGTGAATGAATGAATGAGTGAATGTGTGAATGAGTGAGGATGTGAGTTTCCATGGTACTTAGTAAGGGGAAGGGGCAGCAAGAGTGAGAGCTGGGGGTGCAGTCAGTGTTTGGGGAAATCTGTAGTTGGCAGCTGTGTGACTTGTGTGCACGTAGGGATTGGTGGGAAGGCCGAGGAAGAAGGTCGCCTGCATTGTGGGGGGTTTCAATGAAGGACAGACTTTCAGGAGATGTATGGAGATATTTGATGTGAATATACAATTAGGGCACATGAGGAAATTTAATCTGTCAGTCTGTTTGCGAGGTGTAGTTGTAATGTCAGAGAGCACAGGGCATACAACATTTGAATCTACCCATGCTTGAGGGGTGCTTTCAATATTTCTAACTTCCCTCTCATAACTGATGATGGATTTATCAAAACATTTGTTTTGATTCCTGCGCCTTCTTCTCCTGCAGCTGTTAAATTATCTTCTCGATCAGCAGTGATCTTTAGAACTAAGAAGTTTATCCATTGATAAAGATTTCCTTAACTAACGGATCAGAGAAACTTTAAAGAATTAAATATAATATGTGCGAAGAAATAAACTAGAAGAATGTCTGCTGAAGAACATGTTCCCCTCCTTTTTTTTTTCAGATTAACGTGTGGAAAACAAAGCTGAATGATGACTTGCCTTCTCCCCTCCACCAAATCGAAGCTTGGCTCCGGGAGGTAGAGGGGCTCACAGAGGCTGACTTGCCCACCTCCCACGATTACTATGAAGCCATAGCGCTAATGGAAGAGAAGATGGCTTTATTCAAGGTTGGAAAAGAAAAAAAAGCATTGAAAAATCTATACTTTGTTAAGACTGCTCTTGAGAGAGACTTTGTCCTGGCAAGAAGGGAAGGAAATACAGTGGGTATTTTAGGGTAGTTTAGAATTAGTCCCTTGGGGAGACACGAGACCTGAAAGGCACCTTCATGTTCTTCATGAACGTTGTGCTAGTTTAAGGTGGAAACAGTAACAGTAGAACCAGTGAGTTCTAAACCTACTGAAAGTCTGACAGAAAAGGAGGGGAAACTGGTTTAAATGTGGGAGACTGGGTTCTCTCTAAGAAGTCATGAAGAATTTGGTATATGAAATAAATAGCATTGCAGCAAGGGATGGGAACTACACCCGAAAACAAAAGTTTTTAATAATGCTTTCGCCAAAGAAACTGCAGTCTGCCTCTCTGTAAAACTGATCTAGTTTAAGACATTTATGATGAAAATATTTATTCAGAAACATCTTAGTTAAAAATAAAACACTTAGAATTTTAAAAGAAGATGCAATGCATGCAGAGAGCAAATGAGATGAACAAGCCCTCAATTACAATGTTTGACAATAAACCTCTCCCTGTCATGCTAAATGTCTTTGCAGAGTCTGATGGATCAGTGTGACTGTCACTTGAGCACTCTCCTGGCATTTGAAAATAGAGATGAAAAACAGTTGCCGTTGGTACCAGCTTACAAATTGGAGGAAATGCAAAGACGGTTTGTAACACCTCCCAGCTGCTGAAACCGTTCATGTTTGAGCACTAAATTGTGCAATAGGGACCAGAAAAGATTTTTAGATAATTTCTGACAAGTATTCTTTAAATCTTGATAACTGTACCTTGCTGTTTGACAGAATAGTAACACACTGTCAGGCTAACATACTTTCTATTAGATGGTAGGATGTGGTGGTAGAAAAGTTCTGCATTGCAGTCAGAAACTGAGCTCTGTATCTTGGTTTTGGCCAAGTTCCTCTGCCTTTCTGAGCATGTGTGCTCATTTGTAAATACAGGTTAATGATGGTCACCATGTTCCTGCCTCACAAGGCTACGGGGTGAAATAGGAGGTCCATGAGAGCACCTGATAAACTCGGGTACTACAAATATAAAGATTATATAATTGATGGTGGTCCGCATCACCTTCTCTTTTCTCGTTATTATTTATTTTTTAATTAATTAATTAATTAATTTTTAAAATGGATTTCAGAGAGGAAGGGAGAGGAAGAGAGAGAGAGAGAGAAACATCAGTAATGAGAGAGAATCATTGATTGGCTGCCTCCTGCACGCCCCACACTGGGATCAAGTCCGCAACCCGGGCATGTGCCCTGACCGGGAATTAAAATCGAACCAGGACCTCCTGGTTCATAGGGCCATGCTCGGCCATGCTCAGCCACTGAGCCATGGGCTGGGCTCTTTTCTCATTATTTATGAGCAACTTATTAGAATGATAATAAGGTATTTGCCTTAATAATGAAAGCTGTTTTTAATATGTCAGTGTTGAAGTTATAGTAGTTGCATTAAGTTATGCAGAAGTTTTCAAATTTAGTAAAATATTCTGGGTATTGATGTTTTATTATAGAATTTCTCAACAGGGTTATAATTTCTTGAGAAAATGTTCCGTTACATGTTTTCACCTTAGAAATAATTACTATATATCTAGCCACAATGTTCGTTTTACTTTGTTTAAAAAAGATTTGAGGATACATCCGAGTACCATGTGTTTAAAAGAAAAAAGTTAGAGCCCAATGTTTTTAAAATGCCACATGTCTGACATTTGGCCCATAATATTAAGTTAAATTCTAAAACTGGCACTATTTTTCAGAATCAACAATATTTCGGGGAAAAAATTCATCCCACTTCTAGAATTTCATTACTATAAGTGCTCAGTCCTTGGGTTGCTAGATGAAGTGAAATCAAAATTGAAGGCTTGGAACATCAAGTATGGGAGCAAAGAATCGGTGGAATTGCTGCTGGACGACTGGCATGTAAGCTTTTTATTTCATGCCTTGGAAACTGTTCTCCATATCTGGGTGCTGGGTTTGCGTTTTCCTTTGGCACAATTTCCCTTTATCTTTTCAGGTTTCCAGATGGGTTTTTTGGTAACTTCCATTAGCTTAAATGTTGCCTGGAGAAAAGAATTACAGGCATCAGGAAAGAGTAAGAAAGAAAAACAGTGTTATTTACTACAACAGGGGAGCTTGAATTAACTTCTTAACACAATAGTTAGAGAAAGTTTCAATGGTGTTTCCATTAAAAATTTCTGTTTTCACTTACTGGATATCTTTTGCCCCACCCAGATAAATGGTTTTGTCCAAAAATTAAATTTTTTCTTAGAACATTTTAATCTTAGCTCATCAGTTATTTTTTTTTTAAGTTCTTTCTTTTTTATTTTTCTGTTTTGCTCAATTTAGCCTTTCAGTTTTCAGAGTGGGAAAAACAGCACATTTTGCATTGAGGCTTTTTGTCGGGAGAGAGTTTAGCTCTTGAAATTTATAGGAAAAAATATAGCAAATGACTTAAATATAAGTGTGGTCATTAGTAAATTAAAACTAAAGCATCCTAGGAATGTCATTTCTACAGTTATCCTTGTCATCATACTTGCTGTTTCCCTCTTTTTGGAATGAGGGGCAAAAAGAATAGTCCAAGATTGTAAATTTTAAGTACAAAAACTGAAAAACATGAAGAGAGGTATATCTACAAATATGATTTAAACACCGTACATTCTCAAATAGAAAGAATCATTCTAAATTAGACTAGACTTTGAATATTTTATTTCATTTCTTTCTTTGATTATTTTTCCATTTAAGTAAGCATACAATCAATACATGATAAGTATACAAAAATATCAGTTATTGATTAATTGCATTTTTCCATAGCATACTTTGCTCGTATAGGACACATAATAATTTAGTTAATTGTAATTTCTCTAATGTTTTTGCAAGATGGATCTTTTTATAACATACTGTAAATTTATCTAATAAAATTATTCAATATTAAAAAATACTGGTACATGAAATAAGAGAAACTGATACAGATTCTGCAATATTAGTAAATATGTCAGGTAGGGGGTTTTGAGATTGCTATAAATACTTCACGTGCCTTTTCCCACCAGAGGAAACCATTGTGGAACCATATCATCACATTAAGATGAACTTTTTAGGTTTCATACCAACATAATGTTCATACTCACACTTACGGTTCCTAGAACTTAACTTTCTCTCGTCGTGAACTGCTCTTCTTCTTTTCCTACCCAAATATGTAGTTTAAAGCCTTAAAGAAATTTTGGTGCCTAAGTGTTTCATCAACGTTTATATGTTTATGTTTGGATTTCTTTGCACATTTAAAAAAGTGTAAACTGTCAATATGTTTTTTCCATCTCCCTTTCCCCAGAAATTTATTGAAGAAAAAGATTTCCTAGCTCAACTTGAATCTTCTTTTCAGAAATGTGAAGAAATTCATAAGAATTTGGGTAAAGTTATACAGTTACTTTTTGATGGAATAGTCACTTAAAAAGAGCATTTTATCTCTTTATACCTTAACTAAAGGTCTGGTGCACGAATTCATGCACTGGTGGGGTCCCTTGGCCTGGCCTGGCCTGGCCTGGCCTGTGGGGATTGGGCTGAAACCTGCTCTCTGAGATCCCCTGAGGGGCCCTGGCTTGCGAGAGGGTGGTTCTTGCGTGATACCCTGGAATTGTGCTCCCTCCTCTCTGGTTCCGGGTGTGTCACCCAGGAACCACAGCTGCCAAGTCACCGCAGCTCAGCAGCTCCTGCATTGAGCATCTGCCCCCTGGTAGTCAGTGTGTGTCATAGCTACTGGTTGGCCGGTTGAACAGTCAGCTTATCGGCTGGTCGCTTAGGCTTTTATATCTGTAGATGTTTTATTTTTTTATTAATTGATTTTTAGAGAGGAAGGGAGAGAGAGAAGAAACATCTATGTGAGAGAGAAACATTGATCAGTTGCCTCTTGTGCATGCCCCTGACCCAGGAGCAAACCCACAACCTGGGTATGTGTCCTGACTGGGAATTGAACCTGAAACCTTTGGTGTAAGGGGTGACACTCCAACCGAGTCACCTGGCCAGGTCTACCTTAATGTTTTACATGCATGTTTTCTTTGGAAAATTCTTGCATTTACTTTTAATATTGTCAGAGTACATACTTTTTTTTGCCACTGTTAATATGCACATGTTTTTCTTAACAGTATTTTATTAATAAAAAACTGTTCTCTAAAATTACTTTTTGTTTTGTTAACATTATAGGTGGAGAATATCAGAATGTTAGTGAACAATATACAATGATGGAACATAATATTTCTATGTGCAGAAAAAATATAGATAATGTGAAGTCCACGCTGCAGAAAGTTCTGGCATGCTGGACTACTTACACGGAAAAACTCTGCTTCCTAAAGGCTTGTTTTGAGGAGACAAAGAAGGAACAAATTACAGAGGTATTTACAGTCCAATAGCATTTGCTCAATTTTACTTTTTAGTATTGTTTGGAGACTGCCGGGGTCCAACCCCAGCGGGTCCAGGGGTCCCCAAAGGTGTAGACGGAGTCGGCGAAGAAGGAATGACACGGAGACAGCGTTCAGTTGATCAGCAGCCTAGCCAGGATCTCCAGCCAAGTTCTGGTCTCGATCTCCAGAGAGGTTCTGCTGTTTATTGTTTTGTTACATTCATATTTATACCAGTTGATTTTAATCCTGTCAATTTCTATTACAAAGGTTAGGGTGTTTCTTATCTCCATTCCAGGGAGTAAAGATTATGTAGCTTAAGCATGATTGTTTGTAGTTGAAGTGATTAACTACCCGCCTGGCACTTAGTTAAGGAGTTTCATCCCCTCCCTAACTTCAGGGAAAAATTCCTACCTGGGGAAACAACCTTTCTCGGAGAGGTGACCTTGGTTAAAACACACAGCGCTAAGGGGAGCAAACATATTAAGAACAGTATGCTATATACGCCAGGTCCCTTGAAGCATATGCTGTGCAGATGTTTCTTTCCTGCAGCGACTGTGTCAAGCAGCAAGGATGGACCGGCTTCCGGCAAATTCCCCCTTTTTTATTTTTTAAATGATAGCGCATGCAAATCGGTGGCCACCTCTCAGATTGGGCCCTTTAAAACTCGGAAGAAGTCTGGCAAGCAATGACAGTGAGCATAACTATAAACATAGTGGATGGAGCACACAAGAAGCCCCATTCCTGTATAAGGTTGCCGGCCTCTTCAGTCAAGGGATTTCAGCTGTCCTCAAGTTGTTGGTTTGATTGTCTTTGTTGGTCTGGCTAGCGGGCGGCGTCACGGGCGACGGGCTTCCTGAAGTGTCAGTGAGTTGAAGGGCTGCATCAAAGGGTCCATCAGGGCCGTGGTTGATGATGGTGTCGGTGTCCGAGGAGGAGTAAGCTGTGCCCTCTGGATCCAGCTGATATGGAAAATGGAGGGTAGTAGAAAAAGAAGAGAAAGCAAAAGAACTACAAGGCATGGAAGTGTTTAGAAAAAAGAGGGAGAAGAAAGGGAAGAAGGCAGCATCCTGACACAGCCCTTTCCTTCAGCTTCCCCTTTCCCTGTGGTCCCAGGTAGAAATGGGAGACAAGTCCTGTTGCAGTGAGAGGGCAGCTGCTGTCAGCCAGTCTCTGTCTTTACCTGGGTCCCGATCTGAGCTGGGCATGGGAAGCAGGAAGCAGCCTTGGGGACAGGAGACCTTCCTCAGAAGGGGCGAGTGTTCAAGCCCCTGCACCATTGTGGAGGGGGGGTCTGTGCCCCACCTTTGTTGCACCCCAAGTTTTCTCCTACTGGCCCCCGACTGTGCCTGTCTTAGGTTGCCCCACCCTGTGGAGTCTTACCCGTCGTTGACTACCAGCCATCTCTGGGCCAAGTAGGGTGAGGTGAGGTTCAGTTTTGTCTCCTTGATAGCCTATGTCCCTCTGGCCTCCATGCCCAGCAACTGCCTTTGGATTCCCTTGCCTGCTGGCGGGGCTCTGGCATTGATCATAGGGAACTCAGGTTTCTTCTCTAGAGAGGGCCCAGCTTACGCCATTGGGCCAGAGACAGATCCATGGTACCAGCCACCATGAGGCTTCAGCCTCAGCATGAACAGAGAGCTCAGGCAACAGCTATGGGCAATTGGATTGTAAGAAGAGGGTCCCTCTTGGCACAAGGGTAAGAGGGGCCAATACAGGACAAAGGAGAGTCCTGGAACAGGGCTTTCTCAGCCCAGGATGTCAGGCTCTTGGCACAAGACAACTCCATGTATGGGGCATATACCAAACACCCCTAGTCACGGCATAAAAGGGAGATGCCCTTCTTGGAACAGTAGGGTAGGGAGATTCTAGAAAAGGCTGTGTTCAGGAAAGAAGGAGAAAGGCCAAAGAACCAGCAAACAAGTAGTTAGATTTTTAAAAAAGGAAAAAGAAAAGGAGATGTGGGGCAAAGCTGGGACATGTGGAAAGACAAAACGGAGGCACATGTGATCCTCCCAATGGACAGATTGTTCCAGCTCAGGGCTGCACATCTGCTGCAGACGGGCACTGGTCAGGTGTGCTATGGTGAGGCAGAGATGGCGGGTGGTGAGACATAAGGTCGGACTAGACGGTCTGGAATCCACACAGGTGAGTCTGCGTCCTGTGGAAATATACAAGCATATCCTCTCCCTTGGGTTAAAAGTACATCAGGTCCCTTCCAGGCTCCTGTAAGCAAGTCTCTCCATTTGACGAGGGCTTTAGGTTTAGTTAGATCAGGGTTCCAATGCCTGTACATTGGGGAATTTCCCTCAGAATCTACATTTAGTATATTAATTACAAATTGAGCATGTTGTAGAACATGATGAGGAGAGGAATATTTAAACTCATTTTCTTGTAATTTTTTAATTTGTGTTTTTAAAGTTTGGTGAGCCCTTTCTACTATTGCGTGGCCTTGAGGATTGTAGGGTATTCCTGTAGTATGTGCGATGCCGAATGTAGAGCATAAGTTTTTAAAAGCTCTAGAGGTATAGGCAGGCCCATTGTCAGTTTTAAGTGCCCTTGGTATTCCTAGGTAGGAAAAGCATTGGAATAGATGTTGACTTACATCTTTAAAGGCTTCTCCTGTACGTGCAGAAGCAAGGATAACATGAGAAAAGGTATCAATACAAACATGCACATAGCAAAGTTTGCCAAAAGATGGGACATGAGTAATATCCATCTGCCATAAGTCACAGGGTCTAAGTCCTCTTGGATTAACTCCAGTAGCAGGGCTAGGAAAATGAGTAGGACAATGGCCGCAGTCACGCACAATACTTCGAGCAGCTTCTCTAGATATGCCATAATATAGACGGAGAGCAGAAGCATTTTGATGGTGAATGGCATGAGACCGCCGGGCTTCTTCTAGAGCTGTACAAACTACTGGGCGAGTTAGTAAATCCGCCTGATAATTTCCTTCGCTTAAGGGTCCTGGTAGGCAGGAATGAGCTCTAATATGTCCAATATAGAAAGCCTTTTCTCGTTTGTGAATGCAAGTTTGTAGCTGAGTTAACAAGGAGAAAATGGCTGTTCTTCCTTGTGGGAGAGAGGCGGTCTCAATATGAGGAAATAATTTAACTATATATTGAGAGTCAGTGTACAAGTTAAAGGGAACCTGTTGCAATTGTTCAAAAGCATAAATGACTGCCAAAAGCTCTGTTCTCTGAGCTGACGTCTCTAGAGTTTGTTGAACATGGGTTGTTGAGTCAATGATTGTTACTGCCCTACCATTAGAGGAACCATCTGTGAATACTAAGGAGGCAGGAGGTGATAATGGTTCTTTTGAACATTTAATAGGAAATATAAATGGATGTAGGGAGAGAAATTGCAATATAGGTGATCTTGGCAAATGATGTAAAATTTGTCCTGGGAAGTTACCTATAGCTATTTGCCACTCTTCTTCAAATTGTAATAGTGTGTCTAATTGTTCTCTTTTATAAGGTATTATTATCTCAGTAACTTCTCTTCCAAAGAGTTCGATACTGCGTCGTCTACCTTTGATAATGAGAGTGGCCACTAGGGAGGGATAGGGTGGTACAATCTTCCTAGGAGTGACAGGTAAATGTATCCATTCTAATGGTCCTTCCTGCCACAAGCATCCTGTAGGAGTATATTTAGTGGCTAGAATAATTAAGGCCCAAGATTTGGAATAATCTAGATACTGTAGTTGCTGTTTATTGATGGCCTGTTCTATTTTTGCTATAGCCTTTTCTCCTTCTACAGTTAATTGTCGGGGAGACTTAGGGTTAGAATCTCCCTTTAAAATGTCAAATAGAGGTTTTAAGTCAAGAGTGGTTATTTTTAGATATGGCCTGACCCAGTTGATATCACCTAATAGTTTCTGATAATCATTCAATGTGTTTAAATGATCTTTTCTTAATTGTAGAGGCTGATGGGTGATAGTAGAGGTATGTAATATTCTGCCTAAGTATGAAAAAGAAGGTTCAGTCTGAATCTTTTCTGGGGCTATTTTTAGACCATGTTCTTCTAAAGCAAGGATGGTCTGAGTAAGAATTTCCTGTAAAGTAGCCCGATCTTTATGAGCTAGTAAAATATCATCCATATAATGAATAAGATATAGATCTGAAAATTTCTTTCTAATAACTTGCAATGCCTGATCTACAAACTTTTGACATAATGTAGGACTATTTTTCATCCCTTGTGGGAGAACCTTCCATTGGTATCTCTGATAAGGCTGTTTAAAGTTTTCTGATGGTATGCTGAATGCGAATCTTTGACAATCAGCTGGGTGAAGAGGTATAGTGAAAAAACAATCCTGTAAGTCAATAACAACAACACAATACTCCTGTGGAATTGCCACAGGGGAGGGCAATCCAGGTTGTAAGGAGCCCATATCTTCCATGGTGGCATTTATGGCTCTTAGATCTTGCAAAAGTCTCCACTTGCCTGATTTCTTTCTTATTACAAATATGGGTGTGTTCCAGGGACTATTTGATGGCTCTATATGTCCCTCTGCTAATTGCTGATCAATTAATTGTCGGGCTGCTGATATTTTCTCAGATGTTAAGGGCCATTGCTCAACCCATACTGGTTGTGACGATTTCCAGACTATGGGATCAGCAGTCCTAAGGGCAATGGCCCCAATTACAGATCCTGTCGAGGAGTGTGAGGTATTACTTTCCTTTCCTAATCCCTTTCCTGGATTAAATCTCGTGTCTAGCATCTGTGATGTTACTCTATCACTGGGGCTATATAATACAACTCCCATTTGAGACAAGATATCTCTTCCCCATAATGTAAAGGGGATAGTCGTAATTACATAGGGACAGAATGTTCCTGAATGTTGATCTTCATCAGCCCAAGTTAAAATCTGAGAACTCTTTTTTACGTTAGATGCCTTGCCTAGTCCTACTAGGGAAGTGGAGGTGGTGTGCGTGGGCCATGAAGAGGGCCAGTCCTTCTCTGCTATGCAGGAAACATCTGCTCCTGTATCCAATAGACCTTCAATTGGTTTTCCCTGAATTTGTAAAATTTTTGTAGGTCTAGTAGCATGGATTTCTTGTATCCAAAATGCTGCATCACTAGATCCAAAGCCTCCGGCCCCTCTAGCTTCCTGGGTAACAGCTGTCCCTATTTTATGTATTGGTAACAGGATTAATTGGGCAATTCTCTGGTTGGGCTGAATCTGTATAGTTGTGGTGGGTGGGGAAAGTAAAATCTGTATTTCTCCTGTGTAGTCTGCATCAACAACTCCTGGGATGACTAAGATCCCCTGTAACGAGGTGGAGCTCCGTCCTAATATTAAACCCACGGTTCCCTCAGGCAGCGGCCCAGACACTCCTGTAGGAATGGCTGCTACTGGCGAGTCTGGGGTTAGTACTGCATGGGTGGTTGAGTGGAGGTCCAATCCTGCACTGCCTGGGGTTGCCCTGAAGAGGTCACTGACTGATCGAAATTTGCAAAGGGGTTGAAGGTTGATGCCCCTATTATTGCAGGGGCCTGGGGTTGGCCCCTTCTCAAGTTTCCCGATTGAGGTGATGGGATATAACCTACTTGGGAGCTATTTGTAGAGTTTAAAGGCCGACCATTTCTATGGTATTTTGATCTACATTCCTTTGCCCAATGGAATCCTTTCTGACATCGGGGACAAACGGTTTTTGGAGGATTAATATTATTCCCTAATGTATTTCCAGGCTGTCGAGGAGCTTGCCATCTGGCCTGAGTATTATTATTTTTATTTGGGCATTCTCTGCTAAAGTGCCCAGATAAGCCACAAGAGTAGCAGTTCATATTTCTTTTATTACCTGTATTATTGCTGGCTTGTCCTATAGCCTGTACATATTGAGGGTATGTCTCCCCTTTGAGAGCTGCAGCTATAGCTACACCCTGTATAAATGCTGGACTTACATCAGCACACTGTTTTATAAAATCATTTATAGTTCCTGTTCTGCGAATCGGCCTTAATAAAGCCTGACAGGTATTATTAGCATTTTCAAAAGCCAGTTGTTTGATTAGGATATCGGCTGCCTCTTTGTTATTGATTACTCTCTTGACTGCCTGCATGAGGCGAGAAAGGAAATCCTGATATGGTTCCTCGACCTTCTGTTTAACCTCTGTAAGGGTGGTTGTTTTTCCTGCCGTATAAGGTAGGGATTTCCAGGCACTTACTGCACAACTGGTTACTTTGGTAAGTGCCTCTGTGGGCATATGCATTTGCTCCTCAGCCGTGTTAAAATCACCTTCTCCTAATATCATGTCTAGGGTTATTCTTTTTCTGGTTTTTTCGCTAGTGGCTACAGCTTTCTTAGCAAGATCTTCATATTCAGTTTTCCATAATAAGTAATCGCCTCCTGAGAGACAGGATTTACAAACCTGTGACCAATCATAAGGAGTCATCCATTTACTGGCTAGGGTTTCTACCAAGGTTTGTGTGTAAGGAGCTAGAGGTCCATATTCAGAGCAGGCCAATTTTAATTCTTTAAGTACTTTGTAAGGTATAGGCTCCAAGGTGGGGTTTCTATTCCCACCAGACTCATTCTCATATGTAACTGGGAAGCAGAGTGAGAATTCAAGATCTCCATTAGCTTCAGCTTCTCTTATCGCCCTTTGAAATTTAGACATGGAGCTCATAGGAGCCACAGGACCTGGTTTAGGCTTCCTTTCTAATTTGGGGAGCCTGTTTTGAATGGGAGGGCCACTCTCCTCTCTACTGACTGGAAAGGACCAATGGTCATGTTTATGATATTTATTCTCCTCCCGATCAGTAGGCATAGCTAAATTGCTTTTAGATTGAGCTGAAGACAATGATGATGTATTCTCTCTGGGTGGAGCCGAGGGACTATTTAAATTTTGAGAAAGTTCAACCGTTTTTGCCTCTGGTGCCAAGGTGTCACAGATTGAATCCCAGAGGGAAAAGTAACATGGCAGGACCTTCTCAGATTCATGGTGTTTCTTTAATTGCTTTCCTACTTCAACCCAAGTTTTTAAATTAACAGTTCCATCCTCTGGAAGCCATTGACATACTTCTTCTATAAAACTTTCTGTCTCACTGGGAAAAACCTCAACTCCAATTCTGCTAGTAAGCATATGCGTTAAAAGATTAATACAGAGTCTTTTTTCTTTAGACTCAGTATGACCCATCTTGTCAATCTAAGTTCTGTACTAACTACCCGCTTACCCTACTTATCCTCTATGGGGGGGGGGGGGTGTCTGAAGCACCCTATGGTGCAGTGGTGCAGTCCTATCCGTCCCAAGTACGGGGGGACTTACCTAAGGGAACCCTGTTCGGGCGCCAGATGCCGGGGTCCAACCCCAGCGGGTCCAGGGGTCCCCAAAGGTGTAGACGGAGTCGGCGAAGAAGGAATGACACGGAGACAGCGTTCAGTTGATCAGCAGCCTAGCCAGGATCTCCAGCCAAGTTCTGGTCTCGATCTCCAGAGAGGTTCTGCTGTTTATTGTTTTGTTACATTCATATTTATACCAGTTGATTTTAATCCTGTCAATTTCTATTACAAAGGTTAGGGCGTTTCTTATCTCCATTCCAGGGAGTAAAGATTATGTAGCTTAAGCATGATTGTTTGTAGTTAAAGTGATTAACTACCCGCCTGGCACTTAGTTAAGGAGTTTCATCCCCTCCCTGACTTCAGGGAAAAATTCCTACCTGGGGAAACAACCTTTCTAGGAGAGGCATCCCCTCCCTGACTTCAGGGAAAAATTCCTACCTGGGGAAACAACCTTTCTCGGAGAGGTGACCTTGGTTAAAGCACACAGCGCTAAGGGGAGCAAACATATTAAGAACAGTATGCTATATACGCCAGGTCCCTTGAAACATATGCTGTGCAGATGTTTCTTTCCTGCAGCGACTGTGTCAAGCAGCAAGGATGGACCGGCTTCCGGCAGGAGACCCTCATTTTCAGTCCAGAAACTAGGTGCCAGGGAAGAATAAGCTCAACTATTGGAAAATTCTCCATGGTTCGGAAAGAGTTCAATTTCTTCCTAATGAAACTGCCAAAGACGTTTTCTCCTCAGTATAGGTTTTACACACACACACACACACACACACACACACACACACACACAGCTTTATTGAGGTATAAGTTACGTACACAGTATAGCTTTTGGAAGATTGATTACTACTTTTTTTCTTTTTAAAGAAAATAAAAGACTTAGAGTAGTGGATAGCATAGAGACACATTTAAAATAAATTGATGCTTTAAAAAGTTTAATTTTTCACTTGAAACAAAAATAGCGTCAAATTGAACACATGAAAAATAAGAATATATTCAAATACATATATAGTCCAGAGCGTGGCGAATAGAAGGCACGATAAATTTTGGTTTAATGACTGAAAAAAAGTTTAATTTTTCAATTCAATACTTTTTATTTTCTTTTTATTATATTTATTGGGGAGTCATTGGTTCACCGAATTAAACAGGTTTCAGGTGCACAATTCCACAACACGTCACCTGTACACTGCTTTGTGTGTTCACCAAGTCAAGCCTCCCATCCCCTCCTCCACTTCCCCCTGGCAGTCACCACACTGTTGTCCATGTCCACGAGTTTTTTCCTTTTTCCTTTTTGCTCAATTCCTTTAGTCTCTTCATTCAATTCTTTTGAGCTCTAAACTCTTTCTGAGTTTCTAGAGGAGGGGAATCAAAATACTTTAGACTTCTGTGGAGAGGTGTGGAAGAAATTTTAGTGTAATTCATTATTGTTTCATTTGCTATTGATGTAACACTTAGTTTTATGATTCCTCTCTGAAGTAGGATTTGTTTTCTTCTGTTGCAAATGGATATAGCTAGCCTCTCATACTAAACATTTTCCAGGTAGAAACTAAAATTACTCAAACAGAAAAGAGGCTGTTTACATGAAAGTAAAATTTATGTGTGAGTGAGCACAAGAAGAGTATTTGAGGACTTCGTGAGACGTTACTTCTCCCTGCCACCTATATTGAGATTAGAAAAGCATATCTTTGCCTTTAACAGTTATGTTTTTAAAGTTCTTTTATTAAGATTCCCATAACTCTGAGAAAAATAACACTTTAAGTCTTGCAGTTCCCACACTCTGTGCTAAGGTGCCCTGAGCTGCCAAAGAGAACTCTTTAAATGAAAGAGAAATTTTTTAAGTTTAAAGGTAACTTAAATTTTGAGGGAGATACAACAAGACTTGTCTGTTACATTATGCAAATTACTACTAAGTTTTTTGGACCCGACGACTTAAAAACGAGAGCTTTTAGATGATTTTTCTGAGTCCATGAAAATATCACTGAAAATTACAGTGCCACCCCTGAAAAAGTTTGAGAACCTTTGCTCTCAGCTCACCAGCCACTTAGAAAGGGGGAAGATCAGATGCTTCCTAAGAGCCCAGGACCGGGAGTGGTGTCAGACAGCTGCTGCCTGCTCGTTAGTGCTCAGGGATGAAGAGCTAGATCAGTACGGACGGGAGCATCCGCTAAAGGGCGGGTCAGGATCTCTGCAAAAGCCTCACGTTTGCTGGCAGTCATCCTGGGTAAAGATCTGTTTACAGATCATAGAAAGACAAATACTTTGTCGTTAAAATGTCATGTTGCTTATGTTTTATGTAGGTTCCTTCTGAGACACTATCCCAGTGGAATCTTGAACACACCACTTTAAACGAAGTGGGCAACTTCTTAATTCAAGTCAGCAATGATGAATTTGGATCATCTATTTCTAAAGAACTGAGAAGGCTGAATAAAAGATGGAGAAAGTTTGTTACAAAAACTCAGCTCGTAAGTGTTGGGTTTTTGTGGGGTTTTTTTTTTGGTAACAGCTACATTGAGATAAAAGTCACATACCATACAACCCATTCATGTGTATGATAGTGGTTTTTAGTATAGTCAGAGCTGTGCTGCCATCCCCATAATCAGGACAATTTCATCACCTCATAAAGAAACTCTGTACCCATTAGCAGTCACTCTCCACTTTCTCCCACCCTCCTCAGCCTTAGGCAAGTGAGAAATCACTTTATGTCTCCACAGAGTAGCCTATTTTGGATATTTCACACAAGTGGGATCATATGATATGTGGTCTTTTTTTCTTTTTTTTTTTTACTTAGTGTAATGTTTTCAAGATTCATCCATGTTGTAGCATACATTAGTTCTTTATTCCTCTTTATTGACAAGTAATAATAGTCTGTGGTATGGCTAGACCACATTTTATTTATTCATTGATTGGTTGAATTGGCTTCTTTCCACCCTTTTGACTATTATGAGTAATGTTGCTGTGAACATTCATGTGCAAGTTTTTGTGTGGACATATAACATACAACTCTCTAGTGAATTTCTTTTACCATTAAAGAATAATGTTAAGTTTTTTGCCTACTAGATTTCAAGCTCCTGAGAACATACACTGAGCTTTATTTATCTTTATATTTGTAATAGTGCTTAATAAAAGCAAACCTTCTGTAATTTATGAGTTTAAATTTTAAATTATTCTTATTCTTAACAATTTGAGACTGAGGTGTTTTATGGGAAATGCTCCTATTTTAAAATATGTTGACTATATTATGTCCGTTTATTATGGGTACAGTAATAATATACCTTAGCATAAAAATATGAGCATTAAGTTTTATGACATTAATTTCTTCTAGGAAATGAAACTGCCACTTATAAAAAAGCAGGAGCAGCCTGTTATTGGTGATTCTGAAAATATGCAGCCATCTAAAGAAGAAAAACCAACTGTTGGCTCTTCAACAGATACTCCATTAGCACTTCCTGAAAACCACGACCAGAATATAAAGGTGAAGTAGTCATACTTCGTCACATTTGTATACAGAAATAATTCAACTGCGCTGTTTTTCTCTGGAAAAACCCATATTGTTGGAACAGTGGTGTGATTATTTGATAATATTTAAAATGTAATCACGTTCCAGTAAAATGCGTAAGTGGCTCCTTTCATGAAGTCTTCCTCAGAGTCAGTGCTGTGTCTCAGGAGGAGCTTCCCCGACACGCCAGAGCAGCCGGACTGCTCAGTGTGGAAAGGGAGCTGGGATTTTCTCCCTTTGCTTCTGACCGGTGCTTAGACGTGGTCCAGCTTTAGGTAGCCCCCAGCCTGTGTCTTGCTTCCTTTCCCTAAAATGGGGAGACCTGTGGTCTTTATTTGTTGCTTTGTTGGGTAATTAAGAGGGTGCTTATAGATAAGAACGTCTTATCTATAAAGGAACAAAACATAAAAATCATACATGGGTATCATACCTGTGGTTTTGGAAATGTGCCTTCTTCAGAATAATGACTTACACAGTTTTACTTAAGAATGTAATATTGAACTGGCTTTGGCCAGCGGCCATGATGGACTGCTTAGAAGACTAATCAGATAAAATCTTGAAAGATCTGAATTTGTGCAAGATGCTTTTAGAATAGAAGAATATAAAATAGTATAGTCTTCTAATACATTTAAAATATGATCTGGTAAAAAGAACAGCTTTAAGAATGAATATGTCATGTAAAGCTGTGACATATTGAGGGATTATTCATGGGAGAAGGCTAAATTTTTTGAAATTTGATTCTGTCTCTTCTTGAGGATGTTTTGAAACTACTGTTACTAACAACTGTATTTAATTAAATTGCATATGGGGTTTAGAAATGTTTTTATAGAATCAGTACCCTAATTTTCTAAGATTTTTATCTTCTTATATATAAAATGGAGACCATAGTAATGAGCTGACAGGAATGATATTATTATCATTAGGAAAATACATGTGGCCCTGGCCATGGAGCTCAGTTGCTCAGAGCATCATTCTGATATGCCAAGGTTGTGGGCTCACTCTCCGGTCAGGGCACTTACAATAATCAACCAATGAATGCATCAATAAGTGAAACAACAGATCTATGCTTCTCTCTCTCCCTTCTTCATATCTCTCTCTCATCAGTAAGTAAAACATTAAAAAAAGAAAATGAAAATATATGTGAATAAATCTTTTAATATTTAAAGTGATATGTACTATCATAAGATGTTATTATTGTCCAAAACTAAGTCTTAAGTCATTAATATATGCTGAATTAGCATCCTTTGGGGAAAAAAAGAGATAACTTTTTAAAATTGAAAATTATTTTATGATGTAAACATTGACTTTTTTTAGTGATAATTTTGAATGTTGTAGGCCGGGGAAGAACATGAAAAAGAAAAAGAAGAATTCACAGGGCAACTAAAAGTGGCTGAAGAGGTTGAAAAGCTCATTGGAGAAGTAGACATCTGGGAGGCAGAAACCAAATCCGTTTTGGATCTTCTGAGACATAAAGATGATGTAGATATTTCAATGGAAGAATCTTTGCAGGTATGAGGGTAAAAGCATTAAAAGGACAGCTTTCATGGCTGTAGACCGAAGTATTAAGATAGCTAACAAGTTTGAAAGTAAAGAGTAATATGACTGTTTGAATTTTCTTAGTTGGGAGTTTTTTAAATAGCATGGATTCTCATTCCTGAATCATTTGCTGTGATTTTGCTTGAAGACAGAGGGTAGGCTGGAAGACCATTAATAATACCTTATGTGCCGAAACCGGTTTGGCTCAGTGGATAGAGCGTCGGCCTGCGGACTGAAGGGTCCCAGGTTCGATTCCGGTCAAGGGCATGTACCTGGGTTGCGGGTATATCCCCAGTAGGAGTGTGCAGGAGGCGGCTGATCGATGTTTCTCTCTCATCGATGTTTCTAACTCTCTATCTCTCTCCCTTCCTCTCTGTAAAAAATCAATAAAATATATTTAAAAAAAAAATAATAATACCTTATGTGAGTCTAAGTTCTTGAATTAATTTTCCCAGCTACATGATGGAGATTAAAATATTTTCTGGAATGAGAGGGCGATGAAGAGATAAGTGAGTTCAGTCTCACATAGCTCAGTGCCGTGTGAATATGAGATTATGACAGCCTGTGCTTTGAAAGCTCATTCACCGATTAAGCCACTTTTCCTTCTTGACACAGGGAGGGTGACGGATGTTGGTAAAACTCCGTTCTGTCTTCATTCTCAGGCAGTCGACTCATTGAAAAGCAATGAGGCAAGATTGCGTTTTAATATCACTCAGTTCTTCTGGGAATGAAGTGACAATTGTGGTTTTTACTGAGTTCCAAGCTCAGCTATAAAAATCTATGGAGCATGTCATAAATTGCAACAAGATGGAAAGTTCCCGGAATAAAGGAATACTTATGTGATTCTTTCAAATCTACATTTCTGAAATGGTGTATATATAGCATTTTTGTGTTTTCGTTGTGTATAAGAATGATAACTTTTTATTGCTTTGAAAATATTACATAAAGTTACCTGTGACATCTGCTAGTGCTTTTCTAATTTTATTTACATATTTATTTATTTGCTGCATCTGGAATTTATTTAACTAAAAGAAATGAGTGAGAAATGAGAAATTCAATATTTAAAAATATTTAAAAAAATAACAGTGAACATACAAACATGCTAGAATATAATTCTGTAAGAAGGAATTAAGTAGATCTTTATTGGATCAAGATATATTGTGAAGTAGTTTTTTATTTATTTTTTAATTTTTTTTTAAATATATTTTATTGATTTTCTACAGAGAGGAAGGGAGAGAGACAGAGAGCTAGAAACATCGATGAGAGAGAAACATCGATCAGCTGCCTCCTGCACATCCCCCACTGGGGATGTGCCCGCAACCCAGGCACATGCCCTTGACCGGAATCGAACCTGCAACCCTTCAGTCCGCAGGCTGACGCTCTATCCACTGAGCCAAACCGGCTTTGGCGTGAAGTAGGTTTTTAAAAAAATATATTTTATTGATTGTTTACAGAGAGGAAGGGAGAGGGATAGATTGTTAGAAACGTCAATGAGAGAGAAACATCGACCAGCTGCCTCTTGCACACCCCCCACTGGGGATGTGCCCGCAATAAAGTTATATGCCCTTGACTGGAATCAAACCCAGGACCCTTCAGTCCGCAGGCCGACTTTAGCCACTGAGCCAAACCGGTCAGGGCTGTAAAGTAGTTTTGATATGTTCTGTAAAGCATGGTTCTACAAAGATTATTTTCTAATAGTCACTTTCTCCAGTAACATTTATTGGATTCCCTTGTGACTGATTTGGCTTAGAGCAACTTAATTTTAAGATTTATTATTATTCTCTCAACTTATTTTTCTCTCTGTTGACATTATATTAAAGTATTTTATTGAAGTGCTTAGTATATAAAGAATAATCTATAAAAGTCTATTTTCTCAGAATTTGTATACATATAAAACTTAAAAGTGAAAATTTAAAATAGCATGCTTTAGAATATAAATTTGTCTCATTTTGCATTAATAATTAACCTTTTATGATTTCTGGTGAGATTTAAGGTTAATGTTTAATATGTAATCAGAATGTTTATTGTGATCTCACTTTAATTTGTTTTAATAGCATCTTATTGCCAAAGGCTCTATGTATGAGGAGCTTGTGGCTAGAATGGAAGACACTTTACAAATGGATGTACAAAATATTTCAAGCCAGGAGTCCCTCGAACATGTTCTCACAGCTGGGCTTCAGGCAAAGATTCAAGAAGCTAAAGAGAAAGTCCAGGTCTCTCTTTAATGTTCCTTATTCATGAATTTAGTCTTTAAAACCAAGTGGTCAATGGGAGGATGGGGAAGTTGGGGGTGGGGATTGCCCTGTAGTTTGGAAATGTTTTATAAAATACAACTTTTACATTATATACACACACACACACACACACACACACACACACACACACACACATATATATATATATTTTTTTTTTGGTTAATCCTCACCCAAGTATATTTTTCCATTGATTTTTAGAGAGAGTGGAAGTGAGGGGAAGAGACAGACAGAGAAACATCGATGTGAAAGAGACACATTGATTGGTTGCCTCCTAAACATGCCCTGACCAGGGCCAGGATCGAGCCTGCACCCAAATATGTGCCCTTGACCAAGAATCGAACCTGGGACCCTTCAGTCCTCAGGCCGACACTCTATCCACTGAACCAAATTTTATAATTTCTTTATAATTTAGAGCATGTTGGAAAATATTACATAATAAATTAGATACTCTTATGTCTAGCAGGAAAATAGGAGTGGCAACACAAAGAAATTACTTATTAATTTGTTAATTTTCTAAGAAGCCAGGCTAAGTGTTGAGAATTTTTTGTCTTCACAGATCAACATGGTAAAATTAGGTGCAATGTTGAAGAACTCAACTGATGTCTCACCAGACCTGAGTGCCAGGGTGAAGGTGGAGGAATCCCTGCAGGAGCTGGAATCATACATTACAAGGGCTGAGCAGTTACTTGGCCAGAGAGAGAGCCGGAGTGGACTGATTTCAAAATACAAGGTGGGACCCTTTCAACTATCAAATGTAGGGTATTTATTTTGAACCAACTATCTAATTTGAAATCAAGATGTTTCCATCACTGTGATTGTACACAAAGTTATTGTACCTTTAAAATTTTTTCAAGTTTTATATACGTCATTCCCCAGACACCCTTAAAAATAAAAAGGAAGAATTTTAAAAATTCAGTATAGTATTATAGACCTGCCAAATGTGTAATTACTTTATTTATTTACTTAAAGTATGTTTTTATTGCCTTAGCCAGTTTGACTTAGTGGATAGAGCGTCGGCCTGGGGACTGAAGGCTCCTGGGTTCGATTCTGGTCAAGGGCACATGCCCAGGTTGTGGGCTCAACCCACTGTGGGGGGCATGCAGGCAGCAGCTGATCCATGATTCTGTCTTTTCATTGATGTTTCGATCTTTCTCTCCCTCCCCTTCCTCTCTGAAATCAATAAAAATATATTTTTATAAAGAGAGAGAAAGAGAGAAAGGAAAAGGGAGGGAGAGAGAGAGAGAAAAAGATCAGTTGGCTGCCTCTTGCCTGTCCCCTACTGGGGATCCAGTCTGCCATCTGGGCATGTGCATGATTGGGAATCTAACCGGTGACTTCTTGGCATGTGGGAGGGCACTCCAACCAACTGAGCCACACCGGCCAGGCTGTAATTACATTTAAATAAGAAATATTTTGCAGGTTTTTTTCAAAAGAATTCAAGAGATGCAAATGGGCTATCAAACCTCAAGTTACAAAGAGAAGTCTCCCTTAAATCTTTAAATAATCTTCATAGAGTCCTTTTCTTAGCTCTACCTAGGAAAGATCTATCAAAATTAGCTTTGAGGACTTGGCAGGGTGATGAGGCTTTCATGTTCTTGCTTGCATCTTTTTTTTTTTAAATAGGAAGCGCTATTAATTTTTAATACTAAAAGTCTGGCCAAGTATTTGAAAGCTGTTGAAGAACTGAAAAATAATGTCACTGAGGATGTAAAGCTGTCTTTGGAAGAAAAGAGTAGAGATGTCTGTGCCAAGTGGGAGGTAAGAACACGCATGTGTATCTAGGGCTTATATGAATGCATCTGACCATTGACCTGTTTGTCACCAGAGTCATTCTTCATATATGTATATGTTTATGTGTGTGCGTGTGTGTGTGTGTGTGTGGATAGATAGATAGATAGATAGATAGATATAGATTTCAGAGAGGAAGGGAGAGGGAGAAAGAGAGAAACATCAATGAGAGAGAATCACTGATCAGTTGCCTCCTGCACTGGGGATCGAGCCTGCAACCCAGGCATGTGCCCTGACTCAGAACTGAACCATGACCTGGTTCATAGGTCGACGCTCAACCCCTGAGCTCTGCCGGCCAGGCTCAGAGTCATTCTTTTTTTTTTCTTCCTTTTTTTTAAAAAATATGTTTTATTGATTTTTTTACAGAAAGGAAGGGAGAGGGTTAAAGAGTTAGAAACATCGATGAGAGAGAAACATCATTCAGCTGCCAAAGTACATGCCCTTGACCGGAATTGAATCTGGGACCCTTGAGTCCACAGGTTACGCGCTATCCACTGAGCCAAACCGGTTAGGGCCAGAGTCATTCTTGATGATCCCCCCTGTTTACCCAAAGTCACAGAGGGCTGATCCCTGCAGCTGTGGTCTTGGGTCCTGTAGTAGCTGGCTTCTCTCTGTGTTCAGCCAATGACAGCACTGAGATTAGAAGGAGATTGGAGGGGGAAGTAGCAGAGTCCCAAGGCCTTCATGTCCTCTCTTTCTTGCCAGTGTCTCTGGTAGCTGTGTCTCCCCCTGGCCGTAGGTTCCATGGTGCCAGCCTCTGCTTGGTGACCTTCTTCCTGGACCCCACTGAGGCCTCCAGCCGGGTGGCAGGGGCAGCTCTCTGCTGATGCTAATCTCTGGATGGCTTTCCTGTCCCCTCTTTGGCTTTCATCTCTTGTGTAATCAATCCCCAGCATGTCATTCCCTCCGAGTTAAATATTTAGTGTTTCCTGGTTGGATCCTGACTGAGACAACATATTGACACACATACCCAGAGTTTCAGTGAAACAGGTATTGGCTTTGGTGGCAGACAGACCTGGATCCAGCAGCTATGACCCCGGGGAAGTTGCTCAACTTCTAGGAGCTTCACTATAAAATGGGAATAACCCCACCCACTTGGCATGATTGTTGTGAGGATTTATGGAAAGTACCTACCACAGAGTTTGTGTTCAATAAGTGATATTTAGTATTGAATATGGTTTTTGTATATGTGTGCATGTATGTATGAATGTATGGAGAGAGGGAGAGAATAAAGTACTATAATTGAATGTCTACTGTTAAAGGTCCTTTTAAAACATGTTAAAGTAAACTTTAGAACAATTTTGTATTTACAGAATTATTACAAAGACTAGAGGCCCGGTGCACGAAAATCGTGCACTCGGGAGGGGGTCCCTCAGCCCGGCCTGCGTCCTCTCACAGTCCAGGAAACCTCCGGGGATGTCTGACCTAAGCCAGCAGTTGGACATCCCGAGTGCTGTTGCAGAGGCGGGGAGCACTTGCCAGCCATGAGCCCGGCTTCTGGTTGAGCGGTGCTCCCCCTGTGGGAGCGCACTGACCACCAGGGGGCAGCTCCTGCGTTGAGCATCTGCCTCTGGTGGTCAGTGCACATCATAGCGACTGGTCATTCCACCATTTTGGTCTATTTGCATATTAGCCTTTTATTATATAGGAGGATAGTACAATGAGTTTCAGTATACCCCAGGCACATTTTTCACTGTTATACACATCTTGTATTAACACATTGTTTGTGGGTAGTTTTTATCGCGCGCTAACAGGTGGCGCGGGCCATTTTTGCTAATTTTTTGCGCAAATGGCAACGTTCAGTAAAATTACGATAACTTCAGTTTACGTATTTATACGTTACCTGCATTCTACCGCTAGTCCATAAAAAAACGTATTAATACGTGTCCCGCGCTCTACTACACTGGTAGAACGTATAAATACGTTTCCCACATACAATGTGTTAATATAGTACCTTTGTCACAATTAATGGGACTAATATGATACCTTATTAATAACTAAGTTTGCATTTTAATTTTATTTCCACAGTTTTTCCCTAATATGCTTTTTGGTCTGTTCCAGAATCGCATTCAGGATGCACGTGATAGCATCCTGTTGTTTCTGCATAGGCTCTGATGTGTGTTTCATGAATATTTTCCCCCAGTCTGCAGCTTGCCTTTTTAATTCTCTTACCAGCGTCTCTACCAAATAAAACACATTTTCAGTTCAAAGGAAAAAAATATATATGTTTATGGGTCCTCCTCAAAGACATAAGGATGAATGAGACTTTCATAAGCTCTTTTTCTGTCCTTTGTTAATAAAAGTATTTTTTGTTATGTTTTTTATAAAAAACCTTTTCAGTAGATTTGGTTCCCATGGTTAATATGTGTCTTTGTTTTCAGTCTCTTCATCATGAAATGTCTTTGTATATTCAACAACTAAAAATAGACCTTGAAAAAGGAAAAATTAGTGACACTGTTTCAAGGCTTGAAAAACAAATAAATAAAGAAAAGAAACTAATTCGCCGAGGAAGGACCAAGGGTCTCATTAAGGAACATGAGGTAAACCACCTGCTTTCCATGTGCATTTTGTCCTCATTTCGAGGTTTTTCTTACAGGGCTGTGTATGTCCTTGGCCTCGGGTTAAATCGCCTCTCAGAATGACTTCATCTGTCTCGCTCCCTGGGGATCATCCCTTACGCAGTTCAAGCTCTGACTAGAGCCTGCGATTCTTGCTTTTTAGAAGTGAGAACAATTTAGCATTCAGTTAATCGTTCATGACGTCCCTTGTATGTTTCAGTGGCCCCTGTCCTTGAGAGTCTGGTTACAAACTGTTGCTGATGTACCCACGGTTGCTTTTGTGGGGACTTGGTGTCCTTGAAGTCCAGCTTTAGTGAAAGATCTGAAATCAGGATGTAAACCAGCTGGGGCAAATCCAATGGTCTCCTTTTGGTCCCCAGCCTATTTAATTGTGTCCATGTATTTGACAGTATGGCTCCTCTTTTCACTTTTTTAAAACTTTTTTCCTGCTGTGGCTCTCTCAACGGCAATCCCTCGACTTTTCTTCTTGTCTTTTTTTTTTTTTTTGAGGGAGGACTTCTTTTTAGTGTCCTTCACACATTTCCCTTTTTTATTGTGCTGTCTTAATGTTTTAGCTTGGAGAGTCTCTGCTTTTCGCTAACTTCATGATTATTCTAGGCCAGAGGTGGGGAGTGTCGGGCTTTTAGGCAGTATAAGGCCCTCGAAAGCATTTGGTCCGGCCCTGCCAAGGCATTAGGGTGAGTTAGTTAAATGTCTGACCAAATATAGCAGGACAATTTTTAAGTTGATAATTTTATGTGGCCTGTGAATGATGCTATAAATATCCAAATGGCCCTCGACAGAAAAAAGGTTCCCCACCCCTGCTCTGGGCAGTTTCATGCACTTGGGGGTTTTAGCTGCCCCCTTACAGTGATGGCGCCTGAATCGTTTTCTCCCACTGAGTCCTTTCCCCTGAGCTCCAGGTTCTGTTTCTAACCGAGACATCACCAGTGATCGTCAGAGACCTCGCCTTCAGCATGTCCAACACGAACCAGTGATAGCGCCTCTGAGACGTTTCTTGCTCTGATGTACCCTGGTTTGGGAGGGCTTTGCTGTCTCAGAATCTCCTCCCTCTCCTTCCCCTTCCTGCCCACGCAGCCTTGGTGGAGTCAGCTGCCAGGCCCCATCGGTTACTCTGTGAAACAGCTGCTTTTCCATCCTTCCCATCGGCGTTGCCTGGCTTATTTCCTCGGCATGATGAGGGGTTGCGTCATCTTCCGTACCCATCACCGCGTGAACGCTGGGAACCACAGGTCTTATGTCACCGGCTCACCATTACTCCCAGGACATCTCCAGACCCCTTAGGAGGCCGTTCAAGTCCTTCCCCGTCTGGCCCCAGGACATGCCTCGGCCTCTCTTTTTCTGTGCTGTGCCCTCCACACACTAGACTGCTGTCCTTTCAGAACATCTGGAGCCTCTCTCCCTTGGCTGCTGCTCCTGCTGGGAACGCCCCCTCTCCCCGTTTACCTGCCGATCTCCTCGTTCTTTCTGCATGAAGCTTGGGTGGTTCCCTCATGTGACCCCTAAGGCAGGTAGTGGGTCTGTCCTCTCACTTGTCACACTGTATGCTCATTATTTGTGTGACTGCTGCAGGGGAGGAAAACGTTTCCCTCGGCCCCCTTGGGGGTCCCTGGCTGGGTCTGAAAATGAAACTGACAAAGATTCACAAGAGAAAGGGGCACACATTTTATTGAATTTTTACATGCACGTGGGAGCCTTGACAAGAGGTTGAGGACCTGTAGAAGTGAGCAGAGCAGGAAGTCTTGATACCTTTAAGATAACAAAACAATACATTTGTGAAGAATTGACAAGGCAGAAGCGTTTGGGCTGGGGTGGTAAATGGTGAAGAGGTAACACAAGACCTCTTGGGAGGCAGGATAAAGGTTTGTTTAACGAGGTTTGCAGATTCCTCTAGTGCCGGTCGGGGCTGAGACGTGTTTATCTCCAGTAAAAGGAGACTATCTCCCATCTTTAGGCAGAAAATGGGGAGCTTTTTCTGTGTTTACTGCTTTTTTTTTGTTTTAAAATATATTTTTATTGATGGGGAAGGGAGAGGGAGACAGAGAGAAAGACTAATTGGTTGCCTCTCGTATGCACCCAGCAGGGGATCAAACCCGCAATCTGGGCAGGTGCCCTGACCAGGAATCGAACCAGTGAACTTTCTCAGTGCACGGGACAATGCTCAACCAACTGAGCCACACCAGCCAGGGTTGCTTACTGCTGCTTAATTTTCATGTCAAAGGGGCATATTTTTGGGTGACATGTTATAGTTTCCACATTACTGGACTGCAGCAAATCCCCATAGGGCCGACTGCCTCATCTTTGTTTCTCCTTGCCCATCACCACACCAGGCACATGGTGGACAGGCTTACAAAAGATTGCGTTGTTAAAGTCACACACATCTGTTAGTGTCTAATCCTCATGGACTAATTATGTAAACTCATTTGGAACACATTTCCTGCTTTATTCCCTCAATTAGGCCTGCTTTTCTGAGGAAGGCAGCCTGCGCCAGCTTGCTCACCACATGGAGGTCCTGGGAGAGCTGTGTGAGGAGCTGACGTCCCAGAAGAGTCAGCAAGAAGTGAGGAAGGTGCTCCAAGATTATGAGCAAAAGATAGAAAGACTTCGGAAATGTGCTTCCGAGATTCACGCGACACTGCAGCCCCCTGTGGGAGGCACGTCGAAAAACAAGTTAGTGCTTCATAAGAACAGCAACTTGTGAAGGGGGAAAATGAGAGAAAGTCTCTTGCAAAATGAGCTAGCACTGAATATTATTATGCATTCTCTTTTCAGGCTTCATGATTCTCCCTCTATTTCAATATGCCATTTTGATTCCTTCCCAGGGGTACCGTGAACACATCTGAGAATGGAGGAAGGGATGCCCACAGTGAGGCGCCATCTGCAAACTCAGATAATCAGCCATCAACTGAAAAGGTGTTAAATGTGGATAATGTATTTTGCAAGTAAACTCAATCAAGAAGGCCAAGTGTATAATACTCCACTTCTCATTAATTAAGTGATGCTTTTAATGACCTGAGAGTCCCCTTCAGCTGAGAAGTCCCACTTAAGTCATGCAAGGAAGATTGCTTTTCAGAGAATTAGAATGAACTTAAATTTCCGCTGAGGGTACAAACAGTTTTTTAAAAAGAGACCATTTTGATCATTAATGACTGTGCACATTACCATTGAGGGTATAAGAGGTTGAGTTTAATCTGTACAGATGCCTCGGCGTCATTGAGATGAGCTAGTTCATTTCTCATCTGTTTTTTTCTCGTTACAATGTCATTTACAATGTCTCTTTCCTTGGGAACTGAATTTTCACTTAGAATCCTAAGTAATGGGCATGTACTGTATCTCACAGCCCCGTGGCCAGTGAGAGGTGGAGCAGGAGTAGTGTGTTAGTTTTCAGAGGTCAGCTCCTGCATGCGAGGCTTCTGTCTGCAGTTGACCATCCCTATGTGGTCACAGTCAGCAAGAGCATTTAGGGACCAGGAGAGCTCCTTTATTGCGCTGATGTACTACATAGAAGGTGAGACTTGGTGCAATAAATCTCCTCTATCCCATGGGAAGGCCTTTCTCTGAGCTGAGTAACCTCAAATAAATTGTAGTGTCTTCTGGTATGCTGTATAAGGAGTCAGTAATATGCCTTTGTATAAAAAAGTATTTATCTGTTGTAGACAAGTATATTGAAGATATTATGTTGACTATTGTGCATATTTATTTAGGCAGTGGGATCGATTAAGAATTTGAGCCTGGCATCAGAGTTGAAGCCTGAACAGGAAGAAAAGGATCACAATACATCTATAAATAGTTTACAAGACAGGTAAACTCTTTTAAACAACTGGAAAGTCCACCAAAAATATTTCACCAATGCAAACATATTATCCTATCTAATAATAGACAAACATGGTAATTGACCGTACCTTCGCTATGCCTCCCATTGGCTAATCAGCACGATATGCAAATTAACCGCCAACAAAGATGGCGGCTAATTTGCATACTGAAGGCAGGGTGGTTCAGCGAGAGCCACCAGCGCGCCGCCATCCAGGGCAGGCAAGGCAGCCCCGCCCCAGGAGCCAGCCCCGCCTTACTGCCCGGGACCCGATCGTGTCCCCGGCGGCAAGGCAGGAGGGACCCAGAAGCCAAGACAGATTATGAGGGTGAATCAAAAACAAAACCCACTTTAAATATAAAGACACATATAGATTAAAAGTAAATGAATTAAGCTGCAGCCTGTTTTGCTCAGTGGATAGAGCATTAGCCCGTGGACTGAAGGGTCCCAGGTTCGATTCCAGTCAAGGGCATGTACCTCAGTTGCTGGCTTGATCCCCAGTCCCTATCAAAGCATGTGCAGGAGGCAACCAATCAATGTGTCTCTCCCTTTACCTTCACTCTCTCTAAAATTCAATGGAAAAATATCCTTGGGTGAAGATTAACAAAAACAAAGTGAATGGATTAAGTAACATTAAAGAGATTATAAGAAAAATATATTTCAAATTTTGTTAGTTGTATAATGGTTATGTTTAAATTATTAACACCTAAGAAATTGGGTGAAGGGTACATATAATGTGCTGTAGTATTTTATAGTTTTTTTTACATCTATAATATTATTTCAAATTAAAATATTAAAAAATTAAAATTAATAAAATATTAATTGAAATGTATCTGCATTACATGAAAAATCTCCTAATTGCTTCTAGCATAATTTATTAAATTGTGCTAAAATTTACAAGGGTTCAATTAAAAAATATCTTAATTCTAAATGATATAATAGAAAATATATAATAGTGCAGTTATAAGCACTTATCTGAAAATAAAAATTTAAAGAAGTGAATTTAAAGACGGGATTAGCCAAAGAAAATATATGCACAACCCATGGTCACAGACAACAGTATGGTGATAGCCAGAGAGACGTGGGGGGCAAGAGCTGGGTAGAGGGGGCAAAAGGGGGGAAATAGGGACATCCTATCTACACTAATAAAAGAGAAAAATGGTAATTGGCGTACGGCGATACCTTTTTCATTGGCTAATCAGGGCTATATGCAAATTAACTGCCAACTAAGATTGGCAGTTAACTGCCAACAAGATGGCGGCTAATTTGCATATGTAGGCACAATGCAGGGAGGCGAAAGGGAAAGCAGGAAGAAGCCCCCTGCCACTGACAGTGATCGGAAACCCAGGGGGGAGCTAAGAGCTGGGGGGCAGGGCAAAGGCGGCCCTGGGGCCGCCTTTGCCCTGCCCCCCAGCCATGATCAGAGAATCAGGCGCCTTTGCCGCCCTGGCCAGTGATAGCAGGAAGTAGGGGTGGAGCCAGCGATGGGAGCTGGGCACGGTCGAAGCTGGCAGTCCCAGGAGCTAGGGGTCCCTTGCCTGGGCCTAAAGCAGAGCCCACGATCGCGGCGCCCCCCGCTGCCACTGCAGGTCCCGGCTGCCCGGGCCGGACGCCTAGGCCAGAGGCGTTAGGCCTGGGCAGGGGTGGAGCCTGCAACCGCGGGGAGCTGGGGGTCCCCTGCCCAGGCCTGACACCTCTGCCGGAGGCCTCAGGCCTGGTCAAGGGGCCAATCCGGTGATTGGTGATCGGAGGGTGATGAGGGTCAACTCCTCTGGCTGAGGCATCAGGCCTGGGTGGGGGGCGGAGCCGGGGATTGGGGGGATATGATGGTCCCCTTGCCCAGGCCTGAAGCCTGGGTCAGAGGCGTCAGGCTTGGGCGGGGGGTGGAGCAAGCGATCAGAGGGAGATGGGGGTCCCCTGCCCAGGCATGATTCCTGGGCCAGAGGCCTCAGGCCTGGGCGGGGGCCAGAGCCAGTGATCGGGGGGAGGTGGGGGTCCCCTGTCCAAGCCTGACACCTCTGGCGGAGGTGTCAGGCCTGGGGAAGGGGCCGATCAGGCGATCGGAGGGTGATGGGGGTCAACCCCTGAGGGCTCCCAGTATGTGAGAGGGGGCAGGCTGGGCTGAGGGACACTCCCCCCCCCCCCCATACCCAGTGCACGAATTTCGTGCACCGGGCCCCTAGTATAATAATAATAAAAGGCTAATATGCACATTGACTGAATGGCAGAATGACCGGTTGCTATGATGCTCACTGGCCATCAGGGGACAGATGCTCAATGCAGGCACTGC
The DNA here is from genome assembly GCF_964212035.1 of Myotis nattereri. Taxonomy (NCBI): domain Eukaryota; kingdom Metazoa; phylum Chordata; class Mammalia; order Chiroptera; family Vespertilionidae; genus Myotis; species Myotis nattereri. Next base: position 31,831,412 of record NC_138075.1, on the reverse strand, counting down.
CCCCTGGTGGTCAGTGCACTTCCATATGGGGAGTGCTACTTGGCTCATGGCTGGCCAGTGCAGAGGTGGTGGCAGGAGCCTCTCCCACCTCCGTGGCAGCACTAAGAATGTCCAACTAACGGTTTAGACCCGATCCCTTGGGGGCCTAAGCCTTTAGTCAGACATCCCCCGAGGGCTCCCTGGCTGCCAGAGGATGTCTGACTGCAAGCTTAGGCCTGATCCCCCAGGGAATGGGCCTAAGTCAACAGGTGGACATCCCCCAAGGGGTTCTGGACTGTGAATGGGCTCAGGCCGGGCTGAGTAACCCCCCCCACCCCCCCACCGAGTGCACAAATTTTTGTGCACCAGGCCTCTAGTACTTTAATAAGTTCTTATTATGCTTGGGTCAGAATTTTTGCATGTGGTCCAGTAACTTCAACAGAAATTCCTGGGATTTTTCTCATGCATAATTGACAGTAATTGAAACGCTTTTTTTGTCTTATTTTTTAAATTAAGTAATGTCACATTTAATTTTTCCCAGGTATGATACACACACAGAAACTCTTGAACTACACCTGCAAAACAACAAAGTTAGGATTACTTCTGAGTTCCCTAGCGATGGGGAAAGGAGTAGTGCCTGTCTGCAGGATAAACTGGAAGATCTACAGGTAATTATTGAAACTATTATGAGTTTACCTTTTAGTAGAAAATAACACCACCATGAATATAGAGGTCACCATTTTTGTTGAGGTCCCATATGCCAGATGTTTTCAAGAACTTGGTTGGATTGCATGTCTAATGTCACCCGATTCCAGACAGTGATTTGCATCTAAGTATCAAACCCAGGAGAGACTTTGGCTCAGGGTCCTAATTTATTGCGCATGCTCTAATTTGATACTCTCGATATTGTGGCTTGCAAAATTTTTTATTGCGCTTGGGATGGGAATGAGGGCTTCAGATGAATTGGTCAAAACAATGTGGTCGGAGGCAATTTTAACCAACACTGCTTCCTTCTAGGTTGCTCTGAAATCAACAATTCACGAAAAACCAGTGACTCTAAATACTTTTAAGTTGTTCATCGTCTTAACCAAGCTGTCACAATGTCTGTCTGATGTTGGACAGTAAGGAAGGGGCAGGCAGTGGAGGGAGTTTTCACTTTAAGTGCTGGGTGGTCTTCCTGGAGAGCATCAGAGGAAGTAGTGCCTTTGATGCAAGAGCTACAGCAACAGCTAGTGGTAGGAACATCAATCGTAAGCTCTACCAATAAATACCTTCCTTATTTTGAAGATGATCTGTGCATGGCAGTGCAACCCTTGTAAGCTTGGAAGTGCATTAGAGTGAACCTCACAGAAAACCCATCAGGTGGAGAAAGGGCCATGTGTGGTTCCCTTTAACACCCTCCCATGTTTTCTCGTTTCTTCCTTCCGACTGGCTCCTCTCTATTTTCCATCTGAATAAGCAAAATCCATATGGTAAAATCTCAGTTGTTCAAATGATGGATTTAGCACGTTGTCAATGCAATTAAGAAATTGTCTTGAGACTTACTCCAGGGACTGAATAATGAGTTGGTTAGAAAAGCTATACTAATACTTGGGGAAAGTGAGAAGCAAATTATACTGGTGAGTAAGCAGGAAAATTTTGTAATAACGCCTTATTTTTATTTTATTTTTTTAAAGAATCAATGTAAGGCACTGAAAGGGTATAGAAGTTTTAGGTGTTTAATTATAAATAAAAATAATTTTTTTATTCATTTCTTGTTTGCTATAAATAGTTTTGGTTCACTCAAATTTTCTTTTAGTTTATGGAGAAACACATTTATTCTCTAGAGGAAGTAGAGAGTTTGTTCTTATGACTGTATGTGTCTTTCTGAATTGTATTCTGTGTACCCAGCTTAGGGGAAGGGGTTTGGACTTGGATGAAAGCGATATCATTGACTCCCTTGACTTCATTAAAAGGGCCCTCTGATAGCATAGTTAATATCATTGTTCTCCGACAGATCCTTAAGTTGTAGATGGCTGGGAAAAAATATTTTTTTAACCTTCACCCGAGGATATTATTTCCATTGATTTTTAAAAAGAGTGCAAGGGAGGGAGGAGGGAGAGAGAGAAATCCACATGACAGAGACACATCTATTGGTTGCCTCTGGCACTCATTCTGACGGGCTGGGGATTGAACCTGGGACCAAGATACATGCCCTTGACCAGGAATCAAACCCTCAACCCTTCCGTCCGTGAGTCGATGCTCTAACCACTGAGGAAACTGGCCAGGGCAGAAAATATTGTTTTAATGTATTTTTATGGGAAACTTTGTGCCCGCAGTTTGTGGCTGTCTCATTTTATAAGAACAGAATAATTGTGCCTGTTAACCCATAAGCTGATAAATAAATTTATGTGTTTCATCCAGGCCTTAAAGAATGAAACTGATGCTTGCTGGAAAGAGTTTGAAATCACTTCATTGCAGTTAGAAGAGCTAGAGAGTGACATAAAGAAGCCTGTTATAATTAAAGCAAGGGACAAATTAAAGGAGAAAGAAAGAGAGTTCCAGATGACTCTTAATACCAGGTATAATTCTGAGGTCTATTACTAATGAACTTACTAAATTTTTAAATGCCATTTTAAGCTAGACTAGTACTGTACTAGTATGTTATTTTCCTTAGCTGTCACAACACCCTACGAGAGGCTGCCATTATGATTGCCATTTTACTGATGAGCAAAATGATGGGGAGGTTAAATAACCTAACCAAGCCACACGACTGGCCAGAGACTTAAGTGGAATTTAAAGTCTGTTGAGTCCTAAAGATCACGCTCCTCCCACTCTCCCCGCTTGGGCATGAATCTGCCCATGTTGCATAACTTCTCTGGGCCTTGATTTCCTTATTTCTAAAATGAGACTGCTGTAATTAGCCCTCCACATAGGATGTGTCTCCCCAGTACATGTCCCTGTTTTATCTTGGAGGAAACTGAGGCGAAGAATCTATGTTAACCACCCAAGGTCACGCATTCCAATTTATTATTAGTAGAGCCTGTTCTTGGAGCTCTCGTATATTTCCATGAATAAAATAATTAGTATTCATAATGAGGTTTCTTTGTCATCAAGGCAGTGTTAAATTACATTCAGTAATTTGTATTTTACAGTTTTTCATTTAGTGTGGTATCAATTAAGCTAATAAGCATATTTGTATAGGAAACAACTCATTCTTTGGCATTTTTGGATCGCTGGGTTTGTGTTTTAATGTGATGATCTATACATATCATGGTATGTATTTTTATTGGACAATTATTTTCTTTTCTTTTTTTTTTTTAAATATATTTTATTGATTTTTTACAGAGAAGAAGGGAGAGGGATAGAAGTTAGAAACATCGATGAGAGAGATCGATCAGCTGCCTCCTGCACACCCCCCACTGGGGATGTGCTCGCAACCAAGGTACATGCCCTTGACCGGAATCGAACCTGGGACCCCTCAGTCCTCAGGCTGACGCTCTATCCACTGAGCCAAACCAGTTAGGGCGGACAATTATTTTCTGTTCTTGGTTAAGTTATGGCATTAATGTGTTTTATAGGGTATCTTTCATCTCTGGTTCCCCCTCACATCTGGTTTCTTTTGCACCTAGAATGGAGTCTCTGGAGACTGCGCTGCAGTGTGTGATACCTGTGGAGAAGGCATCGCTCCTTCTCTGTGGCTCAGATCTGCTCCGTCTGCATGACGTGGCCATTGAAGAATTTCACTTCACCAATGCTGATGGCATTTATCAAAACCTGAAGGTACATACCAGTTCTCACAGTATAGTCACAGAATAATCGGTTCCTTGGAGATTTACTTGTACATTTTTATGCATTTTTGATTATGCATCAACAATATGTATTTAGAATATAAGCAATGACAGAAAAATCTTTAATAAGTTATACTTGTTATTTATTTCTCAACTCTTTAATTCCTTTCAAATTTGGAAGTAGTTACTATGGAGTAACAAGGTATTTTCTTTGAATTCAAAATGAAGGATTCCTTATGAATGCCTTTTCCAATGACTGAAATCTCAAGTATCATGCTAGACTCATATGCATATATCAGCATATTCCACAGTTTACTTATTCCAAATCTCATCATCAATACAAAATAGTGAGGTTTTTATTTCAGATTATAAACAGATGTCTCAACAGTTCAATCTGTGATTATTTTCATTGAAGCAATAGGTTTATATACTTGTTTTCTTTTGTGGATGGAAACATCTGGAAGGGTACCAGATGATAAAGCCGCTGGGCCATCTGGTCATCTGTAATTAAAATGTTGAAACTGTCAGCCCTGGTTAAACTGAGAAGCAGTTTTCTAGATTAAACCGAGTGACATAATTTGAGGTTCGTTTTTGCCCTGCAGCCGTTCTTTTTTCTACCTCAGCCTTTTCAGCTCTTCTTACCTTAATTTTAGGATATCCAAGATTCCATAGCAAAACAGATAGACATTTGTAACAATTTGGAGCCGTTGGGCAACTTTGCATTAAAGGAATTACACCCACTTGATTTGCGTGCAACGCAGACCATTATCCTGAAACACAGATCACAGCTTGAGGAGATGAACCACAGGGTCCAGAGGAGTAGAGATGCCCTCAGGGCTCTGGAAGACTTTTTGGCTTCCCTGAAAACAGCTGCCCTCCCTGGTGGGCTTGTCACAGACCCTTCAGCCTCAGGTACACAGGTGGCATCAGAAGATACGTTGACAGTGAAAAATAAAGAGGGAGAAATTTATCTGATGAAAGAGAAGGCCAGGCATTTGGATAAACGTTTGAAGATGCTTGATATAAGCTTTAAAGATGCTGGACGGGGTGAAGACATGTCCTGTGAAAAACTTCTCAATGCTCTGGCCAAACCCTTATTTGAGACCTGTGGCTCTGGCGGACAGGAGGAACTCACGGAAGAAGACAAGTTACTAGACGCTTGTATTTTAAAAAATAATGAACTCCTGAAAAATATTCTAGAGGTGCAAAGTCAAATCAGTAAAATTGGTCTTAAGGATCCGACTGTTCCAGCTGTGAAACAACGGTAAGTATTGTTTCCATCAATTTCCCCCGAAGGTGACACTTTTCTGTGTTTTCAAATATCTATTATACTTCAATAGATATTTCCTGTCTATTGCTTCCTGTCTATTTCTGTCCCGTCCCACTCTATGAGCGTTCAGCATTCTTTTCCGTAGACTTTTCAAACTTTCTTCTTGTTGATATTGTGTCTTTACTAAATGTTATGTAATTCTTTTTTTGTGAAATTTTCATTTTCACGGACAAAGGAGTAGGGAACTAAGATGTGGATAAAGTACACCAGTTGCTGCAGAGTCGCTTTAGGCAGTGTATTTACTATGTTCTCTTGATGGGGGAAGACTGGAACTCTACACATTTGGTCGTAAAGAAGTGGGAGCATCGGCTACCGATGCACATGCTACACCTTGTCCCTACTTCTCCCTTGATTATTTGGGCTCATGCTTCCTCCCATCAGGATTAGGGTGGGGACTGAGTGGGAGGGCATGGGATTGAGGTAAGCTACGGGTAGTGTCGGTTCTGGGGACTGAGCAGAACTGGGGTAAACTGAGCTTGGCAACCTTCAATATGAGTGTTATTTTAATTCTGCCATTCAGACGTGGCCTCTCTGTGCCGATACCAACAGGAAAAGGCACTTTTGTGAAGCTCCCCTCCCCTTAGTAAATCTCTCCCACGTTCTGTCTCCTCGTTCCATCTCTAGCCCTTCAGGCGCAGTGCTCTCTTGAGGTCTTTAGCTGACCAGGCTCTTTCCTCTGAATGTCCCTGTGACCTCAGTCTCAATGAATCTTCCATTCCTATAGTGCCCCAGTTCCTAATGAGGTGTCAAACGAAATACTTATTTAATTATTGATTCATTGTTAATATATATTATAGATTCAAAAAGAATACGTACATAAACATTAATTTTTAAATGAAAATTACACATAAGTAATAATTGCTTTCATTTTATATAGCCCCTATAGAGCTCATTTATTTATTTTATTTTTTAATCCTCACCCTAAGACATGCCTTTATTGATTTTAGAGAAAGAGGAAGCAAGTCGGTGAGGGAGAAAGAGAGGGAGAGAGAGAGAGAAACATCGATTGGTTGCCTCCTGCATATACCCCGACTGGGGATCAAACCCTCAACCTGGGTATGTGCCCTGACTGGGAACCGGACTGAGATCCACTGAGCCACACTGGCCAGGGTGCTCATAGAGCTTATTATCTTGAAGGAGGAGGAAGATATCAGTGTATTTGATGCTGAGATAAGCTCTGGAGAAAAATTAGCAAAGAAGGACAAGAGGGTTGCAATTCAAATAACAATGTTTTACTAAAAAGTGACCTTTGAGTAAGTAAGATGGGATGAGAGCTAGCTAAGTGACTACCTGGAGGAAGAACCTTCCAGACTGAGGGAGCAGTGGGTACAAAGTCCAGGTGTGAGAGAAGGCCTGCCATGTTTGCAGAGAGGCTGGGAGGTGAGGTCAGCAGTGAGGTGAAGAGATTTGAAGGGTGTCAGGGAGATACTTGATGGGATGAGGTTTAGCTCATGAAGGGACTGTGGGCCATTTGATTACTTTGGCTTTTTCTTTTAAAAAGTCTTCTCTCTCTCTCTCTCTCTCTCTCTCTCTATATATATATATATATATATATATATATATATATGTGTGTGTGTGTGTGTGTGTGTGTGTGTGTGTGTGTGTGTGTATTGATTTCAGAGAGAGGAAAGGAGACAGAGAGAGAGAGAGAGAAACATCAATGATGAAATTAATTGATTGGCTGCCTCCTGTGTGCCCCCTACTGGGGATCAAGCCCACAACCCAGGCATGTACCCTGACCAGGAACAACTGTGACCTCCTGGTTCATAGGTCAATGCTCAACCACTGAGCCATACCAGCCGGGTTTGGCTTCCTTTTTTGAGTGGCATTGAGAAGTCATTGGAGGGTGCTGAGCAGAGGGAAACGACTTGGTTTTGTTGTAACTGATTCTCTCTGGTTGATGTGTTAGTATAGACTAGAAGTTAAGGGAAGACACAGAAAGTCTAGTTTGATCTGTTTTAGTAATCCAGGTAAGGGATGGTGGTGGTGTGGACCAGTGGTGAAATGATGAAAAGTTTTAAGATTTCTGGATATTTCTTGAAGGTAGGGTCTACAAGATTTGTTGACACATTGAACATGGGGTGTAAAAGGAAGATTAGGGGTACCATTAACGGAAGTGACCAAGACTGAAATTGTCAGGTAGTGTATGAAAGATCAGGTGTGCTCAGTTTTAGACGTGATAGGTTCACAATACTTGTTTGACTTCCAAGTATGGATATCAGTAAGACTCTTAAAAACAGATGGCATCAGAGTTGGGAGAGAGGTCAGGGTTACAGGTATGCACTTGAGAGCTACGAGCGTTTTGGAATGCTATTTAACGCCACGAGTAGCAGATTGAGTTGTCATGGGTGGGGAACCTTTTTCCTGCCAAGGGCCATTTGGATATTTATAACATAATTTGCGGGCCATACAAAGTTATCGACTTAAAAATTAAGTTATATTTGGTCAAACATTTAATTAACTCACCCCTAATGCCTTGGCAGGGCCAGACCAAATGATTTCGAGGCCTGATAGGGTCTGCGAGCTGGACGTTCCCCACCCCTGATTTAAATAGACAAGAGGAGAGGTCCGTGTTGCACATTGGGAGGAGGGGGGCTGTGGGAGATGAGGAGGAACAAGGCAGAGATGCTGAGGAGTGGTCAGTGGAGTGGAAGGAAAATCAAGAGAGTCCTGGGAGCCAAGTGGGGTCTTTCAGCGAAGAGGATGTGAGCAACTGTGTCAGAGGCTGCTGACTAGGGAAGGACGGACGGTGAGGATTTGAGGGAGCATGAGTTCAGCAATGTGGTGGTTCCTGGAGCTCTCGTGCAGGTTTTGGAGGAGCTGTAGGGAATGGGAGTGGATTCAAGAGAAGCCAGAAAAGAGAAAATAGAGTCAGTGAATATCTGATAAAAGCAATTTAGACCCTGGTGAAGGGCGTTCATTCCTCCAGGATAAGTTTGTACCTTAACACTCTTAGCTCAGATGACGCTTTTTCTTTTCTTTTTTTTTTTTAATATATTTTTTATTGATTGTTTACAGAGAGGAAGGGAGAGGGATAGAGAGTTAGAAACATCGATGAGAGAGAAACATCGATCAGCTGCCTCTTGCACACCCCCTCCTGGGGATGTGCCCGCAACCAAGGTACATGCCCGTGACCGGAATCGAACCTGGGACCCTTCAGTCCGCAGGCCGACGCTCTATCCACTGAGCCAAACCAGTTACGGCGACGCTTGTTCTTGATATGGGAGAGCTTGTTGTGCACAGGGTAGACATACAAGTTTTCCCTTCCTCCCCGGACCCCCCGCCCCCCTCCTTAGCAGCCTTGTAGTGCTCTACTGTTTATCTCTTTTCTTCTCTCCACACCATGATTTCTTTCCCGCTTGTTTACGCACACATACTCTTTCTCTCTTTCCTCATGTGCATATACACACCCTTTATAAGTGTGTTCATCACAGAAAAATGTGATTGTTTTTGTATATTTATTTTAATAAACCCCATATTAGTATAGTGGGAATGCAGAGAGCCTCCTGAACTCCATAATAGCAATTTTTAATGTGTAATTTTTGTCTTCCTAAACCTCCCGAGGACAAATTAAAGGTGGTGTGCTCCCCAAATTACCCTCATTTGTATCCTGTCAAATTGGCTAATGATTGGCTATCAATCTTTTCTCTTTCATAATCAAGAAAAAAGTCATTAATCAGACTGGAAAAGGACCTAGATGACTATGAAAAAGAGAAGAAACACTTGCAAGAAATGGCGGGTTCTCTTCCACAATTCAAAGACGGCAGAGAGAAAGCTCTGAATCAGCAGTGCCGGAACACAGCGCTCCTGTGGGAGGGCACCAAAGCCTCCGTCACCGAATGGTAAGGACAGGATCCCGCCCGCCTCTGCCAGGTGCCCTGTGGCACAATCAACACCTAACGGAGGGCAAGCAGGAGTTTCGCCCTGGAAGCGCACTGGGCCAGTGTCTGGGCAGCCCTGGGGTCACAGACTGTGGCTTGATGAATTGAAGAGGTTATCTAGGAAGGCTGACACACACACCGTGTATTAATTCTCCTCCCCTCCCCTGGATTTGTTTTCCATTGCTGCTGTAACCAGTTACGTCAAATTTAGTGGCTGAAAAATAGCACGAGCTTTTATTACAGCCTGGAGGTCAGAAATCCCCAAATCAAGCTCTGTTTCTTTTGGAAACTTCAGGAGTGAATCCCTTTCCTTGCCTTTTTTATCTTTTGGAGGCTTCCTCTTATAATCCTAGGCGTGTGTCTCTTATTTCCATCTTTAAATCCAGCAGCTTGGCGTCTTCCAATCTCAGTCTCTTTCTCTCTCTCCCTCCCCCCATCCTCTGCCCTCCCTCACCTCAATGGAAAAAATATCCTTGGATGAGAATGAAAAAAAAAAAAAAAAAAAAAAAAGAGCTATTGCTTCTGTCAGTCCCTGGGTGGCTTGGCTCTCTGGTGATTCCCTTAACTCTGCTCTCCTTTCACCACCGAACTTTCGAGTACACTTTCTATACTTTCCTTCCGGGACCTGAGTGTATATAGTCAAGATAAAGCCTCTTTGTGGTATTTGATCTAGTCTGTCCTTCAGTTTTACAGAGGAAGGAATTGAGGTTCTGGGACCTAAAGTAACTTACCTGAGGTCATATATCTAATTAGTTCCCAGCCATAACTAGAAACCAGGTGTCCTAACTGCCACATGATCTGTACTATACTTTTTAAAATGGGCTAAATCTAGAATGAGTTAAGTAGACGTTTATAAATAACTTGTGACTTGCTGAACCAATATGGCAATAATCTCCAAGAATAATTCTAGGGAGGCACAGTTTTTCAAGATGATCTTTGGTTAAGGATGGAGTTGAGATGCCGGTTCCTGAAGGTCATGAATCATGGGTTTCTTTCTAAAGCGGATGTCTAGTGGCTTTTTAATATCGATCGGGTGAGAATGCGAGTCCAGTGGCTGTTTTTACCACCCACTTGGGATGGCACGTATGTGCCGTCATGCTTAGGTTACATTGGTAAAACTATTACAAACCATGTCAAGAAGAAAAATCCTTCTGTAACTTATTGGTCATTGTAAGGGCAGTGAGAGAGAGAAGGAGTGGCTTTGTTCTTTTCAGATGTTTCGCTGTTTTACATGTTTCCCTTCTGATAGCCTTGACCAGTGTGAACGCGTTTTGGAGCTTTTAAAACAATACCAGAATTTTAAAAGCGTCTTGACAACTTTGATTCAAAAAGAAGAGAATGTCATCTCCCTTCAGGCTTCGTACATGGGGAAGGATAACCTGAAGAAAAGGATAGCAGAGGTGAGTCCAGATTCCTGACGAAGTACCCAGGGCCTTGCTCACTAGCCTGGCGATAAAGAGGATATTATAAACGGAGCCTTTTCCGAAACTTTTAAAAGAAGTTACTAGTGACTCTTTTTTTTTTTTTACCAAATATCTAAGAATTTATTGAGTATGTCAGCAGAGCTAAAAAAAAAAAAAAAAAAAAATCAACCCCCAGGTTGATGCTGGGTCGCCTCTGCCTGGGTTCGGCGCTGGCGGGTGGCTGTGTTGGAGTCCGGGGCGGCCCCTGCTGCTCCCTCCGGGAGGTGGTAACCGTCCCTGTGTGCACTGACCTTCTGCCTCAAGGAACCTGACGCGTCATTGCAGTCTTGAGAGAGTGAAGACCGTGGGACAGTCCCCTCTGTGGCTAGTGGACAAAGGGAAAAATTACCTTTTTACTTATTTGCTTTTTGCAAAAGGCGCGTGAGCTCTTCTGCAGGTGGTTCTGTCTGTCGTGTTCATAGCCTCGCCGAGCACAGCTTCATGCTCTAAGAAGAATAACGTTTTCGGACACTAGGTGTCATTATTTTCTATGATTTTGTGTGGTTGCCCATCAGAGTGGCAGAAGGGGAGACAGAAGATCACAGTATCCTCTGTGCTTGTTCACCCGCTTATTTTCCTGCTGGTTTGTGAGCACGATGCTGAAGTGCGGTCGGAGAGTCAAAATCCCGTGCGAAGCTCTGTCTGCTTGACCTAGCTGCTTGTTAGAAAGCAATTTTATTAAACTTCCCCGTTGCTGAGAACAACATCAGGAGAAGCTTACAAGGACGATTTATTCTTTATCTGGAACTCCTGTCCCTGAAGCTGCTGTGGCACTCGGGGTGCAGACACACGGCCGGTGCCACAGCCGAGGAGTAGCCCCTGTCAGGGACCCACTTCCTCAGTTTCTTGAGACGGACCAGTCAGAAAGGCGCTGGCTTAGACAGATACCAGTTGTACAGCCGTGACTGTGACTGGTGTTCCATGAGGGAGGCCACCAGGACCATGAGCAGATAATCAGTTGGCGCGGCTCCATTGCAACCTGTCCAGCAGAGCAGCTTCTGGGTGTGGTGGTCTCGGAGTCTAGGAGGGTCCTGCCCTCATCCCAGTGGACCTAAGGCGCTGTGGTTCCCTCGGTTCTCAGAGAATCCAGCACAATCAGCCGTACGAGATCCCCTCACCTGTGTGTCCCAGTTCACGTAACTACTCTCCTATGTGCCCCTGACAACAGTTTCCCATTAGGCACTCCTATTTCAGAATCAAGGTCTCAGCCTTAATCACTGTCTTGTCCCCTAAGTCCCTGTCTTGTATGCTGACCAGACATATCTAGTCCCTCTTGCTTGCAGCTGTTCTTGGTTTGTGCTAATCCTCCTTTGTCCTCGAGTCCTACCTTTGTCCTGTTGAGTTGGATCCTGTTACCAGCAAAAAAGCTCTGTCTATCCTATTTGGTGAGGCAGCATTGGTAGAGTGCCTAGCAGCATTCCTGGGATTTAATCTTTTAATAGCGTCAGTCATGATGCCCACTGTGTGTGTGGTTGTGGGGGAAGAAAAAAACACTCAAGTTTTTTTTTCCAGCTGGTCTAATAATCAGACAGACATGAGACACATTAGCAAGAGAAAAGAACAAATTTAATACATTTCTTTGGGAACCCAGGCTTCATGAGAGAGTCAGAAACCCCATGTGCACTGGAGGTTCAGAGACAAAAAGGGAAATGGGTACATAGGACATTCTCAGCTAGGGGTGGGGCAAGGTGCCTTGGGGGCCTCACAGGGTTATTGTAGGGTGATAAGCAGAGCAGATGTTCAGTAAATAGAAGTTTACCCTGCCCTATAGATAGGTCAAAAGAGGTTACCTCTGATCATATCTTTTTATGGGCAGATGCCTAATTCAAGTTCATGTAGGTAGTTATGGGAGGGACAAAAGTTTTTCTTGAGTCTCTCTGCTAAAGTTGACGTTAGCTCAAATAATCTATAGGCCACAGAGGCACACCTTGGGGTAACTTGGCCTTTGGCCTATCTGCATTTCTAAATGGTCTCGCTTCTCAGCTGTGTGAACACTCTTCCTGCACCCATAACTGTATAATCAAAACTGTAATTTTGACCAGGAAAAATTCCTTCCATCACCTTCAGGCAGGTAGCCCCTCTCCTGAATGACTCTCATTAATGGACATCTAAGTCCAGGTATTGACCCTCCTGCCATCATTAGTGCCTCTGTGGCTATTGTCTCAGACTGTTTGGGCAGCTATAACGAAAATACCGTAGTCTGGGTGGCTTATAAACAGCAGAAATTTATTTCTTACAGTTTTGGAGACAGTTCTCACAGTTTATAACATTCTGCTGTTGACCCCCCCCAAAATCTGTGTTCTTACATGCAAAGTATATGTATTTCATCCCATCAGCCCCAAAGTCTTCACTTGCTCCAGCATCAACTCTAAAATCTAAGTCCAAATCAGATGTGGGTGAGACTCAAGGTACGTTTCATCCTGAGGGAAATTTCTCTCCAGCAGCTGACCCATGGAACCCAACAAATTATATACTTTCAAAATACAGTGGTGGGACAGGTAGGTATATCCGTTCCAAAAGGGAGAAATAGGAAAGGAGAAAGAAGTAAGACCAAAACCTAACAAGACAAACAACATGAAACCGTAAGGCTTGAGAATAATCTTCTGTGGCCTGATGCTCTGCCTCCAAGCCTCATCACCCCATGGCTTAACCGGATGACCCTCCATCGCCCAGTGGCTCTCCACAGGAGCCTCTGTAGCTCTCCTAGGCTGGGATCCTACACCTTCAGTGCCCCTGGCCCGAGGTCACACACTTGTGGCGATCTTTTCCCTGGTCCTCCACACCGTGTGGCGAGGTCAAGATAACTCTCTGGAGTCTCTTTTATGAGGGCACTAATCCTATTCATGAGAGCACCACCCTCATGACCTACTTACTTCCCAAAGGCCTCATCTCCTAATACATTACATTGGGGATTAGGATAAGAGCTTCTTAGAGTTTCTTATTAAATAACATAAAAACTACATGGCTAATTAATGAACGATAGAATTATTACTTATGCCCAGGCCTATCTGACTGCAAAGTCATGTTTCAATCATCACAATAGTGTCTTTCCTGAAAACATATTTGAAGTATGTGTATGACAGAAGTAAAAATTGGTTAACTTTGCTTCATCTATACCCCTTTCTCAAGTAATGGTTAGCTCACAAAAGGTTGTTTTAAGATTAATAAAATAACTATAATTTTTAAATATACAAGTCCAGGCATTAAAAAAATTATTATGTTGAGAATCTTACATCTAGCATGGTATCTAGCATATGGGCAATTTATATATTTGCTGAAATAACATATAATTTTGTATGGAAGACATAGAAGTTCTAGTACACTGGTGTCTAATTTTGTTCCCAGACACTTTTTTAAATGACCGGATAAAAGCAAATTTTAGTGCTACTGATCGTTAACAAACTTTCGGTCAATTTTGTGATGACCTAGGTACTGTCTTCAGAAACAATCCATTTCTGTGGCATGCATTGTCATGATGCTCAGTGGCTGAAATATGATACCATTGAGAATGTTTGTCCTCCAGAGCTATAGAAACCTGGATGTTTATCTAGGACATGGTGCCAAATTTCTACTCTCCTTAATGAAAGAGTG